>NC_080645.1:19170000-20550000 GCF_027579445.1 Ammospiza nelsoni | reverse complement strand
CAGGCCAGGTTGGAATAACCTGGCATAGTGGAAGGTGTCCCTGCTCATGGCAGGGGGTGGATTTGGATGATCCTTAAGGTCCCTTCCCACCCAAACCATTCCATGATTCCATGATTATTGAAATGTCCAGGCCTGACTTTATTTTTAGGCCTCTCTTTGGGTGCCAAGCTCTTCAAAGTTCCTCCAGGCTGAGGAACAGTACTGAAAAAGGAGCTGAAGAGCAGCCAAATTCCTGGCCTGCTGCAGACCCCGAGCTCCACAAGCTGTGGTTGTCTGCATTGTGCTTCTGTGTCAAGAAATATCCTAAAGAGAAGGAGGAATTTATAGAAAGTGTAACACTTACCAGGGACAACATTCCCAGAAGCTGGGGGTGCTTAACCCTTCCTTTGGTAACAAAAAAATTAAAAATTCAAATTATCCTGGATTTCAACTCGTGAGATTTGTGGCCATACCTCATTTATCAATTCATTAAATGCATTATGAGCCATATATTGGGAATGACCCTGTGGGAAATCAGCTGGAAATCAAATACAAAGCAACACCTCCGTCTCTTATTTTCCAAACTCTGTTTTCCAAACTCTATTTATCAAACTCTTATTTTCCAAACTCTTATTTTCTAAACCTTATTTTCCAAAACATGCATCATTAAAATAACCAGGTGACAGCAAACAGGTTTCCTTTGCACTCAGTATTAGCAAATGGGACAATGGTGCTTTGTCAAAATCTGGATTAAATTAAAGGTGATTCCACCTGGATCTTGGATGTTGGGTTCAGATGGATGGATCCCACTCTGGGGAATTGCTGGACAAAGGAGGCAGGAGGAACTGGAAGGGAGAGAGCTCAGAATTATTCACATTACATAAAATTATTTCATAAATTCATTACATTTCGCACACTCAAAAACTCAGTTATCCCATTTTTCTTGCACTGGGAGTTTAGATAACAAAATGGTCTGGGATTGGGAATTTAGAAAATAAAAGGGTCTGGGATTGGGAATTTAGAAAATAAAATGGCTGAGATTGGGTTCTTCCTTAGAGGCTGAATGTGGATCCATCCCCAGCTCCTCCAGGACATTCCTGCCCAGCCAACCCGGACTCATTCCCAAGGCAGAGCAACTTAGAGCTGCACTATTCATAAATACACATTTATTTTTCATTAGAAATGCGTAATTACAGCATTTTTAAAGCATTTTCCCCTAGAAAAGTAGTTAAGCAACAGTACAAACAAAAGTGTTAGTCTTCTGCAAATACAGTTTTCATGACACTGAACAGAAAACACCAGCAAAAGGCCAAGACTTGCCGTCAAGGGATTTTTCCTTTTTTTAAATATTTTCCTTTTTTTTTTTGTTATAAACACCATAGCAAATAAAAAAAAAAAAAAAGACTGTTCCAACAGTGAAAAATATCTGAGCTCTGGAGCTTTCCCTAGGTGGCAAAGCAGGTACTGCAGGGCAGCAATACCCAAACATCTGCAGACATTCCATTTGCACAGGAGGGACCAACGGGGTGGTCAGGGATGGAGTCTCACAGTTTAGATGCAGTTCTGCCTCTCCCCATGAAAGATTTGTTCTGTCCTCTCTGAGTGGATTTAAGTGCAGCCCACGGGGTTTTTCTGAAGGCCAGGACTTGGGTTGGTGTCATGATGCAGCTCTGAGTGAAGCTGGAATTATCCCAGGTGAGGGGGAGCAGGGCATGGCTGGAGGTTCTGAGGTCTGGGAGGTTTTTCCAGCCCTTCCCTCTCCATTTCTGGCTGGAGTTCACTGCCAGCTCCCCAACATTCCTCAGTCCTCTCACTGGATTTGGATGGCTCCGTGTTCTATCTGCATTTCTGGCTGGATTGCTGATTGAAGGGAATCAGTGCCCTGCAAAGGGGAATGGGACAGCAGGAAATCAATCCAAAAGTGATTTTTATTGGTGTAACCAAGAGAATGAGAGCTTATTATACAAATATAAAGTTCTTGTGAATTCCAGTGGAAAAAATTCCAAAGCAAAATCCGCATGGATGTGGGCTCTGTGACAGTGGGAATGGGAACACACTCACAAAGGCACCAAAAATAACATCAAGAGCCTCCATGAAGCCTAATGAGGAAGATGAAATAATGCAATTATGATAAACATCTACAAAATCATGAGTGGCACCAAGGCAATTATTCCCTCTCTCTTCCCAGGAAAAGAACCAGCTCCAAATAAAGGAAATAAATTCAGAGTCTGGCACCAAACTGAAGCTGTGGAAGGCTCATCCCAACAGAGGGATTTTGGGAACAGGGAGCTGGGAGCACCAAGGATGAGCATGGAAAAGAGAGGAGGGAGTTCTGCAGTGCCAGAGCTGCCGGGGGTGAAATCACCTGTTGGTTTTGTCCTTGGAATTTCTCAGTTGGAGCAGGATTGGGTCTAAAAATGCTGATTTTCCCCCCTGCAGCCTTTCCCTGGTTAGGGTGAAGAGACACAGCACAACTTTTCCTCAGAGGAAATCCCTCCTGCTGACCTGACTCTCCTCACTTCCCAAGGAAAACCAGGAAGAACTACAAGGGAGCACAACTGACTGAAACCTCCAAAGGAAAAATCTCTTTACAAACCAACTCACTGCCTACCAGGAACAACAGGGGAGGGAAAATCCAAATTTCTGTGAGCCAGGAAAGCACCTGCCCAGAGCAGCTGCACTGGCCTGCACAGAGCCCCTCACACCCAGAAAAGCTTCCCCTGCCAGCAGCCATCACAGCACGGACAGAATTCCAAGCCCAGGGCAAGGATTTCAGGATTTTTTCCCTCTGAAAAAATCCAGAGATCATTCCAGAGATGCTGGATTTTCCCTCATAAACACCTCTAAATGATGCTCTGTGCAACACCCTGGCCACTGAATTCTCTCTCTGACAGGATATTGGTGATGAAAAAGCATCACTTGAGGTCCTGCTTTGTGCTCCAGCCTTGAACCTGCCAAAAGATCCACAAGGGGAGAAAATCCACCAGAATTCCCAACTTCTAGGTTTTATTACACAGTCCCAGCTTATTTATTATTCAAATTAAAACACCAGAAGTTCAAAATCCTAAAGTGCTGCTCCTAAATTCATTTAGTTCCCTCTGCCTTGTTGCCAGTGATTGCATTTGGCTACAGGAATTTTTTCCTTGTTTAATTTGAAGGGCATTTTGTGTTTGCTTAGAAGTTTCAATAAATTCATGCCAAGGTGCTGAATAAATCTATGAGATTGCTAAATTGGATACCACAAAAAAAATTACATAATCCTCAAAGTTTTCTTTCCCATTTAGAGGAAAAGTGTATTGAGTAAATAGAATTATCAAATATCAGCACAACAGCAACACCAAATATTGATCCAACCTCAGACCTGAAGGGATTACAAGAATTTATATTTGGAATGATGGTGGGTATTTTTCCAAATCTAACAAAATTTACCACCAGCATTGCATCTGAGCACAGAATTCTAATCCAAATATTCTGTATTTCTAGACTTTGCAAAGTGCTGTCAAAACATGAAAAGAAGCCAAGCAAAAATCATTCATGAATACACTGAAAATACAAAATTGAAGTGGATTTTGATCTGTTCCAGCTGAACTCAGAGCAGGAATTCACTTCAAGAAAAAAAAGGGCAGAAAACTGGTACCTTGTAGTGAGACATGAAATAAATCCACATTTGTGCTGTTCCTAAGAGGCAACTGGCACAGAATCCAACCCAGGTGGAAAATAAAATCCACTTTAATGAGCTTTGATTGATAAAGAGCTGCAAAATCCTTGGGAGCCTCCTAGCACCTTGACAAAGAACCAGGTGCAAGTGGCAGTGCAGTGCAGGTGGAAGTGTCAGGGGATTTTCCCTTCCCTCAGATAAGACTTTTCCCCTCAGATGAGAGATCCTTCTCCACAGGAAAATTCCATATTTTTATCCACAAAAAAATCTCCTGAAGGATGGATAAACTCAGAGCAGTGCAAACACCAAGTTGGTTTCTCCAGCTCCTCTCCAGACCTTCAGTTTTCACTTGGTGCAAAGTGAGGAAATATTTACGGCTGACTTGTTTTGGGGCTTGTCTGCGTTTCCTTTCCTGCCCTTTTCCTGTCCCGTTCCTGCCCTGCTTTCCCTGGAAAGCTCTGGGGTTCAGCACAGTGTAAAACCAACACGGTGCAAAGCGTCCCTGCAGAGAAAGGAGCTCCTGGGGGCTCTGCTCCAGAATTCCTTCCTGAGGAGGGAAATGTGGGAATTCTCCAGGCTAGGAGTAGGAACAGCTCTCACTGCCTGCTGTGCTTTTCTGGGGTCATGGTCCTTGTGGGTCCTTCCCAGCTCAGGGTATCCCCACTGTTGGTGGCATTCACATTCTCTGAAAAATCCCGTTGCTCAGGGTTCTTCTCCAGGGAAACTGAGAAGCCTCAGAGAAAAAGGAAAACAATTCTTATCTCATTTGCTTCTCCCGTGTTTTGCTCCTCTGGAATGCGTTTGGAAGTTGTTTACCCACAGGTGATTGTTTCATTGGTTTCATGTGAGTTGTTTGCACTCTTTGGCCAATCAGGGCCAAGCTGTGTCAGGACTCTGGAGAGAGTCACGAGTTTTCATTATTATCTTTTTATCCTTCTGTAAGTATCCTTTCTGTATTCTTTAGTACAGTATTCTTTAATATAACATAGTATGATAAAATAATAAATTAGCTTTCTGAGAACATGGAGTCAGATTCATCATTCCTTCCTTCATCGGGGCTCCCCACAAATACAACAGTTGTTCTTGGATTTATTAAATCCACAGGAGCAGCAGTGATGGAGGATCCATAAAAAACAAGGCACAATCCCTGCAGAACACGCTCAGTGTCCAGAGCACTGTTAAAAATAAAATATTGACAAGGGCAGTGGCATGGCAAAAAGAATTCCACAACCACTTGGAGAAGCCCACAGAGCGGGATTTTCAAAACCACGTGTGACCAAATTCAGAAAAATGTGTTCCAACTGGTTTAAATCAGCTTTGTGGTGCTGTCACCAGAGCTTCAAGCTGATGACAGACTTTTTCTAGCCTCAGCTTCACGGCTGTTCAAACTGATTAAAAACTACCAAAAACAACCCAATAATTCCTCCTCAAGCAGAGAGGATCAAGTGTTCACTTCCAACTGGACTTGCTGTTGATCAAAACGACTGGAAAACTGCTGTCAGAACAGGAATGACTTTTCTGAGGGAAACCTCAGTCTGAAAATACTTTTCGGCTGATTGCAGCCACATTTTTGGTGCTGTCCTTTGTGAGGCTCCCAGCCTTCAGGGACACACCAATGACCAAAATAACTTCTCCAGAGGCACTGAGCAAGGACAGCAAAGCAGGAGAAATCAAGGATCACTTCCACCTTCAAAAAAATTGATGTTTCTTATTATAAATGATGAGTTTTATGGTTTGGAAAGAGGATGATGAGCTGCTTGTAGTTGTGGGTAGATACACAACATACCTGACAGCTGTGGAGAGGAGAAGGGGAAGGGGAAAGTGGAGAATGGGGAAGGGAAAAGGGAAGGGCAAAGGGAAAGGGGAAGAGGAGGAGAAGGAGAGGAGAAGGAGGGGGGGCTCATACTTGGCTGGAGGCAGCGTGGTCTGTCACGGGGGTCAGCTGCACGTACTGCACCTGGATGTCGCTGCCCTGCAGAGGGGAGCCGTCCACGCCGCCGGCCGCGGGCTCGGCCGAGGCCACCGCGATCAGCTGAGCCCCCTGCAGCACCTGTGGGAGGGCAGGAGAGACAGGTGAGAGCGGGCAATGCCACCAAGGCAGGCCGCCAGGGATGTTTGAGTTTTAGCTTTTATATTTTCACATTCTGGACTGCATTAGTACATGACTCTGAATTCCATACACAGTGTCAGCAGTTCTCCTCACAGCTCAGGCACACAGAGCAATCCTTTTCCAGCCCCAGAACCAAGGACACCACTGCAACTTCACCCCAAAAATGCAAACAACAGGGAATGGAGGGGAGCAAACTGGGAGGATGGGACTGCATCACCTGGAGTTGTGACTGGACAATTAACCGCAATATGGAAATGGACCAAAACTCATAAAAATGTGGAAACTCATGACACGTTGTCCATCTTGGGTCCATCTTGGGTGTAGCCCTGGCTGGGCTCTTGTAGTGTCCAAAGTGTATCCTTTGAAAACCTTTTAATAAACGTCTATTTTATTCCTTTAATTCTGTCTAGCCCCTGCTCTAGGCAGCCTCTCAAGGCATCAGGAGGAGCACAGAGGGCAACTGGTCCCAGCACCCTGCCCAGCAGGGCTGATGCCTTAAGAGCTTTGTATTTTTCAAATCCTGTACTGCATTAGTGCATAGCTCTGAACTCCATATAAAGTGTGGTTAACTGTCTTCACATTTGGGTCAGACCATCTTCCAGACCAGGAATACCCTGTGAACCATCCAGAGAAATCCAACCAGGAACACCCCATGAACATCCAAACAAATCCAACCAGGAACACTCCATGAACCACCCAAACAAGTCCAGATCCAACACCAAAACCCACCAAAGGAACCACAAGAGAAGCTGTCCCTCAGTTCCAGCTGCTCCCAGCAGGGTTTCCCACTAAGCACAGAGCACGTGGATTCTCATACTGGATGCTCAGTACATTTGGTCTTGTGGGATTGATAATTATGTTAACTTTGACAAGTTAATTGGGACAGAGTGACAGATCCTGCTGTGAGTGTGATACCACCAGAAATCACTGAGCAAGGTTTTCCTGCAACACCCAAATCCAAGATATTCCCACAGCCAAGGCATTCATTACAGCAATGTTTATATTCCTATCAATAGGAAGGTGTAGATTTAGGAATTCCTAATTAATGCTTATGTTTATCCCATCTGCATTTGGCTGGAGAAGACAACAAGTTCCTCACAGGCCTCAAACCCACAGAAAAACTGATCCATCTCAAAGCACTCAAAATGGGTTTGGGATAAATTAATTGTAATTCCCTTCTTGAAACAAAAATCAGAATAAAATAAATATATATAAAAAAATAACAAGTCCCCCTTGCATTTCTCAAACCCAGCTCCACATCCAGGTTTAACTTTTATGAGCCGCAAATGAGGGATTTCTAAACATTCGAACACAATGAACAAAAGGAATCTTTCAAACCAAAAGAAGAGAACAAAGAGCAAAAAATAACATTGTTCACAAAGGTTCTGCTGACCAAAGGATGATTTCTCAGCTGATCTGAGGGTGGGTGGCCGTGGACGAGGGAATGGACCCGAATTTCCCTGGGGAGCGTGGGAGGAAGAGGAGGTGACCTGCAGGAATGACCTCCAGGGTGTTGTCAGGATTTTATTGGGATCTTGGGCGTTCTGAGACAGCACCAGCACCAAGCTGCTCAAGGATGTCCCAGTCTGCTCTGAAGGAACGAGCAGAATGCTCTCCTCCCACAGTATTAGTTTTGGAAGCACCCCATGCGGGCAGGATCACCCTTTGTCCCACTGATCCCCTGCAGGTTTGAAATTACTTTTTTCTCATTTATTTCTCAGCTGGAATATTCAGAAGAGTTGGGAGTGACTGAGCAACCCCACGAGCACAGAGTCCTGGAGTTTGGGTTGGAGCAGCTGGGAGAGTGGAGGTGTCCCTGTCCATGGCATGGGGTGGGATGGGGTGACCCCAACGTCCCCACCATTCCAGGATTCTGGGATTCTGCCCCTGTGCCATCCCACTGACCTGAATCTCTGCCTTTCTCTTCAGCTTCCTCCCTCTCCTCTCCCCCTTTTTCTTCCCTCTGTCTTGGTGATTTGGGACATGAAAACAACTGATCTCCCAAATTTCTCTATTCTGACCCTTCTTCAGTGAGATATTTACCACACAAAACATAATAAAATGAATATTAATAATGAAAACCATCTACTTTCTCTGTTCTCTTTCTTTCCATGTCAAGTCCATTTTATCCCATAACAAATAATTCCCATTTCACATCCCACTGCCAAGGCATGAAAGGGAAATTTTCAAAAAAGAACAAATTGTAAGAATTTTTCTTTCAACTTCTTCCAAAATTATTCAAATATGTTTAAATTTCTATCACATCCTTTGAACCTGCTAAACCCCATTTTGAACCTTCTAAATCCCATTTCTGAACCTTCTAAAACACATTTTAAACCTTCTAAACCCCATTTTTGAGCCATTCTTCCTACTGTTGTGAGCTCTTTTATTAATCTGAGCAAGCACATGTGTTTGCCTACCTATAAAAATCTCAAAAATAAGATATATTGGGTTTTGGTGCCTTTTCTCTGTGGTTTTTTCCCTATTTCTACAGCAGGAATGTAGTAAAAGGGGATGTTTCTTTAAATCAAAGTGATGTTTGGAATCCCAGAAGGAGTGGATGTTTCTGGAAGCTGAAAATCCTGGGACACTGATGGCCAAACACATTCAAATGACAAACACATCTCCTCCAAATGATAAGAAGCTCTGCTGATAAGAATTCTCTTCAAAAAGATAACTCCCTGTCCCTGATTCTTTTCAGTCTGAAACTTTTGGAGCCTTAAACTAAAACCATCTCCTGCATTTAATGCCAGCAAAACATTCATTTAGTGGCTCACATCCTCAAAAATTCCTCTCTGAAGGAAATGCAGGGTTGTGGGATAAAGGCTTTGCAGAAAATCCCACTGCAAGAGCTTTCAGGTGCTTTATTCCCATTAATATCCCAATTAATTGCTCTGGAAATAAAAAATAAAAAGCATCCACTGCTCTTAAAGTGAGGGAATTTCATGAGCTGCTTCCTTGGAGACCTTCCCTTCCCCAACAACAACTTGCACCTAAATTTGTTATTTCTTTCTGACATGAAATGTGCCGATATGAAAATAAATTCAGCATAAATCAAAGCAGTTCAGAGTGGAGGAACTGTCCCTGCTGTGCATTTCTGGGAGTGCTGAGTGGAACCTTGCAAAAAGTTACCTTAAATCTGTCAAAGCTTCATTAGGGAACCCCCAGCAGAGCCATTGAACAGGGAGCACCTCCTGGAAATCCCCCAAAATCCCAGGCATGGAAAAGGAAACTGATTTCAGCTCCACAGAGTGGGGAGAAACCAAAAGGAGAATTCCAGAGTGTGTTTGTAGCAGGGGCATTTTTTAATTGTGTAAGAATAAACCATCCCAGCTTTGGGATTCCCTTCCTGTCCTGGAGAAATGCAGGAACACAACTGCTGGAAACAAAAGGTCAGGAGAAATGCTGGGGTATTTTCAGCACTTCCCACGACATTCTGCTGAAGGATTCAGGCAATTGCAGCAGGAGGAGCATCCAATCTTTTCCTAAATAAATTCAGAGGAGGATTTGGCCTCTCAGTGCTGCTGAGAAGCTCCATCCCCTCCAATGAGGCTGGCAGTAAATATGCCACTTAAAAAGAGTCTGAGCAGATCGCTGAGGATCTCCCCAAATCCCACACAGCTGGGAGATGTCTGCTCCAATCCCTCACTCTGCCCTCAGAAGGGTCACTGCACTTCAATTCCAGAAAGAAAAGAGATTTAGGGGGAGCTGCAAATGTTTACATCATAACTGGCAGTGGGTTGTTTTTTTTTTTTTAATAGAAGCAAAATAACATCTGAAAGTTTGGCTCTTGTTGCCAGAGTAACAAACACTGCTCCTGCTGTCCCCGACAGGATCCCATTAACCAGGAGAAATATGGATGGGAAAACAAGAACAGAGACACAGAGAACTTCTAGGATTGCACAGCTCAGGAAAAGGCCTAAGGAAATGAATCTTCTCCCTCCTCCACTTGAATTCTGGAATGATGTCACCAGCTGGAGTTCCATCCATCAGGATCAGAAGTTCGTGGTGGCTTCAAAGGAAAAGCAGGAGGAGGATGGGGGGAAAAACCAGAGTGAGGAGCCTGAGCTATAAATCAGGAGATGGAGAAAGTTCTAAGGCAGTGCTTGTCAATTAAAGAGCACTTAAAGGAGCAAACAGTGCTCTGGAGAATTACCTGAATTACAATAATGAGTTTCTAGCAGAAAATTGCACCAAAAAAACCTGCTCTGGATATAATTCAGGAAAAAAAATTCTCAAGGACAAGGAAAAGGGGAAATTTAACCCAAGTTAAAGAGCAGACTCGGGCCCTCAGGGTTTGTTCAGCCCCACTCCTTTGGGAAGATGCTCCCTGATTTCCTGCACAGCGAGGAATGCAGAGCCTGGAGCTGTCTGTTGCCTTTGGTTTTCCTTTCCCACCCAAATCTCGTGACAGGAGTGACAGAGCTGTACTGAACACGAGGACTTCTCTGTGTTATAGGGGGTATTTCCATGTGGAGGGGGAATATGAATCCCAGAATTTCAGCTAAAAACAACCATATGGGGTTTGGAATGAAAACCATATGAGAGAACACCTGCACTTCTCCAAACACTCCTACAAAAGCTACAGATACTTGTAGGAAAGGAATTAAAACACCAACTCCAGCTCCAATCCTGGCTTTTATCTGCTAGGAAAGTTCACGTCCAAGGAGTCCAGAGGAACAGAAGTTTTATCTATTTTATTTCAATTACTGGCACTGGGCAAGGTGAGTGTGGCTCTGGCAGTGACCAGAACTCGCAGCAGATGGGCTGGATATTAAAAGTGATCCATCATCTCCCACCCCAGAAAATCATCTCTGATGTCCAAAGCCTTCTCCTGAAGAAAAGCAATTAGGAGAGCTGATGGATTTCCTCCATGGAGGTGGATGTTGTTCCACACAGCCGCTGTAGTTTTTAAAATATTGGGTTTTGATGGATTGAATAAGATCAGAATCAGCACAAATCAGCACTCTCAGATTCCCAGCAGGGCTCACAGATAAGCCATGAATTATCTCTGTGTTCTCCACCTGAGGCCACATCATTTCTGCTGGAATTCCACAGGTGCTTCCCTTTTGCCAAGGCATTAAGTGGACAAATGTTTGCAATCCCCTGGACAAAAGCTTGGGAATTGCTGCTTCTCTCACACCAAGCATTTGCAATGATGCAAATGTTCTTTTTCTAATTTCCAGCCATAAAATAGAAATGACTCCTCAGAGAGTGTCAGTTTGTTCAAGTCATGTACTACAAGTTCTGGGACTGCCCATGATGCTTTCCCAATTTTGCAAATGAATTTGTGATTCCTTGAATTAATTTCCTCCTTTATGGACTTGTCTCAAGTTGAAGCCAGTAGCCTGACATGTAAGAATTGTACAAATCCTTCAAAAATGGGATTTGCCAATTACATTCCACATTGAGCCCACAAATAAAACCCTTGTTCTGGAAGGGATTTTTAAAACTTAAATTTTTTTTCTGCGTGCATGAAAAGCAGTCCCAGAGAAATTTGGATTTTAGCAGAGAACCAAAGCTCTGTTTCAAACGGGAACAAAGAGGAACAAGAAGGGATTTGTTTATCCACTGCACTTCCTGCATCGCTCCGAAAAGTGCACCGAGTCATTCTAAAGCCATTAGGTAACACATCCACCCCGCTCTGCTATAAATCATTAAAATCTCTTTGCTTTGGGGGTGGAAAACAATTGGCACAGGCGTGGAGTGCCTGTTCTCCCCCGTGGATTAAACTCCAACCATATGTGAGTTGTCAGGGCAGTTTTACCCTTGCCGGGGCTCCCCGAGGTTCTGTGCTCTCCTCACCCCTCTGTTCACCCTTTGCGCTCATTCTCCTCTCCAGCCACATCCAGGGGATGCAATCACAGGAACCAGAACATCTCTGAACCCCTGCCTTTGCTGTAGAGCTCCAAGTTTCACCTACGTGGAGCTCCCAGCCATCCCTGGCCTGTGCTTGAACCTCGCTCTCCCATCCAGCACAAAATTTCTATTTTGCTACCAGCTGAGCCTCCAGGCCAGCCAAAGGTCTTTAATTCCCCTCCCCAGATTACATTTGCATACATGTTAAACTTTCCCAGCGTCATTTGCATGTTTGAAAAGGCATTTTGGAAGGCCTCTCCATTTGATTTTATTTTTTTTTCCTGCAGTGTGAGTTTGAAGCAGACATCAAGGAGAGCTCTGGACCCAGAAGTGTTGTTTGCTCTGAGTCCACATCTGCCTTTCCCCAAGCCACTGCCAGTTCTGGAGCTCACTTTAATACCCAGCTGGGATAATGTAAAACGAGGATAGAACCTCAAATAAAGGCTGGGAGCACATATTTGTGCTCAGGAATAGTTGTGTGCAGCCAGTTCAGCTTCACTCGTGTTCTACCCACTGAAATTTGGTCTCAATGGAAGGAAAAGGGTGGAAAATCCACCCCAAAACAAGCCCAGTGTGTGTGTGTGTGTGTGGCCACACGAGTGGAACTAAAGCTCACCAGAGATGTCTAAAATTCACTTTTAGAAGGTTAAAGTGCCTTATTTTTACAATCAACCCTTCAGTTTTGAAAGCAAAAATGTGCTTTTCTCTGAGCAGCAAACACAGAATGTTCCCTGGGTTGCTGGGAATCTTCTCCCTCTACAGCTCCAAACTTTCCTCTAATCCATGGAAAGTCTGGTAAGAAATTGTTTAATTCTTAGGACACTCCAGCTATTGGAGTAGAGAGGGAAATGCTGGACACAGAGAGCTGAATAAATGGATTAATTCTATACAAACCATCATTTTTTGGCAGCTTTGGTGGCCCAAACATCCATCAGGAGTCGGGCAGCAATAAAAGTGATAACCTGATAAGGTTATCCCAAAAGCTGTGCAGAGAGAAGGAGCACAAGCTGTGGCTGACAGGGATTTGTGGGATGGGGAAGGAGTTTAGAGAGTGTCAGGGAAAGTTCTTCCTCCTCCCAGCCCATTAAGGGATGAATTATTTTGATTTAGATGAGCAGATTTTTCTTCACACATCCTCCAGTCTGAGCCTGACTGCGTCTGGCTGTTTGTGGAGATGAGGAAGGGCTGAAAATGGGTTCAGCGCTGGAGGAAAAATCAAAACCCACCCACATTTGGCCTTGCTGGAGTCTGGGGCTGATAGAAACGAGAGGATTTCCAGCCCTCACATGGATCCAGACGCTCCCTGGGAGTGCAAAATGCCAAGATCCCATTCATGTGAGATTCCATTGAGCCCGGGCTCATAAAAAGCAGTTTTTCATATCTAACACAGAACATGCTGGGGTTTTTTCCTTAAAAATCCTTCAAAAAGTATGGAAGTTGTGCCAAAGCAGCTCATGGAGAGAGTCAGAATGACCCTGGTGTCACTGAACCCCCTCATGCTGAATTCCTCCAGCTGGCAGCACTGGCACCCCGAATTCCCAGCTCCTAAAGAGCTCCTAAATTCTGGGAATATTTCCCTATAGAATTCCCAGCTCCTAAAGAGCTCCTAAATTCTGGGAATATTTCCCTATGGAATTGCCAGCTCCTAAGGAAATTCTGGGAATGTTTCCCTATAGAATTCCCAGTTCCTAAGGAAATTCTGGGAAAATTTCCTCACTGAATTCCCAGCTCCTATGGAAATTATGGGATTATTTATTTCCCTGCTGAATTCCCAGCTCCTAAGGAAATTCTGGGAATACTTCCCTATGGAATTCCCAGTTCCTAATGAAATTCTGGGACCATTTTCCCCATAAATTCACAATTTCTGCCTGAACATGAGGTGGTTTTGCAGCCTGTTCTCCTCCTGGTACCAACATTTTCCTCTGGGGCTGGATCCTGCCAGGATGGAACAGTCCCAACAACTCCAAACTTTATCCTTCAAAAATCACTCCCCAACCCCCCTTAAATCCAAGTTTCACACTTTTTAAGGAGAAAGGAGAAATGGGATTTAAGGAGAAGGAGGCAATAAGTGCTATTTAAGCTTTTGTCATAACAAGGAGATAAAAGCACAGGAAAGAAAAGGATAAAAGACTCTCCAAGGAGATTTGCAGCTGACCAAAAATTCCCTCTGATCCTTTTATTTACCTACTTGGAGCTTTTTCCTGAATATATCGCTTAGGAATTGGATCACACAAAGCACAAAGAAAGCCACTGTACAGTAAATAAACCACAGAGGAGATAAGGCATGAAACAGCACTGAAAAAGATCAATTTCAATATTTTTTTCTCCTTTTTCTGTGTGGTCAGATTAAAAATCTTTAGGAATTAGCCATCCTAAAAGTGGAAATAAATATTAAAGCACTGGGCATGCCAGAGTATGGTTGGGCAGTGTTATAAGAAGAGCAATAAGAGTTGATAATTAGATTTAAAATGAGATTTTAAAGTTCAAATGGTGGCACCCAGAAGGGAGCAGACAAAGAGTGAACAGGGGAACTTTTAAAAGGTTTGGGAGTCTCTGAGAGAAATTTCATGTTCCAAATCCATGGAAATGAAAATTTCTGCCTATTTTCACCGTGGATGTGACGGATCAGGGGTTAATTCCAGTTCTGGGGTGTCCAGAGATGGAGCAGGAGCTGCTGGAATCCTGTCCCACCCTCCTGGAGCTCCTGCAGATCCCCCAAATCCACGTTCCCACTGATCTGATGGGAACAAACCCTGCAGTGCCCAAGGCTGCTCCTGCCCCACCTGCAATCCCAAATCTGTATTTATGGGAACACTGAGCCTTTTCCTGCTCTCAGATAATCCTGAGGAGCTGATCTGATCCCAGGGAATGGAGTTTGCTTTGTTTCTCCTGAACAATCCCATTCTCGCTGTCCCCCCTGTGCTTTTCCCTGGTTTTCCTGCTGCAATTCCTGCTCAGCAGCAGCAAACCCCACTGACCCACCCCAGATTCTGCATTAACACATCCCAAATGTCAGGGGGCAATTTCAGGGAAGGCTCAGTGTCTCTTACAATGGCAGTGATTTCATCTGAACCTCTGACAACTTGTGACATTTCCCCTCTCCGTGCAGCATTTTCCATTTCTGCCCCTGGAGAAATGTGCTGCCACCCCAGACCTGGGGACATTCCCAGCGTCCCCGCAGCCGTTCCCACTTCATTTACAAAGAGCCCCTTTGAGAGCTCCCTGGGGATGGATGCGTGCTAAAACATTCCAGATCCCACCCCATGGAAAAGCTGCTGCTGCTGACATTCCTGAAGGGATTTCTGGAGTGTTGGGCCACAGGGAAATGGTTATTGTATTATAGATATTATTATATAATACAATAATATTATTATTTTATTGGTATATATGATATATAATTTTATTTTTATTTTATTTTAATTTTATTGTTTAATTTTTATTTTATATAGTATATACATAAAAATATAATATATAGTGCCTTAATTCATAATATAATTATTAATTATTAATTTAATATAATTAAAATAATAATATAATTTATTGTATCATATACCTGATAGAATAATATTTATTTCCTATAGAAATAATAGATAACAATGTTATATATAGGAAGATATGAATTTTTCTATGATATAAGAAATTACAATATAAAATTTAATGTATCATCTATATTGTACAATATAATGTTATTGTATGGATTTTATGGGAATTTTAATTAATAAGAAACCAGGAGAGAGAAACAGAGGGGTCTCTTTGCTCCTTCTGTAACTAACCCTATGTAACTGACCCTAACTGACTACCATTGGGAAGGAGTAAATCAGGAGTAAATTCCACCTGAGCTCTGTACTGATAATTAGCAAAACTATAAATTAATGAGCTTATTATTACTAATAAACATTCGTTCTTCAGACCAAAAAGTGCAAGGATTAAATTATAAAAAATCAATTTGATCTTGGAAAAACCCATCTGGAATTTCTGGATATTTTTTACCAACAAGGAAAGTTTGGAATTGTTTGGATGCTGCAAACAAAAGCCTGAAGGGGAGGAAGGTGCACGTGGAAATACTTAACGTGGATAAATCCCTAATAATTCTACTCAGGGCACAGGGAGAGATCTGGGAATGTTTCCACACAACACGTGGGAAGAGCGGAGCCCGGTGCTCGCACGGATTGAAACTTCCCTGAGGAATCCAGGAGTGAGGATGAGAGCAGGGACAGCGACGCCCCAAAAGGGATTAAGGGAGAAAATGAAAAGTTTGAAGGCAATTTCCAGGATAAAAATTCCAGCGGAACACGGAGCTCTCCAGGAAAAATAAACCTTGGAGGCTGCACTGCCAACGCTGCCGTTCCACAACCACGGCATAAAAACCTCCTGTTCCATGGCAAGGTAAATCCAGGGTTTCCACCCAGGGGATGGGATTTCTGTCCTGATAAACAGCTGAGAAAATCCACAGATGTGACGTGCAGGAAAGATTCGTGTAAGACAATTCTGCAGGAGGGAGAATTCCAGTTTATTTTTGGTGTGCTGGAGTTATTAAGGTTAAAACAGAGGGGGAAAGTTCTGTTGTGAGAAACAATTAAAAGAATTACAGTCATTAAAAATTTGAGGAATTGCATTTAGTTCTACATGGAAATTATTAAGAAAAATAATTAATTTAAAAATTAAAATCTTTATTTCTGCACAAACTTAAAGCACTTGAGCAGCAGCCAATAGTGCAGGGAAAGCAACATTCTCCTTCCAAAGCTTCCACTGGAATAGCTGAGATATCCCGAGAAAATTTAAAATAAATCATATTTATCACCAGAGGAGCAAAAAAAGAAAGCAAACATCCATTTTATTGTTTTTCCTGCGGCTGGAAATGAGATTTGAGCCTGAAAAGAACAAACAATTGTGGGGTTTCTGTCTAAATCTGTTTGTTCGCTGCTTGGGAACTGGGGAAGGATTTTATCCAAGGAAAACAAAATCCTACCGCGCCAAAGGGTGAGGGAGCCTCGAGCCTGGGTGATGCTGAGGGTACAAATCATGTGAAATTCCCTGGAAATAAAGAAATTATTTCTTTTACAGCCCAACATTTCTCACGCTTATTCCACATTTTGAACATTTCTGGCCCCGATCCTGCTCCGAGCCGGAGCACAAGTGGATTTTGGCCACCAAGGAGTCAAAGGGAGCAGTGCCAGGCACCCTGGAGAGCCAAGATGGGGTTAAAATCCTGATTTAGGAAATTTGGGGAGGGTGGGTGATGTTGTTTTCAAGTTTAATTCGATACAATCTCTCGTAGACCTCAAAAGCAGGAAGAAAAATGAGTAATAAGCTGTTAATTCCCTCCGTTTCTCCAAGTTTTTACTCTCTCAGTGCTAACAAAAGGGAATGGTTCCCGAATTTCTTTACTAAATTATTGTGTCTGTTGGTCACTTATGACTTTAAGGGCTAAAAAGATCAGATGAACAATTTTAGGGGATTTTTAAAGACTGTGAAAGTCCTGTTTTTAAATCCCTTCCCAGCACTAATGGCAGTTTTTATCAAAAGTTAGGAATTTCCAACAAGGAATATTTCAGGGACTTCATCTCCCTCCGCTGCCATTCTTTTTTTATTTATGGGGCGGCAAAACGACCCCAAAATTTGTTGAAAAGCGACAGGATTTTGAGATATCTGCCTAATGAGTGACTTAATTGTTGAGTAATTCCATGGCTCCCCTCCCTGCAATCGCAGGTAAATAAGAGGAACTGCCCAGACACGGAATGTTCCCGGGAAATGTCCAAGATTTGGGAAGCTGGCTCAGGATGAGCCGCGTGTTTGTGGAGACACGAGGCCGAGCAAGGACTTGGGGAAGGATCCCTCTAGGAGAAGCTGAGCTCAAGGAAAGTTCAAAGGTTATGAAAGATCCCTTATGTAACGAATCCACCTGGATTTTTGATGGAAAACACTGAATTTTGAATTAATCCAAATGAGGGTGTGGGGGTTTTGTTTTCCAGAGCGATCCCATGGAAATAAAGAATTTTGTGGAAAGCTGGGGAAACATCACAATGGCAAATGAAAAGCAAATAAAACGAGAGAGGATTTCAAAGCCTTGAGCTGATATTCCAAAGGAAAGGAAAGAGACTGAATCCCACTCCCAGAATTCCTTACAGGCAAAAATGAAGAGAAATCTTTGAGAGGGAAATTTTCACCATTGAAATTTCGTGTTAAACATTTGTTTCACACACCCCCAGCAGCACCAGCAGCAGGTTTGGCCAGTACTTGTCAGATAATTCTGATTCCCTGCATTCCTTGCACTTCCCCGTCAGGAGGGATCTGGCTCCGTTTAACCCAGACCTAACAAAGCCGAGTTTGCTTAACCCCGGCAGAGTTTAACCCCGACCTTTGGCCACCTGCTCTTAAACTCCAAGGGCTTCCCTGTCCTTACTCCCTGCTTTTCTGTAACCTCACCTCACACCTCACTAAACACTGCCAAGGTTTTACAGACTCTGTAATTCCCTAATTCCCTGCTCCGCGGGGCTTTATTGGGATTGTAACCTTTTCATGAGCTTGTAAATCCCGGCCGTGACAGAGCGAATAAAATCCGAGGATGAAGATATTCCATAGCTGTCGTGGAGAACTTTTTTTAATAAAAACATTTTGAAGCATTTCTTTTTTAGCTGGAAACAAATTCCCACTTTTTTTTTCTTTTCCACGCAGCTGTCAGCAACTGCTCAGTGTATTAAATATTCTGCTTTCAAGAAGCAAATGTTTCGAGTTGAGATATTGAGATTAAACCCAAAACTCATTAAAAGACACCCAGAGCTGACCTGGGGCTATCCCTGCTCTCATTTGGTTCCCACTTCAGAAGAACTGCCAAGAATCCATGAAATATTTTTCAAAATCTTTGGACTTGGGTTGATCACGAACGAGTTTTTCTCGAGGAGGTTCGAGCTCGCTGCAGCTTTAAGGAATTTGCACATCAAAAATCAATAGCAAAACCTCATCCATTAAAAGGGTACAAAGGGCATAAAAATCTCATTATTCAGCGTGGAAATTAAACACAGAAATCGTAAAATGCCAAATTTTCCACCACAAAAACCAAATCTGTTTGTTGTGTCAATTAAATTAAAAAAATTAAAATGGAGAAGTTAAAATTCAATTAGAAGTTTCCTGCTCATTTTTACCAGAACAAAGGAGAATTTGTTCAGCTGAAAGAGAACAGTGAAATCAAATCCATCCCAAAGATTTTGAGGGAAAAACTGTCACAAATACATCAAGATCCTTTTGAATCCCAAGGACTTAAACAGAGCCTGGAAAAGAGGAGCAGCCCTGGGAGCAGAGAGCTCCAAACCGAGGAAAGCTGAAAATCCCAAATTTTCCTGTAACTGACAGCTCGGGGATTCAGAATTCTTTTTCCTGATCATTCCCTGCAAAGCAAAGCAAAGTTTTCTCCTGATCATTGCCTGCTAATTGAAGAGGGGGAAAAACAGGCAGAGGGTTCAGAGCTCGCTCTGTTCCTCAGGGAATGTGGGATCAGATGGGATCCCCAAAAGCAGAAACCTCCTGCGACTCCTTCCTTGGGAAAACCAGAAGAAAATCCATTCAAAATCAGAGAAAACACCCAAAAACGTGCACCAAAAAAATCCAGAATTTCTGATTTCTTATCTTAGTTCCCCACTGCAGGGATTTTTATCCAGGATGAGTTTTTGAGTCCTGGAACATTTCCTGTCCCCTCTGTTTTGGCAGGATCCTGTGAACCTGAGTACATCCAAATTTGGCCATTTTTGGGGAAAATAATCATTATTCCCCCTACAAATCCAGATTTACAGTCAAAGGACTGGATTGGGAAGGAACTTTAATTAAACAAGTTAATTCCTCATTAATTGATTCATCCCTGGAATTATAATATTAAGATCTCACACTAATAAGGAATATCTGTGATAATTCCTCAAGACATTTTCCTTGAGGTTTGTTAAAATGCAAAAGGTGGAGTTAAAATCAGTAATAGAGTAAAAATAATTTATGGAGTAAAAAAATATTCAGGGAGTAAAAATCATTAATGGAATAAAAATATAATTAATGGGATACACTTTAATTACTGTCTAACTGCAAATTTATGGATCTTAAATCCTGCAGCACTGAGCAAAAATAGTTCTGCTTTAAATTGGAATTTTTACTCCTTACACTGCACCTCAAATGTTCTTTGTTCTTATTAAAAAGTTCCATAAAATGTAAATTCTCCATTCAGCTGAAAGCAAATAAATTTTGATCTGCTAATTATGATTATTTAATTTTTACCCATAATGAATTTAAAAAAATCAACCCAAAGACCAGGTTTGACACCAAAAATTTGACCCACAGGGAAATAACCACAAGCCACGAGTTGTTCTCCTCTTTCAGATGCTCTTAAATTCTGTATATTTGGGAATATTATGTGACAAACCAGCACATGCACACAGCAATGGTTATTTAAATTAATCCTAAAATGTTCCTGAAAAGTACAAAATTTTTACCTTGGAATTAATGGAATTAATTCCACAGAAAAAAAAATTTCTGCATTTTAAAAGCCAAAATATCAGTTTTGCTTGCGGAATCCTTGTTTAATTTAAATTATTGCTGTTTAAACTTCATTTTTTATCCTCCTTGCTCTGCTCGCAGCACCTGGTCTGTGAGAATTACTACTATCTGTATTTATAAAATATTTTCTATAATTTTTCCACAGTTTTCCCCACTTTTTTTTCCCCAAAATCTCTCCGGGAACCAACACAGGAAGGATTATCCATCACTTTTCCATGTACTCCACAGCTTGATGAACAAAACCCCTTGTAGGCATAAAAGGGGTTTCTCTTTTGATTTATCTCGTGGATTTTTTCCCCTTTTTTCGAGGAGATTTGCAGGAAAAAAAGGGGGGAAAACTCCAGGCAGAGCCGATCCTCCCGTGCCAAGAAATCTCCTCCTCTCCCTCGCGGGGCTCCAGCCTCGGGAGCTCTGTTTAGATAGGGAAAAATGAGCAACAAATGGTTCCATTTGTCAGAAAGGGGAAATATTTGCAATCCTCCCCTTTTTCTATGGATAATATGCATCCATATGGATTTCACTGGCTCGGCCAATTAGGACAAGTGGTTCAAGATGCTCCTTAATTTCTCTTTTGAAGGAAAACAATAATAAATTTGGGAGCCCTGGTGTTGTCAGATGAGCACATTTTGCCAATTTGAAGGATTTTCTCTCTCCTCCCAAATCCTGGGGAATTTCCCAGGGGTTTCATTCCTCTGGCTCCTGAGAGAAGGACAGAAGGGTTTTCAGGGAGTATTTGGGGATGCTGGAAGGTTGAACTGATAAGGCAGCACGAGCTTGGCCTGGAGTGGGATTGAGGGATCCTGGCAGCTCTGGAGGGAAGCACAGCAAGGTGATCCCATCAAAACCCCATGGAAATCCCATGGAAATCCCATGGAAATCAGGCTTGTGTTGCTTCAAGTGCAGGACAAAAACTCCAGTGAAACACAATCCAGGGATTTGGACCTTGGAAAATGCAACCCTGATCTGACACGGAATCACGGAAGCGTCAAGGCTGGAAAAGCCCTCCGAGATCATCAAATCCAAACATTCCCAGAGCTGCCAGGGGAATGGATCCATGACCCCAAATGCCACATCCACCTGGCTTTAGAGCCCTGCAGGAAGGGGGATTCCACCCTGGGCAGCTGTGCCAGGGCTGGGCAGCCCTTTCCAGCAGGGAATTTCCACAATTTCCAACCAAAACATCCCCTACAAGTTCCTCCCACCCTGTCCCTGTTCCCTGGGAGCAGAGCCCAATTCCCACCTGGCTCCAGGGAATCCAGGTCCCTCCTGAGCCTCCTCTTCCCCAGGCTGAGCCCCCCCAGCTGCTCCTGGTGCTCCAAACCCTTCCCAGCTCTGTTCCCTCCACATCACACAACAAATGCTGCATCTATCAGTGACTCTGGAGCCCATAAAGCACAAAATACCAAGGAACTCAAATAATCCCCAAACCCTAAATTGGTTTAGGTTTGAAAAGCCCCTCCAAAGCCATGGAGTCCAACATTCCCAGCACTGCCAAGTCCCCAAGCTCTGCATCCACTTTTAAATCCCTGCAGGGATGGGTTTTGGAGCTGGAGCTGAAAACTTCAAGTTCTGATCCAGGTCCTGTCAAACCAATGGCAAAATTCCCGATTGTTTGAAAGGGAACGACAAGGAATGAAAGCATGGAAAGTGTGAGGAGCTGAAGTTCACCCCCAAAAAATAATTCAGCTGGGAAAATGAGGAACAGGCACATGAGATAAGGCAGGGAAACACAAGGTGCCCTTCCCAAAAGTTCTGTGGAAGCTCTGGAATTAAGGTAAAAACTGAAAGTTGTGTCCTGTCCAAGCCCTGAGCAGCTTTACCAGCTTTTCCTGCAAATGTGTAACTTCATATTCCTTAATTCCTTAGAATTCCTTCCTCATTCCTTCATTCCTTAATTCCCCCTCTGCCTCCCGGATCCCCAACTCCAGAGAACGTTACTGGGGAAAGTGCAGCCACAGATGAGTAAAGATAAAATACAGATACAAAATGTCCACACAAAATCCTGGACATTTCCTTTTCCGACCACACTCCTGAAAAGAGTGGATCTAAAATCAACCAAATCTATGGAATATTTTACATGGAGTGAGCAAACTAAAGAATTATGTGGTGCTTCTGGTCTGCTGGAATTATAGTCAGAGATCCAAAAAATCCTGTTCTTGCCTGGGATTGTCCTGTAAATATTTCGGGGTGGTTATCCATAGCAGGAACAGGGAAAAATACTGCGATATATATATGTACATATAGGGATAAAATATAGAGATACATATATATTTTCCCTATCAAATACATGGATATATATATATATATATAAATATAGGGATAAAATATAGAGACAGATATAAATGGTTTCCCTCTAAAATACAGGGATATTTGTAAAAATATAGAGATAAACTCCATTAAAACCCTCAGCACTCTCACTCATAATTCAAGTGATTTTATTAAATTCAATCTAATTAGGCTCAAAAGTGAATTAAGATCTATAAATTAAATCCTCTGGGATTCTGTCATATATTGCCCACACAGGGGTTTATTTGGTTTAAAATAATCTCTAAATTAACTTTGTTAATTTAGAGAATATCCTTGCAGAGAGCAGCCCAGAAGAATCTCTGAAGGATTTAGAAGAATTATGGAAGTTATTCCTGTTATTATTTACAATTTTTGGACAATACTTTTAAAACATCATGCAAAGTTAATATGTTCATGTTTTCATGCATTTTTAACACACTCCAGTTTGTGCTGATGCTGGCAATAATAATTCAGTTTTTTGGATCTAACACCCACCCAAATGCTCTTCACACAATTTCACTCTTCCCCCGTTAACCTTCACTCTCCCACATCACCAAAGGAGTCTCAATATCCTGAAAATTATACAAAACCCCTTTTTCTTTTGGTAATAAATCTGTCCTTCAGAACATAACCCTAAATGTTATTATAATCAATATCCTCTACAGATATTTTCTTCTCTAACTCAATTACATTCCCCTTTTAATTACGAGCTTTATTGACTGGGTACAGCAATGCCCTCTAATCCTCACTTTGGCTCTGTCCTTCTCTGGAATTTCCATGGAAAAAGACTCCCAAGCTTTGAGAACACCCAAATATCACTCTCAGCCTCAGCTCCAACTCGGTTCATGCTGCACATTCCCAGCATCCAAACAGAACTCCTTGGATATTCCCCTGGCTCTGGGGGAATGTTCCTGGAATGTGGGGACTGATGCCAAAGGCAGGTCCAGGTCTGGACCCTCTGCTTGGGGAGAAATAATGGAAAATGTTCTCCAGACCCCTCAGGGACACCCTGATTCCCTCCCTCATCTCTCACACCTCTGACACGCCAGGTTTAATAAAGGAGAAGGGAAAGGCAGGAAGGATTCTGGGCAGATTATAACTTAAATTTGTGATGGTACCCCTTAATAACCAGAGAATTTGGCCACATCCATTGTTATAAACCACAAATATCATCCCTCTGCTCCATAAATCATCATTAACAGAAAAGCACAGTATACAGCAATAAATTAGCTCATGAATCCCAAATCCACTTTTTTTTAAGCACAAAACAGCTTTTCAGGTGTTAAAGACAAAGGCAGCCACGAGCCCCTGCAGCTCCTGTAGGAGCACAACCTCTGCATGAAGTTTGTGTTGGATTTTCCATTAATCCCCCTAAAACCCCTTCTCAAAGGCAGCCAAAGCCAAATGGGAGCCACCTCTCCCTCACCTGGAAGCTTCCTGGAGTGAGTACCCCCGAAAATCCATCATGTGCATCTCCACACTTTCAACAGGCTGAGAAATGACTGAAAATTTAATTAACAGAGGCATTAAGTGGTTCAGGTTTCCTGTTCCCTTTGGAAGCTGCTGCCCGTCCCCGATGAAGAATTGTTTTCAAGGAGAGCTCAGTTTTTGTTTTAAATACTTGTAGCTAAAGGCAGCAAGAAATAACTCAGGGAAATAAAATATTTACAGGAAAAGCTGTAGTGAAATGTAGGTTTTATGGTTTTCATAAAGAAACATTCGGGTTGTGTTTCAATAGAAACTGGAATAAAACCTGCTGAAGTTTTTTATGCTTTAATCTACAGAAATAAACATCAATTAAAGTCACATGGCTAAAAAACCAGGAGCGAGTTATACATTTCATGGGCATTGTAATTTAATGTTTTTATCTAAATTCAAAATAAAAAGCTGAACATTCCCATTTCTCCCCCTCTTTGTTATCCGAGTTTCCAAAGAATCACTCAGTGGAAAAGATGAAAGTTCTTCCAATTTCTCTCTTTTTTTTTTGGTTAAACAAATTTTAAAGAACACAAGGTTAAAGTTGAAAGATGCCCCTGCTATTGCTGGCTGAGTGTTTGTGAGTTGTCTGAAAATACAGATCTGAAGTCTCGCTGTAAAAATGACCTTTCCTTTGGATAACTGCAAGAAAGATTTCCTTGGCAAGTGCTCTCACAGGGAAAAAAGCTTCACATATATGATTTTTTTCCATAAAAAGACCCAAATGAAATCAGAGATAACAGTATAGAAGTCTGTGTGGAGAAAAAAATACAAGAATTTTGAAAATTAGAGACTGAAGGAACAAAAATCACCACAGAAAAATTCAAGTTCCTTTAGGTCCCACATATGCCTCTGTAGCAAGGTCTTGTTCAAAGGCTGAACCCAGGGCCTTGGAAAAAAAGGGAAAAAAAACCCCGAAAAAACTACATAGAAAAAAACCTACTTAACAACTCTGAAAGAAGATTAAGGAAAAAGAGAAATCACCACAAATAAATTGAAGTTCCTTTGGGTTCCAAGTACGCCCTTTTAGCAAGGCCTTGTTGAAAGGGTGAACCTAAGGCCTTGAAATAAAGAGAAAAAAACTATGTGGGGGGGGAAAAAAGCAAAAAAAACCTACACAGAAAAAAACCTACTAAACAATTTTGGGGAAAAAAGGGGTTAAGAAAAAAATATATCAGCACAGATATATTGAAGTTCCTTTGTGTCCCACATAGACCCTTTCAGCAAGGCCTTGTTTAAATGGTGAACCTAGCACCTTGAAAAAAAAAAGGAAAAAAAAACTATTCTGAAAAAAACACTCAACAATTTTGAAAACAAAAGTTTTAAGGAAAAATAAAATCCTCACAGATAAATTGGAGTTCCTTTAGATCCCACGTAGACCTTTTAGCAAAGCTTTGTTCAAAGGCTGAACACAAGGCCTTGGTGACTCTGGATAAACTCCAAAGTTCATCTTTTCATTTGGTGCCAAGTTTGGAACTGTCAGTTCAGCAGAGCAGCCACACAAAGCCACAAAAATAAATCTTTAGCAGTTCTTTAGCACCCTGCTACTGTTATTCTGCCCTTGGAAATCCAGCTGCAAGCAAAGGATCTGAAACCCCCTGCGGCCATTACTTAATTAAGCTTCAAAATTTGGACATAAAACCAGGGCAGTTTGGGAATATTTTGGATTTTGTCTCTGTACTGATGGTTCAGGGAAACAGGGACTTCATTGGGAACTTCCTTGGAGTTGGAAATGCAGGATTTTAAAAGGGAAAACTCACTAGGAAAACTTCTAACTCCCCAAATCCTTCCCTCTCACTAGAGTTCAAGCACAGGTTGAAAATCAGCCTGAAAGTGCTGGGACAAAGCTAGAGTTTGATCTATATAATACACACTTTTTTTTTTTAGCAGGTTCCTTGTTTTTAATCATCAATGCAAGATATTTTGAAGGGATTCAGTACTAATTCTGTCTCAAAAAACCCTCCGAGTTCAGCTGGGGCCCAAAAATCAGACTTTAGTTCAACTCTATGTTTTATATTAACTGACTGAGGCAAAAAAGTATCTATATCTTTTTAAATTCCTGGATTTGTAAGTGCATGGGAATAATTACAGACATGAGCAGAACTTAGAACTCTTTTCTTGGAGTTCTGTGTCTCCTCACTTGGAATTCTGTCTCCTGCTCTGAGCTTGCACATCATCTGTCCATAGCTGCACTCATTAATTTACATACATCATTAAAATGTATTAATTACCCATTTTTATCTGCAAGGAAATAAAAGACCCTTCCAAAAACAATCCTCTTCCTCCAAAAGCTCACAGCCAGTGCTACAAAAACACACCCCAGCTCACAGCACGAGCATCTCTCGAGTCAAACAATGACTCCTTTTTCTTTTCTTGTGGAAGTGAATTTCGAAAGGCTGAACTCTCTGAGCAGATGGACCTAATTCCCCTCGAGTGATTTCACAAAATTAATTTCTATGGGGTGTTTGAGTGATTTTCTTTCCCCCCGAAATAAGAAATGCCAGAAATCCGAATTTACACACAATTTAGCAGGCACTGAGTGTATCTGTTTAACAACTTAAAGGGGGGAAACAGTCATTGTTTCAGCTGTATCATATTTACTGGTGAAAAAGAGAATATGGTGAAGTAATTCACAATATTTTCACTTAAAATATACTGTTTGCAGAATGTTTTTCTTCTCAAATATAACTTAATACCAGTATAACTACAAGTTCTGCTGAGAATTGGAGTTAGTTTCTCTGTGAGACGGCAAATCTTTAGTCCAAAACTCTGAATCAAAAATATGAGGAGATTTCATATTTTTTATATGACGAGTTTTTTTCTCCTCATGAAAAATATTCATTTTTTCATGAGGAGAAAAAAACTTCAAGATTTTTTAATTATCAGGATTTTTTTTTAACCTTAACCCTCAGAAAAGCAGATTCCAGTGCAAGGAGCACATCCTAGGAGATGCTGAACCCAAACCAATGCAGGAGCACGAGAAAGCATCCCAAAGGCAGGTGAAAATCATCCCCAAAGAGCACAAGTTAATGCCACAACGATTTTCAAACTAATTCTGTAAATTCGTGGAAAAGAAACCAAGACCAGGTTTGTAATGTCAGCCTAAACCGATGTGAAAGGCTTGGGAAACAAGGAAATGCCATTTTGAAAAACAGAATTTAGTGTTATGCATATAAATAAATACGTGTCCAACTTTAAGCTTCTCAACCTTAGAAACAAACCAAAGAAAATAGAGAATTGGCCCGGAGAAAAGCAGTGAAATACATGAGAGACCTGCAGGTTCTCTGCTGTGGAGGGGAGGTTGGGAATTTGAAGGATTCCCGGGACAAGCAGGCACAGCGGGGCTGCAGTTGCTGCACGGCGGTGCAGAATAAAAACATCTCCTCACACCTCCCAGGTTGAATTCAGCATCACAAGACACTTTTCAGCTTTGCAGCATTTTTGTGCAGCACGTGAAGTGTTTCCCAAATGCAAGGGGACGTTTCCCAGCTCTGGCAGCACAGCTGGTTCGTGTATCCCCCAGCACCGCTCCGCTCCCAGATCCTAATTTCCCAATTTCCACCGAGGCTCTTGCACTCCTCCCGAACTACAGAAATCCCCTGGCTCCAAAATCCGCATCAGGAACCACCTGAGCAAGGTGGGGCAGCTGAGGATGCAGGGGATGGGAGAGCCAAGGGGAAAAAACGTGGATAAAGGGTGGAATATTCTTTAAATGAAGGCACTGAAACGACTGGAAAAGGCTCCCGGAACACTCAACTGTTCTGCGTTGCTGTTGCAAATTAAGAAGAATTCCAAGAGGAATTTGAACAGCACAAAGATGAGTTAGAAGTGAAAGGTTTCATTGTAGGATGGAAACCCACATCTAAGAACTGCCACTCAGTTTTATTTAGGAGTGACCAAACTCCTGATGCTGATGCCACGGCGATCTTCAGCACACGATGTCTGCTGACAGCTGAAGGGACTGACAGGAATATTAATGATAACCCATTAAAATCTAAATTAATCAACAAAAAGAACCCCCAAATTATTCATTTTGGTAAATGCTGAGGCTATTAAAAACTGCTAATATGGATTTCACAGCCTGCCAGATGAATTTATTGCCCCCACAGCAAAAAACAACTCGGAGAACTGAGACTAAACCACAATTATTAAATATTAAAAAATAAATTCTTACCCCTTTCATGCTCTCCTCTATCTCAGGGTGTGATGCAGGAGCTAAACTAAGTGTAAGGAGGATTCCTCACTCTAAAATGGCTCATCCTGAACATTCCCCCTGAAATGTGAGCACCCTCTTCACGGCAGTTCTCTATCTGCTGCTCAAATTTTCAGGCTGCTCCTTCCAAATCCATACTTCTCCCTGCATTACTGAGCAGAGCTGAACATTGTCACTGAAATAAAGCAGACCCAGCTGGAAACGCAGCTCCCACACCACTGAGACATTAAAGATTTAAACTTTCAGTCTTCAAAGCTCTTACACCAAGAGGACTCTCCTTGCAAAGTGGCTACAGGGGAAAATCTAATTTTCTAATCACTCTCTAAAAGAGAAAAAGATTAGAAAAATTACATCAAGTTGAATAAAAATATTTAATTCCTCCTCTATCTTATGATTTTTTGCAGAAATATCCAACTAACACTTTTTCAAAGCCCATAACCCCCATGTTTGACAAATATCACTATCAGATAAAATCACAAAGTTCAATCCATGGGGAAAAATCCCCTCTATCAGTAAAATCCACATTAAAAATAATAATAAAAAATATTTTTAACACATCTGTTTGACATCAAGAAAAGAAAATTTCTCTTTCAAAACCCTTCAGCTTAGACACAGCAGTAAAACCCTGGTAGTAAATTAGAGAGTGTTTTTACGTAAGTCCATGGATTTTACAAATACACTAAAATCCTATTTCCACCCACGTGGGTTTAAAAACTTTTATGCATGATATTAATAAACAGGCAAATCCTAACAGAGACCATGTATTCAGTAGGGTATTTCTGCAAATTTCCTTTCATCTATTAACTTCTGGCTTGGTTTGGGATCATTCTTCAAAATAAAAAATGTAGTTATCAATGAAGAATGTTACCCAGAGAATGAATTACTTCAGGGATCAGGGAAACATTTGTTATTTTCCCATTTCTTAACAATAAAAAGCATCCAACCTGCTCTCTTCTTTGGCAGGAATTCATTGAAGCTTTGCAAAAATCAGCTTTAATAAGGGTATGGCCAAAGGTTCCTTTTTTTCCACGTAGGCTGTGGGATATTACTTTCCCCAAATAAAGGTTAACATGAAAAATCAGCTGTTTGGTAGATTTGGGGTTTAATGATGGACTGAACTCCAGCAATCTCTTTTTCCAGGAGAACTCTGGAACATGAGAATTCTCAGTTTTTCCATTCGTGGGACAGGATCTTCTTTGCCCAGTTGGAGGTGGGAGCTCTGCTGGGATCCATCACCCCCACACCTCATGGAACCACGGAATGCTTTGGCTTTGGGGTCTCAAAGCTCAGTTCCTTCCAACCAGCACCTGCCTCATGTGTCACCGAGGGCTTGGCCACTCCTGGCCTTAAACTACTGGTCCCAAACCCTCTGTTTATTATTAACTAACAGGGAATGTAATCAACTTCTTCAAGAGTCCTTCTGCAAGGACTGGGTCCTTCAATTAAGCAAAAATGAAGATTGTCTTTATTGCTTTTTTAGCACCAGCCCCCACAATTTTTTCCCTCTAAATCAAGCCCAAATTTAAATGAAAAACACAGAAAATATTGGTTAAAGCACATTGTGTGGAATTATTAATTATTAAAATGCAAGCACAGAAAAATCATTTATAAAAACAGCTTTTCTAGAAACCTTACAATTATTTTTGCCTTTTTTCCCCCTTTTCCTCCCCGATATTTTTCAGAAAACCTTTTCTGACACACCTGGTGTGTCCCAGTCCGTGGGAGTGAGCTCTGGAGAATCAAAGGGAAGCACTGGAGCTGAACTCCGTGCCCTGGTGTGGGTGCCAGGTTTGCTGCCTGTGTTTGCTCTGTCCCACTGGATGCTTTCCTTGGCATCCCCACAGGTGAAGCTTTGGCAGCCAAGCTCCATCCGGCTGCAAAGCCCTGAGCAGGCATTTGGATGTGGAAGAGAAGAGCTCTGAGTGCAGCTTTGGCTGGGATATTAAATTCAAAATCCTAAGAACCTCATAAAAGCCGAAAATAGCCTTATAAATATTTATAATTTATTCTTATTACATTTTATTTATTACTTCAAGTCTGAACCATGGAAAATTACACCGAAGCCATCGAGCTTAGCATTGACTGAAAGGCTGTTTTGAACAGATAAACAAAAAGGCTCCTAAATAAATTCTGCAAAGTTCCCAGTCCAAGACAAACAGGATCATTCTGATTTTAGGATGCTCCTGCAGAGCATTGTTGGGTGCTTTCATTGTTTTATGGGGTAGGAATAAATCTCTGCTGATGGGTTGTGGTTAAAAGCTGGGGCACTTCTAGGGAATGCACACATCCTACAAACATCCTTGCCCAGACACGTAAAAACCTGGGAACCAAACTGATTTTCCTGCTTTTGAAACTCCTGCTGGAGCTCCTGGGCTGTGCCATTGGTTTTTCCAGGGGCAGCAATGGTTTTCCTTGGCCCAAGGTGTGGCCACAACCCAGAGGAGCCCAGGATTTGCTGGGTCTCCTTCTCTGCTGGCAGCTCCAAGGAGAACCTGCAGCTGCTCATGGAACACCCTGAGCTGGAAGGGAATCCCAGGGATCACCAATCCCAAAATTCCAAACACTCCTTGAGCTCTGCTACCTCACCATTCCCTGGGCAGCTGTTCCAGTTTCCCTGAGGGAAGAACATCTTCCTAAAATCCAACCAATCCTTCCCTGACACAGGTTAACCCCGACAACTGAGAGGCCAGAGCTGGAATATCAGGATGTTCTTTCCCGCTCTATTATTTATAATGCAGAACCTCAATGTAAGTCCATGGAAGGAAGTTCTCTGCCACTTGGTCTCAAGTCTCATTAACACAGAAATTTCCCCTGAATTTACACTGGAATTTGAATTGTGGCCAGATTTTGCACTCTGACACCTTCTTGCACCAGTAACTGCTTCAGGCTCTTCTTTTTGAGCTGCTGGGAGAAATGAGGATGGTGATGGTGTGCACTGAAACTCCCTTTGGATTTCCTGGAGTGTGGAGAGGCCCTGGCACCCAGAGCAGCTCTGGATCCCTGGCAGTGTCCAAGGTCAGCTTGGACAGGGCTTGGAGCCACCTGGGACAGTGGAAGGTGGAATAGGATGAGCTTTATTATCCCTCCCAACCCAAACTGTTCAGTGATTCCATGATGTGAGTTAAAATGAAATTCTGTTTGTTCTCCTACCTGGAATTCTCTGCCCACAGGCAGTGTTATTATCCACTAAAAATGAAGCTGCCGCAATGAAACATGAATTGGCCAACAAATGAATAAATGGGACTGCAGAAAACATCCAGCTCAGACTTTGCTCCCAGTTCCATGTATTTAACCTACATTCTTCAGGAAGGAAGAGGCTGGATATCAAACTGATTGTCTTTATCTGTGGATCACCTCCACTCTGAACTTTTTTCTCTTAGCCTCCTCCTAACCCTGCAATGCAATAATGATAAAATTCCAGAGATATTCTGGAGATGATCAGGGCATTTAGTTGAAGTGCAGTGTTAGAGATATGACATTTAAAATCGGGCCTGGAGCTGGCTGGACAGTCTCTAATATAATAAAAATAGCCTTTTCTTTCCCACATTTTACTATCTGCCTTTGTTTATGCAACCATTCAGCAAACCCAGCTGGATCACAGGCATTGTCATCAAAGAAACATTCTAGGTCAGCCAGAAGTGGATGCCAATTGTCTAAAAATAAATAGAGGCTTTGTCACTGGAGTATAATTTTAAGGCCCCTGTAATGAATAATGGAAGAGAAAATCTTTCCAAACAAGTGGGACACACAGATTTCCAGCAGAAAGATTTCACAGTTATTGTAAGCTCCAGATAACCTCATTTTTAGTTTATTTCAATAAAAGTGGTACACAAAAAGGCTTGGGATTGGTTTGAAATCCTGGAGGAGCTGCAGAATTCCCTGGAAAATGAGCCCAGCAGCACCTATCACACAGCAGGGCTGAAACGCTGTGGGGAACCAATTTCCTTTGGGTCACCAAGTGGCAGGAGAGGGATCAGATTTCACAATTCCCACTTCTTATCCTTGATAAAATGCACAAATTATTTCCTCTGAGCTAAAAGAAGAGACAAGATAAGCCCCCCTGGCTTTATCAGTGCAGCCTAATTGCTGAAGATCTTCAAGGAGCTGGAAGGAGCAGCTCCAGAAGCCTGAGATGTTGTAACAACGTGGCTCTGGAAATAAATTCATTTAAAGAAAACACTTAGCTGAATTCCTTCAGGAAAGTTTGTAAAAGCTGCTTCCTCAATGGATAAATAGCAGAGTTTTCCAGCTGACTTTTGGCCAAGTCCCATCAGCAAAGACAGGATTTTGTCTCGAGTGCCTGACACGGAGGAGTAAAAGATTGTGTGGGGAAAATCATTGTAAAGCTGTAAATCAAAGGGAAGTTTTGGTCCATTTTCTTTGGTCTTTATGAATTCCTGCACAGGATATTTCCTGATTTTTTTCTACACAGCTTGAGGTGCCCTAAAAATGAGACGGTGCAGGGAAGCCACTATCAGTGGGGTTTGCACTGGGCAACCTGAGAGGCCAAACAAACTGGGAGTAGATGGGGGAGCCACAGGAAATTATCACTAAAAAGGCCTGAGGGACCAAAATCCCATTTGTGCTTCCCTGGAACTCAGCTGGCACAGGACAAGCTCCAGGTCTCTTTTCACTGCTGCATAAAACCCAGGGATAATCCTATGGAGTTAAAAACTGGTTCTGGACACTCAGAGAGAAAAAACTCCACTCAAAAGTGGAATTCAGATAATGAATCTCCTGATTATTAACAGGGTCACATCACTAAACTGAAAGCACCAGGGAAGCCCAGAATTTGGGGTAAAGCAGCACCAAGGTCCTCTCCAGAGTCATAAATGTTAGCATTTCAGTTTTTCTACAGAATACCAGTTTTGCCCCCAAATTCCTCCAAATTGCCAGAATGAATCCCACCTGGCAAAAGGAATTCAAGGACAATAATCGGAGAATCATGGAATTGTTAAGAGTGGAAAAGACCAACCATCACCCAGCACACTAACCCTGTCCCAAGTGCCACATCCATGATTTTTCACACTTCCAGGGATGGGGAATCCTCCACTACCCAGGGTTGCCCACAGAAGCTGTTTTACAACCTCCTCCATATGGGAATTTTCCTAAAATGCAAACTAAACCCCCACTCCCTGCCACAGGCTGCACATTGGGTGGGTTCATGTTTTATATGTACATTTTGGACTGACTCAGCTTTTAAACTGATAAAATATCACATATTAAGAAGCTCCACAATGCAGTAACAGCCTCAATTTTTACTTTTTTTTTTTTTTGTGACCACTTTTGGTGGCTGTTCTCCCTCAGACCATCAGTGAGGGGACTTTTCTCAAGTTACACTTTGCAGTGGCAGCAGAAGCAATTTCTGGCTTTGTGACCAACACTCCATGGATTATATGGCATTAAGGAATGGATTCCATCCCCAAGAACCATAAATCCAAGTCCTAAAACAACAAAGTGTGTCAATATTTCTCTTACAAATGGGAGTCACTAAATTGATCTTCAGTGAACTGGTGAAAAACTCGTGGTTTTCACTTGTTCAGTGTTTTGAAATCATCAAGAGTAAACATCCAAGGAATGACAAAGTAAGTGAGGAAGATGTGAGGGAATACAATCCAGTGCTGCATGCAAAACCAGGGAGTGCTGAGTGCTCTGCTGAGCTAGAAACCCTCTTATGTTTTTAATATCTGATGTTGCTGTGAAATGTATTAGAAATTATGTTCTATCTCTTCAGAAGGAAATCCAACCACTTCCCAACCCTCCATAAGCTGCAGAAATTGGTTAAAATCTAAAGCAAACTATCCCAGACACAAATAATTTTCTTTTCTAATTGGCTGGAACTTTACGGCTCCTTAAAAAAAAAACCTCCTCCAAGTGCTCTAATTCCACAAACGTTACAACTCTGAGGTTTCAAAGATTTCTCAAAGTGCTCACGGCTAAAAATAATCTGGAAAAAAAACCATTTCAAGGAGGCAAAAAAGAGAAGGAAGAAAAGGTTTTTTCGCACGTTTTTCTCATCAGGTTGGATGCTGGTTTTCCATTAAAGTGACTCCAAGGAAGGAATGATTCCCTGTGAAACGCTGAGATTTGTGGTGTCTCCCATGCTCACCCTGCCCGCCCCAACGAGGCCGCAGCAGCAGGAATGAGAACCACAGGACTGACAGGAACGTGGGGCCACTGCCCCACCACAAACCCGCCTTTGTTTACTCTCTTGTGAAATCCTGCATCTTCCAGCACTGCTGGGCCTAATGAAGAAAATCTGCTCCACACATCACTGTGGGGAAGACAATTCCTGACAAATATTGATGCACAAACACGGCCCTGGAGATGCAGGAGATAAAGGCAGTCCCGGGCTGCTCAGAGAGAAACCTCCTGGTGTTAATTGACACAAAACAAGGGGAAATATTCAGCAGCAGCCTGATCTCGTTAGAGGGGAGAAATGAAGGCTGAAGGCCTCCAGAAGTGTCATCTTCTCCTCCTGAGGAGAGGCAGGCAGCTTAAAAAGTGACAGCATAACACAGGTGGTTGTGCACAGCTGGCAGGGCTGGTTCTCCTGAATTAAAGGAGCAGCTCAAAAGAAAATGGAGCTGGACCTTGTGTGGTGGTTTGTGTTCCCTCAGTGCTGACACCATTGCTGGAGTGAGGGCTGGAGTGAGGGCTGTCCTCTCCAGCTGGCTCTGGGATGAAGGAAGCCTTTCCCAGCACCTTGCCCAGGCTCCAGCCCAGCTGTTCCAAGGCCTGAACATCACGTCTCTGCTCCAAGGCCCAGCTGAGCAGCATTCCCAGCACCTTCCAGCTGAGCAGCAATTCCAGAACCTTTCAGCCCCAGCACCAACACAATGTGGAATATTCTCTGCAACTTCTGTGGTTGTGTTATTCCTGTTTGAGAAGGAAAATGCTCTGTGCCACTGCTGGAGCCGTGAGGGGAAAAGGGGGCTCTGGGGGGGCTTTCTGCTCCCTAAAAATTCCTGCCAGAAGGAGACAGCTGGGGGATCAGGCTCTGCTCCAGGGAACAGGGACAGGAGCAGAGGGAATGGCCTCAGGCTGGGCCAGGGCAGGCTCAGGTTGGACACCAGCAGGAATTTCTGCATGGATAGGGTGGGTTTAAACTCCCAGAGGGCAGGGTTAGGTGGGATTTTGGGAAGGAATTGTTCCCTGTGAGGGTGGGCAGGCCCTGGCACAGGTGCCCAGAGCAGCTGTGGCTGCCCCTGGATCCCTGGGAGTGTCCAAGGCCAGGTTGGACAGGGCTGGGAGCACCCTGGGATGGTGAAAGGTGTCCCTGCCAAAGCAGGGGTGGAATGAGATGAATTTTAAGGTTCCTTCCAACCAAACCATTCCACAAAACCCCTGGGTTTCTACCTTAAATAAAATCTTGAGGCATTCCCAGGCCAGCTGAGCTCACACTGACACAGGAGAGCAGCAGAGCAGCTGCCTCCAGCCTCCTGCTGCAAGAGCTGGAAGGATTTTCCACAAGATCCCAACTCTGTGGTAGCTCTGGCAGCTCCAGAGGCCACGCTGGGCCTGGAGCTGGACAGGCTCTGCCTTTGTGGGGTTGGTTTTGATCAGGTTGTCATGGACTAAATTTAACTCTGCTCTTTGTTCCACTGAGCTCTTGGCAAAAGCTGCAGGAACAACGGCTGCAAACACCCAGTGTGTCCCAGTTCTGTGCTTCACTGGGAGTCCTGGAGCAGCAGTCCAAACAGCAATCCCCATATTCCACGGGGGTATCACCCATCTGCTCTCCTTGGCACTGCCAGCTCATGGCCAGGCCTAAGCTGGACTCTCCCAGGGAAGATGGAAACTTTTCCCAGAGCTGCAGCACCGCCAAAGCCCCCTCCTCCTCCTCCTTTCCACTGCACTGGTGAACAATTATTTATACCAACTCCACACCCCAGTTCCTGATTCTACACCAACTCCACACCCCAGTTCCTGAGCTCTGGCTCCTGATTACACTGAGGTAAAATACAAAAAAGGCAGAAATTTTAAACCATTCTGGTCCTGTCTCAGTCCTGGTGCTTCCTGTGTCTCATTGCTTTGGGGGGAGCAGGGTGAAGAATTTGTGGATTTATAATTATCCCACAAGTTATCTTTATCCCTCACATTCCTTGGCTGCTGATCCAGACATAGGAATCTCTTCTGCATCTCTCCCCTGTCTAGGCCAGCCCAGGAGTGGCAGCTGCACCTCCAGGGTGACCTTTCTGCACCCTCTGCTGAGCTTCTCCAAAGGGTTCCCACATCCACCCCATGGATTTGCTGCCTCCCATGAAGATTTCTCCCTGGTCCCTTTTTGAAATTTTCAACTCAGGTTCTTTCCAGAGATTTCACACTTCTTTTGAACACACAGAAAATCAGTGCTCCTTCCTTCCCCTCCCTGCTTTCACTCTTTGCTCTGCCCCAGGCTCACCCCATTCCAGGATCCTCCTTTCCTTCTGCCTCCAGACCTCTCCCTGTGTCCCAGTCTGGCCTGGAACCCCACAGCACCTCCTGCCTGGTCCATGTGGCCCTTCCCAGAGCACTGCCCACCATTGCAGAGCATTATTTATCACCCCTCCCATCTGAGAGCACTTCCAAAATAGTGACAGCGCTGCTCAGGCTCAACAGAGATTTTTCTAACCCGACACTACAGATCCCAACAAACATGAACCCAGGCCAGAAATCCTTCTGGCAGCCCCAGCTGTCCCCCTGGGCTGTCCCTTGGCCATGGCTGCTCTGTGTGAGCAAAACCAGGCTGCAAAACTCAACAGGGCTTGAGCTGAGCTCCAATGAGAATCTGACAAAACCGTCTGGTTTAAAGTGATTAAAACACAAATAAAAATATAATTGTGCCTCTCAGGGGATGCTGTTGTGACCCTCCCGTCCTCATGAGGAGGAAGAGCTGCTGGATTATTCAAAATGAAAAATTTCACAAGTCTATTTCTGCTCGGCTCCAGCTCTCTGATCCAGTGGTTTGTGGCTCCAGGTCTTTTTTCCTGGAATATTTGGAATTCCTCCTCAAGCCCAGCAGCCTTCCAGCACCTAAAGGGCTCTGAGAGACCTGGAGAGGGACTTGGACAAGGGCATGGAATGACAGGATGAGAGAAAACAGGTTTAAACTGAAAGAATGTAGGGATAGATGAAATATTGGGAAGGAATTCCTCCCAGTGAGGGTGGGGAGGGGTTGGGATGGAATTCCCAGAGAAGATGAGTGCCCCCGGATCCCTGGCAGTGCCCAAGGCCAGGCTGGAGCAGCCTGGGACACTGGAAGTGTCCCTGCCATAGCAGGGGTAGAATGGGATGAATTTTAAGGTCCCTTCCAGCCCAAACCATTCCATGATTCTGGAGCTGCAGCCACAGTTTTATCCCTAACCCAGTGCCTTGCTTTGATGGAAAATCTCAGTGGTTAAAAGAGCACTTTCCTCCTGAGGCTCTCCCATGAGCTCGTTATCACAAGCTCATCTCTCACCACAGAAACAATAAAACCCTTCAGAACTGAAATAACACTTGTGGAATTGTGCTCAGTCCCAGGGGTTCCTGTGATTTCAGGCACTTTTAGCACCTCCTGCCTCAGGGGGTAAAACTGCATCTCCTGGTGTTTCAGATGCTCCAGGAACGCAGCACTGCTCCCCTTTCTCTGACCCAATGTCCCAGTCGCCTCCTTTCCTTTAAAAGAAAATGAAGTGGCTCAAGTGTGTCCAAAGCAGCAATTCCTGCCCAGCCCTATTCCCTGGAGCTGGGCTCAGTCCATTCTTGCTTCAACTTTCTCCTGTACCAGATTTTCACTCCAGTGCATGTTTCACATCCTCTGCTCTCCCACTGAGGATATCCCTCAATTTTCCTTGTATGCCTTGGACCACATGGAATTCAGGCATCAATCAAATCCTTGAAAAATCACATGTGCACATTTAGGCTGGGCTTTTTTAAAATTGTATTTCCTGTTCCAAGTTGGCTTCACAAGAAAAACTCAAAATAACTCAAAATTCACCCTGTGTATTTTGTCCCAAAAATTCAGCTTTTAAAAGTGCCGTCCCCCAAATATTGCACCTTGCTGGTGAAGGGGGGGGCTGGCACAATGCAGATTTTTCCTGAAATAAAGATTTTGGAGCTCTCACATCACTCCCATGTGAAGCTGTGGGAGAAGGACTGATTATAGAACATGACAGAGCTGATTTATGATGAAAAATCTGATCTTGATGAGGAAAATGACCTCAAATAATTCAGAGGAAACACCACCAGCACGGGAATATCAAAGCAGCACGGGAATATCAAAGCAGCACGTGGAACATGAGCAGAAGAACCCCAGTGGCATCCTGGTGTTTTCTGATCTCTTTCCAACGTGGTGATTTCTACATGAGGTCATCACGTGAGATCACATCTCTGCTGCTGAGCCAGAACCTTTCTGGATTCCAGGTTTTCCCTGGAATCACCACACACAGGAGTTGCCCAAATCCCAAATTTTGTGAATTTACAAAGAGCTGGGAGGTCTTTGGGAGCTGTCCCCTAAAAGTGGAATTCCAGCAGGAATTCCAGCAGGAGCCAGGCAGCCTTGGATGGGTAAAGAACACAGACCAGGGGAACCAAACCAACGCAGGAAGATCCTTCAGGAGCCAAATTTTTCCTGGAGCAACTCAAGAAAAAAGATGTCAAAAACCGTCCTGAGGGAGAAACCAAGCCCTGATTAAACATATGGATGAATATTGTAAATAAAATGTAGGAGTGGAGAAAGTCTGAGGTTTGACCTGAAAAGAGCAGCTCAGAAAGGTAAAAGAATGGGATAAAAATGAAGGATTTGTTCAATCTCATTCTCAAGGCAGTTCTAGATCCTACTAAGAGCAGAAAATCAATTTTTTACCTGGTTTTTCACAGGTAAAACAACTCCAGCATCAAAATAATTCTAAATCAACTTGGAAATTTGAATGCAGAACAAGGTGCTCACACAGAATAAAGTACTGGAGTCCCAAAAAATCTGGGTAAAAGCAAGGAACTGGCTTCTGTCAACCCAAAAACCACTGTCAGCTCCCAAACCCAGAGGCTCCTGCTGCCTGCCTGCCCCAAAAACAAACCCTGGGCTTTTTCTTTGGAATTCACCCCCCAGATTCTCTTATATCCACAAATATCTATTTAAGTGTATTTCCAGGATTTCCTAATGGAGGGAGCATCATTTTTATTGATCGTTGACAGGGGCTGGGCTGAACTCTGCTATGATGGTTCGAGTGCTTAGAAAATGTTTGTATTCCAAAATATCCCAGCCAGAACCACCTCCCTTGCTGAGGAATGTGAATTCTCTGGGATGCTCCAGGATCTCACTCTGTGCTAACCTCCAGCTCATTTAATTAATTGTCAGACTTTGGTCAGCGAGACAAAATATTTCTGTTTAATTGGAGCAGCACACAGAGTCCTGACACCAAATATTCCCTCAAATTCTCCTTTGAATTCCATGCAGCACTTGTTTATTGGTCAGAAAAAACAATTTTTGCTCCCAATTTTTTCCTTTCAAAGGAGAAATTCTCCCAACAATTCTCCTCTGTTACACTCAGACCTTTGCACTGCCCAGATCTGCAGAGATGAGGGGGAAAATTGAATTTTAAAGCAATTTTCTCTAGGAATAGGTCACAAAATGCCAGGAGTGTTGCTGATTTCTGGGATTTTCATTCCAGCTGCACACAGCTGAGCAGGGCACACACCTGAGCCCACCTGCATCCCACTCCAAGGACAAAATTGAACACAGAGTCCTGAGCAGAGCCTGGAATGGCTGATTGCTGCCAGGATACTCTGCAGCAGATAATGTCAGATCAGCCATAAAATTTAATGGAGCATGGAGCCAAACACATCCCAGGCAGCTGCTCCCAAATCCTTCCTCCTTTTTTAGGATGATTCTGAAGCCAACTGGATTTTTAATTATTTTTTAATGTTGAAAATAATTTTTACTTTCATTTTTCCCCTCACAGAATACTTAATTCTGATCTATTTTTGTGGTTTTGCTACCATATTTCCCTACTTTTACAGCTTCCCAGAGAAGTTTTGGATGTCCCATCCTTGGAAATGTCCAAGGGCGGGTTGGAAAAATCTGTGAAAATGAAAAGTGTCCCTGCCCAATCTTTAAATCCTTCAATCTTTAAATCCCCTCATCCCAAATTATTCCATGATTCCATGATATTACAGTTTTTTCTCCCTGAAACAAAAAACTTTTCCAAATTATGAAAAGAAAAAGGAAGTCTGGGAAATTTTGTAGCTTTTGGTTTTTGCACTCTGCTGGGCCAAAAAGAACCCAGTGATTTTTAGTTCATTCAAACATTTTGTACAAATTTCTGCTTTAATCATAATTACAGGCAAAATGCAAACAGATGACAAAGCCATTTATCATTTTAATAAAATGTTTGCCTTGACACAGAAAACACCATCCCTCAAAAATCAACATTTGGAATTCATCTGGCATTTGAATGAATTCAGAAAAAATTCCCAAGGAATGGCACTTCTTGTACTGACAGCAAGGTCTGGCTCATAAAGCCCAGCCCAAAGGCTCAAGAATGTGACTTTTAAAGTCCTTTTCTTCATCATCAGTGCTTGGAAATGTTTGGATTAAGGCTGATGGATGCCATGGATGCAGAATCATTGGGAACATCAACTTCTGATTTGTGTTTTCCCATCAAAGCAAAACAGATTATAAAAGATCTTATGCACTACCAAGGAATCATTTAAATATCATTGATTTTCTTTAGGAATTTACTTCCCTTTTTTACACTTATGCACTAATCCATAGTTTAAAGGATTTGAGTGTTTCATTATAGGAAATTGCGAAGAGATAAACCCACAGAATTCCCTGGAAATGTCAATAATTTAAGGAGTGGAAATGAGGAATGTCAAAATCTCAGTATTGACAAAATCTGGGCAGTTGGATCCCACTGTTGTAATTTGATAATTTATATTTATTTATATATTTATATGAGGCTGAAAGGAAAACTCTTCCTATTTGATACTTCAGGCAGGGAAAAAACAACCGAACAATAAATACTTACAAAACAATCTGGCTCAGCCTGATTAATGGAACAGGAAATAAGATTAAAACTGTTAAAAACATGGAATGTTCACTCTGGAAAGCTCTGGCTCTGCAGGGCTGTCATTCCTTTTTCATTATCCAACTGTCATCAGTGAGACCAAATTCTGCTCTTTTAAAGATCAGGGACAGAGGTTGAAAGAAATCAACTTTGACAGCAGACTCCAAATGGATTCCACTGGCTTCCCATTAAAATGAACAAGGCATTACTCAACACATGGAAAATGAAAGGATTTGATTTGTTCCATAAAATAACCCCACCTTGAAGCAAATCATCTTAACCTTTGAAAGGACTTCAAAGAAAAGCAAAGCCTCTAAATGAAATCTTCACAATGGAGCATCTCTAATGAAGGCTTTTACAAGTGCAGCACCTCAAAAAATGTTCTGTATAATGATATTTTCCAATAGAGCAGGAGAAAGTCAGGCCTTGACCTGAACTCAAGGACCAACACAGTCCTAATAATTTTGGGAATTCCTAATAATTTTTAGGACTTTTTCCTACAATCTCAGCATTTTTCCCTCCCAGCTCTCACACCCCTGGCACTGGGGCATCACAAACCCCACACAAACTCAATGCAGGATGGGCTGGGCTGGATTTCAGATAACCTCAGGATGGGTTGGGTTGGAAAAGACCTTAAAATCCACATTGTTCCCACCCCTGCCATGGCAGGGACACCTTCCACCATCCCAGGCTGCTCCAAACCCCAGTGTCCAGCCTGGCCTTGGGCACTGCCTGGGATGCAGGGGCAGCCACAGCTGCTCTGGACACCTGTGCCAGGGCCTGCCCACCCTGCCAGGGAAGGATTTATCCCAAATATCCTATCTAAGCTGTCCCTCCTTTAGTTTGAAGCCATTCCCTGTGTCCTGTCACCCTGTCCAGATTCCCCTGTCACCTCTCCTGTGGGACGAGTCCCTCCTGGGCAGTGCCACTTCTCTCTCCCACAAGAGTTAACTGGAAATTCAAGAATCCCAACACTTCCTCCTGCTGAACTCACTCGTGCTGCTTAACACAAACATTTAGCAACATTCCAGAGTGACAGATTTCAAGAATAAAAATAGTTATTTAAAAATAAAAAAATAAAATCAAAAGGCAATTTTTCAAAGAGATTCATTCAGTCAGGCCTGGTGGGAGCCCAGAGTTTGTATCAAAGTGGCTGGAGCAGCTCTGATTTTCCTTCCAGCCCAGGCAGGAACTGATGGCTCTGAGTGGATAATTGATGGAGCAGGAGCCAATTCATCCCAGCAGACTGGGAACCAAACACAGCAAGTTCAGCACTCAAACCCTCACTGCACAAGAGGAATTCTGGTCACAGAACACCAAAGAAATGCCTACAGAGGATGGTTTTCCAAGCAGACTTTCCAAATGCTCCTCCCTGAATGAAGGAAATCCATCCCAGCTAATGAAAACAGCAGCTGAGAGCAGGAATTAAAACTGGGCTGCTGAGGGGGGATTTCAATGGCTAAATCAAGGAGCAGCTCATTTCTCCAAATTCCCCCCTCATTCCTTCACAAAACAACTGAGGATCATCTTTAAGCATCTTAAAGTGCTCATCTGGTAGAGTTTTATTTTAATAGATGTGCAAAGCTAATCCCAAATTCAGGATCTTGGATCATCCTTCTTCAGTTTATCCGAATTCTGTAGATAACATTTATTTATTGCTCAGTTAGTTTGAAATATTTGAAGGATTCTGGAAAGTTGGCTGGAAATGGAGTCGAACTACGTGAAGGATTAAATCTCTGAACACAAACAAAAGTCAATCAACTGTCAAATTTCCCTGCATTTAACACTGCCTTGCTCAAAATCTCTGTAAATCACACAGGTCTGCTTTGAAAAAGAGAAACTGATCCTTCAGGTGAGGTTTAGATTTAAAAGGGATGGTTTGGTGCCTGAAGTTGGCAAAAATCCACTTTTTTAATGGAGAGGAGATGAAAAAGAGGAGCCATTTCCCATTTTTAGCCATCACAGATTCCCAAAGCTGTGTCCAGCCCAAAATGCCATTTAACCCTGCCACACTAAATGTGGGAACCCTGAGCAGATTCCCTGGGGCTTCCTGCAGTGGGAAGGGAGAGGGAATTTCCCCTGAGCTCCTTTTCTCCAGCTTCAAAATCCCTAAATCCCCCCTGGCTTGGGATTGGGGTGTGGGCAGTGATTCCCAGGCAGGGAATGCTCCACACACCCCAAAAATTCCAAATAAATGAGAGTGGAGCACAGGGATGGGATAAGGGAAACGTGGAGCATCAGGACAGGGCTGGCATCACGTGATGAGAAAAATCATAAATGAAGAGCAGGAAAAAAAAATAAACAAAACAAAAAAGAAATGATTTCTCCAGATGAGCCCTGATAGCTTTGTGAGCACTGCCAGCCTACAAGCAGAGATTTTTATTAGCAACAGCTCTAATAAGAGGCAGCTTAGGCCTCTGCCTCCTATCAAGGTGGAGAAAATGATTTTCCCTTATATTTAAAAGATTATCACTTCCTATCTCATCTCTTCTTATTAAGTTTACAGCAATATTAAAACAAGATTTGGGTGAATAAAGAACATAATATATTCCAAAATAGAGAAGGTATTCTTTGGAGCATTATAAATGCTCCTGTCTGCTTGAATGGAATTTTAATGGAACAAACCCACTTTCTCTGAGGAGAAAAATCAAAAAACAGGCAGAAAATATTCCCCTTTTCCAAAGGCTTCATTAAAAAATCTTGTTTTACAAGCACAGATCACTGGGAACTGAGGGACTATCAAAGAACTGCCTGTAAGAGATTAACAGATCACCTCTGCTCATTCCTCCCAGCAGCCAGAACCTTCCACAAATGGAAAAAAGTCATTGGGGGGATAAAATAAATTCCTGTTTGATATCAAATGAAAATGAAAGCAGATTCTGCCACCTCTCTGTGCATTTTGATCAGAAAGGGAGAGAAAAAGGAGAAGTTTGGGAGGTGAGAGAGGGACTTGGGATTGGGACAGGGACCTGGAGAGGGGAAAAGCTGCGGCCATAAAGGAGAAATCCTGGAAATCCAGGGCACAGCTCTGCCCCAGCCCAGCCTCCCTCACCTGGCCCAGATGGATCCACTCTGGCATGGAGCAAAAACGGCATTTCCAGTTCAACACCTCAGTTCTGAAACTGCAGAAAATGTCTTTTCCCATCCAAATTCCTTATTTTTCCAAGCAGACTCTCCTTATTTTAAAAAAGGTTTTTCCTTATTTTCTGTTTGGTTGGGTGTCACTGCAGGTCTGTCCTTTGTGCTGGGGTAGAGGAATTCTATCATTTATAACTAAATTATTAATATTAATTATAATAAAATTAGTTGATATAATTAAATAATAAAATACTAAAAATAAAATCACTGAAATAAAATAATGATTATCATGATGATTATTATTATGATGGTGGTAACATTGATACAATATTAATATTAATATTAATATTAATAATAAAATTAATAATAAAATTTTATGGGCCCAATTTGTTTCAGTTTTTCTCCACCTGGGCACTGTTTTATCCTGTTTTAAGCTTCCAAATTAAGTGCAAACTTTCTCCAAACCCATCCTAAATTCTGCAGTGAAACTACAAATTAACCATGCAGAAATCTGTGTTACATACATAAGTGTAGATAGAAATATTTTATTGCACTTCATTTTTAAGCCAGATTTAAGAGAAATATTCATTTTTTCCTTACAACATTAATTTTGCTGGAAATATTTTGAATGGTACTGATCACCAATCAGAAAATTTTCCCTCAAACCTGTTTTAATTCTAAGTTTTAGGAGTGCTTTAAAAGAAATTTTCTCCATTTTTCATTTGCTCAAATACTATTTTACCTAAAAATTAAGTTTTCAGAACTACATAGGGTGAGTTTTGTGTTTTGGATTAATTACTCTGAGGGACAAAGTGGGGACCAGCTCTACGAACACCAAGTTAAAAAGTTTGTGTACAAAAATCCTCAACAAAACACAAAAAATCTTGCCTGTAAAAAGCTTCTATTTAAGTATAATTAAATATTTAAACACTTTTATTTATCCATAAATAGATAAATTTGGGATTTCACAGAGTTTGCACAAAGCACAATTGTTTCCAAACTATTCTTTTCCTTTTTGCTCCAAAAGCCAGGAACAAATTTAGGACAATTTACAACAATTCCCGAAGAACTATCAGTTAACAATAATAATTAATTTCTTTCCAAACCAATCGAGGAGTTTTTAAGCTCCAGCTGAGCTGCACTGAGTTTTTAATTGATTTTTTTTTCTGGTAACAAGAATTTCTCCATGTGTGTTATTCCAGGAGCTGGGCTGGAACTGGGAAAACCTTTTGGAATTCCACAGCAGCAGGAGCAGGAGCACAGAATTTCCACATTTCCCCCCCTCCAAATTCCCTCTCATTCCTTCAGAAAACAGCTCAGCATCATCTTAATGCTACTGCCCTCTGCTGCTTCTGGACTGGGGAAGGGAAAAATTCCTCCCTTGGATTAATTTGTGACTGGGCAACTCAAATAAAGCATTGCAGTGTTTTTAAATCTGGAATATTCCAATTAAATGAATTATATATAAATCAAATTTGTATATAATTTGTGCAAATTAAATTTGTGCAAGTTAAAAATTGCATTAGAAGGTTCTTCTCTTATTTTTGGATAATTTAAATAGCCATATTTTAATAATATTTTAATATCTGGAAAAGAAGTCTCTGAGAATATTTATCCATCCTGGTAAATGAAATAAAGGTCAATTTTGAGAGGTTTAAATTACTTCAAGGGAGTGCCAATGGATCCCTGCTCCACACTGGAATAAAAACATGGGAACAAACAGGTCTGGGAGTGGAAAACTCTGAATTCAAAAAATAACATTAACAACAGTTAACATTGTTTAAAATTATCATTAATTTTTGGGATAATATATTCAGTTTGGGGTTATATATTGAGTTTGAGATAATATAATCCATTTTGGAAAATATTGTACTATTGAAGTCATCAGAGGCAAAAGTTCAGGGACAGAAAATGCAATTCCTGCTCCATCCAAAGGGATGGGATGGGATGGGATAACGGGATGGGATAACGGGATGGGATAACGGGATGGGATAACGGGATGGGATAACGGGATGGGATAATGGGATGGGATAATGGGATGGGATAATGGGATGGGATAACGGGATGGGATAATGGGATGGGATAATGGGATGGGATAATGGGATGGGATAACGGGATGGGATAACGGGATGGGATAACGGGATGGGATAACGGGATGGGATAATGGGATGGGATAATGGGATGGGATAACGGGATGGGATAATGGGATGGGATAACGGGATGGGATAATGGGATGGGATAATGGGATGGGATAACGGGATGGGATAATGGGATGGGATCCCTCTCTCTCTCAGAGCACCCCTCTGATTCCAGGCTCACCTGGGACACTCTGGTGTCCACAATTCACAAAATCCAAACTTTATTTTTTGGAAAAACCACCTGGCAGAAGCAATCTTACAGATTTATCTCCTCCAAAAGCTCTTTGCACTCTTTGCTGTTTTTTCCCTGCCAGCCCCATCCTGGATTTTCCTGCTTTTCCCACTCCCCCACACTGAATTAAATGCTGCAATTGTCCCCAGTTTTTCATTCCTGCAGCAGAACAAATCGTTGGCTCTCCTTGAACACACAGAATCCTATTTTAGATTTTAAAGGACATCAACTTTTCCATTTAACAACCAGGCAATAATTAAAGACTATTTCCCTGGTGCCATTTAATTAATCCCTAAATTGGAGAAGCACTGGCAGTGAGGGTGTATAACATGGAATGGCTAAAAAATAGAATTAAGGAGTGGGAAACTCCTGGAATTGTGCTGGTTTTTATATCCCAGGTTTTTGTATCCCTGAGGCACAGGACACTCTGAACATTTCCTGGGATGACCAAAATTCCAAGGAAAAAAAGGATGGAGGTGGGGAAGAGCAGGGCAGGTAATCAGAGACAAAAGTGAAATTTTATGGTAATTCCTAAGGACAAAATGCAAAGAGAAAAAAAGAAATTCCCACTTTCCTGAGGTTTCAAGGCCCTGCTAATGTGAAGCTTTAATTATTTTTGCAGTTTGGGGTTTTTATTAAACGTGCACTGAAATCTGAAACTTCCAGCTAATAGAACACATGTGGAGGTAGACAGAGCTCCTCTGGAATGATTTCATTCATTCCATGCTCAGGGATGCCAGAAAAACAAAATCTGAGCTCAGAGCAACCACCAGGCCACTGAAGGCAAGAGAGGGGAAAGCACAATCAGCAAAATTCTGCAGAAAAGCCAAGATTTGGTACCTGAGCACCTGGGGCACCTGGGAGACTTCCCTGCTCACATCTCATCAGGGTTTGTGCTGTTTTCTGCCTCCTTCCCAAGTTCCTGCTCTTTGAATCTTTCACGTGGAACTGGGATGGAGAAGCTGCAGCACCAAACCTCACCTGCACAGGGGAACCCCCAGCCCCTGCTGTGTGCCCAGAAAATCATGGAAAACAGGAATTTCCACAGGAAATATTCCCAGAGAGCATTCAGCAGCAGCCAGGCTCAGATTCAGTCTTCAGTGAGGATACATTTATTATTCAGCTGAAAACACTCAGTCACAGAAGCCCCATGTTATTCCTGATTATCCAGATTAGGCCTCAAAAGATCCAGGAAAAAGCCTGGAAAATAATGGACAGGTGGGAAAACTGCAGGAGTTTCTTGGAGCAGCTGAGTGGAAGCTGCTGCTCTGTGCTGTGTTTGCCTCCCCTCATCCCAGGCACGTTCCCTGCTCTCATCCCACTCCTGGTGCCAAGGGAAAGGGATCAGCTCCACTCCCAGCCTGAAACCAGCAGCAGGGTTTAGCTGAGCTGGTTTAACTCCTGCTCCTGGGCAGTTTTGGGGCTCACAGGTCCCACACAGCAGCCCCAGAGCTCCCCTCTGCTCACCCCCTTCCAGTGCTTCAGTAATTAATGCCAAAAATCCCCTCAATCTCTGCTTGCTCCTGGTTTTTAATCCACTAAAATCACCAATTTCCCAAGCAAATACTTCAGGAGGAGCTGAGGGCTCCTGGGAATGCTCCTGGTGATGCTCAAGGCACTGAAGCTCTTTCACACCAAAATGCAGCTGAGTGAGTGGAGAAAAAGCAAAAACTCAGCATTTCACCCTTTGTTCTGACCAAAATTTAAAGAGCTCAGAGCACAGATAGTTAAAAAAATTCCCTAAAAACTGAATGTCAAAGTGATTTCCCATCCATGTGGGTACAGCCAACAACCACTGAGGTAGGAGAGAGGTTATCCCAATCTGAGTGATAGTACAGACAGATAACATCATTAAAATCCCAGAAAAGATCATTAATCATCCTTTTCTTCCCTGTCTCACAACCCTGTGAATGCACAGACACATGGACACACAAATTTCCACAGGAATAGGAAATGCAAGGGGAAAATAATGCTGTGAGGTTTTAATTACAAATAAATTTAATCTTGGTGCCACACTCAGAGACATATAAACCCACCCAGTGTTAAGGTGTCATTTGGACAGCAATATTTCACAGAGAAGGAAAAAAACCCAATAAATACCAAAATAACATTTCCAAAAATCACCTTCCCAAGATTCACTCCTGCAGAAGCACCTCTGATGCAGCCCTGAGCAAAGAACACTTCCAGGGGATTATTTTCTTGTTGAAACCCAAATATTGCCAAGTTCAGAGTGCTGGGGGCTCCTGTGAGCCCCAAACCTGCTGATGGCAGAGCCTCCATCCCAGCAGGACCCCAGATGTCTCCCAAGTTATTCAGATTTACCAGGAACCAAACAATTCCTCACACTCTGATTCAGTAATTACTGCAGAACAGAGCTAAAAATCCCTTAAATATTTGTTTTGTCCTGGTTTTTATCCGCTAAAAAATAACCATAACTAAAAGATTCACTAAAAATAACCATAACTAAAAATTTCTCTAAAAAAATAACCATAACTACAAAATTTCCCAGCAGTGGAAGCCCTGCTGATGGCAGAGCCTCCATCCCAGGCAGGATCCCAAATGTTTCCCAATTTATTCATATTCACCAGGAACCAAACAATTCCTGGTGAATCTGACTTGCTTTGTTGATTGAAACTTTAATTCCATTTAAATACCTGGAAAACTCAGTTTTAAAACAGATATACCAACACTAAATGTAATAATAATCACACTCTGATTCATGTGGCCTGGAAGCTTCTTGCAGGATGATTTTTGTGCTCTGTTTAAGCAGAATTTAACATTTTAAGTGTGTCTGAGATCAAATTGAGCAGTTCTGGGAATCCTGAGCTCAGTTCCATGGTCAGTGACTGCTCAGCCAAGGAAAAGCTGCTTTTCCTCACCTGCTGTTTGCAGAAGCACCTCAAAAAACTTCTCATCAACAAGGACAAGAGCAAATCTGCTTCCCTCAGGACAGCCATGCCATGGAAAAGGATAAAATGTAAATAAAAAGAGTAATTTTTTCAATAAATGTTGGTGCCTGGGGACTGGGAAGAGCAGACAGGAACACCATGGGCACTCAACCCAACTCCAAAGGAGGGAGAAAACAGAGGGACAAAACATCCTGCAGGAATGCTGAACCAAATATCAAATATCTCCATTAGGTTTTATCCTTTTGCAAGTTATTCCTATCACCAGAGCAGGTTTGGCTCTTTAAAACAGGCACTAAAAATGGGGATTATCCCAATCTCCATCAAAAACCAGGGGAAATGCTGCTGACACCCAGAGCTGCTCCTACCTGCCCGTCCTGACCCACGTGCACCTGGTGGATCTGCAGGTTCCCCTGGAAAAGGAGACAAGGGACAATCAGCACAAGTTTGGGAATGCAAAAACTGCAGAAAAATCTGTTTCAGTGTGAAGGAAATCTGTGAATTTAAGAAGTTCTGCTGAAGGTTCTTTAGGCAATCCAGCTCCACTCAGCCTCACAGCAAGGACCTTTCCCACCCAGCATGTTTTGCTTTTTTTTGGTTTTACGTAAAATTTTTCTGAGGTAAAACTTCTGATTTGCCTTCTTTATATAAACCTGCAAATTGAAATCCAGCCCTTACTATCCCAGAATTAGCAATCTAACACTTTTACAGGGTTGCAGAGCTATTTACTATTTGCTTTTTATTTATCCTCATTCCATATTGAAAACCAACACAGTTCTGTAACAGGGATTACATCTATAATAATAATAATTTTAAAAAACTCAATAAATCAAAGTATTTTAAGCTTCAAAGTCCAATCAGGAAATCTTTATGACATGAAGTTTTTATTCACATGCTCACTGATGTCTTTCCAAAAGTACACTTGGATTAAGGAAAGGCAGCTTCCCAAAAGAGCCTTGCAGTGAAGCAGCACATTTTGGAGGACAAAATCCCCTTTTTGTGCAGTTTCTCCTGCTGGCAGCTCCTCTCTCACTTGTGTACATTGTCATCAATTTAAAACCAGATGTTTTCATCTGTCAGGGACAAATGCAGCCTTTGAAAGTCCGACAGACAAGAAGAGGCAAAGGATCCAGGCTGTGCTGGAACCTCAGGATCCAGTCCAGCAATCTCTGCTGAATCATCACTTTTTTAGTGGTTCTTTACCCAAAAACTCCCTCAGTTTTATGGCAGCACCACACTTTAGAGCCAGGATATTTTAATCCTTTCTTCTCCCTCTCAAGGCCTGACAGGCCCTTCAAAGGACAAGCCTTTAACTATAATATTTATAGAATTTTTATGATAATATTTATTCTCCAGTAGCTGCCTGTGTTAACAATACTCCTTCACAAAGTGGTTTTATGAGCTGTGATTTGGGTTCTTTGGACAGGGATTAAACCAAGCCAGGCAGATCCACTTCCCAGAGAGGGAAAACCCTGACAGGGAAATGGGACAGATTCAAATTGTTGCCTGTGTTAATGTTTAACCTGATTTTTCTATTCCTTCTGCATTGAAATAAAGAGCATGAGAAATTCAAGAGCAGTTTTAGCAGTCAGGAGATTTTTAAATAACCAATAACTGCAGCACACACACAGGGAAATCCACCTGGATTTGGGAGCTGAGCCTATATTGGAGGGTTTGGGATTGAATTTATCCATTTCCAGCTATCTATATCCATTTATCCATCCCATTCCACAGGATTATTTTTCTGGGAAAAAAAATTAAGAAGGGCAAATACTGCAGTGCCAGATAAGCTGGTCAGGAATGGAGGGTAAATTCATTCTGGAATATTTCTTTATTAATTGGTGGCTGAAGGCTTCTCCAACTCCTGTTCAACCATTAAAGGCCCTGAGTGTTCTGACCACATTTAATTCATCAACCTAAAGAGAATAATTTCATTTTTAAGCACTGCAAGCACCTGATTTCCTATTAAACTCTGTCAGTACCAAATTTCAAAAGGTCATCAGCCTTATGCAACAATTAACACACATGGGCTGTTTTGGCTGGTGAGGGAGGGAAAAATAAATCAAAATAATAAAAATAATATAAATAATAATAAAAAGGAAACAACACACACTGAGGTGTTTTGGCTGGTGAGGGAGGGGAAAAATAAATCAAAATAATAAAAATAAAAATAAATAATAACAATTTAAAAATAAACCCCTGAGACCCCAGAGACAGAAGTAGCAGGTTCTAAAGCACATTTTGTGCTGGTTCCAGCCCATTTCTCATTTCCCCTGAGCTCTCAGGGTCCCACACGAGCCCCCAGGCTTTGCTCACCTCGCTGTCCTGCGTGATCTGCACCTGCTCCCCCTGGGGCACCTGGGCTATGTGGAGATGGCCCTGTGGGATCCACAACAAAAGAAAACACCAAGGAGCATCAGAGGAAAATCACAGCTCCAGGAAGCAGCTCCTGCCTTGCCGGCAGCAGAGTTTCATGGAGAGAAGCAAAACGTGCAATGAAACCATTGAGGAGCTTTAACAATGCAAAGTGCACCTGTACTGCCCCAGCTCTGCAAGGAAATAAAAACAGAGCGACTTGGAGCAAAGACTGGGTCGTTCCCACTTCAGGGGAAGGAAAACAGGAGGAATAATAATAGTAGTAGTAGTAGTAGTAGTAATAATAATAATAATAATAATAATAGTAGTAGTAACAATAGTAATAATAGTAATAGCAATAATAGCAATAGTAACAATAACAATAATAACAATAATAATGATAATGATAATAATAATAATAGTAGTAGTAGTAGTAGTAGTAGTAGAAGAAGAGTTTTTTGAAACCACAACTTCTAACAAGTGTATTTTTCTATTGCCTTTTTGACTGGCACACAAAGCCTGGGCTTGACTTGCTTTGTTGACTGAAACTTTAATTCAATTTAAATATCTGGAAAATTCAGTTTTAAAACGGATATATCAACAGTAAATAAAATAAAATAAGTATCTCCAAGCGTGAGGTTTCCAATCTCATTTTCCACCTATTTTTGCTCATTCTGGAGCACAGACCACACCAAGGACTCAGTTGCTGGGATCTGGCAGGAAATCATTAATTTGAGCAATTCCCCTGATTTATATTGGTGAGAATCTGCCCTGATGGTTTTAATCCTGGAATATTTGGAATTGCTGCCCATTCCCACCACTCTCCTGGTCCCATCTGCAAGGAGAAGAGTGGCTGGAATTCCTTGTGCATCCTGCCCAGCCCAGCCACTGTGATTTACCTGAGGGGAGATTGGATTCTAAATAACCTCCTGGAGGTTTTATAAAGCTTTGTGTTCATTTTAATATGCCTGCATGAGATGAAAGATAATCATTTGGAATTCTGTCAAAGGCCCCTCTGATTTTATAACACAAGAACAATTGCCTGTGATTTTCAAAGACACACAGATCCCTCTATTTCCTACAGTTTCATTTCCTTTGGAAGGAAACTGCCTATTTATAGGGAGAAAAGCCACACTGAAAGTGTCCCTCTGACAATAGGGGCTGCAGAGAAAATTATAGCACTGCCCAGCCCAGGGGGAGATTAAAATCACTTTCCCTCCTTCACATCAAACTCTCAGTGCTCCCAGGAAAAAGATGGAATGTTTAAAGATCCATTTATAGCAGGTTTTTCCCTGGATTCTACAATTTGAAGGATAATTAATATATCCAGGTTTTTTAATGAGGGAAGTTTTTATCACTTCCATCTATAAACAAACTATCTGTTCTATTAGTCACATATTTCATGTAATTTTCCTTGCTATCTTGTCTTTCAAGAATTAAAAAGTACTTTTCAGTTATCAATTAAATCTCACCCACAGATCCATAGGAAAATCCACTTTTAAAATCTGCATGGGATTCAAAAGACAAAGAAATTCCCAGGATAACATTGAAAAGTTCTGGCAAAAGTGAAGTGGAAAAGGAAGATTTCCACCCAGTTCCTGCACAAAGAGAATTATTTCACTGAGGACGCCTCTTAAAAAGAATTTGAATTTCAAACAATCCTTGTAGTGCCCTGTGGGACACAAGAATTAAAGTGAAGGTGGTTTTTTTTCACAGAACACTAAAACCACAGATAAAAACCATCAGGCCTGAGTGCTGGTGGGAGTGTCAGGCTTTAAAAATGTCAATATTTAGAACTTTCACTGATAGACACAGAGCTCAACAAACACACATGGGAAGAACTCATCTCCCAGATGTCCAAAAGTGCCTGTGAATGCAGTTTTACAGAAAAAACAAATAAATAGATGTGATTTTGTTGTGGAAGCACACCAGAAGTATAAATCACTAAGCAAACACAGCCAGGAACAGGCTGATAATTCTCTATATAACAACCAGAGTGCGTTGATTGTGTGAGGAAATCCTGCATGGAATTTTTTTGTCAAATAACTCTAATTTTTTTTATTTTTTTTTCTATAAGCTTGCAGGATTTGTTTTCTGGACACCTTAGGTTGTGGTTTCCCCCCAGCATCCCCCTGCAGCTGGAGCAGGGATGAAGGAAAGGTGAGCACATACTACTTGCACTTGTCCATCCTCCCCGATCTGGTGGATCTGGACCTGCTGGGCGTTGGCCAGGGCGTAGTGCAGGGCCTGGGGCTGGTTCTGCTGCAGCTCACTGGAGGCTGACACCGAGCTCTGCGACCCCTCTGCAGGAAGAGAGACCAAATTCCGATTTATGGCGCGTGCAGCATCCCCCAAAGTGCTCCTAAAACCCCACAGCAATCAAATCCAGTCTCTGGAATTCACTGTGCATGAGGGAGGTTTGCTACAAACCCACAGAATTCCAGCTGGGAGAGCTCCTGCTTAAAAAAACAAAAAGCACATTTTGGGGTCTAAATCCCAGATTCTGCAGCTGGAAAAGTCCCATCAGAACAAAACCACAGAGGTTTCCTGAGCAATTCAATTCTTTTGGTCACCCAAGAACAATTTCTGCCACCATCACCCCAAGAACACCTTTAAAAACCCATCCTGCCTATTGTGAGAAATGAAATTAATATTATAATTATTTATAATTATAATAGAAATAATGATGATAATTTGTATTTAATTATAATATATCATTAATATAATATTCATTTTTAATATTATTACTTATTCATTATATTTACTAATTATTCTTTATTATAATTAGTAAATTGTATTATTATAAATAATATAGATAATTATAATAATTATACATTATTATTATTTATTATTAATAATAAGTAATGTATTAGTTATATATTATTTTATATATTATATGTCATATTCCCATTATTTATAATGATAAAATAAATTTATCATTATAAATAATGGGAATCACCCAATTGTTTTCCAAGATCCATCCCCTACAATTCACACTGACACACGTGAGGTCTGGAATTGTATTTTTGAACCTCAAAATGACAGGTGGATTTCTTGATTTATTAAATTTAAACACAACTCACACTGCAGAGTGGAAATGCCCCTGAAAAGGGAATGTTAAACATAAAAAATGAGAGTTATCTTCATGTAACAGGGACAAAAACCACCAGGAAAACCTCAGTGGGATTTCCAGAGGGTAAAAACTTGTAATGGACACATCATAGATCCATTCTGAGGTTTTCCAGCTGCAGGGAAAGATTCTTCTAAATAGAAGAGGCAAAAGGCAAGTAAAAATGACAGAAACCATTAATTTTTAATATCTCTACTAAATACTCCAAGATTTATTCTGCAAACACACTGTTAGTTCTGCCGGAATGAGTTTTATTCACTCAAATATTTTAATGGGAATGTTCTTTAATAAAATCAGCCATTTAAGGGGCTTTTTCCCCCTCCTGTCTGCAAATGTTTGGGCACGAAGATAATTTTGAGGTTTAGTTCTGAGCATGGGAACTGGGAGCTCCAAACCACCAAGTTAATATTTATTTATTTGTTGAAAAGTTGGGTTGGTTGACAATTCAGGCAGCTCTGATTCTGTGAACGAGCTGGAACACAGAATTCCAGCCACAAATTTCCACAGGAACCGAGGGAAACACAACAAATCCAATTTTTTTCTGCCTGTTGGGCACACCTTTAATCCCTCACATCTCAGCAGGTAACTGCAGAGCTTTTATAATTCCTTAAATGCAGCCTTGGTGCTCCCTGGGCAATTCCAGCTTCTCCTGCTCTGGTGTAGAGTGAAATTTGCTGCATGGAATTCCAGGTGGGACTGAGGAATCCCAACTGGCTGAAAAGTGCTGAATATTGCAGAAAAACTGCCCAAACCAAATGAAAATGGCTTTTTTTTAACCAAATAAATGATAAATGGCATTTATTGACCAAATAAAAATGGGATTTTTCCAGCTGGGATACCATTGGATTTGTCATGGGCACTGGAGGGAATAGATATCCTGGGAAAATCCTTTCCTGAATCTCTTTCACTTTTTCACCCATTTCCATTAATCTATTCCTAATATTTGATGCAATTCACTTCTCTAGTTTTTTTTTTTAATTTACAAATAGCATTTTGCTGGGATGACTGAGAAAATCCACTGCTATCATCTGCTCCTTCAGGGCTCCCAGCTCAGAATTTTGTGGAACAAATTCCCACAGGATTCTGAGGAACAAATTTCCTCAGGATTCTGAGAAACAAATTCCCTCAGGATTTTGAGGAAGCAATTCCCTCAGGATTCTGAAGAACAAATTCCCTCAGGATTTTGAGGAAGCAATTCCCTCAGGATTTTGAGAAACAAATTCCCTCAGGATTTTGAAGGACAAATTCCCTCAGGATTTTGAAGGATAATTTCTTGGTCTTTCCTTTGTGTTTCCCAGTTTTTACCTGTGGAATTCAACTGAGCTAAATTACAACTCAACCTCAGCCAAACCACAGAGTGCAAATACAGAATCCTTCACTTATAATATTTATTTTCTGATTAAGTTACGTGATAAAAGATTATCAAAGAAGTAAAACCTACAGCAGAGAAATCTTTATTTTATATATATTTATGATATTCACATATTGAAATGCATTTTTAACTGTAAGGCCCAACAGTTTTGATTTTTAAGTCATTTTTGACTTCAGAGGACAGAAATTATTGTGCTTTTTGAAGGTGCATGAGGAACCACAGCCTGGATGGAATCACCTTGCACCTCTCCCATGGTCACCTATAAATGGATTTAAATTTGGCTTCACTGCAACAACTGAAATTGGGGGTTTTTTTGCTCTATTTTGTTGGATTTTTTGGGTGGTTTTTTTTCTCTCTTAGGAAGAAAGAAGAGAGAGGATTCAGGCACATCTGAAAACAAAACATCCTTTCTGAGTCCTGTTTCCCCCCTCTTCATCTCAGAGCAGACAAAGGGAATATTTATCCACTTTTATAAACATTCCCCACTACAAACAAACCCAGCCATGAGGAGCAGAGCCAGCCTGGGGAGAGGAGCTGTCAGCAGGGAGAAACCCCTGGAAACCATCGAGCCTCACTTTTCCAGCTGGGATTCTGGAGAATCCCTGGCAGGAGGAGCCACAGCTGAATTCCAGAATTTTCCACGAGCTCCCAAGGGACAGCTGGGACATGAACCCTGCAGAGCATTCCCAAAGAACCTTCAAGGATACATGGGGTTAATTCTCAGCTAGAATCACTTTTTAGGGCAGAATCTTTGGTGTTTTCTAATCTGTTCCTATTTATCTGTTGAGGATTTTCACCTTTATGGAATCATGGAATGGTTAAGGGTGGAAAAGACCTTTAAGATCATGAGATTCAACACCACCACCATGGTCACCACCCACTACATCCCCAGGTGCCACATCCATGGGATTTTGGACACTTCCAGGGATGAAGACTCCACACTGCTCTGGAACAAACTATTCCAATGCTGGACAATCCTTTCCATGAAGGAATTTTTCCTAATTCCAACCTAAACTTCTCCTGGTGCAACTTTAAGGACATCTCCTCTCATCCTGCCCCTTGTTCCCTGGGAGAAGGGACAGATTCCACAGCAGGAGGGATTCCCACTCAGGAATTCTGGATTTCAAAGTGGTTTTCCAGCTCCACCCTCAGAGCTCTCCTCACAGACAGGGATGAATCTCCTCATTGCAGCCCCAGCAAGGGAAGGGTGGATGGATTAACCATCCCCACACCCAAAAAAAGCAGGGAAAAACCATTCCAGAACAATGGAAATAAAGCTGTAAACCATCACCTCCCCCTGCCTCAGCCCCACTTGTGTGGAACAGCTTTGAAGATTTGGCTGCACATCCAGTTTTTAATGTGACACCTCAGCATAGGCCTAAATCTACACAGAAATCCCAATGTCAGGGAACTAATTAAAAATTCCAACATGGAAAATTGTGATAACAGCTTGAACAATCTGAAGAGAAATGAAAAGAAAGGAAGAAGGCACTTTTCAATTAATCCTCCTCCCAAACCCCTCATTCCCTGCACAGACTCCAACCCTTTGCAAAGGAATATCCAGTGAAATTATCACGGCAGCCACATGGATGTCTCTGCTTGGGAAAAAACATGGGGAAAACACACCTAGGTACTGAAATGTTGGCTCCAGGAGCAGAGCAAAGCACAGCAATCAACACCTCCTTTCCAAAAAAAGGCAATGGATTCAAGCAAACAGCCAGGGAAAATCAAGAAAACCAACTTCCGCCTGAATTTAACAGTCAGTTAAGTGCAAAAAAATCTTAATTAACATCTCTGGGGGTGAAGGACAAAGCAAATCCATCTGTGTTTTCCCAGCAGGCTCCCCAGACATGACTTTCCCTGCAGGTTGATGCCTTGCAGGGTTTGTGGGCTCAGCCTCCTGCTTTGCTGTCGTTTCCAGAGTTAATTTTGCCATGTGATGAGCACAGCAGAGAGGAAATCTGCTGTCACTTTTCACCACGCTCCAATCAAAGCCACGTGCTCCAGGAACTGTTAATCCCAAGCAGGAAAAGCCTCAAAGCTTTGGCATTTCCAACAAGTGCAAGAGGAGTGAGTTTAAACAACAATCCTGTTGTGATGCAAATAATCCAAAATTCTTAATTGTGCGTGCAATAATTCATGAAGAAAATTTGAAATCCCAAATAAATGAGGTGAGAAGTGGCCTCTGGAGATGATCTAACCCAATGTCCTTCCTCAAACCATGGGCAACCAGAACTGGTGGCTTTGGGCTGCACCCAGGTGGATTTTGATGTCTCCAGGGATGGTGACAAATTCTTAATGTGCTCAGTCATCCCAAAATTCCTCAGGGCCAGGAAAACAAAAGTAAGGGCACAGCTGAGTGAACTTCAGGATGCCATATTTATTTATTTATTTTAAATTAGGCAAATTAATTGCTGCTAAAAACAACTCTGAAAATCCCAGTCCTCCCATTCACAGGGAAGGGTTTCCACCACTGCAGTGCCAGGATTTGGGAATACCTCAGGAAGTGAAGCTGGATGGGGCTGGGAGCACCCTGGGATGGTAGAAGGGTCCCTGGAATGGGATGAGCTTTAATTAAGGCCCTTCCCACCCAAAGCAGCTGGAATCCCATGGGACAACCACACCAAGGAACCAACCCAAACTGATGATCCCACAGCCTTCAGGAGACAGGAACCCACTGACTCTGAGTTTTACATCTCTGCAGGTGCCTCCAAACCTCCAAAACAGACTGGAGATGAATAATTGGAATAATAAATCTCAACAGCACTCAAGGAGTACAGGCTAATGAGCACAGGCTGTAATATCCACCTACTGCTGCCTTTTCACCCCGAAATACTGATTGCTGAAAGACTGAAAGCAAAAATCCCATCAACATAGAGGGCTTATGGTTATCATTACATTGATTAGTTGTTTTAATTTGAGATTTTTGGATGGGATTCCCTGTTCCAGCACATAAAATTTTCCATTGAAAGCAGATTTTGTCATTCTTTGCATGAGATACAGTGGTTAGTGTTAACATGCAACCAAAAATTTTATGCAGGCAAATGAACTGACTTCCTTTTCTTTGGGCTGCCTTCCAAAGCCCTGGTTTTAATATCTAATGTACAAAAGTCCCAGAACACTGCTTTATATTAAAAGCATGAGCCAGAAATGTCCTCAGAGAACACTCCTGAGGTCAGGATTTTGCATTTGTTATCCAGGCCTCCGTACCTAGATGGAAATATGGAATCACCTACAGCACATTTCATGTCTGCAGAGGAAAACACTTCAGGAACAGCATTTAGCACGTCCCACTGAATGGTGTGAACACACTGGGAAGGATTTAGTCACTTGATTCCTCCTAGGAACAACAACTGCAAAGATATTTGGACTTTCTCCTCAAAGAACTGAGCGTGGTAAAAATACAAAATTCCAGCACAAAGCTGCAGGAGCTGAAGCCATAGGGGTGGACAGAAAGCAGGGCTGGGTGGGATTTTGGGAATTAATTGTTCCCTGTGAGGGTGGGGAGGCTCCCAGAGCAGCTGTGGCTGTCCCTGGATCCCTGAAGTGCCCAAGGCCAGGCTGGAATAACCTGGGACAGTGGAAGGTGTCAGGGGTGGAATTAGATGAACTTCAAGGTCCTTTCCACCCAAATCATTGCAGGATTCCACACTCTCAGCACCTCAGCAAAGCCAGGCAGCCAAACTAAAATTCATCTTGGACACCAAGAGGGATTTATGAGGCTGGAATAACCTGGGAAAATGGAAGGTGTCCCTGCCCATGGCAGGGGTGGAATTAGATGATTTCAAGGTCCCTTCCGCCCAAACCATCGCAGGATCCCACACTCTCAGCAAAGCCAGGCAGCCAAACTAAAATTCACCTTGGAAACCAAGAGGGATTTCTGATTGGGGGCAAGGTTTGGCTTGTACCTGAGCCACTGTAGGAGGAGGATGAGGGGGTTCTCCTGGAGAAGCTTTTCACAGCCAGGCTCTGGCCTCTCTGCTTCCTCCTCCAGGCTGTCCTGCACTTGGAGTCGATGCTCTGCTTGATGCGGTACCAGTCCGACTCTGTGATGCCAAACTTGTAAAACAGGTGGCCTGGAATGGAGGAAAAAGAAAAAATTGCAAAAATACAGCAGAATATAGCATAGAAATGCCTTAGAAATGCCATAGAGTAAGAGAGACACTGAGAGATGGAAATAGAAACAAGTTTCAAAGGATGGCTTTACAGAAAAGACTGGATACTTTGGAGAAATAAAATTATGAAAGATGCACTGTAGTAGGACCCACAAGGGTTAATTTTAGATTATTGGCTTTAAGGCTTCTCATTTTGATGGTGTGAATTATAACAGCTGTATTGTCTCACCCTTCTCAAGAGACTGAAAATGGAATAAAAGTTTAAGCACCTCTCAGCTGCCTCATGTCTAGCTCAGAAAGGGCTTAATTTGACAATAATAATCAACACAAACTTGTATTTTCCAGAAAACAGAGAGGACACACACAGTCCCACACAACAGGCTCTGCACCTGCAAAGAGCCCCAAAGCTGAGCAGTTACAGGACTTCTTCAACAAACCTTTTTCCCAAAAGTCAGTGATTGTTCACCTGCACAGTTCTGGGTGTAAAAATGCCAGGAATTTTAAAAGTGTGAAACGTGCATGGAATTTTATCAGCTGCACTGGGGTCTGTGGAAGCTGCACTGTTACAAACCAAGAGGAGGATCCAGCACTGCAAAGGCAAAGCTGGAGCAGGGATTACTCCTCACTGACAGTACCCCTCAATAAGTCTGACTACAAAACTGACTCCTGCTGAAGAAGGAAAATGCAGAAAATTCCATATAGAAAAAAAAAAAATCAACTCTTTTAAAGCTCAGTGCAAAATGGACCCAAATTCAGTAAAAACCAGAGCCCAAAAGGAGGATCCCCTCACAGCTGCTCCTAGAATTCAGGCACTTCAGGAGCCTCAGGATGAACTCTGCAGCCCCTGGTGCTGAGCTGCCAAAGTGTTCCATGAACAAGGTGAGGAGTGGCTTTAAAGCTGGGAATTTCACTGGGAATGCCGTGCAGTGTCAGCTTGAATTATTCCACACTTTCATTGCAGCTTTTGAGGGGTTTGGATGTTCCTAAAGCACCAACACTGGAGAGCAAAAAACTTCAAGCCCTCACGGAAAAAAATCCCCTGAAAAATCCATTATTTGCCCATCTGAAATAGAGGGAGATGGATTTTTACATGGACAGGACAAGGGGAATGGCTTCAAACTGACAAAGATAAGGGGTAGGGGGGATTTTGGGAAGGAATTGTTCCCTGTGAGGGTGGAGAGGGGCTGGGCTGGAATTCCCAGAGCAGCTGTGGCTGCCCCTGATCCCTGGCAGTGCCCAAGGCCAGGCTGGGACAGAGCAGGTGCCTCTGCCCATTAAATGAACTTTAAGGTCCTTCCCACCCAAACCATCCCAGGATTCTCTGATCCAAACCCCCTAAACCCAACCAGAGCTCCCTGAACATTCAATATGTTAATACTCTCAAAATTCAGAGGTGCAACAGTGAACAAGCCAGGGCTGCCAGAGATGCTTTTACTCCACAGGGCAAGGCTTCAAGAATCTCTAAAATTCTCATTTTCCTTTCCCTACCCTGCAAAGTAAAATAATCTTTTCCACTTACTGGGCTTTCCATCTTCCTCTCAGATGGGCTCCTAATCCTGTGAAGGACTTGCCTAAGCTGTTGTATATAGAACCTAAAGAACAGGATATGGGCTGCTCCTGCAAGACAAACGATTTGAAGCCTGGAGCCACAAAATTCCAGGTTTGCACAAACTAAAAGCTCCACAGCTTCCTCTGCATTACAAATGAGCCCAGAGTCCTCAAAGCCTGAAATCTGCAGGCTCTAACAGAGCCAAGTGGAGAAGTGGATCTCTTGTGGCATCATTTTTTAAAATAAAATTTATTTTTTCAATGTTTTTATTATTTTTTGTAGGAGCAAATTGAAATAAAGGAGAGAATACACAGGAAGAAAACACAGGACCCCAAAATCTACTTCAAAAGTGCTTTGAAGTCCCCCAAAATTTCTCATTTCTAAGTGACAGCAAGAACACAGAGAAGTTTACAGCCCTGTGTGGTGTCTCCAAACTGGGAAAGGAGAAAAATGGGCTGAAATTCCAATTTGCTGCTGTGCAGGGTTCCTTTCCATGGGTGTCAGCAAAAGCAGAGCACAGAATGAATTTCAGATGGAAAATCTGCGCAGTCACTGTCGCAATCTAAAACGCTGTTTTACAACCAGGTCCTGAGCAAGACATTTCCTACCAGGAAAAATCACAACCTAAAGGCACTGGAGGAGTTTTTAAGGGGATAAAAAGTTCCCAGTGGCATTAAAAAGATGATTTACCTGCAGGAGAGAGAGAAATCCCCCAAATTGTGCACACAATAGCAGAGTGGAGTGCGCTGAGTGCTCCCTATCCACAAATAACTGCAGGCAGGAGAGCCCCCAGCATGTCCCAATCCCAACCCACCCAAAATCAGGATATTGGAAATGAGACCTCTCACTTGGGGAAATCCAGAGGAGAGAAAAGGCAGGAAAGCTCCAGGGAGAAGGGATTTGAGGGGTTTTTGGATCATTTACTCTCCAAAGCTGCATCAAACATTGATATTTTACACAGCACAGCATCCACGAGCCACAGAACAGCACAGAAAAATCCGGGCAGGAATATAAATCAGCACTTGGACCAAAAGACAATGATTTGGAAGATGGATGCCCATAAAAGAAGAGTAAAGTACAGGATTTAGATAATTTAAGACTGGCTGAGTGTGTTTTTAGTGATCTTTTCATGAATGGTGCCTCAAAAAAGAAAAAAAGTCCTTATTTTAAAACAATAAAAACCCAAGTTTGCTTTTTTGGGGGGAGGAATCTCATTTCCTGAAGGAAGCTTTCCATAAAAAACACACCAGAGACTTAAAAATAGTTCAGTGATTTCATAAATTGCAGGAGTTGGGGTGATTTATACAGACAGAGAGATCCTGGCTGCAGTTGGGAGACAAAAAGGGCTGCAAAGAGAATTCAGGAGCCACAGGGGAGAAAAGAGGAAATCAAGGATCAACATTCCAATCTGAGCAAGGAAAAGCTCAGGAAGAAGGCAAAAATCAGGAAAATTCGAGTCAGCTTTAAAAGGCAACAGGTGCAGCAGGGATCAGAGACAGGGAGAGAGCTGGGGGAGTTCAATTAAAATGAAAAAGAGCAACACAAGCAGGTCTGAAATAAATCTTTCTGTGGTTTTGAAAGGAAATAAAAAATAGGGGAAAAAACCCTTGGGAATACAAAGATTTGATTTGGTACAAACACAGAGGAGGTGTCTGAAATGATTCAACACTCCCAAATTTTTGGAGCATCTGCTGTACAAAATAAAGAGAAAAAGGGTTGGAGCTTGCTAAAAACAAGAATTAATTATAAACTAAGAAAATCCCAGGCAAACCATGTTCCTGAGGAAGTAATCCTCTCTTTCTGGAAGGTCAGAAGTCAAGGAGCAAAAGACAAAACAATCCCCACAGAAAATGAAACTGTAAAGAAATCTAATTAAGAACAAATTGAGGAGGAAGAGATCAAAACCAGACATGAAATATTCCATCCTCATCCCACATTCAGAACCAGCTCCTAAAAATCAAATTCTATGGCAGGAGTTTCATTTGCACACCCTGAGTTCCTGCTGCTCCTCATTCTCCAGGAATCACAGATTTCCTTGGAAATTTCTGAGGTAAATCAGTATTTTCATGCACTTGGCAGAGTTAGGCTGAGGTGGTCCAGAAATTCCTGCTGGTTTTGGTGCATTTGGAAAGATTTGGGAAAGTGCATCACAGAATCCAACAGCCATGTATAAAATACAAACATATTTCTATTAATACAGAATCCAAGCAGATTTAGGTCACTGCTCCTTTACTTTCCAATTCCCTCTAATTTTTCAAACCCAAAGAAAAGCACCAGGATGGGGAATTCATCTTGAAGTGATGGACAGAATCCTTTTAAATTGACAGGAACATGATGGATCCTACAAGAAACAAAAGGCTCCTGCCTGCTCAGAGGAGAAGGGGCTGATTTTTTGGGGCTTTGGCACCCCAAATTCATTTTTTCTGAGCAGGGTCACACATTTGGAGTCTCTTTGATTAAACCAAGAGCACATGACAGCAAAATCTGCTGCTCCAAACACGGAGGGAGCAGAGGAAAAGCTGAAGCACCTCTGGAATTCCTCCTTGAGCCTTCAGGCTTTGATTCTGCAAAGCTGATGCAGGGCTTGCCCTGCCCATATTGAAACCATTGGAATTGTTTACTCCTCTGACAGCTGGGGGATGATCTCCACAGCTGAGAGCCTCTTCCCCCTGCTCAGACTGGGATGTTCAGGTTTGGGATGCACGAGGGGAGGGATGCCAGAGCTTTGGAGGCTCCTCCAGTGTCACACGGCTGGAAAATCCATCCTGGCACCAAAAATTCCCTTTCCAGGACATTGCTCTGATCCACAACGTCCAAAGAGAGACAGGAGGAGCTGCTGGGGGAGAGGGGGGAGGGAAGGCAAACTCAGCTACCAAGTCATTAACTCTGTTCATTAATATTTATTTAGGATATTTATCTGAATAGTTCATCTTTAACAAGTCACAGATTCAGAGGAGACATGAAAATTTAAGTTATATTAAATGCCTTTGTTCTTCAAATTAAAAGAACCCTACCAGAAGTTTTAAAAATGAAAAATTAATGTTAATTGGGATCTAGAGTCTCCAAATTCCACCAAGGGATCCTGTTCCAGAGCAGGAGAGCTCCTCCACTCAGTCACACCTCAGCACCTCTCTGGAAGAGCAGCCAGGCCATTTTTACCTATTTTACAGCAAGCAGAACCTGGTTTATTCTGATTTATGGAAGGAGCCATCAGCATTCAAACATTGCCATCTAGTGGGGTGTCAAATTCCCAGTGTGGCAGGAAAAGATGGATTTTTATCTGCTCCTGGTTTGCTCCGTCCCAACTCCCCACAGGACACAGAGAGTGCTCTGAAACATTCTGGAGCTGCAGGAGCAGGGAGAGGCTGGGGTGAATGAAATAATTCATCCCTGGATAATTAACTAATCCCTGCAGGAACAGAATATTTGTGAAGTTCCTGGAATTCCACGTGTTACAGAATTCCTAGAGGGATCCTTCAATCCCTTTCCTGATGGTGACAGAACATCCACAGCTGTTTAATAACCTGAGTAAAATTATTAACAATTAATCAACCCCTACAAGAAAATAATTCTGGACCAAAGTACAATTATTATAAATTAATCTATCAACCCCTACAAGAAAATAATTCTGGACCAAAGTACAATTATTATAAATTAATCAATCAACCCCTACAAGAAAATAATTCTGCACCAAAGGGTTTATAACCTGAAAAGAGCAAACTCTTCCTGTTCTCTGCTCCAGGTCCCCAGTTACACCAGAGTGATGACACTGGACAAATGGCATTTGCTTCTAGTTTTTTCCATCACAAAAAATCTTACATTTATTCCTATTTTGTCTCCCATTTTTAAAAGAGAAGACAACAGCTTCAGCAGAAACCTTCCCAAAGAGCCCAACTTCAGACTTGCCCTTTAGCTCTTTCCACAGCCCTGAAAGAGCCCTGGCAAAGCCATTTTTGTGTGCCCAGGCTCAGCACTCTGCTCCTGCCTGTGCAGACCTGCTCACTCCAGCACGTACTCCAACCAAGCCTGGCCAAAAGGGAGAAGCGCTGAGAGATGGAAGGAGTGTGCAAACAGATGGTCCAAGTGACCTCATACATTCATTTTTCTGGTTTCTGCAGAGCCCAGCACTCACCAGAGCCTGACAGCACATCACACACGGTGCAGTTACAGCAGCGGGGACTGACAGCCCCACCACGGCTTTGCCAAGAACGGAAAATTGAATTTCTCACTTTTCTAACACAAAGACAACAAGAGGAGTGTGAGGAGGAGAGAGAAAACGCACAATTTATTTTCTTTCCCCAAAATTGCTGCTTTTTTTTTTCAGTTTATTAACAGGGCTTGGCCAGGAAAATAATTGAAATCAAGAGAAGTGCCCAGGAAAGAAGCAAACTGCAGGCAGCAGCGAGTTCCAGCTGAAAGTAGGGCCAGCACTGATGCCATGGATGAGAACTGTGGGGCTGAGATAAACTCAATGGGTTCTCCCATTATCTTCTTGCCTGGCCTCAAACGAGGTTATCAGTGCCCTGCATGTGGCAGCATTTAATTGATTCACAAAGCAGCAGCTCTGTGGAGCTGGAGCCAGGCTCGTGCAGCTCTGAGGGACACAAGTGTGTGAGAGCAGCAGCAGCACGAGGCCAACAGAAATTAAAGCTCTTCAGACAGGAGAAAAGCCCAGCAGAAAGGATTTCTTTCACTTCTTGCTTTTTAAAGATGTGCTGAACTCTCAGACTCTGCTCCTGACGAGGAGAGAGCTCCACAGCTCTGCAGCCTCTCTGGTTGTGTCCCCAGCAGGTGACACCACTGGTGACCTTCTCAACAGAGCCAGCCCAGCTGCAGGGGGAGCAGAGCCCCTGGCAAGGCTCAGAGCCCAGGCTGTGACAGCACAGAGCTGAGCAGGACCTGCACAATTCCCCCAGTTCCACCCCAAAGGGAACCTGTCCCACCCTGAGCCATGCTGAGGAGCACAGAGCTGAGCAGGACCTGCACAATTCCCCCAGTTCCACCCCAAAGGGAACCTGTCCCACCCTGAGCCATGCTGAGGAGCACAGAGCTGAGCAGGACCTGCACAATTCCCCCAGTTCCACCCCAAAGGGAACCTGTCCCACACCCTGAGCCATGCTGAGGAGCAGGAGTGTCCCACGGGGTGCCTGAGCACCTGGAGCAGTGCAGGGTGTCCTGGAAGGACAGACTCCAGTCCCTCCCAAAGCAAACAGTGCCAGGGTGCTGTGATAACACCACAGAACAGCCTGCAGCCACTCTGTGTTTCCCAAGAACTGCAGCCCGTGGTGTTTAACACCGGGAGAAGAAAATGTTGGCACAAAGGATTTCCAGGGACCACAGGATTAGCTCATCCAGCAGACACAAACCACAGGACTCCTGTTCAGGCTCCCAGGGCTGGGCAGAGGAGCTCTTGTCCTACAGCCTGAGGGACCCTGGGCTGGGGCCAGCAGCTCAGGGATGCTCAGGAAATTGCTGGGATGAGCTCTGCCACTGCCCCAAGCCTCCAGAGCATCCATGGCTGATCCTGGGGGACTGAACCAACAATTACCAACATCCCAATCACAGAAATCACCGCTTTCTGCTGCTGATGAAATGTTAAAGACACAGGATAAAATGCCAATTTGGATCATTTTTCCTCAGGCTCTCCAGCAGTCTCCAGATGGAATCCAAGGTTTGGATGCACCTCCGCAAGTGCTGATGTTCAGGATTGTGGCATGTTGGTGTGACACTTTCAAACCATGGGATGTTATTCAATACTCTGACAGCCAGCCATACTCTGAATATTGTGGGATATTCAGAAATGAGACACGAGAAGCTCCAAATTATAAACAGGAAATGAAAGGAAGACAAAATATGCCAAAAAAGCATACAAATATTAGAAAGGAAAGAAGAAAAAGAGGAAAAATTGGTAGAGTTAATAAAAATTCAGTAATAAAAAAGGCTTTTAGAAGTGGGAAAGTGAAAGAATAGAAAATATTGATGATATTCTGTATTTATAGCACATGTCCCAAACTGCAATGTTTGTGTACAGCACCTGAAGGAGACAGAAGCTGGAGAGAAATTATTTCCAGGGCTCTGGAGGGGCAGGACACAAGGGATGGCCTCTCACTGCCAGGGACAGGGTTAGGTGGGATTTTGGGATGGAATCATCCCCTAGGAGGGGTGAAGAGGCCCTGGAATGGATTCACTGAGCAGCTGTGGCTGCCCCTGCATCCCTGGCAGTGCCCAAGGCCAGGCTGGACAGGGCTGGGAGCAGCCTGGGACAGTGGGAGGTGTCCCTGCCATGGCAGGGGGTGGCACTGGATCTTCAAAATACAACTATAAATATACATATAACTATAAATACACATATAACTATAAATATATATATAAATATACAAATAAATATATAAATATAAAATATAACTATAAAGAATTGCTGCACACAGCCCAAACCACTCCAGGATTCCATGATAAACATCTTAAAAAACAGCACCAGCCTGGAGTGTCCCACAAAACATCCTCTGGTGAGAAACATCCGAGCTCAGCTCATCCATGAGAACTTCCTGCCCTTCCTCCAGTATTTCCAAGCAGGATAATCCCCAAGAAGGACAGAAATGTGATCCATTTGTGTTTATCCTGCTGTTATGAAGCTCAGACTCCCCATGAAAAGCTGGAGCAGCAGTGCTGAGCTCCCCACACGTTTCCCAGGCCACCAGAGGCAGCTCCAAGCAGCCTAACCTGTGGGCAGCAATATTTCTATTTCTATTCCTATTCCTATTTCTCTCTCCATACATAAACTCATCCCACTGCCATCAGCTCCACAGCCAAATGTGGTTCCTATTAAGCAGCCGTGTGTGGGCTGCAGCTCCAGAGCTGGTGTGTGGATTTTTGGGAAGCAGAGCCAGTGTTTAATTCCATTTGGCCTCTGCTGTGGACACAAGTCCTTTCAGAGTGTATTAACATCTCTTTCAACTCCTGCAGTAGGAGAAGTGCTCCCATCCCTGCTGCAAGGAATGTTTTATAGAACAGGAGCAGCAAGCTTTGATTTCTTTCTGTGCTGTGTTTTTGTGGCTTAAAAAGTGAAGTTATTTGGCTTTTGAAGCAGAAAATGCATCATTCAGAGTTAAAAATCAGATTTTATCATTAGGTATTCTCAGCTAACACTGTGTTTTATGGTATTTAAAAGACAGGGATGCATTCTGGAGGAAATTAAAGGGAAATGGGAAAATTCACTCTATGAGAGTGGAAGCAGATGGGAAAATTCACCCAAAGTTTTCAGCACAGTTTCCTCCCCTCTGTGAGCACTGCAGGGTTTGGGTGGGGGATTTGAGGGTTTGAGTTGTTTTTTTTTTCTCAGCAACAATCCTGTCCCTAACAAGAGAGTTATTTCCATGTGCATAAACCATTCCCTGAGCAACAGATGCTGTCTGGAGGCAAAATAAGAATTTTGGGGTCCAATAACACAAGGGCACAGGTTCCCCTTAATACAATCCATGAGTTTGGATCTCCTTCCTCCACCCAGACAGAAATTCTGCATTAAATGTGCAGGTTATGATCTTCCATCCTCTTAGAATAATTAACCAGAACTGACAAATAAGTGGGAAAATGAGAGTCTACAAAAACCCATGGGCAGAGCAAGGGGCTTGCACAGAAATAACACACAAAGTTACACACAATAATATATAAAATATGTGTATATATAAATATATATTATAAGCAACTAATCTTATTTTGTTTTCATTTAGTTACTTTGATTATTTTGAAGAATAAGAACTACTGATAAATTTTCTTTTCTAACCTTCTGAAATCCCCCCTCCATTTTTTCCAGCATGCCATGGAAAATCATCTTTTCTATTACACCATTTCTTATAACTGAAAAATTCTGAATTTGGGAATCTGTTTTTTCCAACTTGCTTGTGGAAATTGCTGTAAAATCTCCAAAGAGCTAAACCTGTATTTTCTGTTAGGCAAAGAAAATTACAACTGAGGATGTTCTTGGATTGTATTTCACCAGCAAAAGTCTCCATTTTTAGCAGGGCTGAGGTAATGAGCTATTTAATGACATAGATTGTGTTTAAATCATTCTGGTTTCTTGCCCAAAAGCTCTCCTCAGTACCACTGCCACCCCACAAGCAAATTCCTACCACAAGTGAAAATTTAGACTTCCAAAGATAAACTTTCCTCTCCTCTTGTGGTAAACCCTGTGCAGAGCATCAAGAATTTTTAATAAACACACATCTCTTCATTTTCTATACTTTCTGCATATTACACAAAATACTTTCTCTATTAAATGCAGATTTGCTTGGTGTTTTTCTTATAGGAAAAAAATAAAGATGGAATATCTTGGCACTGACAAACTGCAAGAAACCTGAAACGAAAGGAAAAACAAAATCCTTTCTATTTCCTTGGGCTCCTCTGGCTGTGACTGGCACAGGCTAGGCTGATGACATTGGATTTTTCATTTCTGGTTGAATTAAGTCATCAAAGCATCATTGGCTCAGAGCAGAAGCAAATCCCACTGTGGGGACCAGCCCTGAGGGGGTTCCCATGCCAGGAACACTCAGGTTTGGGGTGATTTTCTGGGAGAACACCTCAGGGATGAAAAGCAGATGTGTGTGCACAGGAAAGGGGGTTTGGGATGGCAGGGATGGAATCATGGCACACACGGACTCTGAGCGTGGGCACAGTCCCATCCTCGAGAGCTGAGTGCTCCACATTCCTCACCAGGCTGCTGAATCCAGCTCCACTCCCACTTAATTACTGCCAGTGATGACACATGAGGTTATTAAGTGAAATCATCATTCCTGGACCACTGTTCTCACTGCTACATTTGCTGCTCCATCAAGTTCTGTGTTTTCTTTGCTGGTTGCCACAGGATTCTTTGTCCTTGCTGGTAGCAGATCAACATTTCACTGCCCAAACCAGACTTCTCTGGCCAGATCCACACAGGCTCTATTTTTTCCAGAAATCCCGAGTTTTTTATGGCCTGGCTCCCAAAAGAAAACAACTCAGCAGCCAAGAGCAGGAAGGAGTGAAGTTGTTTCAGATACCTGGATCCCAAACCAAGCTGATATCACCAAAGTCAGACCCTGATTGCTGCTCATGATCCCCTGCTCTCACATCTGTGCCATTCCAGGCCTTCTCCAGCTGCAGGGATCACTTCCATAATCCAGTATTCTCATGGTCAGAATGCCTCACAGAAATGACACAATCCCCAGCTTGAGCACTGGGTCACATGGACACATTCCTTCCCCATGCTCACACTGGCAAACATCTCATCTTCCTCCACCACCAGTTACAAACTGACCCATGTGATTTGTGCTCTCAGATTTGAGGGATGGGAAAAGAACTGCCTGGGAATTGCTTTAACACTGGTGCAAGATCCATTTCTTAGTTTTTCTAAAAGCTTTTAAGAAAAATCTATGCTTTAATAGCAACATCATTAACACTGATGAGATCAGCAGACAAGAAGGCTTTGGAGATCAGCATTAATTTGCATTATCATCTCTCTTAAAAATACATATTTAATGTGTTTGTAAAAGAAGCCCAAAGTCGCCTTCTTCAGGTAAATAATGAAGCAAAAATTGCCCTAATGCAGCCACCTGAGTGGGTTAGATTTGGTTTTCAATTTCCCCAAAATAGCCTGAAAACCACTGGAAACAGCAGCAGATAAGAGGAACATGATTCCTGCCATCACCAAACACCATTCTTATTTCCTTCCCTGGAACTGTCCCACAGCCACTTCTCCAAACAGCACCCCAAATAATCCCTGACCTCTTCCTAAGCCTTACCTGGAGTTTCAAATTGCCAATTCCATACAAAACTCACCAGTAGGACAAATTATTCCCACTCCAGATCCACTGGTGACTACACAAAATGTGACTACAAAGGATCTGGTAACAAGAGGACCTCCTGGTTTATTAGAATCCAGTTCAAGGATCCCTCCTGGGCCTGCCCAGACAGCCCAACAACCCCAGCCTGTCCCTGGGAACGGTGTCCAAACACTCCTGGAGCTCTGGCAGCCTCAGGGCTGTGCCCATTCCCTGACTGCAGTGTTCAACCACCCCCTGGCAGCAGAAACTTCTCCCAGAGCCCTGGTTGTGCTGGTTTCTTGGAAATAAAGCACAGGGAGCAGACTTGGCTGTCCTCAATGTATTCACTAGCAAATCAGCACAGCAGAACACGATGCTCACGTCCAGATTCCTCTTTTCATTTCAAACCAGTGGCTGTGCCTTTGTTCTACATGAAACCACATTTGATCCCTTTTAAATTAACAAATATCGTGCCTTTAACACAAATAATATCAGTTCACAGCTCCATAACAGCTTAAATAATGCAAAGAGTGGTACACATGGAGCAGACAGAAATCCAACAGCGTCCTGCCATTCCTGTGAACCCAGATTTTATGATCCTGACATTGCCAACTTTTCCCATCACAATCTCAGCAAGTCTTCTGAAAAAACAGACATAAATGGGAAGTCAAAAACTATGGTTCAAGACCATGCTGATCTGAGCACTTGAACAGTATTGAAATTTGTGTTACTAATTATTTCTGCAATATTTACTACACTCACAGCTGGTGATTGCACAGATGTCAGAATTCAGAATAAAAGACTGAGGAATTTCTGGTGAATACCCACCAAGTGAAGTAAACCGGCCTTTTAGGATTTCTTCCTAAAACCTTCTTCATAAACAAAAGCCACCAGAACATCTCACCACGCATCAAACACACTTAAAATCTCATTTAATCCATCCATTTCTGCCTTATCCACACGTCAAACTCCCCGGTTTCACTCACAGCGAATCCCGTAGATCATGAGAGGATCCAGCTGCTTCTTGCCGTGCTTGCCCTGGCCCGAGAGGTTGGAGATGGCCTGGATCTCCCTGTGAAAGAGGTAATCCAGCAGGGTCAGGGCCATCTTCTCGGCCGTGCGGCAGTTGGTGCTGATGTGCAGCATGTCCGCGGGCGTGATGGGGCAGCGCACGCGCATCTCGGGGTTGTTCTCATCGCCCAGCCACGTCCCGTTGGGATAATCCTCTGAAACACACATGGGGACAGCTGGGGTAACCCTCTGAAACACACATGGGGACAGCTGGGGTAACCCTCTGAAACACACATGGGGACAGCTGGGGTAATCCTCCAAAACACACATGGGACAGCTGGGGTAACCCTCTGAAACACACATGGGGACAGCTGGGATAATCCTCCAAAACACACATGGGACAAGGGTAAGCAAGGAGACAGGCTGGGGTAATCCTCTCAAACACACATGCGGAAGGGTGAGCAAGGCTGGGGTAATCCTCTCAAACACACATGGGGCAAAGGCTGAGCAGGGAGGCAGGCTCAGGACACAGCCAGGATTGCTCAAGTTTGCATCCTCTCCCCCACTTTGCCTCCTGGTGTCCCATGGGCTTTCCCAGCTGAGCGCAGCGGGATCGCGGTGCTGGCCACTGAGAGAAAGAAACCCAAATTCACCCAGCAGTGACCTAAAGCTGTTGTTGTTCGTGTTCTGACCCACAGAGCAACTGGTGAGGCCAGTCCAGGTGTCCAACTCTCAGAGATCTCTTTTATTGAGAAACCACTCCAGGCCCAGTGCTCTCATCCCCTAAAAATGAAGGTTACTGCAGCTGCAGGATATTCTCAAAGCACAGCAAATTTCAAGCAGTCAACAACTTTGAACCTTGTTTTTCCCCAACCCCAAAGCCATTTCTGGTTGTCAAACCCATGAGATTAAAGCAAGGCTAAGCAAGATTTTAGATTTAGGAAATTATAATCAATAGTGAGCACCAACCTGTTTAATCATTTAAAAGGAGTACATCGAGCAATTACAATAATTTGGGATGTAACCAGAGATCCTAAATATAATTTGGGTTTTTCCTCATATTTACTGGCTATATTATTTTCTAAATAATAGCTTCCCAAGGAACAGGCCCAGCAGAAGGATAATTATTCAAACACTAATCATCTTCCCTCTTATTCAAACATAGGGCCATCAGAGCCACAGCTATACCTACCTACACACACTCAATATATTAAGAAGTTTTTTATTTCTTTCCCAGTTTGTCAGGGGGAACAAAAAGGAACACTAGGGATTTAATTAAATAAATAAATAGAATTCAAAGGAGTATTAGGCCCTTACTTCAATTAACCTGTGCAGACAATGCCAAAAGTTGATGGATTCAAGACTAACCAGCAACTGGAACAGAGCTCAGGACCAACCCCACCTCAAGTGGAGGATGGAACACAGAGCCAAGGATGAGACTCCCATTCCAGACATAAACCAAACCTCCAGAATTCCTCACACTGCTCATAGGAGCAGGGTAGGAAGCACTCCAGCAATATTTCAGTGTCCACTGACATGGACCATTTGGATTTGATTTCCATGTTTGCTCAACTATGGAGTAAAACAAGGTTTGCTGACTGAGGGGTCACTCAGTCCTTCCACTGAGAGCTTTACAGTAATTTATTGTGAACAGCATTCAGTTACAATTACATTAATGACTTTCTTTCATTAAGTGATCTTTGAGCCGAGTTTTGTGTATAGACAAAGTCCCCAATTCCTGGTTTCCATTACCCTTCCATCCCCAAAGGAGGTGACAGAGCTCAGGTCAAACAGCATTTCCTCCTCACACCGAGCAGCACCCACAGCAAGCAGCATCTGGATATCCAAATCCTGCCCTGGGCTTTATCAGACTACAAGCCAGAAGAACTCAATAAAATAGAACATAAAAGCAACTCCAAACACTCCAAGCTGCTTTTCCAGCACAACCTCTGGGCTGAGTCACCCCACATGTCAGGGCCGAGCTCGCGGGCTGAGTAACGACAGGATGAGGCAAACGTTGGGTTGTGCAATCCTGATTTATCACTGAGAGCAGCAGATTATCAGCACGAGCACAGCCACACAGCCAGGGAATGGCTTGGGCTGGAAGGGACCTTAAAATTCATCTCCTCCACCCCTGCCATGGGCAGGAACACCTTCCACCATCCCAGGCTGCTCCAAGCCCTGTCCAGCCTGGCCTTGGGCCAAGCAGGGATGCAGGGGCAGCCACAGCTGCTCTGGGCACCCTAGGCCTCCCCACAGGGAAGAATTTCTTCCTTACATTCAGTGACTTGCAAGGAAAACTATTTATTGTTGACATATGTAGAAACTCATCCCTCCAATTTTTTTCCTGCTGAAATCAGAACTTCATGCCCTTTCCTGAATATATTTTTATACACTTGCAAATTGTTTGTATTTTTTTGCCTTAATTTGATCCTTTCTTTTTTATCCTGAGCCAGGATAGGTCACACTGGCTGCTTTCTGCTCCCAGTACCAGGTGCCATCTGAAAAATAAAGTGGTTTGGATGAGTTGTGCCTTGTTTTGCATGCCACTGTGTCTGGCCTCACCACAAGTCTGGTTACCATTATCAGGGAAAACAACAGGCTGTTCCTCAAGATAAATGGACTGGGTTAGAAAAATTTGGGCAGATCTGGCGAAGCAAAAACATCTCTGGATCAATATGTACGTTTTTCAAAGAAATTCTAGGAAGCCTGAATAAATTATCCTCCAGCCTATCACAGCCTTTCTGCCCTACAGCTCACAGGATTGCTGTTGGATATAGGAATTTTTGTTCCTTATGGAACACCTTTTGCCTCCAGACTTTTCTAACAAACGTTGTTAACCTACATGAACCAAAGATTTTGTTCAATTTGCAAAATCCTCTTTTTTCTGCTGGCACAAAGTCCAGAACATACTGTTTTTACCACATGCAACTGTTCTTTTATTGCTCCCAGCCTGGAAAAAAAGACATTATCTTGTTATTCTGACCTATGACCACAATCCCCCCACTAAATTATCTCTTGCATTTTCCTCCTCCTTTCAAACAGAAAGGGAATTTATTTTATAACCATTTTGCATCAGGCATGACTGAAGTTAACCATGAATCCACTGCAGCTCTGTGAGGGCACAAAAGCTGAATTATTCCTTATTTTAGATCGCAATCATTCCTGCCAGGCTGCCAACACATCTGGCACTTTGCAGGGAGCAAACACAGGACTGGCACCCAAAAATCTGGTGGAAAGAGGAAATCCAGGGCCAGTTCTGAGTGAGGCACAAACACCCTGAGCTCTGGTGTGGGGTGGAGGAGAATGGATAAAGAAGGAGAAAACAGATTGGGAATTGGGTGGAAATCCCGTCTGAGCAATTAAATACATAAACACTATTGACTAAATCTGGATCACTGTAGTCTCCCAGCAGTGAAATATCCTTCAATGCACATGGAATGGTTCTTGAGGTGCCTTATCAGGCTTTGGAGGTGATAGCAGGGTTATTTAGTGCATGCACTGTAAAAGGCAGACTCCAACCCCAGCACTGCACAGCCATACCCTGCTGCTGCTGCTCCTTAAACACTTCTAAAAACTCAGCAATGTCAGCTGGGGAGGAAGGGAACCCCCCAAGAACCTCCTTCCCTTCAGCTCAGTGAAGCACAACTGCACACACTCACCTGGAGCTCAGCCCTTCACACACCCTCTCATTTTGCCCTATTTTTCTTTCTTTAACTGAGGAAGAACTTCATTCCCTGGAGGGTGGCAGAGCCCTGGCACAGCTGCCCAGGACAATGTGGGGTGTCCCTCTCTGGAGACATCCCAAACCCACCTGGATGTGTCCCTGCCTGGGGCTGGGTGATCTCCAGAGCTCCCTTGCATCCCCAGACATTCCCTGATTCTGTGAATTCTCCTGAGGACCCTGCTGCCCTTTCAGGGAAAGGAGCTTCCTTGCCCTTTTTTACACCAAATATCAGATCACCTCTGATCCTTTCTCCTCCCAGTGCAGAAAGCCCTGCCAGCTTTATCCTAATTCCTCTCTACACTCACAGCCCCATTTCCCCCTCATACCAATTTCTAGTTCCTCTCCATTGTTCTCCTTTTTTCAACATCACAAAATTTGCCTTTATCTCCATTCTACTGGACCCAGTTTGCTTTCCAGTGCTGATTTTGACTCTTTTTTGCTGCATTTATCTCCCAGCACAGCTGACCATCCATCCCCGTTCGGGACGTGCTGCCACGCAAACGAGGAATTCTCTGGGAACAGGAGGAGCCAGTGTGGGGTCAGCAGCAAAAAAAAGCCCTGTCAAGAGAACAAAAACCAGACAGGGGCTGCTCTGGATGTGCTCTCCCACCCAGGGAAGTGACAGACACTGAGCTGTTCCATTTTTCCATTGGGATAGGCTCCCTGGTCTGACATGAGCATGAAAGCAAAGCCAGGCTCTGCTCTAGCCCCAGGAGCTGTCAGTCATTCCTTTAAAACTAGAGAAAACAAAAGGAAACACCTGCCCACAGAAATACTGGAATTAACATGTTCCCTCACTCCAAGAAGTTGTGTTTATTTTAATCTCAAGGCTGGGTGCAAAGTTGGCAGTGGCAGCAAAAGACTGGTGAGTGCAGAGAGGCAGAAAGATGAATTAATCTTTAAAAAATTAAAATAAACCCCATAAAAACAAATCCTAACTTACAAAAATAAACCTCCATTTCTAGAGAAATTAAATAATGTTTTGGCTGATGTATAGAAGATTCAACATCAGCATCATGTGGAGGGTTGGAACGAGATGAGCTTCAAGGTCCCTTCCAAGCAAAACCATTCCATGATTCTGTGATCTTTTAATGAGCTCCTGTCAATTAGCAGAAGTTCACAGGGGCAGTGATTAATTGGCAGAGACTCCAGAGCACTGACTTTATTAATTAAAAATCATTAAGTGTGTGGAAGGGAGGGACAACCAGGCTGTAACTTCACCTCCAGATGCAGGAGTGGGATTGAAAGCTGTGCTAAAAGAAAGGTTAAAGAGCTCTAAAGTCACATTCAGCGAAACCTCCTCCAGCACAAAATGCAGCTCAGACGTTGGCAATTCTGCCTGAGGAGCAGCACACATGGCCTGAGCACTGAGCTGGGGTTTGTCACTGGGCTGTTCTTGTGGGGTGGGGAAAGAAAGGTTTCATTTCTTGGGAATATCAAAGAAAAATCCCAGAATCGTGGAATGGTTTGGGTGGGAAGGGACATTGGACATTATCCAATTCCAGCCCTGACCCCTTCCACCATCCCAGGGTGCTCCAAGCCCTGTCCGACCTGGCCTGGGACACTTCAGAGATCCAGGGGCAGCCACAGTAAATCACATTTACTGATTTTTTGTGAAATCCATTCCAGGGCCTCCCCAACCTCACAGGGAGGAATTCCTGCCCAGTATCCCACCTGACCCTGCCCTAGTTCAGATCAAATCCAGAACAACCTCGTGCTCCAGGTAAATATTCCACAAAGGCTGTGGCTGCAGGAGACCCAGTCCCAGCTCACTCCCTGTGGATCCAGGACCACCAGGAGGAATTTTGGGAACAGCCCCTGCCCTCACAGGTTCTTCAGCCTCAGCACAACATCAGAGAGGCATCACTTGTTTGTTAAGAATAAGGCTCAGTTTTGGTGAAATCCAAGAGAGATTCCCTTACTTTATGACTCATGGGAGGATGTGATCAGATAAAAAGTTCAAATAAAAAAAGATCCAAAAAAACCTCAGAGAATTAAAACCCATGGACTCAAAGGGCTTTTTAAAACCTTGGAAAATGTGTTTCACATCAGAAAATCAGATTTCTAATGTGGATTTTGCCCTTTTTTCCTTGTTTAATAAATCTTTGTTATATTTGGGTGGAGGTGGGCCAGTGTTAACTCCAAATATCTCTGTAGCAGACACCTGCAAGAAACTTGTTCATCTGCTGGCTCCCAAAAATTGAAAAAATAAAACCCAAAGCAATTCAATTTTTATAATTTTCTTTGGCTTTCACCAGTCCTCATCAGTGTCTCACATCAGCACCACATCATTTTAGGGTACAAAAGGTTCACTCCTGCTCTGCTCCAGCTCCTCTCACTGTCTGTGCCTGTCCTGAGGAGCTTGGCAGCAAACAGCTCCAAGTGCTCATCCCACGGGTGAGATCTGAGCCTGCCTGGGCTGGAAAATCCTGAGCACAGATAAGTCTGGGACACTGAGCTGCTTGGATTCCCACTTGGAAAGCAAATCCTCAGTGCTGCTTCATGCTGCCATTATCAAATGACTGCTTCAGATGCCAATTGAGGAGACAAGACGTGACTGAGGAGTTTTCTCTGGAAAAAACATCAGTCATCCCTTAATTAACACCCAGTCTCCCCTTATCTGCTCCAAAAATACATGGTCACATTTCCAGCTTGGGGCTCTGCATGAGAAACAGGAGGGACAGGACACAGGGAATGGTTTCACTGCAGGGCTACATGGGATTTTGGGAAGGAGTTCCTCCCTGTGAGGGTGGGGAGGCCCTGGGATGGATTTCCCAGAGAAGCTGAGGCTGCCCCATCCCTGGAGGTGCCCAAGGCCAGGCTGGGCAGGCTTGGAGCAGCAGTGGGAGGTGTCAGGGCTGGAACTGGATGGGCTTTAAGGTCCTTTCCAACCCAAATCATTCCATGATCCCATGTCTTCTATGAGGGCCCAAAGAATTGATTCACAAATGAAGTTCTGTGCAAGGAGAGCACTAAGGACCAGCTGAAACATTCAGAATCTTCACAATGTTAAAAATGGACAAGAACTCTGGAAAGCACAGGAAAAGAGTCTCAAAAGAACTGAACAGAGCAAACTTTTCCTTCTCTTACCACCCTGAAAGTGCAAGGGCAGTGTGTGAAAACTGAAGAGGAAAATAACACTGGGCCATCACATCCACCCCATGCAACCATTATAAAATAAACCATTACAAAATAAACCACTATAAAAGACACTTCCTCATGTTTAGTGTATAACACTCAATGGCTCTCCTGCTCCAAAGGTGTATCAGTGAAACTAAAAAAGCTCTTCCCATGCTCTTTGTTCTGCACATGACACTGAACTGTACAAAGCTCATTGTTTTTAAGCCTAATTAGAACGTTCACAATTAAATAAAGGCAGTGCTATATTTGAAGTGAGAAGATGCTGCACTCCAGGACTCCCAGTAAGAACACAAGCATGCCAAAATTAACTGGGTTTTAAAAAACACCTGGATTGAAGTCACAGTGTTCAGTCAGCAAAAAACCAGCCTTGTTCTACACCATTACTGGAACTGTGCTCAAAGCTTCTGAATCATTTTTTAGGGATAGAAAGGCAATACCACTAATTTTTAAATTATCGCAATCACATGAAAGCCAGCAGAGAGCAAAGAGTGCCTTTATAGAAATCCATTCCCTAAATCCTGGAAATATCCACAGCTCAGTGTCAGACAATCCCAACTGTAAGCACAGTCCAGTTGTGCTTTCCACAGTCCAGAGCCAGGATGACAGAGTGGAGCTGTCCTGAACACCTGGTGTTTTTGCTCTCAGTCCTGGGCTGGGATCTCCATCCTGGTTTTACCTCTGCACACTTCAGAGTCACCTGGAATTCTGCCCCAGCTGATGAAAGCCAAGGGCTGCTGTGACTTTGCCTCTCCCTGCACACCAGCCCTGTTATTCTGCATCTCTTCCTTTATTAATAATTGAATTTGTGCCACCCTGCAGGTGAAGTCACTTAGTAATTCCCTCCCGTGCAAGGGCAAGGGCAGGTGGAGGGGGGGTCACTGATCTGATCCTCAAAGCATTCATCAGTCTCAGAGATTTTGAATAGATGAGTGTTCCAGAGGTCTGAGGGAAATCAGATCTGAGACATTAATGGATTAGGTGTTTCTTCATGCACATCAATGGGTCAAACATCACATTTGTCTGTGCAAATCTCTGCCACACCAAGGCAGAAAGGGAAGTACACAACAAACATCCTCCTGGTGCTGGCAGCTTTGCTCCTGGCATAGCTGACAGAGCAGTAAAAATTCTGGAATCACTGAGGCTGGAAAAAACCTCCAGGATCAGAGTCCAAGCTGTGCCCCATCCACACCTTGTCCCCAGCCCAGAGCACCGAGTGCCAGCTCAGGAATTGCTGGGACACCTCCAGGGATGGGCACTGCAGCCCTCCCTGGGCAGTTCCCATCCCTGACCCCCCTTTCCATGGGAAATTCCTGCTGCTGTCCGAGCTGAGCCTGCCCTGGCCCAGCCTGAGCTGTTCCCTCTGCTCCTGTTCCTGGAGCAGGGCCCGACCCACTGGCCAGGCTCTTGCACTGCCCAAGCTGTGTCCTTTGAAAGCCTTTTAATAAATCCCTACTTTATTCCTTTAACTCTGTCCAGCCTCTGTTCTAGGCAGCCTCTCAAGGCATCATTGGTTTTTTAAGATACCTGAGGGCTCTGCGGCCTCACACAAGGCCTCGCTCTGAGGTCTTTAGGATGTCAGGCCTAACACAACACCAGGACTGTGCTAAATTACCAGAGCTAAGGAATTACAAGTATGCACACTACGAGTAATGAGGACACATAAAATGTACATTAAAAAAAATGCAAAATCTCCCCTTGGCCCCCCACATACCTTCGGAGTTGAGGGTGATGAGGGTGACGTTGTTGCCGATGCTCTGGCTGCCCACCTGGCCGCTGTTGGACACCGAGTCGCTGGCCTCGGAGCCGCTCTCGCCGTCCTCGTTGTGGCTGTCGTCGTGCCCGGGCACCTTCACCACAATGGTGTTCTGCCGGCGGCCCGGCACCGCGCTGTGGGCAAGGAACACGGGTCACCTCCAGAGAACGGCTCTCAGAAGGAACATGAGCATGGAATGTCCAAATTCCAGTGCCAGTTGAGCTCGTGGGTCTGCACGTCATTGTGAGGGCCAATGGGTCACCTCAAGGGAACAGCCCTCGGCAGGAATGGGAGCATGAAATATCCAAATTCCAGTGTCAGCTCAGCTCACAGCCCTGCACATCGTCATGAGGGCCAACACTGGTCACCTCAAGGGAACAGCCCTCAGCAGGAAGGGGAGCATGGAATATCCAAATTCCAGCATCACTCAGTTCAGGTCATGGCCCTGCACATCATTGTGAGGGACAACACAGATCACATCGAGGGAACAGCCCCTCAGCACAAATGTGAGCATGGAATATCCAAATTCCAGCATCACTCTGTTCAGGTCATGGCCCTGCATGTCATTGTGAGGACCTAGACAGGTCACCTTGAGGGAACAAACAGCCCCTCAGAAGGAACGGGAGCATGGAATATCCAAATTCCAGCATCACTCATTCAGCTCATGCCCCTGCATGTTGTTGTGAGGGCCAACATGGGTCACCTCCAGAGAACAACCCCTCAGAAGGAACATGAGCATGGAATATCCAAATTCCAGCATCACTCAGTTCAGCTCGTGGCCCTGTATGTCATTGTGAGGGCCGACACAGGTCACCTCAAGGGAACAGCCCCTCAGCACAAATGTGACCATGGACTATCCAAATTCCAGCGTCACTCAGTTCAGGTCATGGCCCTGCATGTTTTTGTGAGGGAATTAAAAGCACTCATTGACAAAATAAATGTGTTGGATAAAAGCAGCCCCTGAAAACCACTCTGCTCCTGTGGAACTTGGAGCTATCCAGCAGAATAAAAATCACACAGAATCACCAGGTTGGAAGAGACCTTAAAGATCATCAAGTCCAACCCATGCCCTAACACCACCTCAACTGAACCATGGCACCCAGTGCCACATCCAGTCTCTTTCTAAACACATCCAGGGATGGTGATTCCATCACCTCCTCAGGCAGATGAATCCAATACTTTCCCAGTCTTTCAGTAAAATACTTTCTCCTAACATCCAACTTAAACTTCCCTTTGTGCAGGTTAAGACTTTGTCCTTTGGGTCACACGTAGCAGAAGGAATAAAAAAAATCTTAGGTATCAACTTCCTACATCTGCCTCAATGGAAAAGTCTAGGATTTGCCCATGTGCAAAACAAAAGAAATATCCCAGTAATTTATAAAAATATATTAATCACGACCATTTTCCACCCAGAATCCCCAGGTCTGCTTGTTTAAAATTCACTTTAGATAGTCCAAGTTTTCCTTGGACTGCATATTCCTCCTTCAGCTGGTTAAATACAGGATTTTGGCCTGCTCCCAAAGGATTGTGCATCCATGTAAAAATCCACAGCTATAGAAACCCTTGTTTAACTTAACACAGAGATAATCCCAGCAGGATACTCAGATAATCCCATCAGGATGCCCAGATAATCCCAGCTCCTCCAGGATGCTCTCTCCCACCAAGGGGGAAGCAAGAGAACCTATCCAAGCCCAGGTTCAATCTTTCCCCCATTATTACCTCAAGGATTCCTCGTTTTTCCCTTCAAATTGAAGGGAAAAAACTGGCCTTTGAGAGTGGCACTGGCCAGGGAGGGACAAAGAGAGGGTTCCAGGGAATGGCACTCACTTGCTGAGGATGTTCTCCAGGGAATCTGCTGCTCTGCTCAGAGGCTCCTCCTGCCCCACCATCTTGGCCACGATGGAGTTCTGCCTGTCGTTGTTGAGGATCACCGTGGTCTGAGGGACAACACTGCAAAAAAATAATCACAGAGGGAAGAGGAATGTAAAGGAGCAAAGTTTATAAATAATCCATGAAGAGGGTTTTGGTTTGAGTAATCCAGGGAGGGTCTGGGCCTCGTCCCTCTCCCGGCACTGCTGACGCCGGCAATCCATCGAGGCCGACACCGGCACCACCTCGAGCACTCTGACTGCTCCAGAGGATGGATGGCTCCTGTGGTATTATATAAAAGTCCACGACCCCTGGGGAAGCAAGAAGGAATTCATCAATTCAGGACACACAGGGGGAAGTGTGTAAATCACAGCTCCACCAAATTCTTCTTTCTGGGAGAATCTGAGTGGTTTGCAGAGGTGCTGTGGCAAATTTACATGGTAATGCATCAGTTTCAGCAGGATAATTCCTAGGAAAAGAGAATTTGAAAGGATTTATTGCAAAAGTGGACAATGAGCATGGTTAAAGGGCATGTGCTGTCCTCCAGGGTGGGGAGATGAGCAGCACAAGAAGCATCAGAGCAAAGAGGACCAGACTGCAATTGAATAAAAACAAGACCAAACTACTTCTTGTGTGCATTTCACACATTAAAAAGCCAAAATCAAACACCAAAATCATTTCATGTGTGAGAAACCAGAAAAAGCTTCTCTTATCACTCCTGATGACACTGGAGAAGGAAAACTTGAGACAGGCTAAGTCTACACTGGAATGCAAAAGGAAATATGAAACAAACAACTGTCTCCTCATGCAGATGGGCACCTGACCTGTTTGCAGGGATTATTCACATTACTGCCACACCACACTCAATATTCCCAGGTGGGGATTTGAGACTTAAACTGTTCCTGCTGTGCTCAGGGAGAACTGAGGGAGAGAAATGTTGGTTTAGTTCCCTTTGCTCTCCCCACAGTAAACAGCTTGTTCTTGTTGTCACTGCTCCAACATCCCAAATGTGACTGGGGGTCATTTATTTTCCCCCGGCTAATTACTGAAACACAAATTAAGCCAATTTGGTGATAACAAGTGTGTTTCCTGCAGCTGCAGCAGAGCACACACTTGAACATTCTCGTGTCTGTGTAAGCCTCAAGTGCCAAATTATCCATCATCAAGGAAAGATAAGGCCCTGTCGTGGAGCTGAGGATGAATGGATCCCATTTTTGCACAAACAAAATGCTTGACCCCGGATTTTTTGGCTCCAAAAGCCCCAGGCTGCAATGCCCTGCCTCCCCCTGCCAGGGGCTGCATGTGCTGCTGGGGTTCCTCGGGGAACCCAGGGACCCCTGGCTGCAGAGCTGGGCAGGCTCTGGGAGATTTTGGCTCATCCCAGGCAAGGACAAGAACCCAAGAACCCTTGGGTGCAGAGCTGGGCAGGCTCTGGGAGATTTTGGCTCATCCCAGGCAAGGGCAGGCTCTGCCAGAGCTCCTTATGTGCATTTGGACCTCAGATTTCAGAAAGCAAGAAAGAAACGGGGGCTTCTGTTGCTTTCCTATTATTCTCTAGAGAATCAGGATTTAGGGCACTTCCAGTCAAAAGGGAAAAACCCACACATTTTTATTTCTGAAAAAAAGACAACTTCCATCTCTTTTCTCTGCACCAAACATTTAAAACCCTACCAAACACTTGATAAAAGAGGGAGATGTGGCAGTGCTGGCAGCTCCCGGGCCAGCAGCATCATATGTGTGCTCATTACATTGCCCAAATTATCCAAAGAGCTGCCCTGCAAGTCCTCACATCCCAGTTTTAAATGTTCAAGTATTTGACACTTCCTTTCAGACACTGTTCTTTATCAGCATCTCCCTTGCAATCACTTCTGAAGGCCTGTTTAAAATGTCACTTACCAAAGCTTCTTTTTAATGAAGACTCTGAATAATTAAATTCAACTGGAGAGATAAATGCAATAAAATTACATTTAGAAAGTCCTTAGCATTTTGCTCTTATTAAGTTTGTATCTGAAGAAAAAAATAAAAGCCTTAGCGGTGAAAATTGGCATGAGGAATTGAGGGGGGTTGCTTTGTCTTAGGAATGTTCATTTTTATGGACTTGCTTGAAATTCTTCCTGATATCCAATCTGGACCTCCCCAGGAGCAGCTTGAGGCTGCTCCCTCTCATCCTGGAATTGGGAGCAGAGCACAATTCCCACCTGGCTGCACCCTCCTGGCAGGGACTTGTGGAGGGTGATAAAGAATTTGCTTCCCTGGGAGACGTTCCATCCCTGTTTTCAGATTTATTTAGAAATCTGATGAATAGACACAAAATAAAGAATGGAATTCTACATAAAATCAAAATATTGGGCCAAGCTGACAAAAATCTATTAAAATTCATTAAAGCCAAGTGCATCTTTGGATTATTCCCATTCCTTTCTTCAATCTCTCAATCCCTTTCAGAAGATGAAACAGCTTTAACCATTCCCTCTGTACTAAAACACAGAGAACACAAAGGAAGAGGAGGAGTAAGCTTTGGATATTCCCTCAGACCCCAAGGGAAGCAATTCTGAGTGCTGCCAGTACTCAGGGGGAAGATGGAAGGAAAATATTCCAGGGGTCAGGGGGAGTTTCACAAACCCAGAGTGAGTGCACAGGCCCCAGAACTTTCCATTTGTGCTCACATACTCCTTTCCCCACAAGCATTAGCACTTGGAGAGACTGGAGCAGCAATTTGCCTCTTCTTGGACACAACTCCCTAAAAAAATTTAAATGCATGCAACCTGCAGATATTTGGGAATTTTTTAATGCAGTTCACTGAATAATCTGTCAAATTACAGGTGAAAATATTCCTAAAAAATAAACATACCAACTAATGATTGCATATTCAGCCTCTGATTTTTTTTTTTTTAATACAAAAGGCCAGTCTATATTTTGCATAAGGAAATTGCTGGCAAAGGTCATTTTCAGTATGGAAAATGTGTGAGTCAGATCTGATCATTCATCTTAAAGGCTGGAGCTCCATTGCCAATAACCTGCCAATCACCCAGAGTGCAGCCAGAGAAAAGAACTTTTGGCAATGCCAGGACCATCCTCTCCTCCTCTTCCCAGCTGAGCTTTCCATTTGGAGAGAGAGAAAAATCAGGCAGAAGGAATGAACTGACATTTCTCTCTTCCATGAGGATCAAAAGTGTTTCTCTAAAAAACTGAAAATGACTTGGAGTGAGATTTTCAGGCAGGTTCTTCCCTTTGTCCTCACTCTCATGGAGAAGCAATAATGGGAAGAGGAGCTGGAATTCCTGCTGGAAAACTCTGCAGCCTTAAGGAAAGCCAGGCTGGAAAAGAGCCCTTGAACTCTGCTATTTCCCAGTTTAAATTAAAATTGAAATGTACAATTCATGTGTGGAGGAATATCACAATTATCTCCAGCAGGGAGAAAATCTAAATATAACAAATATTGTTGTACAATGTGCTGTTTTCCTTATTTTATCCCTAGTTTATCTTTCACTAACACTCATGTCCATCCTTAACAACAGCCCCTTTTTACATCTTTTCATCATTATTTAGGCAGACAATGTCCCAGTGCTCCTTCCTCCTGATGGCCACCTGCTTCCTTTGCCTGCTGCTGGCAGAGTTAAGGATCCCTGTCCAAAAAGGGAGAGAAAACCCACCCAGGATCTGCCACTTCAGCAAAGCCCCAACTGGCACAGAACCCATGAAATGCCTTTGGGGGCGTACCCCAAAATGAACAGACCTGTCAGCAAGCACACTGTGCACAGGCACCTCAACAATTCAAATTTCAATCCCCAAATTCATGCTCCAGACACAGGAAGCTGCCAAAAAAGCAGCAGTGGCATCCATCATTTCCAGAGAGCTGAGGATTAAAAATTCCCTTTGGATTCTGGACATCCCCCAGAGCAGAGACCCCAGGAACAGGACAAGCCAAAGTCCAGCAGGCAGGCCTGGAAAAACTGGAGCTGAGAGGCCTGGGAGCAATTTATAATGAAAGATAAAGCAAATGCTGCTTTATCCAAACAATTTAAACACAGTCAATGTTGAATTTTCAACCCAACTCAGAACAAATCAGAGATTTTCCAAGTTACAAAATCCATCTTTAGCTACAGAGGAGCCTCTGGTTGGCTGGAGGCAGGAGAACATCAATTACCAGCTTTAAGATGAATTTAAAATTTTAAAATTTAATTTTAATCCAATTTTTAAAGCTGTTCAACTCTCCTGGGGATTACTGTGCTCTGAGAAAAGCTGAACCCACCTGGAGAACCAAACTCCAAAATGACACCACCCATTTCCAAGGAGCTCATCAACCCAAACCCTCCTGTTCCCAAGCCAGGCTTGTTCCTCCAGGGATTTTCCACCACCTCGATGGGGACACAAATTATTTTAGATCTTGGTTTAAAAAAATACAACAAAATTTTAAAATCTCTTATTTTGAACACAGCTGAAACTGTAAAAATTAAGTGTGGTGGCACAGGGACAAGGAACACTTTGTTTTTAAGAAATACACAAAACTAGGAAAAATAACAAAAAAAGCAATAAAAAACCCAAGAAAAATTAGAAAAAAATATATATAATAAAAAAGGAATAAAGAGAAAAAATATATTTTTTTAAACAAAAAATGAGGAAAAAACTTAAAAAATATTTTTAAAAGGAAAAATGGAAATAAACATGGGGGAAATAATAAACATTGGGGAAATAAATAAACATTGGGGAAATAAATAATAAACATGGGAAATAATAAACATGGGGAAGTAATAATAATAATAAACATGGGGAAGTAATAATAATAAACATGGGAAGTAATAATAATAAACATGGGAAGTAATAATAATAAACATGTGAAGTAATAATAATAAACATGGGAAGTAATAATAATAAACATGGGAAGTAATAATATAGACATGGGAAATTAATAATAAACATGGGGAAATAATAATAAACATGGGGAAATAATAATAAACATGGGGAAATAACAATAACAACCATAAACATCGGAAATAATAATAAACATGGAAAATAATAAACATGGGAAATAATAATAAACATGGGGAAATAATAATAATAAACATGGGGAATTAATAATAATAAACATGGGGAATTAATAATAATAAACATGGGGAATTAATAAATATATGGGGAATTAATAATAATAAACATGGGGAATTAATAAATATGGGGAAATAATAATAAACATGGGAAATAATAATAATAAACATGGGAAATAATAAACATGGGAAATAATGATAATAAACATGGGAAATAATAAACATGGGAAATAATAATAATAAACATGGTGAAAATAATAATAAACATGGTGAAAATAATAATAAACATGGTGAAAATAATAATAAACATGGGGAAATAATAATAAACATGGGGAAATAATAATAAACATGGGGGAAAAACCCATCCAGGCAACGTGTGACATAACCAGGATTGAAAAGTGCTGGAAATTACATTAATTATCAATCTTCTCCTTTTGATTATGGCCAAGAAAAGGCCAGGTCATGCCATAAGCAGCAGGTCAATACCACCCTTTTTGAAGATAAATGTACTCATAAAAACACAACAGCAGAGATATCTTGTTTTCAGCCAGTCTGGGAAGAAATTTACAGTTATTACCCTGCTTTGAGCCTTAACTTCCTGAGGCAGATAAGGAGCAGCACTGCAGCAGTGGAGATTGTGCTCACTGGGAAATGAGGCACTGCCCTGACCCTCAGCACGTTCCAGGAGTGAAATTATTGATTCAAACAGAAATTCTGGATGTTTAGAAAACACAGTTTGAATCAGGAGAAAGATTTGGAATTCTTCATTATGCAATTAGTTACTTTGAGATGGTTTTCCTGATTTTCTGACAAATTCTGGTATCAGCAGAAGTTTGATTTAAGCACTAAATTAAATTTAGATTCAAGCACTCAAATCTTAGGGGTATAGGAGGCAGTGTTATAAATTGGATTTCAAAATATTAATTACAGGAAATGAAGGCTCACTGACGACCAGGTAACAAATAAATACAATTATCAGGTTCCTGCAAACACCTCTGAGCTCTTTCTGGGGGTTTGTAAATAATTCCCACCAGGTAATTTTGCTTTTCTTGCTTTTCCAAGTTCCCAGCCAGCTCTTTGCCCTTGCCACCACCACAGACAACTTCCAGCCATTCCAAGGATGCTTGGAATAAAATTAGGGATTAAATCTCAAATTTCCAGATCCCCTGAGGGCACCCTAAAGAAATCCTGCTCTTCCCTTGGTATGAAAAACACAATTTCAGGAGTTATTGGGAGCAGATTTCCTGCTCATGGAACAAAGAGATGGAGCTCAAGATATGCAAAAATGTACAGTTCCTAAATAAAAAGGGGGAAATGCTGTTTGGAAAGACATTCCAAGGGGTTTTAGAGGTGGAAATGCAGCAGTTAAGGGGCAGCTGCTGCCAAGGAAAGCAGATGGAACAGGGGCTCCAGCCTCAGAGATCTGGGAGAGGTTCTGGAGCCACCAAGGGTGGAAAAGACCTCCAGGATCAGCAATTCCAACCTTTTAGGGTGGTTCATCCTCTCCTGCTCCTTTCCATCCTGCTTCAAGTAAAACTAGGGCCCTTCAAACCCATTGAAAGAAATAAATTATTTATTTCTCAAACGCGAGTGTTTTAAAGGAATAAGTTTCAATTATTATATGATTTTCTAAAAGCAAGACTGGTAGTTTTCACAATTTTTAAAAACAAAATTACTGTTTTAAACTACTCTAAACTGGTACACAAATTATCCTGGGACACCCCTAAATCCCTGTTATTTCCAAACCTTGTCCCTTTAATCACTAATTGATTACCTGCTCTCCATTCACTTTCTTGCACTGGCAGAATTAACTCCCCAGCCTAAAGGAAAAGTTTCCAAGGTCTGCTTTTACTGCTGGATTTTCAGATTCCCAGTGACTGCACCATTCAAAATATTTAAATTCTGCCAGGAATTTAAACTGGAACCCAAAAGGATAAATAAGGCTTTTCTGCCCCCTTCTGTTTATTGTCTGCTCAATAAATTAAATATATTGTGTGTAACACAGCCTTTCACAACCCAGTGCTCGGCTTCACACTGATAAAGATTTGTGGAGTTTCACTGAACATGATCCCATTTTCCAACATCCATGAGGTAAAAACCTGCCTACTTTTATTAAATATAATAATTTTTTAGTTGTTTCTTTAGGCAGAAAGCAAAGATGAGCCCTACAAAGGCCTGAACCAAATTTCACTTCATGCATCTTTCCATTTATTCATTTATCCATTTATTTACTATATATGGAACAATATATATTATAATGTAATGTATATTAATATATAGTGATATTAATATTATTAATATATTTAGTGTTATATATTCAATAATAATAACAATAATAATACTCCTGGCTATGCTAATGGAGCCATGGAATTCAATGTTCTGCCTTCCCTGGAATTCATCTCATCGATGGGATTTGGCAAGCTTAATCCACATTTTAATATTTTATAATTGATTTTAACTGTTCTTAGACAGTAATTAGAGTGGTAAATGTCCCCTAATCTGTGTCTAAACCCAAATCCTGTTTGATTTCCATGTATTTCTCTTTCTTCCCCTTCCCAGACACCCTTACAATGAAAGGAAGTTGATTTTAAACAGAACAAAAGGATTCCCTGAGGTCTCTGCCCCAAGGCAAGTGAGTGGCAATAAATAAATAAACTGTTTATCCATATGTGGCCAAGAGTGAACAGCAATCCTGCAAACTTCCCAAATTAAAGGGTTTCACATTTATCCTGAGCTAAGTTACAGGAAAATGCCCAATTTCTTAGCAAAAAAAAGTAAAATCTCAAACCTGGTAACACATCTGAAACCTGAAGGAGCTTTATCACCTAAAATCTGATTTTCAGTGTAAATTCTCTTTAAGAATTCAAAACCACCTCTTTGTAAAAGTTCATTTTGGTGGCTTAAGGCTGACAGGCACATTTGAAACAGCACCAGTGCAATTACAAAGATCCAAACCACTTTTTCCATCCCTGTCTCAGCCCTAAATCATCAGCTGCTACTTGCTCAGCTCTCAGTTGAATAATGGACTCTCAGAAATGATATTTCATCAGAAACCATTCGCTTTAGAGAAACTGCAGTGGGGAGAAGGAATCCACAGTTCAAATCTTGGTCAGTCTGGAGTTGTACAAATGAATTCCACCCCATCCATGCAGGAATTACTGAACTCTGTAAAACCCAGCTGAAGGGATGATGGTAAATTTTTGGTTTCATTCCATAACTGACTTTTCTCTTTCCCCTGAAATGCTGCAAGTCAGACACTACCTCCAATTTATCAACAAATTCCTGGGCCTTGGCTCCCCAAAATCCAAGTGCAACACTCCTGGAATGTGAAATTCCACAAAACTCTGCTGATTAATGCACGAGGCCACCTCCTCCTAATCCTGGGGGAATTTGGAATTCATAAAAATCCCAGCCCTTATTTTCAATAATCAACTGGTGTTAATAAATCAAACAGATCACAGAAATCTTCTCCATGAAATCCACGTGGCCAGGAAGGCAAAATAAAATTAAACCTCAAAAGGTTGAGGCTAACAAGTTTTGTTGACAAATTAGGAGATTTTGGAAAGCACTGTTGTGTTTTCCAAGGAATTAAAGATGTCAAGTTTGGGAGGCTTTTTTTTCATTCCACAGCCAAAGAAACAACAGAACTCTGGATAAAGAAAAAGGAGCTGACAGATAATCTAATAATGCCTTTATTTCATTTGTTCTGTTTATAAACTCAATTTTTGAATGCAGGACAGAACTGTAATTTTCAGAGAAACTTCTCTACTACACCTCAAGAAGGAATTTGGGGTTTTCACCACATATTCCAAGGCACAATTCCTGCAGGCTGAAACACTGCTCAGGGCTGGCACCAAGGTGACAAACACTGACTTCCCTCATGTACAAACCACACAAACACAATTCACAAACTCAGCCTGAAAACAGAGAGTTCATACACAAATGATGTGTGGAAACCCCTTGATCCCTTTATCAGAACTGAAAACAGGGGACTCCAAAGGCTGGAAAAGCAACAATTTTGTGGCCCAATCCACTAAATTATGAAAAACCATTCAAATTCTCACCCCCTAAACCGAAATTTCACTTTACCAAATGATTTTACTCAAAAATAGCCAAATTTTCCTCCCATTTCTTCTGAACTCTTTAAAAATCTTGTGATTCTAAGCAGGATTTTTTAACTCATGAAGTGTTAATGATTTTCTCACAGTCAATGTTGACTGTTTCCCCACAGGGAGTGTAACCAAAATGAAATGGTGAGAATAGATCCCAAACAATTGTGCCATTTTCCTGCAGCCCCTTCCTCCTCAATCCTTCAGGAAAACAGCCCCAGAATTCCACCTGGGAGAATCCCAGAACTCAAATATTCTAAAGAATTGTTGGCAATTATTTATGGAATTCCAAAGAAATGTTTGCTCCCATGCCAGACAGGGAAAGTTGGGAATTCCTCCATCCCAACAAGGACAAAAGTCCAGCTGTGGTCGTGTCCAGGCCTCCCAAAATTCACTTTTTGCACATTTGCTGCTGGGTGGGGCCCCAGGAAAAGCCAAGGATAAATAAAGGAGAAATAAACCTGGATTGCTGCAGAATTCCTGCAAACCTGGGCAACTCCAAAGCTTCTCCAAATCAAACCTTGAGAACTCACCCCAAATTTCTGACTCTGTATCTGACTCCCTCTCAGCCCCAGGCACTGCTGGGCTGTCTCCAGGGCTGAATCCCTTTCCAGGGAAATGTTTTTCCAGGCTGATTCATGGACCTGCACCTTGAAAAGAAACCCTTCACCCTGCCTGATCCTCTGCTCCTCAATCCATGCTTTGTTCCCAAATAAATCAATTAAAATCTTCCTGCAAATTCAGGGTCTTCAGAAGCAATTCCAAGAAGGAACAATTAGCTCTTAAATTGAGTTAAAACCAGCAAAAATCCTCAAGGTTTCCAATGTTAACTTATTTATCACTGAGTGAAATAAAAGGATATAAAGTGGTTTACATCCCCTAATGAGTTATAATATCAACTGCAGTGAACACAGGGAAGAGACTCAGCAGCCACTGCTCACTGATAAGGGCTGAGGAATTATTATTTCTTCTAAAAGTCTGGATTAGCATAGTGGGATAGTTTACTATAATCAGTAAAAATCCTCCTGATAAAAATGCAATTAAGTTGGCCAAGGGGTTTGTAACTCACAGAAAGAATAAATATATAGATATATATAAATTTTAAAAATAGAATTCTGGCTATTTTAGGGTTTATACACCAATACCTTGATTATATTTCTTTAGGTTTGTTTGTTTTCCTAAAGGTTTTATGGAGAAGCAAAAGTATTTTTGCTAAATCTAGAAGAGTCCCCCTACAATTCATTCCCCACCACATTCTCTGCTTTACAACCTCATTTAAGAACATCTCAACTCTCAATTTTGCATTATTTGACCCCAAACCCACTTGTAAGCAAGGAAACAATGAGCAGAAACCCAGCTCTGGAATTTGGGGGATGTGGAGCCAGGGGGCTTTGCCAAATGGCACATTGCAAAGTGGGTGGACAAGTCTTGTTCTCCAAATTCAATTAAATTGTTCTGCTGATTAAATTCAATGGTAAAACAAACATTTCAATGATCCACACCTACAAAAACACAGCAAACTCAAACATCCCATCTGGTACAAAACTGCATCTGAGGATTAATTAGCCACATTAATTAGCCAATGTTCAACCCCCAAAGAGCTTTGTTCAAGGACACCAGGATGGATTTTGGCTCATTAACTGAGTGCAATTAATCTGCAGTTCCATTTACTACTATCCCAGTCTCATTAAAGACAAAATATAAATGTTTTTATCTCTATACTTGTTGTCAATTACCCACAAATACATATGGAACAGAACCAGATGTTTGTGGTCTGTTTTTTAACTGTGGCAAAAAAAATAGGTGCAGGAAAACACCTGAGCTCCATTTATCTTTCAATTCTCTCCATTTTCATCTGAACACCTCCAGCCTGGCCTTGGGCACTTCCAGGGGTGCCACAGCACATACCATGACGTATGGGGAAAAGCAACAATTTTGTGGCCCAATCCACAAAATTATGAAAAACCATTCAAATTCTCAGCTCTTAAACTGAAATTTCACTTCACCAAATTATTTTACTCAAAAGCATCCAAATTTTACTTCCACTTCTTCAGTACCCTTTAAAAATCTTGTGATTCCAAACAGAACTTTTTAATTTGATGATATAGTCTCAAGCACACCATTCCAGAAGGCTTTAAGCATCCACACTAACACCATACCTCAGCAGAAGGCCTCAGGTCCTGCCCACACAGAGTAACACCCTGCTGCTTCAGAAGGCTGCAGCAGCTGCTCCTCTGTCCTTCAGCCCAGCCTTTTATCCCCTGATCTTCATGCCCTGCACCTGTGTGCCCTCTGCTCCCTAATGTTCATGCCCTGCACCTGTGTGCCCTCATGTTAATGCCCTGCACCTGTGTGCCCTCTGTTCCCTCACATTCATGCCCTGCCCCTCTGTCCCCTCACATTCATGCCCTGCCCCTGTGTGCCCTCTGTCCCCTCACATTCATGCCCTGCCCCTCTGTCCCCTCACATTCATGCCCTGCACCTGTGTGCCCTCTATTCATGCCCTGCCCCTGTGTGCCCTCTGTCCCCTCACATTCATGCCCTGCCCCTCTGTCCCCTCACATTCATGCCCTGCCCCTGTGTGCCCTCTGTTCCCTCATATTCATGCCCTGCCCCTGTGTGCCCTCTATTCATGCCCTGTCCCTGGGTGCCCTCTGCTCCCTGGTGCTTGCCCAGCACCCCTGGGCATTCCATGGCTCGTTGCTGTCAGTGCTGCTCTCCTGCTCCTCACACTGTGCCCAGTTAGGGCTGGGCTGTGCCAGCCCCACTCCAGTCACCACAAACTCAGTGCCTACACAGGGGCAGCCACAGCGTCCCTGGGAATGTGTGCCAGGGCCTGCCATCCTCCCAGGGAACAATTCCTTCCCACTGGCCCAGCTGGCCCTGCCCTCTGGCAGTGGGAGCCATTCCCTGGGTCCTGTCCAAAGTCCTTCTCCATCCTTCCTGCAGCTCTTTCAGGTCCTGGAAGGCCACACTGAGGTCACCCCAAAGCTCCTCCTGTCCAGGTGAACAATCCCAGCTCTGCCAGCCTTCCTGCTCCATCCTCTGCTCATCCTGCTCCATCCTCTGGGCTCTGTCAGCAGCTCCAGGTCCCTCCTGTGCTGGGGCAGCTCTGCAGGTGGGGTCTCACCTGAGGGGCAGAATCAAGGCCAGGCCCCACCCAGCAGCACCCCCAGCTCGTGGATTCCCACAGCCCCAATTCTCAGCCAGGATCCTGAGGTATTTACTGCATTTATTCCCTTTTTTCCCCAAGAGCAGCTGCTCTCCTCGCAGTGCAGCACCATCTTCCCTGACAGCCTTTAATAACCACAACTTTTTGTCACAGCAGCAAACCCAGCATGAGTTTGGTGGCAGGAGGAGGAGAAGGAGGCTGGAGAATCCCATTCCTGTGGAGAATCTGAAAATCCCTATCCCAAACTTGTGGGAAGCTCTGCCTCCTGTGATGGATGGGGGAGAGGGAAGGATACAGAGCTGGTACAATGGAACAGCCTTTAATTGGAAACAATCAACAAGTGATAAAGGGATTTATGGATGAAAGACAGGGAATTCAGGGAAACATTCTGTCCCTGTGCAAATGGAGTGTCCCCAGTGCCAAATTCAACACATCCAGCCCTATTTTCTCTCGAGTCCCACAGGCCACAGTCTGCTCCAGAACAAAAAGCCCTCAGGGCTCTCCTGGCATCACACCTCTGATAATGTGCAACTTCAGACCAACAGCAACAAATATTTGGGGCAGAGATTCCTGCTTTCTTCAAGACTTCTATCTAAATGATGGTGTCAGAGCGGCTGAGGAGCTGTCAGCAAAAATCTGTAACCCAAACCAAAAGATGAAGTACAATCAACAGCCAGGACAGATTTCTGATGGTTGCAGAGATTTAAAAACAAACCAAACCAAACCAAACCAAGCAGCTCAAGTCTGACAAATTCCTCCAGAACCTCAAAACAGTACAATTTACAGAGGAAAGCATTCACTGAGCACGAATTAATAGGGTCCCAAAGGGGCTGTGGGTTCCTGAAAAGGTTTCTGAAGCCTTTTGTGCAAAAACCACAGCAAAAAGTTCAGCTTGTGCACAAGAACTTGGACATCTCTAAATTAATGACAAGAAGGCTCTTGAAGAAACAATTATTGAGAAAGAAGTATTTAGCAAAAGTCCTGGTGTAAAACTCTGGTTGCTCCCTCTGTGATCCAAGTCTTTAATTGCATGTACTTTGTGTCTGTTATTACACAGCTCAGCCATAATTAATCTTTTCAGTGTATGAAGCCCTCAAAAGCAGAGGTAAAAGCAGACACAGCACCTGCTTAAAAGAAAAATTAAATGCCTGCACACCCCTTTGTAATGGAGAGTAAAAAGTAGTTATTCAGAGCAGTATGAAGTGTTTTCCAGCTATAAAAAAAATGAAAAAGGAGGAAGAAATGTTGGAGAAAAGAGTCTTTTGTTAAGCAGATTTCTCTGGCTGGGATCACCTCGATGATAAGATGACAGACACATCAAGATTTAGGTATTTAAAACCACATTAGGGGAGTGAGACACAAAGGGACTGCAGGTCAAGCCTGATCTTTCAGCAAAATCTTTCAGCATTAGATTATTCAACAGATTTTCCACCTCCAGCTTCTAACTCCAAAAAAAGCAGAGATATTTTTCTAGCAGGGTTCTTTAGCAAACAAGTTCATAAAACACAGTCCATTGTACTTCTGGTGAAGAGAAGTAAAATGAGAAGCAATTAGAAGGATGATGAATTCATTAAGTCAAAACAGCTATAAATAAAAGCAGAGCAAGTTTCAAAAACCTGTCTAAAAGAGCTGCTGAGGCTTTTCCAGGGGATGGATGAAGGAGTCTGGTTTAAGTCAGGATGAAATGTGGGAAGAGCTGCAAACTGTCCCTGGACCAGCATCTGCTTCTGAGTAACATCACAAAACTGCTACAAAAATTACCTTCCAGAAGATAAATGAACTCTACCTCCAGCAGCAGCCTCTTTTCAGCTGCAGAGGGAGCAGGAATGGCCAGCTCCTGCATTTGGGGGTTTTAGGGCAGTGGGCAGTGCTGTGTCCTTACCATCGGACTTTATTGCAGGTCTGGGTGGCGCCCAGCGGGGACCCGGCCACCATGGGCACCTGGATGGGGCTGTGCTGCTTGTTCATGACCAGGTCCAGCTTCTCCTCCAGGGACTTGCAGGTGGCCTCCAGGGCCAGCAGCTTGGCCTCGATGCTGTCCAGCCTCAGGCATATGGTCTGGTTGATGGAGTACAGGAACGACTGCGGAGGGAGGAGAAGAACCCGCGCTGAGCGCTCCGAGCCCATCCCCGCTCCCGAGGAAGCTCCACACAAACGTGACTGGGCAGCGATCCTAAAGGAACTCACAGCCTGTCTAGTGACAAAATCCACCCCTGATGACATCCCAGGAGCGTTTCAGCAGGCTCACATTCTTCCAGATCTTTAGCTGGGAGCCAAAAGCAGCCCAGCCAAAGCCATTTTCACCTAAGCACTTTGTCAGGATGATTTCATCCACTGCAAAATCATTTCTAATGGCTTGCCAAAGCCTTGCAGCCCACATGTGAAAACAAAAGGATTATAAATCTCTGGATGCATCCTCCTGGATAAAGTTAGTGAGTTTTTTTCCTGCCCAAACAGATAAATTGCAGTGGAAATTGTATCAACACAAAAAATCTCAGAGACAATTAATGCCACTCACTTCAGCTTCCTGCTGAACAGCAAATCAAGAAAAGCAAATAAATAAAATCTGTTTTGCTAAGAAATCTTTTTGAAAAGAAAACATATTCCACTTGGGTTCCCCTGGGAAAACGGGCCATTAGAGGGAGAGCTGCACTCTGTGTGCTTTGCAAACAGCAGCTGTGCCATCTTGTGGCCCTGCAGCCACTGAGCACCCCAAACCCCTCCTTCACACAGCTCCAGCCCCTGGGATCACCCCAAAAATACAGAATTACACAGGACAGTGGCTGTGGCACTGAAATATCATCAGGTACTCACACTCCAGGGCAAAAACCAGCCCTAAATCACAGCAGGGTGATTTCTGAGCTCCTGAGCCAGAATTAAATGTGAATTATCTATCAGGAAAATGCTGTTAGCTTCAAATAATAGCTTCAAACATGGCTGAAAGTATCTACAAACTGTAACACAAACACATCCTCAAGTTCATTTTTTTGGTCAACTTCATTTACTTTATCAAAAAATGTCCCAATACAGAAGTTTTGGGTCAGTGGAATTAATTCTGGTGATATTTCACACTACATCTGAAATTCTTGCTACTAATTCTACACTGCAAAATTAGACAATTATCCAGATTTTTAAATTTGTACCTAAAAATGCACAAGTATCTACCAGAATAATTCCAGTATTAAGTATAAACAATTTATTTTACATTTTTGTAATAACTTCCCCTAAACTAAATTATCATTAAAATGAAACCCAGGAAAGAGGATTAAATAACCTTAATAGAGGGATCCTGGCAGTTGATTTCTATCCTCTGACGTTTCAGGGCAGGTTCCACATCATCATCTGCCACCTCATGGTTCTCCAACACAACTGAAAGGAAACAAAAAGTTTTTTGCATTGGCAAGGTTTAGAGCCTGAGAGAACAGAGCTCAAATTAAAAACACAAAAGCCTGTAAATTTAATTAAGATATTTAATGTGTTCTTTGACACTTGCTTGGGGTTTCTTTCAAATCTCTGACAGTGGTGATGGGACCAGGTTTGAGTTCCTCTACCAAGCAAAGACTTTTGTAGGACTGGCAGGTTCCAGTTTCTCCTCCAACTCTTTGGGACCATTCCTGAGTAACTTTTTCACTTTCTATCACAAAAGCAGTTTTTTTGGCCTGTGTATCTCATTTCCATTACTGCTCTTCCTTGCAATAGCCACAGAGGACCAACATCTCAATAGATTTTCACTCAGGAAGTCAATTTCTGAGCAAGTGATATCCAAATATTTACTTTCAGAAGTGTTTTGCCATTTGACTGTCCAAAGAATTTTAATAATGGATGAGACAAAGTGTCTTACACATAAAACAATTCCTAATGGGTGGGGAACAGTTTCCATTGGAGGAAAACATTAACCACGGGAAAAAACAAGACTGCAGGAATATTTCAGTGGTTTTGGGGTTAGTCTACCCCTGCACAAAAAACAAACAGGCAATTAAGAGAAAAGTGAAATAAATACAATAATCTGATCTAAAGGGTTTGAGGATACACAAGTGAAGCTCTGGAAATCATGGCACATGGGCTTCAAAAGCACCTTTTGGAATAAAACCCTGCTTTGTATTTTAAAGAAAAGCTCAGCAGTGATTTCCAGTTCATGGGCACTGCTGGAAGTCTCCTCCTACCTGGATTATCAGGAGTCAGGTCCTCCACAGCAATCTGAACCACATCTGCCAAATCCTGCTCTGACATCATTCAGAACCTGCAGCAAAACCCCTCAGGCACCACTGCAGCTCCCCAGGGCAGAGCTGGCCCAGGCATGCACTCCTGCAAAACAGCAGCAAGGACGGGGTTAATATTTGTGAAACACCTCAGACAGCACCAACACCTCCAGTTTTTCATTCTCCCTTTATCAGAAATTCGGTTCTCAGAGAACTGACCAAGCTACAGAAGGATTTTCCAGAGGAACCTCCCCGCCCCAGGGCTGAGGCAGGAGCTGAAGCTTTCCTTGCTCTTCACTGCACATTCCCAGGGACGAGGAGAACTTTCAGTTCACAGTCTCAAAGTTCACAAAGCTCCAATCCACACCAGATTTGCAAATTCTGAATCTTAACAGGCCTCTAAAATCTTCCTAAACTCAGTGAGAACCAGGAATTTCCTCACATCTTGTTACAACTAAAGCAAAACTTGACTTTTTTCTTCAGGATGAACTTGCCTGGGTTTTCTACAGCTCAGCTCTGATGAAATCTTTTTCAGGATATGGTCCTGATTTTAAAGTCAGAATATTTCTCAGCCTTGCTCCCCTGGAATTCTCAGTCCAGGTTATTTATTAGTGTTTTAAGAGAAACCTTCAACTTGTAAAATTGAAATAAAATCACTGCAATCTCTACTAGCTTCTACCATTTTACAAAGGGCTGGACAAGGAATACCAAGAGATCAGTGGACTTTTCTTTTTTCCTTTTTTAACCTGGAGTAAAAAACACTGGAGAGATAAATGGAGATTTACTGATGGAAATGATAATTCATCCATTAACACAGAATCAAATCCAGCTATGCACAATGATTTTCCTCTTCCACTCGAGCCCAAGAAATCCATCAGGCCAGATGTGGAGAGGATAAATTTTTAGGAGAGCAACACAACCTAGAGAAGGACTCTGAGGAGGCCTCCCCACATCCCCAAACTGTTTACCCAAAACACCAGCACTGCCAGCACTGAGTCACTTGAAATTCTGCTCATGGTGAAAGACTTTTGGGCCAGCACAGCGTGTGGCAGCAAGCCCAAAAACCCTGGCAGTCCTTCCATGGTCGTGGATGCCATTTTGGCAAGTGAAATTTGCCATTTCTGAGAAGTCCTGGTGCCCAGCCAGGCTGAGCAGAACAAAGCAGCTGTGCTGTTCCACCCTGTCACACATGGCCTGCACAGGACAGCCCTGCCCTCGGCTTCAGGGGACACAGCCACCCCTGCAAGCACCAAAAGAGGCCAAATTAGAACTGTTTAAAAGCTTATTATTTACAGGGGTCACTGTAATTCACTTGGTTATGACAGGACTCACTGATGCTGCACGTGTTGCATTGAAACCTCTCATAGCAACAAATTTCTCCTCTGAAGGAATTGCAATAATTGTGTTGCAATTAAATTGTAATAAATGTATCAATCCACTTTAATATTTCACTTATTTAGCACAAAACATCCTGAGTTTGAAGGGATCATCTAACTCCTGGCCCTGCACAACTCAAGATGCAAACACATACCTTCAAAATTAAATTTAAAAATCACTAAATTCAATTTTTCTTCAGTTATTTCCTGTTTCCAACACCCATTGTCCACCTCTCAGGGGCCATAGGTTGAAAGTGTTCAACTTCACCTCAGGAATACCCAAATATTCTGTCCCAAATGTTCAGCTTCAGGAATACCCAAATATTCTGTCCCAGAGCCTTGAAACAAGGGCACAACCACAACTGGCAGAGCAGCTACAGCACACACAGAGAAATGTGTGTTCATAACATCAGTATTTACTTCAATTTAAACAAATGTCATTCCAATTTCACTAAGTCAGATACAACTTGGAAGAAATCAGCCACAATTGTTCCTTTTCAAAGCCAGGACAAAACTCCCTTCTGCTGCCATCCTGGATCAAAGCATGAAGGGGAAAACAAATAAATACAAACAAAATAACAAATAAATTTGTTATGAGGCCTGGGGATTAGGAAAGCCCAAGGAAGCTGCAGCCAGTGCTGTTCTCACACCTTGAATAAAGAGTTCCTCTCCCAAATTCACCATTTCCATTTCTAACAGTAAATTTTATTGGTGGGCTGACCTTGCTTTAGAACCAAGGGGAAAAGCCTTGGTTGAGAGTTAGAGGAGTTTATCAGCTTCCAAAAGCTTCAGTCAACAAATCCAGAGTAACTTTGCCATTATGGTTTCCATGTACTTTACTCAGTGAAGTATTTACCAGTTTTCCTCACGTAAAACACTCTTTTTCTTGAAATTTCCTCTATATTCCCCCTTTTTTCCACCTCCTGTCTGAAACTTTAGTCCCCATTAAATCTAAATTAAGTGTATGTACATTGGCATCAGGCCACCAGTGCTGAACTATTCCCAGGAACAAATTTTCAGTTATAAAAAAGAAATAGTAACAGAAAGCCAGGAAACTGGGGATAAACCACAGCAGGGCCAAGGAACGTGCCCACCTCTCCTCCCCAAGCAGCACATGGAAGCTGGATCAACACAGGAACATTTTATGGTCACTTTGCCCCTGGCTGGGAGAGGGGATGGGGAGGAAGGTTCTACCAGGCAGTGGAAAATATTCCATTAAAGGAGCTCCTGGCCAGCCAGGCTCACACCAATTCCAGCTTTTGGTGGATCTGTGCTGCACTTTTGGATTCTCCCAGAGAATTCCAGGGGCTCCTCCAACTCTAAAAGTGAGGAACAGGTTATGGTGTGTCCTGGAAGGATTTCCTCCCCTCTTCACTCCCAATTCCCTGAGTGCCTCCAAAAGGGCCAGCCTGGATCCATAGAGCCCTTGGGTCACAACAACCCCTGGAGGTCCAGGCTGGGAAAGGACAGAGGCTGAACAGGAGCCCAGGTGGGCAAGAGGCCACTGGCACCTGGCTGGCACCAGCCCTGGCATGGCCACAGCCCCAGGGCAGGGACTGTCCCTGTGCTGGGCATGGCTGAGGCCACACCTGGGGCTCTGCTCAGGTTTGGGCTCCTCCAAGACAGACCTGGAGGGGCTGGAGTGTGTCCAGGGAGGGGAATGGGGCTGGGAAGGGAATGGAGAATCCTGAGGGAAATGGGAAGGGAATGGAGAATCCTGAGGGAGCTGGGAAGGGAATGGAGAATCCTGAGGGAAATGGGAAGGGAATGGAGAATCCTGAGGGAGCTGGGAAGGGAATGGAGAATCCTGAGGGAGCTGAGGGGGCTCAGCCTGGAGCAAAGGAGGCTCAGGGGGGCCCTCCTGGCTCTGCACAGCTCCTGCCAGGAGGGAACAGCAACAGGGACAGGGACAGGAGCAGAGGGAACAGCTCAGGCTGGGCCAGGGCAGGCTCAGCTCGGACAGCAGCAGGAATTTCCCATGGAAAGGGGGGTCAGGGATGGGAAGTGCCCAGGGAGGGCTGCAGTGCCCATCCCTGGAGGTGTCCCAGCAATTCCTGAGCTGGCACTCGGTGCTCTGGGTGGGGACAAGGTGGGGATGGGGCACAGCTGATCCCAGAGCTCCTTCCACCCTCAATAACAAATTCTGTGAAATCCCAGGTTCTCTTAGGGGTTCTCTAACCCCTCTGAGCTCTTACAGCCCATTACCAGAGCAGCTCTTCCACTGCCTCCCTTTCCCCCCCCCACTTTGTTCCTCTGATCCAATAATCCCAGCAGACACCTGCTGGATAAATGAAACTACAACTAAAAATTATCTCATTTTCCCTTAAAAATTGGAGCAAAAAACCTTGAGCATCCCTGTAAGCACTTGCCTGGAAGTGGCTCCAGTACTGGAATACTCAAAAAAAAACCTCATCACAGACAACTAAAGATATAAATTTAAAGCTGATTAGATAAATTACATTAAATATCTCTGCCAATACTCTTACTCAGAATTGATACACTTAACACAGAATTCAATCAGCATTTGTTTAATTAAGTAAATTAATATTTGTTAGCAACTAAATTAAATTCACCTGAATTCCAGATTAGCTTTTCCACACACAAGTTTAATGTAATTTAATTAATCTATTTTAAAACATTAATTCTGAATAATTCTTCTGAGCAGTCCCTTGTAAACAAAGCTATTTACTGAAATATCTGATGGCTTTCCCTGGTCACAGGGCAGCATTCCAAAGTGGATAATCAAACCCATCCAATGCCTTGTTAACACAGGAGAACATGCACAAAACAGAAACCTTCTCTCATATTAATTAGCAAGGGTAAACATTATCTTTAAAAAAACCCAAACACATTCCAAAGCTCTGCTTGGAGTGTGGAATTGCACTGCTCTGGCTGGAGCAGCTGAGCTCTCTGGACATTTCCCAGTGCTATTGATAAATGAAAATCTTCCTTTAGATTCCAACTTGCACTGTGGCAAATGTTCCTGCAGCTTGTGTGGGAAAAGCTGGGAAATGCCATTTCCCTCTGCCCAGCCCCAGAGCCTCAAACATTCTTCCTCTTCTTCATTCCACTCTTCCCTCCCTGATCAGGTAAAGGCACAGCTCAAATATGGAATTTCTGTTCCAAAAATCTTTATCCAACCACATTTGGAATCATGAAATTGTTGGGGTGGGAAGGGGCATTGAGGCTCATTCCATCCCATCCCATCCCATCCCATCCCAGCCCTGCCCAGCCGGGCCTTGGGCACTGCCAGGGATCAGGGGCAGCCTCAGCTGCTCTGGGAAATCACCCCAGGGCCTCACCCCCATATCCCATCTGCCCCTGTCCATGGAAAACTATTCCCCTCAAATGAATTTAATTCATTAATTGAGCCCATTTTTCTCAGCCAAAGGTCCTTATCCTGCAACAACTCTGATTTAGTGAGACTTCCCAAGGTTTTCCACAGCAGGTACCACAAAGCCCAGCCCAGTGACAGGAATAAAGCCAGCACAGGCCAGGGCTGATCTCCAGGAGCAGAGAAATGACCTCAAGCTGCACAGGGATTATGGTATAAACATCATCCACGCTCTCCAGGGAACATGCAGAGGACAAAATACTCATTAATTCAGTTTTTATTGAAATCCCTGCAGGGAAACAGCCCAGAGGGGCACTGAGCTGTCTCTGGGCATGGAATTATCCCCACTTAACTCCACCTGGGAAACAAACTATGGGATCCCAGCAAAGCAGCAGCCCCAGAACAGGACAGGACTGGCCCTGGGAAGGGCTCCAGGAACAAGAATCCCCTTCTGGAGGCTCCAAACCCCTGGCACAGCTGGGACCCCCCTGAAGAGCCCTGGGGAACAACCCCTGGAGCAGCTCCAAGGGCACAGCTGGGAATGTTGGGATAATTCCACACATGAAGTTAATCCCAGGAGTTACAAAGCTCAGGACACAACAATTCTCATTTCAGCCTCTCTGGGACTTGCAGCAATTCTCTAACCCAGAGCCTGGCTTTTCCTCCATGAAAAAATCACCTTGGTTGGCAGCTGGAACAGAATCTTCCTGCACCAATTCCCAATTCAGCCACACCAGTGCCAACGGAACACAATAATAAGCAACAATTTAAGAGCATGCAGGGCTCAAAGCTCCATAAATCCAAGAACCTCCTTTGAGCCCCAGCTCTCTGCAGCCCATCACATTATGAATTAAAACTTATTTTTAGGAGGAAGAGATCAGATTTACACTTCCTTCTTACTACCCAAAACTACAAATGAGAATAATTTTTCTTAGCATCTGTTTGGCTGTCACCCTTATCCTCAATCCACCTTAAAAGACAAGGAAAAACATTGTGTTTGAATTAAATTTCATAGTGAAACCACACAAACATTTCAGTTTAACAGCTTAAAAATGAGTGTAATAGTAGACAACAGCTTTGATTCAGCCAAAGATCAGGAAAAATGTCTGTTTTTCAAAAAAAAAAAAAGATAGAAATATTCCCTATCTGGGAAAACCAGGACACCAGCAACAACATTCTGGAGATGGATATGTCAAAGAAATATCACTCACAGAGGTATAATGGTGATGGACTCCATTGCAAGTGGTAAAATTCAGCTCGCAACCAAAACAAGGAAACAGTTGCTCCAGGAATAAAGGAGCTGGAAGCTCTGGAGTAGAAAACCTCCCAGGGAGGCAGAAAGTCTCAAGTATTACCACGAAAGCTGCCATTATTATTGTTGGTTTATTGTTTTGCCTTCAGAAATATTTGCTTTTTAGGGTTGGTTTTTTTTTTTTTTTTTTTTTTTTTTTTTGGTTCCACCTGGTACAAGGCACTGTTTTGCTTGGATATCTTTTCCCAGCTCCTCTACCCCTGGCACCACTCCTAACACAACACCCAACAAATACCCCAGGAATGCCTTCCCTGCTGGCCAGGCACAGGAACGGCAGTGGGTGGTCACACAGAGCAGGAATTCCAGCCCAAATTCCCGTGGATCCCGTACAGACCCCGCTGCCGTGTGCCAGCCCCCCCTGGCACAGCCTGCACGGGATGATTCCCCAGGAGCTGGGCAGGAAATGTTCACACATTGAACATTCAAAATGTTCACACGTGCCCGGCTCTGCTCTCAGGTGCCTGAATTCAATTTGCAGCCATTCAACCCCGCTGAACTCAGCGGCCACCCCCGGGCAAGGAGCTGTGAGTGCCTGCAGGGGCTGAATTCCCGATTGTTCCCGACAGGGATCGTTCACACCACGCACAGTTTGTGAGAGTTTGCTGAAAAGCAGCAAATGTGAGAGCAGACCTGCCCAGACAGCAAATCCCGTCCCGCTGTTTTCTTGTTTTCAGCCACTAGATGGAGGATTTTTATTGGGAACAGCCCCAAAAATCCTACGAGGACTTCCAGGGCAGGTTTAGGAGGAGATCAGGGAAAGGTTCTGCCCTCAGAGGGTGCTGGCACTGCCCAGGGGCTGCCAGAGCTGCAGGAGAGGTTGGACAGCGCTGCCAGGGGTGCCCAGGGTGGGAATTTGGGAATGCCCTGGATTGGAGGAACCCTGGGGGTCCTTCCAGCTCAGGGCATCCCATTATTCCAGGAAATTCAAACTTCCAGGATTAATTTAACATCCACTTTCCACTACCCCAGGCTGCTCCAATGTCCAGCCTGGCCTTGGGCAGTGCCAGGGACCCAGGGACAGCCACAATTCTCTGCAATCTGTGCCAGGGCTCCCCACCCACCCACAGGAGGAATTCATTCCCAATATCCCACTTATCCCTCCTTCTCTAGGGCCCTTCTCTCTTGGCCTGCCAGCTTACCTTTAGCAACAAAAGAGAATAATAATAATAATTTATAGTTTTTTCTAGTTTTTCCCTAATATGTGCACTGCTAGGCCTCAATACACTGGAAAAAGTTTCTGATCCAGCAATTCCAGAGGAGACAAGAACAGCCCCCAGTGTTGGCACAGGCTGCTGCTGCTACTACAAAAAAGCAGGAAAGCCAACATCAAATACAACCTGCTCACTCCAAAGTCTTCTAATGGATTTTCCTGCTGCAGGCATCAAGGAAAAAAAACCTTTCCAGCTGCCAAACCAGACCTTAGCACTGCTGTATAACAGAGAGATAGCAGGAGTTTTAAATTCTTGCCAAAAAAAAATAATGAAGAGCATCATTTCGGTAGGAGAACATGAATTGAGCGGTTCTTCAAAATCTGAGTTATTTTCATAGGATTATTGAGGGTGGAAAAGAGCTCTGGGATAATGGAGTCCACCCTGTGTCCCATCCCCACCTTGTCCCCAGCCCAGAGCACCGAGTGCCAGCTCAGGAATTGCTGGGACACCTCCAGGGATGGGCACTGCAGCCCTCCCTGGGCACTTCCCATCCCTGACCCCCCTTTCCATGGGAAATTCCTGCTGCTGTCCGAGCTGAGCCTGCCCTGGCCCAGCCTGAGCTGTTCCCTCTGCTCCTGTCCCTGCTCCTGGAGCACAGCCCAACCTCCCATCCTGCCTCCAATTTTAAATTTTCATTTAAATCCACCCGATCCCGGCTTGGCAGCTCCCCTCCCTGCAGTTAAAAGGAAAATCCCAACTAAATTCAGTTTTAAATTCCCCAAAGTTTCAATTCAGAGGGTGCTGGAGAGGATCAGGTTAGTCTGTTTATACCTGAGGGAAAGGGAACTCCCCACTGCCATCAATTCCCTCCATTCTTCTCCACGGTAAAACTCAGATTTTCAGAGCTTTGAACTGAATATATTCCTCCCTTAAGCGCTCTAAAGTCAGGGGTTACAAACAGGAAGCAACATCAAATGATTCTGTTCAACAGACACCACCACAAATGATTTTATTTCAAGTCCCACATAGCAAGGGTGTGATGAAATTAAACCTTTTGTATGTTTTTCAGTCTAACTGGTTGCAAAATTCACTATTTTCCAGCACCTTTAAAAACCTAAACGTGCAAGAAACAAGTGGTTTACGTGACTGTGAAGACATTTTATTCCTTTTATTTTACTTGGGAAAGAAAAAAAATAAAATGTGATGATTACCCTGTCGATGATATGGATAAGAAAGAAAATAAGGTTATTTCAACTGTCAATAACTAAATATTGAGTCTTAAACTAAAGGAAATCAACCTGTGACCAAAATTTTATTGGCAAAGTTCTGCATACAAAGACATTTTGTAGTTCTAAATCCAACCTGGCTTTGCTCTGTCTCCTCCTACAAGTGGCTCAATCCCAGCAACTCCAATTCCAAGGAAAGAGATGAAAACCCTGGAATTCTGACACAATAAAGGAAAACCCTGGAATTCTGGCACATTAAAGCTGTGTCTTGCTCCTGCACCTACAAAGCTTCACAAGATGAGGGAGAAGCTCAAGAGAAAACCAGAGGCAAACTCAAATCCTGGCAAAGAGGAGCCTCTCCCTGGAATTCCCTGGGAGTGAATCCCTTGGGACACCCCAACTCCTTTCCAAGCCAAAGCAAATCCACAATCAGCAGCTCTGAGCTGTGACTAAAGCTCATTTTCCTCTCCTGATTGCCCAAAATTCCAGAAGAAGGATGGTAAAAGCAGCACAGGCAGGAGAGGAGCCCTTTTCCAAACTCATTTCTTGGAGCAGGTGCCTCTGGAAGCTGCAGCTGTGAGCATTGCTAATTAGCACCACGCCCTTAATGGTTTTATTAAATTACTCTGGATGTTATTAATCAATTAGTTCTTTGAAGGAACCTTAATTAACACCTGCTCTGGAACCACACAACTTTCACATGGCTGGGTGACTCAGACAGAAAACCCAGCTGTAGAAGAGATGATAAATTGAAAAAACAAAGTTCTAAAATGTTTCTGGCCTCTGGAGAAGATGGGATGTTTCCCAAATCCAACCTCCATCTTTTTATTCTCCCAATAAATTAATTAATCTTTCTGCCTAACCTCTATTACTGAAAAAGGAACTACTTCCATTTAATGATGGGAAAAGGCGCTCAGGGTTTCAGAATCAGTGTCTTGTTATTCTGGTGCATTTCTATAAACAACTATTTAAAACATATATATATAAACTTCCTAATAGAGAAAACCCTCTGTTTCAAGAGTCACTGCTATGAAATTCAAACACTTTTTTGATATTTTAAAATCTTGGTTGAAGTATTTAAAGTTATAAAATATCAGGTTTGCCTCTTGATATCCATAGGGCACCACACCTCAGGTAACCTCACACAGAAGGCAAGAAAGTACCAAAATCACTCCAAAATTCCACTTTAAAGCTGCTTCCAACCAAAGAAATCTCTCAGTTGCTAATAACCCTTGTTTACTTCAAAAAGTCTTCCCTGGAGAGCTCCAAAAATAAACTGATCCATAAACTATCTGTGCCATAGCAGGATAAAATGACTATATTTGGTGAAGTACACAACTTGCCACTGTGGATGGATTAAAAAAAAAAAAAAAAAAAAAGCGGGGGGGGCGGGGGGGAGAGAAAAAGGAGGCAACACTAGAATTGCAAATAAGGGTATCGGGATACCGAGTGTGATGAGAGAATCCTGGAATAGTTTGGGTGGGAAGGGACTTTAAAGCTCATCTCGTTCCAGCCCTGCCATGGCAGGGACACCTCGCACCATCCCAGGCTGCTCCGAGCCCTGTCCAGCCTGGCCTTGGGCACCGCCAGGGATGCAGGGGCAGCCACAGGGAAAGCGGTGCCAGAGCCTCAGCACCCGCACAGGGAAGAACTGCGGCTCAATATCGCATGGAAAGCACTCAATGTCAAACAGCTGGCTGGCATGGAGAGGACACAGAACACCAACCCTGCTATGGGTGTGGAAAACCCTGTCAGGCAGTGAATGAGCACACGCGGGGCTGTGCCCGGACCCTGCCGCACCAGGGCAGGCACGGAGGAGCTCCCAGCCCAGCCCCAAACACATCCCGGGGGACAGCGGGACACCGAGCCCGGCACTGGGGAGCGCGGCACGGGGTGAGCCCCGGAGCGGAGCGGGAAGAGCCAAACCTTCGGGTGGAAGGGACCTCAAAGCCGATCCCGTTCCAGCCCTGCCACGGCACGGACACCTTCCAGCATCCCAGGCTGCTGCGAGCCCTGTCCAGCCTGGCCTCGGGCACTGCCAGGGATGCAGGGGCAGCCCCGTCTTGTCCGGGCACCCCGTGCCGGGGCCTCAGCGCCCTCACCGGGAGGATTTTCTCCCCGATATCGAGCCACGGGCGACCCCCATGAGAGCGATGGGGGGAGGCGGAGGGGGGCGCGCGGCCCCCCCGCCTCGGCCGCTCCCTCCCCGCCGGCTCGCGGCCCGGGGAGCGCGGCGGGAGCGCGGTGTGTGCTCGGTGTCCCCGTGCGGGGCCGTGCGGGCGGCCGGGGGGTGGCCGCGTAGCGGAGGCTCCCGCCCGCGGGGCGCCGCGTTACCGTGTGAGGCGGGCGCCGAGTTCTCGTGGTGTTTTGTGCGGCGGCTGCGATAATGGCGTCCTTCCTCGCGAGAGATCCGGCCCGGGGCCCCGCGCCGCGCACGCGCCGCGCCCGTGCGCGCGATGCCCCCGCCCTTCCCCGCCGAGGCGCCGCAGCGGGGACCGGACTACGAGTCCCAGAGGGCAGCGCGCACGCCCCCGCAGGAGCACGCCGGGACCTGTAGTACGCGCGGGGTGGCGCGGGGCGTGCCGGGAAGTGTAGTCAGGGAGTCACGGAATCGCGGGTTCATTGAGGGTGGAAAAGAGCTCCAGGATCACCGAGTCCCACCTGTGCCCAGTCCCCACCACAAGGGCCCAGCCTGAGGCCGTTCCTTCTGCTCCTGTCCCTGTTCCTGTTCCCTCCTGGCAGGAGCTGTGCAAAGCCAGGAGGGCCCCCCTGAGCCTCCTTTGCTCCAGGCTGAGCCCCCTCAGCTCCATAAGATTCTCCAGCCCCTTCCCAGCTCCCTCAGGATTCTCCATTCCCTTCCCAGCTCCCTCAGGATTCACCTGAGCCCCTTCCCAGCTCCGTCAGGATTCTCCATTCCCTTCCCAGCTCCGTCAGGATTCTCCATTCCCTTCCCAGCTCCCTCAGGATTCACCTGAGCCCCTTCCCAGCTCCCTCAGGATTCTCCAGCCCCTTTCCCAGCTCCATTTCAGTCCCTGGACACGCTCCAGCCCCTCAATATCCGCAGCACTCAGCCAGCAGAGCCGGCAGATGAAACAGGAATCTGCACCTCCAAAATCATTCGCACCTTTCCCATCTGCTCCTTCCATCAGATTCCTCCCCCCTGACAGTTCCTGGGTTTGGAGCTGACATGAGCTGGATGTCACTGTGGTGCTGAGGACAGCAATGTCACCGTGCCCAGAGCACACTGAACAGCAGGCAGCAGTGGGAATTTGCTAAATTGGCTCCTCAGCTTTGCTCCTCTGTCACTCCTGTGTGTGCCGTGAGAACAGCAGGGCTGGGTGAAGGTGGGGAACACGCCATGAACCTGCTGGGGATGATAAAAATATGCAAAAAGCCCCAAAAAAAGAAGCACGGAGGAAGTGTGTGCAAATGGCTCTGAAAGAGGACAAAGATTAGATGATTTTGTCTTTATATAGCACAGTGCTGCCCAATAAACACCAACCACACTTCACTTTTCAGCTTCACCGTAGCTAGCAGCAACTCTCAGACTTCTGCATTAAAACATTCCTTAAATAAGACAAATAAAAATTCCTAAATGAGATGCCTAATGGGGTTCTCCAGTGCCATTCACAAAGCTGAATCCACTCAGGCTCAGCTGTAAGTGTTTCTCCAGACACCTGCAAGCCTGGTGTGTTGGGGAATTGCTCCCTCATGCAGGTTTGGGAGTGCTCAGCTGAGCCTGTTGATTTATTTACTGTGTTCTCCCCCTTCACAAGCAGATCAGGCAGTTCAAAGGTTAAACTACTTAGAGTCTGACTTTTCACACAGGATTATTTCACGCTTTGCTGCACCGATTTGCCCTGTAACAGTTTTGCTAAAGAGTTTCTGCTGGACTCAAGCAATTGCAGGTCCCAGCTGGAAAAACAGGGATACAAATATCCCTGTTCCAGCTGCTGGTAAATGCTTTTGCCATCCTAAACCAGCCTGAGGTAAAACTGCCCTGTTCTCTCATATTTTCATAATATTGCCATTCCAAAGATTATTAACTCCTGTTTGCTGGAGGTGTGAGGTGTTTCTCCTCTGGAGAGCCATGGATCATTTCCCAACACAAACATAAATCTTTCATTGTCATAAACCAGTTATGGTATTTACCCAAAGTTAATTTAGCTCAAATTAACTGCAGGAAATACTGGCGGGATCCAAGTGATGTCTGTGGCTGTGATCAGAGATAAGGGCAGAATAAACAAATAAAACAATTTATCCCAAGGGAGGCTGCAGCACCTCCTCCTGCCAGTCCACTCTGATCCAGCAGCTGAGAATCCACAATTACCTCACCCCTTAGAGGAGTTTTTCTCTCTTTACCAGAGAAATGAGTTTGGATTCTTTTCCAAACCAGGAGGCATTTCTTTTTAAAATTATGGATGACACCCATAAATTATAGAAAGTCTCTTTTATCCTTGTTTACCCTGTGTTTCCCTGAGACTGCACAGCAGAAATGACAAACACTTCATGCAGCACAAAGTCTGACTGGAAACACTGGGAAGCAGCAAGAGGAAAAAGATCTTTCTGCTCAATCTGAAGGGCCAGATTTGGCTCTTTAGTCTCTGATTCCCAGTACCAATGAGTGACTGACCAAAGGGTAATTGCTTCCTGTGCTTCACAATCTCCTGAGCTTCAGCTGCTGCCAAAACTGAGCTCCTGTGACTATTTCTGCAATAACTGAAAGAAATTCAGTGTAATCCCCATTTAGTGAATGAGGGCTTCACTTTACTCTGGGCTAAGTCTGCCTATGAGCAAATGCCAAGAAGAGCTTGATATGCTGGAAGGTTTATTCTGATTTAAACCATGATAATTTGCTCAAGTGCCTACATCAAATCCATTCTTAATTTCCTGTCCTCATATAAAAGCAACTGAGAACTTCAGGCTGCTAATATATAATTTTTTTTTTTTTATTTTACAGGAGATAATGCCCCCTGTTGCCCTGTTAGTGTGTTGTCCCAAATAAAACAAGGGATTTCTTTGTTGTTTTATTTCCTCACATTTTCATGCTCTTTTTTTTTTTTCAATCTCTTACATTTTATGTCTGTGCTTTGCCATGTCATGAGGAGTAATTTGCTTCCAGGAAGTATCCAGCTTATTTCACTCTGTCTCAGCATTCATTTACTATTGTTTTCTAAGGAAGTTGCTGCTTTCACGTTTTGTGTGGATCAGGAGAGATTGGGATCTCATTCATTGGTTTCCTTTTTTTTTCATTAGGGAAAAAAACCCTTCCCAAAGCATCAAAGGTAAAAAATTAACACACTGTGCACACAGTTTTGCAGCTGCAGCAGAAAGAGAAAGGTTGCCAAACAAAGCTTTTGTTTAAACAAGTGACAGACATCCATAATTATCCTCAGTGCTGAGCATGAGGGCATGGAAAAAAGGGATGGGGAAGATGTAAGCAAGGCACAGAAGTCACTCCAGAATATTTCCTGGAAGAATAATTTTATTTCCTAAGGATAAAATCCTCAATTACATCCAAGTAAAAAGAGCACTTGAAGCTCCCCTGTTTATTAATTTCTTTCTGTTTAGGTTTATTAATTTTCTCTGTAATATCTCTTGTAACTGGAAAGGGAAACAAACCAGCCTGATGAACACAGCCTGTCCTGTATTGTGACAGTGATGCTTAAGGAAAAGTTACATAAAATATCTCTTCAATCAAGAGAATATTGATATTATTTGTAAATGTGCTGTAGCACCATATGAGGAGAAGCTCATCATTTAATTTTCAGCTGCCACATCCATTTTCAATCCCCTCAGAATTGTTCTGTAGTTTGTAAGAGAAAACAGGGCAGCATCAAGTGGGTTTTGCTCCTGGACCTACTTCAGCTACCTCTGTATCAACACTCTGATCTCATTCTGGTTTCTGCTGGGTAAACTCCATTTTATTCAATGAAAATACTCCTCATTTTCATGAACAGGGATGGAAGAAAAGGCCCTGAATCCCCTCAGCAGAGAGAGAAACTTTGTGGCACATTTTGCCACCTGTCTGGTCAAAGTCCCTGCTCCTGTGGGGTCACTTCTGCCAGTCTGAGGAACAAGCTGAGAAGGGTCAGGCATGACCTCAATGTTCTCTTATTTATTTACAGACTCCTCCATCTCCCTGGACAGATCCTGGGAAAAAAAACCCCAAATGATGGGAGGCTCCTTTCCTCCTGAGAAATGTGCCCCTGGCACAAGGCCTGTGTTTGTGTCTGGCTGGGATCTTCCAGATTTCTCACAGATCCTGTGAGAGAAGAGAAGAAGAAACCAGAAGAAGAAGATCTTTCTTCTTCTCTGCCCTTTTACCTCCCCACACAGCTGAGATTTGCCCAGCTCTGCTCAGGTTTGCCCCAGACCACGTTTATTTGTTCAGGTACCATTATCATCTGAGTATTTTTGGGGAATTTTCATAGCCTGAAGGGGATTCATTCCATCTACAGATTTTAGAGGATTTTATCCTTCTATGATTCTAAGCAGAATTTCACCATCTCATCCTGGACATGCATGCATTTCAACACATCCAAAAAATATTTTTAACTCCAACATTTCAGGTGTGAGAGGTAAAATAAACTGAGTGGAGAGGTAAAATAAGCTGAGTGGAGATACCCAGCTGTGGCCAGGGCGGCAGGATGTCCCTGAGCACATTTCCACACAGCTCCACGTGGCAGAGGCAGGAAGGCAGAGCTGCTCTTCAGGGCAGCTCAGGTCAGCCAGAACCTCGTCCAGAGGCAAATTCCAGCCCTTGGGATGGTGAAATCCTGCATTTCCCTACAGCCTGGGCACTGCAAAGCTCTGGAGACAGAGTTCTTCTCCCATTCCAGGTGTTCTCCAGTAGATGCTGGAGTGCTCCCTGGCAGGGATGAAGATCCATGGGCTGTATCAGACAGAACTTCCCAGCACATCTCAGGAATTCCCCCTGCTGAAAAAATCCACATCAATGGATCCACTCATGGGGACAAATCTGGAATGCTCTGTCCTCAATGCAAGAGAGAGAATGAAAAGCAGAGGTGGTTCCCAGCCCTCTGAGCTCAGCTGGGTGAAGCGTCCCAGCAGAATATGGACATCAAAAAAAAGTTTCCCCCAAGTAAAATCTGCCATGGGAAGTGTGAGCCAATGCTCAGGGAAATGAGGGGCCAAGGCACCCAGGGATGGCCTGGCTCCTGTGGGGAACCTGCACTAAGTGACATTTTTAGTCACTCCATAGAGGTTTCCACTCCTCAGCAGCTTCCCACAACTTCACTGAGTGTCCTCACAATTAGACAATAATTAGATGAGGGAAATGTTCATTGTTAAATCACCTCCATGATATCTAATTGCAGTAAAGCTGTAACACTGTATTTTTTGCTGAATTACTGGGTTTGACCTACAACACTAGGGCAGGGACAGCCTTCCAAGGAGGATGCCTGGGGATCAGATTCCTTGGACACACTGCAGTGAGGAGGTGATTTTCCCTCTGCAAGTAACACAATTAATATGAACAATGGTAATAAAAACAACTAAGTACTGGCAATACTCTAATAAAAAATCCCAGTTATTGATTCTCTCTGCTCAGTCTGGAGGCACTGACAGCAAAAGTCAGATGGGTGGCAGCAAGAAAATTCTAATTTTTCCCTTGTTTCATTTCTGTGAAGAAAAAGAAGCCCATTTTCATTGTGTGCAGCCACACTCCTCACCCACATTAGCCAGTGATGAACAGTTGATGTTTCAGTTCTTTGGGCAGAACTCAGAGCTGACAATACAGGCAGTGCTGGCAGCTCAGGGAATAAATGACAGGCAGGAAGGAAGACCCTGCTAAATAGGAGGGGTTGGAATAATAAATAGCACAGCTCAGCTGGCCACTTCAGGCTACCAAAGAGGATTCCCTGAGCCTGAGCCCTGCCCTGACACCCTGCGTGATAAGAGATGGCAGACAGGCAAATGTTTTGTGAAAATATCACCAAAAAGTTTCTAATTCAAAACACCCATTTATTAAAAATAAATAAAAAAATCCCAACAGAACACAAACAAAACTATTGAAAAGATTTCAAAGGTAATTTATAAATTAAGAAAATAGTAGGGTTTAATGGTAGAATGTTAACACTGTTATCATTATCACTTCTTGCTCTGTCATTGTCAGATTCTGGAGTTTTTGAAGTATACCCATTCAGGTATTTAATGGGGAAAAAGAATCACATGGGTTGTGTAAATACTTTCATTTTGTCATGAGCCAGAGGGATTTTTTAATTAAGTTTTAATGACCCCATAATCCTCACCTGCAGCCTCCACCCACCATGATGGGCCAGGAGCCCATTTAAGTCTCAGCTCTGGGGCTGGAGCTCTTGGCTTCAGGTTTGTCTTTGTTTCTGTCTCTGGGAAGGAATTGGGATGGTTTTTTGCTGCTTAACTTTGCTGCTGTCTCCTTTTGCTCCTCCCTGTGCTCCTGGGTCAGACTTTGGACCTTGTTTGTCACTTTGTCACTCACAGGGGCTGGGAATGCCAGGGGACCCTTTGCTGTGTCATCCTTGCCTCCCTGTCCTTGGAAGGGATAATTCCGTCTTCAATGGCTCCTCATCTTCATTCCTATTTGGCTGGTAATAATCTGTAATATTGGGAATTTTTAATGGGAACAATTCTTTGCCTCTGTTTCTGTGCTTGGCCTGAAAAACTGCAGCTGATGTGCCACTGATGTGGATTTTTTTTTTCCAGTCACAGGAAGACCAAACATCCCAAAGAAAATTAAAGTGTGGGATTTCCAAGGAGGATTTTCACATAAGGTAACAAAGTTTCTGGAAGTGCCCCCGGAAACAGCAAGAGAGCAATATTCTTGTTCTTATCTCTGAGAAATATGGGTCAGGAAACCATCTCCCTCTGTCCTCTCCCAAACAAAAATTTCAGCTGAGTCTAAGTGTGAGCAGAGGACTAATTATGGGTCCTTATGTTACTATTTTTAGTCTTTACAAAATCAGGAGATGTTTTTGTAGCAAAACTTGTTGGCATCCCTTGTTCTGCAGCTCCTTGCCTGGAGGCTGCAATGCTGCTGTAGAAAATGCTCAGAGCTAAAATGTTTCTTTCTCAGGCCCAGCCTTGCATAGCTGCTGAATTTTGGGAATTCCTCACTCTGAGCACCAGCTCGGGGCATTTCAGCTGTTCCTGACAGCATCTCTTGGCTATCAGTATTCAAATATCCAACTATTCAAATTCACAGCTTGCATGCACCAAGGAGTGATAAGAACTTTCTCCTTGCATACCAAAGAGGAGTTTTCTGCAATCCTTCTGTGTTCTTGGAACCAGATGGTGGGGGGGAAAGCACCTCTGGGAATCACACGTGGAATAATCATCAACTAGGCAGCCTCTGGAGAGAATGCAGGGCCAATGAAGAAGACAGCGCAGGGACAAGTTGAAAATTAACTCCTGGGCTGGCTCCACCTCTTAACCAGCAAAGGGTGCTCTCAAAATTATTTATAAAGAAGCCTGGGCTCCCCTCAGTGGAGCTGTGTGCCCATGTGGGTTTGATCCTGTGATGCTGATGGGCTGTTAGGCTGTGCTGAGGGAGCAGTGAGGGTTGGAGAGCCCTGGCAGCGATGAGTGGGGTGAAGGTGACAGCCCTGGGGCGTCTCTCCAAGCTGCTGAAAGCCCTGCGGGCTGTGCCAGCACGGCCCTGCAGCCTGGCTGCCTGCTCCCGGACTAACACCAGGAATGCTGCCCGTAAGTCACTGCCGCCCCTCCAAATCGGTGGAAAATGGGGGAGCCTGGCGTGGGAAGAGAGCTGCTGTGGTTGGGTGTTGTTCTTATTTGTAAGGGAATTTGGGAATGTGGCTGAAAGAGTGGATAGAATGAAAGAAGTGAAAATACTTTGTGGAATTTCAGGGTCCCACCTTGTTCTTTATTTCTGCTCTCAGTGGCACCGGGATTTTGTTACTCCAACCTGTGACAAAAAGCAATCATTACTTGGGAGGCTTGGCTGCTTTCAATGCAAACTGTTCATGAGCATAATTCAAAACACATTTAGCATAAATTGATTCTGACTGGGAATTTCATAGCCACTGCAATGTTTGATTTGGAAAATGAGGCCTAGAACAAGCCACAAACCCCTCCAAATACGCTGCACAGACCTCCAATAAATCACTTTGAAGTGCAAGATACTCCTGGAGGATGTTAAAGATTTAGTTATTTAAAATACTGATTAACTTGCTTCCAGATAATATGGGGCCAGGCAGAGATTGTGCCTACTCACTGCTGTGCAGATAATGTCAGCTGGAAAATAGCAAAGACTAATTTCTTATAGCTAGAAAAACCTTTTGTTTCTTATTTTTTCTTCTGTAAATTTGTTCAGCATAATAACTTCTGACAAAGAACAGAGCTGGGCTCTTCCTCGGGCATTTCATGGTTACCCAGGGTAAGAGGGGATCCCATTCCAAGGAGGGATCAGACAATTTGTTCCATCCAAGCAGCACTGCTGATTGAATGAGCCACAACTGGTAGTTATTTTTTACTCACATTCCTCTTTTCAATTTGAGACAAATACTGTTTACTCCTTCAACCTTTCTCTCCTTTGTGCCATTCATGCAGGAAATGCCAAAGCAAACTGATTTGGGAAATCCCTGTCTTTGGAATGGTTTTGGCAGGCAGGGAGTGCACAGGAGCTCTGGGTGAGGCAGCCTGGGGGTTACTCCACAGTTACTCACACCAGGGTTAAAAAACTCAAAGGCTGACAGTTTCTGCAGCTTTTGGATTCCCCTTGTGACCCTGCAAGGACAAAGGGCTTTTCCTGCACTTCACTGGGGGAATTGTGGCACGAATGTCAAAATTCCCAGTGGTGTGGGGGACCAGGGAGTGTCTGTGCTGAGCTCTGACGTATCTTGTAATGACACATGGAGGTGGAGGATTTGGACATTCGTTTAGCAGAGCAGACCTGAATGAATTTTTTTCCTTTCTTGTCCTTTTAGAAGTAGTTACAAGAAAAGCAGAATCCTTCAAGTTTTGGGATTTTTTTTCCCCAAAGAATTGTACAGGTCCTGCAGAGCCACGCAATCCAGGTGTGCCATCTCCAGGCCTGCACATACAACTGCACTGCCTCCCCAAATTGTCCAGGAGCTCCTTTCCAAGCCCTTTCCAGGCTGAGATCCTAAGCCTGCATGCATAATTTCAGCAAGTGTTTTTTATACAGGAGAAGATAAAGCCTCTGTTTGCTTTACCTCGCCAGCTGGAATTACCTCCCCCTTATCTGGGCTCAGCCACTGCCTCCTCAGCCAGGCTCCTATCTCAGCCAAACACTGTGGAGGCAGAGGAAAACTCAGCATTTCCCAGTCTGCTGTGCTCCCCTGTCAGCTACATCTGTTTGATAAAGAGCTCTGGGCTGTTTATCAATAAACTGGCCTAAATCATAACTCCCATCTGACATCAATTCAGCAGCACTTTCAGCACCTTGTCACGATGGGCCTGAGCCAAGCAGTGCTGTTATCCTCCAAAATCTTGATTCAAACCAAAAAAGCTTCAAGGAAATCAACCTATCTTGGATTTCCTCTGCAATATTTGGTCCCAGTGGCTGAAGCAGAGCTGTGCTTCTTTAAAGTTTAAAAGGGTTCTTTACTGAGTTTCAGCAAGATGTATATTTTATTTTCTTGTTCAGAATGTGTTGCTATGGCAAACAGGGCTTTATTTCCTTCCCCTGGGTGGGGTTTCTCAGCTCTTCCCACTGCACAGTTTGCCCTGGTTTATATCATTTGTAAAAATATGAAAGCACTTGATTCAACAGGTATTTTTGTTTTCAAGGATTAAAACCTTTATTTTCATCTGGATCTTGAAGTTTTACTGACCTTCATGCTCAGGAAGAAGTAGCAAGTGCATGTAAAAAATTGCGTGGAGATTCTGTGAGTGATACAGGAGGGAAATAAAAGTGTTGCAGGTCGAAGTGATTTCTCTTTAGTTTTGTACCTCACCAGCCCATCATTGCTGAGAGTGTCATTAACTTCCTTTTTGCTGTGCAGCTCAGCCCACAAGGAGTGACTTGCTCTGTTCAGCTTAGCGAAAATCTCTGTAAAAAAACTGCATTTTGCAAAACCTTGCAGGATCAAACCACCAAAAAGCTTAATGAAGTTAGGTTGTCTCAATGGCAGAATATAAAGCAGTGGAGTTTGAGGCTTGTTATTTCATCAGCTTTAACATACAGAAAAGGGATGGTTGTAATTTTCTGTGATTTTCTATAATTACACAACCAAGTGTAGATGTAATTTCTCAGCTGCCCAAGGTTATCAGGTGTGTTTAGAGGGTACATCCTGGGAGAATGGTGGAGGAATGACAATAGTTTGTTGGTAGATGAGAATAAGCCCCAGTATCTCTTGTTGATGCTGAATATAAAACACCTGAAGCCCATCTGGTCTGTCCTGATGACCAGGAGATGCCTAAAGAGTTGCCTAACCATGATTAAACTGTTAAACTGTGATTAAGACTGACTGGATTATGATGTTTATGGCAGCAGGTCTTTTCAATCTCATTGATTATCCATCTTTTTAAGCTACAGGAGGCTTTCTTTTGAGAATAGTTCAATTAGCCACCCTAAAAAATGTTGAGAGTCAAAAAATTCAGTTGCTTGCAGTTTTGCTACACAAAAAAGACTGCAGGGAGGAAGTAAAATGAAATTTAAACCTGGTTTAACATCCTGACATCACAAGCTGTTTGTACATCTCCTGATGATCTGTTTTGATCATGCAGCCACTCAAAGCAAATTGTTGGTCAGATTTCAACCTGCTCTTACTCAACTCAGTACTTTAAACATGTTATATTGTGAATGCAATGGAAACTTCTTATGCAATGTTGGTGAAACAGGGCAAACACTTCTTGCTGGACTCTGCTTGAGTATCTGGTCCTGTCTTCATTTCAGTAAAACATTCTCAGCGTTATATCAGGTTCCTTGTGAAAATTCAAAAGTAAAAGGTAAAAAAATCTCAAAAAGAGAAATGAAGATTTTCAAAATGATTTCAAGAGAGTAATTAAGAAATACGCTTGCACAGCAAGATGAAGGGTTGGTGTTCTGCTCCTGGCTGCCCAAGAGAACTGGCAAAAATTAGAGCTCTTACTTTATCTCTGTGCTTTCAATGATGCTTTCAGCTTTCTACAGGCTTTCCTTTTTTCCTTTAATTTTATTTTTTATGTGTGTTTTACTGGCAGCTGGAACAGAAGGAGTGATGAAGGTTTTAATCAGTTTCATTGAGATTTCTCTGCCTCAGGCAGGGCCAGGTGAATACTGAGTTCAGTTAAGTTGGGTTGACCCTTTCACCATCCAAGGTGGGACTATTTTTGCCTGACAGCCAAAAAAAGTAAATGTAAATATTAACTTTTCATAACTTTTCTAAAAGTGGCTTGGAGAGGGAACCCTGCTGTGCCAAGGCCACTCACCTCTGTGCATTTTTTTTGGTGTGAGGGCATAAACACTTTTTTGGCATTAGGGGATGCACTTGGTGTGAGGAGAAATACTTTGTTGTGAGGGGATAAATACTATTTTGACATAAGGGGATGTGCTTTTGATGTGAGGGGATGCTTTTTGGGGTGAGGTGATGTACTTGATGAGAAAGAATCACTTTTAACATGAGGGAATAAATACTCAATGTAAGGGAAAAACACTTGATAAAGGAGAAATGCTTCGGTGTGAGGAAGTAAATACTGTTTTGGTGTGAGGGGATGTGCTTTTTATGTGAGGCAATGCTCATTTGGTGTGAGGGGATGTCCTCAATGAGAAAGAATCACTTTTGATGTGAGGGAAAACACTTGATAAAGGAGAAACACTTTGGCATGAGGGAGTAAATACTATTTTGGTGTAAGGAGCCACTTTTGGGTGAGGCAATACTCTTGAGGGGATGTTCTCGGTGCGAAGGAATCGCTTTTGATGTGAAGGGCCCCGCTCGCTGTGAGGGGACGCGCTTTTAACAGGGGCACGGGGCCACCCTGAGCACGGGAAATTCCCATCCCCACCGTGCCCGGAGCTGCTCCCACTGCTGCGGGGCTGTCCCAGTATGAGGAGCCGCCGAGGGCAGGCCCAGCCCGCCCACGGGCCATGGCGGGGAGGCCGTGCCGGAAGGGGCCGCGCCGGGCTGGGCGGCGGCTCCGCGATCTCCGCCGCGATGCTGCCGCTGCTCCGCCGCGCTTGGGCGGCCGCCGTCACCTCCTCGTCCTCTTCCTCCTGCTCCTCACGGCCGGGCAGCCGCCGGTGCAGCCTCGGCGCCTGCTGCTCCTACCGCCTGCGAGACGCGCGTGAGTGCCGCTCTCCCTCAGCCCCCCTGCCCGCCCTGCCGCTGTCCCGCCATCGCTGCCCAGCTCTGTGTAGGAAAGGGAGACGCCGAGCTCTGCCTGGCTTTGTCCTCTGCTGAACCTTCAGGAAGTGGCGGCGTTTTAAATAAATACGGGGAGTGTTTTGCGCCGCCTTTGCCTGAGTTGACCTTACGGAGCTCCACAGTTCGCACTTCACTGAGGGAAACCGGGGCGGGAGGGAAGTTTTTCGGCCACCCCTCGTGTGAGTGGTTTGAAGGGTTAATTTATTTTCAATTGCTTGTTTAAAAGACCCAGGTATCCAGTGAAGTAGCCTGTAAAGTGATGCTCGAAGCATCGCGATTTGGGGTTCGGGTTGTGTGCGGGTCACCGGGTGAAGTGAACAGCTCCCCACAGGCGGCAGTTCTGGTTTTAAGCAGAATAAAGTCCTGTGGAAGTAATTCATGTACCTGTTCTGATTGTGCCAGACCCAAGCTGCCCCCAGAATTGCTGGGTTTGGGCTTGACAGGAGCTATCTGCACGAAGCAGTTTTGGTCAGGATCGGTGTGGTTTGGGTTACTCCTGCTGCAGAAGCTCTAAACCCCTCTTTGTGGGGTAACCCCTCTGCTTGTGTTTTCTTCTAGAGCATGTTTTGCTTCCCAGTGGGAATTATCCCATGTCTGGAGCACTCCCAGCTCAGCTGATGGTGCTGGTGTGTAAAGAAAGCTGTAGAACAAAGCTGCCTTAAAATCTGGCAATAATGGGGAAGCATTCTCTCTTTCTGGGAAATAAGGGGACCGTTTCTTTGCAGAGCATTCTGCAAAGGCAGAAAGGTACTGACATGGTTCTAAGTTAAATTACTGCACTTCCCTGTTTGGCTTTGAGTCATGCAGCTGGAATGTTTTATTTTTCTTTTGCTTTCCTGGGCACCAGCTGACTCGAATTAGCCTTTGGTGACACAGCACCTTCCCTTGCCAGAAAGTTCTGTATCCTGCATCAGCCTGACTCTGCCCCTCGTCTTGCAGTGCATCCGCTGTGGCAGAGCCCGCTGACGATTCCCGGGGGCACCCGCCAGTCTCCCATCAACATCCAGTGGAGGGACAGTGTTTATGATCCCTTCCTGAAGCCTCTGAAAATCAGCTACGACCCCACCACCTGTCTGCACATCTGGAACAATGGCTACTCCTTCCTGGTGGAGTTTGATGATTCTGCTGATAGATCAAGTAAGTAAAAACTCAGGGAAAAAAAAAATCTAATTAATGCTAAGAGAGGAGAAATACCTGTGTGATGTAAGACCTGATGTTGAAAATGAAAGTACAGTAAAAAAAAAATGCTGGGTTTAAAGTGGTGGGAATCACGCTGAAATTCCATACAGACTTCACATTTACAGTGTTTTTATTACCCGTGGGCATTGTGCACAAATCCCCTGCTGTGTGTTGAAACTCCTTTCACAAGCCCCAGTGCCCTGCCTTGTAGGTTTTGTAATAAACTTTACCCACACGAGTCAATCTTCAGCCATTTCTGTGTGTACTTACTCAATGTGAAACCTGATTCCCTCACTGCTCTTTATTGAGGTAATCTGCCACTTATCTTCTGTGGGGCTAATAAAGATATTTACTGCACTTGAAATAATCAGCGGCCAAATGAGTTGCAGTTGGAAAGCACACAGGCTTATCTCTGTGGGGTTCTAGGGAATGAAATAACACTGGGCTCTGCCCTCAGGAGCAGGTGTGTGTGTGTGTATCCCTGTTGTTTTAGGGGAAGCAGGAGAGCATGGAAAACCCAACCGTGCATTCCAGCAGTTTCATGTGAATAAACGTCTGACCTGAGCAGCTCAACAGAGTAAAAAAATTGACTTAAAATCAAAATATTGCTCCCATACCCCAGATTTTTCTGTCCACTATTCTTTCTAAAAGCTGCTTTTACCGAAGGATATTGGAGAATGTAAAGGTATTTCATAAAGGTGGGTGAGCTGGTAGCAATTGGTCAGGGCTGTTGTGAAGCACAGGATTGCTCAGCGTGTCCTGCAGGGGAAAACTGAAGGACCCTGAGCAAGTTTGAACCTGTTGGATTGGAGCCGTTTATGTTTTAAATGACTGCTCACCATGAGAGCTCCTCCAGCTTCCTGAGGGATTTAGCAATGCCCTCGGGGAGGGAGCCTTCAGCACATAAACAAACACTTTGTCTGCACAACAACATTTGTGGTTGATGTTTGGAAAGAGGCTGATAAAACACTGCAGCAAAAAACGGTGGTGGTGGAATGCAGGGAGCTTGTGTGATGTTTGGGGCTCGTTTTGTTTATCTTGTTTCTAGCTGTTCACTCGGAATATCCATTTCCAAGAGGGAATATTGTTGTCCTTGCTCATTTAAGCACTGATATCATGAAGTGCTGGTTTTTTTCGGTGAGGTTGGGTTAGAGGACAGACATCACTTGTTACCTCATCAGTGATTTTCATTTACTAACTTTAGATTGGCTTTGCTTTTCATCAAACAGCCTCTTTTATAAGCCACACCCCACTATCTGTTGAGGATGAGATCCTGAAAAGTGTTTAGTGGGAAGGGGAATTGCCTGTAGGGGATTCAGAAATATGCAATATTTAATTGCACAGGAGCAGTTTGTGTGGCATAAAGGCAAGGCTGCAATCATCAGGTGCTCACCTCTGAAAGATCTTACCTGCTTTGTATGTGAGACTTTCCTTGAGGTAAATCTTTCCCTGTGAGCATTTGCTGCCTTTTCATCATCCTCATCTTCCTTAAATGAATTTAAGTCCATGAAGGGTAGGATGGCATCAATCAGTGACAGGGCTCCAAAATGACAGAGAGCAACAGACAGTGAGGTGTTGCTGTATAACCCCCAGTTTTCAGGTGCCTGCCTCTCTCCTCCACCTTTCTCTCTTCGCTCTTGCTGTTTCTGGTTTTTCTCACTGCCAGCTTCTGTCTAACAATCATAGAAATCCAGAGAAGAAAGCTTGGGAGCAAACAAAAGCACCACAGTCGAAAGAGAAGATGAGAAAGACACCCAGGATAGCCAGAAATGCCTGAATCCTGAGATGGGGTTTGCAATGCAAGACTTGGGCTAAAGCTGAAGGTAGAGCAGGAGGAAGAAGAGGGTGAGGGAAGGTATGTACAGCGTGTGCTCTGTCTGTGTGTGGTGCCACCAGAAACGAGGCTGAACCAGAGCCAGGGCTGCAGGAAAAACCTGAAGTGGTTCTTGCTGCTAGAGCCCCTCAAACTTCAGTTTTGTTTTGAAATTGTCAAGGTTGTAATTTGAGAGGAGATGCTTCTGAAGGGACTGAAGTTTCTGTTTGTTTCCTGTCACTTTCTGGTGACAACTTCAGGCACAGACACGTGTATGGACTCAGGTTCCTGAAGTGATCTGTGAGGCAAATACTCAGGTGGATGTGGTTATTTACACAAATTTGTAGTCACTTGTGGGTTTGCATCATCACAAACACGGGAGTGGATGGTGTTAGAGCACAGAAACTTCACTTCTGAGAGGCTTGGCTGTGTAACCCACATGCTTATCCCACCCCTTCTCCAGCACAGAATCCCAGCATGGTTTGGGTGAGGACCTTAAAGCTGATGCCATTCCCCCCCTGCCGTGGGCAGGGACACCCTCCTGTCCCTCAGGGTGCTCCAAACCCTGTCCAGCCTGGCCTTGGACACTTCAGGGATGGGGCATTGTGATCTCCCAGTGATGGTCAGCATTGCATTCATTCAGGGGATGAAATTAATTCAATGTCACTTTGCCCAGTTCCTTTTAATTTATTCCTTTTTCACACACAGGCCTGTCTGGTTCAGATTTCAAACCTGCTGGCTGGCTTTCAGGAAAAAAATAATACAAGAAAATCTCTTAATGCCTCTCATTGTTTTCTCCTTAGCATGGAAGTGATTAACTTATTTCCAAGAGCAGTGTTGGGATTAGGTGCTTTATACCAAAGTTTGCTGTAAAACTTCCCCATGTCCTAAAGTTCAGTAAAATCAGCAGCTGCTGATGGTTTAGTGCTGGGTGAACCCTTGGAAAAGCTCTTTTCCAACCTAAATGGTTCCCTGATTCCATAAGTGTTATTAGCCCTTGGGAAGCAATTAGGGTTTCTCATTTACCAGATGTTCTCATTTCATAATTAGCAAGATGACTTTGCAGGATGGTTTTGGTCCAGATAGGGAGGGAATGAGTAGAAGCAGAAAGCTGGGCATGGCCTTCATTCATGTGTTTGCAGAAGGATGGGAGGCCCTCTGAAATCAGCAGAGCAGAATGAAGTTTGACCTTTACTCATTGATGAAAAGGGCATTAAATCTTTCAGAAACTTGCCCAGTGGCAGACTGGATGTTTAAATCCTTCCTGAACAGCTTGTGGGCACAACAAAACATGTTTCTGGCTGGCCCTTGTCTGTGCAGTTTGGAAGCTGTGCTGAAGCAGAAAAAGATGTTGGGATTTTTGTAGCTTGCAGGAGACTTGAATGTTTGACTCAATACACAGATTTGTCTGGCATTATTTGCTTTTTGAAGTCTTGTCATGAGAAATGTCAACGTTTTTCACAGATCCTTGTAGGAATGTCACTGAATGCATTTAATAGATGTGTCACTGCTGTGTCACCTGGTCAGGCAGTCCTGACAGTCCTGCTGTGACAGAGGGGTGACAGTGTGACACTCACCACTGTGACTGTGCCAGCCTTGGTGCCAGCTGGGAAAACATTCCCTCGAGGGGAGATGGATGAGGAGACTTCACTCATCTCCAGTTTGGTGCAGGGAGAACCAGAATGTGCTTGCTTGAGTAATGTGGTCATGGCAAAGTGTAGTCAGGCACTGTTTGAGTTGCTCCACCTTTCACTTTTTCCTGGGCAATTTTTTCCAAGGATTGACTTGTCTGGCCAATTTTAAATCATATTTATTAACATGTGTGTCTTGTTTTGTTTTCTAGTCATCGTTGGAGGCCCCTTGGAAAACCAGTACAGGCTAAAGCAGTTCCACTTCCACTGGGGAGCTGTCAATGACTGGGGCTCAGAGCACACAGTTGACTGTAAATTTTACCCAGCAGAGGTATGAGAAGAAGTCCTCAATAATGCAAATACTTAGCTCAGGTGTGTCTGTGAAAACTCCCAAATTGAGGAATTGCAGTTTATTTTGAAGTGCTACAGCTCATCTGCTGTTTTATTCTATAAAATTCATCTCTACTGTGTTTTCTGGAGAAGAACAGCCTGAAAATTGGACTGAAAGTGAAAAATCACTTTGTTTATTGTTACTAAATCTTTCAGAGAAACAAATATATACTCTTATAAAACACCTTATTTTCTGTTTGCAACTGATGAACAGTTAATCACACAAAACCCCTCAATGTATTGGCTGTGAGCAGAGCAGAGGAAGATTGTTGTGTGCAGGAGGCTGCTCCTCCTGGGAAGGGAGGAAAGAGATGGAACACTGAGCTTTGTCTGTGCCTGTGACCAGCATTCCTGGAGACAGACTGCCACAGACTAAACCTCTTTTAAATGCAGTGGGTCCTAACTATTGCTTAAAGCAAAAGAGAAAAAAGGAAGGGAAGGACCATTATTTACCAAGAGCATTTTGTTCCTCATTTCTGTGGTTTCTGAGGAGCTCCCTGAGTGCCTCACCCTGCCAGGATCAGCAGCCAGGTGTGGTGTCTGTGCTCTGGGCAGGGGCTGATTTCTCCCTTCTCTCTCTTTCAGCTGCACTTGGTGCACTGGAATGCTGTGGAGTACCCGAGTTTTGAGGAAGCTGTGATGGAAGGGAATGGCCTGGCTGTTATTGGAGTGTTCTTAAAGGTAATTTTGTTCTGTGGGACCAGCTGTGATGGGGCCTTTCCATTTGCATTCTGTTAAAGCCAATTTAGGGCAATTAAGGGAAGGCTGAGAGGGGATCCCATCAATCCCATCAATGTTCCCAAGGGGTGACAGAGGATGGTGCCAGGCTCTGTTCAATGGTGCCAGTGACAGGATAAGGAGCAATGGCCAGAAACTAAAAAAGTTTCACCTCAATGTGAAGAACTTTCTGTTGAGGGTGGAGCAGCTGCCCTGGGAGGATATGGAATCTCCCTGTCTGGAGACATTCCAAACCCACCTGGATGTGTTCCTCCAGCTGCTCCTGCCTTGGGCTGGATGATCTCCAGAGCTCCCTTCCAGCCCTAAATATCCTGTGATTGTTGTTAGGAAAAAATCCTAAGGCTGATAGGTAGAACTGATTGATTATTGATCAGCTCATTGATTGTCCAACCCCTCCCTGTCCCTGCAGCTGGGAGCACGGCACGAGGGGCTGCAGACCCTGGTGGATGCCCTGCCAGCAGTCAGACACAAGGTCAGTGCTCTGGGGTGTCCCACCCATTGTCACCCAGCAGAAGGAACACTTGCAGAACCACAGCACACCCAGAAAATCTTTCTTCCTTAAATTTTACTGGGAGGAGGGGGCTGATGGACCCTTGGAAGTGGGAAGGGAGGCTGATTTTTCAGGAGGAATTGGATACTTGAAGCTTTCCAAACCTCTTGAAGAAATGCTGCTCTTGAGATTGTTTCCCTTACAAGGACATGCTTGAAGTGGGAGTTTATTTATTGTGGGATTAAGGCTTTTTGATTTTTGTCTGATCTTCGGGGAGGTTATTTCCTTTTTTATAAACACTGAATTTTCTGCTGAGGGAATGGGATCGTTCCTGGCAGGCTCCTGCCAGGAGAGGGAGCGCTGAGTCTCTGACAGAAGCATTTCCTCCTTCCCCTGCCCGTTCCCTTCTGAAAGTACACTCAAAAAACCACACCGACCACTTCAGCTTCTAATCTCATCCAGCTGAAGTCACTGTGCCACTGCTTCTCACAGCAAGGAGTTTGTAAAATCCAAATAAAACAAGTTTTTATATCAGAGCAGTGACAGCTCTGCCAGATAAACACCAAACATGTCAGTTCAGTGCCAGAAGACCTCCCTAAATCTGAATGTACGTCTATTGTGATAATATAATAATTTACAGCATGTGAATTTAAAAGAAATTTAGCCAAGATCCCCCAGTATATCCTGAAACTCCCCCTGGAGCAATGTTTGTGTGGGTTTTGAAGCTCCTGATATCCCACAAGTGGGAATGAACATTCTGGAGATGGGAGTGTTTGATTTCAATTAAGCTTCAGTCCTGTTCCTGCTGCCTAAAATCACATGGTGAAAAGTAAAACACTTTTTGTTTGCAGTCTTTTAAGTATCTGGCACAGCTACCTGAACTTATCCCACCACTTCTTCCCTCTTTTTCCTGGTTGCATCAGCTCCCACAAAGCCTTAGGCCACCGATCCTTCTCACTCCTTGTTTCTCCTGCACTAAATTCCTAATGTGGGGACAGTAGAAATATTTAACTTATGTCTGCTTAGAGCTGCCCCTTACACATCAAACCCAATTTTACACAAATATGGGGTGTTTCAAATAATAACATTATTAATATTCCCAACATCCCATTTCCCATGCACACACAACACAATTTTTAACCAAACTGTCAAGATCTTTTTCAAATTTGTCGGTTTTTTCTCAAAACACCTTAAAAACATCCTTCAAAATGTTTTTTTTTTGCTGCTATTTAGGACACTGTGATCGAGTTTGATGTCTTTGATCCCTCGTGCCTGCTCCCTTCGTGCCCTGATTACTGGACCTATGCTGGCTCCCTGACCACTCCTCCCCTCACCGAGTCAGTCACGTGGATCATTAAGAAGAAGCCAATCGAGGTGGATGAGGATCAGGTAAATCTCAATTTTCCTTTCAGATCACACCTCTTGCTGCCACAAAGGTGCTCAGAACCAGTTTGCCAGCAATTCTCTGTGAAAACACAAAAATTCTGTTTTCAGAGATCTGTGACTGTTTCAACCCAGGATTTGGGGAGGAATCCTGGCATTAGCAGCCACTAATACTGAAAACCTCTCCAAGATGTTTTTTCAACTTTTCCATCTATTCTCAAAAGTTTTATCTTGATATGTGATACAATTCTGGAAGCTGCCCCTTGAAAACTTGGGGGGTTTTAGGAACTTACTGGAATTCCCATCATTTTGCTCTCCTTAGCATGATGCAGCCTTTTTTGTGGAGGGAAGGGAAAAAGGGAAGATTTTGTGACATGGAGATTGTTAACAGAGAACTGCAGGCAGAGTGTGGCATTCCTTTAAACTGAAAATTTTCTCATTTTTTCTTTTTTTTCTTGGCTCTTTACTATCATAGCAGTGACTTACCATTGGAATGGCCTTGTGAGCATTAAAAGCTGATCTGCTGCTTTATTTTAACCCCAGTTATAAACCAGTGAGACAACAACTTGGGGATTGTTGGGGTTCCCTCTTTTCCGGGTGCCAGGGAGGCTGTAAATGGAGGTTGGATGAAGTATTTGAGTGGGAATAGATCTTTCAGATGTGCCACATTTGGGATTTGATTTCCTTAAGGATAGCAGGTGACTGATAATCCTTCCATGTTGGTGTGGATATCAGCAGATGTGGGTGCTAGAACCCCTCAGAACACAAACCCAGTGCTACATTTGATGCCACATCTGGGATTTGATTTCCTTAAGGATACCAGATGATTGATAATCCTTCCATGCTGGTGTGGGTAATGGGACAATCTTTATCAGACAATGTGGGTGCTAAAACCCCTCAGAACACAAACCTAGCACTAACTTTGGTGCCACATTTGGGATTTGATTTCCCTGAGGATAGCAGATGACTGATAATTCTATGTTGGTGTGGGTAACAGGACGATCTACCATCCTATGTGGGTGCTAAAACCCCTGAGAACACAGACCTAGCGCTACTTTTGGTTTCACTCCCCTCTCTGAGAACAAACTCCTGTCCTTTGCCACGAATTCCCCATTTGGGGAGTTCCTGGGAGGTGACAGGAGTGGCCCTTTGTGCTTCCCAGCTGGAGGCCTTCAGGACGCTGCTGTTCTCGTCGCACGGGGAGGAGGAGAGGAGGATGGTGGACAACTTCCGCCCGCTGCAGCCGCTGATGGACCGCACCGTGCGCTCGTCCTTCCGCCCCCAGCTCAGCCCATAGCTGCCCCAGCACCCCAGCAGCTCCCTTGCCATCCAGCCCTTCCCTGACTGGCCCCAGGAAAGCTCTGGGGGGTTTTAGTTTTGATCTTTTTAGAGAAGCGAGTGATATTAACTCTTGTTCTAAGGTGGGGGTCGAGAAGGGATTATTAAGGCAGTTAAAGATAAGGACAGGAGAGATCCTCCCCTGCTCCTTCTCTGGATTGTTCTGTGGTTCTTCAAATGCTCTTTCAGTGCCTTGCATGAATTAGTAATCCTGGGTAAAAATTCTTAAGAAAGAGGATGTGGGAAGCAAAGAAAAGTATCAGGACTGATCAGGTCCTTTTAGGGAATTAATCTTCTTCCTTTCTCCTTGGGTGAGAGGAGAAGGACAAAAATGACTTCCAGGATCTCTTTCCATTCTGTTGGCTGCACATTCCATGTTTGATGTGGGTGCCACAGAATGCCCGCTGTAATGACACCAGGAGCCAGAAGATGTTTTCTAAAACCTTTTAACAACTGTAGAAGCTTTGGCAGCTTTTGTTTTCCCCTGTTAATAATCTATCAGGAGAAGGGAGGAGAAGAGAATTCAATAGTGTCTCAAGACTGGCAAGAACAGCAGATTAGGTGAAAATGTCCAATTGATGCCAGGAAACTGATCACATCAACAGAAGGCAAGATTAGATAAAGCCCAGCTGACCCTCCCAGTGGGATTAGGAGGGCAAAACCCCAAACCATTCCTCAAACCAGTGCCAGGACAGTGTGGACAAAACACAGCACTGAGAAAGGGTTTTATTTCAGTAACTCAGAGCACCAGAGCTCTCTTCAGTTTTGCCTTGAGATGAATTTTCCTATAAAAACACTTACCCAGCCTCCGGACCAGTGGGGACCAGTTTGTTTTTATTGCACCTTATGATAACAAGGTCCAGTGGGGTGGGAATTGATTTGTGGACCAAGCAGAGCTGCTGTGTGAGCTGCCAGCTCTGAGCCCTTCCCAGGAGCTGTGACCCAGCAGCCCCCTGGATCACTGCCCTCACATCCCACTAAACCTGATTTGCTCTCTGGCCTGTATGCCCTGTATGCTCTGCTGTATTTAGCAGATTAAATTCCTGCACCAGATTTCTGATGAGGAGCAGCTCTGTCTGTGTCATCTCCATGGGTTTTGTTTCAGGAATCTTTTCAGGAATCTTTCCTCCCTCTGTTTGATTCCTGGTGGGATTCAGTGAAGCCACAACCTGGCTTGGCAATGCTAAATCCAGTTTTCCAATTGGTACTTTGGTTTTTTTTTGAAGTCCAAGAATTGTTTTCAAAGCACCTTAACACTTTTCAGTGTGACCCTGATGATTTTAAGGGTTTGAGATCATATTGAAGCAGTGGAGTGCTCAGATCCTGCCTTTCCTTCCTCAATAGCTCTACCTCAGGCTGTTGTTCTGGTGCCACAGTTGTGCCTCTGTCCCTGCATTGTGGCCACTTCAATTGAGTGACTCTGGGTGCTGGAAGGAAGGAAATCTCCCTCTGTCCCAGTGCAGGATATTTTTCCTGTTGGGAATTCAGTGGAACTCTTTGGTTTCACCACTTCCCCAAGCCCTCCCTGCCTGGGGAACATTTCCATCCTGGTTGTGCCATCTCCCTTTGGATGGGGCCGGGATTATCCTGGGACAGTGGGAGGTGTCCCTGCCATGGCAGGGCTGGCACTGGGTGAGCTTTCAGGTCCTTTCCCACCCAAACCATTCCATGATTTTTGATTCCATGTTCTCAGTTGAACTCTGCAGGCTTTGCCATCATCACTCAGATTTTTAGCTACAAAACCACACCAGTGATGATTTTGCTGGAGAATGATACATTCCAAAACAAAGCTGGAAGGAATATCTACAGTCCAGGGAACAGGAAAAGAATTATTTTACTTTTTGCCTGAATGTATAGCAGTTATGATCCAGTCATTAAGTTTGAGATATTTATTCAGTGCTGTTCTTGCAGACACTTTCTGAGGAGGAACCTGGAGAAAGATGGCAGCAGCTCAGATATTTTCTACTCATTAATAGAAAAATTGTAATACAAAGACATCTTAATGTTGCCTTCTATTTAAAACCAGAGTTGCCTCAGCAGCACTGGGCTGTAAGTGCATCAATCTCCTTATCATTTATTAATGGATCTTTTAAAAAGCTTTTGTAAATGCTCAGTTTTTAAATTTTGTAATTTCCACTGAGGTTTTAGATATCTCTTATCCACTCAGAAGAATAGTTGATCCAGCTTTCCAAACAAACCCAAAAACCAGATTATTTAGGGAACTGCCAGGGTTTAACTGTTTAACTCCAGCTGCTCTGGAATCCTACAGCAGCCTCACAGCCACTGAGCTCTCCATGCTTTGCTCAATTCAATCAGATTTTCCTCCTGGATGTGTAAATCCCTTTGAACCACCCTGCACCCATCAGAGGGAGTGTGGGATATTCCCTTCCCAGTGATCCAGTTCAAGTTCTCAGAGAGATTTATTTAAAGTTCTCACAGAGATTTGCTTTGTTCAAGTATTGCCATGGAAGCTTTGTTAGAGAATAGTGAATTACCAGTGATGCAGTTAAGCTGTGTCCATATTTACATCAAATCACACCTATTTTTACTGACAGAAAATAAAGAAATTCCAATTATAGCACTGATCACTTCAAATATCTGAAAACAGGGTTAATGTAGATAAAAAAATAACTGTACTGTGCTACAAAAAGAAGTTTTACAGGGTTTTACCTTTTTTTTTGCTGTTTCTTGAGTCCTGCATTTATGTGTAGTGTTTGAGCATCTCCTTAAGGCAGGCAGGAACTCAGCTGCAGGGCACATTGTTGGAATTAATCTAGAAATTAATGTACTGATGTTTATTTGTTTAGGGTTTTTTTCAGTTTTAAACTTTCCTGTTACAATGACTTTATTGACCTTGTGAATGTAAACTTTAGGAAAATAATTGTGTTTAAATCAAGAGATGGGATAGAATTCCTGTGCCTTATTCTCTCAGTTCTGTGTGGGAAGATGATTGGATTGTTGGGTTAGAGCTGATTTTGCACAATTGAGTTTAAAAGGAATTTTTGGGCTCTTTTGGGTGGCACAATACGAAAGGGTCAAAGCACATATTTGTATTTTCCTTGCATAAGAGTCACTTTATTATAAATACTGCCCTGGGAGGCATTCCTGGGGCAGCAAGTCCCAGCAATTAAAGACTGTCCCAGGAATGATGCTGGGACAGCTCCCTGCAAAGGGAGGAGGAGGAGGTTTGGAGCTCTGTGCTGGTCTCATCCCAGCTGCCTCTCAGGATTCCTCTGCACTGCTGCTCTCACCTTGCCCTGGGTGACTTCACAGTGGGGACACCTTCCTTGCTGTTGGAGTGTTTGATCCCTGTTCCTGCATTCCAGAACTTTCACTCTTCAGGCGTTCCTGCCCACTTTGTGCTGCCTTTTCTGTCAGGGATGACAGGAGGGTCTCCCCTGGCTTTGGAACTCCAGAACTGGAGTTTGCTTTGATCTCCACAGGGTTTTAGAGGACTGGAATTCAGCTTTGGATGAAGGGTCCCCTCATGCCTTAATTTGGGATGTTTTAACTTGTATTTCCTGGCACGTCTTGGCTTTTATTTTTGTTTTGTGCATCTTGTTTTTGTGGCCTTTATGACATTGTGTATTTAATGTGTGTTACCTGTCTGACCATAACTGAAATCAGTCTGCAGACAACACCTGGAGCAGGGAATGCTTTGTTTTCCTGGGATCCAGGCCCTTCCCCAGAGATTTTCCCTGATGTATAGAACCCTTCAGCTGCTGCATTTGACACTGTTACATTAGTGTGCAACTACAATAAAGGAACAGAGAAACCCATGCCTGTATCTCGTTGTGTAATTAAGCTTTTCAAGTTAAAAAAAATCAGATTTCCTGTCAAAAAAAGATTAGAATTCCTCATTGGGAATGCCCCAGTTCATTAGGAGCAGAGTCTGATCAGCTGTCAGATGTTCTGTGATACTTCCAAGGCCTGAAAGGCTCTGCTGAGCTGTGTCAGAATGAAAGCACAAAGAGCTCTCTGTGCTGCTGGAGGGTGTCCCATGATTGATCACACCCAGCCAGATGCCACAGGACATCTCCAGCAGCATTCCAGCCTTCCAGGACCTTTCCTGAGCTCCTTCTCTGGCCACTGCCCATTCAGCTGGACCTGTCAGCTGAGCTCCTTCCTCTGTCCTGTCATAAATCTGAGCCTTGAGCTGGGTGGTGTGACCCAGCTGCTGCTTGTGGCTGCAGAAATGCTATCAAGTAACCCTAAAAAACCCTTTAAATAAATTAAACTATTGATACCAATTAGAAGTTGATCAAAGAGAGTGGGTTTAGATGGGATTTGGGGAAGGAATCATAACTGGGAGGGAGGGAGGGCTCACTCAGTGTGCTCAGAGCAGCTGTGGCTGCCCCTGGATCCCTGGAAATGTCCCAGGCCAGGCTGGACAGGGCTGGGAGCACCCTGGGACAGTGGAAGGGTTAGAACTTTAACGTCCCTTCATCCCAAACCATCCCATGATTCCGTGAACTTTGGGTGAAATAAGTGTTCATTTCTGTCTCCCAGCTGAGCCACACCTGGAGTCCAGCTCTCACCCAGACAGGTTTTGTTTAGCTGGATTAACCCAAATAAGTTTCTTTGGAGATTCCATTCCTGGTTAAGGGATCCCCCTAAAATAATTGTAGGTAATGCTTCTAGAAGGTTCCTCAAGCGTGCTGGTGGGTGGAGAGAGTGGCCTGGGTTTTCTTCTGGAGAAAGAGTGGTCTGGGTGGTTAGGAGTGAGGCCAGCTCAGCTCTTGTGACTATTTAATGGTTCTAGAAGCTGCCACCCCTTCCATTTAGCCAGGAAAGGCAGCTCTGAGCTCTTTATCAGCACAGCTGAGGTGTTTGCTGAAGAAATGGGGGATTGATGCCAGCAGGATCAAGGCAGCTTTTCCAAATAACTGCTTCAAAACATCCCCATCCCTCCTCACAAATGGCCCATTTGCTCCTGCTCCTGCTCCTTGTTTGTGCTTCTGACAAATCCTTCCTTCCCTGCTCGTTTTTGATGTGCCAAGCTGTGAGTGTTAGCACATGGAGAGCTGATTGGATAATCAAATAGTCTTCAAAGATCCTGCGGAAGAACTCGGGGCCGAGCAGAGGTAATGCTCAGGGCCAGCTGATAACAACACCGCCACTGGCAGGTGCTTTGAAGATATCGGCTCTGGGAACACGCCCCAGTGCCAGGCTGGTGTTTTCTCAGGAATACAAATGGAAAAACAGTTGCAGAATGAACTCCCATGCAATAACTTGCAATAATTTGTAAGAGAGTTAAGCACGAGGTTGGCTTGGGACAGGGCAGTTCAGTGGCTGCTGTCCCACGGCCTCTGGAGCCTGGCATTTCAGTCCTCAGCTCTGAGTCCAGGAAGGAATTCCCCTTTGGAAGAATTAGAACAGGATAACTGTGTCCCATTCATGGAAATGTCTCTGTGGGTTCATACCAGGTGTGAAATGCCCGTGGTGGGATTCTTGGGGCCAGCAATTGAACTTGATCCCTGTGGGTCCCTTCCAGCTCAGGAGATCCTGGTTCTAGGTCATTATTGGCCTTGAGGAACTCAGCCTGGAGCACTGGAGAAGTAAATCCCTTGATAAATGATTTTATTCCCCCAAATATATAACTAATTTTGAGTATTCATGTGAAAACACATGTGAAGCAAATACTTAATTTCAATCCCTGTCCTGTCTGCTGCATCCTGATGTACCAAGGCTGACACAGAGAAAATCCTATTTGTTGTAAGTATCCGGTTCTTTTCATGATTTCATGGTCCTGGGATAAATCATGAAATGCAGTAACAAAAATGGCATGTAATGGTAAACTAGTAAAGTAAAAAAAAAAGGTTTTTGAGGTTATAGAAAACCTGTGATAAATGTTTTGTTGTTTATTTTTAATTAATTGTCAGAGTCTTTTCAGCCTCCTCAGGATCGCATTTCTCCTTGAAAACTGGAGGAACGTGCTTCGTGCCGAGGTAATTTCTGTTTTTGCTCCCTTCCAGAATTTGGATGTTTACCTTAAGTCAGCAGCAGATATTTGAGCCCCTGAGCAGCCACTAGATGTCAGGTTTGGATTAGTGCTCCGAGGATTGGGCTGGCTGGGATTCTGGAATGGCTGGAAGTGGTGTTGATGGAGATGAAGTGTAACTGAAATGTGCCCTTTCCCCCCAGAATGTCCATCTCACTTTTCCCTGGAGTTCCCTTGGAGAAAACCTTCCAGGCCACCTCCTGCCTGTCTGAACCGTGCACAGAGGGGGCTCCAGGAGGATGAACCAGCCTTGGGTTTGGGGCTCGGGCACCGCTCCTCGTGTGACAGCCCTGCCTGGGAGGCAGCTCCTCACAGGTACCACCCTCACAGGGAATGTTTGCAATCAGAGCTTCCAGGATGGAGCCGCTGAGCTCCTCTCCTCCCACCAGGGCAAGAGGGAATCTGAATTTCCTGAGGGATTGGCTCTTTGGGCATTACTGTAGTACCCAAGTGATTTATCCTTGCCTTCAGTGAGGCACATATTGCCTTTTTTTGCCTGCACAACTGCCAAGATGAATTATGTGAATTATTTTACATTTTCGTTTCACAAACAAGCATTCTGGTGACTTTGCCATTTGTCAGGTTTGAGATTGGTGACTCACTAATGTTTCAGAGAGGCCTTTTTGGCGATTTTGGTGTCTGCCAGGAGGGGCTGATGCCCGCAGTGCCTCTGCAGAGGTGCAGGTGATGCAGCACCGGGGCCTCGCCCTGTGCTTGTGAACTGGGATAGAAAAGCAGGGCAGGATGGGGCTGGGAGAGGCAGGATATACATACAAACACATCTGTATATCATACATACATGGCTGTATATCCTGTATGTCATACACACACATCTGTATATCATATATACATGGCTGTATACCCTGTATATTATACATATGTCTGTATCTCCTGTGTATCATACATACATGTGTGTATATCCTGTATATCATATCATACATGTCTGTATATCATACATACATGTGTGTATCTCCGATATATCATACATACATGTGTGTATATCCTGTATATCATACATATGTGTCTCTATATCCTGTATATCATACATACATGTGTGTATCTCCGATATATCATACATACATGTGTGTATATCCTGTATATCATACATATGTGTCTCTATATCCTGTATATCATACATACATGTGTGTATCTCCGATATATCATACATACATGTGTGTATATCCTGTATATCATACATATGTGTCTCTATATCCTGTATATCATACATACATGTCTGTATCTCCTGTATATCATATATACATGTGTTTGTATCCTGTATATCATACATACGTGTCTATATCTCCTGTATATCATACATACTTGTGTTTATATCATGTATATCATACATACATGTGTTTATATCCTGTATATCATACATACATGTGTGTATACATGTTTGCATTCGCAGGGACCCGCTCTCCTCTACCGGACCTCCTTTACAGAGCACACCGAACGCCCAGCGCCCGTGCCGGGCGGAGAAGCGCCGCTCACACCCCTCCCCTGCGGGCACCGAGTGCCACCGGGGCCGAACCGCGGGCTGGCATTTGCTTCCCTCTGTCCCCTTCTGGGGCTCGGGGACGCTCGGAGGAGCCCGGGCTGAGGGCGATGCAGGCCCGAGCGGGCACCCCGGGGGCGCTGCAGCATCCCCCGGCGCTCCTGCCCTCCTCCTGCCGCTCTCCTCCTCCTCCTCCTCCTCCTCCCCCCGGCACGCAGCCCGGCCCACCGCCGCCGGAACAAAAGGGGCGGCCGAAGGTGGCGGCGTGGCCGCGCCCGCTGCTCCCGCCGCTCCGCCACCATGTCCGCCAGCGGCGGCAGCTCCCCCGGCAATGCCGTGAAGAAGCGGAGCCCGGCCGGCTCGGCCGCCTCGCTGCCGCAGGAGGAGGAGAAGCAGGCGATGGAGAAGATGCTGGAAGGGGCGCAGGAGAACGGCTGTGCCCGCTCGCCGTCGCCCTGCGGCTCGGCGGAGGGGGTGACCCTGAAGCGGAACATCACCCTGCTCAACGGCGTGGCCATCATCGTGGGCACCATCATCGGCTCCGGCATCTTCGTCACCCCCACGGGCGTGCTGCGGGAGGCCGGCTCGCCGGGGCTCTCGCTCGTGGTCTGGGCCGTGTGCGGCGCCTTCTCCATCGTGGGCGCGCTGTGCTACGCCGAGCTCGGCACCACCATCACCAAGTCCGGCGGGGACTACGCCTACATGCTGGAGGTGTACGGCTCCCTGCCCGCCTTCCTCAAGCTCTGGATAGAGCTGCTCATCATCCGGCCCTCCTCGCAGTACATCGTGGCTCTGGTGTTCGCCACCTACCTGCTCAAGCCCATCTTCCCCACCTGCCCCGTGCCCGACGAGGGTGCCAAGCTGGTGGCCTGTCTGTGTGTCCGTAAGTAGCGGCGGGCGGCGTTCGGGTGACAGGCAGGAGGGCTGGATGGGGTTTAGGGAAGGAATTCCTCCCTGGGAAGGAGGGGAGGCCCTGGCACATGGTGCTCAGGGAAGCTGTGGCTGCCCCCGGCTCACTGAAGTGTCCAGGCTGGAGCATCCTGGTCTGGTGGAAGGTGTCCCTGCCCATGGGACGGGATGACCTTTAAATTCCCTTCCCATGCAAACCATTCCGTGATTCAGTGACCCTCTGCAGGTCCCCGCTGTCCTTATTCCACGTGGTTCCTCACTCCCCATCACCTTCCGCTAAAAATCTGCACCATCCCTCCTGTGTTACACTGGCTGCATCCTGGGGTGGTTTTTTGGCTACCTTGAATAGCCACAGCAGAAAATGAGTCTCCACCCGTAATAAATTGAACAGAAAATTCCCCAAAAGGCAGCTGTGGGCTAGTGAGGCTCTCTGATTCCCGAGCAGCGTGTGATAAATGCAGCGTGCGTTTTTCCTGGGAGCTGGAATGGGATTTCTTGTGCTTTCCCCAGGACCATGCAGGGTAAAACCCCCTTGTCCCCCGGCTCTGCAGGGCCCTGTGGACGTTGGTGTGAGGGTAACAATTATCTGTCACCAGCAACTGGTGCTGAACACGCCCTGAGCTGCTTTCAGCACCAGATGTGAGAGATGTTTCCCGCCCGTGTGTGCGCTGATAGCGCGCTCAAAACCTGCGTCTGTGGGGTTTCTTTTGCCAGTAAACATTCTAACTCTCTCTGTCTGTCTGTCTGTCTGTGTCTGGGGCGGTGCCTTGCAGCGGTGTTCGGTCACGGTGGGGTGAATTCAGGGCCAGGGATGCCAGCCTGGGCACACAGAGCCCTGCCAGGGCACTCAGATCTGTCCTGATGCACTTTCATCACCTCTCTGCTCTTTTGGGGTCTGCAGTTTTGCCATTCAAATCCTATTTTCTGTTCCTCTGGTGACTGCAAAGTCACCCCATCCAAACTCCCAATCCTTTAAATCCAGGACCATGCCCTGTCTCTTCCCTCCTCATCTCCCATTCAATCTTTGTGCTCCACTGGAATTTAATGCCTTTATAGAGATGTTTATTGGGAGGAGATACAATTTTTGTGAGAGGTTTGTAGATTATCCACTGTACAAATTCACAGCCAAGTGATCTCTACATTTTTGCATTTTGAGTGATGAGGAGGAAGCTGCTCGTGTGTGCTGCCCTTTCCTAGGATTGTGTGAGATTCCTTCCCCCTCCGAGGATCTCAGGCATCCCAAAGCTGCAGCACACGGTCGTTATGGGAAGATAGATTGGCTGGAAATGTGTCCGAGCCAGCCTGACCCGAGCTGTGGGAGGTAAATGATATGGTTGATTATAGGATTGATAACAGGCAGGACACTGCCCTGTGCTTTCTTCAGGCAAGATTGAAACTGCTCAGTCCCCAGGTGAATTTTTAGGAATATAAAGGTACCTGGGCAGGCATGTGGATTTCCATCCAAATTTTTACAGTGTGGAGAGTGTTTATTAGGGAAATTTAATCATTTAACTAAGAAAGCTGTAAGGTGGTCAGGGAATAGCCCTGCTGATGGGTGTGCTGCCTTTTGGAAATCTGATTTTCGAGCTTTGCTGCTGGTCTGCACTGTGGTTTCCTCAGGAGAGAGGCAGGGATCCACGTGCCATTTGTGTTCCCTGCTGAAAACCCAAGGAATTAGGATGTAATTTAGGGTTTTCTTGCTGCCTTATGGCAAAGTTTTGCCGTGCAAGCACAGATGGAGCTGGCCAAGCCTTTGAGGATGTGTTTCTAACCAAAAGTGACTTTCATCTTCAGAATCATTCCCAAAACGAGTTTCTGTTCCCATTTTATTGCTCAAAGCCCAGGGCAGGGTTAAACAGACCTGTCCACGTTGGGATCTGTTCACTGGTGAGGATTTGCAGCACAAAACTCCTTGGAGCCAGCTCTCATTCCTGTTTATGCTCCTGCAAGAAAAGTCTCCAGCCTTCCTTTGGTAACAATTAGGCTTTCCCTGGGGCAGAATTTGTTCTTGAACCTTTATCCTGATCTGCCAAGGGAAAGGTTTGGAGTTCTCCAGATCTGCATCATCCCCCTGTGTTTCTCCTTTAAGCTCTGCTCCCCCTTGCACTCCTGGCTCTTGGTTTGTTTATGCTTTGGGTTAAGTTTGGGGTTGTCTCCTTTGCTCCAGGAGGTTTGTTCATCCTGCAGCGCCTTCAGCAGGGCAGCTTTTGGGAACTTTGATTTTTGGAACTTTAATTTTTGGAATCAGCTTTTCATCTCCCCGGTGCCAAAACCACACCGTGACCCAGGAACAATAAACGAAATAAATCTGCTCCAGGGGCTCAGGCAGCCACACAACCCTTGTGGGGACTCACAAACAGCTTTGTTCAAACAGAAACTGCACAGAGAGAGACTTTTTTAGTCTTTTGAAAAGCTCTAGAGTAGAAAAATAATGACCTATTTGTGCATAGGCTGTAGCACATACGTGAATGAGTTACCTCAAAATGGGGGAGAGCAGCTTGGGAAGCAGCAGAGGAATTTGGGACCTGGGGCTGGGGTACAGTAGCCAAAATGCAGCCTTGCAGAACAGTCCCTGCTCTATTCCTTGCAGAGTTTGTATCTCCACACAAAATGCACTTGGCTGCACAGTTTGTAGTAAGAGGAGGAATAACTAAAGTTATTTGTTTCCACTTTGCTGCTGCTGCTGAAGGGTTGAATAAATCGTGTGTTGTTCAGAGTTTGCCACCGTGAACTTCAGAGAGTGAATTAATGCATTAAGAGAACCTAAATCACAGGCTTGAGTGAAAGGAAAAAATGGTTGGAAGAGGGAATTTTGTTCCCCTGGAAGGTGCTGAGGAAAACAAGGTGGGTGGTAAGGAGAATTTCCCTACAAATAGGTATTTTGTGCCCTGGAGGTTGTAATCTACACACAGTTGGTATGCAGGGCTCCTTTCATGGGCACCGGGAGTGCCTGTGGTGTTTGCCACAAATAAAAGCTGGGAATCCACTCCAGGGAAATCTTCCTGGGGCAGGAGGGGTCAGGCTGTTCATCCTTAGCCCAGCTCATTTCATGTTCCCCAAATTTGGCTGAAGACTTTGCAGGCTGCAGGTTACTTGGGTGATTCAGAAATTGAGCATCTCTTTCAGCTGTGAGATTGGATGGTTGATACTTTAAAACTGATAACACAAAATCCATCTGAGTGTTTGGTACACAAAAATTGGAAGTTCAGGAAACAGTTTGTGCATTTGTGTGAAAACACAGGAATAATTTGAATTCTCTCACTTCTGGGCTCATCTAAACCAGTTTTACCCCTTCTGTAGTGGGTGGAGGGACAGTTAGGAGGGGCTGAATTTGCATATCTGATGATCTACATTACAATGTCAATATTGGACATGGCAAAGAATTAAACCTTGGATCCTGTGCTCTGTCTCAGGTGTGAGGGCTCAGGTTTTCCTTCCATCCTGCTGCCACTTGTGTGAACACTTCAAGTTAATAAATCCTAACAAAAATCAGTAAAAGCCCCCAGTACCCCTGTGTGTTCCAGAGAGGGCTCAGAGTGGAAAGTGTTGATCTGATTAATTAAAGATGCTGTGGCTATTCCTCATTTCCCACTGTTGATTTGCAGATTTCCTGCTTGCACAGAGGCACCTGCCCAGGTCTGGTGCAGTAAATTCACTCCCTGTGCATCAGGGAGACAGGAATGAAGCTGCTGCCAGCCCTGAGCTGGATCTTGGTGTTCCACAAGTGCCTGAGCTGCTCATCCCACACATCCTCACACCCTGAGAGCCACACACAGCTTCTAGAATTCCCTGATTTCCTGACAAGAAAATCTGCTCCACAGTGGGAAACTGGGATTGGACTCGATAATTCATCCTTGTGGATCCTTTCCAGCTCAGGATATTTTGTTGTTTTAATTTTTTCTTCCTCCTCACTGTTAGATCAGCAGTTTGACAGTTTGCTTTGAATTTGTGTCTCACTTATTAATTAGATATGTAAATCTGGCACTAATAACCTCAGCACAGCAATATCAAAGCCAGGGAATTTTAATCTTCCTCAAAATTTATCTAAACTTCCTTCACTGCTTCCAAGCTCTGCTGTTGGGCATTCCTCCTGCAGGGCTGGAACTCCAGGGAATGCTGATGAGCTCCTCATTTGTCTCTTGTGTTTTGAGCAGCCAGAGGGTGGAAGGATGAGCAGGAGGCAGGTTTGGGAGCCCTTGTCCTGAGAGAAGGAATCCAAGCAAGGGCAGCTGCCAAGCTGTCCAGGAGGGAATATCCAGTGTCAGCATTCCACCCAGAAGTCCCAGATCCTGTGGGGAGCAGGAATCTTTATTTGACATCAAGGTTTTGCTGCCAGGCTCAGCTCTTTTACAGGTGTGTGGATTTTCACCTCATCAGGAATTAACTGGTGAAAAGCAAACACAAAACACACCCAGGGCCTGTCTGCCTGAGATGGGTTCCTTCTGCAGCATTGCTGCTTTTAATTAATCTGCCAGGACAAGCTGGGTGTGAAGCTTTGAAGATTTCTTTTCCTCCTCCAGAAAGGTGGATTAAGGGACTAAAGCTCCATCAGCAAATTGCCCTTGGAGTGGATTGGAAGGAAGGGGCTGTGGAGCCCCTGCTGGATGGCAGAGGCTGCAGGGCTGAGGTTGCTTTTTAATCTGTGTTTAATTAGAGCAGCATTAATGAAAACAGGCTCAGACACTCACAGGACTCTCCAGAAATCAATGAGAGCTTGGAGGGCTCTTGAAACACACAGAGAGCAGCCACTGCAATTCCAGCACCCCTCTCCTGGCTCTCACAACAATTACCCCATTAAATGTTACTGGGTTTGAATCATTTCTGTTATCACTGAGATCATTCTGAGTCTCTCTGCTCTGGCATGAACAAATTGGGAAGGTTTTTGTGGAAAACCCCTCCAGAGTCAGCCTCATTTAAAGCAGCATCCCTTGTTTTGAGTATTCCAAGAGTTCCATGGTCCCAGGGTCGGATGTGGCCACAGGTCCGGTCTGAGGGATGGGAAATTCAGATTTTCTGTACACATAAAATAGCAGCAGGTGCTGCTCCCTGTTGGGAAGATGCTTCTGTGAGGTGAGCATGGAGTTAGTTTGGGATGGTTAATTTGATGGGAATGGGAGAAATAGGAAGAGCTTTTCCATATATTTTCTCCCTGTATTTTGTTTGTTTTCCTGAGGTAAAATGTCCTGTTGGTGGAATTGCTGTGTCATGTCCTCTGGAAACCTTGGCAGTAAATCACAACCTTCTTCCAAAGAGCCAAAATAGCAACTCCTGCCTCTAGATAGGAGCCACCTCTCCCAACACTGAGGAGCTCTTTGGAGTTTTCCTGTGTCAGTGTCCTGCTGTTATTGTGGGATAGGGGTATTGACCTGGTCAGGGTGCCTGGGGTTGTTTGTTGGGACGTCCAGAGCTCCTGGCTCAGCGTGGGTTTGGAGATGATCCCTTTTTTAAACCCCTTGGTAGGGCAAGTTTGCCTTCTCCTTTGTTGATGCACCCATTCCCTGATTGCTGTTTTGGAAAGAGGAATAAAAAGGGAACTGGGAAGCATTGCCAGGGATGTTGATTATTATAAGTAGATTTTAATATAGACACGTTTGCTCTGGGGCCAGGAGCTTTCCAACAGCCTCATGTGCCCCCAGGCCTTTCCCTTTCCAGGACTGACTGCCCTGGGTGTTAAGTTTCTCCAGGGATTTGTCCTTGCAGAAATATCTGCAAAGTTTTTCCCTCTGCTTTTTCCCTTCCCCACCTTGCAGGGCACAAAAGTCTCCAGTCAGTACCTGCCAAATTGAAATATCCTGAATCATTTTCTGCCTGTGACCTTGCCTGTCCCACGTTGGAATGTGCAATTGGAAAGAGTCACCACAGAGTTTTGGGAGACACTGTAACATCCCAGCTGCTGGAGTATAAAATTGGTGGGGTGTTTTTGCCTTGGTGAATTGATTTTCCCATGGGTTTAATCCACCCTGGTCAGTATAACTTAATTTTTGCTTTGTCCTGTGTAGATTAACTGTCACCTGCACTTCATGTGGAGGGAAAGGAGCAGCCTTTGCTGTGGGATGGGGTAAGGAATGTTCTGGGAGCGATTGTGAGGGAAAATCAACATCATCCAGTGGCAGATGGTAAATGGGAGCATCACCTTACAGTGGCAAGGGCCAGGCACTTTGGAAATGTGGGTTACAGACAGAGCCATGCATGACAGAACAGTTCACAGGCCTTGTTTTCCTGGCAGGGAAGCTGATGGAGGGGATTTCTCTTCATTTGCCCTTCAATTTCCCTTTATTTTCCACAACTTCCCAACCTGCTTTGTGTTATCACTGGGTCCTGTGGTACCACAAACAGGAATCCCATGGGAATTAAGAGCAAGTTAATGAGTTTAGTCCCTTAAAGGGAGCTACTTCCACACCTTCCAGAGGTGTACATGGAATCACACTGCCAGCACCACAGGTTGGACCCAGGAGGTGGAATTAGGGACAAAAGGGACATTGTGCAAATGTCTGTGCCAGTACCCTGGGAATTTCATTCCTGTGCTCATTCCAGAGATTTCACCTGCAAAGCTGCTGAGGAGGATCTTGGGCTGAGCAAGCTCTGTCACCCCTAGGCAGTTCCACGTGGGAATTGGATCTTTGTCCCTGTCCCCTGTCCTGGGAGAGCTGCAGCTGTGCCTGTGGACAGGAGTGATGCCAAGGCTCTTGCATCAGAAGTGGCAGCCCAGGTTCAGCTGTGTCTGCTCCATTCCCTCTGTTTGCTCTGGCACAGCCTCACTCTCCCCATCCTGCCTTTCCCTGGACACAGGAGCTGTTCCATGGATGTGTTCTAGGAGGGATTGATCCATTTATCTGTCTGCAGTTTTTTCCTGTTGTCCTCTAGGAGTTGTGTCTGGGAGAGAGCTTGGGAGGCAGCTTCAGAGGCATACAGCCATAAAATGGGAATTGTGGGTAAAGTCCTGTCTGGTGTCACATTAATCACTTTGTCCTTGTTCCTATCAGGAGTGGGGAATTCCCTGGCTGTGCAGGTGAGTGCCAGTGGAGCAGGTTCAGTGAGATGCCTGAAGCCAGCAGGGATTGCAGGACAGAGGAAATACTGAAGCCAGACCTGCTGGTGTATTTAGAAACTCAGATTTCCCTCTGTGGTTTGAGCTGCCTTGGAATGAGGCTGGGCTGGAGCAGTCCCTGGGGGTGAAGGGATGAACAACACCTGGAGAGCAAAAACCAGGATCTCTGCTGCCAGAGTCATGAGTAATTAATCACCTGAGCTAGATTAGGTGTAGGGGAAACTTTTGTTATTGTGAGGGTGGGGAGACCCTGGCACAGGTGCCCAGAGCAGCTGTGGCTGCCCCTGGATCCTGGCAGTGTCCAAGGCCAGGCTGGAATGGACTTGGAACAGCCTGGGATAGTGGAAGGTGTCCCTGCCCATGGGATTGGAACAAGAGGAGCTCTAATGTTCCTTCCAACCCAAACCAGTGTGGGATTCTCTGAAAAGTCACCCCCTGTCCATCTGCCATCCCTTCAGCTTTCTAACACTTATTGTCCCAATTATGTAAAGCTTTGGAGAGGGGCTGGCTCAGCCAGGCCGTGGCACGTCAGCTCAGCTGAAATGCTCGTTCCTCGAATGATTCCTGAGCACAGCCCTGATGGGTCACTCCAAAGCTCTGCTGGCTGACAGGGGCTGGAGCCTTAGGAAAACACTGCAGGAATTAGGGCAGCACAGCCTGCTCTCCGTGTCAGTGCCCTGGTTTGTGGTGCAGCTTTGCTGTGTTTTTCCTGGAGTGATTCAGCCGAGGTGAGGGAGCGCTGCCAGGAGGATCCCACAGCCCCTGCCTGCCAGGGCAGCATCTGGGATCAAAGCTATCAAACTTGCTGCTCTAAGAAATCCCAGCCTCCTGAGAAGCTCAGCAGCCACTGGAATTTGTCCTGGAGTTTTATGGAAAAGCTTTCATCCTGTTTGTCTGTAGGATTCTTCCTGATGGGCGAGACTGGGGGATTCAGTGGAGAAACTACTGTGCTCCTTTAGGAAAGAAAAATATTACTGGAAAGGGGGAAAAGCAAAGCTGAGGAAATGTGACTGGCAGGGCTGATGACCACGGCAGAAACTTCCAGCCCTGATCCCAAAGTGTTTTCTCTTTTTTTAGGGAGTCTGTTTATCTGCACTGATGGGGCTTTGGGGCTGAACACACACTTGGACTCGTAGGAAACTTTTGCTTTTCATTTTCACCACCACCCTCCAGGGGACTCTGTACAGACCCAGAGCAGGGAAAATAGCCCCTAAAAATCAGTGTTGAAGTGGGGGTGAAGCATTTATTGTCACAGACATAGAATGCCTAAATGGGGCAGGGAATGTCACTGTCACACCTCTCAGGGCTGTCCTCACCACGACAGCAGCAGCAGCAGTAGTGTGGTCCTAGATGGGTGAGCTCATCCTCTAAATATCCCTCTGTAAACAAGGGCAGATTTATTTTTAGCATAATCGCTGGTCAAAGGGAATCCTGCTCCAGAGCCTGCTGCCCTGAGCACTCACTGGAGGTGCTTTCACTGCCTGGGTTGGGAGTTTTGCTGGGAGAATTCCCTGTGTTTCCTTTCCCCTGTAGCACTCTAAGGTCACTTGGTTAAGCTGTGTTTCCTCCTTGCTGCTGTCTGACCGTGTCCCTTTGCCCTGTCCCCAGAGGCAGACGTGTCCCAGTGTCCCTCTGGGACAGGGGCTGGGAACTCTCCAGACCTGTCCCGTGTCTCCTGGAGGGGCTTGGCACAGGGACAGTGGTGTGGCACATCTGTCACCACAGTCACTCACCCCTGCTCCTGGCCAGAGCCCAGCTCGTGCTGTCCTGTGTCCCCAGTGTGGCTCTGCTTCCCCAGAAACAGCTCAGGGTCATTTCAGCCTCAGCCACGCTCCCAAAGGGGCTCCAAGGGCACGGCACAAAATCCATCTCCAGTCCCTGTTTGCTGCTGGCTGTCACCCCTGTGGGATGGCTTGGATCCTGTGCTTTCCTTCCTGACACACACAGCGCTCGCTGCTCCACACTTGAGCTGCTCCTGTGTTGGAATGGCAGCAGATCCTGGATATGGGAGGGTGGGGGAAGGACCCAGTGATCCTGGAATCGCTGGATCCTGGGACACTGGCACAGGCTGCCCCTGGATCCTGGGACACTGGCACAGGCTGCCCCTGGCAGTGCCCAAGGCCAGCCTGAATGGAGCTTGGAGCACCCTGGGATGGTGGAAGGTGTCCCTGCCCTTGGCATTGGTGGGACTGGATCTGTGAGATCCTTCCAAGCCCACCCCCTCTGGGATCAGCTCTGGGCTCTGAAGTGGGCTCCAGCTCCAGCTCACACCCTCGGGGGAGGCACTGGGATGTTTTGGGGAGCAGCTGCTTGGCTCTGATCAGGAGCTGCTGTGAAGAGGAGCTGCAGGCTCTGGGAAGGAGCTTTTGCACAGGGGCAGAGGGAGCTGGGAAAGGATCCTGCAGGGAAAAGCCTCCAGCCCCAGGAGGAGGTTTGGGATCTGCTCCTCCCTGAGCTGCTCAGGCTGGGGCTGGCCAGGGGACAGTGAGGGGTCACTGGGCTGGAGGGAGGGCAGCCAGCACGTGGGCACTGCCACCCTCAGTGTGACATTTGCTGTGTCCATAATAAGCAGCAAGCTCTGGGAAGGGAGCAGGGCACCAAAATAGTCAGTGATTTGTGAGGGCAGCAGGGCTTTGCCATTATTTGCTCTGCAGCAGGTGAAGCTCAGCCAGGAGCAGAGGCTTTGATCAAGGCCTGGTCCAGGCTGTGCCCTGCCTGGCAGGAATGTCACACTGGCAGGATGGGATGCAGAGGAGCTGGGGGGAATGTGGCAAAGAAAGATGGGAAGTAAACCCCAGTAGTTGCATTAACCATGGGGTGACTTGTGGGCAGCAGGAGCTTCTCAGCAAACAGATACTGAGCCCTCAGGAGTGTTTTCCAATGGAGCAATCCCATTCCATGTCCCAAGGACCACAGGCATTATTCAGAGCACTTACTGCCAACATAAAGGGTCCAGTTGAGAAGTGGGAGGCTGCAGAGCTCTCAGTGAGTTTCTCTTTTGGGAAGAGGCTCTTGTTGGTTGTTTTAGCTAAAGGGAATCATGGAATGGTTTGGGTTGGAAGAACCTTGAAGAACACATCATCCACCCCCTGCCATGGCAGGGACACCATCCCAGGCTGCTCCAGGTCCCATCCAAACTGGCCTTGGGCACTGCCAGGGATCCAGGGGCCACCACAGCTTCTCTGGGCCTCCCCACCCTCACAGGGAGGAATTCCTTCCATGTATCCCACCTAAGATTCTTTGTGCTTTTTGGCGCATTTGGCATGTCTCCCTGGATGCTGACCTTGTCCCTTGTGTCCCCTCAGTGCTGCTGACAGCTGTGAACTGCTACAGTGTCAAGGCTGCCACCCGTGTGCAGGACGCCTTCGCTGCGGCCAAGCTGCTGGCGCTGGCTCTCATCATCATCCTGGGCTTCGTGCAGCTGGCAAAGGGTGAGTGCTGCTCCTTCTCCTGGGTAAAGCAGGGTGAGGGGCTGAGTGAGTGCTGCTCCTTTTCTGCTTCTGGGTAAAGCAGGGTGAGGGGCTGAGTGAGTGCTGCTCCTTTTGGGCAAAGCAGGGTGAGGGGCTGAGTGAGTGCTGCTCCTTTTCTGCTTTTGGGTAAAGCAGGGTGAGGGGCTGAGTGAGTGCTGCTCCTTTTGGGCAAAGCAGGATGAGGGGCAGAGCCCAGGAGTCCAACCCCAGGTGTTCCAGAGCTTTACAAACCTCCCCGTTCTCTCAGGTCCTTAGGGGATGTTCCCAGCTTTGCCACAGTCTGGGGTTTTGTGTTTTATTTGTGGGATTTTATATTTTATATCACTGCCAGGCTTGATTTCACGCTCCTGAAACCACTTAAACTCTTTCCCACTTACACAGAGAGAGATTTCTCCCTTTGGGAGTGAAAATGTTGGTGCTGCTGCACTGGGAAATCTCTTTGTAACATTTTGCTCGCAGAGAATTATCTGCATGTGCAAACCTCTTCCAGTCATCTTAATCCTTCCACAAACTCCCCCTGCACATTTCCCTTCATCCTGTTCCAGGTGTGCAGTGGCTCAGGCCAGCTCTGGGTCACCCAGGGACACAGAGCCCAAAGGAGCAGAGATCAGAGCTCTCAGCTGGCACTGGCACCTGGAAAAGGAGACAGAAATGGGAAGATAAAGCAGATTTTCTGGTGCTTCTGCTGGTTTGCTTCATGCACCCATAAAATCCTCTCAGAGCAGGGAGATGGTTTGTTCCAAACCCATCTGAGTTTGTTCCAAACCTGATTAACTCACGGTTAAACCAAAGTGTGGCTTTTTTGTGCAAGTTTTGTGGGAATAAATGTGTCCTGGGGAACAGTCCTGTCCTTGTTTGCTGAGAGGGGATAAAATCTCCAGGGAATTGTGTCCCTGCACAGGGGTGAGTCCGTGTGCTCGTGGGTCTGTAATTCCTGTCTCAGCTCTGGGAGCCAGTGCTGTCTTTGCAGAATTTCTTGCTTTGTCAGAGGTTTTATTTTCTTCCAGCTCAGTGCAGACACTCAACAGGGACATTGTTTGAGGCTTATCAGAAAACACACCTCCTCCCTCTGCCCAGCTCCCCAGCCTGCTCTGCTGGACCTGATTCTCTCCCAGGAGGAAAGGGATAAATCAGGATAAATCTCTTTGAGCTGGTTAACATTTTACCATGAAGATCTTTACAACTGGGCTTTGTTTGCAGATAGAATCTTAATTTGCATCTTCAGAATGTGCTGTACTTTTGGCCTTTTTGGGGAGGCTGAGCCACTTTCTGCCTTGCTTCCTCAGGTGGAAATCCATGAGATTTTCCTTGATTTCTCTGTAACGTAGAAGGGATTTCTGCCCTGTTACAATAAATCCCCTCTTCCCCTCCTGTCCCCCAGGAGTTGTTTTCCTTCCTTTGAAGTTTCAGGTGGTTGTGGCTGTGCAGACCTTGCAGGGCAGAGAATTCCATGTGATTTTTTTCCTGCTGATCCACCTGGCAGGGAGGTCAAAAGCAGTTCCTGGACAGTGACACCTGTGAGCCAACTTCTCCCTGTCTGAGCAGCCAGCCCTCAAACCAGACAGGATCAGAGTGGGATCCTCAGGATCCACAGCAGATCCTGGCTCCCACTTTGTCCCAATGCCCATTCCAGCTTGTGCAGAATCCCACAGCTGGGATTCTGCCTGGCTCCAGCATGGATTTTATTAATCCTTTGGCAATTTCCAGGCTCTCTGCTAAGTCCTTAAGAATGTGCAAGCTCCTTTCCTGTCCCTTCCTCAGCTCCCACCTTGCTCCATTTTCCTTTCAGTTGTTCCAGGTCACTCTGTGCTTTTAGCAGGGATACAGCAAGAAATTGTCTTTTTTCTTCATTTTTTAAATCAAAAAAGCACCAAAATGCCCATTTTCAGTGACAATGGGAGAGCACTGCCCTGTCCTCCAGCTTTGTCCCACATTTCCACACCCTGTGCCCATTCCAGTGTTGGTTTTTTGGACAAAGACTCTTCCCACCAGCAGCTGGGTGACCCCATCCAAGCTGGCAGCACTTTTGGGGTGAGATCTGCACCCAGTTTTCAGGGGGATGGGGTTGTGTGTTCCTGGGATGTTCTGGACAATGAACTGGTTTTACTGGTTCCTGTCCCACTGCTGGTTTGTGTTCCCAGTATCCATAAACAGACCAGAGGAGCAACACCACATTTTTTGCTCAAATGTGGAAATTTCTGTGATTTCACAGAAGTCTCTCTGTATTAACCTCCCACCTTCAGCCTTTGCTTTTTTCTCTTTTTATCCTCTCCTTGGCTCTTTTCCTGGTTTGCAGAAGAGCAGGGATCTCTCAAGGACAAAGGACTCTGTGGCAATTTTGCCCACAAAAAGAACATTTCCCTGTCAGCAGCTGTTTCCCATCACTCCTTCCCTGCCCTTTCCAAAGGTGGAGGCTGAAGTTGGTTTCCTACTCAGCCTTTCAAGTGCTTGGAGGTTGACTCAGTGGAACTGAGCTGCTTGGGCTGAAATTATTTTATTAATCCAAGAGTGAAACTTTTAAAAGCCTTTTTGGGGCTGGAAATGAGTGGCTTGAAAAGTCCTGGATTTGGGTATTGGTTTGTAAAATCTTGTGTATGGCCCTCAGATTATAGCATGCAAATAATAGAAATAAATAAATTAAATTTAAATAAATAACTTACTTAAATAAATTACTTATAGAAATAACTTAAAACATAGAGAGGATCAGAATTTTGAAGTAAAAAAATCTAGAAATAAACATATCACACACATGTTTGACATCTATTTATTCCTGTGGATGATGCCTCAGGGTTTCTGGAATATTTCTGTGCCCTCAGGCAGCTGAAGCAGGGATGCAGCTCCAGCCCTTGCTGTGATCTCTCACCAGCAGCTCTGCTTAAAACCTGGAATTGGGCCTTTGGGACTTGGAGAAACAGAATTTAACACTGATTTTATTGAATTGCTTTTATTGGATTTATTGTCCCTTTATTTATCATCCCTTTTCTTTATCCTGACTGGGAAATTCCTGGTCTGTGGTGCCTCCAGGAGCTGTTTGGTGGCAGCAGCATTTTTCTCCCTGCCTCCCTCCCTTGGGCTGTCAGGGATGCAGAGCTGCATCTGCCAGAGCAGCTCGGGGTCAGTTAAGGACAGAGCAGGCAGGTTTAACTCCAGAGCAGAGCTTAAGCTGGGCACGAGATTTGGGTTTAATTTGGGCTTTTTTTCATTATTTTTTTGTTTACCTTGTTATTTTGTTGGTTTGTTTGGGGTTTTTGTTTTGTTTTTGGTTGGGTTTTTATTTAGTTTTTTAGTAGGTTGTTTGTTTGTTGTTTTGTTTTTTGCAGAATGATGAAATAATTTGGGTGGAAAGGCACCTCAGAGCTCCTCCAGTCTCACCCCTGCCATGAACAGGGACACCTTCCCCTGTCCCAGGGTGCTCCAAGCCTGGAAGGAAAGGAACAGAGAATCAATTTTCCTTCCTTCTCTCTCTCTAAATCATAGGATTCTTCATCCAAAAAAAAAGGCAGAGAAAAAAATGTGGACTGGGAGCCGCCAAAATAACCCCCAGGGAGAAATACAGAGGCCAAAGGAGCATTTTGTAGCAAAAGGGATTTGATAAGTGAAAGCAGCACCCAGATGTCTCAACCCCACAGTGCCAGACATTTCCTTGCACCTGGAGTACTAAAAATGGCATTTTAAGAGCCAAGTTCTGCTCACTGAAGGTCTGAATCTTCCTTCTGATACTTTGAGAGCCCTCCCAGCAGAGTTCAGGATTTTCAACCCCAATATTACTTTTAAAGAGCTTTTTACAAGCAGTATTGGGGTGGGGATGGCAGAGCTGGCTGGGGTGTCCAGGGAAGCTGAGGCTGGCAGTGCCCAAGGCCAGGCTGGACAGGGCCTGGAGCAGCCTGGGACAGTAGAAGGTGTCCCTGCCATGGGATGGGAGGAATTTTGAGGTTCCTTTAACCCAAAGCAGTCCAGGTTCCATGGTCAGCCAGGGCTCCTGGCACAAGGCTGGAGCTGTGAGGGGAGTCTGGAGCCCCGAGCAGGGGAATGTCCTCACCCAGCCCAGCCTGGCTCCCACCAGGAATCCTCCAAATGGATACGGAACATCCTGAGGGCACAGAAGGATGGCAGGGACAGCATTCCCTGCTGCTGCTGTCCCCTGGCACCCCAATGCCACCACCTGCCATGCTTTTCCAGCAGGAGCTTCACAGGGAGGCTCCTTCCTCATCCTCCCTGTCAGCAGGGACAGCTGCCACACCCTGCCCCTGTAAATCACAGCAGCCTCCTGCTGCAGATTAATCACATTAATCAGGTGTCAAACGATTCTTTTCCTGACTCAGTTCCCTGAATTTTCCCTGGTTTTCCTCCTCTTTTGGGGCTCTGGGTACAACACCCCGTGCTGAGGGCTCCTTCTCCCCGTGCTGAGGGCTCCCTCTCCCCATGGCCGAGTTCCCTCTCCTCGCTGTTGGGGCAAGTTGAAAATATTTAATTATCCTGCAATGCTTTGTGCAGAAGATTGCTGTGCTATTAAAACCAGACTAGACATGACCGGGGAGCAAATGAACATTTTTGAAGGAAGGGCCGGGCACAGACACGCAGCGCCTCACGGGCCCTCCTCAGCGCTCCCGCGGCAGGGCCCCGGCTGACCCGGCACAATTACCGCAGTCTTGGCAGCTGGAGGAGCCGCAAATGGGCTTTGTGTCACAGCTCGTTACCTTAATTTGGTTAATTGTAGAGCAGAGTGCGGCGGAACAGCCGGTTCAAACCAGGCTCGGGCTCTCCGGGGTGCCGGGCATGGGCAGGGCAGTGCCTGGAGCCCGGGATGAGCTGGGGATGCCCCAAGGCCGTGCTTGGCAGCCTCACCTGCACATTTGTAACCTTAATTTCAGGCAGATCCAAAAGCCTGGGGCTGGAATTGTCGAGGCTTGAAGGATGGAGTGCCTGGGAGATGGTGCAGCACGGCTGCTCTCTCCCTGCTCCCCTGGCTTCACAGGGTGGGGCTGGATCAAAGGTCCAAATTAGGATCAAACCTAAATAATACCAAGATTTTTAGCAGGGCTTGTTAAGGGGATGAGGTTTTAAACTGGCAGGTTTAGATTAGCTACAAGGAAGAATTCTTTCATGCTGTGGATGGTGAGATACGGGCACTCCTGTGGTTTAATTTGTGTCCTGACACGTTGCTAAATCCATTTGACCCTGGGGCACAGAAATAAGAAATTTAACAACTCACTGGGAGGTTTTGGGGAGCTCCAGCTCTCCAAAGGTGAGGTGGGAAGGGCAGTGAGGTGTTGGCTGCCTCAGGAGAAGAAATATTTGGCCTGAAAGGGTTTTGCCTGTGACAGACAAGGAGGATTTTGGATGAGCTGTGGACAAGAAATGGAGTGATGCTCGTGCTGCTCCCAGGTGGGAGCATCCTCCTGGGTGGTGAGGGTGATGGTCCATGATGAGGGTGGGAACATAGAGAGCCTGAGACCTTTGAGAAGAGATATCCTGAGGGGTGTTTGAAATGCTGGAGAGCCTCCTGCTCTCCCAGTCCATCCATGTGCTGTTGCAGTAGCTAATTGCAGGCACTGTGAACAAAGTGTGTCTCTTATTCCCATAACAAAAGGCCTGGAAAGAACCAGACTGGTAATTATTCAGGAAGGGCAGAAAACGAGGTGGGGAAAGCTGAGCCCGAGGGATGCAGGGGATCACATTCCACCCCTCCTGCTCAGCCCTTTGATTCACCTGGGCTAAATTGGGATTCTGTGCAGAACCTGCAAGGCAAGAATTGAGGTTAAACTCAGCCTTTTATCAGGCTCTGCTTTTCCTGGCTCTCCTCTTGCACTCAGATTTGTTTTTGAAAAGGATTGGTGCATTTTGCTGAGGAGGATCAAATACATCCAGCACATCCCAAGGGAGATGCAGGGAAGAACCTTTCTGGTGCAAGGAGCTGCTGGGAAAGAGGTGACTCCAGCAGAGAACAGGGACTGGGATCCGGGCAGGAGGAGCCTTGCTCACCTGAGCTTTGAGGAGCATCCCTGAGCTTTTCCAGCAGCACCTCCTGGGTGCCCAGTGCCGAGGGATGAAGGGTTAAGCTGCAGGCCCTGCTGACTGCCTTGTGATGCAGTTGCTGGGGTGATTAGGAGAGCTCTGTGCCCTAAGAGGAATCACATGGGCTCCCCCTGGATGCAGAGGTGCCCCTCTGGATCCCACCACAGCTCCCTGCACTCAGCCTGGGAGCGTGGCTCTGCCATCCCTGTCCCACAGCCAGCCCCTCCATCAAAGACACGGAACAAAACAACTGCAGAGCATTTGAAAGCAAAATAAATAAACGTGGGGCTGCTCAGGGAGAGCTGGGACCAGAGGCACAATCAAATCTTCTATTTCTGGCGTTTTCTTTCAAAAGCAGATCCACAACAGGAACTTTTGATCATCAGGCCCTAAAGAAGGTGACTTCTGATATCCAAACCCCCAGAACCTGACTTCCCTCAATCAAAGGGATTGCCACAGGCCTCTGCTTTATCAGGTGGCTGGTGGGACTGGAGGAAATCCTGGGTTTCTGGGGGTTTGGGTGGCTGGTGGAAATGCAGGAAATCCTGGGGCTTTATCGAAGGCCAGCAGCCTGGAGTTGAGAGGACAATGTGACAATCTCTGTTTGCAAAGCATCTTCCAGCAGGAAGGTCCCCAGGATGGCCCTGGGACATCACCTTGGTGACAGCACGTCGCAGTGTGAGAAAGTTTGGAGGAGTCAGTCCTTGCTTGAGATGAGTTTTCGGGGTCATCATGTGGGGATGAACCCAGCTGGAGTGATCCCTGGAAAACTGGAGGGAAAACGTGCTAAGCATAACCCAAAAAGCAGCGGGGTGATAATGAAAATAATTCCATCCTAAGAGCAGCTCTTGCCTCCAGGTTTCTCTGGAGGCCTTTGGAGTTCAGAGCCCGTGGCACTGAGCAGGGTTTGTGTCCTGCAGGTGATGTGGAAAACCTGACTCCTCAGAAATCCTTTGAGGGCACCAAGGTGGGCGTTGGGAACATCGTGCTGGCTCTGTACAGCGGCCTCTTTGCCTATGGAGGATGGTAAGGCACAGCCCTCTCTCCTTTCCACACTGAGCTCAATTCCACCTCCAGTTATTCCAAACTGAAGCTCCTGCAGGGCTCCCTTGTCAGTCCTCTGAGCACCTGCTGTCGATTTGCTGTGAAAAGAGGCCACCTGTAGCCATCCTCATCATGGAATGATTTGGGTTGGGAGGGACCTTCAGGATAGTCCCATGGGCAGGGACACCTCCCACCACCCCAGGCTGCTCCAAGCCCTGTCCAGCCTGGCCTTGGACATCAGCCATCCTCATTTTCCCACAAGATCAGTGCCTGTGCCCCTCCTGGAATCCCCGTGCAGATGAGTTAAACTGGAAGGGTTATTTAACCAGAATTAACCCCTGTCCTTTTGAAATTACAGGAATTACTTGAATTTTGTGACAGAAGAGATGATAAATCCCTACAGGTAGGTGTGAGTCCTGGCATGACTTCCCTGGTAGAAAAGCTGCTGTTTTGGGGAAGTCCCTTCCTCGTGTGTTTAACAGAGGAGGAAGCCAAGGTCTTCATCTGGAAAAAGAGAAAACAAGATGAGTTAATGACCTTGCACCTCCCTGGAATCAGGGAAAGGGAACAATAATCCCTGCAGGAGCAGGGCTGTTGTTTTCCCTGCTCTCCCGTGCCGTGTTATCAGTGCTAGGAGAAATCTCTGCTGCCTTGGCCTGACACCTCTGTGAGTTATGGGCCAGCAAAGAGCACTCAGGGCTTTATTACTGCCTTGGTTCAACTCCCACTGAGCATTTGTGCTGCTGTCCATGTGTTTGTGCTGCTCTCCATGTGTTTGTCCCGTGCTCTTCCCATCCTGTTGAGCAAGAGCTGCTTCCTGCTCTGCCCGTGCCTCTCGGGGTCATTTGGGGCCCTCAGCAGAGCAGGACAGTGCTGAGAAATCCCTTCTGCTCCTGGGAAGGTGCCTGGGAGCTGCTGGGAGTTTGAGGGCACTTGTGCAAGAGCCCCTCCTGGCTGCCCCTGGGGGTGCTTTGGTCCTGCTGGGAAGCACAGGGCTGGATCCACCCCCTCCCAGAGAAACAGCAAAAGGGGGGCTGCATTTTGCAATTATTTTCGTGTCTGCTGGATGCAATCCTGGTATTTGACTCTGCTCCTGCAGCTTGGAGCTCTGCTGGAGCAATTAGAGTGGCACCAAGCAGGGTTTCCTTTTGCACTTTCCCTTCACAAATGAAATTAAACTGTTGGGAAAGGCATATTTGTACCAACACAGGCTGTTCACAGACTTACTTAGGCTGTGCCTGAACTCCTTTTCTCTGAGTTCCCTCAGTCCAGACAGCTGAGTTTAGGTAGAGCCTAGAACTGCCCAGTGCATCCCTGAGATTCCCATCTCCCCCAGGAATCCCCCCAGCACAAGGGAGCTCCTTTGCCCAGAGATAATCCCCATGCTGGTGCCACTGGGTATTTTTAATTAAAAGTGATCTTGGATTCCTGCTTGCCCAGGCAGCCAGGGCCTCTCCATGCAAAAAAATCCCTTCTGCCCTCATCCTTCCCTCTCCATCTGCAGTTCAGGGGCCACTCAGTCCTTGGGGCTGGAAAAGACCTTTAAGGCTGTGAACCAGCACCATGTTCAGCACTAACCATGGCTTCAATGTGTTTTTGAGGGATGGGGAGTTCCCCACTCCTTGGGCAGCCTGTTCCCCTGTGGATATCCCCTGTCCCTGGGAGCAGTGTGTGCCTGGGACACCGCACAGCAGAAAAGCCAGAGAAGAGAGCGGCTCAGAGCGAGCTCAGGAGGGTGGCAGTCCCTCCTCAGAGCTGCTCCAGGACAATGGATGTTTTTTTTCCTAGGAACCTGCCCCTGGCTATCATCATCTCCCTGCCTGTGGTCACGCTGGTGTATGTGCTGACCAACTTGGCTTACTTCACCACGCTGAGCACCGAGCAGATGCTGACGTCTGAGGCCGTGGCCGTGGTAAGATCCCTCTGCTCCAGCCTGACTCATCTGGGCAGGTGAAATCAGCCTTGGAATCACTGCTCACATCTCCTGCTTCCTTCCAGGCTGCTTGCAGAAACTCTGATGTGGAGCAGGAGATAAAGAGCAGGGAAGAAAAGCGTGATCCCCAGGGGATTATCCTGGGCAGCAGTGAGGGTGGCACTCAGTGCTGCTCTTCCTTCTGAACTAGGGAAGGTTGCTGCTGGCCTTGTGACTGCCCATCAGTTACCAGAGGTTGATATTTATGGGGAAAGGTCACTCAGTCAACACTGAACTGGATTGTTCTCTCTCCATATCTCCCTTGTTTTAATTAAGAGAGAAAAATAATACTTCTATTAGTTAAAATGCCAGTGTGGTCAGGAACCCTGATGACTTGAGAAGGGAGCAGACCTTGCAGACTGAGCCTGACCAGGATTGTTCAGGGCTTCAGGAGGAGTCTCCCATCCCAGGATGAGCTGAGCCCCTCAGGTGACACCGCTCCATCCTTTGGGTTGGGACAGAGGCTCTGCTCCAGCCACAGCCTGTGCTGCAGGGATGGAATGGTTTGGGTGGGAAGGGACATGAAAGCTCATCCCATCCCACCCCCTGCCATGGGCAGGGACACCTTCCACCATCCCAGGTTCTCCAAGCAGCCTGGAACTGTTCTTCTGTGCAGCCTGTCCTGGAACAGCAGAAGCTGGAAATCAATCCCATAGTGTTGGTGCAAACCTGCAGTGGAGCAGCACAGGCTCAGGCTGCGACAGAAAGCTGCAGGGCCAGGTCCCTGTGTGTCCCCAGGGCTGGCTCCCAGCTCCTGCCTCAGCACTTGGCAGCAGCTGCTGTCTGAGTTTCCTCACAGTTTCCGTTTGGTCTTGAACTTTCCGATAGCTGTGGGTAAATGTCGTGTCCTGGCCCTGAGGGAAGGGCTGGCTGCTGATGTATTTCAGCAATTCCACAGTCGGCTTTTTCAGGAAAGGGGAGCAGCACATGGGAATATGGGAAACTCTGTCACAGCTTCAGCACTGAGCTGTGGCATTTGTTGGGATTTCTCCAAATACTCTTTGTAGGCAGCTCTGAGTTTTTTGGGGCACTGTGAATGTGAAATGTCTCTTGTTGTCTCCCATTTAGGATTTTGGGAACTACCACCTGGGTGTCATGTCCTGGATCATCCCTGTCTTTGTTGGGCTCTCGTGCTTTGGGTCTGTCAATGGATCTCTTTTCACTTCTTCCCGGTAGGTTCCTTGCTCAATCCTGTGGCTTTTGTTTGCAAGCTGTGCTCAGTTCCTCACCCTTTGGAGTTCTCCTCCAGAGAGTGGCTGTGGGCAGACACAAAGTCTGGAGGGCCTGGAGGCCACGTGGGGAATGCAGGAAGACAAAGTCAGACTTCAAACCAGATTAAAGGCAACCTTTCAGTAGTGTCAGTCTTCTGTTCCTCAGACAAAGTCCTGGTGAGGTCAATAAACAGAACCAGACACAGCTCAGGGCTCGGGGCTGCTGAGAAAGTGCATTTTATGAGAAGCAGAAAGTTAGGAAACTTCAGGGCTGAGAATCCCTCGGGAAGGGGTGAAAGGCTGGGCAGGGGCAGGCCTGAGATGGTTCCGGCTCTGACACATCCCTGGGTTGCCTGAGGAGTCACTTAATTGCTGTCCCTGGAGAGCAGGGTAGCAATCCATCCTTCCTGCATTCCTTGGCCATCTCCCTGGTGAGCAGGGACAGCTCTTCCAGTGCTGGTGTTCCACTCCTGCCTCGGGGCCTGCAGGGCTGAGCTCAGGCTGGCCCCACTCGCTTGTTCTGTGCTGAGCACAGAGCCCTGCAGGGCTGTGACTGAGCTGTGTCCCCTCTCTGTCTGTGTCCCCTCCAGGCTGTTCTTCGTGGGATCCCGAGAGGGGCATCTGCCCTCCATCCTGTCCATGATCCACCCCCGGCTGCTCACCCCCGTCCCGTCCCTCGTGTTCACGGTGAGCCCTGGGGGGTGGAGCAGGGCTGGCATGGAGCCACAGCCATTCCTGCATGTGCCCACAGGAGATGGACCCTTCCCATCGTCTCCTCATTGTCCACTTCTGGCTTGAATTCTTCCAGCCCTGGAAGTATCCAAGGCCAGGCTGGACAAGGCCTGGAGGAACCTGGGATAGGTTCCGTGGCAGTAGGTTGGAACTAGAGGTCCTTCAAGCTTTGAGGTCCTTCCAACCCAAACCATTCCATGATCCTATGAAATGGTTCCAGGCACCAATTGAAAATAACTTAAATAAGTAAAAAATAGTCAATGGGATCCCTTTCCTGGCAGGTATTTCCCCTAAATACCCCCATTTAGTGTTGTAACATAGGTGGTTTTGCTTGCTCCCTTTCCTAATGGCCTTTTCCCTGGATTCAGTGTGTCATGACCCTGCTCTATGCCTTCTCCAACAACATCTTCTCAGTCATCAACTTCTTCAGCTTCTTCAACTGGCTGTGTGTGGCCCTGGCCATCATTGGGATGATGTGGCTGCGCTACAAGAAGCCAGAGCTGGAGAGGCCCATCAAGGTGAGAACGGGGTGGGCACTGCCAGGGGACCCCTCCCCAGCTCCTTCCCAGCACCAGGGGAGGCTCAGCTGCTGGTCCTGCATGGAAAAGGGGCTGGGACTGCAGGAAATGTTGTGTTGTGGCTAAAGGAGGTGGCCCTGCTGCTGAATCCATGCAGGAGCACAAAGAGCTGCCTTGGGGACAGCACAGTGAGGGCACTCTGGGTGACAGGGACAGGGTGTTGTGGTGGGATTACTCTCCATGAGCGCCAGGACAGATGCCAGGCTGACTCTCAGTGTAACACTCTGTACCCCCATGGAATTCCCCTAAAATAGTTTTCTGCTAAAGCAGCCGGCCCCGTGCCCAGCTCTGTCCCCAGTGTCCTTGGCCAGCTTGGCAGCTCTGTGTCCCATCTGGGGGGAGGCCAAGATCCTGTCAGCCCCCGGTGCCTCTCCCCCAAAAGCAGTTTCTCCCTCATCCCACAGCACACTCGGGTCTGTGCCAGGCAGCAGCACCCACAGGGAAACAAACCCACGGGCCTGGACTGGTGCCTTCCCAAAGGGAAGCTGGGCTGCTCTGGTGGGTGCCCTGCTTGGAGTCCCCTGGGAAACAGCCCCAGCTTGTGCTGTGTCTCTGCTGGCTTTGGAGTTTGGTGATGATTTGGATATGGAATTATGGAACTGAGGTCCACAAAGGTGCTGAGAAAGGCTCTTGGCCATGGGGAGACAATAATTCTGCCCCCCCCAGGCTGGATAAACTTCTGGAAAGCCTCCCCTGGCACATATCCTAAGCTGTCCCTTGCTCCCTGCACAGGTGAACATCTGCCTGCCCATCTTCTTCATCCTGGCCTGCCTGTTCCTCATCGCCGTTTCCTTCTGGATGACGCCCAAGGAGTGTGGGATCGGCTTTGCCATCATCCTCAGTGGGATCCCCATTTACTTCTTCGGGGTCTGGTGGCAAAACAAGCCCAAGTGGGTTCTCCAAGGCATCTGTGAGTATCTCCAGGGAGGAGAAGCTTTGGCTCCCAAAAGATTTCCCAGTGCTGTGCTGCAGTGCAGGCTCTGCTCCCTCTGGAGGAGCTTCCAGAATCCTGGCTCTGCTCCATTCTTCTTTCATGGGAACAAGTTTGTTCTGATGATTGCCATGTGTGCCAAGCGTCCCAAATGCATCCTGATTTGCAATAATGGCAAAGTTTGGGACCATGACCATGTTTTTTAGGGGGTTTTAATCCTGCCAAAGAAGTTCTTAGCAGCAGAGCAGAATTCCCTGCTCATAGAAAAGCTCAGGGCCAAGCCTTTGCTCAGCAAAGAATCCCTTCCCAGTGGTGTAGGAAGGATTGAGCACAGCTGGCCTCAGTTTGACAGCTGAAAATCCACAATTAGTCCCAACCCATGGCTTAGGCAGTGCTGGCATTTGGGATCCAGGCAAAGCTTTCCTTGGCATCCCTCTGTGATGCAGAGCAGAGGGAAGGGAAGCTCCCCTGGATGTTTTCTCTCAGGTTTGTTTTTAAGGTATCCGCTCCAAGGTTTTCCACCAGCTGCCACAAGGCCAGGGTGTGTTTGGAGGGATGGAGAGGCTGTGCTTGGCACACAAAACCTCAGCAGCTGAGCCCAGAAAGTCAATCCCTGCTGCCCAAGTAACTGAGCTCAGCAGCTGCTTCACTGCTCTCCTGCAAGGGGCTGACCTAGAAAAGCAGGCAAGGAGAAGTGCCCAGCCTTAGCTGGGTGTTTCATGAGGAAGAAAAAAGCTTTCAGCAGCACTCAGCACTTGTTATTCTTCTTTTCCCCCTGTCTCTCTCTCTGTTCCTCTGTCCCACCCTCACTTTTTTATCCTGGGTATTGGGCTCAGTTCCTGAAAAGCCATTTTTGCAATGCCTGGGTAGTAAATTACCATATTCATTGTTTTCCTCCACCAAAGGATTGTAAAAAGAATATTGAAAATATTCTGGGAACAGACAGTGATAATTTTGCAAATGTCCACTGAGAAACACAGGAACTTTCAAAGTGATTTATTGAATAGATGGAATGGAATGGAATTCTTGGAATATTTCAAGCCTTCAGCTGTACTTGGACTCAGGGTGGGGAGGCAGAGGCTCAGCCCTTCCCTCATGGACCCAGGTTTGTGCTGGGGGTGATCCCTGACCTCTCCTTTGCTTTCTCTGCAGTCTCCACCACCGTGCTGTGCCAGAAGCTGATGGAGGTGGTTCCTCAGGAATCCTAGGCAGGACAAGCAGGGACTCTGAGCTCGAGGAAATGCACAAGGTTATTCTGAGATGACACAAGGATCCGACCCCTCATCCCCAGTCCCAGGCACCGGAGCTGCCTCCTGCTGCCACCACTGCCCCAAGGCTCTGCTCACCTCCTGCAGCCCCTGCAGCCCCTCCCAGCCCTGCAGAGCAGCCAGGAGAGTCCTTGGTACGAGCCAGGAGGAGGAATTGCAAAGGGCACTGCCAGGGGGTGCTGCCTGTGCCCTCTGTGTATGTGTGAGGGCTGTACTTGGCTCTGGGGGCTCCTTTGCTTTGGGATCTGCTGGAGCCTGGGTTGAGTGTTCAGAGTGCCTGGGGGGGGAAGCTGGGGCTGCCACAGAGCCCTGGGGGGGTCCTGAGCTGCCTTACCTGGCCCAGGTGGGGGGTGGGAAGCAGAGGTTGGCTGATGTTGTCTCACTGCCCCAAACTCACACCCCCATGTGCTGCTGGACACTGGATGTGGGGGGCTCTGAGTGTCTCTGTGCTCCTCACTCAGGGCCCTGCCACCCTCCGGGTTTGGATCACCACTCTCAGATCCTGGCAGCTCCCTGCTGCTGAGCCAGTCCTCCAGGATGCTGCTCCCCACAGTGCCCATCCCTGGCAGTGAGCACTGAGGGGGAGTTCCTGCTGAGAGCCCCGGGAGCTGCAGTCAGCAGAAGGCCAAGTCCTTGGCTTGCTCATTCCATGCTTCTCTGTGCCAGGCTTTCATCCAGCATGGCATGAGCAGCTCTGTGCTCTCTCTCCTCATGGCCCTGCTCAGGGAGCCATGTTTGCCCCTAAACCACCTGCAGAGAGAAATCGGGGGTGGGGATTGCCCTGACACATTCCCTGGGGTCTCTGTGCACTGCCTGGGGCTGCTCCCTTTGTCCTGCTGTGTTTCCTCTGGAATGTGCCACAGAGATGGGACCAACTGGCTCTGGGCTGTGGAGCAGGGCAGATGTCCTGGCTGGCTGGAGCCTCCTGGGGCTGCTGGAGATCATGGAATGGCTGGGTGGAAAGGGACCTTACAGCCCATCCAGTGCCACCCCTGCCACGGCAGGGACACCTTCCACTGTCCCAGGCTGCTCCAAGCCCTGTCCAGCACTGCCAGGGATCCAGGAGCAGCCAGAGCTGCTCTGGGCACCTGTGCCAGGGCCTGCCCACCTCTGAGTTATGAAAGTGAGCTCTGCTCTGAGGAGCAGAGCCTGGCCCGATCCTCCTTTGTGCATCAGGTCTGGCTTGATGAGATGCCAGCACCACCCTCCTGCTCCAGGAGCCATCCCTGAGCACAATCCATGATCTGCATGTGAAATCCTGGTTTGCTGTTGTGGGTGGTGCCATCCCATCCCTGAGCACCCCAGAATTCCTGTAGTTCCCCAGTAGTCAGCACTGTCCCCTGAGGGACACGTTGCTTTCTTTGCTCCAAAGTGTCACCCTTGGAAAGCTGCAGTTCCTGAACCATTTGCTCATTGTGCCTCTGTGCTCTGACATCACCTGGAATTCTGATCTTCCCCCACTGGAGCTGCTTTGCTGTGTCTGTTGCAGATCTTTGTGCTTTGTGCAGGTGGCTTGGTGAACTATTCCTCATTTTCTTTTAATCTTGGCTATTGGGAAGCTGGGGTGCTCCAGGAGCTGTCACTTCCCACTGGGTTCTCCTTGAGGCAGAGTTCTGTGGGCTGAAGGGGCTTTGAGGACACCCTGGTGCTCACTCACTCTGTGTTATTAGGGCAGGGGCAGCTCCTGCCCAGCTCTGTGGCCATGTCCAGGTGCAGCTCCACACTCCCACTGTGCCAGCCCTGTGTCCTGCTCTGGGGCAGAACAGGGGAGACAATCAGCTCTTTATTCCATGGCAGCTGGGGTGGAGATTCCAAATCAGCTCAGTGACAGTGTGGAAATATCCAGTGACAGTGTGGAGATTCCCAAATCAGCTCAGTGACACTGTGGACATTCCCAGTGTCAGTGTGGACATTCCCAGTGACAGTGTGGAGATTCCCAAATCAGCTCAGTGACACTGTGGACATTCCCAGTGACAGTATGGAGATTCCCAATCCAGCTCTGTGGTAGCTGAGTTAATCCATGAGGATTTGCAGCTGCTTTGGGAATATCCAGGGGGCAGACCCCAAGGTTTTTGGCCAGTGCAATGAGTTGGAGCATCTCAGATCCAATGCCAGTGGAGAGACTTTGGCATAAATAAGGTCATGAATCACAAAATCTGAACTTGAGTTTTGGCTTCTTCCAGCTGAAGGCTGAGGTGGTTTTGAGGAGTGATGGGAAATCACAGCTCCTGCTGGACCTGCTCCATGGAGAGGGGACCTCAGTCTGTCACCTGCCACTCCAGCTGCAGGGTTTTTTGGCTGTGAGGTCTCAGGGCAGCTCCTGCAGGGCCTGGGTTCAGCGTGGGGGCTCTCAGTGCCAAAATCCACCAGCAGAATTCCTTGGGATGCAAAGCAAAGGCATTGGAATCTCAGCCACCTCAACCCAGAGTCAGCTGGCACCAAGGGCCCTCCACAGAGAGCTCAGCATTGGGGCCAGACCTCCCAGAGGCTGGCTTGGACACGTCCATCAGGTGATGACCATCACAGTGCCCTCCTGGTGACCCTTTCACACTGCTTTGAAAGAGGAGCTGTCACACTAAAAAGTAATTTTTAAGCAATCAATGGATTTTAATTAAATCCTTAACTGGCTTGCTTTGCTTTTCGTGGATTTCCATGGTTTCTCACTTGCTGCTGAAGATTTTCTTTTGTACTAACCTGAGGCTCTGATCCCACCTCTGTGGGCATCTCATCAGCATCTCCTTGGCAATAGAGGTTTAGGAAGAAACTAAACCAGGTACCAGCACAGAGCCACAAAAAGGCTGAATTTGGTCAGCCTCAGCTCACAGCTCACATCTCAAAGCTGATCTGCCAAAAAGCTGATTTCTTTCACCCTGGAGTCATTGATCCCCCAGAGCTGCCCTCCACCAGAGCTTGGTGGCACAGCTGGAAGAGCTTGGGTTGGTTTTCCTGGAGGTTTGGGAGATAATGAGGAATGGGGTAAAACTGAATTTCATTTTAGAAAGGAAAGACCACAAGCAGTTTCTGCAATGATGGAAATGGCTGCCACAGCCCCTGCTGTCTGGTGTGGCAGCTCTTCCTTTGCATCAGCAACATCTGCCCCCAGCTTGTGCTGTTCTGATGGGTTTGGGTATGGGAAAGGGAGAATTCACCCCTGGGAACAACCTTGCTGCTTGTTTTCCTCAGACATGGGGTGAGGTGTGTCAGGGAGGGCAGGGGAGGGACAGAGTTCCCAGTTTCCCATCCTTGCCAGCACTGGAGGTGGGATTTCCCTGTTGTTTTGTGCTCTTTGGAGCCCGTGGTCAGGCAGGGAGGGAGATGAACCCTCCCCACCAGGACCCTGCAGCCACAGTGACCTAGAGGAGGTTCCACAGGAATCTGTTCCACTGAGAGCTCCCTGCAGGTCCTGCTGGGGCTGTTCTGTCCATGGAATTCAGGTTGGAAAAGACCTTGCAGGTCATGGATCCCATGGCTGTGCCATGGTCCTGTGCTGTGAGCTGAGCTGACTCCAGATTCCAATTCCTGCTCCTCTCCAGTTGTTGTGAGTTCAGGCTCCCAGGCTGGCAGATGTTGTTTGGGGTGTTCACAGGATTGCATCCTGCAGGGATTGCTAAACAGAGCAGGAGCTGCTGGCCAGGCACTTCCATACCCACTGGGTTCCTCTTTCTAAATGTACCCTTCCTCCAGCTGGGAGGGGAACCAGCCCTGCAAGAACCAGGGGGATTTATGTCATCATGATGGACTTTTAATGATTTTATTTTTTAAAACTTCCTGCAGAATTTGCAGTGGTTTCCATCTCAGACACCGTGTTCTGGTAAACAGGCTTTTGTTTGGAACAGCCCCCTTGGTGGCCATGGAGTTCAAAGGGACTCTGGCACAGTTGAACAAACTTTAAAGGCCCTTCAGCTGGGCTGGAACTCCTGGGGAGTGGCTTTGTTGTTGTCCAAGGCCTCTCCCAGTGGGTGGCTCAGGCAAGGGAATAAATTGGGCTCCTCCAGGGGCTGCTCCGTGGTGGGTCCAGGCAGGGGCAGTGGGGCTGGTCCCTGGAGCTGTGACTTCCCAGCCCTGAGGGATTTTCCCAGTGGCAGTGCCCTGGTCTGGCTGCAGGGAATCCCAGGGAATGTTTCCACTCAGCCTGGGAAGGTACCTGTGCTTTCAGCTCTGGGGCTTTAATGGAAAATCAAATTACAAAACAAATCCTTGAGGAAACTGCCAAACGTTGTCCTTACACAACTTGGGCTGCTCCCGTGGGATGCCAGCTCTTCCTCCCTCCACTCTGCAACCTCCTGACTCAAACTGGGAAAGGGCTGGAATCAAACAGCTCCTGGAGCTTGGGAAAGGGCAGCCCCAGGGCAGGGTGGCTCCAGGCTGGTGCTGAGCTCTGGCTGGGACCCCAGGGACTGAATCCCAGCCTGTGCCTCAGCCAGAGCCAGCCATGACTGGTGCCAAGGAGGGAGATCCTGCAGGGATGGGAATCTGCTCCTCCATCCCTGCAGGGCTGGGAATCTGCTCATCCTGCAGGGGTGGGAATCTGCTCATCCTGCAGGGATGGGAATTGCTCATCCTGCAGGGCTGGGAATCTGCTTCCTCATCCCTGCAGGAATGGGAATCTGCTCCTCATCCCTGCAGGAATGGGAATCTGCTCATGGGACGCAGATTCTGCTCCCTCATCCCTGCAGGAATGGGAATCCACTCATCCTGCAGGAATGGGAATCTGCTCCCTCATTCCTGCAGGAATGGGAATCTGCTCCTCATCCCTGCCAGGACATCCTGGAGACCTCGGTGCTGAGGGAAGCTCCAGGGGCTCCTCATTCTGGGTGTCTCCTTGAGGAGTTACACCCAGGAAGGTGCTGGCTTTGCCTGGGCTCGAGTTCTTCCCAGTTGGAACTGGAACTGGAACTGGGTAGGGAATGTGTGGGGGATGCTGCTGAGCTCCCACTGGATGATGCAGTGGTAGGAAACGTGGCTTGGGGTCGGTGATCCCAAAGGATCCCATAGCCAGAGGATTATTCCTTGCCTGAGAAGGGGTGTTGCTTCCTCCAGCTGTGGAAGTGGTAATGAGTAAAAATAAAAAGTATTTTTTTAAACACTGAATTAATTTCTAAACTGCCTAAAAGAGACTTTATAGCTACACCTGAGTTCTTCCCCAGGGCTGATGTTCAGCCCAGCACAGGGACTCCCCCTCATCCTGGGGTGTGGCTGTGCTGGGATCAACATCAGGCAGGGAAAAAGCTCCTGGTTTGTTCAGAGGATGGGGCAGGTCCATGTCCCACAAAACCCTTGGGGAGGGAGGATCCTGAGGGGTTCCCAGACCTCACTCCCACCCTCAGAACAAAGGGAGGGTGACCTCCACTCCCTGTGGAGAATCTGACTTTTCAGACACTTTGCTTTGTATTTTTGTTGTTTTTTTAAACACAGGAAAAAAAAAAAGAAAAGCTCTTAACACACACAAGAAAACCTGAACCTGATTTATGATTTTGTTATATTTGGTTGCTTTAAAAAACCTGTTTTACTAATTTAAATATATCTGTAGATGACACTATATTTATTTGAAAGGGGTAAATATCTTTTAGTCTTAATTCTTCTCCAGTAAGCGCTGTGTATCCCAATGTTTGTGTTCCTGGCAGCACAGCAATTCCACTGACTGAGGGCTGGGCAGCCAGCAGCTCCTGAATCCAATGGCCTTGGACAACAAGATGTCTCTTGCAATGTAATTCTTTTTTTTTTTTTTTTTGTAGTATTTCTTGATTCTTTTATGTCTGCGGTTTAACAAATCTGTTCAATGTTTGGGTTGTTCTATGTTTTGAGTTGTTTTGTTTTGTTTTTTTTTAACAAAGAAAGCTGAATTACAACACTCTGGTTGCTGGTCTTTGCCTCAGAAAATTTTCTTTTTCCACATCCATCAGCACCTGGGTTTCCCAATATTCCTTTTGCAGCTGGATTTAGGAGCAATGAGAGCTCCATGCCTCCACCTCCATCCTCCTTTTTAAATTCTAGATCATTTTCCTGAGGTTAAAACTGAGGGAATGGGGAAGTGGGAGAGCTTTGGGCACGAGGAGGGAGCAGGGGAGGAATATCCCAATTCCCAGGGTGTGTCCATAGTTCTGTGCAGCAAAGGGAATGTCCAGCAGGAGGAAGGGACCACGTTTTTATGGGAAAAGTGCTGCAATTCCTCTCCCCTGTCCATTCCAGGCTGGAGAGGAGGAGTTTCAGTGGGAAAGGAGCAGGGCAGGGATGCTCAGGCTCCCAGGGGTTGGTGCAGGATTTGATTTTGGGTTGCAGAGGGTCAGAACTCCAAGGTTTTCCTTCCTAAAGGAGAGGGTGGTGCTGGGGGTGTTCCCTTGGGACACAAACACATCCCAGAGGAAGAAATGGGCAGGAAAAGCTGTGGGGAAATCCCAATGAAGTGGGACTTGAGTGCTACCACATGGGCTGAGCAAATGTCACACAAATTCCACAGGTATGGTATGACAAGGAGGGACTCACTGAGCTTCCCCTGGGGTTTGGAAAAGGGAATTCTTGTTTGGGAGAGAGGGAGCACTGACAGAAGTGGTTACTAACAGAGGGAGCTCTGCAGGGCTCACCCCGGGATCATCTCCTGGAAAAGGAGATGGACAGGCTGGAGAATGAGGAAACTCAGAGCTAGGGAGTGAAATCCCACTGGATCTGAGCAATCCCCACGGATCTGTGGGATGCTGCTCCAGCCCCAGCAGTGACCCCTCAGGGCTGGGCTCTGGGTGGGAGCAGGAGAGGACCTGGACACCCAACAAAGGCAGGAAATGTCTGCACCCCCTGGGGCTGGGGATGTGCTCAGAGCTCTTTGCTTTGTGCGCTGAATTAATTTCCCACAGCGCAGACAAAAGGGTTTTTATCTGGGGGGCACTCTGTGAGTCCAGGGCAAACCTGGGGTGGGATCACACTCCTGCTCCATGCATTCCCTGCAGATCACCATTGTTGTCACCAGACTGGGCCCTTTGGCTCCTGCTTCCCCTGGTGCCACTGTGCCCTCACAGAACCATGGAGTGACCTCAAAGCTCATCTTGTTCCCACCAGCCCAGGTTGCTCCAAGCCTCTTGAACACCCCCAGGGATGGAGCAGCCACAGCAGAGAACAGACGTGGATTCACAGTGGTGCCAGTGTGGCAGAGGGAGGCTCCTGGAGGGTTTTTCCTGGAATGGGAGCCACATGTGGCCCCAGCATGGTCCAGACACGTCCCCAGCTCTGCTCTTGTGGCTGCTGGGTTTGTCCTGGGGCTGGAGGTGCTGGGAGAGGGCAGCACATCCCTCTGGAAAACACACAGCGAGCAAGGCTGACATTTTCCCACCCTCAGACCAAACCCAGGATATTTTCTCCCCAAAGCCAGGAGCTGCTGTGTGGGAGGGCTGTGGAGAACACAGGGAATGCCACCAAGGAAGGGTGAGCCCTTGGAGCAGCAGGTGAGAATGTCCCAGCACTGGAGGGAATTGCAAAACCCATAAAACTGTTGTTCCTTTGAAGATTTGTGTGCAAGATGAAAGGCCCTAAATCTGTTTGGGTTGGGAAGAAGCCACTGAAGGGTGGGTGTGACACGGGCCTGGAGCAGCTTCAAGGGTGCACAGATAAATTAAAACAAGGAGCTGACAGGGAATTGTGGCTGGAACCAATAAAGGGATCCTGGGAGGGAAATAAATTCATACAGTGAAAATGAGCTCCAGGTATGAGGGAAATTGGAGACCAGGAGAATTGATGTTGACAAACTTCCTTGAAGCAAAATAACACCCAGCAACAAAATTGTTCCTTTAATATTGAGGCTATGGAACTGCCTCAAGGGGTTTTTTTTACCATTTTTTTAAAGGAGTTGCTGATTTTAACCTGCAAAGCCATGAAATAAAGGTGTCTCTCCAGATGATTTTGCTGGAGACTTATTTTTATTTAATTTATTTATTTTTTAGCTGTCAGAGCTCAGCAGCACAGGTTTTTCATGGAAAAATGGGTGTTAAAGATCTTTAACAAAAGGATCTATTCAACTCCCTGATTCCAGACCCTGAAATGTAAGAGGGATTTTTCAGAGATTTCTATAAGGATTTTTCCCCTGCATAATTCCTGGAGATGCAAATTTCCTGCCTGTCTTGGGCTGCAATTCTCCCAGTGGGGTGGGCAGGACGAAAATCCACGGAAACCACCGTTGTTTCTGGCTGTGCCTCAGTTTCCCCTGCTGGGAAAGGTCTTGCTCATGTTCCCAGAACAGACTGAAAGCTCTGTCTCAATCAGCTGGGACAATAAATGCTGGAAATTCCCCTGCTCTTCATCCAAGCTGCACAACGGGAAAGATGAATCCCTCCATCGAATCAGAGACCAGGGAAGCAAGAAATGGCAATTCCTGTTGCCTGAGCCTCTTTCCTGATTTAATTAATGTCCTGATTTAATTAATGTCTTTCAGCTGCTGTCCTGGGGTGGCCATGCTGGACCCTGTCCCCAAAATCCAGTTTGCAAGCAGGGTTTGCTGGGAAAATGTCCCTGTTGCCTCAGGCTAGTGCAATGCAAGCCTTGGAGAGCCTGTTCTGGATTTGGGGGAGCTGAACCCAATTATGCATACAAGCACCTGGAGCTGTGGCAGCCAGCAAAGAGCTGGGATGGAGCTGGGAGGCAGCAGGAGTGAGGGACAGTGCCCAGGAGATGGGAACAGCAGGATTATGGACACATTATGTAGGGAAAATAATTATTTTTTTAATTAAGAGCTCTTTCCAACATCTCCTTTTGGAAGTGGTTCCCTGCCTCCCTCTGCAGCCAGGGCAGGAGCTCTGCAATGTCCAGCTCCTGCTCTCCCAGTGTTTCTGCATGAGTTGGCATCACTTGTCACTGTGTGTGTCCCCCAGGGTGACAGGGACAGCTCACAGAGCCACCCCAGGCTCAGGGTGCATTTGGCCATGCCTGGCCAGGCCCCAGGAGGGTTTGGGATATTCTCCACCACAGAGAGCCTGGCAGGGCTGAGATCCCAGGGACTGAGCAGGAGCTTCACCCCCACCCTGCTCCTGGCACAGGCACCAGGGCCCCTCCAGCCATTAGAATTGTGTTTTAGCTGAGCTGGTGACTCTGTGCTCCCAGGTTCAACAAGCAGCAGCTCATTGCAGCCTTCAGAATCATTGCAGCCCTCAGAACCATGGAATGCTTGGGGCTGGAGGTTAAATCTCACCCATCTCCACGGGCAGCTCCCATCCCACGTGTCTGCATCGTGCCAGCATCACCAGGGACCTCTCCAGAGACTGTCACAGCATCAGGTGACAAATCCTGCAGCCTCCCAGAATTACCCCAAAGGAGCGATAGGAATGAAAGGCACAGAGCCCTGAGCCTAAGCAAACCCTCGGGATGTTGCAATATTCCAGGAGTGTGGTGAGCTCCACTTTGGAGCCATTTCCTGCCTGGTTTGGTCAACACCTCCAGGAGCCTGGCTCTGCTCTCAGTGAGGTCATTTCTGCTCTGACTTGCCCAGAACAGCAGGGGCTGCCCCTCTGCTCACGCAGCTCCTCACTTGTGTAACCAGCAGGAGCCTCATCCCTTGGGCTGCACAGGAATCAGGTCTGGGCACCTCAGGAATTCGGGAGCTCTGTGCTGCAATGAGCTGCTGCATGTTGGAGGTGGGAGCACAGAGCCAGCAGCTCAGCTAAAACACAATTCCATGGCTGGAGGGGCCCTGGTGCCTGTGCCAGCAGCAGTCCCTGGGATTTCAGCCCTGTGGTGGAGAATATCCCAAACCCTCCTGGAGCCTGTGAGGACCTGAAGGAGATTCCTGCTGGCCCCAGCTTCCAAAAGCAGCCAAAAGGCACCAGGGCAAAAATTACTGTTGCTGGTCAGTTTTTTCTTGAGAATGAACATTTGGGGATGGAAAAATCCTTTTCTCCTCTGTTTGTGATTGTTTTCTTTATGTACCTCTAATATTTTCTGGAAAATCCAGAAGCCTGGTATCACCTGGTGGCTCTAAAGCCAGCAGCCCATGGAACCTTTCTGGGGAAGATGAAGCTGAAGGTTTTGGGGTTATCTCAGCTTTTCCTGCATGTCTGGAGGCAGCTGGATCTTTCCATGATATTCCTGATGGACTGCAGGAATTGCAGGGCTGAGCTCTCTGCTGGTGACTGCAGTCTCCTGTCTGTCTGTCTGTCTGTCTGTCTGTCTGTCCACGGCCTTGCTCCTGCTAAATGGGATTTATCCCTGTGCCAGCACTGGGTTTGCATTAAGGGAAAAAAAGCCCCATAATCCACACTGACAAAGTTGCCTGCAAGAGGCTTTCCACGAGGCACTGGCTCCCCACAATGTAAAGGGTTTAAGCTCTCACATGATGGCTCAGGCTGTGCAATTACTGCAGGAATCAGCTCTGGGCAGCCCCATTCCAGGGGAAGCAGCTGCATGGAAAGGTCTGGGCTGTTAATTGGGCGGTCCTTCCTCAGGTAGAGGAAATAACGTGGTGAAAATAAAAATCCCAGCTCACAGAAGAAAGTTATTTAGAGCCACATTAATCCCAGTGTGTGCCAGACCCTCTGGATAATCAAAAATTACTCTTGCTGGTCACAATTTTTTCTTGAAGAGGAACATTTGGGGATGGAAAATCCTTTTGTCCCTTGTTTATGTTTGTTTTCTTCAGGTACCTCTAATATTTTCTAGAAAAACCAGAAGCCTGGTATTACCCAGTTAGAAATCCTGCAAGCCTCAAACCATTCTCTCTTCATCTTCCACATTTAATTAAAATTAATAGAAATTGGAGCAAAATTAGCCTTTTTCCTAGTACCCCATGGAATTCCTGAGCAGGTGCTATCACTGCTGAGCAAAGGTTAAACAGGTTTTTGTCTGTCTTAATCAGGAAACCAAATCTGAGAGAAGCTCCTGTACCCAAGGCAAACAAGATAAACCCATAAATCCTGCAAAATATTCTCTCTGGGATTTGCTTCTTGCTGTGTGGGCCAAATACCATCTGGATTTCTCCTGCCCTCCACACAGAAAAATCAGCCTGAAAAGCACTTTGTGACTCTCCTCATTTTGGCCATGGGCTTGCAGCATCCTCAGGGACTGATGCAAGACCCTGCCAAGGGCTGTTGCATCAGAAAAAGCAGCAGGAAACAGTTGGCTCTGCCCTGGTTTCCCCCAAAACTGCAGATTCTTCTTCCTTCCTTTTTTGTTTTTTGGAGGAAAGGGACTGAGTGCAGAGCTGCCTCAGGAAAGGGAAGTTGTGCTGCAGAAGATTCCCTCAGGAACAGAATTTATGGCAACTCTTGGATTTTCCCAGCTGCCTGTTGTGGCCTGCTCTTCACTGGGAAAAAGGCTCCAGCCTGGAGCCTTTGGATGCTGCAGCTCTGTTGATTCATGCAAGGGATTAGGCAGGGCAGGAGGCTTTCATTTGATTTTCCTTGGCTTTATGAAATGAATTCCAGCTTTTCTGTGGAGCTGCACACGCTGCTTTGTGTGCCACAGCCTCACAGGCGCCAGGCCTGACCCTGCAAGGATCACTGAGGGCTGATCTGCTCCTAAATCTCCTCCAGCCTCATTCCCTAAATCCTGCTGGGATGGGGATCCATCCCCCTGAGGGACATGGGGAGACCCAGAGAACACAACAAGGACAAAATAGATCTCAGGGGTGGCTGCCTCCAGCCAGGTGTGACAGAAACAGGGCCTGGGAGGAGATGTGGAACAAAGAGGAAAATTGGCCTGGAACCAAAAAGGGATTTGATCCTACAAACAGGAAAAGGGATTTGGTCCTAGAAACAGGAAAAGGAAGGTCAGGAGGAGATTCCCTGCTGGTGGTTTGGTGGTGGGCAGGAGGAAGAAATCCCTGCACACAGAATCCCAAAGGGTGATGGGAAGCACAGGGCCACAACCTTTGGAATGCAAAACCTTCCAAACCCTGCTCTGAGGGCAGCCCAGAGTGCCTGCAGCACCTGGGTGAAGCTGCCATGATTTCACCTGGGGCTGCAGGGATTTGTGAGCATGCAGGCAGAGCTTTGGCTGGGCCTGACTCACTGCCTCTCCCCAATAAAGATCCCCCAGCCTGTTCAAACCCCGCTGCCCTGGGGCTGCAGGGGATAAAGGTGAGGGATTTGGGAGGAATGAGCCCAGCACCAGCCCATGCCTGCCTCCAGCTGAGCCCTTCTCCAGGCAAGTCTGTGCCTGGGCAGAGCTGCAGCCTCTCCTCACAGCTGCTCTGCACTCCAGAGCATCACTGGTTCATGCATTTGTGTGATATTCACCAGTTCCCACTGATGAACCTTGCTGGAGATTCTCCAGTGGATGTCCCATGGCAGCAGTGCCACATGGAAGGACTCACTGCCCTGTGTGGGCTGTTTGATTTCATGGCGTCCTGAAATATCCAAATTTTTTCATGGACTGACATCCCCCAGTGCCATAAGTGAGCAGGAGGTGCCTGTCCATGAAAGCACCATGAAAGAGGGCAGTGGGCAGCTGGTGTGCACAAACACATTCCCTGTGTCCTCCTCTTCCAGGGGCCTGCCCTGGGCTCTCGGGGAAACCGCAGGAAAAGCAGCTGTGTAAAATCCAGGAGGTGGACTTCAGTGATCCTTCTGGATTCCCTCCAACTCAGGATATTCTGCTATAGAGTATAACCCAGCACTGCTGCTGGCTGCTGTGGGGACAGCCTGGAAGGGAGGAATAACCCCTCATGGACACCCTGCAGCCCACCAGCCCCAGGGACCCAGCCACCATCCCAATCCCAATCCCAATCCCAATCCCAATTCCAATCCCAATCCCAATCCCAATCCCAATCCCAATCCCAATCCCAATCCCAATCCCCATCCCACTCCCACTCCCAATCCCACTCCCACTCCTAATCCCAATCCCCATCCCACTCCCAATTCCAATGCCAATCCCAGTCCCACTCCCAGTCCCAGTCCCAATCCCAGTCCCACTCCCCAGGATGTACCAGTTCACCCTGTGGGAAGAGTGAAGCTGTGCTGGGTGCCAGGAACCACCACAGAAACTCCGTTTGCACTCCAAGCAATGCCAGACAGAGCTGCCCAGCAGGAGCTCAGTAAATATTGGTTTTGCAATGGGATCTAATTCCCACCTGCCTCACCAGTGGATGGATGGAGTGTGGTGGGTCAGGCTGTTGTTCATGTGGGCATCACAAAACCTCTGCTTTCTGTGTAGGTAGTACAGAAAACCCCAGCTGTGACGTGTCCCTGACACCTGGGGCTGGCCTTCCTGTGTGACTCTGTCTTTTCTAGCAGCAGAAATGACATCTCAGATCAGGAAATCAAGGTGGTTATTTTCAGAGAGAACAGGATGGAAACACTTAACTGAGGCTGCAGGTTAAAATTAGACCTTTTCTTCAAAAACTGAGTCAGTGATAGAGAGATATGGGACAATCACCTGTTACATCATGTCTGTAAAAACACCCTGAGACGTGTTCAGGAGTGCATGTGATGTCATCTTTTAAAATCTAAATTGCTGCACTTTGAATCCATGTGGGCAGTCATGCAGCAGCAGTGCTGGGAGGAGGTGGGGGTCTCTGTAGATGACACTCTGTGTTCTGCTGGAAGGAAAAGCAAAGTTTTATTTACATTTCATGGTCCCTAAATTGCCACTCATCCCTAGAAGTTCTGCTGAGATTTTGGGGGCTCACAGGGAAGAGTGAGAAAGGAAATTCAACATAATTTTAACCATGGGGGAGAGCTCTCCTGTGTCTCCTGCACTGACCCCACTACAGCAGCTCCTCCTCCTGCAGGTTACTGCTTCAGGAGAACATTCCTGCACAAGAGAGTGGTTAACACACCCACTTGTACCTTTTTAAGCTGCTGAGAATGAACAAATATTTTCTTTCCTTTTGCAAAACCACAAGGAATCTTGCCAGGGTCATCGTTTCCTGAGGGTAAACGCTGAGCAAGATAAGAGATGTAAGGAGTTATCTCTGCTGAGGGGCTCAGGGAACCAGAGTGAACTGGAGCAGAGCTCACCAAATCCTCCCCAGCCTTGCTCTGACTGGTAAAGCCTTGTCCAGTGCCTTGACAGCAGCAGGCAGGGCAGGAAATCCCTCTGATCCCAAAGGCTTTCACAGCACCACCGGGAACAGCAATGCCAATCGGCTGTGGGAAAACCTACTCACCCATCAGCCAGGGTCAGTGGTAGTGTGGAGATAAAGCAGAATTCATGTCAACAGTGGCACTGCTGTCAGGGCTGAGGGAGGTAAAAATCAAACTCTGAGGGTCAGGCCTGTCCTTTCCCTCCTCAGCTGGGCATGGCAGGACAGGGAGAAATGATCCAGGTGCACCTTTCCACAGAACAGCTTGATTCCCTCCAGCCCTCCGACAGGGGCTTAAATACAGCTCTGAAAATGCCACAACCAGTCTCTTCCCATGTCTCACTGTGCTGGAGCTCATTGATTTTTCTGTGATGTTTAAATTAAACCTTTTTCTGATAACATATAAGCAATCCTCACCCTCCCTGCCAGGAGATCTCTCCCCCTGAACACAGGTGAGCCACTGAGCCCAGGCTCCTAAGGCTCCCTCAGCAAGTGACACAGGAAAATTGGTGCTGGAGAACACCTGGATGAGGACATTTTCCCCTGGATTGCCACAAAAACCAGCAGGACACTAAACCCTGCCCTGCCCCAGCCTGGCTGTGTTTCAGTGCTGATTTCATCTGCCCCCAGCATTTCCTTCCCCATCTAAGGGAAACATCTCTAAAATGTTCTCAAGCTCTGTGAGGAAGGGTTTGTGCTGGGAACTGAGTGTTGGCTGTAAGATAACTGGATGTCCATACAGCATTTAAGGATTTCTTAAAGTGAATTAATATCTGCTTTCTGAGGGCAAACAGTGCTGAGGACTGTGGCCAGATTGTGGCTCTGCTCTGGAGATGGTGTATCCCAACAAACAGCCCTGGGCTCTCTGGAGATGGGGTATCCCAAAAAACAGCCCTGGGCTCTCTGGAGATGGGGTATCCCAAAAAACAGCCCTGGGCTCTCTGGAGGTGGTGTATCCCAAAAAACAGCCCTGGGCTGTGCAGGCACCTCATGGCAGAGGAGGTGTCCCTGAATGTGCTCAGACACGTTCTCAGCAAAACAATGGGATTAATAGTGAAGTACTTTCTCCACTGACAAATTCCTGAGGATGTCCTGAAGCTGGAGAAACTGAAATACAAAGGATTTCTCCATCTCAACATGCTTTGCTCACTGGAGAACATTTCTCTGCTGTGGGCCTCCTGGAACTGGGACATCCACATCTCTGAATCCAGGGGATATCCACAGCCCTGAATCCAGGGGACACCCACATCCCTAAATCCAGGGGATATCCACATCCCTGAATCCAGGGGATACCCACATCCCTGACTCCAGGGGACACCCACATCCCTGACTCCAGAGGACACCCACATCCCCAAATCCAGGGGATACCCACATCCCTGACTCCAGGGGATACCCACATCCCTGAATCCAGGGGATACCCACACCCCTGACTGCAGGGGATACCCACATCCCTGAATCCAGGGGATACCCACATCCCTGAATCCAGGGGATACCCACATCCCTGACTGCAGGGGATACCCACATCCCTGAATCCAGGGGATACCCACACCCCTGACTCCAGGGGATACCCACATCCCTGAATCCAGGGGACACCCACATCCCTAAATCCAGGGGATATCCACATCCCTGAATCCAGGGGATACCCACATCCCTGACTCCAGGGGATACCCACATCCCTGACTCCAGGGGACACCCACATCCCTGACTCCAGAGGACACCCACATCCCCAAATCCAGGGGATACCCACATCCCTGACTCCAGGGGATACCCACACCCCTGACTCCAGGGGATACCCACACCCCTGACTGCAGGGGATACCCACATCCCTGAATCCAGGCTGTGCCTGGAGCCGGCACATCCGCATCCCTGGAAGCCGAGCCGTGCTCGGAGCTGATGCAAGGCAGGGCCGGGTGTTGCAGCAGCAGCAGCAGCAGCAGCAGCGGGGCTGCACTGGCGCTGACACCTCGTGGGGCTCCGCAGCCACTGCAGCCTGACTCCACTCCAGCCCGGGTTGCATCAGACTCCGAATTTGAATATTGGTGAGGAAAAAAATGGTCCTTTGCGTAAGGGAAGGGGATCTTAAGGTATTATTGGCTGGTTTGTTCTCTGAGCAATACGATCGATCTCACTGGCCAGGACTTACTTCTCACTCCTCACCCCTGATTTTCTAAGGTTTCCTTTCACTCACTTCATTTCTCTCAGGTTCACTCAATTATTTCTTTAGAAATCTCAAAGTAGGTTCAGAGATATAGGGTTGAGCCCCAAGGTGTGCCCCTACAAACCCCTGACCCCAGGGAATGACACCTGCATTGAAGTGCTTCTGGGTCAGCTTGGGACATAAATGAATGGAAAAATATCAAAACTTGTTCATCAGCAAATTGGGAATAGAGCAAAACAAGGCTAGTGACAGGTAAGGAAAAGCAGTTTCAGCTGGTGTCAGCTGGATCCATCTCTGATATTGTGAGCCCTGCTTGCCCAGGAAGATTAAGCATCTCTAAAGAAGCTTAGGTTGCCTAATTAATGGTTCACCAGCCTAATTAAAGAAGATCTGGGACAGACACAAAGACAGTGTAAGATTTCTGCTTTCTCATGGCTGTTGTGGTGCTGGAGCAGATTGATGGAGGTCAGTGTCCTGGAAAATGTGTCAAGAGCTGGACAGAGCCTTTGGGAGCAGCTGCTGGAGCATTTCAATCAGGAGCAGCTTTGGTTCTGGGCTGGTGAATCCTGTCACAGCTCAGTGACACCAGGGACACACTGAAACACCCCAAAGCTGCTCTGATGAAAAAACAGCACCAAAGCCCTGCTGCAACCCCTGGTGTCTGATGAAGGACAGGCAAAGGAGGGCAGTGACACATGCAGAGAAATTTGGCTGCTCCCTGAGGAAGTTTGGCTGGAGCAGCATGGAAACAGCCATTCCTCCAAGAGCCCATCCTCCTGTGCTTACTCAGATGTGAGCACCCACGTGTGCTGGGACTGAGTCACCAGAGCCTTTCCCTGAGGGGAATTTTGGGATTTGGGTGCTTTAGAGGGTGGGGATAAACCAGTGAACAGTGGGAGCAGAACCCTCTCTTGTGGCAGCTGCTCCTGGTGAGCTGCTGAAATAATTCCACAATCTCTCTGCTCTGGCACAGAAGGTGCTGCATGCAGGATCCCAGCACAGTCAGAGACTGCTGTACTCAAATCAGAAATTCTGTATTTCCCCCAATCCACAACCAGTTAAAACTAGAGATCAGAGAGGAGGGTAGTGTCAGCCTCCTTTGCTCAGACAATCTTATTTATTTGCTCTGATTTTTCTCACAAAAAGTGCAGAAACCCCAAGGAAATCCTGCTGGAATGGCAAAAGTAAGGGCTTTCACAGCTTCACAGGGAATTTTTGGCCTCAAGCCTGGCACTTTGCTGATGGATTTAGACAGATGTCCCTTGGGACGTGTATCTGGATAGAGCCACGCTTTGTACTTCCCTCAAGGGAAGCCTCTGCCTTCCTTGGCTTCCTCTGTTCTCGAGATATTAAAGCACCGATTTCCAAACAGAAAATCCAGGAAGCCAATTCAATGGCTGGGAGATTTTATCAGCTCCTGGTTATAAACGAGCCTTGAATGGAGCAGCAGCCACCTGCCAGCTCCCAGCCAGCTCCAGGTTCTCTGGAAAAAGCAGGGAATGAGGGGCCTCTGCTGGACTGTCAGCACAGCCAGGAGAAAAAACAAGAATTCTCAACTTTTTTCAAAACAAACCCCGGTTATGGACAACCTTTGTCCCTCAGCTGGACCTGCCTTTGGAAATGACCAACTCTGGCTGCCACCACAGCTTGGAGGGCACATTTTGGGTGGATTTCTCCCTATTTTATCTGTGTGGAGAAGGAAAATTGCAGCCTGAGCCTGGAGAACAAAGGTTATTTTGATTCATTTTGTGAAGTTTTCCTGCATGAAGCTGCTTCCAGCGACAGGACGAGAGGAAATTATCTCAGGATTTGCCAGGGGAGATTTAGATATTTGGATATTTTGGATATTGGGGACGTTTTTCCTGGAAAGGGTTGCCAAGCCCTGGCACAGACTGCGCTGGGCAGTGCTGCAGTCCTTACACCTGCAATTGTGTAAAAACCACCTAGATGTGCCACTGGGGGACATGGCTGGTAGTGAATGTGGTGCTGCTTTGATGATCTTAAAGGCCTGCTCCAACCTTCATGATTCCATGATTTTCTGGGGTTTTTTTTGGGATGGGATGGTTTTTAAGATCTCTTCCAACAAAACCATTCCATGATTCTGTAAAACACTTGCCATCAGCAGCCCCACAGCTCTCTCTGTTTGCAGGGTTTATCTTTATCCTCCTCTTTCCATACAGACAGAGGCAGAACTCTCCAACACCAGCAATTCCAACCATTGCAATGCTTTTTTGGTTGATTTAGTTCCTGTGCTGTCAGCATGTCCTCCCGCTTAATCTGTGGCATTAATTCCTTCCTTGCTACTGGCTTCAGAAAGCATTAACAAGGGAAAAATAAATCAAGTGTTGGAGCACAAAGAAGACTTGTGGGAAAAAGCTTTTGAGCCTTTTCTGAGGCTCTCATGCCTGTTATTCTTTACTTTGCTGATACAGCTGGATTTACCATCCTGTTGAATGAGCATATTCCAGACTATAAAAAAATAACAAAGTCGAACCACGTGGGCTTTGTATAGGTCAGAGCTGGAGAGGGGCTGCCAGAGACAACAGCACAGGACGACTTCAGAGCACGAAATGTGCAAACACAGCCAAAGTGCAGCCTATGTTCCTCCAAACAAAGCAGGGACCAAACCTGAGACACACCAGAAACAAGCGTGGGACATCTGGGCGTGGGAGCTCTGTGTGTGTGTGCGCCCCAGCCCGGAGCCACAGCTGCCTGCCAGCTGTGTGCAGATGTTGGTGAGACTGTGGGAACATGGAGTGGCCTTTCCCATCCTGGGTGATGGGAAGTCTGTGGAAAGAGCTCACCTAAGTCAGTGCTGGAGTTTTAAATGGATGTTCTAGGGCGGGTTGGTGCTCTCAGGTGTTCAGTCTCATCTTTACCCTCAATTTTCTGAGGAAGATTCATCCCTGAAGTCACCATTGTGGACACAGTAACTCCTCAAAAGTGGAGCCCAGAATTCCCTGAGGAGTTCCTGCCCTGTTTCACGCTCCTGTCGTGCTTTGCATTTTCAAAGCAGAGCTTTGGTTGTCCCCCATCCTCCTTTCTCACATCCCCCGTGAGAAGCCGGACTGGGGAGTTCAAGAGATCAGAGAACTCACACCAGCAATGTCCTGCCTCACGTGGGAGCCAGCTCTGAATGACCCCACATCCCAAACTGCACCAGAAACATGGAAAATAAAGAAAAGAAAGCAATTTGAGTTCAGAGAATCTCTGAGTTTATGGAAATAACCGTGAATGATGCAGCACCAAAAGGGAGTGAGTGGAGCTGGATGTGCAGGAGGTTGAAAACTTCTCACTGCCTCAGCAGGTGAAGATTTGAGGGTTAATTTCCTGAAAATGCAGCTTTTTCATTTCAAAGCCTCCCTAAAAAGTGCTGGAAGATCTGGACCCAGAGGAATTGCTGACCTGTAGACACCAGGGGGGGATGTGTTTTCACACACAGATTAAAGCCCAAGGAGCAGCGGGGGAACTTCCGAGCCCGTTTGCAGGGCCAGGGAACTCGGCAGAGCTCCCACATCTGGGAATTGCAATGTCCCATCCCCGGTGCCTCCAGGGCTTCTGTTCCCCTTCCTGCACATAAACATGGACACGCTGCAGCTCGACTGGAACCACAATGTTTTCAGAACAAACAGCAAAACAAAGTGCTGCTCATGGTGAGCATTGTCTGCAACCTCAAAATAACTTTCCCAGCTCTTCCCCCCGTGCTCCAGAGCTGTGTTTTTCCCTGATCCCGGGTTCAAGAGTAGGTGGATGTTCCCAGCAAAGGATTGATCCTGTAATTCCATGGCACGTGCTGGATGTTTGGGATAAATCAGTGGGTGTTGAAGGTTCCACTGTACCTTAGTGGAAATCCTCTCTGAATTGGGGTGGTGAAAACTCCCCCTGCTTCCAGGGAATGAGGGGTTTTGTGGGAATGCAGTGAAAAATATAATGATTTTATTCCTTCTGCTCCGCAAGAAACAATCATGGTGGCGATTTTGATACACAGTGGGATGAACTTGCAGCTAAAAGATGTATTTCTACTGCTATTTACACCCTTTGGTGTTCAAAGCAGGTGTTTTCCCGGGAATTTTCCCCTGGGCTCAGCATTTCTGTGTGAAATAGCACATAAATCATCATTATTCCTTCTCCACCACTGAGGGGAAAAGCAGCTGCCTGGCACTGTCTGACAGTGCCTGAACTTCTTTTGGCTCTCCAACAACTCAGGATTTGGAGAGTGGCCTGGATAAATCCCATTCCCAAAGGTCTGCAGCTGGAAATGAAAACACTTGCACAGTGCCCCAATCCCTGGGGAACTCTGCCCGTGGTTTAATTTTATTTTATTTCTGCACAGGGCCTCCCCAGGCCTGGCTCATGTCTCAGGTGATGAAATTACAGAATCCCAGGGGTTGGAAAAGAGCTCCACGATCATAAAATCCAATCTTTGACTGATCTCCACTTTGTCCCCAGCCCAGAGCACTGAGTGCCACATCCAGGAATTCCTGGGACACCCCCAGGGATGGGGACCCCAAACCTCCCTGGGCAGCCCTGCCAATGTTTAACCACTCTTTCTGTGAAGAAATTCCTCCTAATCACAGAATCATGGAATATTTAGGGTTGGAAGGGAAATCATCCAGCCCAAGGCAGGGCCACCTGGAGCAGGTGGCACAGGAAAATGCCCAGGTGGGCTTGGAATGGCTCCGGAGATGGAGACTCCACAACTTCCCTGGGCAGCTGGGCTAGTGCTCTGCCACCCTCACGCTGAGGTGGAACTTGTGGTTTAGTTTATTATTGTTTTCCTGCCCGTGGGCACCACTGAACAGAGCCTAATTCATCCCTCGAAACACGTCCTCGCCTCCCCTCCCCTGAGGGGGGGCCATTTTGTGTGAGGGGAGGGGGCCATTTTGTGGGCTCCACGCTCTCCTCAGGGCGGGCATCAACCCCACCGTGTCCGAGCCGTGCCAGGGCTGTGCCGGCCGGTGTGCGGGGCTGCATGAACCCCTCTCCCCGGCCCTGCGGGTCTCCTGATGCCGGGTCGGAGCGGCCGCAGCCCGCAGAGCCCTCACAGCGCTCCCTCAGCGGCCCCTCAGCGCCATCCGACCTCCGGGCCGGCAGAGGGCGCTGCCGCGCGGCTCAGGGAGCGACCCCATGCCGGGGTCTTCCGGGGTATCCCGGTCCGGCGTGATCCCGGTGTGGTCCTGGGGTATCCCGGTGCGATCCCGGTGTGATCCCGGGGTATCCCGGTGCGATCCCGACGTGATCTTGGGGTATCGCAGCCCGGCTCGGTGTGATTCCGGTGCGATCCCTATCCCGGCCCCGTCGCGCTCTGATCCCGCTGGATTCCCGGTGCGATCCCGGGGTATCTCGGTGTGATTCCTCTGTGATCTCGCCCCCGTCCCGTCCCGCTGTGATCCCGCTGGAATCCCGGGCTGTCCCGTCCCCGCCGCCATGGGGAAGAAGGGCAAGCGCGACAAGAAGGGGAAAGGCGCCGAGAAAACGCTGGCCAAGATGGAGAAGAAGGTGTCCCGCCGAGCCAAGAAGGAGGAGGTGACGGGCGCCAGGGAGGGCGCGGGGCCGCTCTGGGGCAGGGGAAGGTTGAGGGCAGCGTTGGGAACAAAAGACCGAATCCAACGGGAATCTGGGCTGCCCAGGGAACGTGAAGGATGCCATGGGTTGGAAGGGACCCACATAGATCATCCGGTCCGGCTCCTGGCCCTGCGGAGATACCACAACATTCCCAATGTGCCCGAGAGCTTTGTCCAAAGCTCCTTGAAGTTGGACTTCAGGGGTGCCCCTGGATCCCTGGCAGTGCCCAAGGCTGGGTTGGAGCCTGCTGGGATTGTGGAAGGTGTCCCTGCCCATGGGTGGGATTTAAGGTCCCTCATTCTCACATTCCAAGCGGAATCTTGTTTAAATCCCCTCCGATCCCTTGTGTGTGACAGCAGTCACACAGTTTAAGGCTCCTTCTTGCTTTCCATCCCCTTCATCCTTCTGGCCCTAAAAGCAGATGAGAACCTTTGTTTCTCGCACTCCTAGAGAGGCTGCTTGTGTTTAAGCCTCAAAGCAGTGACTTTTCCCTGGTAAAAAGTGATGTTAATGGCCTCATTCAAAGCTCGAAGGCACGGAAGGTGTCCTTGTGGAGTCTCCTGGCTGCAGGGAGAGCTGATGCCATGCTGCACAATTCCCAGGCTTTGGAGATCCCTGCTTGGAGCACACCTTCAGCAAAGTGACCTGAAGTGGGGTGGTAGGAGAGACCCTGGCTCAGAACCTCCCATGGCTGCAGTCCTGCCTCTGCCCTTGGCCTATCAGCAGTTTTGGGGAGCAGATTTTGGTTTTAATCGAGTGAAGTTGAAAGGGAATAAAGATGCACAAGGTTTCTCTGGATATAAAAGAGTTTCCAGTTATATTTGGGCAGGTTTTTTTTGGGTTTTTTTTTTTTTTTGTTTGTTTTTTTGTTTTTTTTTTTAAGAAAGGGAAACTGTGGGAGTGAGTGCTGGTTTCACGTGTGCTTCAGTGCATGCCAAGCTGCTCATGTCTGTCTTTTTCTTTCCAGGAGGATCTTGAAGCCCTGATAGCAGAATTCCAGAGTTTGGATGCTAAAAAGACCCAAGTAATTGAGTCATCCTGCCCACCCCCCTCACCCAGGTGAGAGATTGTGTGAAGCTTTGGCTGCCACTTGGGAGTGCTTTTGATGTAATTTCTTTATGTAAAGTTAATTTCCCATGAGTGGAAGGTATAGCTGATATCTGGAGTTATGAAACAGCTGGAATACTGAGTTCATGGTTATAAAGAGACCAAAAGCCTGGTTTTGGGCATCAAAATCCACTTTTTAACCATCACATCAGCACAAAAGAGGCAAAGCAGGGTTAGATTTCAGGGCTTTGAGGGAAAATAGAAGTGAACAGGGAGTTTTGGGTTTGGATTAGAGGGCTGAAGGGAATTCAGAGGCAAAAGGATGTGTCATGAGGTGAAAACCATTTTGTTAAGTGGGGTTCAGAAACTTGGGGTGTTCAGGAGAGCAGTGATGACCAGCAGCAAGTGCAGAATAATGACACAGATAAATGGAGAGGAGACAGCCCAGAGTTCTGTGCCCTCATAAAAGTCATTTTTGTTCCTGCCACCCCAGCATTAAAATTCAGGAGCTCACGTCAAAGGGGGAGTTAAATCACAGAGTAACGTGTGCTCCTGAAATAGGAGAGCCTCTCCGACAGTGCCCCATTCATCTTGCTGGAAGTTTTGAAGAAATTAATTTCTTTGGAGAAGTTTTTAGCCCTGGGGTGAACATCTCAGCAGGGTAATTTGGCAGATGATGGAGAGACCTTTTGGGCTGGAGGGCAGAGGTGCTGGTGCCTGAGTTAAAAGCTCCAAGATTCAGGGATTTAAGGACTTTCACATCTTTTTTTATTTTTTCTATCCTCTTTTCTTTCAGGCTGAACTGCTCCTTCTGTGCTCACCCCGAGAGAGACGAGCTGATCCTTTTTGGAGGTGAATATTTCAATGGCCAAAAAGTAATGTATACTTCATTTTCTTTTTCTTTATCTCCCTCCTCCCTCCTTTTCCTGTAATTTGCACGGGTCTCATTTGAAGGGAAATTCAAGGCAGAGTCATAAAATATGTATTTGTCCCTGAATGGGAGCAAAATAGCCTTTTAATTCTGCCATGGCTCTGTCTCATGGCTGAGCAGTTGGCAGGAAGGAGACACTCTGGAACCCATTAAGGAGTCAGAGTGATTGTCTCAGCATCAATATTTCAGAGCTTCATAATTTCTCCAGACTTAATTGTAGCCATATCTGCCCCTCATTTGGGATAACTAGTGAAGAATCTCTTGCCCTTCTCAAAACAAGATATTTCTGCACCTTTGCTGCTGGCTGCCTTGGAGATGGGAACAGCAGCAAATTACTGCACTCAGGAGCACTTTTTCCTGAATTTCTGCAGGTTGCAAGTGGTTATTTTGCTCTTGGAGACAAACTGCTCTGGAAAACTCCAGCCTGGCAGGGATATTTGGCCACCTCAGAGTTACCCAGTGTGATGAGCTGAACCAATTCTGCTTTTTTTACCACCTGGAGCTGTTCTTTGCTCTGGAGTTCAGCACCTTTAACCTGAACATCTGTGTTAAGCTCCAGCTTTTTAAATCCTCATATCTCAAGCCTTCACCAAGGGTTTGGGAAGGAACATTCCAGCCCAGTGGAAGAGTTGCTGCCTCCCAGTGCAGTGCAGGAGCTGTTTGTCCTTCCCTGAGCTCTGAGGAGGTTGTGCTTTGCAATCTTCACCCCAAATCCCCTGTGCAGAGCCGAGCTGAACTGAACTGAGCTGAGCTGCTGTTTCCCTTCCTGTCTCACAGACCTACCTGTACAATGAGCTGTACATTTACAACATCAGGAAGAACAGCTGGGCCAAGCTGGACATCCCCAACCCACCCCCGAGGCGTTGTGCCCACCAGGTAAAGCTCTGGCTGCCAGAGCAGCAGCTGGGATTGTTCTGAGGGAGATTTGGGAGGAGGGCTGGAATTTCTGCACCTCCTGGGGGTTTCTTGCCTCTCTGTTCTCCTCATAATGGGCTGCCAGTGGTGTCAGTTCAGCTTTTCTGTCCAAGGTGCTCTGGTCACTGGGTGTCCTCTGGCAGAGCTCAGTGTGGAATGAAGATTTGGGGTTGTGTCTGTTGATTTGGCAGAGCCATGGGGGAGATTCTTCCTCAGAAATTAATTCTTTGCTGTATTGTACAAGGACCAGCTCAAATCCATAATCCCAGGGGGCCCAAAATTTTCAAACTGGAATTTGCCCAAAATCCATTGTTCCCTTCATGGCCACAGCCCTCATCCATGCACATCCCAGCCACTGCCCCTGCTGCCAGCAGGGAGAGCTTGGGCTCTTGTGCACCTCTGCAAATCCAGGTCACTGGCTGCTTATGAGGATGAGGAATTTGGGTTTGTTTACTTCATGTGAACACCTGCACAGCGCAACCTGGACCAAAGACTTGTATTTTTTGCAGGTCTTTGGCCCTCACCAGCTGAGGGATTTTCTTACCTGCTGCAGCCAGTGGGTGACTGGTGCCTTCCCAAAGCTGCCATACAGGATGTGAGTGTCCTTTTCCTACCCATCCCAAAGCTCCCTGGTAAGATCCAACACCCCAGTTAGGTTCATATCCCTTTGTTATAAAGTGCCAGTGTTGCTCTGAGCTGTGCATCCTTGAATTGAAGGTTCTGCCTTGATTTTTGGGCTGCTTTGTGCTGTGTAAAGTCGAGCTTGGTTTCAGAGGCCACGTTCCAGCAGCCAGCAGGTGGCTGTCGAGCAGCTCAATCCAAAGGGAGAGCTCAGGAGCTGCAGCTGGATTACAACAACAATAAACTGAGGAGTCCTGCTTCAGCAGTGTTTCTGTCTGATAATTAATTATGGTTTCACAGGGGACAGTTCAGCCTCATGAGCTGGTTTGTCTTCCTTGTGGCTTTGTATTTAATGTATAGCTCAGAGCTAAACAGAGGTGTGTCTGTGGCTGCTAGGTGCATGTTTTTAGGTTTATTTGTCATCCCTGGTCTCTGACACACAATCCACTGTTGGAGTTGACGTGAGAGGAGCTATGGGCAGGTTTTGGCAGTTGCTCAAGGAAAAAGGTTTGGTTTTGTCATGAATTTCAAGCCAGCTCTTGGAAAGGTCACCACAAGTATCAGCAGGCTGTTGCATAAACCTTCCCTTGAAGCTTTTAAGCACTGGATGCCCATGGAATTCAGGCACACATCCCCTTTGTTTAGGTAACTTCATGTTCCCACAAATCCTGCCTGAAAGCACACCCTGGATTTTCTTAATTAATCATTTCATGTTTGGGCTGGTTTATGGCAGGGCATGGTCCTCTGTGGGGCTGAAAATATTTTTTTTTTTTTTTGCTGGGAGAGACAGGCAGGGAATGAAGCCTTGTGAGGAAGGAGAGCATTATCTCAATGCTGAGCTGTCATGGGTACCCTGGAGAAAACACAAATTGAAATTTGCACAGCCACAGCATTTACTTCTTGGGATTCCTTCCTTTTTCCTTGGTCCTAACACAGATAACTTCAGTGAAGTGGAGTCTTGCTCTTCTCCCTGCTTTTAACTGGCATCTTGCATGCCAGAGGTGTTTTGGTGTTACTCTGTGAAAAAAAAAAAAAAAAAAAAAAATCCCTCTCTGCCATGACACAATCAAAGCAGCAACAGTCTCTCCTCTTGTCCAAATGCTGCACATTTCCTTCTGTATTTGGGTTTTTTTTTTTTTGTTGTTTTCTTTATTTAGTTTGCTTTTAAACAGAGAGAGTTGAACAATTTTTGTTGCATTAATCCCAAGATGTTTCCTTGGACACTTTGAACTTCCCCCAGGAGGTGGGAAGAGCCCGCCAGGCCACCTTTCCCTTGCTCTAGGGAAGATGTGCTGAACACTTTAATCCAAATTCTCCTTCCCTCAGCCCCAGAGAGCTGCTGCTGCTGCTCCCTGGGATATGGAGCTGTGTGTTTGGCACTGGGGGAGTTGTGTGCCTGGTTTGGAATCCTCTGTGACCCAGCTGTCCCTTGTCCTGCAGGCAGCTGTGGTGCCCACGGCTGGGGGGCAGCTCTGGATCTTTGGGGGCGAGTTTGCCTCTCCCAACGGGGAGCAGTTCTACCACTACAAAGATCTCTGGGTCCTGCACTTGGCCACCAAGACCTGGGAGCAGATCAAGTAAGTGCTGGGCCCTCATTCTTTTGCCAGGAAATTTGGATTTCTGATCCCTGAGATCCTGGTGTTCAGTGACTCCTTGCTGTTGGCCTCATGAGGAGCTGTGCCAGTGTGATCCAAGTTTGATTCGTGGTTCAGTGCTCTGATTTCCCAGCTCTCCCTTAAATACAGAGGGCTGGAGAAGACACCCCTAGAAAGAAGTGGGAATGAGAGATGTGTTCCAAGTCTGTTGAGACCAAAGCTGGTTTATTTCAATCCTGATTTTTGGGGTGTGGGTTTGCCTTGATGTTGCTTAACTGAAGGGAAGAGTATCATGAACAGCTCTTTGCTCCCAGTCCTAGCAGGTGCAGATGTCCAAAACTGCTGCTCTGTTTTCCTGGGCTCCTCCAGTGGGGGCTGTACAAGGGTCTCCCAATTTTAACATCGCTGGAGAAGCCACTTTTTATCTACCCAACTTCACTCCTGGCATTTGCTGCCTTGAGATTCCTGAGGATAAACAAGCCAGGCCTGTCAAAGGAAACAGGTGCCAAAAGTTTTTGACAGGAGTGAAAGTGTAAATGTTTTCAGTGGATCTGGCCCAAAGTCCTGTGTTGATGTTTCTTTAACCTTTGGCTCCTTGCTTTGGCTGCTCCTGTTTGTATTTGCATGAGGGAAGAGTTCTAGTGACATCCAGTGGACTGAGAGGCAGGGGAGCGGATTTGGGTTTGAGTTTGGGATTGGCTTCCTCTTGGATTTTGGGATTGTCTTGTACCAGAACACAGCTTTTGGTGGGCTGGAGCTCCAGGTCACCCTCAAAGTGCGCTGAGAAAAGCAGCAGCTTTTGATCACTTGGGAGCTCCATGTTCTTCCTTCAGGTGGGAGCACAAAATCTGTCCAGCTTGATCCCATTTCAACCCCTGTTTACACCCTGTTGTGTTCAAAGTAGGTATTGATTCTGAATGGAAGAGAAAACCTTGCCTAACTCTGAAAACTTCCCTGTGCTGGGGAAGTGCAGCTCCATTTTCTCCCAGCACAGTGGTGCCAGGTTGCCTGACAGAGTTAAAAGTTGCTAAATTTAGCAGGATTTAGCTGTGTTTTCCTTGCATTTTGCATGCACAAAGATGATCCAAACACAGCAAATCCCAGCCTGTTAGAAGCCGTGCCAGCAGCTGACTTTGACTTAGTGCAGCCACCTTATCTTGTGTGTGTGATGCCTGAGGTTTCCTCAGTCCATGAACTGGTTGTTACCCTGCCTTGGAGCAGCAATATTTTAACCTAATTGCCTCATTCCTTCCTAGAGAGAGCATTCCCAGTCAGCTCTGTGAGTCCCAGTGCCCTCCCTCAGGGAGAGGCAGGGAGCATCTCTGGAGCTTGTGCTTGGGAATTGCCACATCCCTGCCCTGCAGCTCCCTTCACTGACACTCTGCAGTGCTGCTGGTGCTTCCTGTAGGATTTGGTGGCATGTGCTGCTGGAGATTCCCCAGTTTCACCAGTGTCTGTTGAACTGGAGCAGTCCCTGCAGGGGAAGATGGCCCAGCATAGCGTTGGGTGTGATGGATGCCTCTCCTTGCTCACCAGAAAAATCAGGTCCTGCCCCACCAGGTGCATAAAGAAAAGGGTGTTTTGGTGTAAAACAAGTAGATTGTCAGCCCAGACATTAGTTTGTTCTTTGGTAGATCAGGATCCAGGTGTACAACTGTGGATTGACTCTGCAAGGGGTTGGAATTGAGGATTTTGGGCTCTGTGCCAGTTGTGTTTTCCCTTCTCTGTTTCCACCTGAGTGTCCAGACATGAGGGGACAGGATCTGTGTGTGCCACTGGTGTAAAACAACACAAACCCTGAGTTCAGTTCCTCTGCAGGATAAAAGTGCTCTGTCCTCAGGTGCCCTGTGATGGAATGTTCTCTTCATCCCCACTTTTATTATTATTGAGCACTCCCAAGCTTCTCCTGAGCATCCTGGGGATGAAGAGGCAACTTCTGCATCCTGTAGCCACTGGGACAAGTAATTCATGAATCTGGGGGCTGAATTCAGCTCTGATTTGTTACTACAAATCCCAGAGTAACTCCACAGGCAAAAGAAAATTCTTTGTGGAGGAGCTCAGCTCAGCCTCATGCTGTACATGTGTAGAGCCAGTCCTTAGCCAGTTTTTCATCTATATAAAAAAAAATCTGGAGAATTTACAGCTCCCTCCTACATGTCTGCCTTCTGGTGTCAGCCCCATGAAAGAGAGCATTAATCACAAAGTCTGGGAAGCCATTTCCAAAGTGTTTCTTTGGGACCAGGAGCACTGGAACAGGTAAAAGGGAAGAATTTGTGTTTGGGGAAACAAGTTGCAGGAAGATCCTCCTGGAGTGGGAATGAGGTTCTGCATCACTGCCAGTCCTGCCTGACTGTGCCATTTGTGCCTTGGAGTTAAATCTACATGGGTGGGAGCTTTATTAAAACACATCAATAAATAAACTTCTATTGATTTTAAACTCAGAGGAAACCTGTTTGAGAAACAAGGCACAAGATATTCTCTGAGAACAGGATTTTAGTGCTCATGTTGGGTTTAATTCATCCTCCCCTTAAAAAAATAAAGAGATTATTTTAAAAGTGCCATCTTTTGGAGTAATGACACAGGAGCTTTGTTACAGCAAGAGAAAATAATGATTTCAAGTCTTGATGAAATTAATACCAGAGGTGCCGTTCTGCAGGGTGATACTAAAGATCCAGTAAATGCTTGGAAAAACCTCCTCTCTGTTAGAATAAAGAGTCCAAGCAATCAATATTAATTCAGTCTTCCCCAAATGCCGCTCTTCTGGTGGAGTTTCTCATTATCACCAGGGTGAGGTTGTCATTTTCCATGGTGAATAAGGGCCCTCATTTTCTCTCTCCACAGAAATCCATCCCCACATTCCCAGCTCCCTGCTGCCACTCCAGGTGTGGCCAGGGGTTGTGGCTTTAGATTATGCTGCTGTTTTCAGCTTTATTTATTGAGGCCCTGATTGTGCAATCACTTCCCCACCTTAGGGCTGCCTGGTGGAGGAGTCTGGTGCCAGCTGGGAGCTTTGGGAGACTCCTCAGTGAGGGAAAACAGGATGGGTTCATCCATGGGGGCAGAGAACACACAGCAAACCCTCTTTGGCCTAGAGCTGGCTGTTGGAAGGTTGTTGGGGTTGTTTTTTGTTGTCTTTGTGTGATGCTGGGGCTGAAGGAGGAGGAAGGAGGGTGGATCCATGTTGGGTTGGTGTCCAGCTGCCCAGCTCCTCGGGAGCCTTGTGGATGGGACACATGGAGGGGGTGTTGCTTGTTCCTGGAAATAGAAGCTGGACATTTAACTGAAAGGTCAGGAAAGCTTGGGAGAGCTGAACAGGAGTGTGTGGCTGTTTTTGAGTGTGTAGGGTCATGGAGTGAGTCACAGAGTCATGGAATGGGTTGGGTTGGAAGGGACCTTAAATCCCATCCCATTCCTCCCCTTCCATGGGCAGAGACACCTTCCACCATCCCAGGCTGCTCCAAGCCCTGTCCAGCCTGGCCTTGGACCCTTCAGGGATCCACAGGCAGCCCCAGCTGCTGTGGGCACCTGTGCCAGGAGGAATTCCTTCCCAACACCCCATCTATCCCTGCCCTGTGGGCACCTGTGCCAGGAGGAATTCCCTCCCAACACCCCATCTATCCCTGCCCTGTGGGCACCCGTGCCAGGAGGAATTCCTTCCCAACACCCCATCTATCCCTGCCCTGTGGGCACCTGTGCCAGGAGGAATTCCTTCCCAACACCCCATCTATCCCTGCCCTGTGGGCACCTGTGCCAGGAGGAATTCCTTCCCAACGCCCCATCTATCCGTGCCTCCTTCAGTGGGATCATGCTGACAATGATGACTTGTTTTGCTGCAGTGCCTTTGTTCTTGAGGAAATCTGGGTAATTCACGGAGTGTTTTCACTGGTTTGGAGTCGTACCCAAACTGCAGGTGGATGAGTGAAGGTGGTGTTGATTTCCTGAGACTCTGAGGGAGGGGGATGGCAGAGCCAGGCTTTGTCTCTTGGTGCTTGGAGAAAACATCTCAGTTTGGAGTGTCTTCCCTGCAATTGTGAAGTGCTGTTCATTAAACTCTGCTAAAGAATCAGCTCCTGACTCATCACTGGAAAGACTCTGGGTGCTCCTAGGGTGGTTTATCTCTAGGAATAGAACTGCCTGTGCAGTCCCAGGAGTTCCTGGAAGAGCATCCATCCTGTCCTGGGGAAAAGCAGCCATGGATTGAGGCAGCCACGTTCCCAGTGGTGCCCATTTCCAGGAGAGGCTGAGCTCAGCCAGCTCAGCTGCCAGTGACTGCCATAAAAGTGGCCTGAGGCACTACCAGGGCAGGGGATTTTGCTGAGAAATGGAATTTCTTTGTGTTTCAGGGCACCAGGAGGGCCCTCTGGACGAAGTGGACATCGGATGGTTGCGTGCAAAAGGCAGCTGATCATCTTTGGAGGTTTCCATGAGAGTGCAAGGTGGGGAGCTGGGGTGCCTGGGAGTTTGAGTCCTCCTTGAAAAAGGCAACAAAATTTCACCAGTGACAGAAATCTGGGTGTGAATGGGAGAGTTATCCTCAGCAGGACTGGGACTGAACTGATTTTTGTGTTAGAAAGACGAAGGATCTTGATTTAAAGTCGTCAGGTGTGGGAGAAATCATTATAGCACTGAAGCAGCTTGTAGCCACAGCTCAGTCCAGCATTTTTAGCCTCTCAATCTTGTCAGATCCTTGTCTTGTGGAAATGGGGGCTGTGAGCAAAATGCTGTTTTATCCTGTCCTGAAATGCTGTTTTATCCTGTCCTGAGTGTCCCCATGTGCTCTCTGCAGAGATTTCATCTACTACAACGATGTGTACACCTTCAACCTGGACTCCTTCACCTGGAGCAAGCTGGCTCCTGCAGGGATGGGCCCTGCTCCAAGGTCTGGCTGTCAAATGATTCCCACCCCTGAGGGCAACATCATCATCTATGGGGGCTACTCCAAGCAGGTAGGGGACACTGTGTGCTGGCAGGTGTTGTCCACAGGCTGGGGACCAGAACATCTTCTCATTTACATCTTCTCATTCTGCCTTTTTTCCATGCAGTTCTGCTGATTGAGGGGCTAATCTTGGTTCAGATGATTTCTTTATTTTCCCTGCTGTTCTTATCCAGCAGAAGGAATTGATGTCACTGAGGGAGGAATAAGCAGCTGGGAGAAATGACATTTTTTTGGCAACTTAAAGCATTCTCAGGTATTCCTTCGTGCTTCAGCACTTGCAGGTTAAAAGCAGCAGTTGCCAAGAGACTTTTATTTTGTGCCATCAGTGGCAGAGGTGAGGGAGCAAACTCAATAAGCCAAAAAAGACTTTTGACAAGCACCAGGCTCCCCCAGCTCTGCTCCTTGCTCTGTTAATCCTGGGAATTTTTACCAGAGAGCACATTCCTCAGTGAGCAGGTATCCCTGGCCATGCTGGGCAGCAGGAAGGAAGTGTTTCATTGAGCAGAAGCTCCTGCCAAAGCTTTTCATGTTGGGAATGAGGCAGAGGCCTGGATCCTGCTGCTCCCGTGGAAAAGCAGCAGGGGAGGAGGATGCCTTGTTCTTCTGAGGGGAATAAATGAACAAAGGAGGGAAGCAGGGAGAGGAGAGAGGGGAGTTGGTGTCTCTGTATATTTAGAAGCATTTGTGCCTCCTCAGGGCCTGAGCTTTGGGCTCTGCCTCATCAGATGTGCCTTGGATTCAGCAGCAGTAACGACACAGAGCCTTCTGCACCTGAAGGGCTTTGTCCCCTTCCCTTCCTGTGCTGTGCTCACTCCTGAGGGTGGGCAGGGAGCAGGAGCTGCTGCTCTGCTGGCTCTGGAGCTCTCCTGGCAGCAGCTGGGCTCCAGGTGCCCCATGAGATAGAAGAGTCTCACATGTTTGCAGCTGGGTCTGTTCCACTGCTGCTCTGGGTGGGTGTGAGCTGGGGAAGATGAAGGAGAAAGGATGGGGGGATGCAAAGCTGCCCTCAGCCTTTGGCAGGGCACTGGGTGAGGATGGGAGCTAGAGGAGGTTCTCTGCAGCTTGGAAAACAGCTTTTCCATTAGAACAGGCACTCCATTAAAGCAAAACAGACATTCCATTAAAACAAGACATTTTCCACAGATGTTAAAAATCTCCTTGCTTTGTCATGTGGAGAGCTCTGTGTGCTTCTCTCTGATGGGCCATTCCTGCCGGGCTCTGCTTTTGTAGCACAAACTGACCAAAGCTCTGAGCAGAATTTTCTCTGCAGCCTTCAGCATGCTCCTGAAAATTAAATTCAGCAGGATATGGCCCCTCTAGGAGAGACCCACTTCTGGTAATGTGTGGCTATTTAATTCTCGTTGTGTCTTCACTTAGAGCTGATTGTGGAGCTGAGTGTCTGGGTTTGCTTTGAAGTGCAGAAAATGTGTTTGCCTGGGATGCTCTTGGGAGAAGGTAGACATGGAGAAAACAATACTTAATTGGAGTTGGGCAGCTACAGGAGAGGACTTGCTGCTTGTCTCCAGTTACAGGGGCAGATGCTCCAGTCAGGGCTGCTGTGAAGACATTTTGGGGAGTTTGAAGACATTTTTACATCTGAAACCAGGCAGATATCCAAGGAAAGCACCATTCATCAAATGCAGAGTGTTCCAAGGAGAGGCAGGACTAAGTCACACACGGGATGGGAAATTTTGAAGGGAAGAGGGGAGGAAAATCCTAATAGCTCTTCTTTTTGAATAGGGACATCATTTGGCTGTCACATTGCTGGAGGAGGGAGGTGACATGGCAGGACTGCTGTCCTGGGATGGGCAGGGAGCTGGGAAGGCAGGAACAGAGTTTTGGTGCCTGCTTTGATTCCCTGTGCTTGCAGAAGTGATGTGGAGAGTCTGTTCTCAGTAACATGGCAGTCCAGGGCTGAATTCCCTTCATGGGACCTGATTAGAAAGTCTCTTTACTGGCTGGGGAAATAAAGGCAGGAAAGATGGAGTGACTTTGTGAGGCACTGCAGGACCTGCAGAGCAGGGCCAGCACCTTGGTCCCCTCAGCTTTGCTGTGGATTTTCCTGAGCAAACCAGGCTGCAAATGATGAATTTAAAAAGGAGCTTTCCGACCCTGGGTGTGACTGCCTTGAGGTGCTGGTGCCTGATGTTTTAGAGAGCAGGATTCTCAGCTCTATGGTGTCTCTGTTCTGTTTCAGCAGCAGCCTGGGGATGATAAATGCAATTTCTGCAATTCCCACAGAAGGGATGTTGTGGGTGCTGCCAGCCCTGCCCAGAACAGACCTCCCAATGCCCAGAGGAGCTCAGAGCTGCTCTCCTGCTGATCCTAAAGATGTCCTCAGCCCTTCCTGTGCTGGGGATGGGGCTTGCTGCAGCGAGCTGCATTTTGGGCTGGCTCAAGCTCCATTGCTAGGCAACAGAGGGGCTGGAGCTGCTGCTGCTCCACCTTGCAGGTGCAGCCTACAGGCCAGGGGAGGGCTGGAGTTACACGTGGGCAGGGCTTTGGGATGTCAGGCATGGCTGGGCTGTGGGGATTTTGTTGTTTTGGGGTTTTTTAGTGGCATTTGTCACAAAGCTGAAGTGGATTTGATGGGAGATGTGGAAGAGCCTGAATTGTGAGGTCTGGTGGGACTGGTCCCTCTGTAACTCTGCCTGCTGAACACTTCTGCTATTTGGACACTATTGATCTCCTATCAGGCAATTTTAGGGAATCCTGATTCCACCCCTCAAGCTCTCTGTGCCTCAGTTCCTTTGCAGTCTGTTAGAGTTGAATTTTCAGCTGATGCCTGTAAAGCTCTTGCACCTCCCCACTGTCCCTGCATGTGCAAAGCACAGGCTGCCCACTGTGGGTACCCCAGCCAGATTTTCCTGGAAAACAAACACCTGGCACTGGAAAGCACCAGGGACAAGGGGGGAGCAGGAACCTCTTGTGAGTGATGGAAGGATTTGCTCAGGGCTGACTTGTCCTGCCTGGGAGGGGATGGATCTCTCCAGCAGCTGGAAGTGTCTGTGACAACAAAAAGTGACTCCCACTGCACCTCAGGGGGGTTCTCTGAGCCCAGGGAGCTTTGTCATGGTGCACTCACAGTGTGTTTACTACAGGGAGCTTTTCAGGAGAGAGGAATGTGGATTTCCCACACAGCTTGGATGGTTGGGAACCAGCTGCTCTCTGTGTTTGCTCTCCTGCCTCTCAGGCAGTGCTGTGCTCCTCACACTTCACCTGGCTGGGGTTTTGCAGTGCCTGGAGAACACTTCCCTCTCCTCTCCCTAAGAACTGAACACCAGTCCCAGGAATTGGATATCCTGCAGCACAACAGCTGTGCAGCAGGAGAGGGCTGCACCCAGTTGCTTTTAATCCCCTGTGACAATTTATTTATCTTCTGTGGGTGTCAAAATTCCTGCATCCTGTGGTCTGCATAGAGCTCATCTTCCTGAGGGCTGGACCTGGGGTGCACTGCTGGGATGCACTGCTGGGATGCACTGGTGCCACCCTGGGAGCAGAGTTCCTGATCCCAGGAGGAAGGGAATGGCAAGGAAGCAGTGCAGGAAGGATGGCTGGCTAATGACATTATTAGCACAGCTCCTGTGGTGGTGTGGCACAGAGCTGCCTTGGGCTGCTGCTGTTGCCATGAGCACTGGAATCCAGGGAGAGGAGCAGGGGAATCACACTGAAAATCAGGCATTTCATGGCTTCTGCTGAGCTTTCACCTTGTCCTTGCTGCTGCCTTTTGTAGGGATGGGAGTTTCTGCTTCTGTTCAGGAGGATGAACCTGTTGCTCAGGGCTGTGCAAAGCTGCCAGCTGCAGGGGGACAGAGCTGTCACCTCTGTCCCTCCTGTGCTGGCTCATGGGGGTGACAGGGACCCACAGCCTGGGCTGCTCACAGGGGTGGGCCACTGCACATCAGAGCTTCTGCTCAACATCCAGAACAGAATCCCAGAGGGCCTTGCAGGCCCTGGAAAGTTGTCATGTCCCACTGGGGGGTGGGAATTCTCCTTTCACAGGAGTCAAATCAGCCCTGAGAGCAGCTGGTCCTGTCTGGGGCAGAGTAAAAGGCAGGACCTTGGCTCTTCTGTTTCCTCAGTGCTGCCCACCCTTCCTTTGTTTGCAAACCAGTTGGTTTTAGTCCCCTGTGACAATTGATTCTGCTCTGGGTGCCAGAATTCCTGCATCCCACAGTCTCCATACATCCCAAGATATCCATGCTGCAGCCTGAGAGCCCTTCCTGCTGCCACAGGCAGGATTCTGGCACATCCAGGGAGTTATCCCTGCTTTGAATCCCATGGTTTGGAGCTGCCTGGTGCTCCAGAGGGGCCTCTCCTTGCCCAGAGCCTGTGTTTGCATTTCCAGTTGGATCCCTCTGTGGTTTGGCCACTGAAGCTGTTTCCTGAGCATCTCTGTGTTTCCCTTCCCTGCAGAGGATCAAGAAGGATGTGGACAAAGGCACCCTGCACACAGACATGTTCCTGCTGAAGGCTGAAGGGACAGGCAAGGAGGAAGGTGAGCACTGCCCTGGGAATGCAAATCCTCTCCTTCCTTGGAATAACACAAAAAAACTGGAACCAAATTCCCCTCTCAGTGATAACCTCTGTGCCCCACTGTTGGCTCAGGAACAAATGCAGGAAAAGAGATTTTAGTGATTTTTTTCCCCCAGTTTGTATGTGGGAGGGAATTAAAACAACATTTCCACATTCCTGTTTCTGGGACATTTTGATCAGCACTTTCCTGTTCACAACAGAAAATCTTTGGGATTGCAGAATTCCCCTGTGCTGGGTATTCCTGGGTGTGCCAGGGACCTGCTGAAGCTGCTCCAGCTGGAGAAGGGAGAGAAAACCCAATGGGAGACTCATGGATTGAGATAAGGACAGGGAGAATCACTCAGCTATTTCCCTGCTCCAGGCTGGGCCCATTCCATGGGGTACAATCCTGGTGGGACAGGTTGATCCATGGTGGCTCTTTGGTTAGCTTGGATTGGAATAGGAATTCCATCACTTCCCTTTGGAGATTTCCTCCCTGACTCAGGCATTGAGACAATTTTCTTGGAGCTGAATTTCTAAAATGTTGAAATTGTGATTGATTTCTCCAAACCTGACTGTCTGGGGTGGGGTTTGGGGAGGAGGGTTGGTCACCAGCACTGTCTGGACTCCAGGCCCTGTTTGCTTTATTCCTATTTATAGTTTAATCTTGCTGGGATTGCAGTTCCTTCAGAAGTACAGGGCCTGGCAATCTTCTCCCAGCCTGAATTTCAGGGATTTGCTCTGAAGTCAGAGTAGAAGGGATTGGAGAAAAGCAGAGGGATAGAGCACAAGTCTTGTCCTGCTGCTGAGCCCTCTTTTAAAGCCTGGCTGGGGTTTTTGGGATGATCTGTGTTTATTTTGGGGGGTAAGGCAGCAGTGCAGGGTGGCAGAAGAGGTTGAAGGAACTGATAGAAGGTGGGAGGGCTCCATGGAATAACTGAGGGACATTTTTTGGTGCTTGAAGGCTGCATCTGATCAGGCCTTGGCTGAATTCACCCACCAGTAAAGGTGCAGACACTTTCAAGAGTCTCCTTGGTCCAGAAATTTCTGGAAAATCCTGAAGGTGCCATGAGAATGTCCAAAACAGGGCATGGAATTGATGCCTCGGGTTTTGGCTTTTCTATTTTTCACATTCTGTGCTGCTTTAGTGTGCGGGTCTGGGCTCACATCAGGGGATGCTGAGCTCTGTGCACAGAGCAGGGACACAAAACAATTCCTGCTCCAGCTGGGCACCAAGGACAAATGATCCAAATCTCAGCCCCAGAGCACAAACACCGTGGGCTGGAGAGAGAAAAACAAGCAGGGTGGGACTGCAGGGGCTAAAGCTGCAATGGGACAATGAACTGCAAGGTGCAAATGGAGCAGAGCTGATCCCAGGGAGAGACCCCGGGAGCGCTCGAGCATTTTGGGGCCATTTTGGTCCATCCTGGGTTCATTTTGGGGCCATTTTGGTTCATTCTGGGTTCATTTTGGGGCCATTTTGGTTCATCTTGGGTTCATTTTGGGGCCATTTTGGTTCATCTTGGGTTCATTTTGGGGCCATTTTGGTTCATTCTGGGTTCATTTTGGGACCATTTTGGTCCATCCTGGGTTTATTTTGGGACCATTTTGGTTCATCTTGGGTTCATTTTGGGACCATTTTGGTTCATCCTGGGTATAGCCCTGGCTGGGCTCTTGTGCTGCCCCAGGTGGATCCATTGAGGAGATCCTTTCAATAAATCCCTGCTTTATTCTGTAGCTCTGTCCAGCCTCTGTTCCAGCTCAGCCTTCCCAAGGCATCAGAATTCCTTGCTGGAGTTCTGAGAGCTTGGAATACACAAACCAGGCAGGATTCTCCTGTGCTGCTGCTCACCTTTGTTCTCTCCTTGCAGACAGGTGGAGCTGGAGTCGGCTCAGCCCCTCTGGAGTGAAGCCCAGCCCCAGGTCTGGCTTTGCTGTGGCTGCTGCTCCCAACAACCGCTGCCTTCTGTTTGGGGGGGTGCAGGATGAGGAGGAGGAGGAGAGCATCGAGGGGGACTTCTTCAATGACATTTATTTCTATGACATCGGGAAGAATCGCTGGTTCCCTGCACAGCTCAAGGTCTGGGTTAAAGAATTCACATATTTCATCACCTGGCACATCCTTTATGGCTGGTTTGGCCTTTTTGAGATTTCACAGATTGTTTGGGTGGGAAGGGACCCTAAAATTCTCTCATTCCACCCTGCCATGGGCAGGGACACTTTCCATGAGCCCAGGCTACTCCAAGCTGGCCTTGGACATTTCCAGGGACGGAGCAAGGATTTTTCTCTCTTTAAAGAAATCCTCTGTTTCTGGTAGCTCAGGGTGCACCTGAGCAATCCCTCTCCTCCAGGAATCAAGCTGCCCCATTATTGTGGAATGCAAAATGAAGCAGAGCAGCTTGAAAACATATTTCTGGTGTTTTGCTGAAAGCCCTCTCCAGGCCAGATGAGTCTGACATGAGCAGAGTTCACTCAAAGCTGCTGTGAAAAGATTTTGAGATCAAACCCTTCCCTTTTCTCCCCAGTGCTGATGAGCTACCAGAAGAGATGAAATATTAACCTTGGCTCCAAGAGCTTCAGAGCTCAGCTCAGCTCTTTGATTGTGTTTGAACCGCTCTCACAGGCCAAGGGAGGTGCAAACCTGGTTCAGCTTCTCCTTCCCCCTGCCCCTTCCTGGCTTTGTTCTCCAAATGGAGAAGTCAATCCCATAATAACAGGCAAACAGCCACTCAGCTGCTTGCTTCAGCCTTCCCAAACTGATTGTTTTCCAGCCCTTTCAGAGAGTTCTTCCAAGACCTGGAGTGCTGCCTGGTAATGGGCTGTAATTTAGCACCCAGCAATTGTTGTGATTTCAGGAAATCGTGGGGTACTTTCCCTTGTCACAGAAGAGTGGCCTTTGTGTGTTTGTGGCACCTGGGAGCAGCAGAGCTGCTCCTCTCTTAACAGAGAGAGCAATTCCACACCCTGGGTTCTCCAGGATCTTCACTGTTCCTTGTTGTAGGCTGGGAGAAGCTCATGCTGTAGGAGGAACTGCACTGATCACTTGAGACTTTAAATTGTGGTGAAAAAAGGAACAGTTCCTTCCCTCCGTGCTGTCTGTATGAACTGCTGGTAGCTGCATGCAATCCCACAAAATCTCCTCAATTCCTGTTCTCAGGGCCCCAAGTCAGAGAGGAGGAAGCGCAGGCGTGGCAGACAGGCTGAGGCCGAGGCTGCTGGAGGGGAGGAGCTGCAGCTGCCGCCTCCCCAGGGCCCCCTGGAGATCGTCAAGGAGGTGGTGGCAGAGGATGGCACCGTCATGACCATCAAGCAGGTGATCCCTGGAGCTGCAGAAGACAAGGACAGGTCTGGCTCAGAGGAGGAGGAGGAAGAGGAGGAGGAGGAGGAAGGTGGAGCCCTGGGCCAGCCCGTGGAGCCGTGCCCACGCTCCAGTGCCATGGTGGCAGTGAAGCACGGGGTGCTCTACGTGTACGGGGGCATGTTCGAGGTGGGCGACCGCCAGGTGACCCTCAGTGACCTGCACAGCATCGACCTGCACAGGATGGACCAGTGGAAGGTGCTGCTGGAGATGGATCCAAGTAAGCTGTGCTGGGAGCTCTGCCTGTGCCTTCAGGGCAGCAACACTGGGGGAGAAAACAACTCTGGGGCTTCCTCAGGGCTGGTGGAAAACCTTTGAGTGGAGGTTTTCCCTGGATGGGAAAGAGTGGCTCACCTGTGTGGGCCAGAGCTTTGGGGTCACTGTACAGTCAGCTCTCCCCTGTGGAAATCCAAGAGCTGTAAACAGAGCTGTGGTGGCATGGGCCATCTTGGGAATCCTGCTGTGCCAGCCTTGTCCACTCCTCCAGGGAGCTGGGATGCTCCTGCCTGTACCCAGTGTCTCAGGGCAGTGAAGGGCTTGGGTCCTGCAGAGCACATGGGCATTACCTGGGGTTAGCTCTTTGTGCCTTAATTATCTCTTTGGACCTTAATTCTCTTTTTGTGCCTCTCTTTCCTTTCTCATCCAAGAAACCCAGGAATGGCTGGAGGAGTCAGAGTCAGATGAAGAGGAGGATGGTGATGTGGAAGGTGCAGAGGGAGGGGAGGAAGAAGAAGAGGAGAGCTCTGAAGAGGAGAGTGAAGATGAGGAAGGTAATTACTAATGAATGCTGTCTTCATACTGCCCTGAAGTGGGGTTTAGTGCAGTGCCTGGTTCTGTGGGAGCCTGAAGGTCTCCCTGGCATCCAGGTGAGTTTCCAGCAGAAGCAGCTTTTTTAACACTTTGCTCTTGGAATAAAAGAGGAATTTTCCTGCTTGCTGCTAGATTTTCAGGCTGTTCCCTTCAGCCCCATGTGGCCTGGCTGATGTGGCCCTGGGGAGCCGTGTGTGACCTGTGTGTCCCTCTCTTTGCCCAGGGGAGCAGCAGCACCCAGCAGTGCAGCCTGGGGAGGCCCAGGCCCAGTACTTGGCCAGGACAGAGCAGTACTGGCTGGGGCTGGCCCGCAGCCACATGGGCCCCGAGGCCAAGGACAAGAAGGTGCTCAAGGTGGCTCATGCCATGGCCAAGACTTTCTATGAAGATCCCATCCAGACGTCCTGAGGCTGCTCCAGGAGGGAAGGAACGTGCTGGGAGCAGTGGCCAGCCCTGCTGAGCTCAGCCCCGTGTCCATGCTGGCTCCAGCCTTTCCCAGCTCTGGGCTGACCATCCTGGATGGATGCTCTGGATCTGCTGGAACTCCTGGGAATGCTCTGGAAGGCTCCTGAGGAACAGGATTGCTGTCCAAGCACTTGTTCTGGGCTGTACAACACTGACTCTGTTGTTCCATAGTTGTCTGGGGTCTGTCTGGACAAACTGCACGTGACAATAGTTCACTGGTCCCAGATTCCTCACTGGGGCCAGGACGTGTCTCCAGGTGTTCCTACAATAAACTCACTTGGTTATATCACCTTGTTTTGCTCAGTAAATCCCATCCCAGCTTGTGTTCCTGTTTTCCTCCTGGTGTGGAAGAGGGATTGCAGTTCCTGCTGTGAGATCTGCAGGCAGTGTAAAGTGCACCAGCAGCTGTGAGATGGCTGGAAAAACCTGGGAATCCTTTCCTGCCTTACCTGTGAGATGCCCTCACAGAAACCTCTTCCTTTTCCATGTTCACCATAGTTTTGCCTTTGTGGAATGTCCCAGTTCAGTTTTTCCCCCTGTTGGCCCAGCTGTCCTGCAGGTGACCTTCTGATGACCAGTGAAGTGTCCACCTGCAGACCTCACTGAGGCCAGGGCTGCTCCAAGGCTTTGTTTTTCAGCCCCTCTCCTCAAGGCATCCCTTCCTTCCCAGCAGAGCAGTGCTGTGTCCTTGGGGACAGCAGATGGGATCCAAGTGGTGCTGCAGCAGCCAAGTGATGCCTGGAGGTGCCACCAGGGCTGGCTGGCCTTGTGCAGGGAATTCCAGGTGCCCTGGGTATTGCTGTGGCAGGGCCATCCCCAGGGATGCAGCTCTCCAGAGAGCAGGGTTGGGATCTGCTGGGCTCATTAGGACAGAAGGAAGATTAAATAGAGCTGACAGGGAGCTTTAATTGGTGAGATAAAAACATGGCTGGCAGGGAGGGACCTTCCCCACAAAATAACAGGTGAGAGGTGGAAACAAACCATTTATTGATAACCTGAGAGAGGAGAAAACAGCATTTATGATCTGGGAGAGGAGAAAGCATTTCTTGTTAATCCAGGAAGGAATCTCTCGGCTTGCTCAGTCACTCACCCTGTTGTCCTCTCACCTGGGTGAGTTCACATCTTTCTGTGCAGAGTTTTGGGGGATTTGCCTCTCCCTGGGAGGGTGGGCAGGCCCTGGCACAGGTGCCCAGAGCAGCTGTGACTGCCCCTGGATCCCTGGCAGTGCCCAAGGCCGGGTTGGATGGGACTTGGAGCACCCTGGGATAGTGCAAGGTGTCCATGGCAGGGGTGGGACAGGATGAGCTTTAAGATCCCTTCCAACCCAACCCATTCCATGATTCGATGATCCCTCAACTGCTGCAGTCATTCAGGAGCTGTGCAAGGAGCTGAGCTGTTCCTGAAGCAGGAAAAGCTGTCAGGACTCTGTTCCCTGCAAAGCCCTCACCCCAGCTCAGGAGATCCCATCCCACCCCTGCTCTGTCCTGCCTCAGCACAGCCCTCTGGAGCCACCCTGTCTGTGTGACAGCTTCCAAAAATCCCTGCTCTCCATGCTCCCTGCACTTGCCAAAGCTGCCAAGTGTAATTAGTCCTTAGGTCTCAATTAAGCTCTCTGCCGTGGGTCCCACCCTGTTTCTGCTGTCGCTCCTCCCCCTCTGATGCAGTCTGGCTGTTTTCCTGGCAGGATGCTGCCACAGCTCGGCAGCTCTGGAAGCTGGGGCTCTGGGGACTGCTGGAATCTGGGTCTTGGGTACAACCACCCAGACACCAGATGGGCTGGGAGCAGCTGACGTGGCACAGGGGGTTTGTCTTCCTTCCTTCCTTCCTTCCTTCCTTCTTGCTTTTCCCAAGGATGCAGTGCTGGAGCAGCCCCTCTCACACAGGTGGGATCCAAATCTCCCTTCCCAAATTCCCCCTTCCCAATGGCTCTGCTGTGCCAGCCCCTCCTCATGCTGGCAGAACATAAAAATTCCAGAGCAGCCTCAAAAAATGATCCAAACCTTCAACTGACCAAGTGCAGCTGCCAGCCTGGACATAAAGCAGCAGGGCTGGATCATTTCCATGGATTTATGGCCCACCTTGATGGGCATTTTAATGGGCCTTGGGCAGATCTGCAGGAGCCAGGCTCATAAGACAGGCAAATACACTGAATTACCTCTCTCTCTGGGCTACTTCTCAGGAATATTTCTGGCCTTGGGCAAATGTGAAAAGCCCAGGACTGAGACAAATTGCTCAACTCCCCGGGATTAAGAAAGGAATCATTATTTTAGACCGTGTGGGTTGGGAGACAATTAATATTAGACTGTGGCTGTCTTTCCTTCTGAGCAAACCTCAGCTTGACTGAGAGGAACAGAGAGCTGAAAAATCCTGTGCTGGTCCAGGGGCAAGAGCAGGAATAACTGGGCAGGCAGCGGTGGCAAAAATCCAGTCAGGAAACCAGCAGTGCTTTTATTTGATGGATAACAAGAGTCATTCTGGTGCTGTTTTACAGATATCTAAATATCTGTGTCTGCAGGGCTGTGTTTAACCTGCTCCTGACAGGACCAAAAAAAAGTCCTCAAGAGTCTTTCCAAAGAGTAGAAGCAGAATTCCAAATCCCAGGGGTGAATTCCCAAGGCTGCAATCCCAATATGTTTTTTTTTTTTTTTTTTGTTCATTTCAAGTGTGCAGCAAGCCTTGAAGAGGGGAAAACAAATTATGACTAAGGACCCAAAAGGAAAATCCAAAACAACACAAAAAAAGGAAGAGGTGGGAAGATGATGGACAGTTACTGTGGAAAATGGAATTTCAAAATTATCCTTTCCCCTGTCCACCCATAGCCCTGTGCCTGGAAAGGGAAAGGAAGGAGAAGAGGAAGCAAAACTGCGACAGGAGGGAATCAGACCATGTAAGGAAAAGAACTGAATTTAACTGGCACATGCTCTAATCCTTAGTTTATTTCTGGTTAAAAATATAGCAATCCAGTGCAGTGTAATAAGAAATCTGCTGAAAAGGTAGCAGAGAAACAGCTAAAACAGAAGCAAAGCAAAGCTGAGTCCACGAGTCCGGGCTGGATCCAACAACTCTGGACGTGAATGTCGGGGAGGGCTTTTCCCTCCTTCCCCACCCCCAAAATCTCCTGGGAGGGTCTCACCCCCCTCGGGAGCTGCCGCCCTCCTGCGCCCTTCTCCTGCTGCAGCTGCAGGGGGGGATGAGGGGCGGATTTGGTCCCTGGCCCTGCCAAATCCCAAAGGAGCCGCGGGGGAGCACCGAGGGCAGGGATGGGAGCTTTGGGAGCGCCGTGCCCAGGGCTGGAGCTGAGAGCACGCTGTGTCATCGGCACCAGGACAGCTCAGAACAGGGATACGCATCTTTAATGAGTATGCAGATTATCCGTGGGGACAGGGAGGGGACAAAAATCAAGGCAGGCATAGTACAAAGATGGTAGAAACGAACAAATTAAGTGACATAGAAAAAAAAAAAAAAGAAAGAAAATACATCCTTAGAGGCTGCCATTGCCAATGATGTTTGGTTTGATTTTCTTTTTTTTTTCTTTTTTTTTCTTTTTTTTTTCTTTTTTTTTTTTCTTTTTTTTTCCTTTTTTTTTTTTTTTTTAATACAGGGACATGTTGGAAGCTGGAATATACATCCTGCATTACAAAGTGCAAAATACTACATGCTCAGAGCCCAAGCATGATGTCTGAAACAGTCCACAGCAAGATGTAAGAGACAAACCCACCACCCTCTCCCTCCTCTCTGGGACATGCTCCAGGTGCTCCTCCCCAGGTGCCTTTGAGAAACAGTCGGATTTTACTTGGTTTTGTTTTATTGTCATCCTCAGTGGATTGGAATTGAGCCCTCTGTCCCCTGTCCCTCCCCACCCTGCTCCCTGTGCACATTTTTTGGGATGGGCTGGATGCTCCTCACCAGCACAGCACCATCAGCCACTCCATCCGTGCTGCTGGAGGTGCCTCCAAGGGGTTTTGGGGGGGGATTTTTAGCCAGGAGAAATTGGCTGTGAATTAAAAGTAGCTCTGGGTGGTTTTCCTGCCTTGCCATGGGTGAGGAGCAGCCTGGGGAGGAGGAGTGAAGGCAGGAGGGTGCTGCGGCTGCTGCTCACACCTCGTGTTCCCTATTACCCCTGCCCCGAGGAATTCTGCAAAAAGCCAATTTTTGTTTTAAAAACAAGGATCAGAACGGGGCCTGTTCTGCCATTTTCCCATCCAGCCAGGGTTCATTCCTTCCCTGTGCTCCTTCTCTCCTCCTTCTCACAGCAGCATTCCTCCATTTCCAAAAGGTGAAAAGCCTGGTTCTGCTTTTCTCTCCCATTTATCATTTGGATTTCCCTGGGAAGCTCAGCCTGGAGCATCCCAGAACCCATCCCCACTCCACCCAAACCTTCCCCATGGTCCCCTTGTCTCATCTCCATTTTGGGGTTCATTGCTGTTGTTACAAAGACAATTTTTTTCTTTTGTGGGGGGGGGGTGAGGGGAAGGGAAGCGAGGTTTTTTCTTTTGTTGGGATTCCTTCTCATCCTTCCCAGTGTTGGGGGGGCAGAGTGTTGATAGCATTTTGCCATGCCACACAGCATAGTGTTATACAAGCAAAGAATTTTGGCTAAAATCCAAAAAACATTACCCAGGAAAAAAGGCAAACTGTGAGTGAGACTCGATCATTTGTTGTTCTTCTGTGAAAAGACTTGGAAATTGTCAGAGGACAGTTCGAGTTATGATTCTTCCCTTTGTTTTTTTTTTTTTTTTTTTTTTTGTTGTTGTTTGGTTCTGGTTTTTTTGTTTTGTTTTTGTTTTTTTTTTCCCCATTCATACATGTAACTGTTATTTTTGCAAACAAGACAGTCTTGAATTAGATGAAAAAGTTAATAAACAAAATGGCGACTCCAATATTTAGTAAGATCACCATGACTACCAGGATGGGAGCTGAACCCTGCAAGAGAAAGAGAAGGACAGGAGTTAGATGGATCCTTGGAATTCTGCAGGGATTCCAGGAGAACCTGGGGAGAATCCAGGAGAATCTGCTCTGGGGAGTCCAGGCAGCCCTGGGGATGAGCAGATCCCAGCTGACACCTCCCAAAGTGCCCAGGAACCCTTGGAGGATTTTTGAAGCTGCCAAACAAACGCTTGGCTGTACCCCCTGATGGATCATGGATCATCCCATGCCACTCCCATAGGAACTCTGGCCTTAAAAACAGAACTAAAATTGGTTGTTTATCAGGTGGTCAATGAAAAGGAAAAAAAAAACACCAAAAAAGCAGATTATATGGGATCTTAGAGTGGTTTGAGGATGGTTTGAAGTGTCCAGCACATTTCCCAATAATTGCAGTTGTTTTCCAGGTATCCTGGACATCAAGCCAGCACATGGGGGTCCATGTTCAGGCAACATTTTGGGAATGCTCTAATAACCTTTCCTGGGTTTATATGGACCAAATGAAGCTCCTGGGAACCACCTGGGAGTGTCCAAGGCCAGGTTAGATGGGGCTTGGAGCACCCTGGGACAGTGGAAGGTGTCCCTGCTGTGGCAGGGGTGGGATGGGATGGGCTATAAGGTCCTTCCAACCCAAACCATGCCAGGATTCTGTGATTTCACCTGGAAAGCATTGCAGGAACCCCACTGCAGCTTCCCTGTGCACACCCCACCCCAGCTGGGCTGGACATCCCAGGAAAGGTTCAGTCCCTTGGGGAGCATCCATTGCTTCCCCTGGAGCACGTCCTGGACAATCCTGTGGGACTCCACCACCATCCCAGCATCTCGGGGCACTGCAGGTGGCCCTCCAACACAACCTTCTGCAGGACACTGGTCAGGAAAACATCCCTGGCACCTCATCCATCCTGGCACCTCATCCCTGGTGCCACAGTGTGAGTGTGGCTCGCACAGGGTGAGCGCTGCTGGCAGCAGGTGGGTGGTTGCTTTTTCTTGGATTTGCCGGGATCTTCAGCTATTCCTGCTGCATTCCAGCCCTGGGATGCTCCAACCGCTTTTCCCCAGGCTGCTGCCCCCTCCTGGCACTCCCCATGTCGCTGGGATGGAGTGGGGACAGGGCTGGGCCCCCCCTGGGAGCTTTCCCTGGGTGGCTCTGCGGAGCTGCTGGAAAAGGAACGGGAAGAAGCAGCTCCCGGCTGCCCGGGGATGGTTTCTGTTCCGAGCAGCCTGATTCAGCTGCCGTTTGGGAGTGGGTGGGAGCGAGGATGCTGGAGCCTGCTGGAAAGGCATATTTGTAGCTTAGCAACAGGGTCAAAGGCAGCCAAGCCAAGGCAGGGATTGCGGAGAGCAGCCAGGTACCCATCCAGGGCTGGCTGCTCCTGGCAAACCTCTCCTCCTGTGCCACGAGAAGCTTCCAAAGGCAGCAACCACCCCCTGCTCGCTGCTCCTTCCCTTCCCCAGCCCGGCCGTGCCAAGCCCGGCCTTGCTGGCGCTGGGAGGGATTAGCTGCATTTCAGAAGATTATTGGGTTTTAGGGTTTTTGAGCTGCTGGTAATATAATAACAGATTGCAGGCGATTATCAGTGTCATTGTTTGCCTTGGCACGGCCCCGCCGAGGCACAGAACGAGCTCCTGCCCTGGCCCCGCAGGCAGGGAGGGCTCAGCCCCATCTCTGGGCTGCTCCATGGAGGAATTCCCTGCCAAAACAGCACAGCCAGCACTGCCCCTGCTCCAGTTCCCTGTTCCCCCACTTCGGGATGCAGCTGAGGTCCAGACTTTGGGGAGGGATCTCAGCCTTCACTGCTCACTTCTCCCAAAAAACAGCAACAGGACAAGAGGAATCAGCCTCCAGTTGTACCAGGGAGGTTCAGCTTGGATATTTGGGAATAATTCTTCACCCAGGGCAGTGGTGGAGTCCCCATCCCCAGAGCTGTGTGGATGTGGCACTTGGGGACATGGAGCAGTGCTGGGGGAATGGTGGGACTCAATTCCAGAGCGTTTTGCAGGTAAATGATCCTGTGGTTCTGTGATTTGCACACAGGGCATCAAAGCTGTGCTCTCAGCTGGAAAACTAGGGGGACAGAAGGAAAACATCTGCCAAGGATGGGAATCCACACCAATATCAGCTGGGCAAAAGGATCCTTCTCTATCAACAGGTTGGATCTCCAAGGATTTTAAAGCTTTGCTTCCAAGCTTAAAGAACAGAAACTTTGACTTTAACCCATGGACACACTAAAATAGGAATAAACCGTGGTTATGGCACAGGAGTAATAACAGTAATTGTCGCTGTAGAGTAATCCCTGCCCTTCTGCCTTGTTTGTTTTTATCCTGGAACTGTTGTGTAGCAACTCCGGAGTTTTTCTGGGAATACGACGGACAGCTGGTTTACAAATGCAATTGTGGCATAATTAATTTAAGCATTAGCAATCCATTATTATCTGTTATCACAGGGTACAAGCTCTGCCTCTCTGCCATGGAAACCAGAGTGCAGGTTACCTAGGAATCCCTCTGGGATCTATTAAGTGTAATTACTAAGGACTTGGATCAGCAAAAAAAAAAAAAAAAAAAAAAACCAAAAACATAGATATGCACCATTTTCCAGCCTCAGCACTGCAGAAAGGGCTGCAAACTTAGCAGCTCGGTGACATTTGTGCTGAATTGTCACATCACTGCCAGGAACAGGCTCTGTGAAATGGTTAAGGAGCATTTAGCAAAGGAAACATCAGGGAGCCACTTGGCTTTCTCCAGCGGATTGCAGCAGCTCCCGTGGCTCCAGGAGATGCTAAAAGTGCTTGTGTGAGTGAAAGTGAGTTGGGTGGGATGGAAAAACCTGCTTCTACGGAAAAAAAGGCTAAAAAAATGAGAGGTTATCCTCTTAGGGATCCTTTAGCCTCTTAAAGAACTGATTTGTCACCCCTGGTTCAATCCTCACCTTCCTGGTGCTCAGTGTTTATTTAGGTATGTTTGAAGCTCTCATTTTAAGATTTTTATACCAAAAACAGCAGTCACAATTTGGTTCTAATGTAATCAAAAGCTGGTGTTTGGCTCCAAATTTTCCAAGCTAAGAGATGGAATTGGGCTCAACCCCCATAGCCAGTGATAGGAGCAGAGCCAAGAAGGTGCTCCCTGGTACATCAAAGGCCCTGGAGATGAAAAGGCTTTGAAAAGGACCCTGTCGAGTTGAACATCCCATTTCTCTCTGAAGATTATTTACCTCAGGTTGTCTGAACACAAAAGGGATTAGAGGAGGAACAGTTTGTGATTATTATTTGTCTTAAGAAGAGACAATCCCTGCAGCAATGCTCAGCCCTGCCTCATTCCAGAGCTGTGATGGCAACAGGACTCCTCTTCCTCCTTATTCCCATGAAATTATGGCTTCTGTTTATCTGGGCACGCAGCTGCCAGCCGGGATTGAGGTGAATCTGGTTGCTTGAGATGACAGGAACAAGGAAAACCCAGGGATGATTGTGTTGGGAGACCTGGGGATAGCTCCTGATGGGGAAAGAAATAAATGGGAAAACCTGAAGTTGGAAGACCACAGGATAAATCACAGGGTTTAATCCCAGGGAGGTTAATGCCAAACAAGTCCCCAGGTTCCCAAATGGGAACACCTCCATGCACAGGGGATGTTCACACCCCAAACAGGCTGGGGTGGAGAAAACACCCAGGTTTTATTTCTAACTCATTTTACGACCTTTAGGGCTAAAGGTGCCTAAAAAAGGAAGGGAAATTCATCTCCACCTGGGATGAATCCCTTCAGGAATAACCTGGCAGCTCTGGCAAGGGTGTTGCCCTGTTCTTCTAAAGTTCTAAGCCTTCTGATGTTTACATTTTTGTAATGGAGTTTCTCACGCACTTTTCATGTAAATAATGATTGTTTTGCATTCCTTTCTAGAGGAAGAGAGAATTGATGAACTGTTGGTTTGACCAGTGTGATTGGAGAGGCAGCAATTTCATCCTCCAATCCATGGTCACTTTTGGAATTCTATAAATATCGAATTCGGGAAATAAACGTGCTTTTTTTTTTTTTTTTGCCTTGGACACCTCAGCGTGTCCAAGGCAAAAAAATGTCACACGTTCATTTCGTGTGGTATTGCAAGAGCACGGGGAGATCCAGCGGGGAGGTGCCGCTGCCGGGCTCCATCCCCGCTGCCGTGCCGGGGGAGGCTGTGCCGAGCCCTGTGCCCGCAGCCCCGGCAGCTCCCTGCAGATTGGCTGCGTGCTCCTGCCTTTCCCCAGCGACAGCGAAACCTGCCTGCAATATCTGCTGGCAAATCCGCCCCTCAGCCGCTCGCTGCCGGAGGAGGGAGGGAGGAAGGAAGGGAGGGAGGGAGAGGCTGCCGGGATCCCTCCCCGCCACCCCCGCAGGGGCACGGAGGGCTCTCGGAGATCCCTCAGCCGGGAGATGCCTTTAGAGCCTCTGCTGCGCTTCTTTCCCCGGGAATTTCTGCATTTGGGCTGGGGTTTGCTCTGTGTGATGCTGCGGAGAACAGCCAGGGCTGGCTTTGGGCTGCAGCCCTCACGTCTCTGGGGTGCGATGGGGCAGGGCACCGTGAAGGGCCAAGCCTCGAGCCCCCTCACGCCCCGGTGCTGAAGGGCCGAGCCTCGAGCCCCCTCACGCCCCGGTGCTGAAGGGCCGATCCTCGAGCCCCCTCACGCCCCCGGTGCTGAAGGGCCGATCCTCGAGCCCCCTCACACCCCCGGTGCTGAAGGGCCGAGCCTCGAGCCCCCTCACACCCCGGTGCTGAAGGACCTCGAGTCCCCTCACGCCCCCGGTGCTGAAGGGCCGAGCCTCGAGCCCCCTCACACCCCGGTGCTGAAGGGCCGAGCCTCGAGTCCCCTCACGCCCCCAATAATGAAGGACCGAGCCTCGAGCCCCCTCACGCCCCCGGTGCTGAAGGACCTCGAGTCCCCTCACGCCCCCGGTGCTGAAGGGCCGAGCCTCGAGCCCCCTCACGCCCCCGGTGCTGAAGGGCCGAGCCTCGAGCCCCCTCACGCCCCCGGTGCCCTCAGAGCAGGGCGGTCCCTGAAGGCTCTGGAGAGCTGGGGGTCACAGCTGCTGAGCAGACACAGGGGGTGATGGATCAGGCGGTGCCTGAGCCCGGCCCTTCCCGCTGAGCTGCTCCGTGCCCAAAGCGCTTCTCCTCCCTTCCAGAAGCAGCAGATGTGCAGCACCGGCAGGGAAGGAGATCTGCTCCCTTCTCCTCCTCCCCAGCCCTGCCACGGGCTGTGGTCTGTGGATAAAACGCTCGCTGGCATTTCAGAAAGATCCTTTCCCTTCCCAGTCTCTCGACAATTCCTTTTTTCATTTCCCATTTTACTTCTCTTCAAAGGCTTCTGTGAAGCACCCAGGCCCAGGCTTTGTGCCTCATGGGCCTTTAAGGCTGGGAGGGATGGGGACATTCCAGTAAATCCCTTAATCCCACAGCACCGGCACTGGTCCTGGCACATTGGCTCCCATTTTCCTCTGCCCCAACACTGACAATTGCTCGCAGTTTGTCCTCTGGGTGCTGGGGTCAGTGCCCACAGAGGCACAGAGAGATCAGGTGGCCTTAAATGTCATTTTAAACCATTTGTGTGGCTCAGTGACCCCAAAACCCCAAATCCCCTGAGAGCCAACACCAAGCAGTGCTGAATTTCATCGATGTTACTGAGCTGTGGCCTCAAGAAATGACCTTTATGAGAGGATTTTTCAATTCCTGGCGTGCAGCCCCAGCAAAGGGGGGTGGTTCTGGGAGCTTCTTTTAAAGGACTGGGGAAAAGTGACAAAGTTCCTACAGCTCCTACAGACTCCTTTGTGGAGTCTGTATCCCTGCCTGTGCAGCTTTGGAAAAGCTTGGATTCAAGGCCCTGTGGCGCCCAGCTTGTTTTTCAGATGGGAATCAGGAGCAGTGATTATTTTGGGGTGTGTATTTGTGAGACCTGCATACCCAGCCTGTTCCAGCACTGGCAGAGGTGTGCTACCTCTGGAAGCTGGAGCTGCCACTCCAGCACAGAGCCAAGCCCTGGGCTCATGAATGGCTTGTGCAGAGCTGGTTTAGGGCAGATTATTTTTAAAATAAGCTAAGCCGTGAGGGTGACCTCGCTTCTGCTCAGGGATACCTCAGGTAGGGCAAAAATAGCCGTGCTCAGCTCTGAGCATCCCTCCTGCTCATGGCAGCTCCTTTCTCTGGGAGTCCAGCTGGAGAGAGCTGGGAGCTGCCCTTGGAGCCCCTCCTTTTGAGAGAGCTGGCACTGCTGGCACCCAGGGGAGAGGCTGGAGCAGTGTGGGCCCTCACACACCTGCCCACAGCCCTGCCAGGCCCCAGGGAAGGGGGATTTCAGGCCAGTGTAGGGAATTGGGCTTTGGGGGGGGATTGGGGAGCCTTGATTTGCTGTGGGGGTATGTGGAACTGGAGCAGGATTCAGGGAGGATTTGCAGGATGGAGTGTGTGAGTGTCTGTGTTGTGTGGGGATGGATGTGGGGTCCGTGGGATGAATCCTTCCCCCTCAGCCTTCCCCTCCTCCTCCTCCTCAGGGATTCACCACTCCCTGAAATCTGAAATGCTTCTGATGGCAGGTGAGGTCACGGGTTTGGGCAGGAGGTTGGAGCACAGATCCTGCACCTCCCATTCCTCCCCTACACCTTCCCCTGCTCCTGTCCAGCCACCCCCTCTCTGCCAGGCCACTGGAACAAAACCCTGCTAGCACCGTGCAATTCCTGCTAGAACAAATTGTTGCTGGCATTGTGGGTTATTTAAATCCACATATTATCTCTTCCTCTGTATTACATTAGCTTCCTCCCAAACCTTCGCCATCTGTTCCACCCTCGGTTATGAATGTGAGAAAACTGAACATGCTGCTCCGCAGCTCCAGCACTTCCAAAGTAGGATGTGCATCCTAATGGCTTTTCCATGCACTTCTCCACGCAGGCTGGGCCCTTCCTTAGTGGCCAGGACTCGCTGGGAATGGCCAGGAATGTCTTGGTGGCAGTTTGCCTCCAGCCATGTGGAGAGAGGTTTATTGTGACAGCTCCGAGGTGGGAGCACATCTGATGGGCTGGGTGGGGACACAGCTCAGAGCTGCTTGTGCCACTGATCTCCCCAAAATCACGTGGCTCTCAGCGAGGAGAAACAGTGGTTTCATCCCTCCTGGGGGCCCTGTGTCTCCCAGGTTGTGTTGTCAGAGGTGCTGGAACATCTGCGCATCCCACGGCCTTGCCAGGCTGTGTCTGTGCAATTACTGCTGCTGCTCTTCCCCTCTGGGAGCCTGTCAGGCTCCTAATGCTGCCTGTCATGTCTCCAGTGCTTCCCAGGCAGGCAAGGACAGCCTGCATGGCTCTGCTTTTCCAGGGCTGCAGGATGGGTCCTGTGGATCCTCTGTGCTCAGCTCCCCCTCGGTGCTGGGTGGGAGCTGCTGAGCCCAGGGATGGGGAGGCAGAGAGCTCCAGGGCTGCTGGAGGGGATTTATCAGCAGATCCTTCCTTCCTGCATCCCAGGCTGTTCTGGGGGCATTTATCCACAACTCCAGCAGGGAAGGTGGGGCAGATCCATCCTTCCTGCCTCCCAGGCTGCTCTGGGGGGGATTTATCACAGCTCTATCAGGAAAGCTGGGGCAGATCCATCCTTCCTGCATCCCAGGCTGCTCCCTCCTCTCTCTGCAGCTCGGCTCTGCTGGCAGGTGCTGGAGGAGTAGGGACACTGTAGCCATGGCAAATGTCACCACACCTCACACACCTCAATGCCTCTCGCCTGAATTTTCAGCCTGACTGACAAATTCATTTCAGTTTTGTGATCAGGCACCATCCTGGGCTCCCCTGACAGGGAGATTTAGCTCCTTCCTGCTGAAATGTCACCTCCTGAGCGTGACAGGTTTCCATTTCTCCTGGGTAGGTCTGGGGCATCCTCATGGGACACCTCCAGGCCTGCCCTGTGTTTGGCGCTGACTCAATAAGGGACATTTTGGGGCACTGGTGGCTTCCCCAGTGCTTCCAGCAGACCCCATCACCTCTCCTGTCAATGCCAAGCAGTGGGAACAACAAGTGAGGGAACTTCTAATGGGAAATTCAGGAATCCTCAGAAAACAAGACTGCAAAAAACCTAAAACCCCACCCAGCTCAGCCTTCTCCTGAGGACGTTCAGCTCTGTCCAGGTCCTGTGTGAGCTGTGATGTCCAACCTCAGACCCTCCCTCCCCAGGCAGTTCATTACAGCCCTCACCTCATTAGCCATGGTTAATGGCTCACCCTCCTTGACTTTAAGCCCATTAATTCTGTTCGGAGAACAGATCATTCCCTTACACTCTGCAGCAGCTTTAAGATCACTCTGTCTTCTCTCCTGAACACCTTCCCAGCAGCCATTTCATGCCCAAAGCGTCCTTATCTCCCCCAAAATGAGGAGCCCAGGGTGGGGTGTCTCACAAGGGGCTGTCCTGGAGCAGCAGGAAGCTCTGTGGCCATAACCATAACCCAAGGAAGCATCACCAATGCCTTGCCTGCTCCTGCAGCTTTCCCACCAAATTGCAAGCAATAATGGATTTTTATTGCTGGCCCAGGGGCTGGGCTGCAAAACTCCATCCCCCAGGGAATGCTCCCAGCACAGTCTGCAGGGAACTCACCACACCAACGTCCAGCAGAGTGGGAGAAGGGAGCAGAGGGGATTCAAGGCACAAACCCACGACAATTCACATTTTCCAAATTTCCCTCCCACCCGACTCCACTCAGCTCCACAACAGCCCCAGGCTTTCAGGGCAGAATTGCACACCCAGTGCCCTCACTCACCGTACTGGATTTGAGCGCATCCCCACTGTCCTCTTCAGATTCTAGTGCAACAGGTAAAGATTTCTGTGGCGGGGAGAAGGTTAAGTCCCACCTCAGTAGCCGAGGTTCAGCTTTGTCCCCGAATCTCAGGTTTTCCAGTTTCTGCACCGTGGGCTCGGCAGAGGAAGCTGGCCTGAAATTCTCTTTGTTCTGGGACTTAGACCTCAGTCTCTGAACCCCGAAGCCCCGCTCTTCCCCGCGGTGCTCGTCAGCCACGCTCCTGCAGCCTCCCCCTTTGCTGTAGTGTCTTTTTTGGGTGTGAATCTCTTGCATATAAGAATCCATCCTCATGAGGGGCTTCATCTCCATCTCGTAATTGCTCATCTTCTCCTCGTCCAGCTCAAGCAGCTTGGAGCTCCCTGAGCTGTGGTTGTGGGACCTGTGGTGGGAAGTCCATGAAACCGTGGCTGGGGAATCTGTCCACCTCTCTCTCGGCTTGTGGTTGGAGGCCGAATGTTTGTGTCCCCCGCTCCGACCTCTGTAGTCTTCGGGGCCAGCGTTGGAGCCCAGCTGCCCGCTGCGCATCGTCCCGCTCCTCCCGGCGCGGCTCCCGCCCACCTTCTCTTCGCTCCAGCTGTTGGGGCGCAGGTAATCCCCGCCGCGCCCCTCCAGCAACATCTGGATCTCGCCGCCCCTCTCTTCGTCCACCGAGACCTGCCTGGAGAAGTGGGCGCTCTTGTTCCTGCAGGAGGGGCCGAGGGGCGGCGTGGAGCAGGGGCTGGCGGGGAAGCTCTGCAGCGGGCTGTCCTCGGGGGTCAGGTCGGACGGGGTGGTCCCTTTGCGGTACAGCTCGGGGCTCTCTTGCTGCAGGGGCGTCCCGGTGGAGAGGACCTCGATGTCATCGCTCGAGTTCTGCCGCTTCGGCCGCTGGCATTCGAGCCCTTCGGGGGCAGTCGTGGAGAGGAGAGAAGGGAGAGGGGAAGGAAACAGGATTATTTCTGGTGCGTGGATGCCCCGAGGGTTTTTCGTGGCACGGAGAGGGGAGCAGAGGATTGGGTGGTGGGGAGCAGCGGGGTGGGATTGGGACAGCAGTGTCACAGCTGCTGGCAGCACTGGTGTGACACCAAAGCTGCCCTGAGCCCCACCTTGCAGAACTATGACCAGCATAGGAATGGTTTTCCAACCCCAGAGGTGTGGAGAAGCCACCAAGAGGTTCTGATGGTTTTTTGGGATCCATCTGACCACATTTCCTATCAGTTCCCAGTCTGGAAGCATGGGAAGGGAAACCTGTGACATGGCTGGTGGCACACCCTGTGCTCTGTGTTTGTGTGTGCTGGGTGACACTGGGACCACCCTGGGTGTCCTGGGTGACACTGGGACCACCCTGGGTGTGCTGGGTGTCACCAAGATCACCCTGGGTGCCACTGGGATCACCTCACACCAACCTCACCCCCTTCCTGCATGGGAACCACCTCAGTTTTCATCTGCCAGGTGCAGGAGGGAAATGGCCACATCTGGGCAGGTGTGCAAGAAAAACCCCACAAACCTCACATCCAAGGGCTTTCTTGCCTCACACAGCCCAGCAGGACATGGAGATTTTCCTGCTCAGCCCCAGGATGGGATGGAAGGACGGGGCTGGTTGTTCAGGGCCACCTGAGGCCAGCACCCCTCACCCTCCTCATCCCACTGGAGGCTCCTCATTCCTTCAGCTCAGAGACTTCCCAGGCAGGGTCACTGTGGGATGGGCACCTCAGGAGGGGCTGAATATCTTCTGCTGCTGGAGGAACACGGAACAAAAACCTCTAGTGTGTTCATCACTGATGAAACACCAAACGATTTCAAGCGAGCTAATAGTGGTTAATTCTCCTTTTCCCCTCTCCAGTCATTCCCAGCTAAAGCCATGCTAAATTAGGTGAATAATTTGATAAATATATTAAGTGCCTAATGCCCCTGAAATGCATCTAATTGTGATTGCTATGGTGAGACAAGAAACGAGTCTTGAAAAGGGAGAGCTCAGTTTTCCTGCCATCGTTTACAAATGAATGCTCGGCAGCGCCTGCTCAAGCCTCTCCACTTCTGCTGAGCAATTTTCTCTCTTGAACCTTTTTTGGGGAGCTGCTGGGATGTGCCTTCACCCCTGCCAGGGTCGGGATACACACAGGGAATTCTGGAGTCCCCATTGGAGGACTGGCAGAGAGGGAAATAGTGAAAAAACTGCTTGGAAATCTACCCAAGCGATTTATGGGAAATGGTCTCCTAATGACTCGAGTTTTTGGGATGATACTCACATAGTCCAGCCTTCATTTTTCCCCTGTTTGTATGTGGGAGACTGAATCTCCTGGAGTTTATCCAGGGCCCCTGAAAAATCCTGGTATTGGTGGGAAATTGCTGAGAAGGAGAAAGGTGGAGCTCACTCCTCTGTTTTCCTGCAGAATATCTGTCTCTGGGATAAAAGACAGAATTTTTTGGGATGTTTCCCAGGCATTTTTGACCCAGCCACCTTCCAAGATCTCAAATGGGAAGGTGAGGCACAGAAGGAATAGAGGATTTCATGTGAGAAAGCTGGAAAGCCACCAGTGGGAATGGGCTCACCCAAGGTTTTGGGCTTCATCTTCTTCAGTTCAGGGATTTTGCTGGAATTCCAGGGATTTGCAAATTCCCACCATCTCCAAAGCCCCCAGAGCTGATGTCCAGCCCCATAACCAGCCCCAGCCTGGCTACATCCACTGCTGCTGTTCCCAGAGCCCCAAGAGAGGGGACAAGAAACCCCAGAGATGCTCCACACAGCCACACCAGGGAGATGGCACCAAATCCCCCTCATCCCAAACCTTCCCTACCACCAATCCACAGGGGCTTTCCTGGGTTAATCCCCGAGGTCTGGGGCTCTGGGAGGGGCAGGACTGGGGGTGCTGGGGCACATCTGGGGCACATCTGGGGGCCTGCTGCCCCCCAGCCCCGCAGCCCGCAGGGATGGAGGCGTTTCCTTGCGCAGGAACTCCGCGGATGCACGGGGGCCCTTTCGGCACCCGAGGATGTGCAACGATTATCCAGAGCTAAAATTAGCCCCGGGGCACGTGATGTTCCTGGAAGAAGGGTTGTGAGAGCGAAGGAGGATGCAGAGCACCGAATGTGGATTTCCAGAGGGATGGAGGCAGCCGAGCCCGGCCTCCGAGGCTTCAAAGGCAGAGCTGAGGAGCCACGTTTGGGATTTGGGAGCCTCTGGCTCTGTGTGCTGCTGTCTCTGAGCGGGGGGACTCGGTTCTGCAGCACCACCCAAGCCTGGGTGATCCTGCTGTGTGCAGGAATTGGGGTTGATGGGCACCTGGAGATGCCCATGGCTGATGGGCATGGGAACCATGGGTGAGAGGGCAGGATATGAAACAGGACAGTTTTGTCTTTACCTTCCAGGAGCTGCAGCTGCACAGGGGTGCCCAGGGCTGATGCTGAGGTGGGCACAGACCCCTCTGTGGTGTCCCACAGCAGCCACAAACCCCTCTGAGGGGGCACCCAGCACCCCTGGCACTCGCTGTGCCAGGTGGGTGGTACCCACACCCACCTCCCTGCCAGGAACACATCCAGCACCCAGCATCCCATGGAAAGGGAGCACAGCCAGCACCCAGGGGGTGGGTGGCACTCGGCACCCACCGCAGCACGCCGTGAGTGGCACTGGGGACCTGCAGCACCCTGCAAGGGAGCACAGCCAGCACCCAGGGTTCTGAACGAGGAGGGCACGTCCAGAACCAACCATTCTGAATGTGGGGGGCACATCCAGCACCCACAATCCCGTGAAAGGGAGACAAATCCAGAACACACAATTCTGAATATGGGGGGCGCATCCAGCTCCAAAAATCCTGTACAAGGGTGACAAATCCAGCACCCAAAATCCTGTACAAGGGTGACAAATCCAGCACCCACAATCCTGTGGTAGGGGGGCACATCCAGCACCCACAATCCTGTGATAAGGGGGCACATCCAGCACCCATAATTCTGAATAACGGGGGCATATCCAGCACTCAAAATTTTGAATAACGGGGGCACACCCAGCACCCACAATCCGGGGGCAGGGGGCACATCCAGCACTCAAAATTTTGAATAATGGAGGCACACCCAGCACCCACGATCCTGAGCACGGTGGGCACGCAGAGCCCCTGCAATGCCGGCAGGGTGGTGGCAGCTCCCACCTGGCTGTCCCCAACCCGAGGTGGCGGCTCTGTGGGTGACACAGCCTCTCACACCTGCCCGAGCGGCTCCGCGGGCGCTGCCAGCCCTGCCGGCACATCTGGGATGCTGTGTTTGTTTTTTAATGTGCTCTAAGTGGAACCGCCTTCCTTCCCTGCCCTCCCCTCCCGTGGCTCACACAACCCCCCAGACAGAGCTCCAACCACACAAACCCCAGCACGAGCGAAGCGCCACGGCCCCGTCCAGGAGCTAGTAAAAAATATATTACCTAAAAATATCTTTCCAAGAGGTGATTTAAACCAGCAAAGTCTCCTGGCAGGAGGAAATGGAGATGAGGAACATCTCAGGGCTGGAGAAGCCCCTGGGAGCACGCAGAGAAAGCTCAGATCTGCCGTGTACAGATGGGGCTGGGCAGGAGCAGGGATGGGCGGGCTCGGAGCGGGCTGAGCCTCCTCCCGCAGCCGGGAGATGCGGGGGATGCAGGGGATGCTCGGACCGGCCCTGCCTGGGGATGTGCCCCGGCTCAGGCTGCTGCAGCCCCAAAGCTGAGCCATGGGATGTCCCCGGCCGCCCCCGCAGCTCGGTGAGGCGAGCACCGGGCCGGGCTGGGCCAGCACAGCCCATGGTCCCTTGTCCCCGAGCTCGGGAGCAGCCCTGAGTCACCGCAGCAGCCCCTGGAGCAATTAGAGTGAGTGAGTAATCCTCGCTGAGCTGGGAGGGGGAGAACAATGACAGCCGCCTCCCGAGGAGGGCTCGGGGCTGGGAAATTTCTCTATAAATCCAGCCACACTTTAATTATGATGTTAATTATTGCTGGGGGGACTTGGAGCGTCCCCTCTCCCAGCTGGCTGCAGACCCCGGCCCGACCCTGGCTCAGCTTTGGCTCTGTCCTCCCTGAGCTTTTGGTGAGCAAAAATGTGAATAAATCAACAAAGAATGGTGAAAATGAAGGAAGGAAGGAAGGAAGTGTCGGAAGGAAGGAAGGAAGGAAGTGTCGGAAGGAAGGAAGGAAGTGTCGGAAGGAAGTGTCGGAAGGAAGGAAGTGTTGGAAGGAAGTGTCGGAAGGAAGTGTCGGAAGGAAGGAAGGAAGGAAGGAAGGAAGGAAGGAAGGAAGGAAGGAAGGAAGGAAGGTCGGTCAAATGTGGATTTTCCCAGTGACTGATTTGCACAGCTGAGGGAAAGGTCAGGTTCCATTGGGTCCAACCTTTCCAAAGCAATCAGGAACTGCACCAGCCATGGGTATAAAGTCAGTGGTGACCTCTGGGATCATCTGTGTTTGCATCCAGTGCCCTTGTTGGGCTCTTTCTTTGCAACCACCACAAGGGCTATGAACTAAAGACTTGGGGAGAGAGAGGAAACACTGGGAAAACAGTACAGAACAAGGTGGAACTGCTGGATGTTGACAGCCCTGCCCTAAATCTCCCCAAACCTGGTATTCCATGGAGTTTTCCCCTCCAGGAGCTCCGGTGGGGATGGGGAGCTGCGGGCACAGGCTGAGCCTCCAGCCAGGGCAGCTTGGGGGCTTTGGGGGTGTTCAGGGCTGCGAGGGCAGGGCCTGGCAGGGACTGACCGTTCTCCCTGTGCTGGAAGGAAGGTGAGAACTCTTTGGCAGTGATCCTGGCGATCCGCGCTTCCTCCTGCGCTTTCTGCGCCGCCGTCACGGCCGCCTCCGCCTTGGCCCTGGAGTGAGAGGTCCTGCAAGGCAACAGAGACAGCAGCACCCCGTTAGGCAGCTCCTCCCTGCCACGGGAAACCCCACATTTCCCCCACATTTCCCCCACAAAACCCTTTGGCTGTGAGGGAGGAGCTGCCAGCAGAGCTTGGGGCTGGCTGGGGAATGGGGGATTTTCCAACACCTTCACGAGCTGCTCCTCAGCCTGGAAATCACCCAGGAAATTCAGATTTGTTCCCCCAGGGTCCCTCCATCCCATTTCCCACCCCGTCCCAGCGGCCTCTCCGTGCATCTCCCACGAGCCTCCAGGGTTGAATTTAAAGCTGGTTTGGTTGTTTTTTTAACCAAACCCGTTTTTTTGGGGATGAAATAAAAAAAAAAAAGAACATTTCCACGCCCACCCCCACGTTTTGCGTAAAATGCTGGATGTAAATAAATACTGGGAGCAGAGGTAGGAGCGGGGGGTTTGGCTCTGGAGCCGCCTCCACCATCCCTTCACACATTTTGATCAGGGCACTTTTTCCCTCTGGATCAACAACTGTCCCCTGCACTCGCTGATGATTCCCCAGAGGCTTTTTTTGGCTGGCATTTCATCCCATCACTCAGGATTTACAGCTTCTCTGAGAGCATCCTCCGGAGGTTGCTTTTCCCCCTTTTCCCCTTATGTGAGCTATCCAGGCACTTTCAAAAATTCCTGCTCCCACCCCGGTGCAGGCAGGGTTATAAATAACTCCACTGATTTCTTTTCCCTCCAAAATCAGGGCCTCCATCTCCTTTAATCATTTTTTTTCTGCCTCTCTCTGAATTCCCTCTAATTTCTCGACATCTGCGTGGAGAGGGAGTGCCATTTCTGACAGGCTCCTAAAAATGGAAAACAGGGCCAGGAATGTGCCTGCTTTGGTAGGAAGGGCTGGGGAACAGGGTGTGAGTGTGGTTGTGCTGTCACCTGTGTTTGCTCCTGACACTTCTCAGCTCTCTTTGCTCTAATAAATGCTTTATTCCCAGCCATTGGCTGCTCTGGAGTAGCCCTGGAAGCGAATCCGAGCTGTTTTCCAGAGTTATTGGGGGTGGTGGAGTGGCTGTGGTGGTGCTGCTGCAGGTCCTGAGGGTTCTCTGTGATTAATGCACCCAAAAATTGGGTTTAAATGGGTTTTTACTCAGTGGTCTCCCTGCCCAGCACTCAGGTGGGGTCAGAGGAGGGGACAAAGCTGTCACAGCCCATTCCCTGTCAGGTATCCCAGCCCTGCTCTTTTAGGAGGAGCAGGGATGCCCCAAGGAGGAGCTGCAGCAAACTGCTGGGAGGGGAGGTCCAGACTGCTCCCTTTTTTCATGGAACCATGGAATGGTTTGGGTTGGAAAATACTTTTAAGTCCATCTCATTCCAATCCCTGCAGGGACAACTTCCACTGGTCCAGACTATTCCAACCTGGCCTTGGGCACTGCCAGGGATCCAGAGGCAGCTTCTCTGGGCACCTGTGCCAGGGCATCCCCACCCTCACAGATATTGGGAATTTCCTCCCAATATCCCATCTAAATCCACCCTTTTTCAGCTTCAAGCCATTCCCCCTTGTCCTGTCCCTCCATGTCCTGTCGCATTCCTTCTCCAGGTCTCTTTCCAGCCACATTTTTGTCACCAGTGTGCTCTGTGAGAAACACTGGGACATCAAACCTGTGCATTAAACCATCAGAGCCACCAGGAGGTTAAAATTCAGATTCTGCCTCTCTGAGCTCCTTAAACCTCTGGCATCTTCCAGGGGAGCTTCTCAGGGATGTGGATTTGAATCTCCCCCATCCATTTATCCCCTGGCCTGGAGCTGCCCGGGCTGGGGCTGTCCCTGCCTCTCTGCAGAACTTTCCCAGGTCCCTGCTGGCCCAGCTGAGGATTAACAGTTGCTGGCCCAGCTGAGGATTAACAGTGTCTGTGAGAGCCTGGCCCGTGCTCAGCAGCCAGGATTACACTCTGCTTCTCCCTGGAGAGGCGCCTGGAGCCGCTCAGCCCTCTCTGCCTGCCAGGAAAGGGGGCTGGAGCAGCAGCTGTGCCCTTCCAGGGGTCACACGGGGGTGGTGGCAGAGCAGGAGGCGACACTGGAGGAGCCCACATGGAGCCACCACCCCAGGCTGGGCTTCTGGGATGGCCCAGACTCTGCTCCTCCCTGTGGCACACAGCACCCCCTTGATGGAATCATGGGATCATTGATTCCATGGAGAATGAGCTCCAGGGTCACCAAATCCAGCCTGTGTCCCATGCCCACCTTGTCCCCAGACCAGAGCACTGAGTGCCACCTCAGGAATTGCTGGGACACCCCCAGGATGGGCACTGCAGCCCTCCCTGGGCAGTTCCAGTGCCTGGTCACTCCTTCCAGGAAGAAATTCCTCCTAAAATCCAACCTAAATGGATTAAAATCACTACCTGTGGAGGGTGGATGCATTTCCATCTCTGGAAAACACCTGAGACTTCTGGATCTGCTCATCCCCATGGACTCCCAGGATGAGCCCAGAAAGTGCAGGGAATTTAAAAAATGAAAACTTGGAGATTTGGCTCAGAAAAGGTTAAAAATCAATCACATCAATGAAGGGATGATCCAAATACACTCGGGGAGAGACGGAATGCACTGGATTCCCTGGAGCACAGGGACACACTGGATTCCCTGGAGCAGAAGGACACACTGGATTCTCCAGAGCAGAGGGGACACACTGGATTCCCTGGAGCACAGGGACACACTGGATTCCCTGGAGCACAGGGACACACTGGATTCCCTGGAGCAGAGGGACACACTGGATTCCCTGGAGCAGAGGGAACACACTGGATTCCCTGGAGGACACACTGGATTCCCTGGAGCAGAGGGACACACTGGATTCCCTGGAGCAGAGGGAACACACTGGATTCCCTGGAGGACACACTGGATTCCCTGGAGCAAAGGGAACACACTGGATTCCCTGGAGCACAGGGACACACTGGATTCCCTGGAGTAGAGGGACACACTGGATTCTCCAGAGCAGAGGGGACACACTGGATTCCCTGGAGGACACACTGGATTCCCTGGAGCAGAGGGACACACTGGATTCCCTGGAGCAGAGGGACACACTGGATTCCCTGGAGCACAGGGACACACTGGATTCCCTGGAGCAAAGGGAACACACTGGATTCCCCAGAGTGCTGCTGATTAATTGTTTGTAAAGCTCCCTGAGACGCTGGCAGGAGTGAAAAGCAGAATTATGGAGATCCATACGTTGCATAATAAAATCCATAAGTATTCCCAAATAAATGCCAGTAATCCAGTTAGTGCTCACATGACTTTGTCACATCCTAAATTTACCAGCTGTCTCCTTTCTCCACGCCTGCTGCTCGTGGCGTGTGCTAAATCTTAATTCCCACTTAATTGCCTGGAGTTTATTTCCCTGGAAAAGTGGGGTTTTTTCCTCCCTGACACATGGACAGGGCCTGATCTCATCACTCTGCTCCTCCTTTCCTAAGTGCTGCCATAAATTTTTTCCGGGATGGAGACGCCAAACTGGAGAGCACGGTGAAAATAAGGCTGGGGCTTTCCCCATAAAACAGAATTATGGGATGGTTTGGGTTGGAAGGGACCTTAAAGATCATCCTGTTCCTGTGGGCTCATGAGGGGATGGAGGGAAGAGTGATGCAAGAGGAGCTGTTTAATTCCTCCCACTTCTGAGCATCCCCAGCCTCCTCCTCCAGCTGGGATGAATCCAGGAGCCTGGGATAGGGGAAGGTGTCCCTGATCATGGCAGGGGGGAATAGGATGGGCTTTAAACTCCTTCCAACCAAACCATTCCATGGTTCCAGGATTTTACTGCACTTCACCATCCAAGCTGAGCTGGGGGAGGGTGTTCAGGCCAAGACTGGGATTGGGAAGAGCCAGAGAGGGGGAAGACCAGGATGGTTTGTGGCTTTTGAGCCCCCGTTTTGGGTCTGAGGGCAGAGTCCCTGCTGGGGCTGGCCTGGAATATTTTATTTATTAATTTTTTGCCAAGCTGACTCACTCTTCTCGGAGGATGAGCGGGCAAGTGGTCAAACTGGCAAGGGGAGCTGGCAGGAGGCAGGGAAAAATCCCAACCAACCAGATTCCCAAAAATCTTTGCAGATCTCCTGTGATTTGGCCAGAGCTGCGAGGGGAAGGGATAATACCTGGGCCTGCTTCCTAATGCCAAGTTTATCAGCTCCAGCTAATCTATAAGAAGCTGGAATCAACTGATTTGCAAGGAAGAACTTGGCTTTTTAGGAATTCCAGCAGTGACTCTGGGCTGGCTTGGAGTGAGCAAGGAGTGGATCCAAGGGTTCTGCTGCAAAGCCACTGCTGGGGGATGGTTTAGCCAGAAAAGGGTGAACTCCCAGCAAAACCCTCAGGGATTCAGGAAGGAAGGAAGCAAAATTCAAACCAGGTGAGGCTTGAGAGGTGTTTTGGTTCCAGGAATGCTTTGGCAGGAGAACAAGTGGGACAAAGTGCTTTAAAATTAGGCTGGAAATAAGAACGGGTTTGCAGAAGACCAGAAATGTTTCAGAGCTGGGAATGTGACTCCTGGAATTGCCAGGATGGCACCTGGAGCCATGAGAAACCTGGATCACTGGTTATTCCTTCTCCATTTGCTGTTTGAATCCATCCAGGGGAGGGATTTGCCCCCTTTATTCCTATTTTCCCAGTGTTTTTGTACAGAAAATACATTCCAATAAAAACCAGACAGCAGACACTGAGCAAACTAATGCTTGGGGTCAAAGGGAGCTCTGTGCTGAACACAGAGAGAAATCCACATTATTGGGAATGTTAAAAAGCATCCTATGAGTAAGATTTCTGGGAAAGAAGGTCTGTTTCCCAAAAATCACGGGAATTGGCAGCTCTGGCTGCTTTTTTCCAAGCAAACTTCTCGCTTCCCTGACCCCAAAGCCTGGCTGAGGGAAGGATGGAATTCCTGCTTTACTGCTGGGATCCTGTGCAGGGATGGGGATGCTCAGCCCTCCTCCACCCCACACCCAGAGCTCTCCCATTATCCCAACTCCAACAGGAGCACCACGAGGCTGCAACAAGTCCCAAACCCTTCCCACCCCATGAAAGGACCCCGTGGTCCCTATTTTCATGGAAAACCTGGAAATTGGCACATTTCCCACAGGCTTCTCTGGGAGTGGTGAGGATGGAGTTAAGCTGCCAGTGAGGTCATTCCTAATGAACAGCCTCAAGTTTTCCTAAGGGGCCAGGTTGGCTCCATCTGATCCACTTTGTCTCCAGGTCAATACTTCATCAGGCAGCTTTGGGGCTGGTTTTTTTTTGTTTTTTTCCTCTTTAAATGCATCTTTATCTTCCTATAGGAGGGAATGTTTTCTCTCCCTCCATTACAGAGCTTCATGTATTTTTAAAGGGCAAAATTCAATTAAAACACACGCCAGCTGCAAGGAAATACTTCAGGAAAAATTCAGAGAGAGCATTTGCAGGGTGTTTGAGACTCTCTCATCCAACCCCCGGGGTCAGGAAAGCCTTGGGATGCACCTTGTCCTGGGAAGGGATGGCTGGATGAAGGAGAAAAAAGAGATTTTCTGGAAAACCCAGGCTGGCGTGAGGCTGGGCAGGGATGGCTGGACGAGGTGAGGAAAAGGAGATTTTCAGTGCAGCCTCCCCAGCGGGAATCCCTGGGCTGTGTGGGCTCCACGGGGGTTGTTTTCCAGTCCCTGTGGCCCAGCAGGGTCCAGCCCTGATTGCATCCAGCTCTGAACACAAAGCACCGCTCCCCGGGGATGGATGCCAGCCCCGAGCCCTGGGGACGCTGCATTTGGGATGGCTCGGGGATGGGGCAGGACCGGCGATCCCAGCTCCCCAACCCTGCAACAGCTCCGGGCAGCCAGGAGGGGAGGCTTGGCTGGGCTTCGTGCTCTCCTAGATGGGACAAATTGGGACTGAATTATTAATAACCACTGCAGACTGTCTGGTTTCCACCTCTGCGGGAGCCTCTCTGATTTAGGGCACAGCTGCAGTGCCCATCCTGCCTCCCTCTGCCATGCCAGGGGCAGCGCGTCCCGCATCCATCCCCTGAGGGCCGGAGCCAGGCCCTGTCTAGACACGGCCCCGAGGGAACGGGGGGATGGCAGCAATTAACAACCTGCTTGTTATTTTCCCTATCTGCCGTTTATTACCCCGATCAAAACCCGCTCCTAATTCCAGCCTGGCTCTTGCCACAGCTCTGGCGGCTTCCCTGCTATTGCAGCAGGCTCTCCGGGATTTGTGATTTGAGATTTGTGATTTGTGCAGGCAGCAGCACCGCGCTGCTCCTCAGGGGGTGCGATATTAGCCACACCAATTAGCTGGCTGTGGAGAAATTCCCATTTACCTGCTCAGCGCAGGCATTCTTCCCAGCCTGCTCCCTCCGTCTGCTTTCCCCTCTGTTTCCCCCTCTCCCCCCCGCCCTAACCATGGCTGGAATTCTTAATTAAGGGGGAAAAAAGCTGCTTAATGTGACCTCTGACATGACGTAATGCAGCCCCGAACGTCTGCTCGGGCTCTTTGCAGCCAGACACGGAGCAGGTGCTGTGCATAGCAAAGAGAGAGGCAGCCTCGGCAGCTCCAGATGGAGATTTGGGGATGGGAGCATGGATGGATCACCCCTGGGCTCTGAGGAGGAGCAGGAAAGCTCCCAGGGAAGGTTAGGAGACTCTGGCATGGCTGGGATGGGTGGAATGGTGATAGCACGCTCTGAAAAAACTGGCTCTGGAAGTCACATCTCAAAAGAATTAAGGAAAAATAAACACTCAAACTCTTTAATCCTGGAAAAAAAACCAAATCCCCTCAAATGTGTTTGTTGCTGCCCAAGAAAGCAAATTAGAGAGAAGCACGTAAAATGTTGTGGTCAGGAGGCCAAATCCAAGTTTCCCTGTAGTTTTACAGCAGGAAATGTCACTTTTGAGGGGGGAAATCATTCCCAAGGCAGCTGGGAGAGCTCGTGGACAGCTGGGACATGAAATGCTCCAGGCGTCCCAAACTCATGGGGACAGGGCTGGAGTCAGGTCCTGTTTAGCTCAGTGCTCCAGGAACCTGAGCCAGAGCCTTCCCCACCTTTACATTTTTGGAGTTACAAATGGGGAGCGAATTCACTGAGGAATCTTTTGCCATTTTACACTGAAATCTCATTTTTTAATCCAAGTAAGGGGGAAAAAAATATCCCAGGCTGTGTCCTTATGTCCTGTGCCTTGTCTTGGAGTGACCAAAAGGAGTTTTGCTGGAGAACTGAATTCACAACATGGAAAGGTGCAAAATCTCAGTGACTGGGGGGACAGGGATGTGCCATGTCCCCAAAATTCAGGGAGAAACAGCTCAAACCACATCCCAGAGCTGGGTCACTCCCAGTGGAGAAAGATGAGAGCATCAAATGCCAGGATTGCCTCCAGCTCACCTCATTCCCACCATCCCCAAAAGGATTTATTTATTTTATCTCTGTTTTTGCCAAACAAAAAATGCCAAGAAAATCCAAATCCATCGACTTTAAAAGGCTGGGCCAGGTGGAGCTGGTACCCAGAGGCACATCTGGCACCAGGATGCTCCCAGCATCTCCCTGGCCAAGGAGCACATGGAATAAGCAGGGCCAGGCAGATCCCTGCATTTCCCTTCCTTTTAACTTTGTGCCCCCAGCAAGGACAGAGCTGATGGGCTCTGCAGGGAGACGATGCCCTGGGTGTTATCTACAGCTGGCCAGAAAATCAACATCTGGAGAGGGAGCCTCATCCCTGGCCATCTGTCACTTGCAGTGGAGCTCTGCAGGAGGCAGGCGAGTGACAACACCAGGATTGGCCTTGGGAAAGGGTGGCTTTGAGGCCACTGTCCCCCCTGAGGGCTGGCCTCTCTCCACTTTGCCTTCCTGGGGCACAAATCCCCCAATCCCCCTCACCTGCCCAGCCCTGGTGGGTGCAGGCAGGATGGAGAAGGGCTGGGGGTGCCCCCAGGGCTCTGTCACCCCTTTGTGGGGCAAGAGGTGGCCCCAGCCCTGATGACTGTGGGGAGATAAAGAATAAATCCTCCCCTTTGCCACAGCAATGAGCATCTCCTGCCTGCTCAAACTCCCACCCAGCACGAGCCACTTCCCTCATCCCAGCTGCCTGCATGGGGTTTGAGCCCCAAAATCAGCTGCACCCCACAAAATCTCACTTTTCCTACCCCCACCCTGAGGAATTGGGACTTCCTTAGTCACAACTCTGAAGGGATAATCAGTCAGATCCATGGGTTAAATCCCCCTGGGATTTTCAGGGGGGAAATTTGCTTAGCAGGGTCTACATCAAATCCTTTAATTTCCTGGATTAGGAAGTCAGGACAGCATGTCATTTGTCCTGTGGGGAGGAGGTGACAGAAACCTTATTGCCTGGGGCTTTTCAAACCTGAACAAGAGAGAGGGGAGCCTGGAATAGCCCAGCCCATTCCCTGTGCTCCCCCAGCATCCCAAACTCAGGGGAAGGAAAACCAGCAAGGAAAATACTCAATAATTTGGCTCAGCTCTGTGTTTTCCTCCTGATATTAATTTTGCCTCTCCCTGGGGAGGAAAGAGTGTGGGGAGGGACAAGGATGGGATGTTGGGGATGTTGCTGAAGGGAAGAGGGTGGGAGCAACCAGTAAACCCAAAATGGGAGTTGGGAGAAGAAAATAAAAGCACAGAGACCTCTCTCACAGGCTGGGAAAGCAGCAGAGAGACCCCAGCCCTTCCCCTGGGTTCTTCTCCACCCTCAAATTTTGGGATGCAGGATCCCTGGGACACGGCAGGGACACATTGGGGAGGGAGGGGCTGCCAGCATCTCCCCTCCCAGCCCTTGGCCTGGCTGTGGGACTGGGTATCCCAGCACCCTCCCCACCCCTGGGAGGGTGAGGATGAGGATGGCGAGGACAGCAGCTGCCAGGGGAGGGATCTCTCCTTCCCTGCCCAAAATCCCTGGGAAAAGCAGTGCTGCAGTTTTGTTGAGCAGGAAAAGAAAGGAAAAGGAGAAACAGCAGAAAGCAAAAGGAGAAACAGCAGAAAGGAAAAGGAAAAGCAGCAGGAAGGAAAAGGAAGAGCAGCAGAAAGGAAAAGCAGGGGCTGCTGGGTTTGTGTTGCTGTTTTTGGTGTATTTTGCTTTCCCTCCGCGGGTGATGAAGGGCTGCTCCACTCAAAGCAACAGGGAGAGGCTCCATCGCTTTGTGCCGGGCAGGCGGGAGGTTCCTGGGGCTGGAATGGCCCAGCTCCCCTCCGGGAAGGGCTGGATTGAATGAATTCCGATGATCCGCACTGCGATGGGCTGCGGTGCGATGCCGGGGATGAGGAGGAGGAAGAGGAGGAGGAAGAGGAGCCGGTAGTTTCTCTTTTCCCCGCGCTGCTGTCTCCTCCTGCCCGGCGCTCCGGGGCAGCCCCTTCCCTCCCATGGCAGCGCTGCCAGCCCTGAATCACCTCCCGTCCTGCCCGCCTCGCTGCCAGCCCGTGCCACCCTCCCTGTCCCCTCCATCTGCTGTCCCCGCGCAGGTGACCGCTGCTGGCACCGCTCTGCCCCTCCTGCATCCCAAACCCCCTTTCCTGCTCCGTTCTCTGGCTGAGCCATCCCTCCAGCATCCCTAATGTCCCTCCGGCACGTCAAATACCCCTCCTGCATCCCAAATGTCCCTTCTGCATCCCAAACGCCCCTCCTGCATCCCAAATGCCCCTCCTTCATCCCAAATGTCCCTTCTGCATCCCAAACGCCCCTCCTTCATCCCAAATGTCCCTCCTGCATCCCAAACACCCCTCCTGCATCCCAAATGCCCCTCCTTCATCCCAAATGTCCCTCCTGCATCCCAAATGCCCCTCCTGCATCCCAAATGTCCCTCCTGCATCCCAAACACCCCTCCTGCATCCCAAATCCCCTCTCCTGCTCCGTTCTCTGCCTGAGCCATCCCTCCAGCTGTGCTCAGCTGTGGGACCGTCACAGAGCACCGCGTTTGGGAGGTCTCTGCTGGCGGGGACAGGGACAGAGTCACGGGGACAATGAGGATCCGAGGGAGTGTCTGTGCCACTTCACAGCCCGGCAAAGCTGGGAATGGTTTTGGGGATGTTTGTGACACACCTGGGCTGTGGATTTGGGATGTCTGGTTCATGTTCAGCTCCTTGGAGAAGGAAGGGGTGTGAATGGCCAAACTGGGATCAGAGGTGCTGGGTGAGGGATGGGAGGGCAATGAAAACCAAAACCCCACTGAGCTGCTCTGCCAGGAGTACAAATGACCCCGGTGAGGTTTTTCCTCACAAATCTTCATCCCTACAAAAGAGATTCACTGTCCAGCCTGCCCTGCCCTGGAGGCTGCACCCCGGGGTGGGGTGGCTGTTGGGGACACACCGAACCGGCCCTGCACAAACCCAGAGGCTGCTCCTGACTTCTGACACGGCCACAAAAGGGCTTAAGGCTGCAAATCCCGTCTGAGCAGGAAGTTATTAAATTGGCATGGCCGGAGCACGTCCATAGTCACGGTGCTCACATCGCATCACATCCCGCAGGGAGGGAGGGAGGGACAAACGGGACACTCCGGGATGGCAGAGCCAGGCTGGAGGTGGGAATGAGCCACGGGTGTCCTTGTCACCCCGGCTGAGGGGACACACCCCAACAGCACCGACAGCCGATCCTAATGGGATCCCCCGAGCCCTGGCAGGAGCAGGGAAGGGGCAGGGAAGGAGGGAAAGCTCAGTCCCAGCAGCAGCAGAGCCCGGTGGAGGCTGCCAGCCCAGGCTCTGCTCCTCTTGGGTCACACAGGGGAGGTTTGGGGCAGAGAGGGCTGGGGGGACAAGGGAAAGGTGCTGTGAGGAGAATCAGCTCCTGCCCCAGCTGCTGCCAGTCTGGGAGTCACCTCCATCCACCCCTGAGTGTTCCCTCCCTGACCCTTTGCATCCCCCAAGGAAAGGATGGGGAGACAGGAAGGGATGGAGGGAGCACACTCACCCCACACGAGGCCTGGGGGCTCCGGGTGATGCCCTCAGTGCCCCATCAGTGCCCAGCTCATGGGCTGAGGGGACTCCTGCACACCCCCAGCTCCAGCCGCTGGCAGGGCCTCAGCAGGGAGCAGCAGCACTTCTCCAGAGGGCCATGAGCAGAGAAATCCTCCCTGGACTCAGAATTGCCCACACAGGGGCTGGTGAGAGTCCCTGCCCCACCTGGGCATCAGCTCAGCCATCCCTGCATCCAGCTCAGCTCTGCCCCAGCATGGCTTTGTGTGTCCCTGCTGTGCTGACCCAAGGAAGGGACACAAAACCCTTTTGGGGCCATTAAAACCACCCCTCCTCTTCCTCCTCCTCCTCCTTGTCCCTCTCCATCCTCAGCAGGAGCCCCTGGGGCAGCACGAGGCGGGATTGGGGTCAGCACCCCCAGGCACCCAAAGAGCAGCAGCAGCAGCCCGAAATCAAAGGCAGCCCAGACAATGGCAGAGCTGCGGGCTCAGGCCGGGCACAGCATTAAACAGCAGCACCACCGGGGAGGGGACAGCCGCTGGGGACATTACCGGGGCTGGGGACATTACCGGGGCTGGGGACAGCCGGTGGGGACATTACCGGGGCTGGGGACATTACCGGGGCTGGGGACATTACCGGGGCTGGGGACAGCCGGTGGGGACATTACTGAACACAAGCACACTTTCACATGCATTATTTTACAGATTCCTGTGACTCTCCGAGCAGGGCTGCAGCAGCTTTGCTTTTCTCTGGGTTTGCCCGAGCTGTGTTTCCATTTTTCTCGTTTTCCTCACAAAAATACCTGCTTGGCTCTAAGAACCTCCTGCACTTTGCTGCTCAACCTCAGCCCTGGCTGCAGCATCCTCAGGGAACATCCAGGCTGAGTGCAAACATCCCCCTTGTCCTCTCCTCGCTGCCAGGTTGTCTTTATTTCCTTCCTTTTCCTATTTCCCTCCAGTTTCCCTGGCTGGAGTTGAGTGACACTGTGCTAATTTGCGGCCCAGCTCCTCCTGAGACTCTGGAGCTTTAATTATATTTTTCTCCTGCTTGGTGCAAGGCTGGGCTATAATTATGCCAGGGAGAGCATTTACTTAGGAGTGACCTGGGAGCAGCATTCCCTCTGGGAGCCAGGGCACTGCCTGCTCCCAGGAATTCTCATTTAAGGTGCTGGGCAGTAGATCCCCCGTGCTGGAGAGGAGTGAAGTGTTTGCCACGTGCCACCCATCCCTGGGACCGATCCAGGGATGGTTCCTCCTTCCATAACCAGCCCAGCCACTAGTTACAAACCCCAGAATTGGGGTTACACTGGTTACAAACCCCAGAAATGGGGTTACACTGGTTACAAACCCCAGAAATGGGGTTACACTGGTTACAAAGCCCTGAAATGGGGTTACACTGGTTACAAACCCCTGAAATGGGGTTACACTGGTTCCAAACCCCAGAAATGGGATTACACTGGTTACAAACCCCAGAAATGGGGTTACACTGGTTCCAAACCCCTGAAATGGGGTTACACTGGTTACAAACCCCAGAAATGGGGTTACACTGGTTCCAAACCCCAGAAATGGGATTACACTGGTTACAAAGCCCTGAAATGGGGTTATGCTAGTTCCAAACCCCTGAATTATGGAAGCAGGACAGATGTAGGGTCTGTCTGAGCTGCCATCACCCATCCTGGAGAGCTGGAGCCAGCCCTGATCTCCCCTGGCATTCCCTGGGCACCCATCCCTCCCATGCCAAAATCCAGGGGCTGGGCTCAGCTCCCTGGCCCACCTTTGTTGCCTGGATATTTTATTTCAGTGCATGATGACACACCAGAGCCTACAGATAATTTGCCTGAGGTGTCAACTAGCACTAATGAGATGGGGCTCGGGGTGTCCAGTGCATCCTTCGCCCTTCCAGGGCGGCAGCAGAAAGAGTGCAGGCTCTTGGCTGATTGGAGAGGGAATGAAAATCTCCCAGAGCGCTCAGAGAACACCCTGAACATTCCTTTTAAACAGCTGGGAAAGAGTCCCCTCCTTGTCTCCCTCTGAAAATATCATGGAATCATGGAAAGATTTGGGTTGGAAGGGACCTTAAAGTTCATCCAATGTCACCCCTGCCATGGGCAGGGACTGCTCCCCTGTCCTGGGCTGCTCCAAACTTTCTCCTGGCCTGGTACCCTCCCAGGGATGGGCCAGCTGCTACCAACAGCACTTCCTCACTCTCATCCACATCCCTTCCTCCCTGCTCACTTCACCTGTACAATTCCAGAGAATCAAAGGGAATTTTGTGCTCTCCCATTTAAATTGCAGCTAAGAACATTTAGGAGAATCTCCTCTTGACCCTAAAAGAAATCCCTTAAAGGTGCAGATACCCCTGTGCTCTGCTCACATTCCACCAACTTTGGGAAAGCAATTTACTTGTCTCCAGCTCACTGTTTTTAGCCTACTTTCCTCAGGAAATGGGGCTCACTCCTGTGATTGTGCTGTTTATATATCTATATGCCATCACTCCCACACTAATAACTTTTGAACGTGTTGGCCAATTCCAACCAAATCTGACAGAGCGGCAGAGTTTTCAAAAATACTGAATTCCTACAAATTTAATGAAAGCCGTGGGTGGGCACATATTTCATATTTTTTTTCCCCCACCAAGGGAAAGGCTGCAGAGTGAACTCAGACAGAAAGGAATACACACACAGAGCCACACCAAGGGCTGGGAAATTGAGTTTTTGTTGTCATTAGAGGGGGGATATTCCACCCCTGAGCCCCAAAATCTCAGGAATGAGCACCAGGATTCTCCCCCAGCTCTGCTTTGTGGCATTTGGACGATGCAGTTTGGTGTGGGCACTGCAGGGGAGGCTTCCTTCATTAGGAAGCTTTAAAATTAAATCGGACTAAGATTAATAAGAAAGCTTTTCCAGCTGGATCTCAGTCTGTAAAACCTTGCTCTGCTCTGGTTCTGCAGGCTCAGGGACTCTGCCAAAAGCCTCAGGAGGGGGGAGAGCTCGAGCTGAGGGATTGGAGGTTTCAGACAAAGCGGTTTAAGGTAAAAGAGCAGAGATTTACATGGGATATTGGGAAGGAATCCTTCCCTGGACCCACCTAATCCCATCCATCTCCACTCTCCATCCTCCACCCTCCACTCCCCAGCCTCCCTGGGAGGGCAGGGAGATGCTCACAACTGGCATTCCTGACTCGATTTCCCCCCTTCTCTCCCATAATTAGAGGTGGAATATTACATGTCAAGAACTCATTAAGCATCTCTTCCAATCCCACTCTCATGGCATTCCAGGATCATCACCACTGGGGGATTAAGGATGCTCAGGTTCTCAGACCCAGCATCCCATGGCAGACTGGAGCTCCACATTTCCAGGATCCATCCCACAGCTCACTAGAACTCCACATTTCCAGCATCCATCCCACAGCTCACTGGAACTCCACATTTCCAGCATCCATCCCACAGCTCACTGGAACTCCACATTTCCAGGATCCATCCCTCAGCTCACTGGAGCTCCACATTTCCAGCATCCATCCCACTGCTCACTAAAGCTCCACATTTCCAGGATTGCAGCCTTTCGAGGCATTCCCATCCATCCCCAGACCACAGGGGAAGATCTGGCCTTCCCACTGCTCTGCAGTCTGCTTCCTACCTGCCATTCTAGTGGGATTTTCCATTTTTTTCCTAACCATCAGCTCGAAAACATCATCAAGCCCAAATGTGCTCCCAAAGCAGGCCCGGGAGGCTCATTCATATTGCAGATAAGCCCTTGGCAGACGTGCTGATAAAGATTTCAAGTGTGACTCTGCATACAAATATTCCAGACCCAACAATTAATCCAGCACAGGAGGCTGAGGAGGTACCTGGGTTTTTCCCCTAACCCCAGCCCTTTTTCCCAGCCTGGCTGCTAAATATAGCCCTTGCTCAGAAAACAGAAAGGAATGACATGCTCTAATAAACCACCCCAAAATGTGATACACAGAGCCCTGAATTCTCCAGAGGAGCTTTTCCTCCTTGCCTCACCTCTGGTCTGGGAGCTCCCTGCAAGGCACAGAGCTCCAGGTGCCTTTTGGGAGCCAGTTACAGGGTGCTTGAGCTGGTCCTGCTTTGAGCTGGGACCTTATTTCAATTTAAATTAGACATGGTTCATTTTCCCTTCCCTCCTGCTGGTTTTCAGCAGATTCTGGCTCTGGATCTCTGAGCAGTTCCATGAGGGCTGCCCAGGGAGAAGGGGCATTGTAGGGCACCCAGATCTGCTCTTTTCCAGCAGAGCCTCCCCAGGGCTGAAGCCACATATTTGACTGATTTTCCACTTAAAAAAATCCCTTTTGGGAATGGAAATAGCTGGGAATCCTCCCAGCACAGGCCAGCCCTGGGATGGTTCCTCTTGGCTGTGAGTCAGGCAGAGGAATTGGGCAAACTCAGGAGCTCTTCTGCTTATCCAAGAGGAGAGGGAAAAATGGGATAAATAACCCAGCACCCCCTAAGTGACAGCGCTCAGCCTGTGACAGCCACCAAGGTGCCACCACTCCCTGCTCAGGCTGCCCTGTGTGGCCTGGGGAGGTTGTGCATCCCCAGCCCACTGGGAATTACCAGAGGGACAACTGGGCTTGGATCCACTCTGTTTGAACAGCACTCCAAGGCTTCGGCAACACCAAAGCTGCCATGAGATCCACGTAACACCAACCTGCAGATTCCCACCACGAGCAAAAAACTTTATAAAAATCTCTCTACTACAACAAAACCTCTCACCCCATTTACCCCAAGTCGCCAGGGTGGGATCCCATCTCAGACACACCGGGATGGGCAGGAACCCCCTTACCTGGACGCCGCGATCTCCGCTTTCTGCTTGGCGATGGTGGCCGCCCTCTCGGCCGCCTCCACGGCCCGATCCACCTTCTCCCGGATCTTGCTGGCACGCAGCGGGATCAGGTTCTTCCTCTTGCCGCTGACCAGGATGTTCTGCTTGTACTTGCCCTCCTCCTTGGTGCCATCAGGGAAGGTCATGCAGCCGTAGCCGTGGCGCTTGTTGTTGGCCCACTCGCCCTCGTACTTGAGCCCGTCCGAGCGCTGGCTCACGCCCGAGCCCGAGCGCTTGTCGTTCTTCCACTCGCCCACGTAGATCTCGGTGGTGGTGGCGTCGATGTCGTCCTCGATGACCGAGAGCTCGGCCTCACCCTCGCCCAGGCTGATGGTGGAGTTGATGTCGCTGGCGGTGGAGCTGACCGTGCTCATGCCGGCCTCGCTGCGGAACGAGCTCTGCTTGCTCCGCTGGCTGGCCAAGGAGCTCTTGGACTCGGACTTGCGGAGCTTGAGCCCGCTCAGCAGCGAGCGCCGGAAGATTCCCTTCTTCTTGCTCTTGAGGATCTCGGCGTCGCTGTGGGCCATGAGGACGAAGCCGCCGCGGGACACGGCGGGGCTGCCGGCCACGGCGGGCGAGGCGTCGGGGTGCAGCGCCGTGCCGTTGGTGTGCTCGCTGCGCAGGGAGTTGATGGACGTCCTCAGGGGTGACCTGATGACCGCAGCCATGCCGTAGGGAACGCTCTGCCGGACGCCGTAACCCTGGCGCATGCCCCCGACCCACTGGCCCTGGTATGTCCCTGCGGGGAGGAGACAAAAGGAAACAGAAGGGGAGGTCATGGCATCAAACTCTTCTGGGAGGTCTTTGCAGCTCTGGGATGCCGGTCCCAGCTCCAGGATGGGGATTGCAATGCCAGGTTGTGGAGGGGAAATTGATTGGATTTACAGAATTCACAGAATGACCAGGTTGGAAGGGACCTTAAAGATCATTGAGTCCAACCCAGCCCTGACACCTCAACTAAACCCTGGCACCCAATGCCACATCCAGTCTTGTTTTAAACACATCCAGGGATGGTGACTCCACCACCTCCCCAGGCAGCCATTCCAGATTGCAGGCTTGCACTCCAGCTGCAGCATGAGGGTGTTAGAAACCATCCAGAAACTGCCCCTTGGATCAATCCCTCAAGGGAAAGGAGCAGAGCTGTGGAATGGGGGAATGGTTATCCAGGAGCACACTCTGATCCCGTCCATGCTGCTGGCATCTCACAGTGGATGGATAATGTATAACAATACATTTATTTATACACACAGAGCCTTCATCCTGTGTGCTGGGGAAGGCAGCAGCTCCATGGAAATAAAGTCCTCACGGGGAGAGATCCATTTGGATATTCCCCTTGGAATTGTGCCCCTGTTGGAGCTCCTGCGTTTGCGTGGGCACTTCCTGGAGTTTCTTAACTGGTTGTTGGTGGCACCAAACACACACAGGGCTCCACCACAGCACTGGGGACGGGGGGACAAGGAGCCCACCCACCCTGGGGGGACACAGCTGGACCTCAGCACCCTCCCGGTGCTGGGGTGGGTGGTAATCTGCTCAGGGTTCCTAATCCCATCCCCTCCTGGAGGTTGGCACAGTTCCAGGCCTTATCCCAGCCCGTTGAACTACAGGGCTTGTTTTTATTCTTAGGTCAGCTTAATCTTCTCCAGAGCAGCTCGAGATGCAGTGATGCACTGTGAGCCCTGCTGGGGCAGGCTGAGGAGCCCGAGGGTGGCTCTGAGCTGGGCCCTGGAGCTGCTGGAATGCTGTGATTCCCTGAGGGTGGCTCTGAGCTGGGCCCTGGAGCTGCTGGAATGCTGTGATTCCTGCACATTCCTGGATGTGCACAGCTGGGATGGGCACAGACTTCAGCACCTCACAGCAGTGGGGCCTCCATTGGTGCCAGCCCAGGGAGCTTTAAACAGACCTGCTGAAATAGTGAACCCTGTGTGAATGGGGCCAGTCCTACCCCAGCACTCCCTGAGGAATTTCCCTGCCCAGTTTTAGGGTTCAGAAGTGCAGAAGGGATCAGGGCTGGAGCAGCTCATGCTGAGCACAGGAGCTGCTTCCCCAGAGTGTGAAACCAGCACCTGGCCACATTCTGGGGTGCATTTTGGGGTGTATTTTGGGGTTCTTCAACTGTCTTTTAGCTGCCAGTGCTTTGAACAAATCCCCCAGGATTTGGGCATCCTTCCCTGTGCTCCAATGGCATTACATTATTGGGCTGGCAGCTTTGTGCACCCCAAAAAAACCCCCAGGCCCAAGCTGGGGGCCCCACAGAGCCTGTCCTGGAGAGGGGACGTGGGGAGGCAGGGGCAGGCAGGATTTACTGAGGGTTTATAGGATTAGCACTGGGATTAGGGCAGGCACTGGCAGGGCAGGGAGAGGAGGTGGTGACAGGGACAAGGATGGGGGACAAGCTATGAGATGCAGCTCAGGGGACACAGCAGACGTTTCCTGTGTGGGGTTTGAGCAGTGAGCCTGCCTTGTCCCCTGAGGTGTCCCCAAGAATGGGGAACAGCCAGTGCACCCACAGCTCTCCCCAGGCCTGGGATGGTGGCTGTGGCAGAGCCTGCCAAGGTGTCCCTGCATTCCCTGGGCACCTGGCAGCACCTCTCCTCCCTTTCTGGCTCCATCCCAGAGTATCTCAGCAGGAGAATGGAAAGATTTCCCCCCCAGAGCCCCAAATTCCCCTGCCAGGGAGCCCTCAGGATGTCCTCACACTGTGCTCCTGCTTCCCTGGGGATGGATTCAGGGGGTTTCAGGGTTTCAGGGAGAGATGCTAGTGTGGGCAGGGGCACAGGGAGAACAGTTCGTGCATGAGATCCATCAGATCCCACCCTGCCCAAATCCTGATCTCCCTTTCCCTTGGTGAATCCCTTCACTCCAGCCCTGACAGGACCCTCAGCCTCCTCATCTCCTGGCAAACATGCAGCTGAAACCCCTCCCTGGATTCAGCTGGAGCAGCTGAAGGATCACAGCCCTGTGCTGAGACCTGAGGGACTGGCAGGGAGCAGAACAAAGCTCTGGGGGCTGGAGCACTTGTGGAAAATTGGTCACAGCAGGTCCCAGTGCAGCTGTGCCTGTCCCAACCAGACTGAGGTGCTCAGGGTGCTGCCATCCCATCCCATCCCATCCCATCCCATCCCATCCCATCCCATCCCATCCCATCCCATCCCATCCCATCCCATTCCTGCCTGGCTCCCAACCTGCTCCTGGAATGGCACAGCTGCCAGGAGCAGTCTTGGCATCTCCTTGGCAAAGTGGATTTTCCAGCCACTCCATCCTGCTTGTCCTGTCCCAGCACCGTGGAGCAACTCCCCGTCCCCAGCTCTGTTTTTGGGGGTGTCATTCCCTCCCCACCATGGATTATCCCCAGGGATTGCCCCAGAGGCCACGCTCGTGTCCCCAACAGCCACCAAGACATCTGGGCAGCTTCATGGCCACCAGCAGATCAAAGAGCTTCCTGTCAGGGATCTGAGCCTTTCCTCAGCCAGCAGAGCTCCTTCCTTCCCTGGCTCATGGTGTTTCAAACCCTGGATCTCCAGGATGTGGCCGTGGATCATGGGAGGCTCTGGAGCCACCTGATCTGCACTGCTGAGCCGCCTCCTCCATGAGCCCTGCTCAGCTCAACCTCTGCCCCAAGATCTGCAGATATCTGCACAAGGCTTGGTCTCACAAGGAGCCCAGAGCCTCCTTGTCCCAGCAGAGGAATCAGGATTTCACAATATTCCCCTATTCCCCGGCTGCAGCTGCCCCAAGCTGGGGAATGGAAAGGGAAGGTGCAGCAGGGATCTGGCATGGTGGGGCTGGGAGGGGTGGAATGAGAGTTTCTGACAGAACAGAATCTTCTGCTGAGGGGCTGAAGGGAGAATTCCAAGGATTTTTGTTGTTAGCACCTCACAGGGTCGGGATGGGATGGGATGGGATGGGATGGGATGGGATGGGATGGGATGGGATGGGATGGGAGGGGAGGCAGGGAGCAATCCAAGGCAATCCTGGCCACAAACCCATTGTGCTGCCCAAGCCAGAGAAAAGCCAAAGCCACCCTGATGGAGGAGAATGCTGGGGAGGAAAATGTCCCAACCTCTTCCCTCAGCCATGCAGGGCACTCCTGTGGATGCCTCCAAGATGGCACAAATACCCATCCCACCTCTGGGTGGTTCTTTTGCACTGGGCCAAAAGGACAAGGAGAGAGAGGAAAGTCTTGGACATGGAAAGTCAAGATAAAGGTGAGGAAGTGGCCACGTCCATGCCAAGCAGAGCTAAGGGGAGGGCACAGCCTGAGGCTAAGAGAAAACAACTGCAATTATCCCAAAGGATGGATTGGAGAGAAAAACCCTATTTCAGAAATAACTGCTGAAGTGTAAGAAAGGGAAAGACATGGGAAAGACATCCTCAAGGAGAGGATGTGGGGCTGCTCAGGTACGTGGGGTTTCCTCAGCCTTGAGGTGGGATCATGCACTTGGACATAAACCTGCTCCATGATGTTGGAAGGAGATAAAAGTAAAGATTTTTTTGGGTTGGAATTAGTACATTTTCTTTCCCACTCTGCCCATACCCAAGATTTGGCATTTTGTAGTCACTGAGCCCTCTGGCCCCACTCCAGGAACACCATTAAGGAGAAGCTTCACAGCTGCTCCCAGGCTTTTCCCAAACCCACAGGGCTGGTTCTGTGTCCTGCAGGATGAACCCTTTGGCAAACACAGGGATAAAGCCCACGGGAGGTTTGCACATCTCCTCATCTGGAGACACCCAGGCAGGAATTTGGGATGTTGTGAAGCACTTTGAGGGCAGCGGACACATTGTGTCATTATCACACAGAATAAGACAAATTCTTAATAACACAAATAATTCTCACAAATAAATCTTCTCAAATAACGCAAATAACACAGATCACCCAGAATAAGACAAATTTGGAAAAAATTTGGACAAGTTTGGGAAGAATTCCTTCTCCATCCCTAACTCTGAGTTAAAACCCAAGCATGCAGGGTCAATATTCCCAGGTTAGATAAAATAATCAGGAAAAGGGATGCAGCTTCCCAGCTTTGTCTGCAAAATGGGAGCAGGAGGCTGCAAAGGGCAGGAGCTCTGTCCCATCCTTGAGGCCCAGCCAGTTCCTCCTGGTGCAGTGGCTGTGCTGGGCACCCCAAAATCCCCAGCACCCCAAAATCCCCAGCTCCCCAAAATCCCCAGCTCCCCAAAATCCCAGGGATCTGGGGGACGTGGTCCAAAGTGCCCCTCCACTTTTCCAAGCCAAAGCAATTAGGTTTTACAAATTGCTGATTTATCTCACAGAGGATCCTTACTGGCGTGCTCAGCCCCCCTCTTATCTGTGGCCTCTGCAGCATATTAATTAAAGATGTCCGATGGCAATAATTAGGCTGGGCTCTTGAATTCCAACCAGAGGAGGGAGTTTTACAGATATCCCCTTCCAGCTGCTCAGTATCACAGAGCCCAGGAGGATTCACACCCAAATCATCCCAGGAACACCCATCCCAAAGGGGAGAAGGAGAAAAAGGAGGGCTGGAGGGTGCTCACCCAGCCTCAGCTCTGATGCTGTGACAGTGGGGACATCCTTGCTGGCCATCCCTGGGAATTGATGGGGAAAATGTGCCCCCAAATGTTCTGCCTGACTCTGTGGGGACTCCTGAGCACAGGAGCAGAGAATTCCAGAACGGTTTGCGTGGGAAGGGATCTTAAAATTCCTGTTGTTCTCGCCCCCTGCCACGGCAGGGACACCTTCCACCATCCCAGATTGTTCCAAACCCTCTCCAATCCAGCCTTGGGCACTGCCAGGGATCCAGGGGCAGCCATAGCTGCTCTGGGCACCTGTGCCAGGGTCTGCCCACCCTGCAGGGAACAATTCCTAACTCCCAATATCCCATCCATCCCTGCCCTCTGGCAGTGGGAGCCATTCCCTGTGTCCTGTCCCTCCATCCTTGTCCCCAGTCCCTCTCCAGCTCTCCTGGAGCCCCTTTAGGGGCTCTGAGCTCTCCCTGGAGCTTCTCCTGTCCAGGTGAGCACCCCCAGCTCTCCCAGCCTGGCTCCAGCCCTGGAATTGCTCCAGCAGCTCCACATCTTCTCACACAGGGAAGCCCCAGAGCTGGAAAATCACTTCAGGTGGGGTTTCAGAGGGGGAGATCCCCTCCCTCAACCCCCTGGTCACTGCATGGATGTGGGGACACATTTCCTGCCAGGACTCCCATCCTGGGCTGCCCACTGTGCCCAGCTGTGTGACTGCCATGCCCTGCCCTGCCCTGTGCCCAGCTGCTGCCCTCACCCCCAAACCTGCCCCCAACCCCCACGGGCATGGCAGGGATGGCAGGAGGTGCCACCCGCCCTGCCCACCTGGGGATGTGGGGATCAGTGACCCTGCCTGTGCCCAGCACCACAGCGATTGGGAACCCACAGCAAATGATCCCCTCCAGCCCTGCCAAGGCTTTCCACGCTGAAAACACAGTCAGATGCTTCTGCTGTGGCTGCTAATTTGCCAAAAATATGCTCTGGTAACTGCTTACACAGGGGGAAGGAATAAAGTATGGATTTTTGAGTATGCAAATGGAATCTGCAGGCAGCAGCACGTGATGGGTGTTAGTCATAGTGCTAATGCTGGGTGCATCCAGACAGGGTGGGCACAGCCAGGCCTGGGCAGCCAGGCAGGCCAGGGAGGAGAGGATGAGGAGGATGAGGGCTGCCAGAATGAAATCTGATGTAAATAAATAGGAAAAAATTACAGCTCGTGTGAGCATGGTCAGCTTGTACATCTAAGGGCAGGGAGCCTCCATCTAAAGGAATCAAGCAGTGGAGCTGCTGGGTTTGGGTGAGGTTTGGAGGAAGGAGATGGGTCTGGAAGGGGTGGGGATTGAGCAGGGATGGGTTTGGAACAGCCAGAAGCTCTGCAGGAGCTGGGGGCTGCAGGAGGAGATGGATTTCCACAGCCTCACGCCTCCTCCTCCTCCTCCTGCTCCTCCTCCTCTGGATGCAAATAACAACACAAGTATTTCTGGCTGAAATCCCATGGAACAGGGATTGCTGAGCCCTTCTCCTTGGGGAAAATCACAGGTGGCAAAATTGTTCCTCAGGGGGGTATGAGCCCCATCCCAAATGCAGGGACACATTTATGTCCCATTGCCTGTCCCAAGGATGCTCTGCAAGGAGCAGGTGAAGGCTCCTCCCTCACTGGAAACATTAAAAAAAATAAATAAATCTTGTGTGGAAATGAATGTTTTCCAAGGGATTTCAGCTATTTGCTTCAAGGGGAAGATCTCTGTTCCTCTGTTTCTCTGTTCCTCTGTTCCTCAGGAAGAACCAAGCCTGTCCTGAGCATCCCCTCCCTCTCCTCACTGCTGCTGCACCTCCTGCTTCCCCAGACCTGTTGGGAAGTGCCTTTCCCAGCCAGAACTGAAGGAAAGGCTTCAAAAACCCACAATAAAGACAATCAAATCTTGGCTTCACTGATTCTGATGGGGCTCATGGTGCCTGTCAGGCCAGTTGTAATTCCTGTTAAAAGCTCCAGGTCCTGCAGTCAGGGGAAACACAACTTTTAAAAGGAAATAAACAAAGAAAGATATTTCATACTGTCTGGCCTGGGAGTGGGTTTGTCAAGAGGGAAAGTCAAGGAGGCATCATCCCCATCATCCCCTGGTGAAATGGAGCCAGGGTTTTCCCAGGGCAGCCGAATCCCTGCAGATTCAGCTGGGCTCCAAAGCAGGATCAGGTTTTATCCCCAGGGATGCAAAGCACTTCAGGATATTGCTCAGCACCTTCATTAAGGCCAATGTGCCTCTCTCAGAAGGCAGAGTGGAATCAGGCTAATGCTCATTCCCTTCATCCCCCCTGCTCTAATCCTGCCCCAAACCCTGGGGTGTCTCCTGTTCCCAGCAGAGATCCAGGAGCAGGGGCTGATCCCAGCCTGGGGGCACTGCTGGGTTTGGGGCTGCATCCCCCTGAGGGCTGGGAGATGCTCAGAGGGGTGGATGAGGCTGAGCCCCCCCTGGATCAGGGCTGGAGGAGGGAAGAGGCAAGAGCAGGTTCATTTATTCCCTGTGAAATAAATAATGGAATCACAGAGAGGTTTGGGTGGGAAGGGAGCTTAAATCTCATCCCATCCCACCCCTGCCATGGGCAGGGACACCTTCCACTGTGCCAGATTGCTCCAGAGCCCTCCAGCCTGGCCCTGGACACTTCCAGACCATTATTCCTGCCAGGGAAACACCCTGCAGGCCCCAGGTGATGCCCTGAGCGGGAAATAATACCTTTGTGGTGATCATCTTCTTGTGGAAATCAGCAAAATGAGGGGCCTTGCTCTGGCTGTTCACTCATTCATGAAAATTCATGATGCTCTGCTGTGTGCTGGGAGCGAGTGCAACCTCTTCAGGGAATAATGTTGGGGAAACAGTGGCTGTTCTCAGGGAATGCTCATGCATCCAATGCAATTTTTAGGGATTTTTGATGCATAGGCCAGAATCTGTCTTTGAAAAGCCAATATCAAGCCCCAAAATATAAACATTTGCCTTTCAAATTTTGTGTCCTGCAAGCTCCTGGTTTTATTTTTTTTTTTTTTGTTAAAAATAATTTAATTGTGAGTTAAACACAATTCACAAGCTGAATCCAGGGGCAGATAACCATCAAGACTCTCCTGTAACTCCTGCAAACTCCTACAAAAAAATCCTTTCTTGCTCAGGAGTTCAATGAATGCCAAAACCAGACCCAAAGAGACAAAAAATCTCCCAAGGCAGATGCCAAACCCCAGAATTCACCCCTTAGAGACCATCCCCAAGCCCAGCCTGCCCAGCTCCTCCATCTCCAAGCCATGCCTGCTTTAATACAGCTCATTCATCTACGTCAGCGTTACCTGACTCAAAGCATTCAAAATTCATCAGGTTCATTTTAAAATCGAGGCATTTTTAAGCAGAAGGCATTTTTAGCTCTTGTCTGCTGCTTCCCCAGCCTGGAAGAATGACTTTTCTGCAATAGCCTGGGTGGAAACCTTGCTTCCAAACCGAAGCTGAAAATCTTGCAAAATCACATGATTCCACAAGCTGGAGCTTCTAAAGGGGAAAAAAAAACCCAGTTCAGCTCCAGGAGCAGATGTCACCCAACCACAGGAGCCCCATGGGATATCAAATCACATGCAAATACCCTGAGATTTGCATTCAAAGCCATGAGAACCCACCCCAGGGCAGTGACATGAGCGCTGTGCTTCAGGGCTGGAGGCAGTGGGCAGGGAGAGGGGTTTGCTGGGCTCCCCAAGGCTGGGATCCTGCACAGCTCCCTGGAGAATCCCAGCCTGGATCAAGGACTCGGGAAGATGGAGTGAGGGTCTGAGGCCTGCCTGGCAATTTCTGCCTCATGTTCTTTTCTCCGAGGTCAAAATCCTTCTTCCTCTGTCCTGAGCTGTACCTGAAACTAAGCAGCATGTTCCAGTGAGAGAAGTAATTACCATGAGTTCATAGCATGTATTTTTAATGAGGCTGGTCAGAACCTTCATTTAGTATTTTGATTCATTTTTCTGCGCTCGGCAGCTCCTGACGTCTCCGCTTTTGCTCTCCTGGAACCACTGCAAGCAGCTCCCAGGCCCAACCCAGACAGTGAGCAGCTCCATCACCAAAATCCTGACTTTTTGAATTGATTTTCAGGGTCTAGGGGGGCTGTTGGGAGCAGCTCTGGGTGCTGCAGGAGCGGGAGGATGGAGGATCAGGGCGCTCCTGGATTTGCTTGTTTCCGCCCACTGTTTGAAGTGCATCAACAATTCCTTCCCGGCAGCAAAACAAGGCAGAGCTGGTACTTTTAAGGTAATTCTGACATCCGTGCTATGAATAGATCCTGAGGGAAATTTGCCCTCTCTCCTGGGTTCCCTGTGCAGGAGCTCAGGGGAAGGCAGGGCTGGGGAGAGGCCCCAGGCCGCTGGCACTGTGGGATCTGGGAATGGTTTGGGGTGGAAGGGACATTAAAGATGTCCCATTCCAACCCTCCTGGCTGGTGGTGGCTCATCCCAAAGCGTGGCTCTGCTCAGGTGAGGGGATGCTGCCCCTTCCCATGCAGGCAGGTCTCACACAGCATTCCCGCTCCATCCCCCTGGAGCAGCAATTCATGCTGGCTTTTGGGAAATATTCCACGCTTTTCCCCTCCCCAGCCTCTCCCCAGCCATTTGGTGGGTAGCTCCTGGTGCACCTGCTCAGGGAGGTGTCACCAGTGGCACTGCAGGGCTGGGAAAGTGGGACATGGAGCAGGACAGGCTGGCAGGGCCCCACCCCAGCAGCTCCCTGTGCTCCCCTCTCCCCACGGCAGGAACATTTCCCAGCCCGGGCCAAGAAAACCCACTTGCCTACTCAGTCAGTGCTAACAATGCAAACACTAATTATATTTCCCTCACCTATCAAAGGATGATTCATTTTAGGTGAGTGGGCACGGAGATTACACAAGATGAACAGCGCCGTGCGACCGCGCGGCCCTGTCGGGGCAGCCCTCCCGAGAAACAGGGATTTAGGGACATTCAGGATGGGGACAGGATGGCAACAGGGTGAGGCTGGTTCACAGCAGGCACCCCCAGCCTGTCCCATTCCCTCAGGGATGCAGTGGGTGCCCAGGATGGGGCCGGTCCCATCCCAGAGCCCTGTCTGGTTCAGGATCCCAGTTGTTCAGCTGGGAAGAGGTGGGAGGAGGAGGAAACCAGCATTGCTAGGGATGGAAAGGGCAAAACCAGATCTGGAGGCTTCCTTCAGCCACCCCATCTCATCCAGCCCCACCAAAGCCATGATGGTTTCAGCAGCTCAGCCCAAACCCAAGGCAGAGGATTCCCATGGGAAGGCTGGAGCTACAACTCCAGCTGTCCCTGGGGTGAAATCACTGAGATCCCCACAGCATCCCAGGCAGAAGCATCTGTGATGTCTCTTGATCTCCAGACCTGATTAGAAGGTCTCCAGCCTTCTGCCCCAGGTCCCCCAGCCCCACTGACAGCATCCCCAGCCCCACAGAGCTGCAGATCCAGGTGGGCGCAGCCCCTTTCCCTGGAGCAAGGGAGCAATTCCTGCTCCCACTCCGCAGCTGGGCTGAATCAGACAAGTGCTTCAACTCCAGCTCCCAATCCTTGGGAGCCTGCTTTATGTAACACCAGGTGCTCTGGAGGGGCCCAGGAGGTTTTTTAGGCAGCAAGACGAGGCTGTACCAGCAGTGTGGGGATGTCTGAGTGCGCGAGGCCATGGGGACAGCAGGACGGCGCAGGGGCCGCGTGCCAGCCGTGCCAGGGCCGCATGGATGGGCACCAATCCCCGGGGCTGGGGGAGCAGGGTTTGCTCTGCCGGGGGTCAGGAGCGAGTGGGAAGGGCGTGGGGGGCTGCTGGGCGTGGGGGGCCGGGCGTGGGGCGCGCGGCGGGCGCGGCGTGGGAGGTGTGAGCTCGGCAAGCTGCGCGCGGGGGCAGCGCTGCCGCGGGGCTGGCGGGAGCCCCCGGGCCACCGAGTGCCACCCCCGGCACCCAGCACACCCAGGATCCAGCAGGGAGACACCAACAGCCCCCCCAGCACAGGCTGCCCTTCCCCCTGCAATGGGAAAACTGGAGCAAATCCCTGGGTTCTGGGGCTCCCCGAGCATCGCTGCGCATTTAGGGCCCCATCCCCGAGCCAGGGATGGGGAGCTAAAAAAAAAATGATGTGCAAGGGATGAATATTTATCTGTGGGTGGCAAGTGACAGATGCTGGGGCGAGGATTCTTGGGTACTTCAGTTTGCTGGAGGTAATAACTGGAATAGATTAATGAGAAACATCCTTCCCTACCGTTGCCTCCCCGGTGCCACCGCTCCCGCACACAGCGGCCTCTGGGACCCAAACACACAAAGTTCAGCGAGGCTTGCTGTCCAAAAAGGCTGGAGATGCCCAGCTCTGGTGATTTCCACCCAGAATGGAGCCAGGCAGCTGGAAAGGGCCGTGGCCTCTGGGTGCTGGGAGCTGAGTTGGTGGAAGTGGCCTTGGAGGTGGCTGTGGCCCAGCTGAGGTGGGGGAAGCTGCTGTGGAGGAGCATCCACAGTTACCAGCACCCTGCATTCCCCCAGCACGGCATCCCTTCCTCCTTGGAAGGTTTGCAGAGTCCCAGGGGGAGCATTTTGCCACAGACCCTGCCCTTTCCCAGCACTGCTCCTCTTCCCTCCTCCCGAAATCGCAAACATGCGACGACGACGTCGCTTTTGGGTCCCCAAGCGCCGGGAAGCTGGGCTGGCCTGACAAGATGGAAGGAAAAGCTGTTTCCTTCGGGTAGCTTCTCAGAAAAGGCTGAAACTGCTGCTAAGCCACCCCAGGGTGGGGATGCTGCCCAGGTTTCCCTAAAAAACGCTGCTCTGCAGAGGATGGGGAGCGTGCCGGGGCGGGGGCACGTGCGTGGCCGGGGACAGGGCCAGCCCTGCAACACCCAGCCCTCAGAGACCTGTAGTTAGTCCAGACTTGTGTCTGTCCTCCCTCAAACCTCCCAGGCAGGGGCTGGGTGCCAGGAGGAGACAGCACCCACGTTGGGAGCAAGCAGAAACCCCCCCACAGCCCCTCCTGAGCGCCTCGGATGTGGGAGACGGCGACGATTCCCTGCCCAAGCTTTATTTTTGACTGAAGGACTGCTGGGATTTATCCATGGCTTCCAAACACACATCCCAGCTCAGTCCCCAGCATCCTTCCAGGCAGCTGAAACAAAAGGTTGCAGCTCTCTTTTTCTCTGGGAGAAAACAACCGGCACCGAATTATCATTAAAAATCCCGAGGCGGTTCCACCTCTCCCTGCGGGAGCACAGAAAAAAAGCAGCTGCAGGTGAGGTTCAACCTCCCCTCCCTGTGCAACCACAAAGCAGCAAACTGGGCTTTCCAGAGCAAGGTCTTGCAGCACCTTTCAGCAGGGCTGCGATGGAGCTTCCCGACGCTGCAATTTCCCCACCGGAGCCGTATGGAAAACCATAACATCCTAAAAATAACCCGGGAGCTGCTTTAGGAGGCCTCCATTCCCGGGAAAAGCAGGGGCCAGCGGAGCCCAGGGCCCCCCAGCTGCTGGCAGGTAGGCCTGCCTCGGATTATGGTGGCAATTCCCATTGTGGAAGGAGCCCCAGCCCAGGAGAGAGGATGATACAGCCACTTCCAGCACGGCGCCAGCTGTTTCTCCCAGTTCAGCCCTAAAGCTTGTTAGCCCAGCAATTTTTTTGGGTTTGATCGCTCCAATTGGGTTTTCTTGTTTTTCCTCTAATCCCAGTTTCCCCTCAGCATCTCGTTAAGCCGTGTTGACGGCAGAGAAGAGCTCTGGTGATCCCTCTGAGCCCCTACGCTAAGCATTAAGCCGTAAACTAGGAATGTAAGACTCTTGTCTGAATTAAAGTCTTTTCCCTGGCATCACTGAGCGTGGGGTTGCCTTTGGAGGGGCTGGAGGAGGAGCAGAGCCCCCCACCCCTGGCTGGGAGCTCTCCCCCCCTGATCCCCCCCCACACACACACACTGCCTCCATCCTGCCCCGCGTTGTTCCCATGCAAATCCTACAGGTTCCAGTGGTGCAGTCAGAAGTGCCAATCCCATGTGCAACTTGGCTTGTGTCCCCAAGGCCTGGCCCACCCCGTGCTCCGACCCCTCTGGGCCAGAGCTGGGCATCCCCCCACCAGCACAGCCCCTTCCACATCCCAAAAACCTGCTTGAGGAGAGCAAGGAGGGAGGACCCAGCGCCCAGAGACCCCATGGAACATTTGGGGCTACCTGTGGCAAAGAGCTGGGCTGGTGCCACGCTGGGCTGGTTCCTCCTCCCCTGCAGGGTGGGAGCATCCCTTGATCCACGGCAGCAGGTTGCAAACTCCCAGAGTCCAACCCAAACCCCTCTGGGAGCATCTCCCCACCACCCTCCACCCCACCTGCCCCAGCTAGGAAGGGATCAATGCATCACCTACCTCCATCTGAGTAGGTCTCTGTCCCGTAGCCATCCTGTAATCCATTGCTCCAGGTGCCTTCGTACTTGGCCCCGTTTCCAGTGCATTCCCGGACCCCGTACCGTCCCTTAAATCCATGGGTCCACTCTCCTTTGTACACCCACTTCCCTTTGCTCTCCATGCCAATGCCATGGCGCTTGCCCTGCGCCCAGGTGCCCTGGTAAGTGTTGCCACTGGGCCAAGTGTAGACCCCCAGCACCTCAAAGCCGTGACTCCAGGAGCCCGAATATTCACCTTGACCCTTCGGGCCGGTACAGATTCCATGGCCATGAGCCTTTCCGTCCTCCCAGCCTCCACAGTACGACCCTCCATCGTCAAAATTAAACCTTCCCCCACTGGACATGCATGTAATTCGGTTTGCAAATCTCCCGAAAGGTGAAAAAAAAAAAAAAAAAAAAAGGGAAAAAAAAAAAAAAAAGAATAGGAAGAAATGCAGGAAATAAAATGCGAACGATGACTTGGGGAAAAAGAAATAAAAGAAATAAATAAAAATTTAAAAAATTAAATCAAATCGAACTCAATTGAAATCATGCACCAGATCCAGGGAGCTGCTTAAGCCAGTTTCTTGTGATTATTCATTCTCTGGGAGTATGTTGAGGATCAGTTCTCTCTTCCCCTGCTGTGGAAACAGGATCATTAAAAAAAAAAAAAAAATAGCAGCAAGAACAGCAGCAGCTATTGGATTTTGGTGCAAACGACTCCACCTAAAAACCATCCAAGGCAGGGAACGGGGGTGGGGGAAAAGGAGAAAAAAAAAAAAAAAGGAAAAAAAAAAAAAAAGGAAAAAAAAAAAAAAAAGAGGCCAAATGCCAAGAGAAGGGAAAGAGGGTAAAAAAAAAAAAAAAAAAAAAAAAAAAAAAAAAAAAAAAAAAAAAGGGAAAAAGCGAGCGCTGGGCAGCCCCGGGGGGAGGATGCTCAGAGCCCCCGCGGAGCCCCCCGCCGCCGGCCGGGCTGGCTGGGGCGCAGGGCCGGGGGCAGCGGCGGGCGCGGCGGCATCGCGGGGCTCGGCACGGCAGCGGCAGCGGCAGCAGCAGCAATGCGGAGCCTCCTCCGCCGCCCTCCCGCACGGCTCCCGGCCGCTCCCGCACCGCGCACCGCGCACGCCCCGCGCCCTCCCCCGCGCCGCAACGCTCAGTGCCGGGGGGCCGCGCCCGGCCCTGCCCGCATCCCGGCCCGCGGGGGCCCGCGCCGCCTGCCCCGGCCCGCGCTCGGCGCTCCCGACGGGGATAAATCCCGCTCGGCAGCGAGCAGGATCCCGGGCTCGCCGCTCTGCCTCGGCTTTCTCCCGGCGCCGGGCTCAGGGTGGATTTAAAGAGACAGGAACTGCGTCGCCTTCGCCTCGCAGCCCAGCAGGGCCGCAGCCCCCCGCAGCCTCCCGGGATGCTCCCGCAGTTTTATTGATCGCTCCGGCTCTCCCCGGCGGGGCGGAGAGGGGCCGGCATCCCCCGTGGGCGGGCGGCTGGGAGACGCCGGGCATGGGCCGAGCGGCGCCGGGGTCCGGGCAGAGCCCGCTCGGAGGCGGCCCGGGCGCGCCGCAGCTGCAGCGCGGGCCGGTTGTTGTTTATTGATGGAGAGGCCGCGCTGCGCTTCGCCCCGGGCTGGGGACAGCGCTCCGGGCTGGGTCCGGATCCGCCGGGTGCCGCTCCCCTGCCTCCAGCACCGCGCATCCCACCGCGATCCTCCCAGCCCACCGGGAGCCCCTCCGCGCTCCGCTCCCCGATATCGGGGATTTTCTCCCTGGGTTTTTCTCCCTGGGATTTTTCTCCCCGGGTTTTTTCTCCCTGGGTTTTTCCCCCTCTCCTGGAATCCTCGCGTTGTGCCCCCGGAGCAGGCGGGGTCCGGCTCCGCTGGCGCATCCCCCTGGATCGGAACGTGCCGAAATCTTTTTTGGCACCGGGATGCGTGTGCGGGTCCGTGTGCCTGCAAATATCGATGTGTTTGTGTTAATACACCAGGGGATTCACGCATCACTATTAAAGGGGGAGCTGTGCTGGAGAATGATTTCAAAGATGCTCACAAGTGCTTATAAAGCAAAACCTGCGAGATGGAGGAAAAACTCAGCTCTTCCCCAAAATCTCGGATTTCACCACCAGCGTTACTGGAGTGGGGGTTTTGAGCCAGACCCACCTTGGCCAGGACTCCAAGGAAAAAACAAAACAAAACCAAACAGAACAAGCAGTGTAACTGCTGGTGATGGAAACCCGCGGGATTCGGGCTGTGCATCCCCTCCGAAAGGCTCCTGTGCTCGGTACCTGCCTCTCTGCCCACCCACCCGCAACTTTCAGCCTGTGGCTTCCCACTCAGTTGGGTTTTTTTTTCCCTCTCTCGATGCATTTTCTTGTCCATCCATGGAAACACATCACCACCCTCCTCTGGAAGAAAACCTTCCTCTCTCTCTCTCTCTGGGAGCTGGAGGGAAGAGATGCAACTGGAGTGGGTGGAAATTTTCCCACTGAAGCATTTCTTTCCAGTAGAAAATGTCTTTGCAAACTACACCGAGTCCTGAATGCAAGAACTGTGCTCATTATACATTGGGGGGCTTTATTGTTTCCTTCCCCAAAAATCCCACACGCCAGGTGCTGCATTTTTTGGCAACTGCAAACTCACTCTTTTTTTTCCCCCACAGAGGGAGAATTTGGGTGGGAACCCCCAAAGTTTCCAAGAAAAACACCAGAACTGAAGTTGCTTAAACACATATCAAAATTTTGGCAGGGAACAAAAGAAATTCCAGTCCCCTTCTGTTGCTTTCTCGGTAGTTTTAGACAGTCGTAGTTGTTTTACATGTTAATTATCCAACTAATTATTGTCCAGCTGTTCTTTTGGGGGGGATTTGGTGGGATCTGAGGCAGGCACCAAGGTGAGACACCCCTCTGACCAACGTGGGATGCTGCTCCTCATAAAGCAGGTGCTTGAAATAACAGCAAGTTTAATGGCGCCTGGTGAAAAAGAAACTCCCAACAATCCTGCATTTCCACCGTGGACAGAAAACACCCATTGCTCCCACTGCCCAATCCTCCTTCTTCTTCTCCCATCCATGCCCAGTGATTTATTATAAGCTGTTTTGCCTTTTATTGTATTTTTTCATCATTATTTTTTTCATCCCAAACTTCATCTCACTCATCTCCTCATCCACACATGCACCAGGGATTTAAAGAATGAACCTGTCAGCCCTATCTGACACCATCTGTGTCCCTGCAATGGGCCACATCTCCTGGGGGAATCCTGCAGCCCAGATTTCCTGACCTGGCGTGGCAGGAGGGAAAAGCCTGCTGGCACTCAGGGCTGCTGTGAAATCCAACCTGGAATCTCCCTCAGCCTCCTGCACATCAGCAGCGCTGAGGAAATGTGAACTGGTGTGCAGAGGACTCCCAGGGCTGCTCACTGGGGCCTCACCTTCTTGGTATCCCATCCTAATTAGGGATTCCCTCCCAAAATCCCATCCAACCCTTCCCTCCTTCAGTCTGAAGCTGTTCCTCTCCTGCCCATGTCCTGTTTAAACTCCATCACCTCTGGGATCACTGAGCCATTAAATCCACACCCTAACCCAGCTCCCAGTGCCTCAGGGTGCCAGGGAATTTTCCTGCTGCAGCCCTGTGTTCTATCCACCCTTTCCATCTGATTTCCACTCGTGCTTGTGGGTCCTGACCTGCCAGTCCTGCCTGGAATCCCACTGGGACTGGCTGGGAGCAGCTCTGAGTCGTTAACAACAAGGAAATAAATGATCCACAGAGTTTCTGGATCAATATCCTGGGAAATAAAGCACGAGGCAAGAAGGGTCTGCAGCAGGGACTCGACATATTCTCGTTCTTTAAGCAGCCACATCCTTAATATCTAATAAAAACCATCCATAATATCTAATAAAATCCTTGGGATCCCTGGGGAATTCTGGCTGAGCAGTGGATGCTGGAGGTCCTGAACTGCCAATATTAAAATATCCTCAGAACTTTGTGGGGAGGAGGAAAGATAATATCCTAATGGAAAAAAATATTATCTCCAGCATGAGGGAATTCCAGATTTATCCTCACTCCAGCAGGTGAGGGTGGATTTCTCACTGTGCCAGGCATGGGCCTTTGTGGCTTGATTCTGTTATATGCAAATAAAGTAAAGCTTAATGCAGTAATGTATAAAAATCTGTATCTTTCCTTGCCACTTTAAAAGTGAATCAGAAAATAATTACAAGTCAGATGAATTCAGAGAAAGACTTTAAGTGAAAAACTTGTTGAAAATGGAAAAACCTTTAAGAATATTTTACCCAAAAAACAGCAACACAGGCAGGAATCTTTGTTAAAATAACCAACACAACTTGGAAAGGAAGGGAAAGAGCTGCCAAGCCTGACACACAAAACATAAACACACAAAAGGAAGAAAAGGGAAACTGGTTGTAATTAATAAACCTCAGAAGCTGGGGAAATTAAAGACAGGAGGATATTTTCCATGAGTTCTGAGCAGCGGGGTGATCCCACAGGGAAATGGGAGGTTTATCAATGACACAGCCATGGCAGGAATGCTCAGTGAGGGATTTATCCTGGTGTTTGGTGGGAAAAAACACAACATAAGCTAAGGAAATTCTGCCCAGGAGAGCCCAGGAGCATCCAGGTGATGGAACTGAGTGGTTTTAAACCAGCACATCCAAATTACTTGAGATGATTGTGAAGGAGGTGGCCAAGGAGCTGTGGGGACAAATGATGGTGGTGTCCAGGAGGTCTTGGAAGAGGCACTGGAATGCCAGAGGACTGGGAAATTTCAGGACTGGGAAAGTTGAGAGAATTGGGAAAGTTCAGAGCATTGGGAAAGTTCAGAGAATTGGGAAAAATCCAGCACCACAATCCAAGGGGACAGGACACCACAGGATTGAAGGGTTTAAGGCTGGGAGGTTTCTTGGACAATTATGGAACCACAAAAGCTGAGCTGGGTAATTAAAAGAGGCCAGCATAATTGGTAATTAGAGAGGGTGCTGTAGTGAGTGGCAAAGAGGATGTGAGGGAAAAGGCAGTGGAGAGCTCTGGCTTTCACCTGTGGAGTGATGGGGGTGTGAGGCAGAGATAATCACACCATGGAATTCCTCAGCCTTGCACACAGCCCTGGGCTCGGTGCCTGCCATGGAGGGATTGGGAAAAACACCAAATCATCAGCGCATGAAATAAATTAAACTGCAAAAGTGAGAGGGCTCAAGGCTCAGCTGCGAACAGGGAGGGAGGCACCGAGCAGGACAGGTCTGGGATGAAGTGACAGGACAAGGGGGAATGGTTTTAAACCCAAAGAGGAGAGGTTTAGATCTGATATTAGGAGGAAATTCTCCCTGTGAGGGTGCTGAGACCCTGGCACAGGTGCCCAGAGCAGTAACCCTTGTGGGGATTGCTCACCTTCCACGCCACTCCTGGATCACACAGGTGGTGCAGCCACCACCAAGCACAAGAGCCAAAATATTCCCAAGGTCTCCCGCCACTAGATTGAAATGTGCAGCTTTGGAAAGCAGAATGATTTTCATTTTTCCTTCCTGCTCCATCCCTCCCCCAGTGAATTGAATTCCAGGGGTGCAGCATCACCTGATGTTGCCCCTGAGTTTTCTTTTCTTCACTTGGTCTCTGGCTAAATGACCCCCAAACCAATTAAAGCCCAGAAGGATGTTGCAGCAAGCAGAACTGCTGCTAATCTTCCAGAAGATTGGAACTTACGGAAGTGATTGAGATGGTGGGAAATTACATTACTTGGACAAGGTCAGCCTTGGAGTTGTAAGCAGCATTTTTCTTTTTTAACATGTGGCTGCTTCAATGCTAATAATCTCACAGGTCAGGAGAAGCCAAGACCTGGGTTAACCAGAAAGGAAAACTCCTGTGTGTCCTTGGGTTTTTCTGTGCGAAAAGAAGAAGAGCTGAGGAGAAAAGGATGAAACGTTTGGCTCTGTGCAGCAAGGGGAAATGGGTTTGCAAGGAGAGGAAGGATGGGGCTGGATAATGGGCATGTTCCAGGCATGTGGGCAATAAATTACCTCAATTGTGCTCCCCGTGCTGGGCATGGGCTGAGTGCATGCCCTGGTCACTGCCTGTGCAGCATTAACCTGCTGCACAGGACGTGGCTGTTTATCCTACCAATTACTGCCAATCTAATCAGCTTCAGCCGGGTAAAAATAGAGCCAGTTTCCGTGTGGAAATCAAGAGGCACAAAAACAGCAGCAAAGAAGCTGATCCTGATCAGCCAAGCACATGGGAGGGAAAGGTTTGCAGCAGGAAATGGGTTGGGATGGTTTCTCCTTGTGGGCAGGTGGGTCTTTTCCCTCAGGGCTGGGTTTTCCCCAGCATCCATCAGGCATGAAGGAAGGGGCTTGGGAGTGTGGGAATCACTCACAGGCAGGCTGAGAGCTCCTCAGAGCAGGGATGTGCTCTCAGGAGGGAGGGAACAGGGCTGGAATCAGCTGGAAGGGACATAGAAAAGGAGGCTGATGGATGGAATGCCACCCTGGAATGGTTTGGGTTGGAAGGGAACTTAAAACTCATCCCATGCCATCCCATGGCAGGGACACCTTCCACTGTCCCAGGCTGCTCCAATGTCCAACCTGCCCTTGGATCCAGGGGCAGCCCCAGCTGCTCTGCTCTCACCACCCTCACAGAATCCTTTCCTAAAATCTGATCTAAACCTGCTCTCCATCAGCTAAAAGCCATTCCATGAGGATGGATGGATGGATGGATGGATGGATGGATGGATGGATGGATGGATGGATGGATGGATGGATGGGGGATGGATGGATGGATGGATGGATGGATGGATGGATGGATGGATGGATGGAAGGATGGACAATGGACTTGAGTTCCTGTGTGCTGTAAGACACACCCAGCAGCTGTGCTCAATAAGATCAAGCTGCTCTCCCACATAAGGGCCTGCTGAAGGAAGTATCAACCAAGGAGAAGAGGAGCAGGACATGGCTAAATCCCAAAGCCCAGCTCTGCCTGACTCTGCAGCACATCCTGACAGCTTTCCCTGTGGATTCCAGCCAAGGTGGCTCAGCTTTGGAGCCGTCTGCTCCTGTCCCTGCTCCCAGTGGGGACCCAGAGCAGATGGGACCAGGAATGACCCTGAGCCACACCAGCAGGGCTGAGCTCACCCTCCTGACTGGGAATTCAGGGCAAAGCAGGAGCAGCAGTGTCCTGAGCAGGTAGGTCAGGGCTGTGTCCAGCACACAGCCACCTCTTTCCCTGCTTTTTTGGTGCTTCTGAACTCAAAAGTCAGAATCATGCGTTGGCTGACAGACGGAAAACCAGGGGTGCTAAAGGAGCAAGAGGTTTGTGTGGGACAGCAGTTTTCCAATAAAGGACATGGCTCGGCAGGGGCTGGGATCCCATCCTCTTTCCCTCCTTCCCTCCATCCTTTTCTCATGTTTGCTGAGGGCCAGGGGTACATCTTTTGTGATCTTGGAAGGTAAAAAATTAAACCAAGGGACAACAATGGGATTTCTCCCCAACACACTTAATTTGCCCTTTTACTTTACTGGATCACCCTACAAAAAATGAGTGTTGAGCTGTCTGTCCATTAGACACCCCAGATCCATCTCAAGGAGGACACAGGGAGCGGCCCTTTGCCCTTCTCACCCCAGCTGGAAAATCCCCTTATTTACAGGGACATGGCTTTTCCAGCCACCCCCATCCCCTGGATTTACCACCCTCCTCCCCTGCCTGGAGCTCTGGGCCACCCTTGGCAGGGCACAAACCCCAAGGTGACCAATTTCCCACAGCTGAAAGGTGCCTGTGGACAAACCTGAGGTGGCCAGGCTTGCCCAGACCAAGCAAGGCCCTCATCTCAGGGCTCAGGATGCTCTGTCTGAGCCCGAGGAGCGGCAACGCTGCCGATAATTAAGGGACATCTGTCGCCCTGTGCTCCTGCTGGGGTTGTCAGGAAATGCTGACATCATGTGAGGAGAAGAAAGCTGCTCTGGAGCAGGGCTTGGCATGCTGGCTTCCAGCTCCAGCCCTGCCACGGGCAAAGGCTGCTCCTGCCCAGGGCTGGGGGAGCTGCTGTGGGGCTCAGCCTGCCCTCCCAGGAAGGGACACGTCCCAAAGCTTTGCCAAATCTGGAGAAAAAGCCATTTCTGCTCCCTCTGCCCCTCCTCAGCCTGGAGACAGGGTTCAAGCTGCATGAGGTTAAAAAATAAGCAGTTTGGAGGTTTTTTTTTTTTTTTTTGCTTTGAGGGCATTTGGGGTATTTCTTGCCAAGAGCTTAGAGGTTTTTTCTGGCTTAACAGATACAGGAAGTTGGGTTTTAAAATTCGGAGTGTTTTTATAATCCAGAGAAGTTGAGGTTGTGGCTGCCTTATCCCTGGCAGTGTCTAAGGCCAGGCTGGACAGGGCTTGGAGCACCCTGGGATAGTGGAAGATGTCCCTGCCATGGCAGGGGTAAAATGGGATCTTTAGGGTCCTTTCCAATCCAAACCATTCCAGGAGTCTGTGATCCCTAAGAACTCCTGGACTGTGAGAGCTGGGATTTACAAGTATTGGGCAATTGGATTTTTAAAAATTTTTATTATTTCCTCAAGCTCCCAGTGGGCCGAATCCTCAAATGTGGCATCACTGATGGGGAAACTGAGGCAGGGACCAAGGACTCACTCACTCCTCGGCTGTAACCCTTTGCAAAAGGTGCTGCTCTGACCCTTGGGATTAGAATCTGCTCTCAGAGGAAGAAATAAACCTCAACCAAGTATTTTGGCACCTGATGAGAAAGCAGGGCTCCCTCTCTCAGTTTAATGGAGCTGCTGATGGACGAATTCCTGTGTGAATAATGAATGTTTGGAAATGCTCTGAGCACTGCAAATGCAAAGGACACTGTGATTTCCCTGGGCTCTGAGAGCCAGTGGCAGAAGTTCCCAGAATTGTTTGGACTGTAGCAATAGGGATTTATAATTCATAACAAAGAAGAAATGTCTCTCAGTGAACCAGGAAGACACAGGGATGTAAAAAAGTTGAGGTTACTCATATTCTTTTCTTATGAAATTCTGACACACAAGAGTGGTCAAGGATCTTTTTTTCTGGGAAGATAAATACCTATGGAGGGATTTATTCCATATTTGATGTAGGTTTTCAAACAAGGTTTCCTCCTTGCAATCTGTTTTGTAGGGATTTAAACAGATGCACACTTCAATCTGGAATATCATGTCTGGGCTATCCAAACATGAGAAATTCCTTTGCTTCCCAAAAGCCAGAGCAGAAAGTTATCCTACACATTTCATGCATTGGGTTTAAAGGGAAAAAAATAATAATAAAAAAAAGCAAAGCACAAAACAAACCCTCAGAAAACTGCAAGGCAGATTCAGATTCGCAGGGTTTTGAGATCTGCTTAAGGAATCAGCAAGCAGGATTCAGGAGCAGTTAATAACAGCCTGTATTACATGGCACTATTAACATGGGATAATCCATGGAAAAGAAAGGGTGAGGGATAAAGGAACATCACCCTACAACAGTGAGACCTGCAGAAATGAAGCCATGAGAATTCTAAACCAGATTAACTCAGCTGTCACTGTCAGGCACAAAGCAGGAGCAGCAGGGATGGGGAGAGGAGAGTGTTTGGATTTTCCCTGGGATGGGATGCACACCTTGGTCCTGCTGAAACAGAGGAGCCCAGGTGCTGATAAATCCCTGTGGTGAAGTGAGGGAACTTTGGGGTTTGGACTGAAACCCCTCCCAGACATGATGGGATGAACAGAGCTCCCCAAAAGGAGCAGAGCTGGAGGCTGCATTCCCTGTCCTCATCCACTTCATACCCAGCTTCACTTCCAGCCAGGAAAACAATCTTCCCTGGGTTTCCACCTCCTGGAGAACCTCTTCTCACAACCACCCCAAGCTCCTCTTTTACCCTCTGCTCATATTTCCAGCATTGCTCGAGCTTCCCTTCAAACTTCCTTCATGGTTTGACAGCATTTCCAAGACCCTGTGAATTTTGGCTGGTTAATTCTGGAGATCTCAGGGTGAAAGCTGGTGCCGCATGAAAACCTCCTCCAATTTGCCTCCAGCTTACCTTGAATGCCCCATCTTCATCAGGAGACAGGAGAACACAGGGGGATGAAATTCTAAAGTAAGGGGCCCAAGTCAAACTTTGGAGTAAAAACCCTCCAGGTTATTTGTTGGAAGAGAAAATTTGGAAGGAACTGGCTTTCAATCTGCCTGCAGGCACCCAACTGATTAGCAGAGCTGCTGAGCACTCAGATTTGGCCTTCAGCTCTGGATTTATTGACCCTGAGTGCTCACACAGAGCTCTGGAGTGCTGCAGAGCAGCCTCTGCTCCTCCTGACGTGCTGGCAGCACCATCCGTCCCTAAATCTCTGTTCAAGCCTCCAAAATTCCTGTGGGGCTGAGGGATACATCCCAAAATGAGGAAATCACATCCTGGGGAAAAGCAGAACCATCTGAAATGAAACCCTGGCCCAGCTGAAGTCAATGAGAGTTTGAACAGGGCTGAGCTCTGCAACAGGAGCCTGCTCCAGTGTCCCAAAAAATCCTCCTGAAACAAGAGCAGGCTGCCCGTGGTTCTCATCAGTCTCAAGCACTTCCTATGTTTATTTTCTTGGCCCAGCCCCAGCTTTGCCAGTTGCTGCTCTGTGCTCTCTGCTGGCCTGTGCTCGCTCCCATGTCCTCACACGTCCTGGCTTCCCTTCCCTTCCCATCCCAAACTGCTCAGCTGTGCCTCTCTGAGCCCTGATCCCACCCCAGGTACCTCAGTATTTATATTTACTCCCCAGAATGCCTTGGGATCATTTTGGGAAGGGCTCCCCAGCAGTGGAAGATGAGACCATCCATTGGTGGCTCTTCCCAAGAGGATGTGGCTGCAGCCCCAGGTCCTGCTGCTCCCATCCTGGGTGCTCACAGGGATCAGGGACCACAGACAGGGTTTGTTCTTGTCCCTTGGCCACAGCAGCAAGGAAACAGCCAGGCTTGGGCAGCCTGTGGTCTGTCCAAGCTCCACATGGGATGCACTAAATCCCTCCTTGTGACACCAGGGATGCCACCAGGACCAAAAGGTGGCCACAGCCAACAGCAGTACTCAGCCAAGAGTGGTTTTATTGGAAAACTGCTGTCCCACACAAACCTCTTGCTCCTTTAGCACCCCTGGTTTTCCGTCTGTCAGCCAGAAATTATTGCCAACGCATGATTCTGACTTTTGAGTTCAGAAGCACCAAAAAAGCAGGGAAAGAGGTGGCTGTGTGCTGGACACAGCCCTGACCCACCTGCTCAGGACACTGCTGCTCCTGCTTTGCCCTGAATTCCCAGTCAGGAGGGTGAGCTCAGCCCTGCTGGTGTGGCTCAGGGTCAGCCCTGGTCCCATCTGCTCTGGGTCCCCACTGGGAGCAGGGACAGGAGCAGACGGCTCCAAAGCTGAGCCACCTTGGCTGGAATCCACAGGGAAAGCTGTCAGGATGTGCTGCAGAGTCAGGCAGAGCTGGGCTTTGGGATTTAGCCATGTTGCCTTCCCCTCCCTCACTGCTGGCACCTGTAGCTTTCCAACACTCATCCCAGGGAGGTTCCTGAGCCCTCATCAAGCAGAAATCCACGTTCTCCACAAGGTCCCATGCTGGACAGGCAGGAAAGGGATGTACAAGGATGGATATGCCCAGAGCAGGGCAGGGACACAGATATCTCATCATGGTTGATGAGACTTCAGAGTTTCCCTTTGCAGCACAGAGGAACCACTGTCCACACTGCTGGGATGGACAGGACACAGGGAATGGCTCCCACTGCCAGAGGGCAGGGATAGGTGGGATATTGGGAAGGAATTCCTCCCTGTGAGGGTGCTGAGACCCTGGGATTTTTGCCCAGAGCAGCTGTGGCTGTCCTTGGATCCCTGGCAGTGCCCAAGGCCAGGCTGGAGCACCCTGGGACAGTGGAAGGTGTCCCTGCCATGGCAGGGGGTGAATGAGGTGAGCTTTGAAGTCCCTTCTAACCCAAAGCACTTCTGTGATTTGTGATTTCAGTGATTCTATGACTGACTTGTCATTTGTGGTTTCAGTGATCCTCTGGCTGATCCCAATAGTTTCACTAACCCTGTCACAAAATTACAGATCTTTGTTTCTCCAAAGCTTCCAAACCAAGCAGGACACTTTAAAATCTGCTGTGCCTGCTGCAAGCAGCCCAGAGCTGAGGATATTCTGCTCCTCCAAAGGGGCTCCTCTGGGATGGAGATGAAAATCCATTCCATAACTGGGCTGTTTCCTGGTGTTGGGTGATTTTTGGCAGACTTGGAGTAAAAGAATGGGGCCCATCCTTTCCTGAGTGTCCTCACCACTACACCTCGAGCACAACCAGTGACAGCCATACAAACTATTGCTTTCCACAAGAACCACCACTTTCTTGTGGATAAATCTTGTTTTCTTTAAATGAAGATTTCCTATTCACATCCAAACAGTGCCCAAAATTCCTTGGGAATGTTGAGATCTCCACATCCACTTCTTGAAATCACATCTCTGCCTGCAAAATACCCCCAGTAAAGTTTGGACAAAGCTCCCAGGCACATGGTAGGATTCTTGGAAATACCCTCTGCAAATCCAAGGGTTGGACTTGATGATGCTTTTGTGTCCCTCCCAACTCAGAGCATTCTGTCATTCCACGGTTCTACTCTAGAAAGGGCAGAAAAATGAGAAAAATTGTCCAAAAAATGAGTATATGGCTTTGCCCCGCCCCGAAACACACGGCCCAAAGTTGTGTTTTCCACGATTCCTGGGCTCTGTAGCAACAGTAGGTTCCTGGCACCCTCTAATGGAAAAGCTCTGTCACTGAATCACCGTCTCGGGCTGCGACTCTCGGCTCCTGCCGTTCTATTTTTAATCCAATATCACAGGAATAACTAACTGCGAGCCAGGCACGATGCATGGCGTGCCAGGGAGGACCTGGAGAATGAGCAGAGCAAATGTCAGGGCTGCTCCTGGGGAAGGGGAGGCTGCCTGGGGCTCCCGGGGATTGCTGCTTTGCTTATGGAAATGCAAGGAAAGAGCTCACCAGCACTGACATTTGGGCTTTGTTTGTGAATTTAAGGCACCTGCTCCGAGGTTAATCATGTCACATTGCCTGTCCTTCCCTTTCTCCCTCTTCTCCCTGGGCTGCGTTGATAGGGTGGAATTTTTTAGGATATTTTTCCAAGTTTGGCATCCTGGAAGTTGCTCCAATCTCAGGTCGTGTTGTATTCATATTGCTGTATATCATATTTCTAGAGTCTCATACCTTCTCTCGGTGTTTTCTTATGGCTGCTTCTCCTCAGCTCTCAGGCTTCAGATTTCTATCACGTCGGGGTCACCAGTGGTTGTAATCATATTGTTGTTATTAACTAGAATCAGGGCAGGGTCACTTATACAATGCAGAGATCTTTTACTGCAATACATACATTTACTCAGGCCCCTATAAGGTTGGACTTGGCTCTGGAGCTGTTTGTAAACAGAATTCCTGGTTGGATTATGAGGTGTTTTTAAAGCTAGAAAGTGACACCCATAGCCAGGGAAGCTCTCCAAGGGTTTGTCCCCAGCTGGGGGGGACACCTGACATTTGGAGGCGCAGAAAAAACGGGGTGGTGCCAAGCCCAGGGTTCCTGTCAGCCTCAAACATCCATGGCCAGGAAAAGGGGGCAGGACACAGCAGAAGCTGGGATCCAGTCTGGGGATCCCTGGGTGGATCAGGAGAAAGAATTGGATTTTCCATTGGTGGCTCAGTGAGAGCCCTGCCCAGGAAAAACATGGAATTTCTGCCAAGGGAGAGTCTGGCCCTTGCTGAGCTGGGTTGAAGCAGGACCCAGCCCATCAATCTCACCCTTGTCCTTTACACTCTACACCCAGAGACAAATAAAATAATTTAAATAACTGTTTAATACAGGAAAATCCAATTTCCAGCAAACGCTGCTCCATGCCAGTCTCAAAACTGTGGAGGGGAGCTCGGAGTCCTTGGAGAGGGGCTCTTCATCAGGACACAGGGAATGGCTTCAAAATGGGAGAGAGTAGGGTTAGATGGGATATTGGGAAGGAATTCCTGGCTGTGAGGGTGCTGAGGCCCTGGCACAGGTGCCCAGAGCAGCTGTGGCTGCCCCTGGATCCCTGGCAGTGCCCAAGGCCAGGCTGGAGCACCCTGGGACAGTGGAAGGTGTCCCTGCCATGGCAGGGATGGGAATGGGATTAATCTCAGGGTCCTTTCCAACACAAACCATTCCATGATTCAGTGGTTGGCTGCAGTGGGCAGGAGGTTCCAGTGGCATTTCCCTTGGGAAAAGGCTGCCAAAAACCAACAAAAGCTAAAGAAGAAAGCAACCTGCCCAGAGCCTGGCAAATGTGCCATTGGTGACACCGAGGGTTTGACACTCCCATGGCCACCTGTGCATCCTTTGTCTCACCACAGAGAGCAAAAACCAGGCTGGGATGTGCCAGACCAGAAAAACCACAGGGCCAGAACTCCCCAGTGTCCCCTGAGGGTTACCTGAGCCCCTCAGGTGAATTTTACCTGTGAGTTTGAGGCATGGTGGAACACAGACCTCTGGAAGTGAAAGCCAGTCCCGAAATTCAGCAGGTCCCTTCTCAAATCCCTTCAAAACCCTTTTTACTTTTAGAATCCCAGTTTCCACAGCAACAAGACACACAGCTCTCTGCGGAGTTTGGGGCTATAAATAACCCCAAGATCTATAGTTGTGATATTAGCTATGAGGGCTTTAAAAAAAAAAAAAAAATAAAAATTGCATGTGGTAATGAAGGGAAAGGCTCAGCGCTGAAAGGAAACAAATTTAATGAGGAAAAGATGGTTCCTAACTCGGTTTAGAGACCAGCTCTGAACAAAGGAAAGCTGCTCCTGGTAAGATCCTGCCTTTTCTGACAGTCAGATTGATTTCAGTCGGATTTTTGGGAGTGGTGCTTTACAATCTCCCTTTTACCTGTGTTGAAACGCTGAGCTGTTTTTAAAAAAGAAGGAAAAAAAAGGAAATTAGGTGTTGTTTCCCCAGCCCTGCTCGTTGAGGGGAGGCAATCAGAAGGTGACACTGAGCTGGGTTTCAGCACAGCCCGACCCCTGGCTGCCACAGCAGCCACTCCATCCCTCTTTGGGGAAAGGATGTCTCCGTGTGCTAACTTTAAACACATCTTTTAATCCCAATTGCTGCTCTGATCCGGGAGGGAAGCTGCTATTCCTCGGGATGCAGTCAGAGGGCAGGAATTCGCTCTGCTGGCCCCAGAGAAGTGCTGGCCTTCCCCCCTGACATCAGCCTGTAAACAAAGGCACAATCCCACGAGGGAAGATAAATATTGGCCGTGTTGGAAGCAAAAGAGGAAATTAAATAACCATCACATGGCATGAAAAGCAGCTCATCAGGGGAGGGGGGACTGGTGGCTTGGAGCTGGCAGAACAAATTTGTATACAGTAGTGAGGAGGAGGAGATGAGGAAGGAGAAGAAAGGCAACACAAATCAAAGAGTTATTTGGAGTTTCCTCTCTCACAAACAGAAGGTCCATGTTATTCAAACAGATGCACTGCATGTCACCAGTTTGCTGGTGTTTGTTATTTTAAGGATGGTCTCAGGAAGAAAATAAATTCCACGCCGAGGCTCCTTTATACCCATTTTAGGCAGTCTGTGGAGAAGAGCCCAAAGAGTGGGGTTGTGGAGATTCCTCCAGGCTGAGCTGCTGCTACATCCTCTGCTCTGTCTCTCCAGGAGGGAATTTTAGTGAATTTAGTGCTGGGAAGGAATCCCAGAGCAGCTCCAGCTTGGGGCAGGCTGGGGCAGAACCCACCAGCAGCACTGTGGGGCTGCAATGCTGCTGATCCTTCCCAGGGGACACAAAAACTGGGAGGAAAAAGGTGCATGGTACAGGATGGACAGGCAAAACCCAGCAAAACATGGCACTGCTGCTGATCCCTGCCAGGGGACACAAAAACTGGGAGGAAAAGGTGCCTTGTACCAGGCAAAACCCAGCAAAACGTGGCACTGCTGCTGATCCTTCTCAGGGGACACAAAAACTGGGGGGAAAAGGTGGCTGGTACCAGGCAAAACCCAGCAAAACATGGCACTGTTGCTGCTCCTCTGCAGGGGACACAAAAACTGGGAGGGAAAAGGTTTCTGGTACAAGATGGGCAGGCAAAACCCAGCAAAACATGGAAAATGGAAGTTCTTCTCTGGCCAGACATTCCCTACACAGTCCTGAGTGCCTTGGGCTGGGGGGACAGAGGGGAATATTCATTGAAATGTGATCCCTTCAATTCCAGCTGGGATCTGAGCATCCACTGGGATCCTCTCAGGCCTCAGCACCAGCTGGAAAATCCCTGTGGATGGTGATCTGCTGTGGTGCCTCTCCAAAGGAATTGGTTTTGTAACCAAAACCAGGGAGCAGAACAATGCTCTGAGCCGCACAAAAATCAGGGTTTGTTTCTCCTGAAGGTGTTGGTTTGTCCATGGGGAGAAAAGTGAGATATAAACCACATTATTCTGGCCCCCAGCAAGTGGTCTGGTGGAGATCTGTTGATGTGACACAGGCACAACGAGACAGCTTGGTGGTTTTACCTAACACTGCCACACTCAGAGCTGTAGGAATTTAGGAATTTTTGGTGGGAAAGAACCAGCACAAACATTATCCATATACAGGAAAAAACCCAATTTAAAATAAAATTAAATGCCCAACTGAAATTTCTGAGCTCAGAGTGCAAACATTTAATTCAGCACCTCCTGCCCTGGTGACATTTCTGGATGGATTGTGTTTTCTAAAAGGTTTTCAAGCTTCTCTCCTCCTCTGGATAAAAGCAAAGCAAGAGGAGACATGAAAAACCTTTCCCTTCAGAGAACACATCAGGCACAGGACACACCATGGGACTGAGGGAACATTTCTGTCCCTGTGATTAACTGATCACCGCGCAGGACACCTCAGAAGCTTTTTTATTAAAGACACAATAGATTGGAATCAGTAAGAAATAGTAAAAGGAAAGGAAAACATGAGGCATTGCGGAGGGAGCAGGCACCAGGCCCATCCTCTGAGGGCTCTGTCCTGCTCCCACTGAAATCAAAAAGGAGTTTCAGAGTTGGCTGCAGTGGGAACAGGAACAGTCCTTAAGGCACTAATTAGTACAGCTGGCTGAATAATGCATAACGAACAGTTCATTCAGCTAATTTCATCTCTTTTTCTATTCATGACTTGCCTGTGAACCAATCCCAATTTTCTCATTTTGGTTGTCATTCAGGAGCTATTTGTGGGTTTCTTCAGGAAATCATCCCCAGTGTGTGATTCCAGCGTGCATCCCAACATGTAAATATTGGGGATTTGCACAGAAGGGTCCAAGTGTGGGACCTGCAGGTGGCACAGGTGATATCAGCTCTCCAAAGGTGAGATGGGAGACCTGGGCCTGCTCAGTCTGGAGAGGAGAAGGATCCAGGGAGAGCTCAGAGCCCCTTCCAGGGACTAAAGGGGCTCCAGGAGGGAGTTTGGACAGGGATATGGGATGGGGAATGGCTTCCCACTGCCAGAGGGCAGGGATGATGGATATTGGGAAGGAATTGTTACCTGGGAGGGTGCTGAGGTCCTGGCACAGGTGCCTAGAGAAGCTGTGGCTGCCCCTGGATCCCTAGAAATGCCCAAGGCCAGGTTGGAGCACCCTGGGATAGTGGAAGGTGTCCCTGCCCTGGGAATGGATTTTAAGGTCCTTCCCAACCCAAACCATTGTTTCATTTCTACCCAAGCTGATTTTCTATAACCAAGAATTTCAAATGTTGCAAAGAAACACTGAACTTCACACCCACATTCAGCACACACTTGGGCACTTTCCTTTTCTTCCCCATCCTTTCTCCTCCAGCCCTTTAAAAGGATCTAGCTGGTTGTTGGAATACTGACCCAAGGCAGGGAGAGAAGGGATAGGATGTGAAAACACCCCAAGGAATGTCACTGGAATAATCAAGTAAATACTTCCAGATTTTCCTTTCCAGCTCTGAAGTGTTTTGGCCTTAGCAAGGACTAAATTAACATTGTGTAATGGACGAGGGCTGGAATCAGCCTGTGCATCACAGAGGACAACTCTGGGCTGTGCACATCCCTAATTCGGTAAAGTCACCCAAAATGTGACTTTGGTGGGGTAAGATTTAAGAAAGGGAATATTCCAAGCAGGAGTGCAAAGGAAATTGCTGCCTGTGCTGGGGCAGGGCTGAGGGACAGGGAACCCAGGGAAACCCAGGGAAACCCAGGAGTGCTTCTGTGGCAGCAGCTCCCCAGAGAGATGAGGAGCAGGGGAAGGGAGCTGGGCAGAGGAATGGGCAGCCAGGCCCTGTGGATTTTCACTCTGAAGGAAATCCCACAGCGACTTTGGCTCTGAAGGAAGTCCCCCAGGGAACCACACAAAGCCAGAAGGGCATCCTGGCTTCTGGGGCCCGGGAGGGACATGCCAGCACTGCTGGAAGGGACACACAGGGGACACACAGGGCAAGGGATGCTCACGCTTTGAATTTTGAAAGGTGGCAGATAAAGCAGAGAGTGATGGAGAAGGGATCTTCGCTGAGGGAGAGGTGAGCCTCTCTTTTATGCCTCCAGCTGGGAAAAATCCCTGGAAAATCCGAATTTGCAGGCAGCTGTGAGCGTGGCGGAGCCATCGGCAGAGGGCAGTGACACTCGCAGGCACAGCTCAGCCCTGGCAGCCTTCAATCCATCCATCCATCCATCCCCTGTCACAGCAAGGACACCTTCCCCACCCCGCCCAAACCAAAGCAAACCCGCCTTAATCCTTTGAAAATCAGACTCCAAGCGATGCTGCAGACCCGACAGCTGGCCGCTTTTTGGTTTGAGGTTTTTTTTTGGTTTTTTTCCCCCCTCTCTTCCCAAATCCCACGTGATATTTTTCTCTGCGCTTCAAAGCCGGGGTTTGTTTGTTTTTTCAAGCCCGAGAGCTCCAATTCCAGCATCTGCGTGGAAGCCGACAGGAAATAACCCGTGGGCTCAGGAGTAGTTGAGAGAACATCAAGGGCAATATTTATCTTTCTTTTCCGTGGCTCGGAGCGCAGACACGCAAGGCTCCCGCTCCTGCCTCCCACCGCAGCCCGCCTGGATTACAGGGAGGAGCCGCAGGATTTCGGGGAGGGTTGGGAGAGCTGCCAGGGCAGAACCGCCGTGAGGAGCGAGGTTTGGAACAAAACAGCCAGGATGGGATGAGGAGAATGGGGATCAGCATTTCCCGATGATCAGCATCGCGAAATTTGGTGTGACAGGACAAGGAGTGTCTCCAAAGGTGGCGGCAGCTGTGGGGTGAAAAGCACAGAGATCCCACTTTGAACACCCTTTGTCAGGTTTTATGTTCATCCATGTACAGAGTGGGCTTTCAGATTGGATCTCCCTGGGAAGGCAATTCAGTCCCAAAAAGAGGGAAAGCTGTTTTGGCACCGGAGGAAAGGCTGCCCATCCCAGCTGACTCACACCCCACACAGCAGTGGGTCCATCTCTGGCTTTAAGGGTAATTTGGGGAGAAGGTTTGGGATTTCCAGGCTGGATTTCTGGCAGAAGTGTTGAGATTTAAGCCACATTTAGGAGGTTTAAAATGTCAAACCTGTCATTAAATGGGCAGAGGATTTTGCAAGTGTTGAACAGCCTCCAAAAGTCTCTGAAATGTGATGGGGGAAAGCTCTGAGAAGGTCCCTGTGGAGTTCTGTGGGCTGGGAGCACTGGGCATTTGATGGATCTGGGTAACTCAACTGGTCTTTTATCCAGCAGCCTCCCAAATAAATCTCCTCCTTTTCCATGGTAGAGATTGTCATTCCCATTGTCTCTGTGGATGGACGCAGAAGTGAATAATTCTCCTTTCACACAGGACTCAGCCACCTGCCTCACACTGAATTATTTCAGTTAATTTTTATAGGCTTTTGGCCATTCTGTGTTGCATGGAGTGAAACTCACAGGAAGGAATTATCTGTGATAATTAGGATATGATAAATCAATCCTGTGATAAAGAGTTTGGCTACAATGGCTCTGAGGTGCTGCTTGGAGGGAAAGAGGTACTTAAGCCAAGCTCCTTGTTTTAACAGGATTGAGGAAATCCAGACAGGAGAATTCAGATCTTAAAACAGCAGGGAAAATTGAGGTGTTGAAGGGCTGGACCCTCTCTCAGTCCTCTGCTGACTGCAACATCCAACAGCAGCCTCTGCATGCTCTGAAAACACAAAAAGAGAAAAATGAGTTATTGCTTACTGATTACTCCAGCAAGGAATCTTCCCCAGCTGTGCCAAGCATGCACAAAGAGAATTTTCGGGGAGAACAGGCAGGAAATGGGATGATGTGGGATAAATGAGGAGTTCTGTGCTCGCAGGAGGGACAGGGCAGCACTGGCACCCCAGAATGACCTTCACTCCCAACCACTGCCTGGACAGGTGGAACTCGAGCTCCTTCTCAGTTGATTTATCTCCCTGAAAGCAGTTCCTGGCTCTGCCCCTGCACAGCCAGGAATTCTTGGTGACAGAATTATGTCACGCCCCTTTTGGTTTCCTCAGGCTTCACCCAAAGCCATTCTTATCAGAGAAAGGCTCCCAGTTCATCTATTACCATTCAGGTTAGGCTTTGTTTTGCTATCTGGCATCAAAGACAAAAAATTTCTGTCTGTAAACAACACAATCACTCTTTTGCAACAAAATTCTCATTCAAACATTTATTTAGACTCAGTCTTAGATGTGGTTCCAAGCAGAAAACTTCAACCTGCTTCACCTTGCTACAGAAACCTGACTTTGAGCACAGCTTGGTGCTTTCAGGATGGATTAGTGGGTAAAGGACATGCTTTAAGGATGGATAAAAACATCAATATAAGCAGAAAGGCCACCAAAGAACTCATCATGCCCATGCCAACGGCCTGGCCCGGGGTAGAACTCAAGGCAGACCCTTCCTAAGGGAGTGAGAGCACTTCCTCTGTTTTCCACACATCCCTTCCTCCCACGGACAATGCCGGGCACGGCAGGAAAAGGAAGCACATATGGTTTGCACTCCATGAGGGATCTCTGCAAGGAAAGGACACACAGAGAGGCTCTGGGGCTGTCAAGGACCCTCTCACAGCAGGAGCTGCAACAGAAGCAGGGCTGTGTCTCTTTACAATAAATGGCATTATGCAGCCCCAGCCAGTGCTCCCTGCCTGCTGACTCCTGCATTTCACTGGGGCTCCAATAAATGCGGTCCATGGCCTGTGATATTCCACAGGGAAATAAAAAAGGATAAACTACCAGCGTCTGGAATGTTTGTGGTGCAGCAGTTCGTCTTAGCAAGGTGCATAATGAGATTTCCAATAAAGCACCACCCAGAGGAACCAGACTTTTTCTCTTCTGTGATACCAGCACAAGTGGTCACACAACTCATGTGAGAGCCCACATTTGGGCATCCCATAAAGATCAGCTCCAGACAAAATGCAGTTTTGCCTTTAAAAGCATCAATGTTGGGTCTTTTGTTTATCTGCGGCACAGCGACATTGCACTTGTGAAAACAAAACCCACGGTCCACCTTCCAAGATTACCATCACATAAAAACCAAGCCTGGATTCATTCACTGCCTGCCTGGGGCTGCATTTAAAAATGTTATTCCTGGCTTGTCCCAGCTAAAGATCTTCACCCATGTCATTTATCCAGCTGATGCACAGTCTGGCTACTGGGCTACCACAGCCAAATCGCTGAGTCTCATGGAAAAACACCACGAAAAACAAAAATTGTGTCCACCCAATGCCGTCCGTGCAAACCTGCAGCCACAATCCTGCTAGAAAATGTGCATTGCTACAGCACTGTCAATCAGAATCATGGTTTAGAATGGAGAATGGGACTGTGGGGGCCAAAAAAATGATCATTTTGAGAGGTCTTTGGTGTCTCTTTTGTTTCCACACTGTATTTAAAGACAATCTGGAGTCAGGTGCCAAACTGGCAGCGGGTTGGGCTGGTGGCGGCTCAGGCAAGCGCCGCTGCCAAAGCTTTATCGCGGTTTTGGCATCACCAGGCAGCCAGAGCTTCATCGGGGTTTTGGCATCACCAGGCAGCCAAAGCTTTATCAGAGTTTTGGCATCACCAGGCAGCGGCAGCAGCTCGGGCTGCATCCCCGGGGCTCTTTGTCAGCCTAAAAACAACCCTGAGGAGGGAGAGCATCGCAGCCATTCCCGCTCCTACTCCACGGGCTCCTCGTGGCTGGAATGAGGCGCTTGGACAGAAAAGGCAGGGAAATCTGCCCACGTTGGGAGCAGCAAACAGCACGGGCAGCACTCGGGCCCGGGGGACAGACTCAAAATGCGCCGGCCATGAAGGACAGAATGAAGGAAGGAAGGTGCAAACACACGATTTGGGCTGTCAGGCTGCACCCCGAGCCTCCTCTCAAGCCTGTGGGGAGGACAGGAGCGCCAGGCCCAAACCCTTTAGCTGTGTGGGGTCAGCGGGAGCAGGGTGAGGCACAGCTGTGCCCGGAGCGGGGTCAGCGCCCCTCAGAGCCCCCCGAGCAGCGCCGGCCGCAGCCGCAGCCCCTCCGCACCCGCGGGCGGCCACACACAAAAGGCGCTCCCTCTCCCCCCTCTCCTATTTAAGGACTCCTCGACCAATCAGCGCCAGGGGCGGGGCTAAACAGGGAGGATTGACAAGCCCCCGAGACCCCGCTCCAGAGAGAGCGGAAGGGGGCGGGGAGAAGCGACCGCAGCCAATCGGCACGGGCGAGCTGGCGGCTCGGCCAATCAGCGGCGTAGGGGGCGTGTCCCGCCGCGGGGTCAGGCCGGGAGCGAAGGCGCCCGTCGCTCCCTGTTCCTCCCGCTCCGCTCGCGGCCGAGCCTCCTCACCGCGGGATCCCTCCGCCTGCGCGCAGCGGCCGGCGGGGTGTGCGCGCCGCTCCGTGCCCCTCCGCCCGGGAGGGATTATTTCCCGCGGTCGCGGCGGCGGGGCGGCCCCGGCGGGGCCGGGGGATGGAGGCACCGGGCGCCCGCCGGAGGGACGGAGGAGCCGCCCCGTGAGGGAGGAACGGGAGCGCAGCGGCCTCCTCGGGGCCGCCGGCGGGCGGGGACCCCGCGGCCAGGCCGCGCCTCAGCGCTCGGGCCTGCGCCGCCCTCAGCGGGGCCCGGCCCGGCCCTGCCCGCCCGGGGCTGCCCCAGGCCGGGTGTGCGAGCCCCGGCCGGGGCGTGCTCGGCGCGGGGCACCATGGTGGAGAAGCGGTGCCCGCGGCTGCAGCGGGACGGCGTGTACCGCTGGTTCTCCGAGCTGCCCTCCCCGCAGCGCGTGGAGTTCCTGTGCGGCCTCCTGGACCTGTGCATCCCGCTGGAGCTGCGCTTCCTGGGCGCCTGCCTGGAGGACCTGGCCCGCAAGGATTATCACTCCCTGCGCGACTCCGAGATCAAGGCCAACAACCCCGCCGACCTGGGCAGCCTCACCAACCTGACGGACGAGGTGGTGCGCAGCAAACTGCTGGTGTCCCTCGCCCTGCTGGGCTCTGCCCACCGCGAGGCCGCCGGGGTCCTGTTCCGCACCCTCACCCACATCGACTCGGTCATCAACAACTACGGGCTGCAGCTCAACGAGGGCCGCACGGGGGATGAGTTCCTGTTGCTCTTCACCATGGCATCCAACCACCCGGCGTTCAGCTTCCACCAGAAGCAGGTGCTGAGGCAGGAGCTCACCCAGATCCAGAGCCTCATGGCCAGCACCAGCAAGAATCCCAGCACCTCTACCCTCAACACCATGGCAACCTATCCTGGCTGCCATAAGGTGGGTATCCTGCTTTCTGCGCGCTGGAATGGCACCGGACTGTGCCTCCGGCTCTCATTTTAAACCGTGCTTTAGCACAGGGCTAAATGGCAGCTACAGAAGCATTGGTTGGTGATGGGGATGCTCAGCTGAGGGCACAGGGAGAGGATGGATGGAGTTTTTACGAGCTTGTGGCATTTAAATGAGAAGGGGTTGACGAGCAGATCACCAGCAGCAATATAAACCCTCCCTGATTGCTTCTCAGAGCATCTGCTGGGGGAACAGTCCTGCCAGCTGCGTGGAAAACGGTGATTTAGGAAGGGGAATAAAAGCATCTCCAGATAAAAGCATCTGTTTGAAAGTTCCCCCTGAAGAAGTTGGAAAGGAGCAGTAGCTGTCCAGTGTCCAAAGCAGCTTGGTGAGACTGGGTTTTATTTAGAAGAATGTGATGGCAAACGTTTGGAGTTGCTGGTGTTGAGCTCAAAGAAATGTTGTCATTTTGTGTCACTCTGCGTCCCTCGGGTATTGATCCTGGTGTCGGGGTTCACCGTCATTAACTTGCTGTTCTTTCATTCAGTTAGGCCAGACAGGGACGTTTTAGGATGTGCTGGAAGTCATTAGATATGTGTCTGCTTAATTGCTCTCAGCCCGCCACAAATTAGGGAGTCAGAGTGTCTGTGCCTGATTTTAACCCGCTTGAAAGTTCAACCTGAGCCCCAGCTTAGAGGGTGCCTGTGAGAAGTGAACAGGCTGCAGCCTTTGAGGGTGAGTGCATGATTTGTTATCCTGCTCTTGGGAAAGGTGAGGAATACCCAAAAGCTGTGAAAACCCCTGGATTGGAGTAATGCCCTAAATAAAGCTGGTTCTCAGGGCTCAGTAGAGATTTCACTGAGTTGAGTGTTGAATTCCAGACTGAGACAGAAATCTGTGCAGAGTCTTGCCCTGAATACAAATTCCCTTCCCATTTCATGTTTCTTTAAACACCTCTGCTTTGTAAAATTGAGATGTTTTCAGCTTCATATTTTTCTTATCCTTCCTTTTCTATCTTGTTCCTAATCTCCTGTAGTAAGGGGGAAGGAACAAGGCATGGGAGAGCCTCTTCATTCAGCTGAGACTCCATGTGGATAAAATATAGCTGGAAAGAATATTTCACCCAGGATGTAGAAGGATATAATTCAAACAGAAAAAAAAAAAATCTTCTTCTCAGGTACTTCACTACTTGCAGCTCCCCTTATCCAAATGATGCAGCGACCCTGGCTTGGAAAGTTGGAAAGGAAACACTGTAAATCATATCCAAGATAAGACAAGCAAAAAATAGAGATAAAATCAGGCAGGCAGGAAGGTTTTTGAGAGTCTTCTTTCTGAGCTGCAGGATTTATGGAGCTGAGGAACTCCAGCGCTGTTTCTGTCAGTCTAAGATGGACGGAGAATCCATCCTGCCATTTTTCCTGCCAGGAATGAGGCAGCCAGGATCGTTAGATTTTTTTTCTTTTCTTCTGAGCTCACTGAAGGGTTGTCTCTTTGAAAAGCACATTTTTATAGATTCTGTGTTGAAGAATCTTGGTTGCTAAGTACAGAGTTGTGAGAGGGAACACAAAGGTGACTTTGCCTTCACAGTCTCTGAATGTGCATTTTGTTTGAAGTGATGCACATTTCCTAAGGATTATTTTTTTTGTTGTTGTTCTTAACTGGGTAATTCTGTTACTTTTAGAGTGAGCAGTTGGCTTAAACCAGGAGTTGGATGAAGCAAGTGGAAAAAACAATCTCTCTCTCCATTCAGCCCTGTTCTGTTTAACTATACACAAATAAATTCCAACACCGAGTCCTTGAGGTGTTACCAAGTGATGTTGTGACAATCCTTGTGCTGTAACATCACCTGGATAAAAACAGTGTGGCTGTGGAGAGAAACTGAGTGCCCTGGGCTGCTCCTCCTGCTTGGAATTGGAGAATTCCCTCCCTGGTGCCAGCACTTTCTCCTGGCTCCTGTTGCTTTACTCCAGGGTTAGCCATGCTGAGCTGGTGCTGAAAGCTGGGTGTTAAATGGGGGATTCTGCTCCTCTCTGAGCTCATCCTTGAGGAGCTGGAGAGCCACACTTCATTATTTGAGGTCCTGAAAAACTTCAGGGAGCTGGGGTGGTGTGGATGTGAGGGGGGTTGCAAACAGGGAGTGTTTGTGACCTGAGTTATCCTCAGCTTCCCCCTGGGGAGAGGGGAATTGGGTGTAACTCTTGTGTAACTGTACCTGCCCTGCTGCTACAATTTCTGATTCATGGTTAACTTGTTTAGTCAGGGAGATGCAACAGGAATCTGAGCAGTGCTCTTTGTTCTCCTTGCAGAAACCAATGACAATGTGCTGCTTCTGCCTATTAAAATATGCCCCAACCTGATATTTGCAATAACTTTTTCCAGAGGATTGGACCTTGCATTCCTTCTTCCACTCCTCTTTCTTAGTGAAATATCTCAAAATCAAATTGTGTTTAACAGTTGATACAAATTTACTGTAACTATTTCATGATTCCTCAAGTAGCTCTGGGGTAGGTGAACACAGCTGAAGGTGGTCAGTGATACAAACTGCTTTTTGCTGTTTCCTTTTACTGCCTGCAGTTGCTGACTGTGAGATGGCTTAAAACAGCTGCCCATGTGGTTTTTTGTGCTTTTTCTTGTCTTAATCTGAACCTTATCTTTGCAGGAAAAGGTGGCTGTGGCTGGCTTTAAGTAGGTCAGTAATTATTAGGTTGATGGTTTCTACCTGATGGTATAAAATGAACATTTTATGAACAGGAAGGAAAATGCTGCCCTCTCTACATTGCCTTGGACTCTGTGAGGATGGAATTAAGGAATATCCTGAGTGCAGCTCCTGGTGCTGCCCAGGACATCCCAGCAATCCCTCCTGGCTCTGCACAGCTCCTGCCAGGAGGGGACAGCAACAGGGACAGGGACAGGAGCAGAGGGAACAGCTCAGGCTGGGCCAGGGCAGGCTCAGCTCGGACAGCAGCAGGAATTTCCCATGGAAAGGGGGGTCAGGGATGGGAAGTGCCCAGGGAGGGCTGCAGTGCCCATCCCTGGAGGTGTCCCAGCAATTCCTGAGCTGGCGCTTGGTGCTCTGGGCTGGGGACAAGGTGGGGATGGGGTGTGGGATCTCAGCACCTCAGGATGGAGGTGCAGAGAGGCCGAGACCACCCTTGGGGGGCTCGGGAATCCTGGAATGTTGCCAGAAGTGTCTGGTGGCAGGATTTTGATCCTACACAGGAGATGAGACCTGTATGAGGACTGGGAGGAATTCACTGGGTGAATGGTGAAGGGATAAGTTAGTTAAAGTGTAAAACACAGGGTTTAGGATTTTGGTACAGGGGGGTCTAAAGAAGTAAGATGGAGGAATTGGGGCGTGTCCTGTCCTTCTTCTTCTTCTTCTTGGCCTCCATCTTCTGTGGTGGTGGTGGCACTTTGGGATTGGTCATTACTAAAAGTGCACCGGTTAATAAGGGTAGAAGGTATTGGAGTAAAATGATAAATATTGTACACGTAACTTTGGGTATAAAGATAAGTGACCGCCCGGGGGCTTGGGGAGTGTGCCCATGGCTGACTTGCTGTGCAGACCTCTGTCGGGCTGAAAGAAAATATTTTAGATAAACAATTAATAAACACCGAGACCGAGACAAGATCAGAAGTCTCTCCTCGTCCTTTGAAGCGTCGGCTCTCCAAGGCCATCCCTGGGAATTCCCTGAGAATTCCAGAACACCTAAAACAGCAGCAGAAAACCTTACAAGCCTAAACAGCCGAGAAACCCAACAAGCGGCCTCCCGGAGCTATCTCCGGTAATAAATCAGCCGGACATAAATCAGCAGCAAAGAAATAAAGAAGAACGCCGGAAATCTACAATGGGGCACAGGTTGGATTTGATCACCTTGGAGGTCTTTTCCAAGCTCAGTGGTTCTGTGATTCTCTGCTGGAGTGGATGGCAGATGGGAACACAAATCTGAGCTTGAATTCTGTGATCTACATGGATGCTGGGCATCTTAATATGAATCTCTGCATGGACTTTCCTTCTCAACAACTCCACTGCCAGTAACTCTAAGGACAGAACTGCAGAGCTGGGGAAGTTATTCATGAATCTGTCACTCTGTTTCCTGGAGTTCTTTCATCTCCTCATTAAAATTGTGCTCTAAAACCAGGGAAATAAGAGAATGCTTTGGGTGCTCAGCACCTGCTCTGCTGTGACAAGAGCTCTTCAGTGCAGCCAGGGTGATGAGCTGCAGGTTTAGATCAGATATTAGGAAGGAATTCTTCCCCATGAGGGTGGGCAGGCCCTGGCACAGGTGCCCAGAGCAGCTGTGGCTGCCCCTGCATCCCTGGCAGTGCCCCAGGCCGGGCTGGACAGGGCTGGGAGCAACCATGGCAGGGGCTGAAACGAGATAAGCCTTAAGGTCCTTTTCCACCCAAACCATTCCCTGATTCTGTGGTGATGATTCTGATCTGGTTGTGGCCTCAGGGCTTGGAGCAGCCATGGCAGGGCCTGGAGTGAGATGAGGTTTGAGGTCCCTTCCCAGCCAAACCATTCCCTGATTCTGTGATGATGACTCTGATGTGGTTGTGTGTCATCATCAACAGACAGGCTCAGGAACAGCCACCCTGAGTGCAGTTTGTTTGCAGCTGAAGAGAAATAAGGGGCAGTGACCCCAGAGTTATGTGCTTGTTTCAGGCTGGTATCTTGTGAATGGGAAGGAGGGTTCCTGCCCAGTCAGCTTCCAAACACTGCCCCAATGGCTATTTCAAGTTTATAGCATAAGGGACTATTTTTCACTCATGCTAATTCCATAGGCTCCTCTAAAACCTCCAAAGAACTCCAGGCTGTGCTTTGGGAGCTGTGGGGTTGCTCTGAGGGATCCATTTCAAACACTTTCACCTGTCTGCACTGTTTGCCCAGGAGCATGAATGGACAGAACTCCATTGAGAAATATTCTGATATTTTTATTTCACCAATGGAGGGATGAGTTATAAAAAAACATCTCTTGCTGGGTTGGAACTGAGTTGTCGAGCCCTCCCAGAGACAGCAGGGCAGCTATTAAGTGATCTATGGCAGCTGCCTTTAGGGCTGCTTTTTGAGCTTTGTAGGGATGGAATAAATAATGCCAAACTTAATTTTTAGCCTCTTTGGGGGTATTTCATGGATTTAGCAGATCCATGTTGAGAGCAGTTGCTGGCTGGGATTGGAGTGTTTACTCCCTGGTATCAGGAGCTGCTATCTCAGAATGATCTTACTTTGCAAACCACATCAATCCAACCTCAGGAGCTGTAGGGACAGGTCTTGTAGCTTCCAGCTGGTGACATTGCCAAGCCCTGCATGTCTTTTGCGTGTCCTTTGAGAATTTTGGGTACTCCAGGCAACATGGATTGCACACACCTCTTGATATTCCACCTTAGAAATGTGAGGCTTCCCCTTCTGGCTCTTTTCTTACTCATGGTTTCATTTGAAATGTGATTAAAGTGGTTCAGTCTCAAACCTGCAATATTTTCAGAGCTTTACATATAAAAGAATCCTTGGCCAGTAACAATATTAATTAGCACCAAATTCACTTTGTCTAATTGTATGTTACATGATGAACTTGAGTTTAGGAACCTAAAGGAGTTTGCTTGGGACATGCACTGTGCACCCAAACATCAGGAACAGAGCAGCCAAAAAAAGTGTGTTGAGCTAATGATGATGATGTTTTTTCCATGAACTGTTTTCCCATTTATTTTTGCACGGGCTGAATGAAGTTTTTGTTTTAAGAGTGCATTCCACTTCACTTTTTAAAATTTGCTCTTTTTTCTACCACTTACCTCAGAACTGTTAGTTGTCAGTGCAGAAACACTGAAGTGAGGCTCCTTCTTGTGGGACAAAGATAAAGATGTTGGATGTTTTGGACTGTGCCAGATCCAAAGTGTTTTAATGGAATCTGCAGGAGCTGGAGGAGATCGTGCAGCAGATCCTGAGAGGAGAAGCAGAGCCAGCAGAAGTTTAACCACACCTCACAGGCATTCCAGGGCTGACTTCAAAGGTGCTGAACAGCAGCCTTGTTTGGAAGTGTTTAACCATTTGGTTTGGTGGGTTTGGAAATGTTTGAGTTGCTAAAAAGGAGGTGCTGTCACCTTCAGTGCCAGTGGGCACAGCCCTGGCAGGCAGAGCTTGGCTTCTCCTGGCATCTTTCATATTCAAATACTCCACTCTCCATTTATTTGCTCTGCAGTGCTTTTTATCCCTAAGAAAAGCAAACATTGTCCCAAGAACATAGATAAGATTTCTCAGAGCCCACAGAATTTTATCATAGAAATGCTGGATATAATTTGTCTGTGGAAACAAGAACCATTGTCATACTTCCACTTGAATTTGACTTCAGTTTTGGAGGCAGTTGAATTGAAGCTGTTTCTTCCTGAGGTTTGAGATGGATATTAACTCAAGCAAAAGGATGTTGGTATGGCTCGGATCTGTGTTGCTGTGAATGAGCAGATTTCTAAATTCCTTGCTCTTGCATCATGCTGAACCCGAATTTTTCCACTGATTCCATTGGGATAATTATCCAGTAATCAGCATTGGGAGGGATAAACCTTTTAACAGGTGTTCAGACTATAGAGAGTTTCAGGGGTTTTGTGAATAGCTGAAGTGATCCAGAAATAATCAGATTAGTTACTTAAGAGCAAGGTCTTAATTTTAATTACAGACCTGCCAAGTCCTGATGATAAATAGTGAAAGTGAACTTTCCATGTGTATTATGAATTCTTCTCCAATGCTGCCTTCTTTTATCACCATAAGAGGAAGAAAGAAGGACATTGAGAGGCTGGAGGGTGTCCAGGGAAGGGAATGGAGCTGGGAAGGGTCTGGAGCCCCAGGAGAGGCTGAGGGAGCTGGGAAGGGAATGGAGAATCCTGAGGGAGCTGAGGGGGCTCAGCCTGGAGAAGAGCAGGCTCAGGGGGGCCCTCCTGGCTCTGCACAGCTCCTGCCAGGAGGGGACAGGAGGAGAGGGAACAGCCTCAAGCTGCTCCTGGGCAGGTTTAGGATGGATACTGGGAAAAATTGCATCATTGTAAGGGTGTTCAGGCACTGGAATGGGCTGCCAGGGAAGTGGTGGAATCACCATCCAAGGAAGTGCTCAGAAAATGTGTGAATGTGGCACTGGGGATATGGTTTGGTGGTGATCATGGTTGGACTTGGTGTCTCAGAGGTCCTTTCCAACCTTAGTGACTCTGCTTCCATCATTCTGTGGAGTTTTATCACACTCAAGCCATTAATTTAGTGAATATTGAGGAGGGGAAGGAGGGAGAGCTGGAATTCAGTGGATTTGTGATCTGTCAGTTGTTGCAGGACAGACAGGGCTGGTTGGCTTTTGGTGGCATCAGGTGAAGAAACAGGATCAAGTTTGTGCATCAGTGCTGGGGTGTAGAGCAGCAGTGTCTGTTCCAAGGTCTGCTTAGAAATAGGGATTTGTTTGGATTTTGAGGTGGTTTGAATGATTGGTTTGTAAAATTCAGATCTGATGAGTCCAGTACCTCTGTGGTAGATTTATGTTCCTGTTATTAACAGTGTTCACCATTCTTTAAGCAAAGGGCTTTTAGTGGGAATGAGTCTATAAAATCCAGCCCTGACTTATTTTGGTCCATCTGTTCTCCTGAATTCATGAGCAGCCTGGGAGCAGGTGTGTGATTGTCCTGTGGTGTTTAAGTAGCACATGGCTCATTTCATTCCAGAGAGTCTCCCAGGACAGAACATCTGATCAGTTATCCATTATCCCATTTCCCTGGGAATTGCCTCTTCACCCTTTGTGCTCCTCCTCCAGGAGAAAAGGTGAATTTTGTAGCTGCTGAAACGTGGAGGCACCTGGCTCTTACAGCTTATCTGGATTGTTGGAACCACTTGAATTTTAACACAAACCAAACACTTCCAGCTGCATCCACATGCCAGTCCAACAAAGCAGCTGAATTTGTGTAAATTCAAGTGCTGAGCACTTCACTGGCTATGTGGAGAGTGGGGATATTTGTGAGCACTTCTGAACCATCCTCATGGAAGAGCCTGAATCTTCCAAAGGAGAAGGTTGGAATTTTCCTCTCCTGGGAGTATGAGTAAATGCAGGAGTGTGCCTGAGGCTGTGGTTTCACAGGACTGCCTTGTTACTACCCAGAGGAAGGTGTTGGCTCACTCCTGCCCCTCCTGGCCTTGTCTCAGTGCATTTGCAACTCCACATCCCTGCATTGGTTGCCCTCATCTCCCACTTGGATTTAGCCTGATGAGCAATGGGTGTCAGCAATGCATTTTTATTCAGATTATTTAAAACCCTGAGTTCGTCCCTTTGGTGGGATCAGCCTGAGCTTGCAGGGGCTCTGTCCTTGCCATCAAACCTCTCCTGGAGCACTGCTGCCAACAGGATTGCACCATGTTAAAGGCTTGGTGTTAACCTCAAATAAGCTGCTGTTAATACTCAGTAATATGAACCTGGCAGCGCAGGAGGTGAGTGGTTCTTACCCCTGGAGTCACTGCTCCAATTCCTGGCCTCACTCACACATGTTACCTGCTCCTGGAGGGCAGTTTATGGCTAAAAACTTCTTTTTTTAAAGGAGAATTCAAAAGCCAGTATGGACAGAAGCATTTCTCTGTGGGACTCTCAATTTATCACTGGCCATTGTTGAGAACATGGAAAAGTTTTCCTGTGTGATCAATGAGAGAATTTGTTTGTGTGGCTTGGAGCTGCAGGACCTCACTTAACTCACTCATTGCTCCTATATATTGTTTGCTGTTCCTGTGTAATACATGACCTAAATTTCTTACCTAACCAGGTATAGAAATCCATATTTTGTGCCCTCAGATCCTGTATCATCGTTCCTTGTGGTGCTTTGGGTAGTGGCTCCGTTGATTTTTTTTTTAATGTTTTTGGCTCCACTTCAAACTAAGTCAGCAAATACTTTGCTATTAAACCATGTATTTTCTGTGCTCTGTTTATTTTTCAAAGGAACAGATAATTGCTGTTTTGGTAAAACTCTGACCACATTAAGTTTGACTCCTATCAGTCCTGTTATTTTTATGAAAGGCTTTGCTGTATTCAGTGTTAGCAAAGCTCACAGCTCCCCACATTCCCAGATTTCCCATTTTCCAGTGACTCCCACTATGGAAAACAGTGCCTGAAAGGGCAGCACCACCTGTGGGAAGCACCTGGGTTTATTTTCCTGTGTGCTTTTAATGGATTGAGAGCTTAGGAGAGTTCTAGAGCTACTTTTGGTGTCCAAGAAGATCTGACCCTGTCAGGACCTCTCTGGTGCTGGGAAGGAAATCACAGAATTAACATGGCTGGAAAAGACCTTGGAGATCATCAAGGCCAACCCATCACTGCACTCTGGGGGAAAAAGGTTTGGTTTGGATGATGACAGGTGAAAAATGGGAGAAATGTGATAATGGCAACATTCTAGCAAGGAATTCTGCTCCCTTGGCACGTTTGTCATCAACCCCTGGGTCAGAGCAATTGTTTCTCTTGCTGGTAACTCCTGGGGGTGGAGGACTCCAGGGCAGCATTTAGTGATCCTTCTGAATAATCTGTGGTGGGAAGATACAAAAAGATACTTTTCAGTAGCTGGTACCAATTTTGATCCTGTCATGATTGCAATGGAGGGTGAGGCACAGAAGAATTCACTCTGAGCCTCAATCGCTAAGCAGTGATCAATTTTCTTTGTTATTTTCAGTTCTGCCTTTAACTTGAGATGCAGGAGACCAGCAGGGTTTGCATTGGAAAATCAGAAGTCCATCTGTGAGCCAGATGCTTTGCTGTGGAGGGAGCAGATCAAAGGGTCCCAGGGTGATCAAGGTTAGGAGGGACTCAAAGCTCATCTCATTCCAAGCCCCAGCCCTGGGAGCATCTTCCTCTAGACCAGCGTGCTCCAGTGAAAGATGCAACATTAAAGTGGAGTAAAAATAATTTTAAGGATCCTTTCTGCACCCACTTTCAGCTTTTAGAGGTGTTGAAGGAGCCTCCAGGCCACTGAGGTGTGGAAGGAATTCCTGAGCAGAGCAGTGAAGCTCTGGAGAGGTGCAGCACAGGGTTTTCCTTCTCCCTGGGAATGCTGGGCTGGGTAAAATCAGGCAGAATATTTAACTCTGCTGCTAGTTTTGATTGCTCTGTATGGACTGTTTCTGCTGAAGTTCTCAAGCAATTTCTGTAGAAAAATCCAGTTTTATTCAAAGGTCTAATGCTGTTTTTTCTTAGACCTTGAATGATTCATGGAGACTTTTCCTGCTTTTATAAAATGTCACTCCTGTGGTTTGTTATGATGTATGGCCTGAACATTCCTGGTTCCCGTGATGCCAACTTATCCATCTTCTCTGTGGCCTGTTAGTGCCTCAGAAAACAAGCCTTGAACAGTTCTGGAGCTGCAGATGTTTATTCCTAAATGGCATCTTGGCTTTCTCAGAGATGTTACAGCTCCTAAAAGGTCCAAAGCAATTTGCTCCCTGCTTCTCCAAACCCTTATCTCCCTGGAATGCTTCATTCTTTATTCCAAATCCAGTTTGTCCTGAGTGGCTGTGTGTGCTGAGCCTAACCCAGGGATTCAGGAGTGTTCAGCTATGGAGAACTCTCCTTCCTGAATTTACTTGATGTTGAATTTCTGCAGCTGAATTTGGACAGGTCCTTCCTGTGAAGCTTTTCCCAGTGTTGCTCCCAACCCTCCCAGGACAATATCTCCTGCAGCCCTGAGCTGATGGGTTATTGTTCCTCTGTTTGGCTTGGCCTCAAGTTGGGAAAAAAAAATAAAAAGAAAGAAGGAGAAAAAAATTGCTGTTACTATTTTGGAACTTTGATTTGCAAACCACTTTTCATTATTTCACTTTCCCCTAAACAAATCCAAACCCTTGCAGTATCGTGATGTTTAAGTCAGTGGAAAAAATGATTTCAGAATTTGGAATGGAAGCTTTAAGCAGTGGGATTCAGTGGTTCTAACACCATTCAGCTCCCTAACAAAGTGCTCCATTTGGAACTAATCAGAGCTTTGTGATTTTTCTAGGCCAATTTGGAGCTGCTTTGATGTGAGACGGGATCAGATAGTATGAGCTCAGGCAGACAAGACATATGGGCTAAATTAATCCTCAGCAAGTCTAGGAAAATTAAATCTTTATGGCAAAAAAATGGAGGTTATGTATAAACAAAATGCAAATTATAAGCTGCACGCGATGCTTGTTGTAAGGAGAGTGGAGAGGAGGGAATACAAGATAAGAGGCAATAAATTGTAACAAACTGCTTGTTCAGAGATTTTTCTGGAGCTGTGGGGCTGCTCTACCCAGCTTCAATCATTCTGAGTGTTTATATTTCTGATTATTCTGAATATTTGGGACCTGGTTGTCCAGGATAAGGCAGCTCCTTTCCCAGGCTGCTCCTCTGGGCTGTCCCTTTGCCAGGAGGATGGTGCTCAGCCCTCTGGAACTTCCTCCCGGCAGCCCTGGGCTGGAGGGAGAGTTTAATGAGCTCCAGGAGAGAGGCTGTGTGAGATAAGCCCAGCTAAAGACTGACTCTGGCAAAGGAAATTTCAGCTCTTGCCCACCCTCCTGCCAAGCTGGGACTTCAATGGTTGCTCTAAGGAAAAGCTTCGTGTTAAGTTTTGTTAGTGGTGGGAAGCTGTGCTGAAGAAACAATGTATAATTAGATAAATATAACATTTTTGCATTATATATATAAAATAAACTTCGTTTTTTTGTCAAGAAGTGCTGAAAAGGAAAGCAGCTCCCTGTAACCCTCTTTTTTCCTGACACTCATCTGCCATCCTGGATTGATTTCTTTACACGTAGAAGCTTTCTTATGGATGTCAAGTATACAGAGCCTTTCACTCGTTCCACTGCCTTAAGTGTGTATAAATCTATAAATGTCACTCTTAAAATGGAGCTCACAATAGGTAATTGTGTGGAGTGGGGCTGTGCTATTTCTGACTTGCATTGTGTGTGCTGACTGACGGCACCATGGAGCACGAGGGTGTGCAAAGAATTGTTTTCTGCAAAATTCTCCCAGCTCAGGGCACTGTGTCAGGTTAGCAGGGTCTGAGGGAGCCTTTTCCCTACCAGGGACCTGGAGCTGCTGGTTCTGAGTTACCCTGAGTGAAGGAGAACTCATTTTGTTGTGGCAAATGCACGTTTTCTCCTGTCATTTGTGCCAGGCTAAAAATCCATGTGGAATTCTAATTACAGCTCAGGTTGATTCCAGATGGAACAATTGAATTTCAAGTCACACAGTTCCTCTGAGTAGGTACTGGGAGTGTTTTTGTTGGTCTCAACTCCCTCTTTAAAGCACCTTTCCAAGGTTTTTAAACCCTTTTTTGTTTTGATGTTTCAGCCTTCTGCTTGGGCATTGCTAGTGTCGAAGTTTCCATTGAAATATGATCACGACAGGTTATTAAATGGCAAAGACAAGAAAATCAGGGTTTTGCTGAGAATTTTTCATTGCAATTTGTTGTGGAAATGCTTGGGAATGCCTTGAGTCTCATCTCTGGAGAGGTAATGGAGCCCCATGGAGCCACTTCCCTCTTCCCACTCTCTCCCATCCCAATGCCAGGGGAGCAGAACTCCTGGCTTAGGATAAATTTAATAGGGAAAACAGAAGCCACACATGCAAGCCAAGCAAAGGAACCAATTCCCCATGGATGGGCAGAGATTAGCAATGCCAGGGAATTTCATGGGTCACAATGACTGGGGAATGGTATTGGGGTCACTGAATGTCCCCTGCTTCCTTCTTCCCTCAGCTTCCCGTACTGAGCATGATGCCACAGGCTGGAATATCCCCTGGAGCAGCTGTGCTCTGCTGGCTGCCCATGACCTGTCCCAAACCCCTCGTGTCCCCACCCCAAACCCCTCGTGTCCCCACCCCAAACCCCTCGTGTTTGTGTCCCCACCCCAAACCCCTCGTGTCCCCGTCCCAAACCCCTCGTGTCCCCGTCCCAAACCCCTCGTGTCCCCATCCCAAACCCCTCGTGTCCCCACCCCAAACCCCTCGTGTTCGTGTCCCACCCCAACCCCCTCGTGTTTGTGTCCCCACCCCAACCCCCTCGTGTTTGTGTCCCCACCCCAAACCCCTCGTGTTTGTGTCCCCATCCCAAACCCCTCGTGTCCCCACCCCAAGCCCCTCGTGTCCCACCCCAAACCCCTCGTGTTTGTGTCCCCATCCCAAACCCCTCGTGTCCCCCCATCCCAAACCCCTCATGCCCCACCCCAAACCCCTCGTGTCCCACCCCAAACCCCTCGTGTTCGTGTCCCCCCATCCCAAACCCCTCGTGTCCCCACTCCAAACCCCTCGTGCCCCACCCCAAACCCCTCGTGTCCCCCCAGCCTCTGTGCTGGTGGGGTAGAATAAGAACCCAAAAAGGCCTCATCTTTGTCAGCCCTGTTCAGCAGTGACCAAAACATCCCTGAGTTCTCCACAGCTTCCAGCACAAATCCAAACCAGCCTCACACCAGCTACTGTGAGATAATTAACTCTAGGCCACCCAAAACCAGCACAGCGTCATAATGTAAAAGTGACATTTTCCAGGAGCCCTTTTCCCCAGTTTTCTTGTGGAAAAGTTAAAATGTGTTGTGTGCAGAGGTTAAAGGTCTTTCAATCTCTCTGCAATTGACTGCTGGGTGAGTATTGTTTCAAAAAGAATTATGCTGTAAGGAGCTTTTTAGATTAGCCAAGATAATCTCCCTTTGTGAATAGCTGCTGACTGAAAGCACTTCCCTGAACTGTTACTTGGGGAATATCAGGAGTAACACCCTCAGCTCTGAGAGAAACCAACTTCTCCTGAGTGCCTTCCCAGGGGATCCCTCACTCCAGAGGAGGTGTGATGTTTGTGTGTTCCCTCTGCTTATTTTAATGGATTTTTGTACTTTTCCTTCCAGGTCACTCCAAGGTCAGAGACCCCCATCAACAGTGTCAGTAACAGCTTGGAAAATGTGCTCCACACATCCACACATTCCATGGAGGAGTCACTACCCAAGAGGCCTTCAGGGAAACACTCCAAAGGTTTGTCCTTCTCCTTGTGCTGCTGCCTCAGATCCTTGGTGATGCTCAGTTTTATTTTCATTGGGATTGGAGGCTGGAATTTTGCTGCTTCACTTCTGGCTTAGCAAAGTTGCACAGAAATTTGTAGGAAGAGTGAGTGTCAGGGAGAAATGATCAGTGAAAGAGGAATATCCTGATTTTTCCATTAGGAAATAAACAAGAAGGTTTTTTGAGATACCTCCTTTTGAAATGCCAGCCTTGCTTTCAAGAAATATTCTCCAAGAGTGGGTATCGTGGACATTGCACCTCTCAGCAGGTTATTTCTTGGATAAAGCAAGAAATATTTCTTGCTTTATCAAAGGGGAAAAGCATTTAAACAGTTTGGCTGCCACTTCCACCTTTCTCCTGCTTTATAAGTATGAACTGAATGAAGAGAAGTGGAAGAGAGGAGACTTTGCACCTTTCTCTGTTACAAAATAAATCTGGTTTTTCTAATGCTGTATTGGATACTGACCTGGCTAAAAACTGGCCTTAGCAAATCAGGGTTAATTATTCCATTTCCACACTCCAGGCTCTCTTTGCAAATATGAAAATGTCCGGGCTAAAATGTGACTAGCAGTATTTTTATTTAATGCATTTTAAAAATCACTGGTAATGAGGAAAGTCTTTGAACTGGGAGCTGCTCTTTGTGCAGAACAGCTTTTGTGAGCCCTGTAGGGCAGAATTAATCAGGGGAAATATCTGCCCTCATATGTTGCCTTCCAATACCATTAAAAATACTGTCAGGCACCATCTACATTTTTTAATTTGGATTTTGTTCTCTTTTCTTCCACTGGCTTCCTATAGAACTTTGCAAGTAGTATTTGATACCACAGAAATTCAGTAATTTCACAACACATCTTCACTCAGAAGATCTGATACAGCTCAGGAAGGGTTAAATGTCCCAGGAAATGTTGAGTTGCCTCCTTCTCAGTGACACACTCCCCTGTAATCCCAGAAGTGGAAGGAGCAGGCATTTTTTACAGCCCAGTAATGCTGCAAGGAGCCATTTCTCCAGCTGTAAAAACCATCAGGGTAGAAGAAAACGCAGCACTAAGCAGAAGCATGGCTGGGTTTGTGGCTTTCATCTGATTAAAATAGGACAGGGTTCAACACTGTTTTCATTTGTACTCAGTGATTGCTATTCCAGTACCATATATGCTAAGATTAGTCATGGTATGCTGTGAAAATTAATTAGGTTTTGCTCTGATCTGTTTTTCTCTTATAGAATACCTGCCTGGTGTTCAGTTGAATTTACAGACTGCCTCAGTGAGGGTTGGGAAAAGGGGATGTGGAACAAATACTGATATTCTGCTTTCTGCTTCAACAGCAGTGTTGAATTCTCCTTCATGTGTTGGAGTTCTCTTTCTTCAGCTTGGAGTGCAATTTAGGATTATTTACCACCTGAATGCACTGTTCCTGACTTATATTCCTCATTTTCATAGCAAACACAGCTCTTCATTTGGCAGGACCCACCAACTTTTTAACCTGGAGCACAGAAAGCTCCTGGAGCGTCATGGAAGCGCGGGATGCTTGGTTTTCATGTTGTTTTTTAGTGAGCCTGGTTTCAGGCAGCTTGACAGGACAGGATTTCTCCCCAGAAGTAATGAGCTGCCCAAGGTCAGCATTCCTCTCCTGGCAAAGCCCTGGAGCTGGAAGTGTCTCAGTTAAAAAGGCTGGAGCTGAAACATGAGAAAGAAAAGAAAAATGAGAAAGGTGCAGTATTTGTTGTGCTTAGCTGGATTAGAGACAGTTTGTATTAACCCAGGGAATGTTTTAATCCTCATTTGGAGACATGTCAGTAATTTAATTTACTCTCCACAGCTGAACAGTGACTGGGGTTGTAGTAGCTTGGGCCTGGAAGCTCTCAGTGACTGTTTTCCTTAATCCACCACTTTTGGCATCAAATGTTGGAGTTCCTGCCTGGGAGGGAGGCAGGGAGAGAGGAGCACTCTGCTGGCTCTCTCAGGGGCAGTGTGTGCTCCTGGATGTGGAGCTGCAGTGTTTGCACAGCTCGTGCAGAGACTTGTCAGGTACCTGGCAGGGATTTCAGGACTGTGCTGCCTCAGGACATGAATTTCTAACAGGACTGTCAGCCTGAGAAGTGCACCAACCTTTGCTTTTACCTCAGGGGCCCAGCTCGCTGTGGGAGCACTGTCACGCATTAAATCAGAAATTGTGGGATGGTTTGGATTGGAAAGGACCTAAAGATTGTGTGATTCCATGGGCAGGTGCTGGATCTGTGCTGCAATACTCAAGTTATTGAGAGTGGTGAGCAGCAACTCTTGGTTTTTTATCAGAATTCCTCAAATTTTTTCCTGCTCTTTCTCCAGGCTAAACCCCTTTGTCCCTGCATACATATCTGTGGTAAAATGGGATAAAGCAGGTGGACATTGCTTCCAAATGAAAGTTGTGGCACTGGGAAGTTCTGTGCCTGCTGGCATCAATGTTTTGGGGATCTGTGCTCTATCTGGGCTTTTTTTTTTTATAAAACAAAGTTTAAAAAATTGCCATATGCGAGTAGAGAAAAAAAATACAGGTGGGTTCTGAAAGAAGGATGTGGAGCGATGTGGGATCTCAGCACCTCAGGATGGAGGTGCAGAGTGGCCGAGATCACCCTTGGGGGGCTCGGGAGTCCTGGAACGTTGCCAGAAGTGTCTGGTGGCTGGACTTTGATCCGACACAGGAGATGACACCTGTATGAGGATGGGAGGAATTCACTGGGTGAATGGTGAAGGGATAAGTTAATTAGAGTGTAAAACACAGGGTTTAGGATTTTGGTACAGGGGGGTCTAAAGAAGTAAGATGGAGGAATTGGGGCGTGTCCTGTTCTTCTTCTTCTTGGCCTCCATCTTCTGTGGTGATGGTGGCACTTTGGGATTGGTTATTACTAGAAGTGCACCGGTTAATAAGGGTAGAAGGTATTGGGGAAAAATGATAAATATTGTACACGTAACTTCGGGTATAAAGATAAGTGACCGCCCGGGGGCTCGCAGTGTGCCCATGGCTGGCTGCTGTGCAGACCTCTGTCGGGCTGAAAGAAAATCTTTTAGATAAACAATTAATAAACACCGAGACCGAGACAAGATCAGAAGTCTCTCCTCGTCCTTTGAAGCGCCGGCCTTTCCAGGCCACCTAGACGGCACAGAAAACTTACAGAGCCCTTGTGAAATCCAGCAGCTGTAACATGCTCTGAATTGTGCTTTTTATTCCTGTTTTGACCAGTGATTTAGGGCTGTTCAAAGCTGTTTCCACAGATGAGGAGTTGTTTTACCTGGAGGTAACTTTGGGAAGTGGGGGCTTTCCCTGTCCTCAGGATCTGCTGCTGTGCTGGAAGCTGCACCCAGGCTTGTTCACAGGTATTGAGGCACTGACAGATCTCACTGGTCAGAGATAAACACAGATTCTTGGGTTACATACAATTCAAATTCCAAAAGAGATCTGTTGCTTTCTGTCTCTCTTCCCACTGTTCCTAGAATGCAGTCAGGTTTTAGTAATGGTTTTAACAACATTTGAACAAAATAAATTAAAATAAAGGTTAGGCATTTTTTTATCTCCTGAGCCTTTCCCTGTAGCAAAGTGGTTAAAAAAAGTCACGAGTTAAAATTGCTTTTCACTGTTTTGTTTTGCTGGCAATCCTCTGCTGGTAGCAAAGGGAAATTCAAGAAATTCCATTTTTATTCCAAAGTTCAGGAGGAGCTGTGTGGCCCATGGGAAGCCCTGTGCACAGAGCTAATTTTTAACAAGCCTGTGGATGTAGGGTTGGGGTAATTCCCAAAAGAGAGTAGTTATTGGTTATCACAGCTGACTGAAAAAATCAGCTTATTTTTATTTGTTCAAAAAAGCAGTAGGAATTTTCCATGCTCCAGAGATGTTGTTAATTACTCTTTTGCTGTCAGGTTCCAAGGATTTGGCCATTAGGTGGAGAGCAGTGGAGGCAAGTCCTGCTCTGTGCATGTGACATATTTTAGCAATGTATTAAACATGCTCACTGACCACAGCATATTTTCCAAAAGCACAGAGGAATTAAATGCATTAGACCAGATGTTGAAGTGCAGAACAAAAGCAGCTTTATTATAAAGTCAACATAAGTTACAAACATCCCAGGAAGAGCCTGTGCAGGCTTCATGCTGCCACTGCTCTCAGTAAAATCAGTAAAAATCTCAGTAAATCAATAAAATCCTGATTTGTCACAGCCTCTGGGTGAAGTTTCCTGCTCTGGAGGTTTAGAAGTTGCTCATCCCTGTTCATTTTGCAGGTGGCCCTTGCCCTGTCCCTCCCAGAGCCGCCTGGACAGTGATTTCCTCAAGTGAACAAGTCTCATTTTCTGCAAAGTGACGGGAACTCTCCTATTCTTGTGTTTCCTGTGTATTTTTCTTGCCTTTTCTCTGTTGCCACACAAAACCCTCCAAATTGTCTCCACGCCAGCCTGATTTCAAATGAGGCAACTGTTGAAATCTGATCCTCCTGGAGTGAAGCTGAATCATAATCCTTGCGACACAGGATCTAAGGATAGGCACAAACTGCTTCTGGAGAGTGAGGAGTAAAGCTTTGAGATGGAAAATGGGGACAGGAGCCTTTATTCTACAATCTCTTCTCCATTTAGCTCTGCTGAGCACAGGAAAACCAATTGCTTAATCGAAGGGATGCTCTGAGTCCACACTCAAGGTCCTGAAAGCTTTGATGTGTCCCAGCCTTGGACAAACACATGGAACAGCACATGGCTGACTGGATAAAAGTCTGTGGGCATGAAGGAAAGCAAGCTCTAAATGCATCTCGGGGATATATTGATTGAGTTTTCAATCAATATTGGGGTGTAAATCTGTCCAAAGCTTGCAGAATGCTGCTGGGCCCAGGTGGGATCACTGGGAGGTGGCTGTGGTGGCTGTCACGTTAACCAGGGCTGGGATCTGAATTATTTCATGACAATAGGCAGCAGCAATGGGTGATGTCAGCCTCCCAGAACTTCTCAGCACTATTTTTGCTGCTCTGTTTTCCTTGGCAAAATGTGTTTGTACGGTCTTGCACCTTTTTTTTCTCTCCCACTTCCTTGACTCATTCTTTTTCCAGAAGAAACCAGGCTGCAGGAGCTCTCCCAGTTTCATGGTGACCAACAGCCTTTTCCTCTTGAAATGTTTGACACCAGCAGAAAATACAGAGGGAGGAAAAAAAAAAGCTCTGAAATCTATTTTGTTTAGGTCCAGACTTTAGACTGCCTTGTTCTGCATCAGTTGTGGAGCTGGATTATTCTATTTTTAAGTAACTGCATCATCTCCAACAATATTGGGTCAACTACTGGTATGGTACAGCTTAAAGAAATATTTAGGCTATGATAATCCTTCAGGAAAAATCTCCCTCTCCCAACTGTATATAATTTTTCAGCTGTTTGTGTATGTCCTTGTTCATTTTCCTTCTGAAGGGAGAGCTCTGCTTCTAAACTTGAGCAATGTAGGTTGAGATCACACAGCAGGCAGTGCATTCCTGACCTTCTGTCTGTGCCACACAAGTTGTTTGAGGAATATCAAGTATTTAAAGTGAATTCTAGAAGTCAAACCCAAGGATTAGCATGCTCCAAAAAAACATGTTTGGCTGTTGCACATTTTCCCCTGTGGTACAGGATTATTGTATGGTAAGGGATTTTTTGGTGATGCATAAATCACGTTGCTCAATGTGGAGTTGAGAGTTCAGTTCAGGTTGGAGCTTTGATTTTGCAATGAAGGCAATACTCAAGTTTAGGGTTTTAAAAACCATCAGAAATGTATTTCAGTTCATGTTTTTATTGATAGTTCAGTTGTCCTGTGCTTACAGAAAGCCATTTCATGTCCCCAAAGCCAGGGTGAATGGTTGTTGTAGAGCAGGGAGTGGAGCTCCTCATGCTGGGGCTGCACTTGGACTCTGGCAGATTGATGTTATCAGCTGTTAATAAGGTAAAAGTTAATAAGTTAACTTATATCTTCTCTCCAGGCTGGAATCAGTATTTTGTCACCCTCACTGCCTCCTTTTCCCTGTAATGAGCCTTGTCAGGAGAGATCTGGGATGGCTGTGATAGGATGGGAATGCGAGGAGGCAGCACAGACACTGCCTGGTGGATGGGGAGGAAGAGGAGGCAGCACAGACACTGCCTGGTGGATGGGGAGGAAGAGGAGGCAGCACAGACACTGCCTGGTGGATGGGGAGGAAGAGGAGGCAGCACAGACACTGCCTGGTGGATGGGGAGGAAGAGGAGGCAGCACAGACCCTGCTGTGGTGCATGGGGAGGAAGAGGAGGCAGCACAGACACTGCCTGGTGCATGGGGAGGAAGAGGAGGCAGCACAGACCCTGCTGTGGTGCATGGGGAGGAAGAGGAGGCAGCACAGACACTGCCTGGTGCATGGGGAGGAAGAGGAGGCAGCACAGACACTGCCTGGTGGATGGGGAGGAAGAGGAGGCAGCACAGACACTGCCTGGCTGGGTTTGGGATCCATGGCCCCCATTCCTGCCCCTTGTGCTCCACAGGGAGGACCCCAGCACACCCAGAGCTGCAGTGAAGGATGCTCTGTGTGGGTTTTCCTGTGGCTCTTTTGGGGTTCATTTCCCAGAGCATTCTTTAATTTCCTCTGAGCAGTTTTAGTTGTGTCCACACCATCTGCCTTGATCCCATATTCCCCTAAAATGATGGACATCAAAATAATGGATATCAAGCATTTAACCTGAGGGCCTTACCCTGAAGCTGCTGAGTGATTCTCTAACTTTGGTTTTGTTTGGATTTCCTGCCTGTTTTTCCTCAGTGAGGAGGTAGAATCACTCTGCTTGGTCCCTACCTAATTAACTGCTGAGCCTGTTGATTAAATTCATTCAAATTTAACAAAGCTATTTAGAGATTTTATTTACAGTGGTGTCTGCATAGAAGAGACTCATGCATGCTTCCTCCAGGAGAAGTGAGAGCAGCTGAGGTACAGCCTGGATCTGTGGGAAATCAGGCCTTGTTTTGCTCCTTGGTAATCCATAAAATCCCAGAATTTGTGTTGGAGGAGACCTTAAAGTTCATCTCATTCTTCCACTAGCCCAGGTTGCTCAGAGCCCCATCATTCATCTTGATTTTATTTATCCTTGTGTTAAAAATAAAGATCTGTGTGCTGGGCAGTACAATTTCCTTATTAAACAGTAGGAAATGAGCAGTTTTCTGCTACAATAGGATTTGACAAAGAACACTTAATTTGGAGGAGTCCATTCAGTTTGGCTTCAGTGGGAGCTGGATGATACTTTTGTTTACAATTAATTTAATCAAGCTACTCAGAAAAATTTAAATTCTAAGAATAGGATGCTGGTAAATCCAGCTGTGCCAAGTATTTTACCTCTCTAATGCCATCCTCAGGAACATTCCTGATCTTGGGTAAGGACTATGTACTCATCAATATCTACTGTGAGACTATAAACTCTTAATTAATATTATTTGCATTTTTCCATGGCTCTCTCAGGAGGCCACACACAGGATGTGCATTCCTAGAAGGATTCTCCCATTTCCATGTCTTTGGAGTCCTGGAAGTGCCTTCAGTGGCACAGGAGTTGTTAATGAAGGTGAAATTATTGGTCATTACCTCAACAGCTCTGGAAGCAGCAGCATGACCTCCTTCCCATAATGGAAACAACAAAGCAACTCCAGCTTTTCATTAAAATCACATTAAATGGTGAAAAACAGTTTTTCTCACATCTTAATGGTAATGGTTTCATACAGCCCATCTTCTGAGGCAGAAAAAAGGTGTTGGGAGAGCTTTTCCTGTGGTGGAACTAATGCTTAAACCTGCATTATTACTGAAAATCCTTAATTAAAAGCAGGAGATGAAATTTAAAAGTTAAGAAATTAACAAATAGGGAGGGATAACAAATATGTAATTCAAGACTGAGAAAAGAACCAAAAACCCCAAGAAGGGACATTTTAACTGCTGCTTTTTGCCTCCTGGCAGTGGCTCAGTGGGGCTGGACATTGCTGTGTCTGCAGATGGAGAGAGGGGTGTGAGAAATGCTCAGAAATGCTCAGAAATGCTCAGCTGTTCCTGCTGCCTTCAGAATGCAGCACCCTGAACATCTGGGCGTTTCTGAAATAGCCCATTCTGCTGCCATCTCAAACAGGGCCGTGCAAAAATTTAGGAAAGAATTTAAGATAAATGCCTTGCTTATCCTATATAGGCCCACATAGCCCTTAAACAAAATTGGATAAAAATTGGCACTTCAGAGAAGAAAGCAGGAGTGATTCACATGTATTCCTAGAAATCCAACACATCCCTGCCCATTTTACATCCTGACACCACTGTACTAATGACTAAATGGCAATTTTCTGCTGCATGTCATGCTCAGGAAGCTTTTACAGCTGGTTACTTGTTCGCTGGTAAATGTTCCTTCCCTTAACAGTTTATTCCTAAATCCCCCCATTTTCCAATGCACATTTTTCATTTCCATCTACCTTTCCATTTAGATGAATTCTTGCCTCCATATCTGAGGGTAATAGGCTTAAAGTACAACAATTTTCTCAATAGGTAGCTGGAGATTTTAGAGGTATCTGAATATACAAGTTAAAAATGGTGTCATCTCTCTCATAGTTGTGGGTCCAGAGCTGCAAATTTCTGGGTATTTAAAATAAATCTGAGGTTTCTTGCTTGCCTTTGATGTCAGCATTAGAATTCTCACTGGGGGCTTTTCTCTGCAGACATGGGAGGCTGTGAGTTTGGAAAGAATCAGACTGCAGCAGGGAAAAGATACCAAATATTGTAGGAGAAATGGGTGATGTTGGGAATTGGAAATAATAAATGAATGAAATTGGGGCTCAATAATAATTGAGCTCAATTGAACTCTTGGGAATTGGAAATAATAAATAAATGAAATTTGGGCTCAATAATAATTGAGTTCAATTGAACTCTTGAAATTGGAAATAATAAATAAATGAAATTTGGGCTCAATAATAATTGAGCTCAGTTGAATTCTTGGGAATTGGAAATAATAAATAAATGAAATTTGGGCTCAATAATAATTGAGTTCAATTGAACTCTTGAAATTGGAAATAATAAATAAATGAAATTTGGGCTCAATAATAATTGAGTTCAATTGAACTCTTGAAATTGGAAATAATAAATAAATGAAATTTGGGCTCAATAATAATTGAGTTCAATTGAACTCTTGAAATTGGAAATAATAAATAAATGAAGTTTGGTTCAGCCTGCCATGGAGCTGGGCAGGGACTCTTCATCACGAGCTGGAGTGACAGGACAGGGGCAGTGGCTTCAAACTGAAGGACAGTTGGTTTGGGATGGATATTAGGGAGGAATTATTGGTTCTGAGGGTGGGCAGGCCTGGCACAGGTGCCCCTGGATCCCTGGCAGTGCCCAAGGCCAGGCTGGAATGGACTTGGAGCCACCTGGGACAGCAGAAGATGTCCCTGCCATGGCATGGCTGGCACCGGATGAGCTCTAAGGTCCTTTCCCACCCAAACCATTCCATGATATGAAAGAACAAATGTGAGAAGAGTCCAAGCAGTGGAATTGTGTCCGCGATTCAGTTATTTTGGGGTTGTTTAAAGGAAGTTGTGTTCTCATGTTTAATGACAGCTTAATGGAGTTGTGATGAATGGTGTCTGTTGGAAAGTGCCAGAGCAGAGCCTGATCCTGGGACCTGCATGCAGACATTGCTGGGGAAGGGAAGCAGCTGGAGCTGTTCTTGGATTGGTTTTAGGGACTGAAATGAGAATGAAATCTCATTTGTGGGTTGCAGACAGTGGGAACTCAAAGTTTGAGGGGCACTGCTGCCCCAAACCCTCTGATTGTGGTCCCTTGTACTCCCTGGAGCCTTCCATGGAATTGTGGATCTCATCTGCTCCTTTGTGCCACACAAGCAGAGGAGACAGACAGTCAACTTTGGCATTGTTTAGGTGCTTGGAATTTTCATTTCTAATTTAATTTTCTTTTGTTCTTTTGAGCTGGAGAGTCACAGGCTGTAATTATGCAAGACAATGCTTTTGATTAAAGTAAATTTTCTTTCTTGGGTGCACAGAAATGCTAAGCTAAAAGGTTAATGTTTCATTTGCTTTCTGCCTTGTTCTTTTATTTCTCCCTGGAAAAAAAAGAAGGAGAGGGCTTGCTGTGCTGCATGACTTCCCTGCCTGGAGTGGATGCATTTCATCAGTGCAGGGTGTGGGTGCTATTTTTAGCCATCACTCAGAGGGGCAGCCCTGCTAAAATTACATCATTAATATCCCCAGTGAAAGGAAATGGCAGAAAACACCACAGGCCCTTTGGAGTTTCTCTCCCTATTGTGTTTTCCACTCCTGGGGGTGAATTATTCCAGGTGTATCATTCCAGCAGAGTTGTTTACAATCAGTTCTTGTGAAGAGGCCTGAGGAAAAGTGTAATAAGTGAATTTGTCTGCAAAACCAGCAGGTATGAAATAGGTCTCAGTGGCCTGGAGAGCTCCTAGTTCGTATTCCTGTTATTAAGGAGTTCAGGGATTTGCTGGATATCCAACTTCTGCTAAAGAAGGTGAGGACCAGGAGCTTTAAACATGAATTTTTCCTACAGGTGGGGTTTGTTTCATTCTGTAGGCCCTGCTAAAGGTCTGCTAGTGAGTCTGGAGATTCAGAGCTTCAGGACTTGGAGATTTTTAGTGGATGGAGTCTGGTGATTTTTGCATTCTTTTAGCTCCGTTTCTGGGCATTCTTATTGCCCTGGCAATAAAATGTACTGTGGCTTTTCCCTCCTGCTTCATAGATGTGTTACAGTTACCCAGCAGTGGTGTGGTGTCTCCACATCAGTTGAACTGCTGAATTAGAACTTCCTTCTGCCTCTGAATCACTGGTCGAGTCTTGTCTGGGATCCAGCAAGAAGGAACAATGAGTTGTACAGAAGGAGAAAAGGGAACAAGAATGTTAAAGCCTGAGAACAGAGACACGAAAATTGCCACAAAAGGGGAAGCTCACAGAAGTGGCTGTGCAGGGATATTTGTTCCTCGCTGAGCTGAGCACTGAATGCATTTGTGGCTCTTGGCAAGACTGTCTGTACTCAAGGATTTTCTATTCCACATGAGTCCCTCAGTCTGGTGTTTTTACACAGCGTGCTAAGAGAATTTTTGTTGTTGTTAACAAGGCTATAATTCCTTAGAAAATAAAAATTGAAGCTGCTATAAAATGACTTTGTCCTTGCTGCTCCTGCCTGTTATTGCAGCCTTAGTCATGAGTTTCTAATGCTGAGCCTGGTCTCAAAAAATGCAGCAAACAGCACGTGCTTATTTCCAGGAGCATTAAACCCTGCTGGCCTGGAGCAGCCCTTCCAAAGCAGGCAAGCTGCTTCCTTCATGTGCCTTGGAGGCTGAAATGCTGCATTTCTGTGCACTTGGAATCCCTTAACTCCTCTGGGTAGGGACAGGAATCCTTGGAGCCATCTGATCCCGGGGCTGTGGTGTTTTAGCACCAGATGCCCTTCGAGCCAGGGCACGTTGGCTGAGCAGCTGCAGCCTCCTCCCCTCCCTCTGGGCTCCAGCCATGCCGATATATGGTTACAAACTGCACCCTCAGGCTGCAAAACAAACAGCCCTGTGCTGGAGAAACGTATATTTATATATGGGGCACTCCAAGCTGAAATCCTGCCAGGCAAATCCTCCTCAGATGCACTTGGGGTTGGGTTCATGTGGGGTGTTTTAATAGAGCAACAGAGATTGTGATTAGCTGAGTGGTCTAAAATCTTTATTTAATCATGAAGTGAGTAAAATCTTGGGTGATTTTAGGGAGGGAAGCTAATGGGTAGTAACAGCTTTAGCTCAGTGTCCATTTTCCTCACCGCCAGCCAAGGTGGTTTGTGGTTAGTTCAAGGTGCTTTGTATTTCCCTGGGTGTTGCTGTGAGACTCCGTTTGCCCATTGGTATTTAGGACACTGCTCCACACTTCAGAGCAAGCCCCAGCTCATGTCCCCAGCTGTGGGGACCAGCTCAATGTGTCACTTTTTGCCTGGTTTCCTTTCTGAGGCTGGAATCCCCTCTCTGAGCTCAGGGGAAGCAGCTGCTCCGTGCAGAACTCAAACTTCAAAGCCCTCAGCTCAGCTGGGTTGGGATATTTGGGGTTTAGGGGAGTCTGGATTTCTGGGCTTTGCTGCACTTCAGCAAAAAATTGAAAGTTTTCTGTCAGTTTTTCCATGGAGAGTGACTTTGCATGTGTGATTTTTGTAGGTGAATACAACTTTTAGATCAGAATTAATCATGAGGCTCACCTTGGGTTTGAGGGGGCTCAGGGAATTTTATGTGCCAGAGAAAATCCTTTCTGGGGAAAAGCAGGAGATTTCTCTATGATGAGCAAAGCTCCTCTTAAGAATGAGAAACAAAGCCAACATTTTGTTTAAAAGTGCTCTAAGAATAGTAAATAAAATAAGCACTCCATCAGATAAAACCAGACTAAATATACAACTGCAGCTTGCTTACCCAGAAAGTAAAATTATTTATATCCAAAGTTGAACATTTCTCTTGATTTCAGAGATGTTTTTGTTAGATAAATTCAACACAGGCAGCCTGCTTATTTAAATTTTCTGTGCAAGGCTGATGTCAATGGTTACTGGAGCTGCCCTTCAGCCCAGGCTCTGGGGCTTTGCTCACTTTTGCAGGAATTTTTTTCCATGTTTCTGAGCTAACTGGGAGAAGAAAATGAGTCAGTGAGCAAATGAGGTCCAGAGCTACATCCAAAACTTACACAGCTCACTTGTGTACAAGAAGTTGATCAGCTGCAGTTGCAGTAAATGCAGTGTGCAGATGGAATTCCTGGAGCCCACAGGGCACAGAACCTGAGCACGTGTTGATCCCCACTGTGGCTGATCTCTCTGAATTTGTTGTAGAATATCCTTAAACCTTCAGTGTTGCACATATTTACCTAAAACCATGCTTGAAAATGCCGTGGTATCAAATCCCATCCTTCAGGATTCCTTTTCCCCTCCTTTTGGCCTGATATCCCAAAGAGCTGCATCCATCCTTGGTTAAAGCTGTTGCAATTCAGGAATTTATTGCTGGGTTGTCCCTGATCTAAACTCCTGCAGCCTTTTCTGGCTCTGTACACAATTTTTGCACCCAGAGCACCATTCCACATTTCACAGCAGATCCTGGGGATGTTCCCAGGCCCAGCACCTGCCCAGTGGTTTGTGTTTGTGTTCAAATTCAGGCCAATCCAGCAGCCTTTGCTGGGTACTTTATTCTGCAAAAGCTTTTTCTAGTCTCAGAAAATTAAAAAAAAAGACAACTCATCAGGCATTTGTGTGCTCAGTGGCCATGGCAGGAGGAGCAGGGATGCAAAGTGGCCTCAAGGATTTGGGCAGAAAACCCTTCAGAACAGTGCTTGAAGCCATTCTCAATTCTTTCAGAGCAGCTGAGTGGTTCTTCAGGGTTTTACATTTTCCTGTCCAGATGGGAGCTTTCTCCAGCCTCCAGCACAGGCACTTTGGGCTTTTGGGAAGCTTTTGAATCCAGGGAAGTTGCACAAACCATCTTTAGGCTGATTGACTTTTGTGGTTGGCTGAAGTGCTGACAGGATCATTCAGGATTACTCCAAAATTGCATGAATTCAGTTCAAAGCTGAGCTATATAGGCTTTTTTTTTTAATTTTAAATATCTGTTTTGGAGAAACATAAGAAGGTCACTTAGTTGGCAGCTTAAATCAGCCAAAGTGAGGAAATAGCAGGGACATGAGAACTCCTGGTTTGGTTGGGGTGAGTGATACAATCCCAGCCTGTTATTGCTGCTCTGGGCTGCCAACACTCAGCTCATGGCCTGGGGTTTCAAAAAAGCTCTGGAATTATTCTTTCCTGTGGAATATTGCACTTCATAGCCTTGCTCTTCAATTAAAGCAGCATTGATTTGTCACCTGAACTCCTGGTGGAGGGGGGTGTTGGTTTGGATCTTAAATACTCTGTGCATTGGAAGAACCCTTATTTTTCAGAGAAGAAATTTATCTTACACAGGAAAATGCCAGATCTGAGAGCTTTCCTTGCTGACAGAAATTTTTCATTATGTCCATGAAACTTTAATTTCCAGGGTTTTCCTGTTGAGGAGCAGCCAGCCAGAAGATTTTCTTGCTAAGTAGTGAAACTGTTCTGTTTGCTTACAAGGTTTTTCCCAGCTGCACTTTCCTTTTCCATGGAAAAACTGTTGTCTGCTCATTCCCTTTTAGTTTTAAAGGATAGCAGCAGAAAACTGGATGGTGGATGTTGTTTTGAGGCTGAGCAGGATCCAAATGAGTCCAACTCGAATTGTATCTTCCCTTTACTGTAGAACTTCAATAATTTAAAATTTAATTTTTTGTTTTTAATCTAAACATTCAGTTTAAGTATTTAACATTAAGTATTTAACATTCAATTTAAGTATTATTTACTTGCAGAAAGTATTTGAGATCACTTCATTGTACAAATTAGGCCTCTTCACATGGTGTTTTCTCCATCCATAACCAGTGCAGGATGTGAAAACAGGTTAATATCTTTATAGATGATCCTTCTGGAGAAGTCTGAGATGTCACTAATATAATAACAAAAGGTCATTTTCACGTGACAACTCAATGCACTGAGCAGCAGATAGAATTGCTTCATCTATTCCTACTTTTGACTTTTCTAGAAGTAGCAAAGTAAGATGATTTTCAAGAAGAAACATTTGTTTCTTTGCCTGTTTTCCCTCAATATTTGAAATACTTCTCCATGCTGTTGAGTGGGAGCGTTTCCCCCTCTGCTGTCTCCACAGACAAGCCCATGGCTTGTCAATGAAGTGAATGATGCTTTAATTGTTTGCTGCAGTTCCATGCCAGGGTGTGTTTGGTGGTTTGGAGCAGTTCCTGTACCTGAGCACTCCTGTGCTGCTGCTCTGGACTCTGGCCCATCAGCTGGTGCAGGTCAGAGATCTCTGGGGAGTTTGTGCAGCTGTCAATGTGTCACGGACACACCAAGGGGTGTTTTTGCTGGCTGGGGAACGGAGCAGAGTTCAGCTTGAATGGTTTCAGTGCCATCCTCTCCAGATATTGAGTGTTCAGAGCCTGCTGGGTGCAGGGCTGGAAGTTGGAAGTGAAGCTTTGGGATGCTCTTCCAGGGAAATTTTCCTCTGAAATCACCTCAGGGACACTCAGCAGCGCCAGCCTTTAGTGACAGATCAGATAATTAGAAGATAATATTAGAAGATCTGTTAGAATATCTGTTAGAAGATAATATTGTCATTCTGTGGTTTGTTAAAGGAGTTTCAGTAAATAAACACAATGATCTGAGCTCCTGGGACAGTCCCCATCCCTGGATGTGGCACTCTGGGTTGGTGTCAAGGTGGGATCTGTCACAGCTTGGGTTTGATGGCCTTGGAGCTCTTTTCCAGCCTCAGGGATCTTGGGATAGCACCCACACCAACTTCTTGGCACCCTAAAGATGCTGATCACATTTAAATCTCAGTTCTCATCCTACAGATTCAAACCCTAATATTTGATTCTGCAGGTTTTCCTCAGGCCTCCATTATTCTAGTAAAAGAATAATTGAAGTTTTGAGGAGTAGGAGAAAGGGAAATCAAATTTGGTGATGAGAAAACTCAGTCCTTGTGTGTTTGTGCAGAGGAGGATCAGTGTCTGTGCTGGGAACAAGAGGGGATCCTGAATTTTTATCATAGCCTGGATAAAAAGCATTAGAAAGATTTAAAAAGTGAAAGCAGGAAGTTTTCTACAAAACAACTCAAAAACCCCTCTCTTAAGCTGATACTTATAAGCAGTCAAAAAACCCAAACAAAAAGCCCACAAACCCCTTTAATTTCTGCTCTTTTGTTGCCATGAATGTGCTTTGCATGGAGCAAATAAATTCTTTTCTGTGTTTTCCTTCCCTCCTGCCTGTGTATATGGGAATATAAATCCTGGTGGGTTTGTGGGGAGCCTCTGTGGGATTTTGTTCCCAGATTTTGGCATCTGCTGGGCAGCAGGAATTGGGAAATGCTGCTTTGGAAGCATTGCTTCAGCACAAAGAGGAGATGATGATGCCTTGTGAAAGTGGTGCTGCTGCATTTCTGCCCACTTCTGTGTAAACAGGGATGTGGGAAGGATTTTATGAGGTCCCTTTTGTTCCACTTTTTCAACACAAACTCAGTTGCTTGTCATGGTTTGATCCCTCTTTCCATGAAAGAAAATGTAATAAATCTTTCAGTGCAGAGGCCTCATTTATGATTATGGCCTCCTATAGGAAGGATTTAACGTAGGGTTTTTGTTTGTTAGTTTTTGGTGGTTTCTGTTTGTTTTTTTGTTTGTTTTGGGTTTTTATTTTTGTTTTGTTGTTTTTGTTGTTGTTGTGGGGTTTTTTTTACCTAGTTTTTTTTTATTATTTACAAATAACTTGCAGCCTTTCTGCTGTTTTTGGTCAAGTACCACAAACCAAAATGTTCAACCCAGTTTCAGGAGATTCAGATTTTGCCACCTGGGGAGTGGCATTTCCATGGTACATCGCACCCAAACTGACCCTGCATCCTGGGATTTCATCAAAGGAAATCCTCTAGGTATGGAGTGGGGAAATATTGGATTTTCTGGAAAAGGGTTGGGCCACAATCAACACTCCTAATTTATCTTTAATTACTTTACTTTTTTACTTTACATTTTCAGGAGGAGCACAAAATTCTCAGTTTGGACTGAGGCACTGATCTATCTAATCCTTTTATTAGGATGGATCCAGCAGCTGTAAAGAGGGAATTATTAAAAGATCAATATCTGATTGATGTGGCTTCTCAAAATGTCTCTTCTGCCCTTGCCCACATCCAGAGCAGGTTTTACCCTGACCTTTTCCAGCCAGGAATGGCAAATCCTGAAGGGTTGGAATTGCCCTTTTGCTTTGTGTTTCTGCTGACATTTTGGGAAGGGGAGGAGATCCAAGCTCCTGCTTTTTTTGGAGAGAGAAACCAGAAATCCAGAGGATTTAACACCTGGTGTGAGCAGAGGGAGGGAATTGTGTGTCCCTTCCCAGGAGCACTGAGTGAGCAGATGAGAAATGCTCCAGTATCAGCCAAAGGGGTGAAAATCCCCAGCTGGAAAACAGAAAATAGGAAATATGAAAATAGGAAAAAACAGGGGAAAAGCCCCCAGGAAACAGGAAAAGTAGGGAAGCAGAGCTGAATACAATGTCTGCAGGCTCCTGGCTGCTTTCCCTGGCTCTGGGGCAGGGTGGGAGGCAGGGCTGGAGCAGCACACGAGGTGACATCGGTGACATCGCTGCTGTCCTGGCTGTGCCTCAGGGCTGGAGGGTTCCACACTCAGCCTTCCATGTGGATACCCTGAAATGGACTCCAAAACTACATGGAAATGCTGCTCTTGTGTTCACAGAAAGCAGCAAATAATAATGATTTAAAAAAGCCCTTAAGGGATGATGCTGGAAGGTCCTGGCAGGTGGTGCCACAGCCCTGATGGAGCTTCTGCACCCTGAGCTTCTCCAACCCCCTTTGTTTTCCTGTCCCCCTCTCCTGGGGATCCCATCCAGCTGTTGCACTCACCTGCTGCAATTTCCCAGATATTTCTGGATAAATCTCCACAGCAGAAAGCCTCATGTAATATACTCTGGGAATCTCCTGAATTAGGAACTTTAACTTGTTGTGTCCCCTGGGTTGAGAAATTGGAGTTTTGCTGGATTCAGCATCCTGAAAAGCCATCAGTATCATGTGTCCTTAATTCTGTACAGAGGTTTTTCTGCTCTGGACTCATTTATTGGGGTACTGGGTAGAGTCAGCTCTTTGAGCTTTTGAGAGTAAAAGCAGTAAATAAAAATCTCTTTCTTTTTTTCTTCCCTTTGTACTTGGTGGATGGCACCTTTTCTTCTGGAGTTCTGTAGCACTGATTGAATAAAGTAAAGCTTCAGGGCAGGTTTAGGAAGGTTATTTCAATAAAACCAACCAGAAGTTAAACAACACACAGAGTAGGTGAGAGGCTACAGAACACAAACATACAACTTGATAAATTAAACAAGATTTCTTCAGGCAGATGATGTTTTTCAGGATATTTTAGGTAGCTGAGAGAAAATTCCTGGAGCTCTTTGTGTGATATGAGGAATTATCCAGTTGGTTGTCCCTAAAGCCTGTCCAGGACAGGAACTGCATTTCCTGCTCTAGAACAGAGCTCATCTTACAGGATCAGTGCAGAAATCTCTACCTAAAGGTCCATTTTTCTAATTGCAGTCCTTTTCCAGGATAAATTCACTGCAGTGGGTTTTATTCACTGGGAGGTTCAGCCCAGACTTTGAGCAGGAAAAGGTTGTGGCACTGTCAGCACCACCAAATCCAGGGGTGATTTAAGGTTTGTCATTAACCCACAGAGTAAAACAGGAATAGCTTGGGTTTATGTCTCTGAGTAATCCAATTCTGCTGCAATTGCTGGAGATGAAAAATGAATGTCTGGAAGAGATGGGCTTTGAATCCTTTAGAAATGCCAAATGATAAGAACACTTGCAGCAAAGTGATGCTGGGTTTGCTATAAACAACAAATGTTGCATAACACAGGCTGTGTTTTTCAAAACCAGATGTTGCAGCAGTTGACACCAGGATTTCTGCAAGTTATTTGCTCATCCTTCAGCTGCTTCACCACATTCCCCCTCTCAACACCCATTTTACACATTCTTTCTCATTATGATCCTGTAGTACTCACAATTCCAATCAATATTCAGTTTATTTTAGCTGTGATCACAACTCAGGGGGCCCTGAGTTCTCTCAAATAAATGTACTGAGGTAGATTTTTTTTTAATTAACCTTTTCAAATCTTCATGTTCAAACCTTCATACCACTGAATATTGTGTGGATGGCTCAGCAATGTCTGGTGAGCAGATTTATCCCTGTGGTGCTCAGCATGGGGCACAAAATCATTTCAGAAGCGTGAGAGGAGCCCAGTGAAATCTTTTGAAAGGAACAAACCTCTCCAAAAAGCAGAATGTGCAGGAGAAAGCAGTAAGTAATGAATTGACATTATTCCTAAGCCCAGGGATTGATGTCATTGTAATTGGGAATTACATGGAGGAGGATCAGAACAGGAATGTTCATTTTCTCCATGTAAAAACAGCCACAAACATCTGTAGAGCTGAATTTGGGGGGTTTTCAGAATTTTCACTGTAAATAAAATTTAAATAAGAGATTTTTAAGCAGCCAAGACCCAGGTGACAACACTAACATTTGTAAATGAGCAGGACCTGCAGAGCTGTGCCCAGCTCTGGGATTGCCAGTCAGGAATGCTGGAATGAGTCCAGAGGAGCCCAGGGAGCTGCTCCAGGGCTGGGACACCTGGGGGGGCTCACCTGGAGAGGAGAAGCTCAGAGAGAGCTCAGAGCCCCTAAAGGGGCTCCAGGAGAGCTGGAGAGGGACTGGGGACAAGGATGGAGGGACAGGACACAGGGAATGGCTCCCACTGCCACAGGGTGGATTTAATGGGATTTTGGGCAGGAATTGTTCCCTGCAGGGTGGGCAGGCCCTGGCACAGGTGCCCAGAGCAGCTGTGGCTGCCCCTGGATCCCTGGCAGTGCCCAAGGCCGGGCTGGATGGGGTTTGGAGTAACCTGGGATGGTGAAAGGTGTTGGGGTTGGACCTGGATGGGCTTTAAGGTCCTTTCCCACCCAAACCACTCTGGGATTCTCTGAGGACACAATAAAAGAATTTAGAAGGTCTCAATGGAACCTTCAGGCCACAGCTGTTGGGAAACAGAGGGAACTCAAGCTTGGGTGGAGCCTCCCTGGGGACAGGGACAAGCGAGGTGACACAAGGCAGGTGTTGTAATGGTGCTGCTGTAATTTCACTGCACTGTTTTCTTGGGCACTCAGGAGGGAGTTCCATGTGATAAGCATTGGGTTGAGTCTTCCTGATAACAAAAAGTTAATAATAAATAGTGCTGAAAACAGGGTAACAGCTTGTAAATGGGGATTCTGTGGAAATAGTAACAGAATTCTGGGCTTTGCTTGTGAGGACTGCTCAGTGAACACACAGCAGGTATAGCACCTGTCCCTTTGGGCACTGGCACTCACAAGTGAAATTTTACTGACTTTTGGTTGGGATAATTCTGCTTTTGAAGTTTTAAGCCAATGTAAATTGGCTTTTTGTAGGAAAAAATTCATGTATGTATCCCCATGAGTGCAGTCAAAAGGCAGGAGGAATTTATAAGAGAATAGAAAGTTGATGAAATAAAGTTTTTTCATGGTGAATTCTTTTCTGGGTGTCTTGGGAAGTGGGAGTCTCCCAGAACTCAGCACACCAAATATCTGATGTGTAAGGTGACCTGTGCTGGCATTCCATCCTTTCCACACTCAGATCCTGCTTTTACTTGCACCTTATTCCAAGTGATTTTTTCTGTGAAGCTGCAGGAAGGGAGGAGTCAGGATGTGAACAGAGCCATGAAACCACACTGAACTTGTAAAGCCAGGCCCTGAAAACATGGAGAGTTCTTCCTCATGCCAGTTCCCCTGGCACGGATGGTGTTTGTTCCTTGATGCTATTCAGATAATTCCATGTGTGTTATTACAGAGATGAGTGGGGTGGTAAGAGCTTTGCTTGGAGTGGATTATTTGGGTTGAAACTGCTTGGAATGAAACTTTCCCAAGTCTGGAAAACAGCATGAAGTGGTGGTACCAACATTCCTGAGGGAGGAAGTTGGAACTGGGCACCTGGAGCACCTCCACAGGTCATGGGATGCTCTCAAAACAGGGCCTGGCACTTCCCAAAAGTCATCACTTCTGTCTGTATTTAGGAATATCCTCCTCATTCTTCTTCTCTCTTTGTTTTTCCATAGTGAGTGTTGAAAAAGTGGAATTGAAGGGGCTGGCACACAAGAAGAATGAAAGAAATGTTGAGTATTCCTTTGAGGTAAGTTTGGGTTTCCTTTCCTGTAAAAGAAGGGAGGATAAAACCTAAGGAGGAGTTGAGGAAATTTTCAAATTTTATTGTTAGATCCCAAAAATCCTTTGTGAAAGCAGAGCACCTTTGGGACTGATAGCTTTTAATCAATGATTTGAAAGTCATAAATGGCTGTGGATGATGCAGAGGTTGGTAGGTGGGGATTGGCAAAAAAATCCCCAAAAAACATTTTAATGCAGGAAATTTTGGCAGTGTTTGTTTAGGGGGAAATATGATGCCACCCTTACAGGATATTATCCATATCTACATCCAATGTTCATTCTTCTGCTGGAATGCAGAAACCAGAGGGAATTTCAGTCGTAATCTGGACAGAGAACAATGTGGGCTCTGAGGGCACAGCTGCTGGAAAGGGGCAGGGAGGGAGTCTCTGGTGGGATGTGGCTCCAGAAGGTTGGGGAGTACAGAAAAGCTTTGGGAATTCTTCAGGGCAATGAGTGCTGGGTTTCTCTTGGAGCTCTCATAGGAACCCATCACACCTGAGATAGCCCAGCTACCCCAAACAGCATAAAATCAGCAGGATGGCTTCTGAGGCAGTGCTGGAAACAGAAAAAGGTTTGATAAAAGGCAAAATAATAAACTCTTACAGAGAAAAACCAAGCTAGGGGCAAGAGGTTCTTGCTCCTGCTAGAACATCCCACAAAGGCAAATATTTCCTTTGTTCTCTTCCTTTTCTAGTGAATTAGCTAGGTGGGACATTTTGGCCTCTGTCCAATTGGCAGCCCCAGGTTTGAGGTGAAGTCCCAAAGGTGCTGTGAGGTTTCTTTGGGAGAGAAACTTCTGGGCTTTCTGCCTTTTTAAGCAAAGAGTAATTGAATCACTCCATCAACAGGGGGCTCATTCCTACACTTAAGGAAACCTCAGTGGAGCAAAAGCTGGGGGAGCTGACTGGAAGGGGATTTCACCATGGTCTGAAAGTGCTGTGTGAGCTGGAGGCAGCTTGGCCTGGGTGGCAGTGGGAGCAGTGCTGTGGCACAGAGAGAGAGTGGCACTGACAGTGGCAGTGGGAGCAGCGCTGTGGCACAGAGAGTGGCACTGACAGTGGCAGTGGGAGCAGTGCTGTGGCACAGAGTGGCACTGACAGTGGCAGTGGGAGCAGTGCTGTGGCACAGAGAGTGGCACTGACAGTGGCAGTGGGAACAGTGCTGTGGCACAGAGAGTGGCACTGACAGTGGCAGTGGGAACAGTGCTGTGGCACAGAGAGTGGCACTGACAGTGGCAGTGGGAACAGTGCTGTGGCACAGAGAGTGGCACTGACAGTGGCAGTGGGAGCAGTGCTGTGGCACTGACAGTGGCAGTGGGAGCAGTGCTGTGGCACAGAGTGGCACTGACAGTGGCAGTGGGAGCAGTGCTGTGGCACAGACAGAGAGTGGCACTGACAGTGGCAGTGGGAGCAGTGCTGTGGCACAGAGAGAGAGTGGCACTGACAGTGGCAGTGGGAGCAGTGCTGTGGCACTGACAGTGGCACTGACAGTGGCAGTGGGAGCAGTGCTGTGGCACAGACAGAGAGTGGCACTGACAGTGGCAGTGGGAGCAGTGCCGTGGCACAGAGTGGCAGTGGGGGCAGTGGAATGAGTGTGGCTCAGTTTCCCCCTGCTGCAGCCTGGGTTTGCTCCCATCCCACTGCAGGGATGAGTTCATTGTTCATCCTCTGGAACCTGGGGCATTGGTGCTGCTGAGCAGCTGACAAACTGGAGTAAAGTATTCCAAAATTTGGGATGCACAGCCCAGAAAACAGCTTTGGTTTGTTTGATGAGACAAAGTGAGGGATGAGAAAAGGAGAAACCAGAAGGAACCCAATTATCCACGACTTTCACCAAGTTATTCCTTAAAACTCCTCAGCATCTGTTGGGATTTTGGCAGCATTAACCTCTGCAGGGCTGGATTCATGGAGAATGTCCCAAATTTGCTGAATCCCCCAATTGTTCCAAATGTCATCAGTCACAGACAGGATTTTTCCAAGGGCTTTTCAAGCTCTGTATGAAGCTTGCAGTTGTCTCCACTCCAATTAAGATCTCGTGAAACTTCTTTTCCTATTACAAATTTTTCTATAAATAACAGAAATTACTGTACCCAGTGTTTGCCTCAACAGCTTGAACTGAGGGAAGAGCAGAGACTTCAGCTGAGTTGATAAATTGCTGTTTGCTGGGTTAAAAACCCAATTATGGAATGGTTTTGTTTTGTTTAGGAGCTTGGGAATAGCAGGTCAATGGATGGAGCAGTTTAGTGTTTGTAGTGCTATTGTTCCCCCCATTTACAGTTCACATTATTGTTTTATAAGTATTGAAAATTCAAGTTTAAACAGAAGTCATGACAGTTGTTGAGTTATTACAGAACTAGAAAAAAAGAGAATATTTCCTGTACTTTCTGAAATTCTTTGTGAATTAAAAAAAAAAAAAATATTTACCACAAACTTAAAAAAAACCAACCCACAAATTTGGTAAAACTGCTCAAGTTTCTGTCTTCTTTTTCCCCCCTTTTTTTTGTATAACAGCTCTGCTGAGAGGAAATTCCTCCCTTATGTAATATATTTTGAAATCCTCTCCTCTCCCCACTCATTTTGGCAGCGTTTGGATGGCTGGAAAAACTTTGTGTATGTTTGGAGTTGTCATTGAAACGAATGTCATGTGAGAGGCTGCTCTGTGATCCCCAAACTCCCACCCAGCTCCTTCCCCCTGGATCCAGCTGCCTCCAGATGCTCCAATGGATATTTTGGATCCATAGGGATTCACCCCTGGCCTGTCTCATGCTGATTTTCCAAAAATCCTGATTTTTGGCTTCATTAAACCTCATCTCCCAAGGAATAAATGCTTCAATATCCAAGGGTGTCATGGCTTGTTTGTGTGGGCAGAAATAGTGAATATTCCCTTTTTTTAGAGCATGGACAAGATGGAGTCTGGAGCAGGAGCTGCAGGAGGGTTTTGCCTGGATTTTTGCTGCCATTCTCAATTTTTCTGGCATATGGAGTTGATTAATTAGCAATAGGCAGCTTTGTGTGGGGGGAGCTGTTCCTGTTGGAAAGCAGATCCTACAAACCAGCTGTTTTCTTTAACAATAATGAGGGGAAAAAATTCCATTACTCCGTGGTTGCTTGCTTAACTCTGGATGTCTGCAGGGTGTAAGGGCTGTGTAAGCTCTGAGGGCTTTTCCAAGCACCCAGAGCAGTTGATAAATGTAAAAACAGCAAGAATTGGACAGCAATTTTGTCCTTGTGCACATAAAAAATGTGTTTCCTTCTTGCTGTCACCCATCACAACATCTGTGAGGGAGAGCTGATACCAACGAGTGGATTTTGAGGAACCAAATTAAATTAATTACTAAAGCAAATGCTTCTTGCTCCTCCCCAAGGTCCTGTGGTCTGATTCTTCGGTGACGTTGGTAACCAAATCTTCTGCTGAAGTGACTGAATTCATTTCAAAGGTAAAGACAATAAGAAAAACACCTTGAAAAGGAAAAAAATGTTTTGTCCCTCTCTCTAATTTTGTTCAATGATACTTCTCAAAATGTGCCAAGATAATTCAGATTGAATTTCATAAAATATTTGATTTATAACAGGCAATGGCCTGAACCTCATAGAAATAACAAAACTTTTCAAGTTTAATTTTTCATATCCTCCCCATTTAGCTGTCTCAGCTATATCCAGAAGAAAACTTGGAGAAATTCATTCCCTGCTTAGCTGGTCCAGATTCCTTTTACCTGGAACGGAACCACATGGACCTGGAATCAGACCTGAGGTATGCTGGGATCTTGTGGGGTTTTTATCTTGACACTGGGCTTCTTTCACTGAGAAAAAGAAAAAAAATGCAGGAAATAGAAATATTATCTCCATATTCTAAATTACTTCAAAGAAATTAGAGCCTGATCCTAAGCTTTTTTCCTGGATGTTCCATTAATTTCAGTGCATAACAATTTTTCAGGAATTCTTTCTTGAGAAATACAGATGGTAATAATATTCTTTTTTAAGCTGGAGAATTGATATTTCCTCATTCCTTGTGAAGAACAAATAGAGGATCACTGGCTTTGCAAAAGTTTGTTTTGGACTCAAAAATAACCAGAATTGTTTAAAACAACCAAAACTCAGGAAAAAATAGAAGCTTGAATATTCACCCATCTGTACTGAGGAATGGGTTGTGGGGATTTTTTCTCCCCTTTCACAGAGTTTTTATTTTCTCATTTTAGGTTGTCATTTTATTGAGGTGTTTATTTTACTTTAATATTTAAAAGTTAGGTATGTATTTAGCTCTTATTAAAAGATTACATTTTTGGAAGCCTTTAACAGTTAAGAAATTTTTTGAAGTCTTACCTTGTACTTCCTTAAATTATCACAAATCATCTGGCCATTATTTAATATAAAGTATATTTTTAGTGTCATAATCTGTGGCAGATCACATCAGGTTTCTCTTTCTAAATATGATTTTCCTAAGAAAATAGGAGTGACTCAAATTCCTTTCAGCTTCTACTGTCTTTATCTACACAAAACAAGATTATTGTAATATTAGTATTATTCTGATCCTAATATGTTATTATTATAAAATTAAATGACACTTTAAAATATTAATTATTTATTATTTCTTAGAGCTTCTCCTTTCCACTTTTTTTTTTCCCTAAGCCATGGTGGATGTTGGTTTTCCATAGGCAGCAGCCAGCAGGTGCAAGGCTGGATTGTTTTTCATGGCAGGCAGCATTCCCAGGGCTTGCTGTGCTCCAAGGAGACTTTGGGAGGCTGCAGGGAATGTGTGTGCCTGCTTGGGAACAGCAGCCTCTGCAAATCTGGGTTAATGGAGCAGCACCTGCCCTGCCAGGGCTCACTGCAGCTCTGCAGCAGGGGAGAGGCTGCTCCAAGGTGCTGCTCTGCTGTGAAATTCAGCCCTGAACTCTGGGGTTTCCAGCTGGGAAACACCTCTGCGTGTGCGAGGTGCAAAGCTTTGGGAAATTGGATTTTTTTGGTGGAATCCAAGAGTGGTTTGGGTTGAAGGGAGCTCAAAGCTCATCCCATCCCACCCCTGCCATGGCAGGGACACCTTTCACTGCCCCAGGCTGCTCCAAGCCCCAGTGTCCAGCCTGGCCTTGGGATCCAGGGGCAGCCACAGCTGCTCTGGGCACCCTGTGCCAGGGAAGGATTTCTCCCCAATATTTTATCTAAATCCATCCTCTTCCAGCTCAAAGCTGTCCCTCCTTGTCCTGCCCCTCCATCCCTTGTCCCACAGCTCCCTGGAGGAGCTGGAGTGCTGTTAAAGGGCTTTTTTCCCTTAAAAGAGGCACAGGGAAAACGTGACAGAAGTTTTGCCCTAAACTGCCAGACTCTGCATCTGCTGTTTATCTCCAAGAGGAGGAAATTCAATAACAGATCCATCTCTATTTTATATTCCTCAGGTTCCAGCATTTGAAAGGCAATGTTCAAGTTTACATTTGAACATTTTCTGCCTTAGGAGTGTTCAGGGTTGCTGAATGAGGGGTCTTTGCTGAAACACTCACCAGAGTGAAAACAACCCCAGGGTAACAGGGTTTGGTATTAAAAATAAGAATATCCATAAATTTCCAGAATTCAGAATGGCATGGTGTGTTTCAGCTTTTCAATTTCCAATCTGATTTCCAAGTGTGTTGTCCAGAGTGCAATCTGATGGATTTGGGAGGCTCTAACAGAGCAGGGCCTTTGTTTGCTGCAGGTACCTGGCCCCGTTCCCTTCCCATGTGGTGAAAAACGACCACGTCAGGAAGTTCTTCAGCACGTCATCTCCCTCACAGCAACTTCAGAGCTCAAGTGAGTTGAAATAAAGTTTAAAAAAATTTTTTTTTTGTACTGCATTTCATAAACTGATGCCATTTGTGACTCTGTTCCTTGTTTGCAGATCCTGGCAACCCCTCCCTGTATAAAGTAGGAACTACGCTGGGAACATCTGGAAGGTGAAATATTTATCTTGTTTAAACTCATTATCTTAAAAGGCAATTTTCATGTCCTCCAACAAAACCCAGACCCTCTTTAAGGAGCCAGTATTGTGGCTTCCATATGGAAAGATTAAAAATTTCCATGGGATTATATTTGGGCATCTTTACTTCTTTTTAATAATACAGAGGCTGTTCTGTCAAGCTTTTTTAAATCACAGAGAGGCAGCAGAATATTTCTGATCTGTGATTAGTGAAGGAAATTATTGAAGGAAAATTCTGTTTAGGTGGAGATCAGCTTCACCCTTTGCCAGAAGTGCTTTGTTACAGAGCTGTGGAGCAGGGCAGCTACAAATCCATACCTTGGCTCCAACTGGGGTGGTTTTTCCCAGAATTTCTGTGAATTTTTCCAGATTTCTGTGGCTGATCTCTGGGTGTCACAGCTCATCCAACTAACCCCAGCCCTGTTCCTGTTTTGCAGACCTATATGTGGGGTGGCTGGAATTCAGAGTTCCCAGAGCCACGTGCCGCACTCGGGCGCTGCCCCGGTGTCCCTGGCGCACTGCGCGCACTCCGGCGGCGCCGGCTCCGCGCTGGGATACCGCTCCCAGCTGGAGAGCTCCTCCCCTGCCATGCTGATGTCTTCCAGCCCCCAAACCCCTCAGACACAGGAGCAAAACGGGATCCTGGACTGGCTCAGGAAGCTGCGCTTGCACAAGTATTACCCCGTCTTCAAACAGCTCACCATGGAGAAGGTAGGGCAGGACGTGGAGGGGAGCAGGCAGCTTTGAGTTATCCCCACCTTCTCCAGGCTGGGAAATCTGCACTGAGGGTCACACCAGTTTCTGGTACTTGCTGGGGAGGTTTTCACTTTGTGAAAGCAGTAATGAATTGATGAAAACCCTCTTGCTGTTCTCACTCTGTGTTGTGTCCGGGGCTGTCCAACAGCTGCTGCTTCTCCCAGGCTTCCTCGTGCAGTGCTTGGAGATCCAGCTGGGATGCTGCCTCAGGAGCTCTGCTTGGCTCCCTGAACTTCCCTTTGTGTGCTGCAGATACCTAAATATATTGATTTTTCTTGATTTCTGCTTCTTGATTGATGTTTCTCCCAAAATATTTGGTTATCCTCATTTTAAGAACTAAATTTTCAGAGACTCGTGGCATGAATATGAACATGAGTGAGTGAGGTTTGTTTCCTGCAGAAATTCCTGTGGAAAAATCATCACATGTGTCTTTGCACTGCAAGAGTCCCAGATCACACCTGTGTGTGCTGGATTTGATCTCAATGAGGTTTTGGAGCATTTTCCCTGCTCCAGTGGGAGATTCCTTGTCCTCTGTCTTTTGGCCTGGAACGCCCTCCAGTGGAGGGAGGGCTTGGGCTCAGCTTTGTGCTGCTTTGGAATATTTTATGGATTTAATTTCAGTCTCTTACCAGAGGCTTCTGATTTAATTTTCTTCATTATAAGAAGTGAAATATACTGTGGTTCTTTTTTCTTTAATAAAGTAGTAAAACTCTATATATTCCACTGTATTTTTAAAAAGCAAATATTATTATGCATACTTCACTGGCTTTCATTTTAATTACATTATAATATAAATGTCTGTATCTATCTCTATATTTTATTATTAAATTTACTATTGGTGTATATTTTTACTCCACTTCCGTGGTAAATGACACACTGGGAAAACTGGAGTGATTTTCTAAGGTCCTTAAATTCACTGATAGCACCAAGTTCTGTTTTAATTTAATTCTATTTGAATATGTACACGAGTTATTTCATCTTTATTGTGACTGGTTAATACAAGCACACACCTAATTAAATTAAATCTGCAGGTTTCTTCCTTTCATGTCTGTCCCCCACACTTTCCTTTTACACTATAATTGAAAACTGGAGTAGAGACTTTCTTTGAATTTAAAAATGGTTTTAAAGTTGGCTTTTGGAATTTCTCTTAACTAAAAATGGGAACAAGAATATTTCAGGGTATAAAACTAAACATATTTTTTCTTTCCAAGTTTCTGAGTCTTACTGAGGAAGATCTGAATAAGTTTGAGTCCCTCACCATGGGAGCAAAGAAGAAGCTCAAGACCCAACTAGAGCTGGAGAAGTAAGTGAGGGCTGGCTGAACTTCTTTTATGGTCAAAAAATGCTAATTTTACTTCCCAGAGCACAAACCTGCCATGATTCCCATCTGGAGATATGGATGATTATTATCTCCATTACTGAACAATATTTAGCACTTTCTGGTTTACTGCTGCCTGGTCAGGGTTGTGATAAGAATACCAAATCTTTAAATCTATAAAATACACACATTGTGTTTAGGTGTTTTTAAACTTGTATCACATTTCTTGCAAAGATTTTGGGCTTCCCTGGGCTGTTGGGTTTGCAAGCCCAGGGGATGCACTCCCAAAGTCAGGCCTCTTTTCCCTAGCAAGTGACAATTTTCTGGCTCCCATCCATGTGGATGGAGCACAGCTACTTCAGGAGCTGCCTCAGTGTCCCACAGTGACCCCAGGCAGCTGTGACAGCCCTTTGGGGACACTGATGCAACAGATTGTCCTGGTTTTTGCATCTCCACTCACAGGAAAGTGTTTATTCTGCAGCTACTGCTGTTCCTTAAAAAGCAATTAGAAATCCAAATCTCTGCCCATTTTTCAGAGCTCCTTGGTAGCGTTTATCAGCAATCTTAGTTTTTCCAGAGTTTGTTTGGAAAAGGAAAACTTGGGGCTGTGTTTGTTTTCTCTTTGGGTTTGGGATGTGCTGACATAATATGTGACAGAATTTTAGAGTTTAGTCAGAGTTTGGTGATGTTTTACCCTGGACAAATAAGAGCATAGGGCTGTAATCAGATGGCAAATAGTCCAGCCCTAACTGCTGGCAGTTCTGGTCAGCACTGCTGTGATTTCCAAGTGTTTCCATTTGAAATGGGCACAGCAGCAGTGGATTGTTCATTGGGCTTTTTCTGCTTTGGGTTCATTCAGAAATGGATTTATTTATTTGTGTTTTAGCCAGTTTCTGTCTCTTCATGCTTCTCTCCATCCATCACCCTGTAGGGAGAAGTCAGAGAAACGGTGCCTAAACCCCTCCACACCTTCCTCAGTGACCAGCAGTGGGGTGGCCAGGGTTCCCCCCACTTCCCACATGGGGCCCATCCAGAGTCTCCGGGGCAACCACGCTGCAGGTGAGGGGAGCAGGGGACACTGCTGTGCCCAGCTGTGCCTGCACAAGGGTCACCTCACTCCTGTGCCCAGCTGTGCCTGCACAAGGGTCACCTCACTCCTGTGCTGCTGCTTCCCCGAGCTTTATCTCCCAAAAGCCATTGGCTTAATGGGGAGCAAGCAAACTGTCTGATTTTGGTGATTACTGGGGGTAATAAAATGCGATTTTCCCATGGCTCTGGTGGGAATGGGCAGCCGCTCTGTTCCACCTGTGATGTGTCCCTGTAAATGCTGAGCACGGCCTCAGTGTCCTGCTGAGGTGCTGTCAGTGTCACCTCCGTGTCCCCTGTGCCCGCAGAGCTGCGAGTGGACGTGGATCAGGCAGCCCACCCCCTGCCCAGGGAGGGCAGCTCCTCCGAGTACTCCAGCTCCAGCTCCAGCCCCATGGGGATCCAGGCGCGGGAGGAGAGCTCGGACAGCGCCGAGGAGAACGAGAGACGTAAGCTGAGCCCCGCGGCCGCGCCCCCTGCCCCGCCCAGGGCTGTCCTCACCGCCCCTCTCTCCGCAGGCCTGGAGCTCCACCTGGACGCCGCGGACAAGGAGAAGCCGGTGATGCTGCTGAACCATTTCCCCTCGAGCTCTGCCAGGCCCACGGCCCAGGTGCTGCCCGTGCAGAACGACGCTGGCTCGGGCCCTGGCGGGCACCACGCGCTGCCCATGCAGATGCTGTCCCCGAGCCCCTCACACATGGCCCCCATCCGCATGCTCGGCTCCGTGCACAAACCCGAGCGCGGCTCCGCCGACATGAAGCTGCTCTCGTCCTCCGTGCACTCCCTCTTGTCTTTGGAGGAAAGGAATAAAGTGTCTCCCGGCTCGAGGGGCAGCATCAAGATGGAGAAGGGCTTTGGGAACGCCGTGGTGGATGTCATGTCCGCGTCCTCGCCGCACCAGCCCCTGCAGGTGCTGTCGGGGGGTGCCGAGAGCAGCTCCCCAACGTCCACCATGAACTTTGGGCCTCGCACCAAAGTCGTCCACGCTTCCGCTCTGGACAGAGTGATCAAACCAGCCCAGCAGCCAGGACTCATAGTGGAGACGAGCACGGCTGCCACGGTGACGTCCAGCACAGTCTTCCACGTGGCTCGTCCGCCCATCAAACTCCTGGTGTCGTCGTCTCTGCCCACCGACTCCTCCATGGCCGGACAGACTTCCTGCTCCAGTAATATGCAAATAACGGTGTCCCCTGCAATAATCAACCCCCGGACTGCTCTGTACACAGCCAACACCAAAGTTGCCTTTTCTGCCATGAGCAGCGTGCCCGTGGCGCCCATGCAGGGCAGCTTCTGCGCCAACAGCAACGCGGCCTCCTCCAGCAGCCACCCGTCCCCGTCCTTCACCACCATGGCCAACCTGCCCAGCTGCCCCGCGCCCAGCTCCAGCCCCACGCTCTCCTCTGGCGCCGACAACAACTTCTACAGCAGCAGCAGCAGCAGCAGTAGCAGCAGCAGCAGCAGCGGCTCGGCCGGGAGCGTGCCCGTCCCCAACCAGAACCACCATCACCACCACCACCAGCAGCCGCCGCCGCAGCCCCCCGGCTGCATGGTGTGCAGCTCCTGCGGCTGCAGCGGCAACTGCGGCTCCAGCGGCATGACCGTCAGCTACGCCAACTATTTCCAGCACCCCTTTTCAGGACCTTCCATGTTTACTTTCCCTTTCCTGCCCTTCAACCCCCTGTGTAGCAACGGCTACATCAACACGCAGCAGTACAACAGCAGCACCACGTTCCCCGTGGTGCACACGGCCTACAACAGCGGCCTGGCCCCCGACTCCGTCATGGCCGGCCAGTCCACCTTCGCCGTGCCCCCCATGCAGAACTTTATGGCGGGCACGGCCGGGGTGTACCAGGCACAGGGGATGATGGGCAACGGCAACGGGTCAAGCCACAAAAAAACCGGGAACCTCTCCTGTTACAACTGCGGGGCCAGCGGGCACAGAGCTCAGGACTGCAAACAGCCACCCATGGATTTCAATCGGCAAGGTAAGGGCTGGGGGGACACACGGGGTCCTTTCCTGGCTGTAGAGTTCAGGCTGATGTTTCCAGCCTTTCATTCCTTTCTTCGGGATTGTTTCCTTTGTGTCAAGTTATGGCTGATGTTTCTTCAAGTGGCTCATGGCTGCATTTGGATGACCCTTTGGAATGCTTGTCTCTGGGTTTAGAGTAGGATCCAATCCAGAGTGTGGCCTTGAGACCAGCTCCTGGGGTCTGATGGTGTCTTGGAGTCTCTGGCTTGTAAAAATATTTTGTTATTAAAAGTTGATGGTCTGAGCTATTGGCAGATTTTAGGCAGTCCCATGAGGAGGACTCAGACGAGGTCCTCGGGTGTGCTCTGTGGGGTTGGCACTGTTTTTTAGGGAGGGAAGAAACCTCCAGGAAGGGAGGGAGCTGCTGTGGACAGGTTGCAGCAGAACTGCTGTTGCTGCCTCTGCATTGTCAGCCAGATCAGCTTTGGTCATTATTGCAAGTTCCCCTGGAATTTTAGAAACTGAAATCTCTGATCCTCTTCCCTTCCTCCCAACACAATAACCTAAATGAGGAATTGCTGTTCAAACCCTCCTGTGAGGGTAGGCAGGCCCTGGCATAGGTGCCCAGGGAAGCTGTGGCTGCCCCTGGTTCCCTGGAAGTGTCCAAAGCCAGGTTGGACATTGGGGGAGCACCCTGTGCTAGTGGAAGGTGTCAGGGTTAGAACTGGACGGGCTTTAAGGTCCTTTCCCACCCAAACCATTGTGGGATCCTGTGATTCCATAAAACAAAATTGTGCCAGCCCTAAAATTGCACAGCCAAGCTCCAGCGATTCATTGCACGGCTAGGAGGCAGCAGGTTGGTTTGGGAGGCCGTGGGAGGAGGCAGCAGGTTGGTTTGGGAGGCCATGGGAGGGACTGATGTGTAACCCTGTGTCCCTGTCCCTGTCCCAGGTACGTTCAGGCTGAAGTACGCCCCTCCCTCGGAAAGCCTGGACTCCACAGACTGAGCTTCCCCAGCTGGCACCACGATGCTGTAAAGCCATGGAGAGCGACGGAGATCGAACTGCAAAACTGAGACGTCCAGTTGCTGTTAAGCTTAATGTATTTTTTAATCCAAAGGTGCTTTACTTTATTAGACTAGGTAGAAAATCTAGCGTAGGGGTGCAGCCAACCCAGTTGTGATTGCCAAATTCAAGCTTTGTTGTTGGAACTCCTGACTCGGTGTCCTCGGAGCGATGGATGGACAGATGGATGGATGGATGGATGGTGGAGCTGGCCAGCTGCAGTTCCTGCTGGAAGTACAACATCCCCTGTACTTTTTTGGCTGGAGAATGTTGCCACAAATGGACTTTTCCAAGGTGAAAGGCCTGACTCCAGGGCAGCTGTGTTCTGAGGTGGAAGGTAGGAGTGGCCAGAAGGACTTTGGCACCCCTGGGCTAGGTAAAATGTCTACTTTTTTTCAAAAGTGATCAGGCACTAATCTCTGGGATTTTTAAGGATTGCACTACAGAAGAATGTAAAACTCTTCAAGCTTTCTGCACTTTTAGCAGACAGTGTCACTCTGAGACCAGTGCAAGAGGCAAAGAAGTTCCAACCTTTACAAATTGGCACCAGCAGGCTTACGGGACTTAATTCCACAATAAAAATCCTAAAAAGTCTCTTTTTTTCCCTTCCAAAAGAACACACACGGCAGTTTCGGTTCCTTCTGGAAACAAACTCGTGCTTCATTGTCTCACCTATTACTAGCTAGTGCTGGCTTCCCAGCACTGGAATAAACTTAGTTTCCAAGGGTCCAAGTCCCAGAGACTCCAGAGTCATAAAAGCTTCAAGGATATTTTCCTGTAATACACAAAACCTTTACGTCCTGTTACTGTATATAGGTCTCTTTCACAGAAACCTTATTATTCTGCTTTTGTAAATGAATTTTAAACCATCCTAAAAAAAAAAAAATCAAACTAAGGAACTCTGGCAGCAGAGTTGATAAGCTTTTGCTTTACTTTATATAAAATACCCTTTGGCTCCTACCCCAGGATTCAGGAGTGGTGGGAGTCAAACATGTAAAAGGTAGTAAAAACTTCATTATTATCAAGACTTGGAAGGATTTCTTGTCGGCCTCCTTCGTTGCAGTAGGTTGTAGATGAGTAGCTTTGGTGTTAACTACTTAGTCCATCATTTGTGGGTGACAAATCTAAATTAGGACTCGAGAGGAAGCCAAACCCATCTCGAACTGCTAATTTGAAACACTTTGGTCCTGTCTGGTTGAAAGAAGATCCTAATCCTCATGGCTCTCCCCCCTGGGAATATGACAGCATTAAATGGGTGAGGCCTCCTCTGTAAAAGTGTCTGACAGAGAGAAATTTGCATCCTGTAATTTGGGAGACACCTTTAAAGTCTGAAGCCTTGTTTACACTCGGAGGAATTCCTTACGGCAGGATGAATCCATAGGATTGGCTTGGGAAGTCCTCTGGCAGCAGGAGGGTGTGGAGCTGCCCCCAGGAGCTGGGGCTGTGTCAGGGGGGAGCTCAGCCCTGCCTGGGCCCTGCTCATAGGAAAGGGACATTCTGGGCCATCCCTGTGTCCCTGCCTCTCCCAGGGCAGCCTCAGCCTGGTGGGATCACGAGCATCAGGAGAGCCTCGGGAATGTGGGTGGGCAGAACCCAGCTGGGCCAGGGAGGGATCCAGAACCTCAATTTGCAGAACAAACAAACAAACAAACAAACAAACAAAGATACTTTTATTGCTATGCAATAAGAACCCCCTGATTTGTGTATCCCCAGCCCAGCTCCCTGTTGGCTCTGCCTGCGTTTGAGGACGTTCCCTGTGTTCCCATGAACAACCTTCAGACCTACAACACTAAAGGGATGAAAACTGACAATGCAATTTACTTTGCCTTAATGAGCTCAAGACAATGGTAGGAACAGTCTGTCCCACTGCATCATGCCCAAGGAAAACGTGCAGTTCCATGTTTACTATTTGCAGCTTTGAGGGTCTCTCCAGTGGCCTGGAACATGTGCTGAAAGCCAAACTTAGTGTTATTATTATTATTGTTGTTGTTATTATTTTTTTCACTTTTTTTAAACAGTATTTTAAAATTGTATTTAAAGAAACTGTATTTCAACACACATGTGAGTGTTCAAAAAACCCTCTTGAAACAGCAAAAAACAGCAGCAGCAAAAAAAAAAGTCATTTCTGTACCAGTTGTGTTTTGTTTTACTGCCCAGGGCTGGGCACAGTTGTGTCTGATCTTCCTCACAGAAAAAAATCATATCAAAAGGACTGTAAAACTGAATGTCTGTCCAGCAAATTGTTTCATTCCTTTCTCCAGAGCTTTCTTTAGGATCCTTTCCTGTGTGTAGAGTTCAGGCTGATGTTTCCAGCAAACTGTTTCATTCCTTTCTTTGGGATTGTTTCCTTTGTGTCAAGTTCTGGCTGATGTTTCTTCAAGTGGCTCGTGGCTGCGTTTGGGTGGCGCTTTGGAACGGTTGGGTCTGGGTTTGGAGTAGGATCCAATCCAGAAGGACCTGGAGGCAACACGAGTGTCCTGAGAGGAAAATCTGGTGAGCCAGCAGCAACCTCAGAGCCTTCCCCAAATCCCAGCGAGCTGGGGCTTCAGACCTGCCAGTGAACACCCTCCACTCTGAACCCACAACAACCAAAGTTGGTAAGTCCGAACAGAGCACCTTAATTCCATAAAATTATCCTTAATCTCTTCTTCAAAGGCACAAATCCATCTTTTTACCCCTAGAAAGCAAGGCAGCTTGGGTGGGAATAGTAGAGTTCCAGCTGCCCTGCCTGAAGGAACCAGTTCTTAAACCCTATTTTTGTACATTGAAAGATGGAGATTTCAAAGAATGTTATTTAGCCCTATCTTTGTCCTGCAAGTATAAAAAGAATTAGTTCTCCAGATGGATTTCACTGTGGAATGGGAATGATTTTTCAGTGTAAGAGGGAAGGGAATCCCCAGTGATCTCCCTGCAGGGGCAGGAGAATCAGTGAGGAGCCTTTCCCAGGGGAGGGAGCAGTGGGTGGGGCAGTTCCAGCTGCATTTTCCATTTGATGATGGAAAGACTCGAAATAGGATGGAATTTCCAGTGAACTCCTCCTCACCCTGCAAATTAAGCATTAATAGATATTCTGGGCTCGACCCTAACAGGGAGTGCAGAGAGGGAGGAGAGGGAACTGAGATACTGATCAGAGGGTTCCACCTGACTTTTATTGAAAACCACATTTGAACCAATACTAAAGTTTATCAGAACTGGTTTTTATCCAAACCAGCTCTGTCACACTCAGTTTTTTGTGAAAAATTTTCATTAAATCTTCATTAAATCTTGGCAAATTAAGCACCAGACTTCCCAAAGGAAGAGTCCAGCACCAGGCCATGGCCATGTCCCCAAATCCCAGAGAAATCCAGGCTGGGGCACCAGGCACAGCAAAGCTCCTCCCAAAGTCCTGCAGGGGAGCAGAGCTGTGCCAGAGGGACCCTGGGAGGGCTGGACTGGGGCTAGTCTGGAACACCTGGAAATGGGATGAATATGGGCAAATCTGGACAAAAATCCACATATTGGAGTTTGTGAGAGTAGGAATCACTTTGGCTGGTTGAGGCCCCACAGCTCTTGTAATAAACCCTTGGAATTACCCATTTGTTCCCTGAAATTTTCCTGATGTACACAAGAACTGTGTTGGTACTGAAGCAGAAAGCAAATCCCATGTGTTTTCAAGTGCAGATTAACAGCTTCTCTTGGACATAACTTTCCATTAGGAATGAAGGAAATTCCTGCTCCATTTGAGCCATTTCTTTTACTTCGATCACTTCTAGTATTACAAATTCTGCATGTAACTTTATAAATATTTTAAATAGTTTTGTAAATATTTAATATTCAGCTAATTTGATTTTGAATTGTAAATGTCAAGTATTCTGGTATTGGGATTTTTATGTTTTATTATACTTTGTTAAAAGTTAAATTGTACATTTTTAGAATGTTTTTATCTGAGTAAATTTAATGTATGGAAAATAAAGAGTTAAACAGAATCCCTTGCTATTGGCTTTCCTTTTAAAGGGATTCAGCTGTGTGGGGGCTTCTCCAGCTTGGCAGTAGCACAGAATTATTTTTAATTCCTTTAATTATTTTGCTGTGAAAACGCCTAGGAATAACCACATGAGCCGGAATTAAGTTGGGATGTAATCCATCCATATCAGCACTGTATTAATTTTAAAAAAGCAACATTTGTATCAGTCGATCACGTCGTAATTACAAGTACAGTTGTCAGTTATGAGTTAAACGAGTTCTTACACGAACAGAACTAAACAGAGAACAAGCTGCATCGAAAAGTTCACGTCGGAGTAAAAACACAAAGGACAATAAAAAACGGGCAGGGGGCCCCGGGAAAAGGAGATGCATGCAAAGAGTGGAGGAGGTACGAGGTGAGGAGGTACAACGCGTGCACCCCGCGCAGTGCCAGGCGCTGTAGTATTGCTTCTGTCCCCGCCAGAGCCGGTGACACCGGGGACACACGGACACCGCGGGGATCCCGCCACGCCTTGCTGACAGCCCTAGAGAAACACAGGTTATCCCACGGGAGAGCTCCCCTCTGCACAGCCTGCTCCCTGCCCGGGACACAGGAGCCTCCAGCCGTGCCACAAATCATTTGTTCGGCAGCTCTGGGCAGCCGCTCCCGGCCCTGAGCTGCTCCTCCCGACTGCCGACCTCCGGGCCAGGGGCAGGATCCTATGGATCACTGGAAGCCAGCTCAGATGAACACACAGGGATTGGGAATTCGTAACAGACTGGAGTTTATTTCAGTGTTACCTGTCTGGGTGTGCATTTTACAGTTAGACACTTCCTAAATCTACGATAAAGCTGTGGTGTTTGGTATGAGTATTCCAGAAAGCGGCGCCGCCCCTGAGCGTGCGGCACCCAAAAACCGGAGACACAAAGAGTTGTCCTTCCCCAGCTCACCCCGAGCACTTGCCTTAACTCCCTGCAGCACTGACACGAGTCTGATGGAGCTGCAGAAGAAAAAGCTCCCCTTTGGACCATTAAAATGCATTTGCTCTCATGAGAAACCTTCCCATTTAAAACCAAAATTTTAAGGAATTGTAGGGAGAATTTCCAGCAAACTCATGCGAAACACTTTAGTTCCTCCCTGGTGCCTGCTTGCTCGTTAAAAGTAAATCGAGTGTCCCTTTCTCTGCAAGTGTCACATGCACAATTGGGCTCCTTTCGTCAGGTCCAGACCTGTAAATGTGCCTGTGTGGAATAATATTAGGGCAGGTTTCAAAGCTGGAGGTGCTCGTCTGTACTGTTTAATAGTCACAAACAAGGCAAGGTGAGATGAGACACCTGCTAAAGCAAGACTATGCTAAGGACTGAGAGCGTAGGTGACATCCGGTTCTTTCCCTGGGGGGTGTGTGGGGAAGAGTGGGGGTGATGGCCAAGGCTCAACCCAAATCCTGGGCCAGGCCCAGCGGCGTGTCCTAGGCGCAGGCCGGCGCTCCAAAGGTCTCCTGGGAGGCGTAGACCATGTAGAGGAATCCATCCTCATCCTTCTCGCTCTCGTACACCTCGGAGATGGGCGTGGACACGCTCACCATGCTGTGCCCGTTCACCAGCAGGAAGAAGGCCTGGTTGGAGTTCAGCTGCAGGCGCCGCCTGGGGAGGGGTGAGGGGGAAGGGGGACAAAGGACAGATGGCAACTGTCACAGACATCTTTCATGAAAAATCCTTTCCTTAGGATTTTTCCTCCTGAGAAGCTGGAGGCCTCAGGAACAAAATGTAAACAACGGAATGCAACAGGTGGATCTTTGATTGGCTCATGTTGGTTGTTTCTAATTAATGGCCAATCACAGTCAGCTGGCTTGGACAGAGAGTCCGAGCCACAAGCCTTTGTTTTCATTCTTTCCTATGCTATTCTTAGCCAGCCTTCTGATGAAGCCCTTTCTTCTATTCTTTTAGTATAGTTTTAATATAATATATCATAAAATAAAAAATCAAGCCTTCTGAAACATGGAGTCAGATCCTCATCTCTTCCCTCATCCTCAGACCCCTGTAAACACTGTCACAGGCAATGGACAGTCCTCAGCAGCAAGGTCAGAGCAGAGAGTCAGGGAATGGTTTGGGGTGGAAGGATTTCAATAAAGCTCATCTCATTCCAACCTCTGTCATGGGCACCTTTCCCTGCATGTCCCCACCCAGCCCTGTCCCTCAAAACTGGGCTGAATTGCTAAATCCAGGCAGGTGCATCCCCTGGCAGAGCCCTCACTCAGGGGCAAGGCTGCACTCCAGAAGGGCACTGAACTGGAGGGACTGGGAAGAAGCACCCCTGGCATAACCAGGGACCTCTGGCTGGCAGCTCACTGGAATGAAAACCCAGAGATCCTTGGGAAGATTGGGAAAGAAAGGCAGAGCTTCCCTGCAAAACCTGGGCAAGTTTTAAACTCACTTTGTCACCAGCTCTGTAATGGCCTGGGCTTAACCTTGGAGCATCTTGCTCCCTCTCCTCCTCTTCCCTTCCCAAGAGAAGCACGGTGGGAAGGGCAGGGAGCCACAGGCTGCACAAAGTGCCTGGCACAGGAAACAGCTGATTTCTGATTTCTGATTTCCCTTGGATCATTCCAGCTCGGGGAAATGGGTGTTCCTGCTAAACTGCCTCCTGCAGAGCAGGTCTGCAGAGAGCAGCTCTTCCCACTGGATAAACCAAGTGAGAGCAGCAGCTCAGGAGTGTGCAGCTGCCACCAAAGCAAGGAAAGAATAGATCAGAAGAGTTTCCTGCTGCTTCTACTCGCTGCTGAGGGGCAGCAGCAGCTGGAAACAAGGATTTATTTAGCTCCCTGGACAGGGACCCTCCCAAAGCCACACTAATCACTCCAGAGACAGCAGGCTGAGGGAAGGCAGCAGCTCTCCAAGGTTTGGGAAAGATGGGCTTTGCTGTGCATCACTGGAGCTGGCTGAGGCCCAAGTCTGGCCAGTACCAAATTATTTATTAACAGTAAAGCCAGAGAAAAAAGGTGAGAAAATCCTTCAGCCTGCAGTTAACCTCTGTGCCCAGGGGCTTTCGTGTTCCTGAGAAACTCTGCAAGACTTGAGCAACCTGGTTCCTGTCTCCAGAGCCCTCTCTGCCTTTCTGCCTCCGGCAGGAGCTGGGATTTGCCTGTGACAGTTTTTGTTTGGACACCCTGGACAACTCCACAGCCCGTGGCCTCCACAAACCAGCTCCTGCTGCAGCCTGACCAGCACAAAACAAGCTCTGGTTTTCTGCTCACTTCTGGAGAACCCTTCCTGAGCCAGCAGAGATGCACTTCTAGCAGAATTTCTGACCACACAACTTCCACTCGGGGCTGTTCCCCTCTGCCTTTCCTGTAAGCTGAGCAAGCAGCCAGGGCACAAACACTCTGGCCTGATCTGGGGTTTCCCAGGCCTCAGTGCTGTCACTGAGGGAAACCTCAATTCCCAAAGGATGCCAGGACATCCCAGCTCTGGCCCTGAGCCCAAACTCCCCTTCCCAGTGGGTGGCAAGAGGCAGCCACTCCCGAGGGGGACTCCATGGCAGAAGAGAGGAGGAATCCCAAAATAGCCAAGGCAGAAGGACCCACGGCAGCCAGGGATTCACAGCCCCACACTCCTCCTACAGCTCTGGGAATGTGATTTCTCCTGGAGGCAGACTACCAGCCCAGCTCTCTTCAGAGTGGGGTTTTTCCAGCAAAGCAAAAGGAAAAGCACCTTCTCCTGATTTGTCCTAGTGCTCATTAGATGGATTTTCCATTTAGACCTCCCAAGTGCATCAGGGGGGAATTAACAGAGCATCACAGTCTGAGGTTGGTCAGTTCACACTGGAATCCCAGCAATACTACCTGATAATTTTGATTAGCTCGCTCATGTTGACATGATCTGGCACCAGGAACTTGGTCTTATCCAAAACTGGAAGCTGCTTCTCCCCCTTGTACCTTTCAATGATCACCTGAGAAGAAACACAAAGAGCAGAAGATGTGAAAGGCAGGAACAGTGTCTGGTGCCCCCATCTCTCCCTCCCAGCTCCATTTCCCTTCATCTGTGAATGCAGCATCTCCAGTCTGAGAAGCAGCAATCCATGGTTGGGCGCAGTTATCTTAAAGGTCTTTTCCAACCCAAACAACTCTGTATTTCCATGAGAATTAATTACCTTCACGTGCTCCTCTGTTCTGTTTGCTAGAGCCACTGCACAGAGGGGTAACACACAGGGATTTTACAGCACACATCCACAGCTTCAGTGCAATTTTAAGAGAGTTCCTTTGCTGCAGTCATTTAACCCAGCAACAAGAAAATCCAAGGAAAGACCAAGCCCACTCCCCTCTAACACACTGAGAGGCTGACCAGGGCTTTGTGCTGCTGTACAAGTCTGACAGATCAAGCAGTTGTCTCTGGAATTTCTCCAGTTTCAGGCCATCTCTCTAAGATCCACCACTCCAGATGACTCTGCTGTTCCATTCACCTCCCATGGTTCCTTCTAATACATGAGAAAAAGCTACTTTGGAAGAGTATAAACCCTCCAATTTCCAAATTAAGGAGAAAATTTCCTCAAGCACGCTCAGGAACCAGTAACTCTGCCAGGACTGCTGTGCAATAACCACTTAATTCACAGAGAAACTGCAGATTTCCCAATTTAAGGAACACCCTGCCCAGCAACTGAGGGTAGTTCCTGCTTTAGAGAAGTGATCTCAGAACTCGTGTGCTCCTGTTTCCAGGGCCATGTGGGGTTTGTTGATTTCCAGTCACCAGGAGCTACGTGACACCAGTGCCTTGGATCCTCTCCATGCTCACGGGGTCTGGCTCTGTTGATCCTAAAAAGCTGCACAGGTGAAGAGATGCTGATTGAATTCTACCAGAGAAAGAGCCTGACATCACTCTAAATAAATGCTGGCTCATTCTGGGTAACAAAGCCCCACTATTTTTAAGCAGTAGATATTTCTAACAGCAGAATGGAGGATGTTGACAGCACAGGAGGGATTTATTATCTGGTGTGACATTGCCACCTTATCTCATGCAGAACTGCAAATGACAATAACGAGGCAGTGACTGGCCCAGCAAGACTCCAGGGAGGGAGAGCTGGGAGTTTGCATCACCACATCTCCAGCAAGTTCCTTAGGTACCTCTGAATTTTTGGTTGGAACCTGGCCATGGCTGATTTAAAGTGAGGGTTTTGCCATAAATCCCTGGCTTTCAATCTGTGGTCACAGAGCTTGGGGACTATGGCTAAGTGGTCTCTGAAAGGTGAGGGAAAAAGCAATATTTGTCAGGAAACAGATTTGCAAGGAAAGCACCTTTTGGGAAAATGAAACATTCCAAAAAAGTCAGAAAATCTCTGCTGTGAAGTATTCCTTGTTCCAATTCCTTGTTCCCTGCCCAGCTGCACAGGGAAGCAGCAGTGGCAGCTCCAAAGTGAAGGAAGGAGTTTAAAGCCCAAGAAAAGCTGAAAACCTTTCAGTTTCTGTTTCTACAGCAGCTTCTGTCAGTGAGCTTGCTCGGGGAGTGGGGACAGTTTGCAGCAGTTGGTTCACAGCAGAATTTCCACACACTGGGGTCACCAAATCCCATCACAGAGCCCAAGGCTGAGGGTCCCATTCAGTTCCCTCTGCTGAAAAACTCATCAGTGACAGGACACAACCCATGCCTTTTGCTTGAAGGATATTCTCTGCATTTTAACTTTGAGGATGCAGTGAATAAAATAAAATACAAACTTGGGCAGCATTTGGAGCTGAGCAGCTGAGGAGTGACAGGGTGAGGGGTGACATCCAATGTGAGCTGGACAGCCCAGCAGCATTCCTGGAGACCTAAGCACTGGCCCATCCCAGGAGAAAAGGATTTTTTTCTGATAAACAAATCCATCTCTGCCTCTGCACTCCTGTCCACTCTTCTTGCTGAGCCTCTGAAGACTCTTAATTCAGAGAAGAAAACCACAGAGAGAGGAGCTGAGTGCTCAGGAGGACCTCAGAGCTCAGCTGGGGTGTGGTTTTGTTCCAAGTTACAAAACACAAGTGCAGAACTCCGGAAATGCCACTTCCTGCAGCCCCTGAGAGCATCTTGCTGCACCACACCAATCGTGAGAATTGCTGCTTGAGAATGCTCCTGAAATCCAGGCTGAGCCACCCTCAGCTGCCAGGTTCTCATGTGGTCTCCTCAGGACAGCTCTTTCACAGCTTTCTAACTGCAAAAAAAGACCATCAGGCTGGAAACTGAAGTAAAAAAATTAAAAGAACTGGACTTACTGGTATTTTAGTGGGATGCTGATCCCGAATCAGTCGTACATCTTCCACTCTTTGTTCTGCAAGGGATTAAAAAAAAACTGTTTAAACATTCACAGTTAATGCTGTTATTTCCTTATTTCTCCACCAGTGAACAGAGGGACCATGTGTCAGGAAAAGCCAGAAGAGGAAATTCAGGCAAAGCAATTTCCAAATGGGCCAGCATTATCAGGAGTACAACCTCTCCTGTGACAGCTGATCCCCTGCTCCTTAAGCCAAGGTGACAAGCACTGTGTGCACCTGCCAGGCACTCCTACAAAGTGTTAAAGGAGATCCTTTCCTCCCCACACCCCTCACTTGCTGCCCACTGAAGCACACATTTCACCTCACACAGCTAAGGCCTCAAATTACACCACCCAAATGAACAACTAAATACCCTGTGCTATTTCTGTCGGGTCCCAGAAGAGGAAATGGTCAACAATTATTTGAGCCCCGGGACTGGCCCAAGCCTGGCAGCATCAGCTTTCCTTGTGTGCTCTCCTGTTACCAAATTCCAGGTTTTATTTTGACTCAGCCTCACCCATTGTTGCAGGAGCTGCTGGACCTACACGTTTTGCCCCTCTCTGTGCCAGTTTTCGGGATAAAGTTCAGCTTTCCTCAGACAGGAATATTAATAGAACAGATATCATGAACCTGGCTAAAGTACACGAGGCAGAGTAAACAGCCCAGCTGCTTTCAGGGGCTGCCTCGTTTGTCTGTCCCCTGCCTACTTTCACATTCAGTGAACTCAATTTTAAGCCTCTCTGCAGCAGGACGGGGCTTTCCAGGCTGTTTTCAGGTTCCAAACAGCTCCAAGAGAGATGATTTAGCGTTGCATCACGCCTTGAACGCACACCTGCCCGGGGAGAGGAGCACTCAGGCCAGCTCCTGTTGGAATGCTAATGGCAGGACACTCAGCAATAACATCCCTGTGTCCGTGTTTGTGCCCATGGAGCACATCCTGCTCGGGAGCCCGGCAAGGAATGCAGCTCCCTGAATCACCGTTGGGAGCTGCAGGTGAATCAAGCAGAGCTCAGGCAAGGAGCATGCGAAGCCTTCACCTGAAACCACCTCACATCCCGAGCCACATTCCCACAGCAGGAGCGCTGCAAGGGCACAGAGCTCCACCTCGTTAAAACACTTCTTAAGATTAACCAAAAACACAAAAGATGCGTGGAGAGAGTGAGACCAACCATCCACCTGGCGCACACTGACTTTTCAGCTGGAACGGGTTTGTTCACAGCAATGTTATTCAGCAGAACTCCCCGGAGTAGAAGGAACATAAACCGGGCAAATCATGGAGATTATTGTGTGTGGTGTGTTCAAAACCAGGCCCCAGTCAGGCACAGATAAACACTGTTCTCTGACGACAGTAGTTGCAGTGGCAACTGCTTGGCTGCCATCCTAGCTGAACTTTATACCTGCAACAGAGGCTGCTGACAGCCGATGGGGTCAGCAACAGTTTTGGAAGGCTCTGAGAAAAGGGGTGGCATAAACACAGACTTTTGTCAGACCCACATCCTCCCCTCTTCCCTGCAGGGAACTGCTCACATTTAGCACAACAGCCAAGGCCAGGGTGGGCACATCACAAAGCTCTCTTAAGCAGCTTGACTCTAACCCAAAGGCAGGAAGAAAGGAAAATCTGGATCAATTACTTCCACCAATTCCATCTCACGTACGGGATTTTATAGTTCATGCAGAAATAGGTTACGCTGCCAGTTCGCGTTACCCTCGCAGCGCTTGAGCCTCCCTCCCTGACACACATGGGCAGATCCCCAGCCCTTTGATTGCTCCGGATCCATCCTGAGCGCACACACACAAGCGTGCCACGGCTCTATCGAGCCTGCTCCTTCTCCAAAGGCACTAATCTCATTTTCCCAGCCATCATTACACAGCTCTTTTCGATGCCCTGCTCGTTTTCTGAGCCAAACAGAGACAGGAGCCACACGCCCCGGTGGAGAATTGCCCTCCCCGCGCCAGGCACCGGCTGCCAGCGGGGCTTTAACGCCGCTGCCACTGGCGCAGAGGCCGCCGGACACTGAGCAGACACCGGAGGGAAGGGCAGGCCCAGCTCCTGGCACACACACCGAGGATGTTTTCCAGGCTCCTGGGAGTTTTGCAGTCGATAACAGATGATGCCATGAAGAGATCTCCCCACCCCGAGCACAGATCTCCTCAGCCGGGCACAGCACAGCTCGCCACACCACAAAACCCCCATGTCCCGAACAAACAACCAGGGTAAACAACCCCGGAGCACGGGCCGGGCTTTGACTCCGCCGCAGCCCGGAGCAGGCCGGGGCACCGGGGCAGCCCCGGGCCCGCTCCGCCCGCGGGTCCCCGCTGTCAGCAGGAGCCGCCCGCGGACCCTCGCTGCTCCCACCGCCCTCGGCCCCCTCCCCGCCGCGGCGATCCCCCCGCAGCCCAACGGCACTGGCAGCTCCGGCTGGGCCGCACCCGCCGCGTCCCTCCCCGGGGCGCTCACCGAAGGTGCGGCGCTGCTTGAAGCTCTTCTCCGAGGGCATGGCTGCGTTCGCTCGGCCCGGGCCCGGCGGCGGCTCTGCGCGGCGGCAGCGGACACCTCCGAGTGCCGGCGCCCGCCCCCCGCGCCGCCGCGGCCGCTCGGCCGTCAGCTGACAGCGCGTCAGCCGGGCCCCGCCTCGCCCCGCCGGCATCTTGAGTGTGGCACGGGCCCCCGCCGGCATGGCCGCTCGGTGACACACAGACATGGTGCTGGGGGAATGTCACGGTGCCCTGGCGGTGTTCCTGCTCTGTGACACACGGCCATGGCCGTCTCGGTGCCAGGCTGTGTTGTGTTTAGTGACACAGCCACGGCCGCCTCGGTGCCAGGCCGTTTCCCTCAGTGACGCACAGCCATGGCCACCTTGGTGCCAGGCCATGTTCTCCTCAGTGACACAGAGCCATGACTGCCTCGGTGCCAGGCTGTGTTCCTCATTCAGTGACACAGCCATGACCACTTTGGTGCCAGGCCGTGTTCTCCTCCGTGAGGCCGTGTTCTCCTCAGTGACACAGCCATGGCTGCTTCAGTGCCAGGCAGTGTTCTTCATTCAGTGACACACAGCTATGGCCACCTCAGTGCCAGGCCGTGTTCTCCTCAGTGACACAGCCATGGCCGCCTCGGTGCCAGGCTGTTTCCCTCAGTGACGCACAGCCATGGCCGCCTCAGTGCCAGGCCGTGTTCTCCTCAGTGAAACACGGCCATGGCCAACTCGGTGCCAGGCTCTGTTCCTCATTCAGTGACATGGCCATGACTGCCTCGGTGCCAGGCCATGTTCCTCATTAAGTGACACAGCCATGGCCACCTCGGTGCCAGGCCATGTTCCCCTTCAGCAACAAAAAAGAGCAATGTCCCCAGGAAAGTGGTGGATTCCCTAATGTTGGGCATTCCAATATTCAGCCATCTTGTCTAGATGGTGCTTTTGCCAAGAAAGGTTGGGCCAGATGATCCTCGAGGTCCCTTCCAACCTGGTATTCCATTATTCCATTATTCCATGAACTCGCTGGATGGCCACCTTGGAGTGGCCCACAATGTCCCCTTCAACATAAACACTTTTCTCCATACAATAGTGCAAGTTCAATGATCTGTCACCAGTTTGCCTTCACATTGGCATGGATATGGGCAGAGTTTACACTGGAAGAACAAAATTTCAGGAGCAGGTGCTCCGATTCTCTTGGAAGGCAACCCCGGTTTCATGCGGTTTGTGAGGAATTGATTAAATCACAACTTCAGTCACAGATACCACGTTGTGAGTAAAACTGCCCAACTGTTTCCTGCTTAGCAGCTTTCTGACACAAGCTGTTGGCTGGAGCCTTTCAGCTGCATCTCTCTTTCTCTCTCTTTCTCTCACATTCATTCCTGGCACCGTGGTTTGAAGTTAAGGATGATTTTGCATCAATAGGGCACAATCTCACTGAACAATCCAAGGAACAGGGAGCTGTGACCAGGATTGTCCTTAGGGGTACATGGAGAAGGACAGCTCTGTAACCATCTTAGAGATTGTCAGTGTTTTTGCATTTTTGGGGTGGAGAGATGCATTGAAGTTGGAGTGAATCTCCACTCACACAAAGGAATGAGGGTTCATGACCTAATTTTGTGATTCAAGGTCACGCAGTTCCAGTGGCCTGTCATTACGAGGCCATTAAAGATGTGACTAACAAGGAAATACAGCCCTGAGGTGTGTGTTTGCTCTGTCCATCACATCACTGTCCAGGGATAGCAGGTGAGACATGCATGACCAGCAGAACACTGATACATCTGCAACTTAAAACACCAATCCCAAATTCCTGTGTCGACAGGACTCTTCTTTATTAAAATGCCTGCCTTTGGAAAAAAAAAAAAAAACACTTTCCAGGCTGATGAAATTCCACCATGCTCTCAGAATTGTGTCTGAGGGCTGAAGGCAGGAGGATGAAGCCACATAATGTTATTTTTGGGGTGTACAGGTGCATCCTGGTGTCAGGGCTGACAATCCCAGGCTCTGTGTGCCGTGTGGTTTGCATCCACAAGCCGACTGTTAGCAGGGCTGCAGCTCGGGCTGAAAGCATCCATATGGTGCTTGGGGAGAGCCACAATCAGAGTATCTGCTGACAGGCTGGGCTATCACATGCTCCTCTCATAAATAATCTGCGGAGACTGTGAGAAGGAAACTTAGATCCACACCGAGACTCGCCTGACCTTTCCCTCCTCGGCGCAGCCCTCGCCCGTGTCTGCGTGTCGACAGCACAGACAGTTGGCGAGTCTGGATTTGGGGAAGGTGTTAGGAGCAGTTGGAATGACAGCATGGACACAGCCTTTGGGATCAGCTCTGCCTCAGCACAGCTCCCCAGCCCTGCTGAGAAAACGCTGCTTTGGAAAATGCTTTGGCTTCAGCGATGGCGCTGGAACAGAGCCCTTCAAAAATGGAGCCACAGAGCGTTTCTATCCTGGCCTTAGAACACTTTATAAAGCATTTAGGCTGAGGAAGAGGAGACTTAACCCAAAGGGGACATTACACTGTCTTCAAATATGCAAAAGGTTTCTGCAGAGCGGGAGGGAATTAGCTCTTCCCTGCATGCTGTGGGACCAGGATGAGAAATAATGAGCTTACAGCTTGGAAAAGGCCATAGAAATTAGGGACTGGGATAAGGGTAAGAACTGTTGAGCACCAGAAGAAATTCCCTAGGAAAGAAATAGAATAATCACCTTTGGATGTTTTTGTTTAACGAGAAATTAGTAAAACATCTGCTCTGAAGAGTTCAGGGAGAATTGTTCTGATCTCAGGGAGAAGGATGGGGTAAATAATCCCCCACAGTCCCTGTCAGCCCTAGTTTTGCATGAGGCAAAGGAGATGTGATTTCCCAAATTTACCAAGCAGGTTAGAGCACAGGCTGGGTTTGGATTCCAGCTCAGATCCTCCTGTCTGCACCTAATAAATACTAATACTTAATAAATACACCAGACTAAATACTAAGTAAAAAACAATGCAACACAGGTTTTCCCAACTGTTCTTTCTTCCACAAGGTTGGGTTGGTGTTTTTTTGTTAAAAATCCAGTATGAACAGTGACTTCAACTTCAAACCATGGCTGATATTCCCAGCATTTCCCTTGGGAAAAACTCCCACTTTTCCTATTTTTTTCCCACATGAGCTCCCTCACAATGAAACGAGTGTATTTCACATTCAGAATAATAAATCATCCCCTCATTTTTCTGGTACAACAGAACTGAAAAGGCTTTTTTTTTTTTTTTTTTTTTTTTTTTTTCCCAAGGAACAGACAAAGCTGTTCCTCTGCAGTGCTGCACCCTTCCTGGAAGACAGCACTCTGTGTGGGGCTGGGAGCTCAGCAGCTGTCAGCAGTATTAAATTCACCAGGAACACAGAGAGAAAAGCCCCATAAAATAAAAGGAAGGACACTGTGCTGATAATAACTTGCATTTCAACCTGAATTAAAATACCTCCCCTTGGTTCTTTGCTCACAAATTGTTCTTATCGATCCAGCTCAGCTCAAGATTAATGTGGGTTTGGTTTCTTTATAAGTGTGCAGCTATTACCCAGCTGCTATTGGAGATTTTCAGGCAGAATCTGACTGTAGAGAATTGTTTGCAGGGCCTTAAAATAACTCTTCTGGGAAGTTTTCATCTTGAATTTGCCTCAAGATGGTGGCTGCCTTTAAGAACAAATTCCCACACTACAAATTTCACCTTCTGAGTTAGGAGAACTTAAGGAAAAAGTGGTGAGAATGGCCAAATATCTGTTTTAGGGGTAGAAAAGTGTAATTTGAGAGAAGTGAAGCTAGAGAGGAGCCCCACATTTTGCCTGGGTGGGTTTTCTCTGAGGTCTGACAACAGCTGAGCCTGTCTCTCAGTGGGAGCACAACACTTTTGGTTGGAATATCACATGTTCTAGACTTTTAGACATGCTTTTTTGTGGATGGCAAATCCAAGCCAACACACAGATGTGTGCAGTGTCATCACAAAAACATGATTTTCATTGAATGTTTGGCCAAAATCTCCCCCTGCAAGAAGAATTGCCCAAGACATTGCTGGGTACCATAACTGACGTCAGTTCCTGCTGTTCCCGCTGTTGCAGCAAACAGCTCTTGGCTGCAGGATCAGGTTTGAAATGGGAGATGCTGCTTGATGGACCACGGTGAATCAGTTGGTGTGAGCAGCACTGAGCTCTGTTTGTGTACTGATTTCACTCACAAAATCCATAACATCTTGGCGAGCAGCAGCGACAGCGCGGGAGGCAGAGCGGGGAAGCCGTGGAATAACCCAGCGTGGAACAAGGTCTTCCCCTGGATTTGATATCTCTAGGATTGAAGCAATCCCTCACGTGTTCAAATATTAGCTGAGCACTGTGTTGCCTGTGGTTCAGAAAGCACTGTCCTCACTGATGTTGAGAGGTTCTGGGGTTGCACAACCACAGAGCAGCAGCCAGGAATAGCACCCCAACACCTGACCCCTCCAGAGCAGGAGAATCCTTCTGCCAGCTGAGCTGCTCCAGGTGTTGGGCAGAGCTAAATTGTTCAGGCTGGACTGGAGCCAAATCTGGAGGGACAAGAACTGTTTGTGGCAGAAGTGTTGAGATGTCTTGGGTGACTCCAGACGCTCACAGCCTTTAGATCGACTGATTCCTCATGGAAGCAAGGACAGCACATTGAAGAAAGATCATACCCTCTTCCATAAGTCATAGAATCATGGGATGGCTAGGGTTGGAAGGTTGGAAGTGACCTTAAAAGTTTGGCTTGGAAGGGGCCTTTAAACTCATCCACTGCCAACCCCCTGCTGTGGCAGGGACACCTTCAACTATCCCAGGTGGCTCCAAGGGGACGCTTCTAGGCATGAGGCACTCACAGCTTCTCTGGGAACCTGTTCAGGGTCTCACCACCCTCCCAGGGAGGAATTCCTTCCCAATATCCCATCTATCCCTGCCCTCCTGCCCCTTAAAGAGAGGGCATGGAGCTCTGCTCTAAAGCAGAAGGAGGTGACCACTTCCTGAGCCATCAGCAGCTTTTCTGCACTGCTCTGGATTTCCCCTGAAGAGCCCAGCCTGTCCAATGCTGTTTGTCCTGCAAATCTGGTGAGATCAATGTCCACAAATCAAGGAAGTGGGAAATCATAGACCCAGGACAAGAAGAGCTGTTTTCCAGCTTAAAATACACACATGACTAAAACAAAACTCTTCAGCCTTTCTATTTGGGATATTCTCTCTTTGATGTGTCCTCCCTCCAAGGATGGGAGCAGTTTTTTAGGAGGCAGGAGCAGTCTTTGTTTTTTATTACAAAGCAGAAATCTCAGTGTAGGCTCCTGCCAAAAAAACATGCTGCAAATACTCTCAGTGGCAAACAGGGCTTGCAGACAGGGTTTGTTCATCTGTCTCGGCCTGCCTTGCCATATTTTTCTGTCCCTCTTGCCAAATGGAAAATAAATCATTCTGCCCTCTCTGTTCTGGTTATAATTGGCTGGATATGCCATCAGCTGCCTCGTCCCTGCTCAGAGCCTGGGAAGGCATAAACACTTCCAGGATTACAGAAAATGAGGACACTAACTTTGGGACCCATCCAAAGCCCTTTAGTGGGTGTGAAGACTAATTGGCTACAGCGAGAGCTGCATCAGCTCCTTAATTGCTGAGGGGAAATGAAACAATAACATTTCCCCTTTCCCTACATCCTTTTCCAAGAGCCCTGTGGTAAGGGCTGCGAGCTGCCTGCCTCAGACAGCAGCACTGGAGAGCTCCAGGCCATTACTCGGGAATGTTTTCCAAGGAAGGTGCTCAGACAGTGCCACAGAGGATGGGAGATGATGATAACGCACTTTTCCTGTTTTCCCTACTGTCACAAACAAAGCTGCTTGATTCAGATAATGGGTTTGGTGAGATAGGGGAGAAAGCAGCAATTTTAGGCTTTAATGACTGAAGTTGAAGGTGATATTCAGTTATAACCTCCCTGTTGCACACCAGGTGTCCATCTTCTGGCCCTCAAGGACCTTGGAAATTGGAGACAGCAATTGTTTCTCCTCTCTGATGTGATGAAGGGCTGGCATTCCCTCACTCTGTCCTGTTAGAAGGGAAAACATGGTGACTGGGAGCTCTGTGAGCTTTGCCTCAGGCTTTGCTGGGCTCTGGCTGGCATCACTGTGTGGGATGGAGGTGGGCACTGCCTTCTCCCTTTGCCCTTCCTCGTCTGCAGGAAATCAGCACGGGGCTATGGAGCTCCGTGGGAATTGGCATGGATTTGTGATGGGCCGTCCATCACAGCCCTTTCCAACCCTGCCTTCTGCTGGCTTGGACAGGAAGGGGGTCAGTGGGCCAAGGGAAGGCTGATGGATGAGAAATGTGGCTCAGCACCCATGGAGCCAAGGTGGGTGTCAGGTTGTAGGGGTCAGGTGGGTGAGGGAAAGGGGAGAAGGTTGTAGGGTGATTAGGCAGCAGGAACATTCAGTGAGAAAGGAGAAAGTTCAGATAAAAATATAAAAGCAAAAGAGGGGAAAGCATGTGTGTGCTGTAGACTGCTGTGGTTCTGCTCCAGGCAATGTCACCCAGGACATCTTTTGTTTCATTCACACAAAAATCCTTGCCATCAGTGCTTTCCCCTGTCCCCTCCATGAACCCGTCACTTCCTAAACAAACAGACATGACAAGGCCTTTGAAAGCTGTGTCAGAACCTTTAAGTACCAGCTGAGCATAATGTAAGGTGGGGAAAGGCAGTGGTTCCCTACAGGTGGAAAACAGCTCGCCGTATTTCCAAAGCCCTGATGTTTGCTTTACATGACTCACTGCCCATGTGCCTTGGTGTAGATGCTTGGAGCAGCTTTTTGTAATGTAATCAGAGCTGTGGGCACTCCATTTGTCCATCACTGAGGCCCCAAAGGATTAGCACAGCACTAAAAATGACACCTCATCCTGCCTGTGGGCAGAGTCAGGGGGTGGAATGCAGAGGTTCAGCCTGGGGAAGCTGAGCATTTATTCATCCCAGGGCTGGAGCAATGTTGTTTGTACCATGAGCCAGCCTGGACTCATCATGTCATCATCCCATATCCAGATCCTTGGCAATCAGGGTGTCCTGACCCTGATAACACCACCTGCCCATCAGACTCGTGGCAAAATCTGTGGGCAGCTCAAGCATCTCATCTGCTCTGGCGAGACCATGAAGGACTGTGAGCAGTAGGACAAGGAGGGTGATGCTCCCCTCTTCTCTGCTCTCATGAAATCCCACTGGAGCTCTGTGTCTATCCCTGGAGCCCTCAGTGTAAGGAGGATGTGGAGCTGCTGGAGAGAGCCCAGAGGAGCCAGGGAGCTGCTCCAAAAGCTGGGAAAACTCTGCTCTGCTGGGAGAGTTGAGGGTGCTCACCTGGACGGGAGAAGGCTCCAGGGAGAGCTCAGAGCCCCTCAAGGGGCTCCAGGAGAGCTGGAGAGGGACTGGGGACAAGGGATGGAGGGAATGGCTCCCACTGCCAGAGGGCAGGGAAGTATAGGATATTGGGAATAGGAATTGTTCCCTGGGGAGGTGCCCAGAGCAGCTGTGGCTGCCCCTGGATCCCGGCCAGTGCCCAAGGCCAGATTGGACAGAGCTTGGAGCACCCTGGAACAGTGGAAGGTGTCCCTGCCATGGCAGGGGGTGGAATGGGATGATTTTGAGGTCCTTTCCAACCCAAACCATTGTGGGATTCTACAGTGTCCAAAGGTGCGTTCCTCCTTCATCCTCTGCCATCTCCTTGCTCTGCAGAGCAGCCTCCCTGCAGCGATTCTCGTGGGCGATGCTCTCAGACTTTCTGCATCAATTAAATCTCTGTTTTCCCTTCTTCTGCCAGTTTGGGGATTTGTTGCTCGATTGTCATGGCGACTGCATCCGTGGGACCCTCACTGAGGGTGAGGCTCCTGCATTAGCATTCAGGGCAGCACTTCAGCCAGCATCACTGGGGACCCTCTTGTGCTCAGCACTCTCTGAGAGCAGGGAGCTCATTCCACTGCAGAAATCCCAGCTGACCAGCGTCTCTTCACAGCAAATGAGGCTGCCTCTAATTTTTGTTAATTATGTGGAAGCAATTTGATTTCTTCGTGAGCCTGTTGTCAGCACAGCCCTCACAGTCTATTCTTGGCCAGCAGGATGAGGATGCTTAAGAACCCCAAAGGACTCTGCAGCTGTTTTGCAGAACAACATGGAATAAAAAAGGAGCCATTTCCAAAATAAATAAAAAAATACAAAAAAAGACAAAACCCAAGATATTTCTTGCAGAGCACTGTGGGAAAGAGGAGCCATTTTCAAAAAGACATGAGGTCTGGCTGGCAGAGAAGCAAGGGAAAGAAGGAATGGGGGAAAGAACAATGAAACGATCAAAAGAGGTGCAGAAAATGAGATTTTTGTAACGAAAGAGGTTTCTCAGGCAGCACGCCGGAAATGGCGGTGAAGACAAGAGCACCAAGAATGGCCCGGGAAGGCGGAGGCCGAGAACAAGAGCCGTGCGCGCAGAGCTGTTTCTCGAGGAGCCTCGTTAGCGCAGTAGGTAGCGCGTCAGTCTCATAATCTGAAGGTCGTGAGTTCGATCCTCACACGGGGCAAAGATGGTTTCCTCCTTTTTTTTTCTCTTCCCTCTCCCGCAGCCAGACTTTTCCAAGGAAAGGGAGTGTCTGTTTTTTTTTCATGGGATTGGAGCAGGAAGCGTGGCGGGACGCGGCGAACACGGCCCCAGCCCCGCACCGGCCCGCAGCGCGGCGGTTACCGGGCACCGGCCCCGCCATGCGCACGGTCCCTCCGCCCGCTAGGGGGCGCGCACGCTGGTTGTGTCTGTTGTGCACCAGGCGTCCGCTACCTGAGTGGGGCGTGGCGCGGCTAGATGCGGAGGCGCTGATTGGAGGAGCCGCGCGGTAGGCGCGGCCTAGCCGCGGGGTGGGCGGTGCTGATTGGCGGAGCGCTGCAGTGGGCGGGGCCAGCGGCGGGCACGGGCAGCGGCCGGCACGGTGGCGCGCCCGGAGCCGCGTCAGAGCGGCGGCGGCCATGGCCGTGTGTGCCCGGCTGTGCGGCGTGGGGCCCGCCCGCGGCTGCCGCCGGCGCGGCGCCGCCAGGGAACAACGCCGCGGCAACGCCGACAGCGAGCCCGACACCGATACGGACCCCGAGGAAGCGGGAGGTGGGGCCGTCACGGAGGACGATGAAGCCGCAGAACGCATTGAGGGCGGGCGGCCGCTGCCGCCTTCTGTCGAGGCCGGCCCGGCCGGGCGGGCCCCGCTGTCCTTGTTGGAGCTGCCCCCGGAGCTCCTGGTGCAGATCTTCGGCTCCCTGCCCGGTACCGACCTGCCCAGCCTGGCCCGGGTCTGCACCACCTTCCGCCGCATCCTCCGCACCGACACGATCTGGCGGCGGCGCTGCCGCGAAGGTACCGCCCGCCCGAGGGGCCGCCCGGGCCGGGGCTGAGCGGGGAGCGCCGCAGCGGCCGTGAGGGTGCGGGAGGGGATGGGCTGGGGACCCTGAGGGGCTGGAGGTGCAGGGTAGAAATCAGATTTGGGGTGCGGGCTGTGGGGCCGAGGCTCGCGGGGCTCCATGTGTGCGGGGAGGAGAACTGGGCACGTCTCGGGTCCCTTGGGACACCGGCCCTTGGTGGTGGCACTTGACTTGAGGCAGAGGGCATCGAGCTGGGGGTGTCCCCCGGAGGAATGGGATAGGAGGTGATGGCTCCATGTAGAATGTCCTTGGGGAATCCCGAGGACTGGGAATGCTCAGCGCCTGCACCAGGGAGGAAAGGGGGGACCCTGGGATTCCTGGAACCACGGGGGAAACACCGGGAGCTGCGTCCGGAGAGGCCGGGGCTGGGTAGGGGCATCCTCTGGGGGAGTACAGAGCCTTTGGGGAGTACACAGTGTGGAGAGGTTCCCGGTCCAGGTGTGCGTTTTCCAGGAATGCTCCGGTGCCAGGACGCTGTGCTGCAGTAGTGTGAAGGCCTGGGAGGTTTTTTTCCTCTGTGATGCTGCGGTTCTCCCTCCTTACTCCTCATCCTCTTCCTCCCACCGCTGTGCTCTGTGTCCTCTGTTTGTTATTTCAGTCGTGTCCCACCTCCCGAGGTCTGCCTTGCTGTGCTCATCCTCTCTCCAAGCGCTGCCATCCTGCCAGGGGCTCCTGCTGCCAGCACATGAAGTCATGTGTATTTTCCTGTCTGCTTTCCGTTTCTAATAGCAGAGAGGGCACGGGGATGAGAGATTTGGGAATGTCAGTGGCTGCCTGCAGTGGGATCTGCTGGAATGCCTGAAACCTTGCAGGAATGAATTTGTGCCTTATCAGCACTATCCAAGAACCTTTGGACAGCACAAAGGCTGCACCTGGAAAATGTAAACCAAAGCATTATTCCATAGTTCAGCATTGTCCCAATAATTAAACACTGGTTTTAGGAGACAGGCTAATGAAATGGTGTTAATTCTTTGCTTATACTTCTCTAGTGATGTGGAGATTTGTGTGTTTGATGAATGGTTTGCAAAACTTCACTGATTCATTATTTTAATAGGTTGTGATCCTGGCAAAAAGTGTATATAGAAATTTATGTCACTTGTAACTCTAGGCTAGGTTGGCTTGTAAAAAGACTTACTGAATTAGGTCTGGTGGGGATTTACATTTATTTATCAAATTCATGTCTTTTCTGGGGATTTTCTTTCCAATGGATAAAGCTCAGCTGAAATTTAAGGAAATGAAGGAAACAGTGGAATTTTTATGGCTAAAACTAACCTGGACAGGAGGGAAGGTATCAAGACAACACTTTTGTCTATGGCCCCCCTTAGCTAACTGCCAGGTGAGAGGTGTATAAACCAAATTTTGATTCTGTTTGCATGTAATGTCTCCAGTTTCCCAACATATCCATTCCAAGCAGTGTCAGAGAGAGCTTTGGTGGCTGAGGAGGATCCTGTGCCCAAGGCAGGTGCCCAAGCTGTGCTGAGCAGATAAGGGGCAGTTCCTGGCCATGGTGAAGCTCATTCTGAACCTTTTAACCAGCTCTGGTTTTCCAGGCAGTTCCTCAGCTGGACTTCTCAGGCTGTTTGTGGTGCTTTGCATTCCCTGCTGAGGTAGGACTGTAACTTTGAGTGGTTGTACACACAAGGATAAAATTGGGCATTATTTTATAGGTAAACATCAGGTGTTGGTACGTAAATACACATTTAAAACTTAAAATATTCTGTGCTGTGTTTCTGCACAGCCATACACTGTGTGATAGTCAAGCATAAAATGTAAACATAAAATGTGATTTTTTTGTAATATTTTCCAAAACCAATTTTAATTCCATCTGAGCTCAGTGTTTAAGTGTGTGTGTTTGTGTCTGCCTGAGCCTTGTTGTGAGGCTGCATGTCCTAAAAACAGCACCAGAGCACGTGTGCCCTGCTGGTTTGTTCACTCTGATGATCATGGAATCACAGAATATCCTGAGCTGGAAGGGATCCACGGGGATCATCCGAGCCCAGCACCATGTTCCAGGAGTGACTGGGGAACTTCATCTTGCTGTCAGCTGCATGTGCAAAAGCACTGCTGTTTTTAGGAGTGCACAGCAGTGCAGAGGCAGGGAAGAACCCTGGAACAATGAGAACAGAGAGGAGCTGCTCTGGGAGAAGCTGTTGTTGCAGTGCTTTGTTGTGGCTGTTTTTCCCTCCCCCTTGGACAGGAGCAGCCTGGCTGTGCCCCAAGCTGGATGGAGCCCTCAGTCCTTGCAGTGTTGATGTCTCGCTCTGCCCTGGGCCAGCCCAGCTGCAGATCAGTCTGAAAACATGCTGTGATTATTCCAAGTGTCCAGAGCATTGTCTGCCTGAAGGTGGAGTGGCTTTTGTGCTGCTGGAGCCCTGGGATGCAGCAGGGGGAATTGTGTGACACTGGCAGAGCTGTTGTCCTTTTATCATTGCAACTGTTTGGGGTAAACAATGTCTCTGGATTGCTTCCTTGGCAAGGGGAGGGTTGCAGTCACTTCCATGTTTTCTATAAATAGGAGATTGCTGATCCCTGCAGCAGGAGCAGAATTAAAGTCATGTCACCCTGGCTGGTGGCCTGACCTACCTTGATTAACACCTCATAGTCCATTTTTAATCTTTCATTTCTTTCATCTTTAACCAGAACAGGGCAAGTGCAGCAGAGCACCTGGGAACAGAGCAGCAATGCAGAATAACCAGTTCTAGAGCTTGGAAGAAAAAGCTTTTGTTTGTGAAAACAACCTCCAGCAGCTTTTGGGCCTGCTGGAAAATGTCAGCCAAGGTGCTGAAGTTTGTGACCTTCAGGTTATGTGGAAAGAAGGGTGGGAAATGTGGTTTGTACACTCAGTGAGGAGACTTTTGGGTGAGGTTCAACTCTTAAAGACTCCAAGGCATCCATGCAGGAGTTTGATGCACAATTCTGCCACAGCAGGAACCATTTCTTGCAGAGCTGTCCCCTGGTGAAGGTGGCTTTCATAGGCCACAAGGCTCCAAACTCCCTTGGTGTGATGTGTAAACGTTGTGTGCTGTGTTAGTCTGGCTTTTCTTCATCTCTGATGACTTTCCTGGCTTTTAAACCCCAGCTTGGCAGTGCTTGGCAGTTCCTCACCCCTCAGAGAGTCTCAGACCTGTCTGCAGCTGAAGCTGCCCCTCCTCTGCTTCAGGGTTTCCACAAATGGGTGCATTTATTGCATTCAATATTAATGCAATATTGAAATCTCCTGTTCCTTGATGGTACCCCCAGGCCTTCCCCTGAAGAAATGTTTGGGAGAGGAATGGATGTGCTTTAATCTGATTGCTCAACCTTTGGAAAGGAGAAACCAATTCCACATTTGTCCAGCTGGTACTTCAGAGCTGCTGACCTGAGAATCCCCCATTTTTGTGATATCTGGAATATTCCACTGAGTTTTTATCCTCTCTATTCTATGTCCAGCCTTGTGAGCATGCATTTATCCAGAGATAATTGGAAGATTTGATTAGCCAGGACACAGTGGAAGTTCAGTAATGGTGAAGGGAATCAAGCTCTGCCAGACATCCTCATTTCCTCTGAATTGTGGATGTGCACACACAGCTTCCAGCAGCTCCCTGGGGCTGCCGTGCTGGGAAAGGCAGCGGAGAAGCAGGAATTTGGGCTTTGATGTGAGCACAGAGTTATTCCCAACCTTTTAAACCCCAGACTGGTCCTTGCAGGGTGAAGGGGACACAGCTTCTGTTGGGGAGGAGCAGGGAATGTGAGGCCTGGGAGTGCTGGAGCAGGGCAGGGGATAAATGATAAATGATAAATGCCACTTGCAGAAGTGTTGGTGCAGCTCATAGCAAATGGAGATTGCTTTTCCAATCCCTAAAATCCCATGCATGTGGCCATGGAAACAGCAGCATGTCCCTGTGTTTGGGGAATCAGCACTCCTTAAACCAGCAGCCTTTCCAGCTGGTCACTGGGAACCTGAAAACCAATTTCCATCCTTGCTTTGCCAGCAGGATTAAACAGCCATTTTCCAGGGGTGTGAATTTGGTGTCTATTAACTCCTTAAAATAAAAATGCTTTACTCAGTGAGCTCTTGCACTGAGATATGTTTCCTTAAAATAGATTTAATTGCACTGAAGTGGAATTTTCCAGGAAGCTCGAGCCCTTCAGAGCTTTCTTGGAAAGGGATTTCTGTTCTCTGTAAAGAAAACCTTACCAGATTTATTTTTCTCTCATTATCTTGGAGCCCTACTTGCTGTTTATTTATGTTCCTGTTGCCTTCTGGGTTAGAAGGAGATGGCCTTTCTTGCTTATGATATTTGGAGGGGTTTTTTTTTAGGCACTGTGAGCCAAAAAATTGATTTTTTCCCATAAAATGGCCATGCTGGTGTGAGCAGCTGGGTCAGAAGAGCTGCAGTAATGCACTTATGGAGCTCAGCCATCACTGTGGCATTTTCACTCTCTGTAGCTGTTTGCTGACCAAAACAGGATAAGAATTAGTTATAAAATGAGTCTTAAAGCACATTAGGATGGGATTTTTTTAAATAATACTCTTTTGGATATCTAGTGACAAATAATGTGTAGCAATATAAAAATCTTCAATTTTTGTATTATTTAAAGGAGTTTATTTGAATCTTTCCAGGTGAGATTGGAATTACACTCACTTCAATAACAGTTTGGCTTTCATAAAATTTCACTGCAGGTTGTCAGGGGCCCTTGCATGGAGCTGGGACATCAAATCCCTTCCCAGGCTGTTATTTGGAGGAAACAGCTGCTGGTGGCTCTCCCATGGCACTCACCTGAGGGATTTATGGATTAGGGAGGAGGTTTTGGGGAACTGTGGGAAGAGGGAATGTCACTCTTGGTGCTGTTGGGGATTCCATTTGGGGAGGATCCTCCAGGTGTCTCCTCTGGGATTTGCAGTCCAAATCCCTTCCCTGCCTGCAGTGCCCGGAGCTCCTCTCACCTGTCCTGCTGATGCCTTGGGAAGGCTGAGCTGGAACAGAGGCTGGACAGAGCTGCAGAATAAAGCAGGGATTTATTGAAAGGATCTCCTCAATGGATCCACCTGGGGCAGCACAAGAGCCCAGCCAGGGCTGTACCCAAGGTGAACCAAAATGGCCCCAAAATGAACCCAGGATGGACCAAAATGGCCCCAAAATGAACCCAGGATGGACCAAAATGGTCCCAAAATGAACCCAGGATGGACCAAAATGGTCCCAAAATGAGCCCAAGATGAACCAAAATGGTCCCAAAATGAACCCAGGATGAACCAAAATGGCCCCAAAATGAACCCAGGATGAACCAAAATGAACCCAAAATGAACCCAGGATGAACCAAAATGGCCCCAAAATGAACCCAGGATGAACCAAAATGGCCCCAAAATGAACCCAGGATGAACCAAAATGGCCCCAAAATGAACCCAGGATGAACCAAAATGAACCCAAAATGAACCCAGGATGAACCAAAATGAACCCAGGATGAACCAAAATGGCCCCAAAATGAACCCAGGATGGACCAAAATGGCCCCAAAATGAACCCAGGATGAACCAAAATGGCCCCAAAATGAACCCAGGATGAACCAAAATGGTCCCAAAATGAACCCAGGATGAACCAAAATGATCCCAAAATGAACCCAAGATGAACCAAAATGGTCCCAAAATGAACCCAAGATGACCCAAAATGGCCCCAAAATGCTCGAGCGCTCCCGGGGTCTCTCCCTGGGATCAGCTCTGCTCCATTTGCACCTTGCAGTTCATTGTCCCATTGCAGCTTTAGCCCCTGCAGTCCCACCCTGCTTGTTTTTCTCTCTCCAGCCCACGGTGTTTGTGCTCTGGGGCTGAGATTTGGATCATTTGTCCTTGGTGCCCAGCTGGAGCAGGAATTGTTTTGTGTCCCTGCTCTGTGCACAGAGCTCAGCATCCCCTGATGTGAGCCCAGACCCACACACTAAAGCAGCACAGAATGTGAAAAATAGAAAATCTAAAACCTGAGGCATCCCTGAGGCCAGGTGAGTTTTGTTCAGGTGCACAAGAGTTGCCTGATCCCAAGCCCTGCTGTTCTGCCCTTTTCCAAGGACTTTCCAATCAGCTGGGGACATTGCACGCTGTTCCTGCCCTCCCTGGATGTGTTTACACCCCCTGGATGTGTTCACCCCTCACTCCCACGTGCAGAGGGGAGCTGGGAGCCAGGAGGGCTCTGCCAGGGTGGCTCTGCATTGCCAGGCTCTCCGTGGCTCTGCAGCACCCAGCTGGCAGAGCCCCAGCCCTGAATGCTTTGTTTGTGCCGGGCTCTCCTCCCCGCCAGCTCAGCTCTGCTCACTGAGCTTCCCCAGCCCACCTCGGGGCTGGGAGCCCTCAGAGCTCCCTCCAGCAGGGACTCTGCCACTGCCCTTGGCATTTTTTGGTGAAGGGCAGCATGTTTATTGTGCCCCTCTCACCCTTGCTGCTTAGCCAGGGTGTGCAGGATGGGTATTCCCTGGAGACAGGCTGTCACTAAACCTCTCTCATCCTTTGCTTGCATTTATAGACAGGAGGGGGCTGAATTAATTCAGGGAAACTCCTGCTTTTCTCATGTTTGGAAGCTTTCTCCTGCAGCAGGTTTCCAGCATTAGGTGGTGCTTCACAGCCACAGTTGTTGATTCAAGGATGCTCAGCTGAGGATAAATTTTGAATTTAATGGCTTGATGAAGGTCTGCAGAGATACAGTTTGGTGTCAAATATCTGGCAGGTGTTTGTGCTGCTGAGGAAAGCTGCTGTTTGATCTGTGCTGTTGATGTCTTTGATGTCTCTGTACTCAGATCTGTCAGGGTCACTGCAGCAGGGTGGCATTGTCACTGCTGATATTTTGGGATCTCCCTCCTCTCAATTCCTCCCTCTGCTCTTCTGAGAATTCCTGGCATAGAGACATTAGTACTTGCTTTTATTTTATTTTTTTGAAGTTTCTTAGAAGTTTGACGTTGACTTCCTGAAAATAAAAGAAGAGAATCTCATTTTCTGCTTCAAAGCTGCTCCCAGATCTCCAAGTCCCTTTGTTTTCAGGGGGTTCTGGAAGCAATCAAAGGCATCTGACTGCACAGCAGCCCTGTCTCAATCTGATCTGCTTTCAGTGTAACCATATTTGTACATGCTGGGGCCTGTTTTATGTCTGTGTTTCATTCTTTTTTGAGCCTGTGACCTTTCCTTCAGGATCCTAATAAGCAGTTTTCCCTGTCGGGTACCTCAGTGAGGGAGGATAATTGCTGCACACAGCGGTGATTTGCTGGGAGCAGGCACACAATCCCAGCTGCAGTGGGGATGTCTCCCACATTTCACACTCCTCCTGGCTGAGATGTGAGCAGCTGGCACTTTGCTGGGTGTGTTTGTGGCAGGCATTGCTTCTGAAATGTCTTTGAATCTGCAGCGGAATCACATCAGGTTTTTAAAGCAAAAATCAGATTCTTGGCGTGCTTTGGCAGCTTCAAAGAAAGCACAAATCAGATCTCAGTAGTTATGTCAAGGCTCCAGATCTTTTTGTGCCAGAGTTGACCCTTTTTTGCTGTGTTGTTGCAGAATATGGGGTGTGTGAGAACCTGAGGAAGCTGGAGATCACAGGAGTGTCCTGCCGAGATGTTTACGCCAAACGTAAGTGAGAAATCCAATCCAAACCTTGCTCAATTCCAGTTCTGAGAGCACAGAAATGATGAGTATTTATTCAACTTTGGTGGCAGAAGTTGCCCAAACTGACTTGCAGGGGTTTCATTGGGAAATTGATGTGTTTGGAATTTTATTTAATACCAGGAGTTGGGATTTCTGTGCCTCCCAGTTTTTTGGTGGGAAAAGAGGATGGAGTTTCGTTTTTAAATGGAGTTTATTGAGGGGTTTTCATCCTGTTTTGCTGTTTTCAGATCTTGCTAAGGAATTAACAGGTATTTTTTCTAAGCCTGGAGCTCAGTGAAAGGGAATGGCTGTAGGAGAGTGGGAAAGGGATGAGCATTCCCTGAAAGAGGAGAGTCTGGCAGGAGCTGCCTGTGTGTTTGGGAATGTCTGTGGGTGTGGGACCCTTTAGAACCCTGAAATACCAATGACCCATTGATCTTAAAGCTGGGAAGAAGAAGAGGTAGAAGAGCTTTAATCCCATCTTTAATAGACTGTGCTGAGCATCCACAGGAAAATTATTTCATCACCTGATATCTGTCTTTCCCTATAACACTACACTAGGGATGGAACTGCCTCATTTTCCTGGCTGGGAGGCCTGAGTGATGCTGAGCCAGCACACAGATGTCCCCAAAGGAATCCCATTAACCCTTGAGGCCTCCCTTAATTCCCATTTAATCCCATATCTTGGTATGGTGACAGCCACACAGCACACACCAAGTCAGATCTCAGCTCTTCATTGCCATTTTTAAGTGGCACAACACCTCTTCATGACCTGCAGTCCTTTTTGCTACATATCTTCCATGGTTCAGAGATCCTAAAGTGGTATTTAGTGCTTTTTATGCACAAGTTGTGGGTAAAAATGGCTTCACTGGCTCAGGACAGTGGTGACTCTCCAGCCCAGTATCTCCCAGCCATGGCTGTGGGCAGGGAGGCTGAGGAGAGATGAGCCTGTGGGATGTTTTCCCAAACATTCCTACTGTTTCCAGCTTTCCAGAGTGTGAGCAGGTTATTCATTCAATAACCTGCAATAAATCTGTCTCACACATAAGTTTCCATGAGTAGTTTTCAAATCCATGGCATCCATTAGCAAAGGGTCACACTTGATGTGTGAGAACACCCCTGAGATGGCCTTTCCTGCCCTTCTGTGTAGGATCTGTGTTTGTACCCACCCAGCAATCCCAGGCAGGGATGGTAACCCCAAAGTGGGAATGCCTGGCAGCTCTTCCTGCCTTCCATGGTGCCCCATCTCAGCTCAGCTCAGATTCTGCACTTTGCCCTGTGCCAGGAGCAGTTTGCTGCTGGTGTCACCCCATTTCTCTACTGTCCCATAAACCTCTTTAATTGCACAGGAGTTAATTTGGGATTATTGCGTTTTCCATTCCCTGAGTGTGTTTCTGTGAGAAATGCTGGGGGAGAATGGGAACTGAGCTCAGGTGCCTGAAAGCAGAACTGATGCAAGGCCCATGGAGTGACTTCTTGAGGCAGCAGTGCAGAGTTTGAGGAAGGGCTTTGATCCCACTTGGAGTTCCCTGGATGCCATTTGAGGAAGGGCTTTGATCCCACTTGGAGTTCCCTGGATGCCATTTGTAAATAATGTCTGTGGGAACCTGGAGCAGCTCTGTGTGAAAAGCCCTGCTCAGTGAGGCTGAGGGTGACAGAAACAACTGGAAGCAAAGTCAGGAGAGAGCTGGGCTTCCCTGTATGCTTGATGCAGATCCATGGAGGTGTTTGCTGGTGCCAGTGGAGCAGAGTTTGCCGGCACTCACGCTGCTCTGTCTGTTCAGGTATAAACCCCCGGGTGAAGTCGGGGCGGTTCATGCGAATCCTGCCCGACTACGAGCACATGGAGTACAGAGATGTTTACACCTGCCGTACGTACCCGCTGCTGCTGCTGCCCCCAGCACGCCAGGCTGCTGCATGGACTGTGCCCTGCCCCGGGGCAAAGCACTGGGCTGGCCCTGGGACAGCAGGGACGTGGCTGGAGTGTGTCACAGGAGCACCGAGACCCTGCGGGGTGACAGCGACAGCAGGGCGGGCACTGAGGGCTGCTGGGGTATCCTGGGGAGCTCCTTGGAGCATCTCTCGCTCTGCTCATTGGGAATTGCTCCTTTCTTTGAGGAAAGAATTCAGATAGCCAGGTGAGGCCTCCCTCTGGGCTGGCAAAGAGCTTTGTGGTGGTTCACTGTCACCCTGGTTTTTTAAGATTTTCTAAGCTTTCTGATGTGGACATTCTTGTAGTGAACTTTCTCACACACTTTGTGTAAATAACTCATTGTTTTGCATTCTTTTATGGAGGAAGAGAGAGTTGATAGACTGTTGGTTTGACCAGATCATTGGAGAGGTGTCACTGTCACCCTCCAATCGCTGTCACTTTTGTAAAACTATAAATACTGGAGTCAGAAAATAAACTTCCCTTTTTTCTTTCACCTTGAGAATGGTAGTGAGCTTATATTCTTTCATGTCCTATAGCAACAGTCCACAGTGAAATCCACAGCCCTTTCCAGGGAAAATGCTGAGTGTTCCCGCAGTAATTCCCCCCCTGCACACTCAATCCTTTCAAGCACCATCTCTGTCTCTAGGAAACGTTCTGCTAATGTTTTAAACATTGTGATTTGCCTTCCTCACTTTGGATAACCTTTTTTTCCCCTCCTCATGTTGTGTTGAGGGAGGAATAGTTAAACCCTTGGAGGTTAGTGTTCAGCAGGAATTGAGGGGGAAGGACTGATTAGTTTACATCAATTAAGGAAGCCAGGACTCTTTGGTGTTTATTTAGAGGGGGTGTTGAGCTGTCTCTGATGCTCCTTTGGGTCTGCAGAGTTTGGCAGACTCCAGTTCCTAACCCACTGCTGCTTGGGAATGGAGTTTTTCACACACATTAATCAGTGGATGCTGCAGAATTCCCTGTGCTGAGGGAAGCAGCTGAGCAGGGGCCATGCAGGGGAGGTGGTGCCTTTAATGTGAGTCAGGATGGACCAGCAGCAGGGCTACAGCAGGAATTGGGACAAAATTTGGGGTTTGGCAACCTGGGATGCCTGTTCTGGAGCTGGATGGGATGGAGAAGCAAATCCAAGCTGCAGGATGGATTCCTTTGGAGACTGGATGTTTGCTCCAAACTTAAAAATGGCATTTAGTGCTGTTCCCTCAGTTGTTATTTCTTTAGCTGCAGCCCCAAATTTCTGATGTGCCCCTTTTCTCTTGGAGAAAAGCTTGGATGGTTGGAATTGGTGATTTTAGAGGTCTTTTCCAGCCTGAATCATTCAGTGGTTCTGAGCCCATGTGGTTTAAGATGCAATGGCCCATTTCCCCTTTTTCCCCTCCTGTGCTGTCAGGATTTTCCATGCAACTCTTCCCTAGTTCCTGTTCACGCAGGGTCAGCCAGGTGAGCTCAGATCACTTTCCCCAGGGGTTTAAGCTCCCCTGGATTACTCTGAGCTCTTCCCACGAGCAGGTCAGGTGTCACCAACCAGGGCACTGCTTTCATTGCTCCAGCTCATTTTGCTTCTTGAGACCTTCCTGCGTCCAGGAATCTGGGGGAATTGTAGTGGATTAGATCTTTCCTGGTCAGGACGTGCCCCAGGCAGCCTTTTGTCCGTGGCAGCTTGGCATTCCCTGCTTCCCCAAGGCCATTCCCAGCTGGATTCAAGCCCCCTTCCCATCTGGAGGGTGTGCAGAGCTGCTTGTGGAACGTGGGGAATATCCAGCCTGGGTTTAGGCTGTCCTGGAGCATCCAGAGGATGTGGTTTTGCTCCTTTTGGCAGGATGTGGACTCAGAAATTTGGAAAGGCAGGAGGCTTCTCCAGGACTGAGCACAGGCAGTGGAAAAGCTTGGAGAAAAACCCAAGTGCTGTTTTCTTTCGAGGAGCAGGAAGGGAAATAGATGCCAGATCCATCCTGTGTCCTACCAGGAGCAGCCAGAGCTGGAATTCATCAGGTTTTCCCTGCAGTTAATATTAGCTGCTGTTTTGCTGGAGCTCAGAGACAGCCCAGGCTTGAAAATTGAGCTGTTTTGAGACTTGTTTGGGCCTTTGGCCAAGCACCAGCATTTCCCCAGTAAGTTCTGGAAGTGAATGGCATTTATTTTGGCCTCCTGTGTTCAGAACTCAGCTCTGTTTCCTGAAATTGCTGCTAACAGGAGCTGGGGTAGGAGAGACATCCCCATCCCCCTGGGACAGCTTAGTTTTCTGTCCTAAAAAATAATAATACATTAAAAATGGCTGGGTTTTATCAGCTCTGTGGCAGGCAGAGTAGAAGGCAGAGTGTGGTGGGTGGAGCAGCTCATGCCATTAATTATCATGTAATTGCTGAGCTGGGAATGGGGTTTGCCTGCTTGCCTTAGAGTTGTTTGTGCTGCCCTTGGTTCCCTGGGTGAAAGCAGGCCAGTCTGAAATTGTTTACTGCCCAGGAAAAGGCTCCTCCAGGCCAGCTGGCACCAGCTCTGGACATCCCTCCCTGCCATCCTGAACTCCTGTGCAAGTTCTTGCTTTTGGTGGAATAAAACCACTCCTTGTAGTTGTTGCTGTCTGAAGTAATTAATGCTCCAAAGCTGCTGCAGCAGCTGCACTGAAACACAATTCTTGTTTTAAATTAATGCAAACCCAACCCTGTTATTCAAGCCAGTCCTGGAGGTTACAGTGAGTTACTGTGGCCCTCTGAGTTGGCCATGGACATTGAAAAATCAGTGAAATTTCTTCCTACCATAGAAGAAGGAATTTCTTCATGGAAGCAGTGTGCATGCTGCTGTTCCTGCCCAGAATGCCAGAGTGTGTAATCCCTTCTTTTGAGGATTGCTGGTTGTGTGAGGAAACCAGCAGGACAAAAGGGAATTAGATGGACAGAGGAATGGCTGTGTAAGGACTGGAGGTGGATCCCATCTCTAAGCTTTCCTCACCACAGGAGCTTTAAGATCATTCTGTAAAAGCCTTTATTTCCTGCTTGTCTGAAAATATTCCTCTATTTAGGTGGGATTGGAGGGACTTGAGATGAGAAACAGGGAAGCCTCAACTGCTAGAGTAGATTTTGAGTGGGTTTTGGAAGCAGCTTTTGGGCACTGCTGAGGTGTAGCTGCTTCTGTAGAATTTTTAAGTCTGTGCCTGATGTGGCCACACCACCAGATTCCCAAGCTGGAGTGATCCAAGTGCTTTGCCCTTGCTCCCAGTGGCTGTTTCTGAGGATGCTTAACTCTGGAGCCAAGTTTGTCTACACAAGGCAGTGAAATGCTTTCAAAATCCTCCAATTTCCCTGTTCCTTCCTGCCTTCCTGCCCTTCCCTGTTTTCTGTTGCTTTGCAGTGTGGAGCATTGAGTGCATTTTTGGTAACTGGAGGTTGCAGATGCTTTTATTTGTTTTCAGCTCTGGTTATTACATTGTGTGATTTGCACTAATGGGCCTGTGTTGCAAAAGTTTGTTGGGAATTCCTGAGGTAGGTGAATTCCACAGGGCCGGGAATAAAGAACACAAATGTGTGTGAGCTTGGGGGAGCGCTCAGCTTGTCCACAATCACTTTTCCTGAGTGAATGCAGCCTGGCAGCAGGGATTTCATTCCCCAAATCCCAAATTCTGGGCTGGAAGTGCTGATGAGTGTCTCCCTTTCCCCAGTGCTGCACCGCTACCGGCACATCCTGGGACTGTGGCAGCCGGACATCGGGCCCTACGGGGGACTGCTCAACGTGGTGGTGAGTCAGGGCCTCAGCCTGGCCCTTTTGGGGCTGGGAGCTGCTTTTTCACACTTTCCACACCTGCCAACGATTCCCAGACCACCAAGAAGTCTGAACAGTCAGCCTTGAGTGGGTGATTTGGACGCAGAGGGTGCTCTGTGGTTCTTTCCTGGTTTCTCTTAGGTTAGGCATCAGGAGGAATTGCTTCACAGGAAAGGTTGTTAAATACAGGAGGGGGCTGCTCAGGGGAGGAATCCTCATCCCTGGAGTGGATGTGGCACTCATTGCTGTGGGTGGGGATTGCTCACAGGCTGAACTCAATGGTCCTGGAGCTCTTTTCCAGCCTGAATGGTTCTGGTATTCTCATCATCACCAGACAATTCTTTTATATTTCGGCTCCACACCAAACAGCCCCAGGAGCAGGTGGAAAACATGATCAGGCTTGATTTAGAGTTTGACACTGATATTCCAGTGGCTGGCACAGAAATCTGTTCATTTACTACATTTTCTCTGCCTGCAGCTGAACCTTTTGCAAAGGGCTTTGCAGTTGTGTGGTTGGCAAATCTTTACCACAGCCCTGAGACTCATGCATCAGGTGTGGAGTGACACTGGTGCAAGATGTGTGGAGCCTGGCAGCTCTGGTGCTGCTGAGAGCAGTTAATGAACAACATTTGACTCTGAGCTGTGAGAGCTGAGGCAGGAGTTTGCCTGGAGCTCTCATTCTCTGCACCAGGGTTCACCAACTGCCAGCCTGAAGTGAGCAAATCACGAGGCCTTTGGGTTTTGCAAGATTCTGGGGCATGAACTGGTGTAAGAGGGCATCCAACTGCATCAATACTTCCCCTGTGACCTTGTAAAGACTTTGTCTGAGGTCTCTCTGTTTGGAAAATATCCTGCCTGTATAAGAGAAATTCCTCTATCCTGAGGGAAAGGATTGTTAGGTGTGCAGGAAGGGGCTGCCACTTGTGCCCCTCAGTAGAGGAGAGCTGCTTCCTGTGTTCTCTGAGTAATAAAACTAAATAATTCCTCATCTAAAAAGCAGGGATAGTCATGGGAAGTACAATATCTGCCAGCAGGAGCTCTCAAACCAATTAGAGCCTGACTTGCTGTGTGGTCTTTCCCTCTGGATGCTGCACTCCAGGCAAGTCATTTGCAGCAATAAAGGCCTGAGATTTTTCCAGTGGTGCAGGAAGCCTTGTAAAGAAACCCTCCTCACCCTGGGAGTGCATATGGTCTGGGTTAGTGGCTGGAAAGCTGTGTGGGAATGCAGCAAACTGTTCTGCAGCTCCTGGGCCACGAGAGGCCTCAGAGAGACTCCTAAGGAGTTGTGCCAAGCTGATCCCCTGGGCTCTGTGTGCTGTCCCTGTGCAGGTGGATGGTTTGTTCATCATTGGCTGGATGTACCTGCCCCCTCATGACCCTCACGTGGACGATCCCATGAGATTCAAGCCCCTCTTCAGGATCCACCTGATGGAGAGGAAATGTGCCACGGTGGAGTGCATGTATGGCCACAAGGGACCTCATAATGGCCACATCCAGGTGAGCTGCTCTGCCTCCCTTGTGTGCACTTTGGCTCTGGAAATGGATCCATCAGGAAGCTGGGAGAATTTTATTTCAGAGAGATGGCTTTCACCACCCTGCTGTGTGTGTGGGCAGCACCTTTACTCTCATTATGTGTCTGACAAGTTGTGTGGGCTGTTCCCTGCTCTGAATCTGTTCCCTGGCTGTTGTGCTGATTTCTGTTGGGCTGGGAGCACGAGGATGTGTAAGCTGGCCTTGAGCAGCTGCTGAGTGTGCCCAGGCAGACACAGACTTGTTCTGCAGCTCTCTCCATGGTGACACCGTGAGAAGGGGATGCAGCATCCATTGGATGCTTTGAAAAGCTTCCTGACAGATTTTCTTTGAAGGAGGAAGCTGAAATAGGGAAGCAGCTTAAAACTGTTATTTTCATTTGAGTGCATTGAGGTTTTATTGCTTTTATTTCTCTGTTCTATAGCTGCTGCACTGGGTAGCAGTGAATGATTTCTCTGTTGTAGTAAATCCAATAATGTTTGTTTTGTAAAGCATTTACTGGGAGCAGTCTTAGCTACATCATCCCAAGCATCTCTAGACAGATGTGTAACCTGTTCAATTCTCCTCCCTGGTCACTGCAGATCGTAAAGAAGGACGAGTTCTCCACCAAGTGCAACCAGACAGATCACCACCGGATGTCAGGGGGCAGGCAGGAGGTGAGTGCTCTGCCAGGGCTCTCACTGAGCCCCTTTGTGTGTCCCCTCCTGAGATCTGCCCTCAGCTGCTGCCCTTCTCATTTCTGTGTCACTGGCCATGGATGAACCCCCAGGCTGGGAGCTTTTGGCTCATTCCCTGTTTCAGGCAGTTTTGTGTCAAGGTGCTCTTTGAGCCCCAGCACCTTCCTCCTGTTTTGGTAGCAGAGCTGTCCAGGGAGGGTCAGCAGCACCCCAGGCTCTGATCTCAGTGCCATTGCTGTCTGTTTAATTAAGATCTTTCAAACACAATGAGCACCAGCTGCACTTGGACACCTGCTGCTCAGTGAGGCACCTCCCCACTGCTTGCCTTGCTCGAGGGATTAAAAGCCTCATTTGGTTGTTTCTCCTGTGTGTGTCAGCTCTGCCCAGCAAGGCAGATTCCTGACTGAAAGAGCTGTGTTTAAATGCAGGTAGAAATGGCAGGATGAATACCTGTGCCAGGTACTGCTGTTTGCTTCCAGCTGGTTCCACATGACAAATCTGATATTTCAGCTGCTTTCTGAGGAGCGCTGGAAAATGTCTGTCTGCTAATGGGAAACAGCTGGGTGAAAGGTTTAGTTAAGTGTTTTCTGGTGCTGGAGCAGATGAGAAATGCTTTAATACTTTCAAAGCTCCACGTTAAGTGTGCGTGGCTTTATGGAAATTGGAGGATCTGGCTTGGGAAGATAAAGGAGGCAGGTTTGGAATATCACTTGGCAGGCTGCTATCTCAGTGTAAGCTGTTATCACACCAACTCATGGCAGGGTATTAACTTGTCAGAGCTGCAGTAGGGGTACTTCAGGAGATGCTTTCAAAGCACCCTTTGGATTTAGATGCATCAGTATTAAATCAGCAGGATTTAACCTCCTAAACCTTCAGTGCTTTTCAAAAGCTTTTTTCTTTTATGTTGAGCATGTCAGGACAGGGCACAGGAGTCAGCTTGTGGGCACACAAATGAGTTACTGTGAGAGGAAGAGTAGATGAGCCACTTTGCAGTGACAGGCCATGCTTGTACCTTTATTCTGAGGAGGTTTATGCTTCTACCTGGGATTTATTTGAAGGAGAGCCTGTTTGTTGTGTGATCACCATAATCACTCTTTGTTCAGCATATTTCCAAACTTGTTCCCAAATCCAACCACGTTTCCATGTCCTTGGCAGAGGAGGTGCCCTGTCTGTGGCTCTGCCAGTGAAATGTGTGTCACAGAGTCACACACTGAAGCCACCCTGGGGCACATCACTGAAGTGACCTCATCCTCCCCCTTTTCTCCTGGTGCTGCAGGAATTCCGGACGTGGCTGAGGGAGGAGTGGGGTCGGACGCTGGAAGACATTTTCCATGAACACATGCAGGAGCTCATCCTGATGAAGTTCATCTACACCAGCCAATATGAGTAAGGGCTGCTGCAACTTCACACTCTGCACACTCTGGAGCATTTTTCCCTGAGATGAGGTTTTCCATGGGCTTTCACAGCCAGAGGAATGTTGTGTCTCTGCAGTGCTTCCCAGCTGTACAGGGAGATGAGGTGGAATGACAGCAGTAGGAAAAGGATTCCAAGTTCTACACAATAACTTTGCACAGTAAGGTGCTTTTGAGTCATTTAACTCTGTTTAATTTGAAGACAGAGCAAATGCCTGTGATCCCAAGGAGCGTCTGGCTATTATCCATATTAGTCAGTGTGCTCTGTAGTGCAGGAATTAGAGAGTCCCTGAGAAACTGGGGATTTTAACCAGCTCTCCATGCTTCTATTAGCAGGCACCTCACTGTAGCAGATGTTTAAATATGCTTCACTCTCAGGTTCTCTGGGAATCTCAAGGGCTGAGGAAGTTTCCTTGCTGCAGGAATCTCCTGCTGTGCTCACAAGGATGGTGGGGAGAGCAGCACAGGGAGGGAGGGGGGAAATGCTTGCAGAGCTCTAAAGCAAATCCTGAGCTTGCTGCAAACACTGATCCTGCCTGTCTTGACAACATCCCCAAGCTGCTGGAGGAGCAGAATGCAAACACAGTGCTGCTGAGAAGGGTTTTTTCTTGATTTCTGTGATGTTTTTCTCTTGCACAGCAACTGCCTGACGTACCGGCGCATCTACCTCCCCCCCAGCAGCCCCCAGGACCTCATCCAGCCAGGCCTCTTCAAAGGCACCTACGGGAGCCACGGGCTGGAGATTGTCATGCTCAGCTTCCATGGCAAGAAAGCCAAGGGCACCAAGATCACTGTGAGTGCATTTTCCTGTCTCTCAGGTGCTTTGTGGAAGTGTTCTCAGTGGGTGTGCAGGAGAGGTTTCTGTCTGGGAGCTGTTCCCCATGGGGATTGGTGGCACTGGGTGAATCTCAGCACACACACACAGTGACCAGGACCTGCTTTGCAAAGTGTTCCTGGCTCCCCCTTCCTTTGCTCTCCCTTCCAGCTGCTTGCTGTGAGCAGCTGGTAGCAGGTCACTGGAGATCCCTTGTGTGTGTGTGAGGAGCAGGTACCAGATGTTGGCAGCTCTGCACTGAAGTCAGGCAGGGGAGCTCCTTTCCTCCCTGCAGGGAGGATTCTGCAGCTGCAGCTCTGACTTTCTTTCACCCTTGCAAGTACAGCTTTTGATTTAAAATTCTACTTCTGGGAAGGGTAAAGCAGAGATGGCAAAAAAGGTCCAAGCAGTGTTGTTTGTTTTTTTTTTTTATTGCCAGTTGGTGATTGTAGAACAGGGTGAACTATTAACAAGCTCAGGTGATGGCTCTGTAGCACTGGTGTGTGCAGCTGTGCTGTTCCTTCCCTGTCCCTAGGGAGATCCCAACATCCCAGCTGGACAGCAGACTGTGGAGATAGACCTGGCACACCCTCTGCAGCTGCCTGACATCGAGACCCTGCGTGACTTCAGCGAGCTGTCCCGCATGGTGCTCGAGGTGCAGGAGCAGGTCCGGCGCGAGGAGCAGGAGCGGGAGCAGCGGCAGGAGGAGCAGGAGCATTCCCAGCAGGCTGCCTCCCAGCCTGCCAGCCCCCTGGGGGGAGAAGGTGCTGAGGGGGGAGAGACTGCAGCTGGGGCTGAGGGGACGACCCAGGACAAGGCCCCGGCTTCCCAGCCCTTCGTGCTGCCCACGGGAGTGATCTCGAGGAATGAGGATTATCCCCGCACCTGCCGAGTCTGGTAACTGCTGCTTTTATGGCTGATTCATTTTTGAAAGGGAGGGGAAATCTTTGAGATGTGTTCTGTATTTGTGTGCCCTTTACCTGCCTGTGGATCTCCCAGCCCCTTGGGCTCAGATTTCACAGAATCCCAGAATGGTTTGAGTTGAAAGGGACCCAAAATCCCATTTTTTTCCAGTCCTGCCAGGGACAGACACCTTCCACTAGACCAGATTTCTCCAAGCCCTGTCCAGCCTGACCTTGAACATTTCCAGGTCAGGCTGGATCTGGAACATTTCCAACCACAATCTCTGGTTCCTGCCTCTGCTGCCCAGTTTCCCAGGCTTTGGTTTGTTCCCTCTCTCACCATGCTGTCATCTGCCATCCCACTTCCTTGCTAGATTTACTTCAGAAGCTGGCACCTCTCCTCAATTCCACACGCCCCCTTTTTTTTTTGGTGTGTTTCATGTGCCAGAGCTGCTCAGCTCATATATTTAGAACTGTTGAAGCTGCTTCCCATTCCCATGTGTGTCATTGATGTTCCTTGCCTGTGGGAACACAGTGCTCTCTCCCACCTTTCCCTGGCCTCTGGTGCCTTGGGGCAGCCCTGGCAGGTGCTGAGCACCCCAAGCAGGAGGTGCAGGCATGCAGAGAGCTGTGCTGAATGGGAGCTGGAGTTGGTGAAGCAGCACACTAAATGAAGTGTGGAAAAAGAGCCCAAAAGCTGAGGCTTAGACAGGTGACCTTCAGCCAAACATCTGTGCTCGTAGAAAAACCTACCCAGAGCTGGTTAATCCCAGAAGGCTCCTGCTGTCACAGCTCAGTTGTGTTTGGATAAAGCCTTACTCCACCTGCTGCTTGCTCAGAGCTTTGCCTGACCTTTATTCCTCCTCAGGTCCTGGTAGATTTTTCTGCTTTTTAGATTTTTTTCTCTCCCTTGAATTGTGCGTGTCTGTTTGCGCTCTCAACGTGCCTGGGAGGATTGAACCTGTGCTGATCCTTGAGTTGCACCAGTTAATCTCAGATGGGTTTGGGGGCTGAACTACTGAAAAACCCAGTTTTGGTGTGCAGGTGCTAACTAGGATAACCCAAAGCAGGAACTTGAAAATAACAACGGGGAGTTCCTTGTCTTAATAGAAAAAACGAGTGTAAACCTCACTCTTCTGTCAGAGTGCCTTCACCAGAGTTTTGTGCTGATTTGTAACTAAACACTGGGTGGTGCTGGCTGTTCTCACACCTGTTTTGTCCTCATCCCCTGGCAGTTTTTATGGCACAGGTCTCATTGCTGGCCACGGCTTCACCAGCCCCGAGAGGACGCCAGGGGTGTTCGTCCTGTTCGACGACGATCGCTTCGGCTTCATCTGGCTGGAGCTGAAATCCTTCAGCCTCTACAGCCGCATCAAGGTCTCCTTCCAGAACGCCCAGGCACCCTCCCAGGAGGCCTTTGATGAGATGCTCAAGAACATTCAGTTCCTGGCTACTTGATGGGTGTTTGTGGTGCAGGACAGGGCTCGGGGTGGCCAAGGCTGCTGCGCTCCCCAGCCGGGCTGGCCGGGGATCCTCGCTCTCGGTACCTCTGGATAGAAGCATGCACTTTGAATAAAGCCTTTGTACCCCAAATGTACACACATCCCTCTGCAGCCCTCCCTGACTGCCCTTTCCTCTGTGCCACTCCACGCTGCTTCCCAGCAGTCCTTGTTTCCCAGGCTGTGCTTTGGAGAGCTGAAGGATCCTGCAGAGGAGGGAACAGACCTTCCTTAGTGCAAAACAGGAATGTATTGGGACAAAACCAACTTCTGGTCAGAGCTGGACAGAGGAACAGGCAGTGACAAAGCACATCCTCCTCTCCAGAGCCTTTCTGTGGGTGCAGCATTGCCAGGAGAGGCTGGTGTGATAACTTCATCCTTGCTCATTGCAGTGTGTGGTTTCCTCTGGAGAATCCCCTCAGCCAGGGCAGGATCCCCACTGCAGATGAGTGTGTGCAGCGTTGGCCTGGCTTCTGGAGCTTGATGGATGTGCTGTCCCTGGAGCTCCGGGTCTGGCTGAGACCAGAGATTATTTTTTCTCCTTTCAGGAGCTGGGTGTGGGACTGGAGATGGGTGTAAACTGCAAAAGCTCTGATGTGTTAGGCTGGTTTGTACCTGAAAGGTTTTCTCTTGTAGAGTGAATCCGAAAAGGCACAGGAAGGAGCCAAAAGAAACCCAGGTGTGAGCTGAGCCCAGTAGGCTCCAGCTGGGCAGCAGAAGGTGCCACAGGTCCTGTGTGACCCCAGGGCTGCCATTCCTGCTCAGGTTTGCCCTTCAGAGTGCAGAGTGACAAGGGGTTGTCCTTGTACTGTGTAGCTTGTGGCTGCTGGAGTGGTGGGTGCTGTGCCCCACTCACAGAGCCCTTTTTCCCTTTCTTTTGCACTGTTTGATCCCAGATGGTTTTGTGGCAGATCTGAGCTCCAGTGGGAATTGTGTGCTGCAGGAGGGGAGCAGGTTCCCTTTAGCTGTGCAGGAAAATCCTGGCCAGTGAGTGGTGCTCACAGCCATCTCCAGGCTGTGAGGGGTGCTGGGAACCATCAGCACTAACTGAGCCCTTTGTTGCAGCTGCCCTCTGGCTGTGATGACAAACTCCAGGTCCCTTCTCTTCTCCCCACGTCAGTGTCTAACAAACCCCTGCTGTTACAGCTCTGCAGTTTTAGGTCTGTGAATGTGTCTGGACCTGCTCTGGGAGGTTTCAGGCCCCTTCTGTGGAGAAGCTTCAGTCCCTGCCTGGTTCCAGCGCCTGTGAGCAGCTTTTGTTCTCACTCTCACAAGGGCTTTTTGCTTTTTCTGGCTCTCATGTGTTCCCTCAGCTGTGTGAGAAGCCAGGCTCCAGCAGCAGCTCATGTCAGTCACAGGATTCATTCCTGTCTCTCTGGACAGAGTTCTCCAAACCTCTGGGAATTTGAAGGTGATTTCGGGCACTTTTTGCTTTGTTTCCTGCAGCTTTGTGAGGAGTGGCAAGCCTGCCTCAGTGTTGGGGTGAGGAGCAGTTTCAGGCTGGAGAATGAGCTGGGAAAGGCAGGGTGGTTGTGAGATTTCCTGCAGAAGGAGGAACCAGCTGGGATCTCACAGGGCTGGGAGGGAGGAAGGGGCTGCTCTGTGTGCCTTGGGTGGGCAGAGAGGGGCTGGAGCTGGAATTGGGCACCCCAGCCTTGTGCTGCTCCTGCCTGGTCTGCACAGAGGTTTCCAGTTTGGTGCAGGTTTCTGGGACAGCTGGAGGTGTTCAGTGCTGGGTTAATGGTTGGACTCAATCTCAGAGGTCTTTTCCAACCTAAATGATTCTGTGATTAGGACTTTATTAGGTGTCTTAGTGGTCTGTTTATATTGGAATTTGCTGTTGGGCTGCTGCAGCTGCAGCTCTGCCTTGTGTCTGACAGCCCAAAGGGATGGGAGATGTCCCCTTGGGCAGCTGTTCCCATTGCCTGTCCCTAAAGCCAGCTCTTCTTCAGCTGCATCTGTAGCTCTGATTGCAGTTTCCTCCCCACTTAACATCCCCACCAAAAAAATCCTAAAGTTTTACACAACTGACTTGATAATTTTTGCTTTCAGCTTTTAAATTACAATTAATTTTTTTTAATGGAGGTTAAAATCCAGATTGCATTGATTGCCCTGCAGGTACCTGAGGCTTGAGTCACTCTCCCAGGTACTGACCTGTGTGTAGCCTCTGTCCTGTGTCACCTGGGCAAGGTGTCACCCGTTTGTTGTTGGCACAGGTTGTGCATCTGCTCTGCTCCAGGCTGCCTGTCCCTTCTGAGCCTTTCCAGTGGCAGTGCCAGGGGTCTCCTGATGGCCAAACCTGCCAGGAGAGAAGGGCTTTGGTGGAGGCTGATGCCCTGTGGGAATTTTCCCAGCTCTGCCTTGCCCCTGCAGTGGCATCTCTTTATTTATAACTCACCTGGCTGGCCTCAAAATGTCAGGATAATTCCTGATTAAAGGGAAAACTGCATCTACCCCCTGGCTCCATTCTGTCTGGAGCAAAGGAAATAGGAAATTTTGTATTAATATTCCTCTGATGCCTTTTCTCACCTTCTGCTGCTCCAAGCCTGGCAGGCTTTTGTGGCATTTCAGAAGAAAACTCCCTCTGCTTTGGCTGAGGGTGAGGAAAGCTGAGGGAAACATCCAGTGCAGATGGATTTGGGAATGCTGGGATGCTCCTGTGCCTGTTCCTTTGTGCATGGCTCTGTCAGTGCTTCCAGAGCAAAGCAGGATAACATGGAATTAAAACCTGGAACCTTTGGGAAAGGGGAGGCAGATTTAGGATCTGCAGTTTGGGGATGCTCCTGCTTTCCCTGTGCTGCCAGGCCAGGCTTTGCTGTGCTGGGTACAGGCTGTACCAGCCCTGATTCCCCTCTGCTTCCCCAAGCCCCTCTTTTGCAGCCCTTGGGATCCCTGTGAGAGCTGTTGACAGGGGGAATGTGTGCTGGGGCCCTGCAGATGGTGAGAAATCTCTGCTGCCGCCGTCTCCCCGTCCTGGTGGCTCTGCAGGAAATCTTGGGGACAATTGGCTGGATTCCTTCAGCCCAGATGGGTGGGAAGTGCTGGCAAAGATGGAAAACGACTTGTCAGGGGTAGGAATGCTCTTGGCAGGAGCCTTTTGGATTGAACAAAGCCTTTGCAGGGAGGTTGCAGAGCCCCAGTGGCCACTGCAAGGCCTGGGGCTGAATTCTGGCCTGGGGACAGCTCGGGGACAAATGTCTGGTTCATGTGGGATGGGTTCTGCTCCATCCTGCTCCCTGTGCTGTCAGGACACATGGATTTGGCCAGCTGGAAAACAGGAACATCAAAGCCTCACTTTGTTTGCCTGGTTTGAGAGCTGTGAATGTGCTGTGCTAAGGCTGGGGGGCACTCACTGCCCTCCACGGGGGTTTGTCAGGCTGGATTTCACTGAGGAGGAGGAGAAGGGATGGAATGGTTTGTGAATTTGGGTGTCAGCTCCATGGGGGAGCTGCTACAGCTGCCCTGGGATGGGAGGGCAGCTCCTTAGGAAATGTGTGCTGGGGAAAAAGGGAATTAATTGTGTGCAAACGTGCCTGGAGGTGCCAGCTCCCAGGAAAGGCCCAAACCGCAGCTGGCTCCTGTTCACTTCTCAACAAGGATGACTTCTTCTTGCTTTTTTTGTTCATTTAAACCTAGTGGAACTCGATGGGAGTGTTGGGTGTTGTGTGGAAATGGGTTGTTTAGGCTCAACTTGCTAGTTTAGGGAATGGTAATGTGTTAACTCTGTCTTGTAGCTGGCTGCTCACGTGGCCACTGATGCTCTGTGCTGTTCAGCCTCCAAAGGCTCCTGCTGCCCTTCCAGTGGGACAGGGAATTCATGATTTGGGATGTGCAGTGGAGGAGAGAGGTACCAAACTGGGAGCGCCACTGACCTTTGGGTGCTTTGTGTGCTGAACTAAAACGTGTGGTTCTGGTTTTTGTTGGGATTGCAATCCTTGGAACTTCTGAGGCAAAGAGCACTTGGCTCTGACTGTGTTCATTAGCTTACTTAAAGCAATCTGCACTTTTGTTTTGTCATTGATTACTCCCCCTTCCCATGTGGATTTTGCACTCACCACTTTAACATGACACTGATGGATTAATCTGGGCATTTCCTGTAGGTTTTGAGTGTGGATAAGTCTCTATAAAAGTATTAAAAATGAAAGTGAAACATAAATCCCTGCTTTGTACAGAGGGCAGTGGGGGGAAACCATTGGACATGCACCACCACAAATACCCATGTGGAACATGAGAAATTGCATTTTAACCACCTCACCTGTCCAAGGGCTGGGGTTTTGCCTGTTCTTTTCTCGGTGGCTTTGAGAGGAATGGGATGTATAAAATGAACACCTGGCCTGCCTCACTGCAGGTTCTAGAAAGCTGAGCAAGCCCTGTGTGTTACTTTTACACCTGATCATTGTTACCCAAGGGAGCCTTTTCCAGTTTCAAATAATAAAAAGCAAAGTTTTGTGAACTTAGTTCTGTTTGCTTCCTTTTTTTCCCCCCTTTGTCCCAAAGGAGAATGTTGGGCCAGTTCCCCCCTCCTGACGTGCAGCTGCTGGGGTAGGAAATAATTCTCCCATTTTTGGGTGCTGGGTGAGCAGTTCTGGTTCCTGAAGATGTCAGACACACATCCCACAGCTCATGCTATGAAATCCCAATTCCTGCCTTATCCCTTTTTTCTGTCCTCTCCTTTGGGCTGCCTGTGGTCCTTGGCTCCTTCCCCAGCAGGTTTGGGGTGGCAGAAGTGACACCCAGACCCTGACAAAGCCTCCTGCCCTCCCAGGCCCAGCTTTCTCTGTCTGAAAGGAACCCTGAGGAAATCCTGGATATTTTTCTCCCCATTCTTCCACTTGGTCTGAAAGGGATCGGCTGGCAGCAAACCGGGGATGAGGAGGGGGATGTGGTGGTGTCAGCCCCTGCTCTGTGGGATCAGACTGAGAGTTGTCTGTGTTTCCTACACTTTGAATTCACACCCACTCCAGCTCTGCTTTCCCAAGGGATTCTGTGGAAATGGGAGAGCTTGTGCCATGAGCTCAGCTGCCACCAAGGAGCTTTTCCTCCTCCTCCTCCTGCTGCAGGTGCCAGCCCCGTGTTCCCTGTCCTGCCTTTCCTGGAGGGAATTTCATGCTTTGAGTTTTGCAGCCCGGTTTTGCTGGTAAGTTCATGGCAGCTGATGGATTTTGAGAACAAACCCTGGCTGTGGAGCTCTGAACTGCCCAGGTTCAGGCAGGAACTCCTCCTAATCCTTGCCCTGTGCCATGACCCAGGTGTCCTGAACCTCTGTGGGTGATGGGCTCTGCTCCTGGTTTAATGTCACCTTGTCCCTCCAGAGCCCCCGTGGGGTCAGTCCCGAGGGGTTTGATTGTTTGGGATTCAGTCTTGAGGGGTTCGGTCCTGTCCTGTGGGATTCGATCCCGTGGGGTTCAATCCCGTGGGGTTCTCCCCGAGCAGCCGCTGCCGGGCGAGGCTGAGCCGCGCTGTGTCCGCCAGGGGGCGCCTGGAGACCGGACACGGGATTGGGATCGGCACGGACACGGACACGAGTGGGACTGGGATGGGAATGGACACGGACACGAGTGGGACTGGGATGGGAATGGACACGGACACGAGTGGGACTGGGATGGGAATGGACACAGACATGGACACGAGTGGGACTGGGATGGGAATGGACACGGACACGAGTGGGACTGGGATGGGAATGGACACGGAAACGAGTGGGACTGGGATGGGAATGGACACGGACACGGACACGAGTGGGATTGGGATGGGAATGGACACGGACACGAGTGGGACTGGGATGGGAATGGACACGGACATGGACACGAGTGGGACTGTGATGGGAATGGACACTGACACGGACATGGACACGAGTGGGATTGGGATGGGAATGGACACGGACATGGACACGGACACGAGTGGGATTGGGATGGGAATGGACATGGACACGAGTGGGATTGGGATGGGAATGGACACGGACATGGACACGAGTGGGACTGGGATGGGAATGGACATGGACATGGACACGAGTGGGACTGGGATGGGAATGGACACGGACATGGACACGAGTGGGACTGGGATGGGAATGGACACGGACATGGACATGAGTGGGACTGGGATGGGAATGGACATGGACATGGACACGAGTGGGACTGGGATGGGAATGGACACGGACATGGACACGAGTGGGACTGGGATGGGAATGGACACAGACACGAGTGGGACTGGGATCCACATAGGCATGGACATGCGTGGAATCAGGATCCACATGAATATGGACACTCGTGGGATGGGGATCCACATGGATATCACCATGTGTCAGACACGGATTCACATGGACACCGACACTTGTGGGACCGAGATCCACACAGACACTCATGAGATCAGGATCAAATGACATTTCTGGGATCAGGATCCATGTGGACATGGACCCTCAAGGGATCAGGGTCTACGTGGGCACTCGTGGGGCTGGGGGCCGCACAGACGTGTGAAATGTTGCACCCTGAGGCTCTTGGGTGAGGCCACCTGAAACCAGGACCGCTGGAGGTACCTGTGGGACACTCCGGTGGGACTCGGTCCCTCTGTCCCTACTCCAGCACCAATCCACTGTCCCACATCCCACCCCTCTCCAGCTGATCCCAAGTGAACCAGTTCCCATCATCCCATCTCCACTACCTGAAGGACAACCCCAAATTCCCTCCTCTCTCTCTCTCCCTTCATATCTTACCTCTCTTGGAAGCATTTTCCTCCATGGGTCACTTCTCCCTGAAGCTTTCTGCCACTTTGTCATCCCTCTCCTCACCTCCAGGAACCCAAATTATTCCTGCCTGGGGACACCAGGGCTGCAGTCCCTCGTGTGTCCCCTGTCCCTCGATCCCAGCCCTGCTCCCAGCCTGTCAGGGTGCTTTTCCTGATCTCCCAGGATCCCGAGCTCCATTACCGGCCTGGCTCAGCCCTGTGTGCTCCTGCTAATTAGAAACAAACGAGGGGATGCTGCTGAGTGATGACCTGGGTGGATCCGCTCCATTTCGGAGTTCTTGGCTAAATAACATGGAAATTTCATTTTCTGGAAAAGAGAGGCCTTGGATATTACTCGTGCACCTTTCCAAGGGTTTTTGCTGTGAAGGGAAAACTTGGCTTTGCTTGGGACATTTCCCAAGGATTCTTACATGGACAATGTGCTTATTTCACCCATGATGGATGGATGGATGGATGGATGGATGGATGGATGGATGGATGGATGGATGGATGGATGGATGGATTGATCCATGGAGGGATGGATGGATGGATTGATCCATGGAGGGATGGATGGATGGATCTATGGATGGATGGATGGATTAAGGGAGGGATGGATGGATGGATTAAGGGAGGGAGGGAGGGAGGGAGGGAGGGATGGATGGATGGATGGATGGATGGATGGATGGATGGATGGATTAAGGGAGGGAGGGATGGATGGATGGATTAAGGGAGGGAGGGATGGATGGATGGATGGATGGATGGATGGATGGATGGATGGATGGATGGATGGATGGATGGATGGATCCATGGAGGGATGGATGGATGGATCTATGGATGGATGGATGGATGGAGGCACTGGAGCAGCACACAAGCAGCCAGAGCGGGTCCCCGCTGTGCTGACAGAGGATTTACCACTTTCCCTTCAGCCTTTTGGGGTGGGACATCAGCTCCTCCCGCTGGGTTTGAGCTCCCTCCTCTCCCCCGCCCTTCCCTGCCCGTTTCCCATTGGAGAGGGCTCAGGGAGGCGAGGTGGAATTACAGCATTACAGACAAAGCTTTAACATAATCTTCCCTGCACGGAGAGCAGCGTTGCAGGGGGAGCGTTCTGCGGGGCGAGCTGCAAATGAGGCACGGGCGGTGCAGGATGTACCGGGAATTGCTCCATCACCGCTCCTAATGGCTTAACCAGCAAAATCCATATTCATAAATCACGCCAGGAGCGGGAGCCGGCCTCTGCTCAGCGGTGCAGCCAGGAATAAAGGCAGATTAGGAATTGCAGGGAGCCGCTGCAGCTGCCACGGCTCGGCCTTGGCATTAAAGGGAGCCCAAGGAGAGGAGATGCAATCAAAGCTGTCTGGCGGCTGCTGCAGGATTAGCTGAGTCAAGCAGCAAAGAGCTGAGCTCATTTATCGGGCTGTTTTCGGGAGCCTGGATGGAATTTTACCCTCAATTAGCGATCTCACACTTGGGCAGAGGGGGATCATCCCAAATGGGCTTTTTCCGTGTGTTGGCTGCTGGCGTTGGGCATTGCAGGGGAGAGATGGAGCTCGCTGGGGTGGGCTGGGGAGGGCTGGAGGGGAGCCAGGGAGGGAGGGAGAAAGGGATGGCTCTGTCCTCTCTGGCCAAGGGGATTGGGGCGCAGGGAGTGTCACAAATGTGTTGGCAGAAGGACATGGGGGTCTCTCACTGGGTCAGGCCAGCTGGGGCTTTTTCTGTCCCTCTCAGGCACACAGGATTCATCGTTTTCCAGCCTGAAAATGACCCCTAGAATGTCACTGGAAAACCCAGCACAAGGTCTGGCTCTGCCCCTTTGCAGCTGAGCTTTGGGTTATCACAGAATCCTGGAATGGTTTGGGTTGGGAGGGACCCCAGAGCTCATCCCATCCCACCCCTGCCATGGCAGGGACACCTTCCATGTCCCAGGGTGCTCCAAGCCCTGTCCTGGGGACACTTCCAGGGATGGGGCACCCACAGCCAAGGCCTCCCACCCTGCCAGGGAACAATTCCTAATTCCCAGTATCCCATCCATGCCTGCCCTCTGGCAGTGGGAGCCATTCCCTGTGTCCTGTTCCCCCATCCCTGCCCCCAGTCCCTCTCCAGCTCTCCTGGAGCCCCTTCAGGGGCTCTGGGCTCTCCCTGGATCTTTCTCAGTGAGCCAGCCCAGGGTGATCCTGCAGCTTGACCCAGGGCTGCCTCAGTTTCCCCTGCAGCCCATCCCTTCCCTGGGGTGTGCAGGGAGGGAAGGGGCTCTGCAGGGCTGGCTCCTCTCCAGCCCCAGCTCCCTGCGACAGAGGGGCCAAACACAGAACCTTTGCAGGGAGAGGAGAGGAACTGCACTTTCCTGACACCCTGCAATAGCCTTGAGGCCGGTGATAAGCAGTTGTTTGCCTGTGCTCTGGAGCAAACGTGGTTTATCTCTTCCTTGTTCCAGCCCTGCAGGAAAAACCCGGCGATTTCACTGCTGTGGGACCTCCCAGGTCTGTGTTTGATTATTTCTCTCTCTCTTCCAGCAGCAGCAGCAGCCGGAGATTGGGCTGGAATTCCCAACCCTGGCAGGGCTCAGGATGAAAAGCCAGGAGCAGGAGCTGCAGGGAGCTCTGCAGGTTTTGGGGGAGATGAATTGTAGGAGGTGCAGGGGAGACCTGCAGGTTTTGGGGGGACGATCTGCAGGTTTTGGGGGGACGATCTGCAGGTTTAGGTGGGGACGATCTGCAGGAGGTGCAGGGGAACTCTGCAGGTTTTGGTGGTGATGATCTGCAGGTTTTGGTGGGGAATATCTGCAGGTTTTGGGGGGGACGATTTGCGGGTTTTGGTGGGGATGATCTGCAGGAGATGCAGGGGAGCCCTGCAGGTTTTGGGGGGTGATCTGAGGGGATCTGGCTCCTGAATTAGAGGTGATTTGGAAGCTGGGGAAGGCAGGGGTGTGAGTGCCCATCCTGGGGCTTTTCCTGCAGGAGGAAATGCTCACAGGAACCTGCACAAACAAGAGGCCCCGAGGAGGAAACGCATCAGGCTGGGGGAAATCCTGAGCTCCTCCTGCCAAGCCCAGGGCTCCAAGAGAGCATTAAATCCCAGAGAAAACTGGGGATTTGTCTCTGGGAAAATTTTTTCTCCCTCTGCTATCATGGTTCTGGGTGAGGTGGTACCACTGCCCCGTGCAGGGTTTGATGATGCTGCTTTTAATGTGGGACTTTGGTGGGCAGGAGAACCTGAAAACCTCGCTGAGACCCTTCCTAAAACACTGATATTCCATATGAAGCTGATTTTAGGCATTTTTTAGCCGGCAGCTCCTGGGGGTGATGTCTCACTTGGTGCTCTCAGCCCTGAGAGGTTCAGCCGAGCTCTTCCCTCCACAAAACTCCTCCAAATCCCCCCTTTTGCTCCCACCTTCCCCGGGCTGATACAAGCAGAGGCTTTTCCCATCTCCGGGAAGCAGGACGGCATTAAACCCGAAACAAATTACCCTGTGCATCCGAGCGGGGCTGCTCGGCTGCGTTTTCCCTCCCTAACGATGGGGGCAGCGGGAATTGCAGCCCCATTAACTCCTCGCCTCTCCCCCGTGCCCGGTGAGCGCCTCATGCTCGGCTCCGATCCCTGGAATATTCCGTGCTGAATCCGGGGATGCTCTGGGGATCCCAAAGAGCTCAGGAAGAGCCACCCCGACCTTGGCATCCCACAGGGTTTGGAGCTTTTTGGGGTCTGTGATAAGGGGATGGAGCAGCTGCCAAAGCTTTTCCAGCCTGCAGGGAAATCCTCTCCTTGCTAAGGTGGAGAATTTCCAGCTGTGCTGCCAAAAAACTGCTGCTCAGAGCACAGTAAAGGTTATTAAATATCAGGATGAAGTAAATCTGTGTTTCCCACAGTTTTTCCCCTGTTTTTTCCCCCTGCTTGTGCTGTTTGTGCTGCCCTGGGGCATCGCAGAGGTTCTGGGTTTGGGATGGGGATCCCTGGGGTTACTCCTCGAGCATTTTGGGGTCTCAGAACAAGTCAGGGGTGTCCAGGCCCAGCCTGGCTCAAGGACAGATTAAATGTGTTCATTCCCTGGGCAGAGCCAGGGGATTCAGCTTTGGGGTTTTTATCAGAGCTTTGGGGTTTTTATCAGAACTCTGGGGTTTTATTAGAACTTTGGGGTTTCATCAGAGTTTTGGGGTTTTCATCAGAGCTTTGGGGGTTTTTTATTAAATGTGGGATGGGATGGGATGGGATGGGATGGGGATAACGTGTTCATTCCCTGAGCAGACCCAGGGAATTTAGCTTTGGGGTTTTTATCAGAACTGTGGGATTTTATCAGAGTTTTGGGGTTTTATCAGAGCTTTGGGGTTTTCATCAGAGCATTGGAGTTTTCATCAGAACTTTGGGTTTTTATCAGAACTTTGGGTTTTTCATCAGAGTTTTGGGGTTTTAAGCAGAACTTTGGGGTTTTTATTAAATGTGGGATGGAATGGGGATAATGTGTTCATTCCCTGAGCAGACCCAGGGAATTTAGCTTCGGGGTTTTCATCGGAGTTTTAGGGTTTTCATCAGAGTTTTGGGGTTTTCATCGGAACTGTGGGGTTTTCATCGGAACTTTGGGGTTTTCATCAGAGCTTTGGGGTTTTCATGGGAGCTTTGGGGTTTTTTATCATAGTTTTGAGGTTTTATAATAACTTTGGGGTTTTCATCAGAGTTTTGGGGTTTTTATTAGAACTTGGGGGTTTACATTAGAACTTTGGGGTTTTTATCAGAACCTTGGGGTTTTCATCAGAGTTTTGGGATTTTTTTATCAGAACTTTGATGTTTTATCAGAGTTTTGGCGTTTTCATCAGAAATTTGGGGCTGAGATAGGTTCGTGTTCCTCTTTGGGCTGCGGGATGCGTTCCCCCGTGTCCCCATCCCCTTGCCGTGCTCAGGGTGTGTGTGACAGCCCCGGAGGCGGTGACAGCAGCCCTGCTGGCCCGTGCCACACCCGTGCCACACCCGTGCCACACCTTTCCCGTGGGTGCCGTGCCCGGCGGCCCCGCAGGAGCCCGGACAGGTCCTTCCAGTCCCGCCGGAGCTGCGGGCGGCGCCCGGGGCCGGGGAAAGCAGCGAGCGGGGACAGCCCGGACAAACCCGCCTTGTTTGGCTTTCGCTTTGTCACCCGGAGCTGGAATTAATCATTGCTCGGCGGCAGGGCCGGCAGGAGTGTCCGTGCGTCTGTCCGTGTGTCTATCTGTGCGTCTGTCCGTGCGTCTGTCCGTGCGTCTGTCCGTGTGTCTGTCCGTGCGTCTATCTGTGCGTCTGTCCGTGTGTTTGTCCGTGTGTCTATCTGTGCGTCTGTCCGTGTGTTTGTCCGTGCGTCTGTCCGTGCGTCTGTCCGTGCGTCTGTCCGTGTGTCTGTCCGTGTGTCTATCTGTGCGTCTGTCCGTGTGTTTGTCCGTGCGTCTGTCCGTGCGTCTGTCCGTGCGTCTGTCCGTGTGTCTGTCCGTGTGTTTGTCCGTGCGTCTGTCCGTGCGTCTGTCCGTGTGTCTGTCCGTGTGTTTGTCCGTGCGTCTGTCCGTGCGTCTGTCCGTGTGTCCGTCCCTGTCCGTGTGTCTGTCCCTCTCTCTGTCCCTGTCCCGCATCGCCGATGGAAGGAGCAGCCCCAGGGCCAGGAGGTAAAAAGAGAATTTTGGGGTCCCCCCGGGGCGGGCTGAGCTGCTGGGAGGGAATATCGGGGGCTGGGCTGCAGCAGGGAATGGCAAAAAGTTGTGAAATTTGCGGGTTTTGCACTGTTTTGGGTGGTGAGGAGGGCGAGCCTCAGAGATCCCAAATTGTGGCATCCCTGCTGCAATCGGCAATGGCAAAAAGTTGGAGTGGCAAAAGTTGGGAAATTTGCTGTAGTTTGGAAAATTTTCGCATTATTTTGGGTGGTGAGGAGGTTGAGCCTCAGAGATCCCAAATTGTGGAATATCTGCTGCAATTGGCAATGGCAAAAAGTTGGGAAATTTGCTGTAGTTTGGAAATTTTTTTGCATCACTTTGGGTGGCGAGGAGGGCAAACCTCAGTGAGCAGAGATCCTAAATTGTGGAATATCTGCTGCTCCTCTCCAGGGGCTCATCCATGGCCCTGTGTGACACATCCATGGCCCTGAGTGTCACATCCACGGCCCTGAGTGTCACATCCACGGCCCTGAGTGTCACATCCATGGCCCTGTGTGACACATCCATGGCCCTGAGTGTCACATCCACGGCCCTGAGTGTCACATTCATGGCCCTGTGTGACACATCCATGGCCCTGAGTGTCACATCCACGGCCCTGTGTGACACATCCATGGCCCTGAGTGTCACATCCATGGCCCTGAGTGTCACATCCATGGCACTGAGTGTCACATTCATGGCCCTGTGTGTCACATCCACGGCCCTGTGTGACACATCCATGGCCCTGAGTGTCACATCCATGGCCCTGAGTGTCACATCCATGGCACTGAGTGTCACATCCATGGCACTGTCTGTCACATTCATGGCCCTGTGTGACACATCCATGGCCCTGTGTGTCACATCCACGGCCCTGAGTGTCACATTCATGGCCCTGTGTGACACATCCATGGCCCTGAGTGTCACATCCACGGCCCTGTGTGACACATCCATGGCCCTGAGTGTCACATCCATGGCCCTGAGTGTCACATCCATGGCACTGAGTGTCACATCCACGGCCCTGTGTGTCACATTCATGGCCCTGTGTGTCACATCCACGGCCCTGTGTGACACATCCATGGCCCTGAGTGTCACATCCATGGCCCTGTGTGACACATTCATGGCCCTGTGTGTCACATCCACGGCCCTGAGTGTCACATCCATGGCCCTGTGTGTCACATCCACGGCCCTGTGTGACACATCCATGGCCCTGAGTGTCACATCCATGGCCCTGAGTGTCACATCCATGGCACTGAGTGTCACATCCATGGCCCTGTGTGTCACATTCATGGCCCTGAGTGTCACATTCATGGCCCTGAGTGTCACATCCACGGCCCTGTGTGTCACATCCACGGCCCTGAGTGTCACATCCACGGCCCTGAGTGTCACATCCATCCCCTGCATTGTCCCTGCACTGCCCGGCTCCTGCTCTCGCAGATGGCTGCAGTGGCAATTGCTGCCTCCAAGGATGAGTTTGGGAATTCCTGGTTGGGGTTTTACCCAGCGTGGGGTGGAGTTTTACACACACACACAGAGAGCTCCAGGAGTCACTGCTGGGGCTGGAAGGGAAATTACAGCACACAAACACCGCAGAGAGCCCGGGGGCCTGGCCAGGGGAGCAGCTTGGGGTGTGAAATCAGAGAGTCATGGAATGGTTTGGGTTAGAAGGGACCTCAAAGAGCATCTTGTTCCACATCTCAGCTCAAAATGAGCTTGGTTTGGGTAGATTTGGGTGTGTGTTAAAAAGTAGTCATTTGGGGTGACTGGCACTGATATCCCATCCCATCCCATCCCATCCCTCTGATCCCACTGCAAGGAGCTCACCCCATCACAGAGCTGCAAGACCCTGAGCTGCTTTCCATGCCTGGAGTGAATTCAGTTATTTTGCTGTTATTTTTATTATTCTTGTTTATTTGCTCATGAATTTGGAAGGTCTTTGTGCAAACCAGTGAGGGATGGGATTCCCTGGGGATGAAGTCATTCCCTGCATGGAGGTTCTTCTCTCCTCCCTGTCCCTGTCCCTGTTCCTTGGTGATGCTGAATCCCTTGGGACTGCAGAGGTGACACCTCAGCAGGGGATGGGTCAGGTGGATCCAATCTTTGTCAGGATTTGGGAATAAAATCAGGAAAAGGACATTGATTGGATCCCGCTGGGGCTGGTTTGGCACGGGTTGGATCCTGCTGGGGCTGGTTTGGCACGGGTTGGATCCTGCTGGGGCTGGTTTGGCACGGGTTGGATCCCCCTGGGGCTGGTTTGGCACAGGTTGGATCCCTCTGGGGCTGGTTTGGCACGGGTTGGATCCCCCTGGGGCTGGTTTGGCACGGGTTGGATCCCTCTGGGGCTGGTTTGGCGCGGGTTGGATCCCCCTGGGGCTGGTTTGGTGCGGGTTGGATCCTTCTGGGGCTGGTTTGGCACGGGTTGGATCCCTCTGCGGCTGGTTTGGCACAGGTTGGATCCTGCTGGGGCTGGTTTGGCACGGGTTGGATCCCTCTGGGGCTCCTCCCCAGCTCCATGGGGACTTGCAGGGTGCAGATCTCTGAGGATGTTCCTGCACTGAGCTGGATGAATCCAAACAAGACCCAGGATTATTTGGAGGAGAGGAGCCCCATTCCCACTGCTCCAGCCTGTGCCAGCCTCTCCACCTGTGTCTCCCTCTGTAAATACATTCAGCTTTCCTTTTAGGAAAGATAAAACACATTTCCTCCTCTGTGTCAGGACTTTGCTGCAGATTCCAGGCAGGCTGAGGGTAATTGTAGCATTTCCATCCTCCTGGCTGAGCTGCTCTGCTCTGTCACAGTGTGGTGCCAGATGTTTGCTGGCCCTGGGGACACAGGGCAGGGTTTTCCCTCCCTGAAGCAATCAGCATCACAGAGGCTGTGACAGCCTGGGGCAAACCCACGATTCTGTGTCCTCCCCACGTGGGATCCATCTGTGGGATGGCCCCGGGGAGGGCAGAGCATCCCCAGCCATGGTTTGGGGTGGGAATGTGGCTCTGGCACCTTCTGTGGGAATATCACACCAAAATAATTTGGCCTGGGGCCATTTTCCTAACCTGGATCCCAGCTGGGCTTTGTGGGGGAAGCTGCAGGTCAGAGCAAGGTTTGTCTCCTCCTGCTCTTCCCTTCTGTTGGGGTAAGGAGGAGAAATCTCTGCTTTAAACCACGAGAACCCAGCAAAGAGAACCCCTGGCTGTGCCAGGCTGGCACAGGGGGAGGGTTCCCATGCCCAGGTGGCACTCAGGGGATGTGGAGCTGGGAGTGCAGGTCCCTGTCCCCAAACACCTCCAGACATGAGGAGAAGGAAGCTCTGGGGTGTGACAGTGTTCACAGGGGTCTGAGGATGAGGGAAGAGACAAGGCTCTGACTCCATGCTTCAGAACATGGAGTTTCAGAAGGATATTATATTATATTATATTATATTATATTATATTATATTATATTATATTATATTATATTATATTATATTATATTATATTATATTATATTATATTATATTATATTATATTAATTATATTATATATACATTATATAATATATAATATATTATATATTATATATTATATATTATACATTATATATTATATATTATACATTATATAATACATAGTATATATTATATAATATATAATATTGTATATTGTATATTATATAATATTATCATTATTATATTATATTATATTATATTATATTATATTATATTATATTATATTATATTATATTATATTATATATAATAATATATAATATTATATTAGTTATATTGAAACTATACTAAAAGAATAGAAGAAAGGATTTTATCAGAAGGCTTATTAAGAACAGAAAAAGAAGGAATTATAACAAACACTTGTGAGTCTCAGAGAGCCCAAGCCAGCTGGGCTGTGGTTGGCCATTAATTAGAAACAACTCCATGAGACCAATCACAGATGCACCTGTTGCATTCCACAGCAGCAGATAATCATTGTTTAAATTTTGTTCCTGAGGCCTCTCAGGAGGAAAAAATCCCAAGGAAAGGATTTTCCATAAAAGAGGTCTGCGACACTGGTGCCTCCTGCATCAGATCCCCACCCAGCACTGAGAAAATCCCAGGATTTCCCCAAGTGTGGAGCAAACCGGAGTGTCCAGCATGGGAGGGTCCAGCTTAAAGCCACAAACAGGATTGGATTAGGAGGGATTTGCAGAGGGTCAGCGTGCAGGAGCAGCTTACTCAGGTTTGCAGCAGCTGTGTCACAACCAGCCCTGGTGTGGCAACGCTGGGGTTGCGTTGTGCTGCTCTGGGTGCTGGGTTTGAGGGGCCAGGAGCTCAGAGCAGCACCAGGAACCTGAGATCTTCCTTGTCTTGGGAGGCTGAGCCAAATCTCTGAGCCCTGACATGGTGGAGGGTGAGTTGTTTTGGGGGGCTTGGGTGGTTTCCTGCTATTAATGCAAATTAATTCATCCTGGTGCAAATGAATCCATCCTGGGGCTGTGGCTGGGTGCTGTTGGAGCCTCTGGTTGTCCCTGTCCCTCTCCAGGAGCTTTGGCTCTGCTGGCACAGCCCTGCCCGAGGAGCTGCCCCTCTTTGTGCACAGGGCAGCCTGGCCTGGGGTGTTACAGAGCCTGGCATTTGGGGTTTTCATCAGAGATTTGGGGTTTTATCAGAGATTTGGGGTTTTATCAGAGTTTTGGGGGTTTTTATCAGAGCTTTAGGATTTTATCAGAGGTTTGGGGTTTTTATAAGAAGTTTGGGGTTTTCATCAGAGTTTTGGGGGTTTTATCAGAGGGTTTGAGGTTTTTATCAGAGCTGCTATCTCATTCCTCACAGCAGCATTTTACAGGCTCACTCAGGGGCTGGATGACCCCTGGGGTCATTCCCAGCTCAGGACATTTTGTGGTTCCGGGACCCTTCTGCCACCAAAGCCCTTCCTGGGTCTGCAGCTCCTCCCCTGGCCTTGCTGCTCAGGGCTGGGAGGCAAAAAATTACCCAATGCTTCAGGAACTTCCACAAAATCTGCTTCCCCTGAACGGTGGGGTGTCACCCTGATGGGGACATCACCCTGTCCCTAATGGGGACATCACCTTCTCCCTGATGGAGCTGTCACCCTGATGGGGACATCACCTGGTCCCTGATGGGGACATCACCCTGTCCCTGGTAGGGGCCTCTCCTCCCCTTGCTCAGGTGAAGAATCCCCAGGCAGGGCTGCGAGCTGAGGTGGAGGAGACACAAAACCTCACACAACCATGGGAATTTTAGGTTTAGTTTGGAAGGGACCTTAAAGCTCTTCCCATTCCAGCCCTTTCCAGCACCCCAGGCTGCTCCAAGCCCTGTCCAGCCGGGCCTGGAGCATCTCCAGGTGCCAGAGATGTGTGAGCTCCCAGGATTTCCACCTGCCATGCTGCAAACCCAGGGTGAGGAGCAGAATAAACAGAATAAAACCAACCAAACAACAAGGACTGGTGAGGAGGAGGCACCGAACCCTCCCGTGGTGCCCTGTCAGAACTGGGGGTGTTTTTTCCCCTGTCACTTGCAATTCCTGAAGTCTGCCTTAATTACAACAATCACCCAGGGCAGGCAGGCAATTAGGGATGCTCCTGGGTTCCTGCTGAGCTGTGTCACAGGGAGCTGCTCCCTCTGTGGGTGGTGATGATGATGATGACGATGATGGGTGCGCAGCATCCCCGGTTGGGGATGGAGGGGACAAAGAGCAGTTTCACGCTAATTCCATCCTTTGACGAGGATGCTCCGTGGCAGCAGTGACTCACCCGCCTCCAGAGCACTGAACGCCACCCAGCTGAGGCTTGGGGTTCATTTCCAGGGGTGCCCTTGGGCAGCAGAGCTCAGCTTTGGCCGGGCTGTGCCAGGGGTGCTGCATTCCCCACCCCAGCAGGGTTTCCCTGTGATCACAATTCCCTGCTCCACAGGGGGAGGTTTTTGCTGGCTGCTTTTTCCTCTTCTTGGGGACCAGAGTGGGACTGCAGGGTGTGCTGGGGCAGCAGCTCCTGTGCCCTGTCCACGGGGGATGCTCTGATGCACAGAAAAGGGCTCTGCTCAGCGTTGGGGTGATGCTGGCGTGGGGAGGATGAGCAGGAGCAGGGATCCTGTGCTGATATGGGGGTTTCCAGCCTCCTCTGCTCCCCCAAATCCTCAGGGAGACTCCTCTGGATGAATCCAGCAGTGCCAGGGTCCTTTTGGGAGAGCTGGCACAGGCTGGCAAGGGCAGAGCTCCTCTTGGTGGCCTCCTCTCTAAACTCGTTTGTTTCTCTTTGTGTCAGAGACTCCCCTTTGCTGAGAGCACCTCAAAATTGCCTGGCCCAGAACATCCCTCCCAGGGGCTCAGCCTTGCCCTGTCCCCATGTCTGCCCATGAAACCCCTGCAGTTTTCCTCCCAAGGCTCAGGGAGAAGCCAGACCTGTCCTGGTGCTGCTCCCACCCAGTTCCTCCTCCCCACCTCTGCTCTCACCTGAGCCTTTTCCCCCGGAGTGGCTCAGCTGGGCAGGGGCAGAGCAGATAATTCCCAGTCCTCAGGGAGCTGAGTGCTGGGGAGGCCTGAAAACCAGCTAAAGGTGAGGGAAAGGGTGAAGAATTCCCCTTTGATGGGGATCCTGCTTATTATGGTTTAATATTCCAGTTGTCAGGGTGCAGAGGGGCTTGGACAAGGAGTTTTGGGCTGGAGAATCCCCCTTTTGTGGGAACCCCACCTCATTCTGGTTAATGGTTGGGATATCTGCATGTGCAGGTAGTTAGGCTGGTTTGGGCTGGAGAATCTCTCTTTAATGGGGACCTCACCTTATTTTAGTCAATATTTGGGATATCTGCATGTGGTGGAACTTAGGCTGGTTTGGGCTGGAGAATTTGTCTTTGATGTGGATGGCTTTCCTGAATATCCCAGATATCAGGGTGCACAGGGGCTTGGATGGGCTGGTTTGGGCTGGAGAATCCCCCTTTAGTGGGAACCCCACCTTATTCTGGTTAATATTTGGGATGTCTGCAAGTGCAGGTAGTAAGGTTGTTTGGGGCTGGAAAATCTCCCTTTTCTGGGAACCCCACCTTATTCTTTTAAGATATTGGGTTAATATTTGGGATATCTGCATGTGCCAGCACTTTAGGCTGGTTTGGGCTGGAGAATCCCTTTTTAATGAACACCCCACCTCATTTTCCTCAATATTTTTTCCCATCTGCACCTGCAGGGACTTAAGATAATTTTGGCCCCCTTTTAATGGGGACCCCACAATATTTTGGTCCATATTTTCCATATTTGCCTGTGCAGCTACTTTAGGCTGGACAACTCCTCTCTGATGGGGATCCCACTTAATTTTCCTTAATATTTCTCAACATAGGGCTCACAGGGGCTGGTTTTGGGGGAGAATGGGGAATCCCTCCCTGAGTGGGAATCTCTCCCCAGGCTGTGAGCTGTGGGAAGGGTTCTGGGGAGCCAGCACAGCGTGGAGAACTCCTCTCTGATGGGGATCCCCCCTGATTCTTCTTAATATAGGGCACACAGGGGCTGGTTTTGGGGGAGGATGGGGATTCCCTCTCTGGGTGGGGATCGCTCCCTGGGTGAAACGCTGGCTCTGGGCAGCCAGCACAGCGTGGAGAACTCCTCTCTGATGGGGATCCCACCTAATTTTCCTTAATATTTCTCAATATAGGGCGCACAAGGGCCGGTTTTGGGGGAGGATGGGGATTCCCTCTCCGGGTGGGGATCGCTCCCCGGGTGAAATGCTGGCTGTGTGCCACGGGAAGGGCTCTGGGGATCCACCACAGCGTGGAGAACTCCTCTCTGATGGGGGTCCCACCTAATTTTTCTCGACATAGGGTGCACAGGGGCCGGTTTTGGGGGAGGATGGGGATTCCCTCTCCGGGTGGGGCTCCCTCCCTGGGCCGTGTGCCGCAGGAAGGGCTCCGTGAGCCAGCGCAGCGTGCCCGGGTGGCACCGGGAGCTGCTCCCGGCGCTGAGCGCGCAGCCGCGCGTGGGCACCGGGAGCGCCGGAGCTCCGCACGGAGAGAGGGAGGGAGGGAGGGAGGGAGGGAAGGAAGGAGGGACAGCAGCGTCCCCGCGTCCCTGCATCGCCCGTCCCCGGCCTGCCGGATGCTGCCGGGGCAGCGGCGAGCCGAGGCGCTGCGGGGCTCCCGGCTGCAGGTAAGGGAGGAGGGAGGATGAGGATGAGGATGGCGCCGTGACCCCGCCTGGGGACAGGCCTGCGCTCGGCTGGGCTTTAATCCGTTTTTCTGAGCCCATATCCCGCTCGGGAGGGGGACACCCCGCTTTTTTTGCCCCAGCTGGTTTTGGGTTCAGCATCCAGGGGGTGCAGCCATCGTGCCCGGGGGCTCCCGGTGTTCCTGGGCTCCGTTTGCAGCTCCGGCTCCATCCCGGATCCCCCTCCGGCGCTGGAAACAGAATTCCCCATTTCCCATGGGAATGGGGGGCTGAGGGTGGTCGGGGCAGGGAACCCCCCCCCCTCCATCCCCGCGTGTGCTTTTTGGGGAGATCATTTCCAAAACACAGCCTGGTACGGCCCCCCTGGTACGGGAGGAATTTTAGCCCGGTAAAAATGGGAATTGCGGAATAAATCGCCCCGGTTTGGGGTTCCCTGGGGATGTGGCCGTGGCTGTGTGGGAGCTGCGAGGCTGCGGAGTGTGAAAGGAGAAACCGCAGCTCGCACAAAAGCCCGGCTTGCGCAGCTCGGGTTTATTAAAGGGACATTTAATTCTCCTCGCAAGGCGGACGGGGAGCTGCCATCTGGTGTCTGATGGCAGCGGGGGAAAGGGAAAGGCGCTCGGGGAAGGGAAGCAGGGCAAGCTGGGAGCTCGCCGGGCTCGGGTGGCCGGGAAGTGGCTCCGCTTCGAGGGCTGGGTGATGGTTTGGGAGCGCTCCGAGCGAGCCAAAGCCGGGCTTGGGGAGGGGAAGGATCCGCCTGGATCTCCCAGCGCTGGGGTTGGGAGAGGAGGTGATGATGGGGAATAGATGCTATAAACCTACAGGTATCGCACGCCAAAATCCTCCCTTGTCAGGGATTGGGGTCCCGGTGCGGCTCGGGACGGGCTGGGAGCGGACCCTGGCATGCACCGAGCGTGTGCGGTCTCTGCCCCGCCTGGCACCGCTCTCAGGTACCCCCTGGCATGCAGGGCATTATTTTAGGGGGTCTCAGGGCTGCAGCAGGGTTGTGCCTTGGCCAGGGCACAGCCGGAGCCTCCCCGATAAAGCCGGGAGCGCATCCCGGCCCCGGGATCTGTGCCCAGCCCAGCCAGGGGAATTTCGGCTCTGCAAAGCGCCAGGATGAGTTTAAACGAGGAGGTTTGTGTGTTTAAATCCAGCGGGGCGCTGGGAGCGGGGTAAGCGCGGTACCCCCGGATCTCGGGCACGTTTGGGGCTCTGGCACGGAACGGGTCCGTGCCCCCGTGCCGGTGTGTTCTGCCCGGGGCAGGGACACGGGAACAGGACTGACCAGTTCCCGGCGGGACACGCGCTGTTCCCGGCCGGCACACCGAGTTTCCCTTGGCAGGCGCTCACTCAGCCGTGCCCAGGGTGCCCTGCAGGGCCGGGCTGGCGCAGCGCGGGGCAGAGCGGCTGTCCCCGGCAGTGCCACTCCCGTGCCAGACCCGTGCCAGGGCACTGCGAGCCCCCGGGGTGGATGGGCCAAGGGAGGGTTTCCAGGGAGGGCCGCAGCGTGGAGAGATGCCAGCAGCGAGCAGTGGCGCTCTGCCAGCCCCCGAGCAGCGGTGACACCAAAAATCCCTCCCGGCCTGTCCCCGGGACTGCCTCCTCTGCAGGCATCAGCGTTCTGCCCCCTTTCCTGCAGGATGGGAAGGGTTTGTGCCTGGCACAGCTGGCACAGAGCCGTGAGATGCGTTGGCATCACCTGTGCAGCAGAACAGGGCACAAACCCTGCCCTGGCTGGGGCCAGGTGCTGCCCAGGTGAGCATCCCTCGCCCCCGCACAGCAGCGGGATGCAGGAACCCCTGGCATGGATGCAGGAGTCCTGGCATGGATGCAGGAACCCCTGGCATGGATACAGGAACACTGGCATGGATGCAGGCAACCCTTATCATAGACACAGTGCCAGGGCTCTCTGCAGAGCTCTGGCTCTGCCCAAACGAGCAGAGTTGTCCCCTCTGTGCTGCCAATTCGAGTCCTGCAGCAACATCAGTTGTGGATTTACCCCTTTCCATGAGCTGAGTGCCCACAGGGGCTCTCAGAGCTCCTGCACTCCGTGTCTGGGTGCCAGCCTGCAGGGATGAGGCCAGGAGGAGGCAGGCAGAGGTTTCTTTGCTTTAATTACAGTTTTTAGTCATCCCTGACAGCTCCAGTCTCCGTGCAGGATGCAGTGTGTGGGTTGGAGCAGTGTCACCGAGCTGATAACAGGGATTATTATCTCAGTTTGTCATCCAGCTCTGGGGACAGGCTGGGAGCAGAGCATTGGGCTGGAGAGAGAGGAGAGCTGGGGCACAGCTTGGCCAAGCCCTGCTCCCCACTGGGATTTCCATTGGATTGGATCCCAGTTCCCAGGTGTGAATCGCTGAGGCCCCACAGCAAACCTGACCTCAGCACCTGGAAAAATCCCCGAGGGGAAAACTTCAAACCTGACCTCAGCACCTGGAAAAAGCCCCCAGGGAAAACTCCATGCAGGGCTTAGGGATGCTGGGAGGTCCAGCCAGGAATGCCGGATTCAAGGGCAGGTCATGGATAAAAGCTGCTTGCACAATGTGCAGCTGTAGGTGAATCATTCACATTCACCCCAGCGTTCCTTTTTAGTAAAATCAGGCATTTCCCAAAGTTTCAGGGCACCGTGGCTTTCCTGTGGCATTCACAGCATGGCTTCAGCACATTCATGGATTTTATTCCTGAGCTGATGCCTCCACTTGTCTGGTTGAGCTTCATGGTTAAAGTCAGAACTGCTGAATTTCAGGATGATGCTGGAGCTCATGATGTTGTATCAAGGCCGCCAAGCAGCCTAAAAATCCCTTTTTATTCCAGAGCCCTCATTTACTGTCAGACTTGACCCAGCCAGGCATGGAACCCCCTGGGCTGTGCTGGGATGGGCAGCTGAGCTGAGTCCATGAGTGCCAGCTGTGGGATCTGAGGCTCTCCTTTGGAATTTTGGCTACTCCTCCCCTGGATTTGTCCTGCTGGAGCAGTGAGGTTGGGGAGTGGGGACAGGGCTGGTTCTACAGCTGGTTTTGGGTTTGAAGCTCTTCTGGGCTCTGTGCTGAGAACTTTTGGGGGAACCTGGGCTGCTGCCAACACCTTGGGACACCTTGGTGGCCTTCACTCAAGGGCAGGGCTTTAACATGAGCTGGGCAGTGAGGGGTTAAACCTTTCCCCTCCCCCTGTGAGCAGGATGCACTCCTGGGGCTGCTGGGCTGGACTCCAAGTCCTCCTTCCCATGTGCCAGGGCCTCACCACAAGAATTCCCTCCCAATGTCCCATCCAACCCTGTCCTCTGGCAGAGGGAGCCATTCCTTGTGTCCTGTCACTCCATGCCTTCATCCAAAATCTCTCTCCAGCTCTCCTGGAGCCCTTTAGGTACTGGAAGGGGCTCTGAGCTTTCCCTGGAACCTTCTCTCCATCAGTGCCAAAGGGACTTTGCAGCTGCTGTGGGAGTGGGAAGGGATGGATGGATGGATGGATGGATGGATGGATGGATGGATGGATGGATGGATGGATGGATGGATGGATGGATGGATGGATGGAGGGATGGATGCAGGTCCCTGCAGCTGGAGGGGTGCTTTGGGATTGGGTCACACTGCCAGGGCACGGAGCCAGGCTGCAGCTGGCTGGATCCCCATGGGAATGGGAACCCTGCCAGTCCCTGCTGTGCTGCAGCCTTGGGCTGCTCCTCTCCCAAGAGCCAAACTCTGCCCAGCTCCTGGGGCTCACCAGTGTCCCTGGGGCTCACCAGTGTCCCTGGGAGCAGCTTTAGGTGTGTGCCAGGGGCTCAGTGTGAGGGAAGCTGGCACAGAAGCTGCCAGCTGAGGTGGCTGCAGGGCTTCTGCCACCCCAGGTGACTTTTCTCTCTGTCCCTGCTGTCCCAGCCACTCAAGGAGCTGTGTTTCTCTCACTGTCCAGTGCCCACAGGGCCCCTGGAGGAGAGGAGGAGGGGGATGCTGCTGAAGAGCAGCTGCTCCTGCAGCCCAGGGGTTGTTTTCCCACTGTGCTGTGCTTGGTGAAACACGTCAGATCTGCTTTCAGCCTGATCTGTTTGTCTGATGAACTGGACATCGGTCCTTTGGGGGATTTCTGCTCTGGGGGTGCTTGCCTGTGTCCTGGGATCAGCTCCCTGGAAGGCATGGGGCTGTGTCTGTGCTGCTGTTGTGGTGCCCTGGGTTTGTCACTGTCACCTGTGCTGCTGTCCCTGCTCCTGTGCCCGGATGCTGCAGTGTGTGCTGGGTTTCAGACGCTACAATTCACCCCCTCCTGGGGCAGAAACACCCTCAGGGAGTTCTCTGTGACTCTCTGACACAGGGACAGCTTCAGGGTGGCCTCTTTTGCTGCAGCACTGTCCAGGATGGGCACATGCTGGAGCATCCCCATCCATCCCCATCCCCGTGCTCTCTGTACCTCCCTTGCAGGACCTTTGCAATCTGGGGTGTCAAACGCCTTAACTGCAGTCCAGAGCTTTGCATCCTCATCCCATTCCAGTTCCTGTGGTGTCCAACATCCCCCTTCCATTCCCAGCTCAATGTGTGTTAAATTCCAGGATGCTCCACCCCGGGATGATCCCATTTCCCAACGGGGTCAGACAGAGCCCTGAGCAGAGAGAGGCCGGGGACAGGAGGATGCCAGGGCTGCCCTGCAGAGCCACCAGTGTCCTGCCAGCTGCTGGCTCCTGCCAGCCCAGTTCTGCCCGTCAGGCCACGAGATGTCACATCCCAAATGTGACATGTGGAGCTGAGGCTCCGATTGTCCCTTTTCTGGGCTAAAGGATGGAAAACCCTCTCGAGCGGTGCCGGCAGCGTGTGAGCATTCCATGGGATTGCTGATTCACGTGGCTGCTGGAGAGGAGCCAGCTCTGTGTGTCCCTCAGTGCTGGGGGACATCCTGGGGACACTGTGGGTGCTGGCCTTGCCCAAGCTCCATGGTGGTGGCTCCCCGGGGTCCTGTCCCCACTTTTGTCCCCCTTGTGCCTTTCAGATGTGCTGTGGTAACCCGTGCCCTGCCAGCAGCTCCTGCCTGCCTTAGCCAGCATCCTGCCAGCCATGGCCTCAACGCCCCAGTGAGGGACAAAAGGACGAGGAGAGAGTGTCCCCAACAGTGCCACATCCCCTGGGAGAGCCATGGAGGCCCCTCTGGATGTGCCTGTAGGGAACCTCATTGACTTTGACAGCGAAACGCCCGCCTGTGACCCCTCAGAGCCGGCTCCCGCTGCCCTCAGCGACAACGGCCACCGAGGGGATGACAACGGTGACACGGGGGATGACAATGGCCACCCGGGGGACACAGAGGACGTGGCTGCCGAGGAGAGCGATGCCACCGAGTCAGCAGACAGCGAGAACGACATGGGGGGCTCTCCCCAGCACTGGGGCGGCCCCCGGCGCTCCTCATCCAACGAGTCCCTCTCGTCCGGCCAGAGCGCGGAGTCGGCGCCGCGGGACGAGCGCAGGGAGTTCATGCGGGGTTATGTGGAGAAGATCTTCACGGGGGGGTGAGTGAGCAGGGACAGGCACATCCCTCAGGACAGACAGGGATCTGGCTGCTGTCCCACCCCAGGAGCAGCAGTTTGTCCTTCCCCTTCATGGCTTTAGGGGGATGTGGTTTGTGATGGTGTTTGCAGGCGTCTGAGGATGAGGGAAGGGATGAGGATCTGACTCCATGTTTCAGAAGGCTTGATTTATTATTTTATGATATTTATTATATTAAAAGTATACTAAAAGAATAGAAGAAAGGGTTTCATCAGAAGGCTGGCTAAGAATAGAAAAAGAAGCAATGATAACAAAAGCTTCTGTCTTGGACAGAGAGCCCAAGCCAGCTGACTGTGATTGGCCATTAATTAGAAACAACTCCATGAGACCAATCACAGATGCACCTGTTGCATTCCACAGCAGCAGATAACCATTGTTTACATTTTGTTCCTGAGGCCTCTCAGCTTCTCAGGAGGAAAAATCCTAAGGAAAGAATTTTTCAGAAAATATCATGGCTGCAGTGGTTTTTGCCTTGCACTCCTCTCCTGGCCGCATCTCCCACCCCCAGCTTCCCTCCCTTCTCTGTCCCCATTCCCATGCCAGGGGCTCACTGTCCCCATCCCCTCTCCCCACTGATGCTCAGGGCAGTGCCAGTGGCCCACACGTGCCCAGGGACCCTGTGGCAGCCCCTGGCTGTGCCCCCAGCCCTGCATCCCTCAGCTCTCCGTGTCAGGCTGGATGCAGCAAATGGAGCGTGAGGAGCAGCAACAGGGCTTGGTTTTGCTCTGGGGCTCCCTGCCTGTCTCTGGAGCTCAGTTTCTGCTCACTCTGTCCTTGGCTCTTCCCTTCTCCCCCTGCCTTTGGTTTCCCTCCTGCCAGGGAGGGAGAAAAGAGCAGCACAAGGCGAGGGATGACAAAATGGATGCTGCTCTCCTCCTCTTCCCCTGCTTCCTCCAGCACCAGGATGCTGATGCCAAGGGGGGATACAGGTCACATCCTCGGCTTTAATGATGTTTTTTATTCTTTCCCTGTTGCAGAGAGGATCTGGACCAGGAGGAGAAGGCCAGGTTTGGGGAGCTGTGCAGCAGCGAGGACGGGAAGGGCAGGGAGTGGTTTGCGAGATACGTGAGCGCCCAGGTAAGGGGAGAACAGGGATCCTGCAACAGCCTCAGGGCAGGGGGATTGAATCATACCCCAGAGAAGTATTTTTGGAAGGCAGGAACTCAAGGAAAGTGAGGAACCACAGACAGGAGTGAATAAATGCATTTTGAGCAGTTAAATACACCCTTGGTGCAACGTGGGAGAGAATTCACTCGGTTTATTTAAAATTAAATCCCACCAGCACTCAGACACATCCCATTCCTTAAAAATAAATACCCCAAACCCAGACAGGCACAATGCTTAATCTGAGGGGAATCTCAGCCATGAGGGCTCTTTTCCCTGGCCATGGGGAGGGTCCTGGGCTCTGTCCCTGTGCTGTGTGATACCTGGGCTCTGTCCTGGGCTCTGTCCCTGCAGCGCTGCAACTCCAAGTGTGTCTCAGAGCAGACCTTCTACCGCCTGATGCAGTCCTTCGCCCTCGTGCTCTTTGAGTAAGTCCTGGGGTCACTCTGGGGCTTGGTGGGAACTGCAGACAAAACTGAAGGGTCCAAAAGGCCCTGAGGGCAGAGCTCTGTGGGCTCCCATCACGGGGCGTCCTCACTGAGGCCTCCCTCCGTGCCAGGTGTCACCAGATGGACGATTTCAGCCCTGCCAAGAACCTCATGACCATGTGCTTCACCTATTACTACATAGGTAAGGGAGCCTGCACCCCTGGGGAGGCTCTGCTGCTGTGAAATGTGTCCTGTGCATGGGAAAGGTGCTGGAGGGGTGGAAAAGAGCCCAGAATCCATGCAAACCTGGCAGAGCTCCTGCTGGGGTGGTGATGCTGCTTTGTGCTCACTTCCAGCCAGGAATATTTGTGTGTGACAGCCCCCAGGGTGGGATGTGAGCACCCCAGCCCAGAAACACCTTGGTTTATTGTTTGGTGTGCAATGGCTGCTCCTCCACAGGGGGGTTGGATTTTCTGTCCAAAATGGGAGTGGGGAGGATAAAAATAAAAACTTCCAGGAGCTGGGATGGGATCTGGGGTGTTCCCATCTCCTGGTGGTGCAGCCTGGAGCTGGATGCAGGTCCCCAGCAGCTGGCAGCACTCAGGGCCGTGTGCCCGCTGAGCTCCTGGCACATTTTCCCCAGGGAAGCCCCAGGCCCTGCCCCTGGAGGCCAAGGAGAAGCCCATGGGCAGCATCGACTCGTACCTGAAGTCAGCCAACACGTGGCTGGCTGAGAAGAAGGACATTGCAGAGAGGCTGCTGAAAAACACCTCAGCCAAGACAGAGAACGTCAAGGGCTTCTTCGGGGGCCTGGAGACCAAACTGAAGGGTCCTGGCAGCAAAAAGAGCGAGTGGGTACCACTCCCTTGGGGGGCTGGGCTGGCACCATGGGGTGTGAGGCCACCGTGGGGCTGCCATGGCCACCAGAGCCTGGTCCCGTCTTCAGTCACTGTCACCTCGTGGTCTGAGAGTCCTGCTTCCCTTGGCCATTGTCCTGATTGCTCCTGATTTGTCTCAAAACTGAGACAGCCACAGAATTATGTGGTTCCAAGCTTGTGCATCATCTCTGTGGTGAGGGGAGGGATGTCACTGTTTCACTGTCTCTTTGTCACTTTCTGGCCCTGGGGACGGTGACATGGGATCAGGGGGTCTCTCAAATGAGGTTCCCACTGCCAGGGGGCCATGGGCTGTTGGGGGGGCAGGATTTTTGGAGCTGACATTGATTTCTTGTGCCACAGAGAAGGTGAAGACAAACCAAAGGAGAAGCTGAAGAAGACAGGTGAGTGCAGCCAGTGAAATAGGAATGGCCATGGCACCCCTGGGGAAGGAGAGAGGGGTGGAAAGGCTGGAATCCCTTGGGATTAGGTTTGAAATTCCAATCACAACTCTTGTCCTGTGAGGATCTTGTCCTCAGTGTCACAGGCTGCAGAGGTTTGGGCACCCACTGCCTTGAGCTTTGGTGGTGCAGCAGTCTCCCCCAGCACCTGTGAGTGCTCCCAAAGTGATACAGTCCCTCCAGGATCCTCCTGGGACATGCCTGCCATCCTCAGGGCTGATCCCTGCCCTCCAAGGGCACTCAGAGCTGCTCCCCCCATTGCAGGGATGTGTTTGGTTTGCAACCCATCCCATTGCTCAGCTACCAAACTGGGACAGAGCACAAAATCCACACGTGGGTGGGAAGCTGGGAGTCCCCCATGTGCTGGTGTGTGACTGTGTTGTCCCCACAGTGTCCCTGCAGAGCCCAGAGGAGGAGAAGAAAGGGGAGAAGATCTACCTGTACATGCACCTCAAGCAGCAGCCGATCTGGTAAAGCCCCTGGATGAGCTGGCCCTGCCTGGGGAGGGTCTGTCCTGCTGTCCATGTGTCCCCAGATGGTCACCAGTGCCCCTAACAGAGCTGGCCTTGGCTTTGGCACGTCCCTTGTGCTAATGAGAGAGCGTTTGCAGCCACCAAAGGGCTGGTGCAGAAATCTGCCAGGTTTGTTGGGCCCACCCTGACCCTTGGGAGGACTCAGGGATAGGATGGGTGAGACTGGGGAATCCTGGAGTGGTTTGGGTTAAATCCCATTATTCCATGCCATTATTCCATCGCATCCCATCCCACCCTGCCACGGCAGGGACACCTTCCACTGTCCCAGGCTGCTCCAAACCTCATCCAGCCTGGCCTTGGGCACTGCCAGGGATGCAGGGGCAGCCACAGCTGCTCTGGGCACTCTGTGGTACCCAATTATCAATCCCAATTAGCCATTCCCAGCCTTCCCTCCCTCCCTGCAGGCACAACCTCCGTTTCTGGAACGCCGCCTTCTTCGACGCCGTGCACTGCGAGCGCAGGAAGAGATCCCCCACCACCAGGTAGGACACGTCCCTGTGGGAAAAGGACACCCTGTGTCCCCTCCAGCCCCTCAGGGAGCTCCCCCCAACAGCCCTGAGCTCGTCCAGCCCTGGGGAAATGCTCTGCTTTCCATCCCCACTGGAATCCTGCCGGGAGCACTGGGCAGTGCTGGTGAGATCTGCAGCCTGGCAGGGCTTTGGGAGCAGGAATGGGGTTTTTGCTTCTTGTGCAGCATTTCTGGGGGAACCAAACCCTAGAGATGTGCTCAGAAATCCCAGCCAGGGCTGAGGCTGCTGGTGCTGAGTTTGCCAGCAGGGAGGTGGCAAACTGGGTCTGGGAGGTGCTCGGTGCAGCCACCAGGATGGAGGGGATGTCCCAGCTGTCCCCAGCAGCAGCCAGCAAGGAGAGAAGCTGGGGAGCCCCCAAAATTGTGATAAACCTGCCAGGGATGGGGCTGCTCGCGTCAGGGGGTGCAGAAGTGGGTGAGGCACTCACCAAGCTTGTGCCCATGTCTTGCTGCACCCGGAGCTGTGTGAGGGCTCCGGCCTCTCCCTCCTCTCCCGGCAGCAGTTTCCCACTCCCAGCCAGCCCCTCCTGCTGTCTGTGCAGTGCCTGAGGCTCTGAGCTCTCCCTGGAGCCCTGGAGCTGCCCCTTTCCCCACCTCAGAGCTCTGCCAGCCCCCTCTGTGTGCCCCAAACCCCGAGCTGAGCGCAGCAGCCCTGGCTCACGCCCCGGGATGCTGTGCCAGCCTCAGCTCTCGGATCAATCCCTGTTTTCCCCTTTATTGCTTTCCTTTTTCTCTCCCAAGCACGCAGGGAAGAGCCTGCAGAGCAGCAGCGTGGCCATAACTGCATTTGCTCTGATTAAGCCCCAAATTAGCAGCAGCAAGTGCCTCACAAGGACAGACGCCACCGGCAGCTGCTCCCTGCTCCCGGTGCCTCTCCCAATTAATCTGATGGCTGAGCTGGAGCAAGCCTGGCTGACAAAGGAGCTTTGGGAGCTGCAGCCTGGAGAATCCTGCGTGTCTCAGGGGGTTGGGAGGTGGTGGTGACCCCCCCGAGTCATTGGAGAGGATGCAGAGTCCTTACAGTGAGCTGAGGATTGAAATCCCTGCTGGGATTGGGGCTGGGTTTGGAATTCCAGATTTCCAGGTCGGAAATTGGCCGTGGCAGATGCCCAGAAGATCCATGAGGATGGGGCTGAGGCCACCTCTGTGCTGGGGTGGCCAGGACACCTCTGGGGTGGCCAGGACACCTCTGGGGTGCCTGAGCTTTGTCTTTTGCGAGACCTTTGGGGAGGATTTTCCTCCTCTGGGTGGGGAGGGCAGGGGAGGGGGGGAAGGAATCACAACTAAACTCCTCTTTTTCTCTCTCTTTCCTCTCTCTCTCTCTGCCTCTAACAACCTTCTTCCATCTCCTCCTCTCTCCGTTCCCCCCGCCCCTGTGTCTTGCATGTCCTTTTCTCGCGCCACCTTTGTGGGCCCCGTTTCTGCCGCCGCTCCAGAGGGAACCCTGGGGAGGAAGAGGAGAAGAGGTGTGTCTGTCCCTGTCCTTCCTTAGTGTCCATGTGCTCCCTTCAGGTCCAGATCCTGCCCTGGGGACGGGGGGATGTGTTTTGGGGGGCTCTGCAAGGCCCTTTCCCCATGGAGGTTTGAGCGTGAGCATCGCCCTCCCCAAGGGCCTGAGGGGTTTAGATCGGCTCCTCTTTCATGTGGCTCTTAAAAAGGAGCCTGAATGGTTTCAAGCTGTGATATTTCTCTGGGAACATCCCTCTGGGCAGGTTTTTGGGCATGAACTGAGTCTCTTTGTGTAGAAAGCATCCCCCTCTCCTGTCCTTCCTGCTTGCTCCTGGCTTCTGCTGCCACTTAGAGGTGCTGGGGATCCTTTGCCAGCTGGAAAAGCTGCTCCTTTTCCATTTTTAATGCGCTTTTCTGCTGCCGTCCCTTAACAAAATTAAAACTGCAGATGGGGAGGGCTGCATGTCACAATTGGGAGCGTGTCCTTGGGGCCACGAGCTGGGAGCGGTCACTGCTCCCTTGGAGTGAGGGGAATGGGGCAAATCCCTCCAGGTGATGGCATCAGCAAGGGGATGAGGAGTTCTGGAAGCCTGGCAGTGAATTTTCTGTGTGGCTGAGGAATGTCCTGGCTGAGGGATGGTGTAAATGTCACTACTGGTGTTTGCTGCTGCTGCTGGAAGAGAAAGGAGTTGATGGAAACTTCTCAGCGCATCCAGGCACAGCAAGGCTTCCCTGGTACCCAAAATCAAACCCCACAGCCCAGGGGGTTCATCACCCCTGTTCCTGTCCTGCTGGTGAACATCAAAGGCTTTGAGTGGAGCCACATGTGGGTTTTCTCCCTTCCCAGGCATGTTACTCTCCAGTAATAAGCCCAGAAACACGGCCAGATTTTTTGTTGAGTACTTTGATAATGTTTTTTCTCCCTTCTTCCTCCCTCCAAAACATAAAAAGGCAGGAAAAAAAGAGTTACAAACATGCCTCTTCTGTAAGTGAGCCAGTGGGGTCTGTGAAGTTCTGCTTCCAGATTTCAAAGCCCCTTAATTCAATTCTTCCCCTCTCCTTTCAGCCTCTGCATTTGGCCGTGTGTTTTATTTGTTATCCTAAGCTTTATCTGAGAGAAATTACACCTTCTTTTATTTAAAAAATTTCCCCTGAAACATGTTGTGTGCATTTCCAGAGCCCTGTAAACAATGAGCTGCTGGCTGCAGGCTCAGCTCAGCACTTTGCACATCTGGGTTGGGGTGATTTAGTGGGGACTGGTTCCCTTGGTGGGGTCAGCCTGTCTGACCACCCATTTTCTCCCAGTTCCAGGCCCACTGGGGCTGAGCCAGCCTCTCTGAATTTTGGGTGAGATCTCCTATATCTCAATTTCCCCCCCAGCACAGCTCTTTCCTTCTGCTTGCTGTTCTGGCCAGCTACAAGTGTCCCTTCTTCTCCTGGTGTTCTCCTCTTCCTTCTCCTCCATTTTTCTTCTGCCTGTCCCTGTTTCTCCTCACTTCTCCTCCTCCTATCCTTGGCTGTAACCTCACCTGGTTCTCGGGAAGGGGCTGCCTTCACATCCTGGAGCTGTAGATTCCCTGGCATGCGTGCACTGGGCCCTGCTGCCACCACCCCAGTGACATCCCTGTGGCACAGGCTTCATCCCCGGGGTGGGGACTCTGCCCCTGCCCAGAGCTGGCTGCAAACACCCAGAGCTTCAGCCCCCGCAGCCCTGAAGGTGCTGCTGCAGCTGCAGGGAGCCAGGGCAGCCTCAGGGCACTGCTGGCCTTCGGGGATGGGTGTGGGAGCTCCTGTCTGAGGGGGGGGTATGTTTGGGGAGCACCTTGGCAGGGATTTGGGGAGTTGGAGATGAGGGACAGCTGCCTGGTGTCCCCCTGTCACCATCCCAGGCTGGGGGGCTTCAGCAGAGCCATGCTGGGGTGGCCACCCCTGCTTCCTCCCCGTGGCCACGGTGAGCTCTGTGCTGGAGGGACCAATGCTCTTTTTAGCTCTTAATCAGGGCCTTTCCAGGCAAAGCCAAGGTTGGATAAGGTTTTTTTTTTTCCCTGGGGCATCTCTTGCTTTGCTCCAGGGCAGGAGCTCTGCAGATGGATCCATGCTGTGAGCTCATCCAACACCCAGCACCTCACCCAGGGGCTCTCCCGTGCTCCAAGGGGCTCTTGGTGCCTTCCTGTCCTCCAGCAGCGTGGCCCAGGGTGGGAGGAAGCAGGCAGGGGGTGCTGAGGTGGCAGTGGTGCCAGAGTGGTGCCAGAGTGGCCTGTTCCTTGCAGGGAGAAGTGGTGCCACATGACGCAGGAGGAGCGCGACGACAGCCTGCGCTTCAACGAGAACATCACCTTCGGGCAGCTGGGGTGAGCAGGGCATGGGGACCCCCCTGGGGACACCTCCAGCTGTTCCCCCTCTGGGCACATCCCTTATGGTGCAGAGCATCTTTGATGCTTCTCCCTGGGACCACTCCTGCCCTTTCTGTTGAACACCCAAAGGGACCAAGCCGAGCGTCATCCCATGCAAGGGGCTGTGGAGAGGAGGAGGAAGGTGGGGGGAAGAAGGGGCTTCCTGGCCATTCTCTCACCCAGAACCTCTCTCTCCTCCCTCAGCACCTTCATCCACAACATGCTGGCCTTTGGCCTCAACAAGAAGCTCTGCAGTGACTTCCTGAAGAAGCAGGCGACCATCGGCAACTTGGACGAAGGTAGGGCAGAGCCCGGGGCATGTGCAGCTGGAATTCCGGAATTCTGGGGGGATGCAGCGTGGATGGGGTGGTTCAACAGCCTCCCTGAGCCCTTCTCTCTCTCCTTCCCAGAGCAATACAAGCTGCTCAGTGACCACATCGAGCAGATGGCCCCGGAGTAGCTGCTGGGCAGAGGCGGAGACGGCGGCCGGCCAGGTGGGGAGGGAGAGGAGCCCACCCCGGGGCTACCTGAGACTGCAGCTGGGCTACCGGCAAACCAAACCACACCACGAGCTGCAATAAAACCTGCATGATCGTCCATCAAACTCTAGAGCTGCCCCAGGGCAGCCTGTAGACATAGGAGCCAAGCAGCCCCCGCCCTCGCCAGACCCTCCCGCCTCTGTTGTCGGAGTAGATGCTCCCAAAAGTGAATTTGGTTGGTTAAAAAGCAAAACAAAACACAAGGGGAAAGCAGGAAGAGCGTGGCAGTGCAGCCCCCAGGTGCTGAGTGAGCAGCACTCCCATGATGAGGGCTCTGGTGGTAAATCCAGAAGGATCCAAGGCTGCCTTTCCCTGCTGGAGCCCCCTCGCTGATGATGCTGGAGGTGATGGCAGGGACCACAGCCACCCCTCAGTCAGGTTCTGTGCTGTCTGCTGGGTGTCACCACTGCCTGGGGACATGGGCAGGGTGGTGCCTTGCTGGGGACAGAGGTGGGGATGGCAGAGCTCTGCTGCCACCCTCCCTGGGAGCTGGAGGGAAATCCTTCCCTTGGGAAGCCTTCACCGTGCTGCCCGTGTGGGTTTGCACCTCTGGGCAGAGGGACAGCACTTTGCTCCATATCATTAGCCTGGATCAGTAGGAAAAAAGCCATGGCCTTGGGCAGGATTGCAGGCAGAGGCAGAGGAGCTCTGCCTGCCTTGGGAGGAGATGACAAAACCTCATCCCTCTCCCTGCTGCCCTGTCAGGGCGGGGATGCTGCTGCATTGTGACATTTCCCAAAGCCTCCCGGCATCCTGTGGCAGTAGATTAATGTCCTCCTTCCCCAGGCTGCTCCTCTCTGCCCCCTCCTTTGCTCCAGCTGCTCATCCATCAAACCTGAAGCAGCCCTGTCCAAAGGACACCTCCTGCTCTGCTCCAGGGGCTGCAGATCTGTTTTATCCCTTGGACCTTGGCACGGTGTTTGCAGAGAGGCTGGGGACACGGGGACATCTCTGGGGACACAGGGACATCTCTGGGGACACAGGGACATTGCTGGGGACACAGGGACATCTCTGGGGACATCTCTGGGGACACAGGGACATTGCTGGGGACATCACTGCTCCCCTCTGCAAGGAGCAGAAACCCCCAGCCCTGCACAGCCAAGGGTCCAACAGTCTCACCCCAAAACCATCACCCTGAAACACGAGTCCAGGTTTCAAACAATCCCTTTTTCCCTGTGCTGCCAGCTGTATCCCATAGGAAATAGCATAAAAGGATAATTTTTCCACCTAGCTCTTGGCTTCTGGTGTCATTTCCAAGCATCAAAGTGATGCTTTTACCTAAGCTGGGCTTCCCTTGCTGCTGGGGATGGGATCTGTGCTGGGTCTTGTAGGAAGGACAAATCCAGCACCAATTTTAGCTTGGCCGTTCCCAAACCTGGGCAGAGTCACTGGAGAAGGGGTTTTGTTGGGATCAGGGGCTGATGTTGGTCCCTCATCCCAAAAACCCCTTCCTGCTGGATAAAATGTGCTGCACCATGAGCAGCTCCTGGAGCATCCCATCCCCGTGGCCTTCCCTGTCTCTGTCTCCACTCAGGTCTTTCCCAAATCCTCCTTCATTTCTTTATTATTATTATTAATTTTTTTCCAACATGAAAAGAAATGTTCAGCGCTGAAGTATATATATATATTATTTGCATGTGTATTTTTCTATAAAAACAATTAAAATCCAATAAAAAATAGCCATAAACCCTCCCTGACTGGGACTGTGTGAAGGATGGGATGTGAGAGAGAGAGAGATTGGAATAAATTATCTTAGAAATGAATATTTTCTCTCAATTGTTGTTGTGTTTTTTAAGCAGATGGATTTTCTCTACATTGTTCAACCTCAGTGGTCCCTGGTGCCTCCACCAGCTTCTCCCTTTTGATGATCTATTTTTTAATAGAGAAAAATTGTTGTACCTTTTACGGAGATATTCACATTTGCCCCGGAGCCAGAGAGGCACTTGAAGGAGATTTCATTTTTATTTTCTTTTCCCTTGTGCTTTCCATCTCTGCCAGCAGCCTTGGAGCTGATGGCAGAGCTGGGATCCTGCTCTGGCCTTGGGACATTTGATTTCAGTGTATTTAAAAATCAATTACTCAGTATTATCTTATTAAAAGAAAAGCTGTTCCCTTAGGTTAGCAGGTGGGAATGTCACATTCCAGCCAGGATTCAGAGTCCACGTCCCCTCAGGTCTCTGTGTGGCCAAGCTGAGCCTGCTCCTTGTCCTGCAGGGCTGGTTTCTCTCTTGCTAGCCACGTTTTTCTTAGGAAGGAGCTTTCCCTGCTCCTTGTTTTTATTGAATTACCCCTGTGCAGGAGGGAAACCCACCAGCCCCAAGGCTTGGATGTTTTCCCTGGGCGTGGACTGCTCAGCTATGGAAAACAAAGAGCCTGGGATCAGTTCTGTTCCCTCCACCTGCTGAGTTCCTTATCAGCCGGCTGTGCCTGATAAGTTTGTGTGTATAGGAAGGGAGGGGCTTGTTCCTGGGGTATTTGCCCAGCTCCACGTGCCCTTTGCAGCAGGTGCCCCCTGGCACCTCCCTTTTCCTGGTTTTGCTGCCTGGGTGCTTAGAATTGTTTTGGGAGGCACTTTAGGAAGTGGGGATGAGATTTGGGGCTGCTGAATCCCAGCCTGGGAGGGTGGCAGATCCATGAATGACCAGTTACCCTGGAGCTGGGAGATCTCCTGAGCTCTGGGAAGTGCCAAGGGACAGCATCCCTGTCCTGCTGGGGAAGTGCCAAGGGACGGTGTCCTGTCCTGCTTGTGAAGTGCCAAGGGACAGCGTCCTTGTCCTGCTCAGGTGGTGGCCATTGAGCCAATTTAGTCCTTACTGTTAAAAAGTTAAAAAAGTGGTGTCACCACACCCAAGAGGGTCAGCTGGAGCCAGCCTTGGTTTAAGTCCCTGCAGGTGGGCCAGGGCAGGTGGGAATGCAGGAGGAGCCCCTGGAGCAGGTACTGGATGTCACAGTAGGCACAGCCTGTCCCCCTTCCCTGCACGGTGTTAATTACACCATTAATTACACCACGCAGCAGCTTTGGGAAAGCTGATCCAGCTCTGGGGCGATCCCACCCATCCGTTAAAGGCAGGGCCAGCCCAGAGGCTGCTGCAGCTCCGCTCCTTCGAGGCTGAGCCCAGGGAGCCGCTCCCAGCCCCTCTCCCTCCCTCGGGAGGGATCAAAGGACGGCTGCTCGCCCGGCTCTGGGGCTTTTATTGCCTCTCTATTAAAGCTGTTAAAAATCTTTCCATTGTGGCGGTGTCTGGGAGTGATAAGTATTCATAACAGAGGGGATTCAAGATGGGTTTGGTTGTAAAAACACCTCTAAGCTGGCTGGATTTATGGCTGTTAAATCATCCCTCCTCTCATCTGTCACAGCCTTTTCAGATGTTCATCACTGAACAACAGCGGAGCTGGGGCCATAATTTGTGCTGCAGTGTGGAGCAGGAGGAGGGGAGTCCTCTCCACCAGTAACTGCCTCAGGATTTATGGAGACTTCTCCCAATCTTTTTTTTTTTTTTTTTTTCCCTCAGCAGAAGAGGCTTTTCCTCTCTTTCTGCTGTTGCCAGCTTGTTCAGCCAGCTGGAGCCAGGGAGGGCCGGGTGGATTTAGGGCCCTGCTGGGAGGGCTGGCAGCAGCTTGCAGGGAATTTGGGGCTGTGCCTCTGCTGTGGGGCTGCATCCTCCCATCCTCCCCAGTTTGGGGATGAAACTGGGAAAAAACCCATTGATGCAGCCGGCAGAGAGTCCTGGGGTGGTTTGGGTGGGAAGGGAATTTAAAGATTTGCTGATTTTTGTAGGCTTGGAGGGGGCTGGTTTATCAGGCTGCAAAGCAGGGGTTCCCTGCCTGCTCTGGCAGGCTGGGGGGAAATTTCTGGCCAATGTCACATTCCTGGTGGTCCCACACACTGGGATTTGCTGGCTCGCTGGTACTGAGGTGAAAGTCTGGGCTTGGGGGGCTCATCAGGCTCTGTGCAGCTCCAGGCTGCAAACCAGGGGCTCCCTCCCTGCTCTGGCAGCCTCAAGGGAAATTTCTGGAGATCTGGGATGATATTTAGAGACCTTCTCACTCTCTGCACCTCCTGAAAGGCTGGAGCCAGCACAGCCCCCAAAATCAAGATGAGACAGAGCAGTCAGGGACATCTCAGGGGTTTTGTCCCAGCAAAAAGCTTTGGCTTGGATATATTTTTATTTGGATTTTGCGAACATTTCCAGGAGTTGGGATTTATTTGGTCTGATACTTGCAAGGCTTTTTTAAATCTGTGTGAAAAATAAAGACTCCAAGCTGAGTTGAGGAGTTTGCTCCCACAAACAGAAGGCTGGGAAGGGAATTCCATAATCCCATGGAGGTTCCAATAGGATGCATTTACACCCCTGTGGCAGCTAATAATACATTGCTAAATGCCAATATTAATAAATCTACTTTATTATAAGAAATAATGATATAATATTAATACATTATATAACTATATATACTATATTAATATTATATAATTATTTTATGTAATATTGATTATAATATATAATATGTATAATATATATAAAATAATATATATACTATATATAACTATGTATAATAATATATAAATATATATATAATTTTATAATAATATATTAATTTCTACAATACTTATATAATTTTTATAATATTAATAAATTTCTTTATTATAAGAAATAATCATAGTTTTGGGTTGTAATAGGTGATTGTACTACTGGATCCTAAAAGATAATATTGCAAATAGAATTTAATAGATTTAATAGGTAATTTTTGATAATTTTAATAGATAATTTTTAGATAATAGATTTAATAGATAATTTAATAGATAATGTAATCTCAACAGTAGAATTTATTGATGATTGTATTAAGGGCTAACACCAATTCCATAGATGCTGCTGCTTACAGGAGATGATAATAAATACTAATACAATAAACAAATATTACTAATTAATAATAAATATTAATAAAGCTAATAACCAGCCTCTGTCAGAGAGGACAGAGGGCAGAGGATGGTGACACCACAGGCCATTGCTGTCACCTGAGCCCTTGGGGTCCCCTGGACTGGACTGGCACTGTTGGGTCCATTACACCAAAGTGTCCCTTCCCATTTGGCCACAGCTCAGAAGAATTAATCCCTGTGTCCACATTTGACCCCACAATCAATTAATGGGAACACAAATGACCCCAAGGAACCCCTGTGTCCACATTCGGACAACCAATTAATGGAGACACAAATCAATTAATGGAGACATAAATGACCTCAAGTAACCCCCAGATCAATTAAAAAAGACTCCAATGACCTCAAATGACCCCTGTGACCTGAAGTAACCCCGATCATGACCTCAAATGACCCCAGTGACCTCAAGTAACCCCAATCAGGGCCTCAAATGACCTCAAGTAACCCCAAAGAGGGACTCAAAATGACCTCAAGTAACCCCTGGATGAAGGAAAAATGATAAAATGACCTCAAGTAACCCCAATGACCTCAAACGACCCCTATGACCTCAAGTAACCTCAATCATGACCTCAAACGACCCCTATGACCTCAAGTAACCTCGACCATGACCTCAAATGACCCCTATGACCTAAAATAACCCTGTTAAGGGCCTCAAATGACCCCAAGTAACCTCTGTGATCTCAGGAAAATATAACGAAGAGTTCAGTGCATAAAATCTCATTCCAGTGTTGTTGCTGAGGGAGGTTTGATAATAATTCTGCCATAAAGTCACTTTCTAGGCTGCCAAAGGGAGACCAGGTCCCTCCTTTCTCCAGCTTCTGCATTGGGCACTCCTCTGTAGAATTCCAAAGCAGTTCTTCCACGACAAAAGATGTGTTTTATTTGTTAGGATGCACCGGTGTTTTACTATTAAATCGAATGGGGAGTTTTGGGGGATCTTTATTTTCTGCAGACGCAGCCCACGTTTGCATTTCCAAACAGCAGACAAGCTGCCGAACAGCAGAGCCGGCAGCCTCTGGGTCCTGGCTGGGATTTGTTCTCGGGTTCTGCTCTCCAGGGAGGGCTCACCCTGCCCTGGGTCACCCTTCCAGGCAGGGGCAGCACCGGGGGTGAGCGGGGAAAACATCTGAGAAAAAACCGGCCCTGACCGGGACCGGGACTGCAGGCTCTGGATTGCAGGAGTAACACAAACCCTGCTGCTCGAGGGAGCAAACTCCGCAACACACCTTTGGACTCATACTTGATTTTCACTGGTTTTATTTTTGTATAGATTTAAAAAAAAATCACCCTTGCAAATATCAGACAAAAAACACCAACTCCTGGAAATGCAGACACACTGCAAGGAGTAACACTTAACCCTGGGCTTGACACTTAACACAGGCTGAGCTGTGCAGGGACAGGCTGAAGGCAGAGTGAGCTGGTCTTGGGCCTGGGGTCTTCAAGGAGAAATGAGCAGTTGTTGGTTGCCATAAAGTTGTTTATTGTAGGTTTTCTGTTTCTCCCGGCTGATTTATGACCGGAGATAGCTCAGGGGTGCCACTTGTCGCTTTCTCGGCTGTTTAGGTGGCCTGGAAAGGCCCAGGGATGGCCTTGAAGAGCCGGCGCTTCAAAGGACGAGGAGAGACTTCTGATCTTGTCTCGGTCTCGGTGTTTATTAATTGTTTATCTAAAAGATTTTCTTTCAGCCCGACAGAGGTCTGCACAGCAGCCAGCCATGAGCACACTGCGAGCCCCCGGGCGGTCACTTATCTTTATACCCGAAGTTACGTGTACAATATTTATCATTTTTCCCCAATACCTTCTACCCTTATTAACCGGTGCACTTCTAGTAATAACCAATCCCAAAGTGCCACCATCACCACAGAAGATGGAGGCCAAGAAGAAGAAGGACAGGACACGCCCCAATTCCTCCATCTTACTTCTTTAGACCCCCCTGTACAGAAATCCTAAACCCTGTGTTTTACACTCTGATTAACTTATCCCTTCACCATTCACCCAGTGAATTCCTCCCATCCTCATACGGGTGTCGTCTCCTGTGTAGGATCAAAGTCCAGCCACCAGACACTTCTGGCAACATTCCAGGACTCCCGAGCCCCCCAAGGGTGGTCTCGGCCTCTCTGCACCTCCATCCTGAGGTGCTGAGATCCCACAGTTTATTATTAATTTTATATACTTATTTATTTATTTTAAATTTATTTTAATATACATATATACTTAATATATTATATATATTTATCTATATATAAAAAATATTACCTATATTATATGTATTATATACATTGTATAATATATATTATATAATAAAGAATACATTATTATACATATATTTATATGCTTATTATTAATTCTATATTTATTTTAATATACATATATTATCTATTTATATGTATAAATATAATATATATAATATATATATTATGTAGTAAATAATATGTTACTATACATACACTTATATGTATATTATTAATTTTATATTTATTCATTTATTTTAAATTTATTTTAATATACATAAATATTTTTATGCATTATAGATTTATCTATATATAAAAATATTACATATAATACATGTATTGTATATAATAATATATATTATATAAGTAATATTCTATATAATTATATATTATTTAATTAATTTCTATATGTATATAAAATTTATTCTATAATATTTAATTTATTATGTAATATATATTTATATATAATTTATATATATTTTTATATTGAAATTATTTTATATAATTTTATATATGTATATATTTTAGATATTATACAGTTCTATATTATTTATTATTTATTTTATTATACTATTTAATCTATTATATATTTATTATATATGAAGACAACAAGTTCTATGTTTAAAAGTCCATACTAAATATTAAAGTCTGTGCTAAAATCTTTCTGGCGTGGAGTCCCAAGCAGAAGCTGCAGCTGCAGCTGCTCTTTGCTGCAGAGCCCCAGGTTCTGTGAGGAGCAGCAGCAGAATTTATTCCCTGCACAGAGTCCAATGTCCTGAGCAGCAGCAGCAGGAACCACGGCCTTTTCTTCTCCTTTCTTCTTTGCTTCTTCTTGTTCCTCCATGCCAAACACCTCAATACACATAACAAACATAATTTATGCTTTTATTCATAAATTATCCAATAATCTAAAAGCACAATTCTAAAACATGCTTTCTAAACCAATCTAAATTAATTCTAATGTGCAAAAGTAATGTCAGTTCTTACCTAAAAACCTACATATAAAATTTTATCTATTTACACAAATATACTGTTTTCTTACTTAAAATTTCCATCTGTAAGTTTATCTATTCACGTGAACAGTTCTATTTAAACATACAGTTCTATCTATTCTAGAGAAACAAAGTTCTGCTATGTTTGTTAAGTCTGGAACTAAGTTACTGAACTTTAAACCAGGCCTTAGGGCCTTTCCTAGCTAACACTTAAGGCACTTAAAATATATTTCTACTTACTTAAAACTATAACACACACTTCCACTTACTTCAAACTTAAACTTACATGTCTACTTCTTATCTATGTGGCTTAATATATCTTAATTTCTCTAAAGGCTTTAGTTCAACCCCTGCATTCATCCCTCTCTCTGAGGAACTCAGGCTGGCATTCCAACACTGAGGGAAGAACAAAAAACAGGGAATGAACAAACCCCCCCCTATGGACACCCCCTCTGCCCCTTTTCCACCCAAAAAAGACCCCACAAAAATCTCCAAATGCAAACCCACAAATGCTACCAACAAAATGCCTTTTGTTGTACCTCTACTCCAGTGCTGGATTCTGGAACTCCTGGAGCACCATGAAGAACCCACAATTTCTTTAAGAATTATGGATTGTAGGGGCAGGGTTTACCCCAGCCCAAGCAGCTGCATCACAAATCCTGGTGGAGTCACCAGGAACCAAAATATTTCCCCTGGTGCTAAAATTGTGAGCCAGACTGGGTTAGGTGATAAAAAGGGGTTCCCTCTGAAAGGATCCTTATGTGCACAACACACTGAACGAAAACACGCCCTGTAAATATTTACAATTTTGTATTTTTAGCAAATTAGCATGACTGACAAGAATCCCCAGTTAGTGAAAAAGGTGATGAGTTAATTCCTCCCTGGTTCTACCCTTTCTTGAAGTCCCTGAGAGGGGTTACTTGATGTCACAGGGGTTCTTTGAGGTCATTTCAGGCTCTGATCAAAAGACAATACAGGGTTAATAATTATGTGCCAAATGGTGCAATGGATCAAACACCACCAGTGCAGTCCAGGGGAGCCCAAGGCAGACAGAATTTGCTGTTAGGGGCAGGAAGGATGGGGAAGAATCTGAGCACTGTCCCCATCTGCATCCCCCAAAAGCTGTGGGGGATGAAAAATATTTACAATTTTGTATTTTTAGCAAATTAGCATGACTGACAAGAATCCCCAGTCAGTGATAAAGGTGATGAGTTAATTCCTCCCTGCTTCTGAAGTCCCAGAGAGGGGTCACTTGATGTCACTGGGTTCTTTCAGGTCATTTGCAGCTCTGATAATTGATCAATTAAAAGACAATAGAGGGTTAATAATTATGGGCCAAACAATAACAGGCACTTTGGTGTAATGGATCAAACAGCACCAGTGCAGTCCAGCGGAGCCCAAGGCAGGCAGAATTTGCTGCTAGGGGCAGGAAGGACGGGGAAGATTGGGCTGTCTGAGCACTGTCCCCATCTGCATCCCCCAAAGCTGTGGGGCAGAGCCATGTCCCATGCCAGTGTCCCCATGACACCGTGTCCCAGCCCAGCATCCCCAAAAGCTGAGCCTGTCCCATGTCCTGTGCCAGTGTCCCCATGACACTGTGTCCCAGCCCAGCATCCCCCCAAAGCTGTGGGGCAGAGCCATGTCCCATGCCAGTGTCCCCATGACACCGTGTCCCAGCCCAGCATCCCCAAAAACTGAGGCAGAGCCTGTCCCGTGCCAGTGTCCCCATGACACCATGTCCCAGCAGCAGCATCCCCAAAAGCTGTGGGGCAGAGCCTGTCCCGTGCCAGTGTCCCCATGACACCGTGTCCCAGCCCAGCATCCCCCAAAAGCTGAGGCAGAGCCTGTCCCGTGCCAGTGTCCCCATGACACCGTGTCCCAGCCCAGCATCCCCCAAAAGCTGAGGCAGAGCCTGTCCCGTGCCAGTGTCCCCATGACACCGTGTCCCAGCCCAGCATCCCCCAAAGCTGTGGGGCAGAGCCTGTCCCATGCCAGTGTCCCCATGACACCGTGTCCCAGCCCAGCATCCCCCAAAGCTGAGGCAGATCCATGTCCCGTGCCAGTGTCCCCAGGACACCGTGTCCCAGCCCAGCATCCCCCAAAAGCTGAGGCAGAGCCTGTCCCGTGCCAGTGTCCCCAGGACACCGTGTCCCAGCCCAGCAGCAGTGGCAGCTCACTGTCACTCTGCTCTCAGCACCCACAGAGATCTCAGCATCCAGCCCAGGGGCTCAGGCCACTGACCCTGCTCCCAAAGAGGGCACAAAGCAACACACATGGTGCCCACACCAGCTGTCCCCAGGACGCCGTTGGGAGGCAGCACGTCCCTGAGCAGCACAGCACGGCACAGCCACGACTCCCAGGACACTGCACAAACCCCGATCCTGCTGCCCCAGCAGCCAAAGCCATCCCTGCAGCATTGCCATCCCTGCTGCTGCTCTGCTCCCTGCCCAGCTCTACCCACAGCACCCCTGGGAGCAGAGCTTGCCTGTCACCCTGTTCTTCTAAAGTTCCTCTGAGCCTCCTGAGGTTTACAGTTTTATAATGGAGTTTCTCACGCACTTTTCATGTAAATAATGATTGTTTTGCATTCCTTTCTGGAGGAAGGGAGAATTGACAGACTGTTAGCTTGATCCGTGTAGTTAGAGAAGTGGCAATTTCATCCTCCAATCCATAGTCACTTTTAGAATTCTAAAAATAAAATTCTAAAGAATAAAAATAATAATTCTAAATAATAAATTCTAAATAATAAAATTCTAAAAAATAAAACCAATAATTCTAAATAATAAAATTCTAAATAATAAAATTCTAAATAATAAATATCGAGGTCCAGAAATAAACACAATTTTTTGCCCTAGACATCGCAGTATGTGAGTGTCGTTCATTTTGTGTCCTGTTGTGACACTTGCCCATCCCTGCACCCCTTCCTCCCAGCCCAGCTGCCCGCAGCAGTAATGAAAGGATGGAAAGGAAATGGTTAATGATGCAGGACAGGGCACGGAGCAGCTTCCCAAGGGACTGGGGACAGAGCAGAGACAAGGGTGGCATCACAGCAAGGCTGGGAGTGTCGCTGCCACCCTCCCTGCCACAGCAAAGGGGCCTCTGCACACCCTGGGCTGGCACAGGGCCCTGCAGAGGGGACAGCTCTGTGTCCCCAAGCAACAGAGCCAGCCCAGCCTGGGGACACGAAGTGATTGCATCAACAAATCCCTGATAGCACCTGCTTGGTAACAGCCACCACTGAGACTTCAAAGGGCAGCGCCGTGCCCACAAAGTGCTCTCCGTTTGAGGGTTTGTGGTGGCACAATGCCAAAATACAGCCAGGAGCCCTTCTGCCACAGCAAAGGCCCCAATTCGCAGGATCAGCCAGCTCAGAAGTCCCCAAACCCAGGTCCTGGCCCTCACCCATCCCCTCAGCACATTACAGCTGGCACTAAGCAAAGAGGGGTGAGCAAAGCACAGCACAGCAAAGAAGGTGCTGGAAAACCAGGTGAGAGTCTCAGAGATAAACACACAGCGTCCAACCTGGCCTCAGACACCTGCAGGGATCCAGCGGCAGCCACAGCTGCTCTGTGGGGCCACCCCACCCTCACAGGAAGGGTTTCTACCCGATATTCCATCTCACCCTGCCCTCTGACAATGCGAAGCCATTCCCTCTGGTCCTGCCACTCTGTGCCCTTGTACAAAGTCCTCGAAGAGCTGGGATTCAGGCAGGTGGGAGAAGGAAACTCACCTCACCTTGTCACTGCAGCAGAAATCTTCATCAGCGCTTTGCAAGGCAGGAACTCCCGCTCTCCCTTCCCATCTCCGTGCTCAGAACACGGAAAAGCTTTGGGAGGTGAAGCCCCCAGCTCTCCCCAGGTGCTGCCAGGTGCTCACTCAGCATCCCGGAGAGGAGGAGCCCCGATTGAAGGCACCTGGTGCCCGGCGCAGCGAGTGGTGCCAGCTGTGACCCGGCCAGCCTGGCACCCGCCAAGAGGGACCCCAAAACATCTGGCAGGGGCCGCGGTGCCCCCCGGCCGTGCCAGCTGTGCCGTGACCGGTTTCGCAGCCCCATCCAGCGTCTGCCAGGCGAACTGCACCGCTGGCCCCGGGGGCGTCACGGAGCCTGGGCTCCCGGGGCCGTCCAGGCCGGGATGTGGCTGGAAAAGCCGCCGGGCGATGTGGTCCAGCTGTTCTCTCTCCGGGAAAAGCACAGCTGGGAAGGGGGGTCTGGGCAGGGCTGTCACCCGTGTGTCCCTCGGTACCTGGTAAATAGTGCGGGTGAGTGTGCCAAAGGCTCTTTGGGGGCTGGTGTGGCAAGGGAGGCCCTTCCCAAGGTGGGGGAGCTGTGTTGGGGATCTCAGGAAGGGCCAGAAAGGATGAGCTGAACCCAGCTGGCTGCAGAGCTCCCCTCTTTACATCACCTGATGTCCAACACATGGTGGCTCTGCCTGGTCTCAGGGCTTTGGGGCTCTCTCCACTAAATGCTGCTGAGTTTCCTCGGGATTGCAGGAAGGAGATGTGCTGAAATCCCCCCATTCCTCCCTCCAGACATGGAACATCTCCAGATGTTTCCTCTTGTCCTGTGGGACGTGTCCAATAAAACCCAGGGGATTCCTCACTGGCCTTCCCACTGGGACTGGGGCATGTTTAGCTTTAAAGTCTCCAAAGAGATGAATCCTGCCACTAAAACATCTGATTTCATCCTTCTCTGAATGATTTACCACTGAAATTGGAAGATTCCCATGCAGAAACATAACTTTGATTTGTTTTCATTTATTTTTTCCCCTTCACAGGAGCCCGAACTCCCCAAATCAGTTTTGCTGCAGCAGAGGGAAGCTGCTGGGAAGGGCTGTGCTGTGGCTCCTTTAGGAAGGGCCTGCAGGCAAGGCTGAGTCACTGAGACAGAGCTGCAGAGAGGGGCTGGACAGTAATAAAACACATCTGTCCTCTGTGGCCACATCCCAGATGTGAGTCACATCCTCTCCTTCCTCGCTTCCAACTCCAGGCCGTGTTTGGACAAGGTCACTGCAGCTCCTTGTCCAGCTGGGAGACACAGGGGGTGTCTTGGCTGAGCTGGATTTTCCCCTGCTGGTTTCCCCAAAGGGCTCTGAGCTCATCTGCCAGCAGCCCTCAGCCAAATTTGCCCCTCCACGAGCAAAGAGGGATGGACAGCTCTGTAAACACAGGATAAGCTGGAAAATCCCAGGAAATCAGCATGATTCCTCTGCCTGCGGAGCTGGCTGGGGATGGAGCTCAGGGATGGAGCAGGATGCAGGACTGAGGGGGCCAAACCCACCAGGCAGTTCCCTTCTCTCCTGGTGCTGTTTCTGACAGCACTGCAGACGCTTTTTTGTGGTTTTATTCCAGCCCTGAGGCTTTTCCATGCACTGTGACTTCCCAAGGAAGAGGAGGAATGCTGAGCTGGCTGCCTGGGGACCAGCAGGCTCTGGAGGCCCCACCAGCAAGAAATGCCAGCCCTGATCCTGGGCAGCTCCTGCAAAAGGTGAAAGCCTTGTGTGTGTGTGTGTTCTTGCTGGGAATGGAGGCTGAAGGGAGATTTTCCTCCTCCTTTTCCAGCCAGGATGGAGGCAGGTGTGTTTTCCCTCAGAGCACGCTGTCTTCACCTGGCAGCTGATCTGCTCAGCTGCACCCCCGAGCTTGTGCTTTATGAGCCATTTCTGCACTTTCTCCACGAAATGGGACATTTTTGGCTGCAGCCCTGGGATAAAAATCCCATGGGGCGAGGTGGGACATGAATTCTCTTGTGTCACCTCTGCTCAAGGTCACCTTCTCCAGCCTTTAGCTTTTAATGAGGGACGAACACCTTTCCTTCTCCCTGGGGACTGGGCATTCAGGGTGTGAGCATCCCTTTCAGCAAGAAACCCAGGGATGTGGCTCAAAAATAAAGGCAAAGGCTGAGGTTCTCAGGGGATTGCTGTGGGGCTGGCAGCCAGCAAAGCTCCTTCCCTGCCGAAGGGAGGCAAAATTGAGCAGTTTTCCTTGGCTGGCCTCTGTTGCCGCTGCGTGTGCCGCTTCCAGGCAGGATGCTCGGGGACACGAGGGGACAGCAGGGCCACTGCTTGCTTCCCGCAGGCTCCCAGCTTCGCTGTCACTCAGGCTGTGCTGGAAGTGGGTCTGAAATGACCTTTTCCTGCTGCAGCCCCGTGGGTTGTTGCTTTAGCCTGTGGGTTTTGGCATCCAGCCCCTCCATCCCTCACAGAGGGGATGCCTGATGGAAGAGGAGCCGGTCCCTGGAGCAGGCGAGCAAAAGGATGCTGGAGCTGCTTAGCTGGGAGGTCAAGTTTCCCAAGATGGCACTGTGGTGGCTTTTTTGAAGCTGTCACTGCCAGCAGAAAGGAAAAAAAAAACCCCTCCTGGATAACGTGGGTCTGTGCAGGGCAAATATTTGACGTGCTGAATAAATGAGCAGGGGGGAGACGTCAGGGAGAGCAGGGAGCTGTGACTCATGTTCCCACTGCACAGACACCTTCCCGGCAGGCAGCTGCCAACTGTCCCTGTCCCTGCAGCATGGCAGGCACAGGAGAGCGTTCCCACAGCCCTGCTGGCAGCCAGGGATCTTTGCAGATCTCCAGGGGTGCTGTGGCTACCCCCAAATGGGCTGGGACAGCCCCAGGAGTGATGCAGAGGCAGCAGCAAGGGGGTGTCTGGGATTTTGTGCTGGCCCTGCTGGTTCTGCTCCCCCTTCCCTCCCTTTCTTGGGGGTGCTGAGTGCAATCCAGCCCTGTTCCCACTCGGGATGCTCCTGTTGAACAAACAGCCTGGTGATGCTGCGGCCATTTCACTGTCAGCGTGATGGGCTTCACCTCCTGGCTCCACCGCAGCTTTGGGGTGAAAATAGTGGCCAATTTCCTCCCTCCCAACATGCAATTTAAGCATGTGGTGAAGCAGCAGCAGCGTTTCTCTGGCTGGAAAGCTGCTCGGTGCGAGCGTTAGAGCAGAGCTCTGTGGTTTTCCTGCCTGTCCGCCTGCAGCTGCAGGGGAAAAGCGGAAGATCTCGGCTGAACTCTCGCTTCCCATCAGGGCAGCGCTTGTGCACAGCGGGGAGGGCCAACCTGCAATTCAATCTCCAGCTCTGGGGACAATACAGCCTGTGTCCTGCTGCTGACAGCCATCCTGTGCAGGGACAGCCTGTCCCAGCCTCGTGCTCACGCTGGTGGCACCGGTGCCTGCAGGGACAGCTTGTGCCTCTGAGGACACGGAGTGTTTGTGATGTGAGTCGGCTCTGCTGCCTGTGTGTGACTGGGAAACGCTCTCTCCCCCACCGGCTGCGTCCTGAGGTTTGTGGATATGAAAGTCCACATGCCTCTTTCTTCTTTTTAATTGCTATAATTTGTCTGCCTCTTACCCGTGGTCAGGAGCAAGGCTTGGCTCTGAGCTCCCTCCGCGGATTTATTTTGGTTTCGATGCTGGGCAAAAAAAAACAAACCACCCCAGCCCCTCGCCCGGTGCCCTGGGTGTGCATCCCGTGCCCGGGTAATTTTCCTCGCTGGAGTAATTTCCTTGCCCCCAGTGGGACTTCTCTTGTGAATAAAGCTATGCGGGATAAGAGGCTGAAACCCACAGCCTGGGAAATTTATGCAGAGGAGGGAAGGAGGGAGATTGTTCCTAGCAGGCGAGCGGTGGCTCTGATTGCTGTTCTCATGGCAGGCGGAGCGGGCTGGGGCTCATTAGCAGGCGGCGGGAGGCAGGGCAGGGTTCGGAGCTCACAAATTGCCTCGGGGCAGAGGTTGGTGCCTCCTGCCCTGGATGCAGCGAGGATGGGTGCCCATGGGGACGAGGGTGGGCTGGGAGTGCTCCCCTGTACCTGTGCCAGGTGTGGGGTGCTCGGTCGTGCCCCCATCTTCCAGCAGCCTGGAGTCTGTGATGCTGTTTCCTCTCTGGAGCAGGAGGGGAGCCTGGATGTGCTGCAGTTCTGGGGCTCTCTGTTTGTGGTGTCCAGGGTGGGGCGAAAACAAGGGCTTGAAAGATCGGGAAAGGGAATAGTTGAGAAAAAAACAGCGGGTCCCAAGCTGAGAGAGGTGAAATTTGAAGTATCATGGGCAGGAAAAGGTAAATGCTGACGTTTTTCATGGGGAGAGTGCCAGGGCTGAGCAGAGGACATGGAGCAGGGCAAGGGCAGAGCTGTGATGGGACGCATCCCCTGGGATGTGTCTCATGGTCCTTCTCCTGCAGACACAAGCAATGTCCCCATCCCTGTGGGACCTCCCAGGAACAGCTCCCACGCCTGCACCCATCCCTGTGCACCGGGTGCCCCCAGCCCCTTGGCAGAGGAGATCAGCACGATCCCCCCAGACCCTGCTGTCACAGCGAGCTGCGTGTCCCCACGCCGGCACTGCCGCCCCAGGTGGCCTTGTTTTCCTCGGCAAAGGCGGATGGGAGCCACCATCTTCTGAGCAAAGAGCATTTTTAATCTCCTGCTCCCGCTCCATGCAATTAACTTGATTCCCTCCCCTCGTTTCCTGCAGAGGTTTAATTAAAATGCATTGTTCGCCTCGCCAATTATTTGCTCTGTCCCCCGGATAACCTCTGTGCAGCGGCTGCTTCTTGGGGGTTTTTTTTTTTTTTTCCCTTCCTTTCTTTCTCTTTTTTTTTTTTTTTTTTTTTTTTCCTTGCTGTTATTTCTCTCCGCTCCCCCCTCGGCAGCTCCAGCAGCGTTTACCTGCCCTGAGAGCGGGATGGGGAATGGTGGAAGCGCCGGGGCGAGCGGGGGCCGCCGCATCCCCGCGGAGCCGGGCGGGGGCAGCGGGCGCACGGAGCTCCGTGCCCCGAGCAGCTGAAACAACAAGACCTTGTTGACTCGCTCCGAGTTCCCGGCACTCGGCAGCTGCTGCTCCAGCAGGTGATAATTGAAATCGGGAGCGAACCTGGATGGCGGCAGGGGTTGAGATGTAGTTCAGCCTTCATCCCTCCCTCTCCATCCTCGCCCTGGATTCGCACAGGGGGCGGTGGGTGACGGTCCCTAAGGAGAGGGTGGTGCTGGAGCAGGGAGCGAGCGGCTGCAGCTCCGCAAGGTCATCCCTGGAGGAGCCGTTTGGGAGAAGGGGTGTTCAGCGCTTTCTAAAAATAACCCCGGAGCAGGACCGAAATAACAAGCTGCTCCCGAGCGGTGCCGGGCTTGAAGGCGGGCCAAGGCAGCTGCAGCCGGGCCGGCGGCGGCCCCTCGGGTGTGCCGTGCAGCTGGGCCGGAGGGGGGGCACGGGAGTCCCCCACACCGGCCAGGGGGCGAGCATCGCATACGGGATGGCTCCGAGAGACGCTGATGCTCAGGCTGAAAGTGCGGGAGGAAGGGCAGGGTCTGCTCGTGGGAAGGTCCCTTAGGAAATTGGGTTGATCCCCCCGGAGGAGCTGGGTGTTGGAGGGCAGACACGGCCATGTGGTTTCCTCCTTTTCCACGGGGTCCAGTTTGGACAGCAGGACTCGTGTCTGGGTCTGTTGGAAAATGCTGGGTGTCTGCAAATTGTCAGCATCATCTCCTCCTGCAAAGTCTCCTTAATGTGTCCCCAAAGGCTTCCCTGCTCCTGCCTTTTGCAGATCCTGCCCCAGTTCTTGGCTTTCCTTGCAGGGGCTCTGGCAAATGTCACATTCCTGGTGGTCCCACACACTGGGATTTGCTGGCTCGCTGGTACTGAGGTGAAAGTCTGGGCTTGGGGGGCTCATCAGGCTCTGTGCAGCTCCAGGCTGCAAACCAGGGGCTCCCTGCCTGCTCTGGCAGCCTCAAGGGAAATTTCTGGAGATCTGAGATGATATTTAGGGACCTTCTCACTCTCTGCACCTCCTGAAAGGCTGGAGCCAGGTGGGGACGGTCTCTCCTCTCAAGGACAAGGAATTGTGAGATGCTGGAGCTGGGGAGGCCAGGCTGTGTTTTCTTGCTCCCTGGGATGATTTTGGGGGCCAGCACTGCTCTTCCCTTGGTGCTGGGGTTTATTGGGATGTACAAGGGGTTGCTGGGGATGGGATTCAGCTGTTCATGGACCTCTGCTCCTTGAAGTTCCAACCCAGCAGGCTGGCTGGATCTCAGAGAGCCATCCCTGAGAGATGCAGGTGGAAATTCCTCCTACAGGACATTGGGGTGAGCTGCTCTTGGGGCTCCAGGCCGAGCAGACATCCCTCAGGGGGTGTTGGCTGGGCACTGCATTCAAGCCTAGCAGTGCCAAGCTCCTCTCTTCTCCCACCCACCTTTCCAAATCCATTGATGAAACTTGGAGCAGTTTCCAGTCTAACTGCAGCTTCGGAGTGGGAATCCCCAGCCCTTCAGGGAGGATAAATCCTCTTTTATCCCTCTGGAAGAGGGTATAGCAATAGCCTGGGGAAGGCAGCCCCACTCACGCATCCTTCGGGGGAAAGGTCCAAACCTGCCTCACATTCCTGCCTCAATCCTGGCTCGAGTTCAGCCCTGGCAGCTCCCAGCCAGACCTGCAGGGCTGATTTTGGGGAGAGAAGGGCCCAGCTCTGTGTTACAAGCTGTTGGCACTGAGACTGGGACAAGCACATCCATGGGCTGACAGTGGTGGCCCTGCTCCACCCGGCCAAGCAGCAGCTGGTCCCTCCTGGGGCAGCGTGTCCTTCCCAGTGCCTCTCATTTTGTTTTTATTTTGATGTTTTTAGGCTTCAAATCCATACTCCTGGCTGTTCCTGCCCTTATATGCAAGTGCTCTATAATTGAAAACTCTCAGTTGTGCGCTTCTCCCATGCAAAGCGAAGGCTTCAGAGCAGCAGGTGGAAATTGAGCCGATATCTTGGCTGCCAAAGTGAAAATTTGAATGAAAATTTAATTTTTCCTTCACAAAGCAGGGAATTGGGTTCCTGGGGCCCTGGCCAGAAGCCTGATGTGACCCTGACTTGCAGGGGCAGTGAGGGGAGCAAACCCCAGCTCTGTCCCAGGGATACGGGAGATGCAGTGAAGGAGATTTTTCTGGAAATTCTCTTGGTCAGATGGAGTTTCACCTTCTGGGAACAATAATGTGATTTCCTGGTGGTTTTATGGGTTTAGTGGGGTGAGGAGAGGGGACTGAGCATCTCCTGGGTTTTGAGCATCACCTGTGGGGACCAGTCCTTTCCTACAAGAACACTCAGCAGCCTCGGAGCCTGTTGATGGCATTGAGTGGTGCTCCCAGACTCCAGGTGTGCTTCCTCCAGGTGCTTTTCTCCAACATCCAGCTGTGCTCCATCCTCTCTGGCACGCTGCTTTTCATCCCCACCCACCTGGTGGCCCAGGACCCTGTCCTTTCCGCCGTTGTCCCCTGCAGAAAGCAGCGATGACACCGGCATTGTGCAGGAGGTAAAACACCCCCACGAGCATCTCCTCCTGGGCTGGGGGCAGCCAAAGCCTGCTGGGGGGTGCCAGGGGCTGGACCCACTGCGGAGGGTGCAGGGCAGGAGCTCCCCATGCCCACATTTGGGGACCGGAGGGATGGCAGGAGGGAGGGAAGAGAGCAGGGGGAATGTGCCGGAGCTGGAGCTGTGTCTCTGCGAGGGAGGAGTGTTCCCCCGGGGGCCGGGGGCTTTCAGGGGGGCGTGTGGCCCCTTAGGAGCGTTCTCTCCATCCCACGTGGATTTGATTTCCCAGCCCGCGGATTCCTTTGGGTTGAGGAAAGCCGGCGGGGCCGCAGCGGGCGGGTCCCTCCCGGCTCTTGTTTTGTGTTTGTTTTTAATTGAAAGACAAAAGGCCGCGTGCTAGAGGCAGCCTGCCTCTCCCTTTGTCCTGCGTCTTCACGGGATGAGGAGAGGGAGGCGAAGGGAGCGCGGCAGTCGCGATGTTATCCATTCCTGTTCCAGCATTCCCTGTTCCCATGGGACCCCCGGACCCCAGCGAGCAGCAGCTGCCCCTTTCCCGGGGCTGAAGGGGGAGCAGCTGCGGGGTGATGCCACAGGCAGGTGTGTCCATCGCTCCTGCTCTCCTGGGCTTTAGTCCTTTCTTCTTTTTTTTTTTTTTTTTTTTTCCCTTTTAATCCCTGGAAACAAAGCCAGAGGGCAGCTGCGCCTGGCAGCACACCCCGCTGCAGGCAGCGCCGGGGCTCTGCTCGCCTGCGGGTCTCGGTTTGCAGGTGATTCCCGAAAATCCCTTTGCCAAAGGGAACCCTCTGCCTGCCGGGGGGTCGGGCAGGTCAGGGTGTTGGATGGAGCAGGGATATTTGGGAGTCAGGAGAGGAGCCCACCTCGCAGCACCAGGGCTGCCCAGTGAAGGGGTGGCTATTTCTGGGCTACAAAAGGAAAATTGTCCAACTGCTGAAATTGGCAGTGAACCCCAGGACTATAATAAACAACTTCCCGGCCAAGGTCCCTGGCTATTTTCTCTCTGTTTTGGCTTGGAGAGGAAGATTTATTTTGTTTGCTGCTTGGAATTTTTTTCCCCTGTCTTTTTTTCCCTCTTCCTTTGGAGGTATTTAAAGCCAACAACCCCCCCGAGGCCAGGCTGGGGTTGCTGCTCTCCTGGATGTCCCTGGGTCCATGGAGGTGTCAGTGCCACCAGCTCCCACGGTGGCACTCCAAGCAGAACTTTTTGGGATGTGTTCAAAGCCCATCCCTTACAGACCTGCAGGGCATTTGTAGCCTCCAGATGGGCCTTGATAGTAAAAAAAAAAAAAAAAAAAAAAAAATCATAAAAACCAAAGAAAAAAGCAGAAAATAATTCCACTGGCTTCCAGGAGGGGTTTTCCTGGCTGTGGGACTGACCAGTCAAGCAGGGAGATGGATTCCCTGCGCAACCTTTTCCATCCTCATTCTCCTTGGGGAGGTGTGGGCTGCCAAACCTGCTTTGGGAGCTCCCACACGGCTGTGCAGTCCCTGGGTGCCCCTTTCCCCATGCTGCAGAGAGCTCCCAGCTGCCACAGCTCATTCCTGTGGGATGCAAAGGGCATCAAGCTGGATAAATCATGCATTGGTGACGGGGTGTGCAGCATCTCTGCAGGGTGACAGCTCCAGTGGTGCTGCAGCTTCCCAATCCCTGTGCCTGCAGCAGGCTGGGGCACTGCAGGTGGGATATCAGGAGTTCAGATCCATGTTTTGGGACAGCCCTGGCTTTGCACAAGTGATGGAGCAGCGAAGGGAGGGACCACCGGCACCCAAACCCTCTGGGAACAGGGGGAGCTCTTGGCACAGGGCTTCCTTTGCAGGTGGAGGGGGAGGATGCAGTTGGAAGTTTGTTGTGGATGGGGTTTGGTAAGAGGCTGCTCCCCTCTGTTTATTGATGTAAACTCTCTTGGAATGACGTTTTCCCCCTCAGTTTTCCTGAGGCAGGACTCACTTTGCTCTCCAGCCAGGAGCAGGGTAAGTCCAGCTGTGTTTTCCCTGATACTGAGTCCTCAAGGTGCTGCCAAGGACGTGAGGATTTGGGCAGAGTGTGATGCTTCAGCCAGCTCTGGTCCCACAAAGCTGTGGCAGAGAGGACCCCCAAGAAGGATTCTTTAGGATTTTGCATGGAATTCTTCCTTTTCCCACAGAGCCAAGCTGGCTGGTTGTTGTCAAGCTGAGTGTGGGCATATCTAAGTTCTCTTCCCAAGGGAGGAGCAGTGTTTGGCCACCAATTCTGTTCCTCTGTGATGTCTGGGCTGGTGCATCCTGGATTTACTGGGGGTCATTCCCCACTGGAGGGGAAGGGCAGGGCAGGATGGGGCAGGTGGGGTTGGCAGCACTCCCACGGGTGCAGCACCTCCCTGCAGAGGCCCTGTGGAATATGAGGTGCTATCCACAGCAGGGTCTGTTGGCATGAGCCACATCTGGCAGGAATTTCTGGGATGCTGGGAGCCAGCTGGGAGATACAGAGTGGGGCCAGGATGGAGCTGTGTAGAGCACATGGAATAAGGGGCCAGGTCTGAGCACAACCATGGGAAAGGCTCCTGAGGCAGAACTTTCGGAGCTGGGTGAGCTCAGAGCTCTGTTTTCACCTCTATTCCAAGTGGATTTGCTGTATTTATATGGACAACTATCCCTCAGCACCCCAATAGTGTATCTTCTATCCCTATAGCTGGAACTGGGAAATGGTTGGGGATCTTGGATGGATTTCCACTAGGGGTGAATGGGGGACTCCCCTCATGGGAGCGGGATGAGAGCTGGGGCTTGGCTGTGCCCTTGCTGCCTTTTCCCAATGAAAAGGAGGTGCTGCCCTATCCTGACCCCACATGCCTGTGTCTGTGTGACCTGGGGAGGCTTTGCAGCACCTCCTGGGCGAGCTGCAGCCCCGGGAGCTGACGCTGACACGAGCCAGGTTTCGGAGCCGGGCGCAGGAGGCTGGCGAGGCCTCGCCTCGGCAGAGCAGCCAGGGGAACAGCTTGTGACAGCCTCTCTCCCTCTCCGAGCGCCTGCTGGGGTGCGTTCCCTAACCTTTCCTGCCTCGTTCCACTCCTGTGTTTCTCTCTCTCTCCTCTTTTTTTTTTTTTTTTTCTCCCTTCCCTTTCCCCTAACTGTAAATGCGCCATAAAAATGGATCAAATTGCTTAAATCACTGTCATTAAATCAGTGTGAGTCCCCCCTCCGCCCCTGTGCTCGAAGCCTGGCAGAGAACATTTGTTCCAAAGGCTGAACAGCCGTCTTATTGCTCTGAAAGCATATTTGCTGCTTGATGGAAGGAGGAGAGGAGGAGAAAAACAGCCTGCAAGGGAAGGAGGGGGGGTGAAACCACCGGGGGCTGGCTCTCCTTGGACACAGAGGGGGGAGCAGGGGCTGTATCCTGCAGGCTGGGCCCATGGGAGGTGATGGGGTGACAGAGATGAGGGCACTGGGGCACCCCTGGGGTTGGCTTTGATGGTGAAGTTGGGGTTTAATGGTACAGGGGTGGTGAGGATCCCAGTGCCGGCACAGACCACACAGCCCCATCCTGCAATCCTCCAGAATGCTCTCCAGTGAAGCCCAGCAGTGATGCTGTGGAACAGCTCGCCCTGGTGCAGCACAGGAGAGCAATGAATTCCCAGTAAACAGGGCAGGCTGGGCTGGTGAACCTTCCTGAGGCCCTGGGTTGATAAAGCCCTGCCAGTCCCAGCTTAAAGAGCGGCTTTAGACCCGCTGGTGTTTGCACATCCGAATAAAAAGCTTTTGCAAACGCTCACCACAGGCCCAGGGGAGCTGGGGAAAAGTGATTGCTCTGTGAATTCGGAGTATTTTGGGAGCCTGGGTTTTGGCACGGCAGCGATGGAGGCAGAGACAAGGCTGGCTCCAGGAGCTGACGCCGGCACGGGGCCACACGGGGGAATGCAGGAATGCTCCTACCCAGGTGGTCTGGAAAATCCCTAGAGAGAGCAACGCGAACGCCGGGGAGAGCCGGGAGCTGGAGGTGGATCAAAGGGCTGGGGAAGGGGCTGCCACAGGTGGCAGGTGCTGGCAGGGAGAGCACATCCCAAAGGCACCGCTGTGCCGAGCCCTCCTGCTTTTCCAGAGCTCTGGGCTCTTGCAAAACCTTGCACTCACCAGCGGCTTTCTGGTGCTCTGTCCCCAGGAGGGTTCCTCAGAAGAAGCTGGTTAGGGTTTCTCAGGGGATGCTGGTTAGGGTTCCTCAGAGGATGCTGGTTAGGGTTCCTCAGGGGAAGCTGGTTAGGGTTCTTCAGAGGATGCTGGTTAGGGTTTCTCAGGGGATGCTGGTTAGGGTTCCTCAGAGGATGCTGGTTAGGGTTCCTCAGAAGAAGCTGGTTAGGGTTCCTCATGGGATGCTGGTTAGGGTTCCTCAGAGGATGCTGGTTAGGGTTTCTCAGGGGATGCTGGTTAGGGTTCCTCAGGGGATGCTGGTTAGGGTTTCTCATGGGATGCTGGTTAGGGTTCCTCAGGGGATGCTGGTTAGGGTTCTTCAGGGGATGCTGGTTAGGGTTCCTCAGGGGATGCTGGTTAGGGTTCTTCAGGGGATGCTGGTTAGGGTTCTTCAGGGGATGCTGGTTAGGGTTTCTCAGGGGATGCTGGTTAGGGTTCCTCAGGGGATGCTGGTTAGGGTTTCTCAGGGGATGCTGGTTAGGGTTCCTCAGGGGATGCTGGTTAGGGTTTCTCAGGGGATGCTGGTTAGGGTTCCTCAGGGGATGCTGGTTAGGGTTCCTCAGAGGAAGCTGCTTCCCCCTGCATCCATGAGCCAGGACATCACCTCCTGCCCTGGAGCTGCCTCTGGGCTCTGCCTGAGCACTGAGGATGGGACTGAAGTTGTCTCCAGGACCAAAACCTGACCCCGGGGGTGCTGTGCTGCCCATGGACCACGGCAGGGCTGGTTGTAACCTCCTGCTGCAGCGATCCCAGCTCCAAAGCCCTGAGGAAAGCAGGAAGATCATTTATACCAATGAGATGTGCTGGAGCAGATCCCCGTGTGTGGGGCAGAGCTGGGGGGCACAGCCCTGCTCCTGCCTCTGCCCTGGGTGCAGGAGCTAAAAACCAAACTGCACAAGAGCTCTGAGGGCTGGAGAGCTGCCTGAATTTCCACAGATTAAAAACGCACCAGCTCGGAAAGGCTGCCCTGAGGCTGGGGAAAGGCTCAGCACGCTGGGGATGCCTCTGGGCACTGCTTTAGGGAGCCAAGGTGGCCCTGCCCAGCCCTTTGGATGTTCCAGGCTGGCAGGGACTCCCATGCCCTTGAAGACCCCGCGGATGGTGAGCAGGGACCCCCTACCACGAGATGGGATCTGACTGGAACCTTTCCAGGCTCCCCCTTGGAAATGGGAGCACGGAGAGGGCAACGCAGCCGTTCCCTCCTCGTGAGCTTTGCAGATTAATTATTCCCAGGGTAAGGAGCTGCTTAATGGCTCTCCCCCTCCACCCCCCCTTCCCATGGGAAACGGCAGGGACAGCTTCTCCTTGTCCCTCAGGGGTGATGCATGTCAGGCTTAATCCCTGAGCATCCTGCTGCTTTACTGGGGACACTCAGAGCTGATCCTTGGCCCTGGTCTGAATCAGGAACAGCTCCCTTAAGGGCAGCAGCAGTGGGTTAGCATCTCCTGATGCTGTGGAACAGGAATGCTCCATGGAGGAAAGCAGGATTGATTGGAATAATCAGGTTTTGTTTAACCATATTGAACTTTAGGGTGAGGGGCAACTCCCCCGTTCCCAGCTTTTGGTCTTTGCTTTGGTTTCTGAGTGCCTGAGGGCAGCAAATCTGTCTTGATAGAAGTGCTAATGGAGAAAAAAATGGATATTAATTCAGGGGAAGTGTTTCCAGACAGGGATTCATCTTTGTAAGCACCACTGAAGCTGCTCTGCTCAAAGCAGGAGCAATGATTTTTTCCAGCTGCATCCCACAAGGATGCTGAGGGACAAAGCTCATTTTGGGCTCTTTTGGACCAGATACAGACCTGGGGATCTCACAGCTGGTGGTGGCAGACCATCCAAAAATCCACTTTACCTCCAGGTTCTACATGCCATGAGGCAGTACAGAGGAGAGGGGGTGACTTTCCTTCTTTCCTCCCCAAAAACCCTCTGAGAAGCAGAGATGTGTCATCACCCCAGGCATGGTCCAGCCCTTGGCTTGATTTCTTTCAGCCAGGCATCCCAGGATCAGGAATTTCTGCCCAGGGATGGAGGGGAGGAGGGAGCAGATCCCTCCTGGCAAAGGCAGTGGCTGTCATGGAGCCCTCACAGCTCCCTTCAGACCAGGTGTGTGTTCATTGCTTCCTGCTGGGAAGGGCGACAGCTGGGATCTGTTTGCTCAGGAACTTGTCAGGACCTTGTGGGCTCAGCCACCCTCTGCCCCTGCCTGCCTGGAACCCTGCAGAAGGGATAAATCCCGGCAAACCTGGCCTGGCACAGGGCTGTGAGCTGCTTCACCAGGAGATCCACCTTGTTCTGGGGGCTGGTCACCTTCTGAGGTTAGGAAGCCATCAAAGACCTCTTTGCATTGGCCAAACACTCAAAGAAATTCATCCAGATGTGCCTAGGAGTGACTAGAATTGCCAACAATGGCCTGAAAAATTGAGCCATGATGTTCCTCAACATAGAGAACCAACTTTCTCACCTCCTCAATGGCTGGACTGTCTTTCTCCTTGAGCATTGTTTTAAAAATTGAACCATGATGTTCCTCAACATAAAGAACCCCCTTTCTCACCTCCTCAATGGCTGGACTGTCCTTCTCCTTGAGCACTTGTTTTCTGTTGGGAGTTAGGATTTTTCCTTCTCTCGTGGAATTTTGTCCCATCTGTTGCTAAGAGAAAATAACGACCGGTATTTAAGAGACAAAGGAAATGGCCAAGATGGGTGAAGGGTGCAGCTGGCTACTCTCTTACCTGAGTGGTTTTCTCTTTGGAAGGGCAAAGATACCTCGAGATTTTGGTGGGGGCTGAGGGGCTGGACTTGGCTCCTCTTGCTCTTGGCATCTGAGGGGAGACAGGCAGGGGTTGCTATTGGGAGAATTCACCACCATTGCAGGGTTCTGTCTCCTGCTGCAAACAAAGTTCTGCTCATGGGAGCAACCATTGCACTGGGACTTTATAACACTCAACCTCAGTGGGAGGTGCCCTCACCATCTTTATGGTGAGGGGCAACTACCCCGTTCCCAGCTTTTGGTCTTTGGTTTCTGAGTGCCTGAGGGCAGCAAATCTATCTTGACAGAAGTTTGTGCCTTAGGGGAGAACCCAGAACCCTGGGCCCTTTCCCCCTCCAGACGAGCCTATTTCAGCCGCGTTCCCAACCCGGCTGCCGCTGCCCTGAGTTTTTCGCTACACTGCCTGCCGGGACACCCTGTGGCTCATTCTACGTTTGCAGAGTTTCAGATACATCTTTAACTCCTGTGGGATCTGCTCCTCCCTGCCCCTCCAGCCGCCGTTCCTGCTGCGGCCTGCCCTTGCCATCTATCCTGCCCGCCAGCCCCGCGTGAGGGAGCCCTGCGGCACCACAGCGCCCCTGGCGGCTCGGAGGAACCCGCGCCACAGCGCCCCTGGTGGCTCGGAGGAACCAGCGCCACAGTGCCCCTGGTGGCTCGAAGGAACCGCACCACAGCGCCCCGGTGGCTCGGAGGAACCAGCGCCACAGCGCCCCTGGCGGCTCGGAGGAACCAGCGCCACAGCGCCCCTGGCGGCTCGGAGGAACCCGCGCCACAGCGCCCCTGGCGGCTCGGAGGAACCGCGCTCACCCTGCCCGGCCGGCAGCCAGCAGCGCCCCTGGTGGCCGTGCTGGGAACTGCAGTGCAGGGGACGCGCCCCCTGGCGGGAGAGGCGGCGCTTGGGTTTTTACTTTTTTTGTTGTTTGTTTGCCTTTTTATACATCCTAGCAAAGCAATGTTGTTCTTTTCCCCTTAATGTCACCTGAAAGCATCTTAATTTCAAAGTTATAATAATTTGGAGGGAAGGGGGTCATATTTTTTTGCCGTTCCAAGGGTGGTTCCCGCCTTCCTTGGCAGACACCTGTCTTTCAAACCAAGATGCTTTTCCAGGAGTGGTGTCCACCTGTCAAATGGACCCCGAGGCCAAGAATCTGGCAGAACACAGCTAGACAAGGCTGGTGGGAGCTGTGCTTGCTCCTCCAGCCTCTCTGTGGTTCCTGCCCTTCCCAGTGCTGGTGGTGCTGGTGGGCTCTGGGTTGATATCTGGGAGCACCTTGAGTTTCTCTGCTCCAGTGAACTTCTGCTTCCCACTCCTCTGCCAAAACCAAAGCATTTCCAAGCCACTCTGGTGCTCCTAAGCCATGTGGGGTCACATCTATTCCTTCACCCTAATGAGAGAAGGGAACTGGGACCAGTAAGGAAAAAATGGGAAGAGCTGACATGAAAGTGAAGAGTGAGGGAAAGCTGTGAGGGCTGAGGACACATCTGGGGATGCTTTTCTCCAGACACAAAGAGGATGCTGGGTGGATTGGGATGCACAGCTTGAATCCATGGACTCTTGGGAACACCAGATCTACCTGGGAGGTGGGACAGTGGTGGGAATGAAAGGGACGTCTCTGCTGGGAGGAACACCTGGGGCAGGGAGGAGGATGCAGCCTGGTTGTAGCTGCCTGGGAACCTCTTGAGCTCTGGAGCTTTTTCCTGAGGAGGCCCCACAAATCCCACGGTGGGATCTTGGCTCGGATTGCACAGAACAGCGTATGGATCCAATAGAGCACAACCCCTGCTTGTCAGAGCTGCCGCCGAGCTCCAGCAGATGCAAAGTTTCGAGGAAATTGTGGTTTCTCCATGTGTCTCTGAACCAAACAGGATCCAAACAGGGTCCTTCTCCTCCACCTCCTGCTCTCGCTGGGAGGTAGCAGGACAGCAGGATGCTTCTCTCCCTGCTTTCCTCCCCTGAAGGGATGCAGGAGGGGATGTGATTCCCTGCACATGGCTTTCCCTGGGGAGCTGTGCTGGTGGAAGAATAATCCCTTATGTATTTGGAGAGCAAAGCTGTTGGTGGCAGCCTGCTCCAGCATCCCCACGCAGGTAACAGCACCCAGGCGTCATTGCTGGGCTCGTTTTCAATTAAAAACTGATTTGCTACAGCACTTTGCTGACCTTCAGCCTGGCAGGCTGCTGCTCTGCAGGAGAAATCAGCCCCACTCCCCACCTCCCTCCCTCCCTCCCTCCCTCCCTGCTCTTGTTTCCTTCCCCCATGCCCGAGATAACTCTCTGTCTTGCTCTGTCATCATGTCTTTATCTTAACCCTACAGATTTTTCCCTTCCCCAGCGAGCTGGATGATTTCTTAATGCTTATTGACAGGGGTTTGTGAGCATGATATAGGACCGGGGAGCAGGACACAGAGGAACCTGGGGGAGGTCCGTGCTCCTGGTGCCAGGAGGGGCTACGCTCAGACAACACCCTCGGCTCGCCTGACAGACCCATGGCTGTGCCCACACCCTGCAGCTGATGCTGCTGCATGACCAGGATCCCACTGGATTCTCCTTCCCCAGGGTGCTGAGACATCTCCCATCCCAAATTTGTGCCAGCACTGCTGCTGCATAACCAGGATCCCAAGGAATTCTCCGTCCCCAGGGTCCTGAGACATCTCCCATCCCCAATTTGTGCCTGATACTGCTGCATAACCAGGCTCCCACGAGATTCCCTTTTCCTGGGCCTCTTGAGGCACCTCCCCACTGCTCACAGAGCACCATCCCTCCCTCCTCCCCGTGTGCCTTGGAGCTTTCAAGGCCGTGCTGTGGGCAGGAATTGCCAGGCAGGCTCTGGCTCAGCAGCTCTGGTGCCAAGCCTGGGGACCCGCAGGCAGGGCAGCTTTGGCCGGGCCCTCTGCCAGTGCTGGGACTGCAACGACAGCTTTGGATTTAGCAATCTGCAGACTTTGCCTTCCGGATGCCAGCCTCCCCGTACCTCCTGTGGATTTGCTTATGAGAGGGAAAATTACGGAGCTTTGGAGGGAGGGAGGAGGGAGTTACCTGTTGGGATGGGCACTTTTCTCCTGGGGATGGAGATGGGGGTGGGAGGAAGCGTGACTCCAGGGTAGGCTGCAATCCCCTGGGGGTGGAGATTGGATCTCTGCCCCAGAGATTTGATTTATTTCCTGGAGATTTGATTTATTTCCTGCGTGGAAGGCATTGCCCAGCTCGGCTGAGTGTCTCTGCAGGCTCAGCTAGCAGCAGTGCCTGTAAGGAAAAGCCTTAAGTGAGAGATAACAGGGACATGGGACCAGAAGGGCTCTTTGCCAGCCAGGGCGGTGGCACAGGCACACTCTGCTTTGCCGAGGCGGTGGCAGCCGGGCTGAGCACGGGCACACTCAGCACACAGTGGCATCAAGGGACAGCGGTGACCCGGCCAGCCCGGCTGAGCCCCCGCGGTGGGAGCCGGGCTGTCCCCGCTCTCCCCGTCCCTGGACCAGCAGAGGGCAACAGTGACCTTTGCAACCGCCTTGTCCCCAAAAAATCCCCCTCCCTGCACCTGGGAGGCTCGGCCGGTGCATCCCGGCTGCGGGGGACACGGGGACCCTGGGTGGGCCCATGGTTCTGTCCTGAGAGCACTCAGCATCTGCTGTGCAGAGTGGTGGCACCTGGACTGGTGACCCCATCGGTGCAGTGACAGTTGCCACCTTGGAGCTCATCCATGGGAAGGAGTAATCACCCCAAAGTGGGAATGAGTGATCGTCTCAGTGATGGCTCCGAGGTGGGACTCGTCACCCCATCCATGACCCATTAATGAGCTCCAATGTGGGCTATAATCCAGGGAAAGCTGCTCTGAGCCCGAATTTTGGGCCTGAGCAGGGCCTGGAGCTGCCCCCAGGGGTGATGGGGTTACCAGCAGCAGAGCTGCAGTTTCCCAGCCTGTGAATCCTCCCCGTGGACACAATTTCAGGTAACAACCAGTCGACGAGAAGTGCTTGGATGCTTCCTTGAAGCCCGAGGAACATCCCTGGCGCTTTGGGAGGGAATGACTCGCGGGAAATGCGCCGGGATGGGCTGTGGGATGCGGATCTGGAGGAACGAGGCTGCAAAGTGCGAGATGGGCGCAGCCAGAGCCGGCTCAGCTGCAGCAGGACGAGCGCCGAGGGACCTGAAACCCAGACAAGATGTGAACCATCACCCGCAAGCCTCAGCGGCCAGCCCCTCCGCAATTAGCCTCCTGAACCAGCCAGCGGGCTGAAGCCGCAATTTTCTTTCTGCAACAGCTCTCTCCCTCGACCTGCGCCAAGGTCACCCCCAGAGCGGTCGTTAGCGCCGCATGGAGCTCCCATTAACGCCCCGAGGCACCGGCAGGGGCGGCGGGGCAGCCCCAGCCCTGCCGGCCCGAGGGGAGGGAAGGGGGCCCTTCGATCCTCCCGCAGCAGCCGTGGGAGTCGATCCATTTGCTGCAATGAATGGGAAACGCTTGAAAGGCTAAACCTCAAATGAGGTATTGACTATCTGCCGAGCCGGGCAGCGCTACCTGCCGCAAGCTGAGCCCCGCTCCCATCGCTCTGGGTGTGCCTAAATCCCCTGGACCCCTCCCCAGGCTGTGCCAAAGGGGCTGCTGGCATCCCAGCGCAGGGATGCTGGAGCGGGCATCACCTTGGCATCAGGTGTTCCAGTGCCCGCTCGCCAGGGAGCCGGAGCCTTCTGTGGGGCTGAGCTGCAAGGCGAGACAGTAGGGCTGAAATCCTGCCGTCACGCTTGGGTTAATATTAAACCATTAAATGTGCTCAGCTCTTAATAGAGGGGCTGGTTGGAGCCTTAACCCTGTGTTTGCTGGCAGTGTCCGCCTCTCCTCTGCCAGGGATGGCAGTCCTGGCCCTGCTTTGCACGTTCTGCCTGCCGAGGTGTTTGCTCTGCAGGCTGTTTTCTTCTATTTTATTTAATTTCATTTAATTTCATTTTCATTTCCACCCCCCCCCCTTCCAGATATTCTCCTGCCTCTTTTCCCGCTCCCAAATCCAAGGCCACCCCACCAAATATGTTTTTAAAAGTCTATTCATTCGAAATGCCGCGGTACTCTGCAAAAAAACGGTGTTTGAACAAACTCGAAATCATACTTTAAAGAAAACACAGCTGTTTAATTACAGCCTGCATGCAAAGCAGCCTCCATCATGTGAGTGGAGGAGCTGGGTGCTGACTGTGTGTTTGGCCTCTGATCCCCTTTAATCTCCGCAGTCAAAGGATTTTGGTTTGATTTCCTTTTATTTCCCCACCCGCCTTGGAATCTGCAACCAATTTGTTGTTGTTGTTTGGGAAATAAACCCCAGGGAAAAGGTCTGGATCCGGCAGAGCCGGGCTCGCACCGGCTCTCGCCGTGCCGCCTCCCGGTTACCCCAGCGCCAAGAAAAAAATCTGTTTTCCCTTTGCCCATCCTGCTCTGCTGTTTTTGGCCCGTCTCTCTCCCGCCCCGAAGGAGCCGATGACTTTCGCATCTGCTGCTGCATCTGTTTTCCCCATCGGGTCCGAGAGCGCCGAGAGCTTCAGCTGGGAACGGGAACCACTGCCGAGCCAGGGCTGGGGGGGAAAACCTTCCTCCAAAGTGCCTCCTCCGCGAGGAATTGAGTGTGAAAACCAGGGGTGTGTGCGAGCGGCTGGGTGTTCCATGGAGCCCTTCAGAGGTGGGAAATCCAGCCCCGAGTTTTGGGCAGTGACAAGAAGATGGGGATTCCAGTGGCACAGCCGCCCCCCCGCATCATATTTTTGGGATGGGGAGTTTTATGGGGATGCTGAGAGTAGCAGGCTGTGGTTTTGGGGATGCTGAGAGTAGCAGGCTGTGTTTTTGGGGATGCTGAGGGTAGCAGGCTGTGTTTTTGGGGATGCTGAGGGCAGCAGCCTGTGTTTTTGGGGATGCTGAGGGCAGCAGGCTGTGTTTTTGGGGATGCTGAGGGTAGCAGGCTGTGTTTTTGGGGATGCTGAGGGCAGCAGGCTGTGTTTTTGGGGATGCTGAGGGCAGCAGGCTGTGTTTTTGGGGATGCTGAGGGCAGCAGGCTGTGTTTTTGGGGATGCTGAGGGCAGCAGGCTGTGTTTTGGGGGATGCTGAGGGCAGCAGGCTGCTTGGCGGGTGAGGACACACAGATGTTGCTGCAGGCTGCAGCTCCAGGTTCATCCTGGTACAAATCCAGCGCTTCCAGGCTCTGCCTGAGGGGGATCCAACAGCAGCGAGCAACAAGGCAAACAACCCCTGGCCCTGGATTAAAGCACAGAGCTCCAGGCCAGCCCTGGTTTGCATGGCTGGGGGGCGGCCGGGGGCTGTCCCCGAGCTGCAGGGGCAGGGTTGGTGTCCCAGGGGATTGCTGGCTGCAGAGCAGGACCACCAGGGCAGCAGGATGAGCTCCCTGGGCTCCGGCCGTCAGTTGTTCATCCAAACAAGATGTGGGCAAGGTGGGAGGGTGAGTGTCCTCATGGTGTCTGGGGTCACCAGCTGTTGGGGGCAGTGAGTGATGTCTCCTTGTTTCCCTGAGGTGACCCCGGGCTAACTTTGGCCAGGCTGCACACAATCCCAATCTTTCCCTGTGCCTCCCCTTGCCCTGCTGAGCTTTACCCCGTGCCTCCAGCCCTGCCAGCCCCTGCCTGGACCCCGCACCTTCCAAGGGCTCCAAGCTGTGCCCAGCTCCAGCCTCCAGCTTTGATTCCCCCTTGGAGGCTGCACCAGCCTTTCATTGCTCTCTGCTCCTCCGTGCCCGGTGCCTGTGCCATGAGCCTTTCCAGGCGAACATTAAAGCCTTTGTCTGCTTGGGAGTGCGGAGCAGACCATTTAGGAGGAATTAGTGGTTACATTGAAAGGGGAAAATAAGGGCTCCTGGGTTAAATGCACTTTAAATGTCTTAATAATTGCAATTGGCCGACTCGTTCCTCCCCGGAGCCAAAAGCCTGTAATATGGGAAGCTTTGCTCTAATCAAGAGCAGCGCCGATACCTTATGTAGGAAGCCACATAGGATGGAGGGAATTATTTCCCAGCGCTGCCCGTCTGTCATCCCCGGGCTGCCGGCCGGCCCCTCGGAACCCGCCGGTCACAGAGGTGGCTTTGGGGCGGCTCCGAGCCCCAGGGATTGCAGCCACGCTCCGTGCTCCCAGCCGGGGTGGCCTTGCCTGTGGCAGTGCCTTGCTTGTGGCAGTGCCTTGCTTGTGGCAGTGCCACCCCGGCGCTGTGCCCCTGTCAGTGCCATCCAGGTGGCTGGCGGAGCCCCCGAGCACACACGGCCCGGCTCCCTGGCTCCAGCCGCCGCACAACCACGTCATCCATCAGCGATGACAAGCTCCTTTTGCAAGGAGCCTTTGTTGGCACCCGGTGCCGAGCCAGGCGAGGGGGGAACGCGGGGCTGGCTCGGCTTGCGGCAGACCTCCAAGGCGAGAGCGCCGGCCCCGGGTGAGGAGCAGCCCCCTCCCTGCCTGCCAGCAGCCGGGGGAGGGAGGTTAAAAGGTGCAGCTTGGAGGAGGTTAAAAGCAAAGCAGCTTTTAATTTATAACGTGGCCGAAAGAGAAATGGTAGCCAAAAAAGATAAAGATGCTGAAATAGCTGGAATTCTCCAGCCGCCGCGACTCCGAAGGGTAAAGCCGCTGGAATGTGTGTGTGTGTGTGGAGGGTGGGGGTTCTGCTCTGTCCCCCCCGGGGTGTCCCCCACATCCCCCCTGGCAGAGACAGGAGGTGGTGATGCCCAAGGATGCCCTGGTACCCATGCAACCCCACCAGTGACTGTGGGGTGCAAGTCTGCCCCTGCTCCCACCCCCTTGGCTGATTTTGCAGCAGAATTGGACCTGCTGCCCCCCGGCCTGGGTGAGGGCAGGCTCGGAGGTGCTCCCAGGGCAGGGCTGGGGGCCAAAGCGCCTCCGTGCTTGGGCTCAGGGCTGGGCTCGGGCTTTCCGAGCTCAAACTGAACGGCTGCCCGAGGAGGAGGAGGAGGCTGCTCCTGCCCTGGAAAGCAGAATGAGCAGAGCTGCCCCCCCAGCTGGGTGCACCCCCACGGCAAGGTGGGTGGCAGAGAAGGGGTGCAAGCCAGAGGGGAGGTCTGCTCTTCCAGACGGGCCATAAGGCCGGGTCTGCCCTTCTCCAAGGTCCTTTGCAGCTCGGGTTTCTCAGATCTGGGTAACCTTCAAGCAAGGCCGGCCTTTAGCACCTGGCTGCATCGCTCAGGGCTCGGCCACCGGCCCGTGACGGGGACCAGCCCGCTCCCCATCTGCTCCCTTCCCTCTCCCCATGCACTCACAATAGCCCATTCACAAACCCATCCCGGCTCTTGGAGAGAGGAGGAGGAGGGAAAGAGCCATCAAACCCTGTCTAGATGGGGAAACACCCCCAAAAATGAGTGGGAGTGATCCATCCACTCACTGCCACACTTGCAGGGATGGGGCAAAACTCATCCCAGCTCCAGGGGTGAAATGCCTCTGTCAGGGGGGCTTGAGATGGAGCTGGTGATGCCTGTGTTGACTTCCCGTGCTGTGCTCCATGCTGGGTAAGCCGGCTGGAGCTCTATTTTGGGGTCCGGGAGAGGAGAGATGCCCCAGAGCAGCCCTGCCCTGAGGATGCTCGGTGGGAGCTGTGCGTGTCCTGGCGCCCTGCTGGAGAATCCAGCGCTCTCCCCGGGCTGGCAGCACCTCCAGACACGGGTCAGGGGGAGAAAGAAGGAGCTGCTGGAGCTCTGCAAAGTGCAGGGCCCGGCTGTGGGTTGGCCTCGCAGGGCCTGGCAGAACAAGGTGTCCCTGTGTGGCTCTGGCAGCGCGCCGGGCGCGGCTCGGCCGCAGACACCGCTCGTGTGTCTGCCAGAGCTGCTGCCTGAGCTGGGCTGGGTGTGCACACACACCCCTGCTCTGAGCTGGGCTGGGCTGGGTGTGCACACACACTCCTGATCTGAGCTGGGCTGGGCTGGGTGTGCACACACACTCCTGATCTGAGCTGGGCTGAGTGTGCAAACACACCCCTGCTCTGAGCTGGGCTGGGTGTGCACACACACACTCCTGATGTGAGCTGAGCTGGGTGTGCACACACACACCCCTGATCTGAGCTGGGCTGGGTGTGCACACACACACCCCTGATCTGAGCTGGGCTGGGTGTGCACACACACACCCCTGATCTGAGCTGGGTGTGCACACACACACCCCTGCTCTGAGCTGGGCTGGGTGTGCACACACACACTCCTGATCTGAGCTGGGCTGGGTGTGCACACACACCCCTGATCTGAGCTGGGCTGGGTGTGCACACACACACCCCTGCTCTGAGCTGGGCTGGGTGTGCACACACACACCCCTGCTCTGAGCTGGGCTGGATGTGCACACACACACCCCTGATCTGAGCTGGGCTGGATGTGCACACACACACCCCTGATCTGAGCTGGGCTGGACATCCATACCCAGTCCTGTGCTCTGGAGCTGGGCTGGATGTGCACACACGTCCCTCTGCTCTGGAGCTGGACATCCACACCCAGCCCCTGCTCTGCAGCCTGGATCTCGGCTGCATGTGCACACCCAGCCCTGTGCTCTGGAGCTGAGGTGGACATCCATACCCAGCCTGTGTTCTGGAGCCTGGAGCTGGGCTGGAGGCTGGACATCCACACCCAACCCATGCACTGGGGCCCAGAGCTGGATGTGCACACCCAACCCATGCTCTGGAACCTGGAGCTGGGCTGGACATCCACACACAGCCCCCTGCTCTGATTCTGGGCTGGATGTGCACACACAGCCCCTGCTCTGATTCTGGGCTGGATGTGCACACACAGCCCCTGCTCTGGAGCCTGGAGCTGGACGTGCACACCAAGCCCTGTTCTCTGGAAGCTGGAGCTGGATGTACACCCAGCCCTGGTGCATCTCTGGAGCTGGGCTGGATACCCACACCCAGCCCTGTTCTCTGGAGCCAGGGCAGGTCAGAGCCTCCTGTCCCAGCCTCACCAGCCCTGCCTGCACGGATGGATGCTCTGACCCAGTTATTGGCTCTTTGCTATTGCAAACTCCAGCCAGGCATGAAAACCAGGGCTGGGCCTGCCTGCATGGACGTGGGGGAACTTTTGGGATTTTTTTTGCCTTCCCAGCCCTTCCCCAAGCAGCACAAAACCACCCAGGGCATCCCGGGTGGTGTCAGCAGAGTCAGGCTGAGTTGCTGACACTCATTTCAACTCCCTGGTTTCTCCTCTCCATGGTTCATTTTCCTTCTCTTCATCTGGGAGATGGGACAAGAGGCTCCCTTGATTTTTTTCCATGGTGTTTGTAACAGCAAACCCTGTGCCTGTGGTTGTTTAATGGGAACAGTGTTAAAGCACTGGAGTTTATTTGTTGCAGCACCCCCAGGCTGCCAGGCATCCCTTCCCAATGGGATTGGAAGCAAAATCCAGGATAGGCAGCCAAATTATCCATGTTTTGTTTGTGTGGCAAGAGGCAACAGCTCTTGGGATGGCACAGCCCTGCTGTTGGGGTGGAAAAGCCTGGGATGCTTCCCCTCTAGGAAGAAAAAATCCCATTTTCCGGTGTCTGCAGGGAAATCTGAGGACATGGGGGTGTATTTCTCTTCCACACTTGCACAGACACAGCTTCCAGCATCCCTTTGGCCAGAGAGGAGCCTCATCCCATCTCCCATCCATATGCCAGCTGAGGTCTGCCTGGCTGCTTTTATCCCAGGCTTTAATACAGATAATATCATTACCAGGAGCTAATGGAGCAAGAGTACCTCAACTTCCCCACTCCTTGCTGCACCTTCCTTATTCACTTTGAGTTATTTAGAGGGAAAAAGAAGTAAAAACCAGGGCTGAGCCCTTCCCCATCCCCACTGCTACAGCAAACCCCTTAATGCCATCCCTGGAACAGGAACAGCTCCAGCTGCTGGCCTGGGAAACAAAAGGGGATTTTTTGCCCCCATGGCTTTATTATTATGGGAATACCCAGTGCCCTGCTCAAAGCCATCTCAGGCAGATGTTCTCATCCTGAAAATCCCACCTCCTGAGATCCCTCTTCCCTAGTGCTCCTCAGCCCTGGTGCATGGGATGAGGACGGAGCTCCTTCCTCCTGCACTATCCTGAATGGGAGCGGACACCAGAGGGAATCTCCGTGGATAAGTGGTGATGGGGAGGGTTGTTTTCCCTGCTAGAAGCTGCTTTGCTGCTGAAAAAGCTGCTTTATTTCACCCCAGGTAAGTCCCACCCCAGAGCTTCCCTGCAGCAAAAGCTCCAAACCCAGCAGGTCCACCCAGGAGGGTGCCCGTGGCCCAGCACGGGGAGTTATTTCATCCTGAAATTAAAGCATCTCCTCTCCCTGCTCTGCTTTCACCCCGAGCCTCAGCAGACACCGCCGAGCTTTTCCCAGCTCGTTAAGTTCAGGCCTGAGCTTTGAAACGGCAGCGCCGTCCCTGCGCTGGGACACCGGGTAAAAATAACGCCGGGGGGATGAAAGGGGATTTGCCATTTGTAGTTGGACTGCTGGAAGCTGTGCTTCCCTGGCAAGTCATCGGGGCACTGCGCGGGGGCTGCTGCCGTGCCTCCCACCCCGTGCGGGCTCTTGGCTGCGGTGTGCTGGAGGCCTCACTGTAAGGTTTTCTGTGAGCTGTTTAGGTGGCCTGGAAAGGCCCAGGGATGGCCTTGGAGAGCCGATGCTTCAAAGGACGAGGAGAGACTTCTGATCTTGTCTCGGTCTTGGTGTTTATTAATTGTTTATCTAAAAGATTTTCTTTCAGCCCGACAGAGGTCTGCACAGCAAGTCAGCCATGGGCACACTCCCCAAGCCCCCGGGCGGTCACTTATCTTTATACCCAAAGTTACGTGTACAATATTTATAATTTTTCTCCAATACTTTCTACTCTTATTAACCGGTGCACTTTTAGTAATAACCAATCCCAAAGTGCCACCACCACCACAGAAGATGGAGGCCAAGAAGAAGAAGAAGAAGAACAGGACACGCCCCAATTCCTCCATCTTACTTCTTTAGACCCCCCTGTACCAAAATCCTAAACCCTGTGTTTTACACTTTAACTAACTTATCCCTTCACCATTCACCCAGTGAATTCCTCCCAGTCCTCATACAGGTCTCATCTCCTGTGTAGGATCAAAATCCTGCCACCAGACACTTCTGGCAACATTCCAGGATTCCCGAGCCCCCCAAGGGTGGTCTTGGCCTCTCTGCACCTCCATCCTGAGGTGCTGAGATCCCACACCTCACCAGCGTGGAGCTGCTGTGCCAGATGGGAAATGTGTTGTTTTGCAGCCTGTGTTAAATATTTTTTAACCTAGAAGCCGTTAACAAATAAAAACTCTGTGGTATAGAGCAAGGTGATGCTCCTTGTGCTGCTTTTCCATCACAGCGTGCCCAAGGGCTGCAAAAAGCAACTCAGAGGCTCCTCTCTCCTTATCAAACTGAGCACAACCTCTGGTTTTCCAGTGGCTGGGTGTCAGGATGGCAGCAGGGAAAATCTGCCTCCAGATCCAGCTGGATTAGGACTCCGCAGCCTGAGATTTCCTCTTGTGCCCGTGGTTTTTATCACCATCAATGTCCCCACAGATGGTCCTGCTGTCCATATAATGGCCTAGGAGATATTTATTTCTTGGGAAAGGAATTAATCCATGCCTTTAATCCTGCTGAGCTCCCAGCTTTGCTGCTGGGGAGCTGTGAGGAATTCCTCAGGTTAGCACTGAGCTCTGTTCTGAGGAAAAAAACAGAAATAATTTCCTTTCCACGGGCTGGTTCTCCCTGCTTAATGCTTCCTCTGCAGCTCTCCTATCCCTCTGCATCCCATTGCCCCAAGGCCTGATCCTTCTGCTTCTGCATTTCTGCATTGGCTTCCCTGCAGGGAGGCAGCACTGGGCAGCTCCAGCCCCTCCTCCTCCTCCTCTTCCTCCTCCATGGCCTTTGCTGCCTCTCTGGTGCCGCTCCCCAGGCTGGGGAGCAGCAAGAAGAGTGGTTTGCATTGATCCATCTGCTGCCACGCTTGGATCTCCCTCCTGAGGGATTTGGGCTCGCTCTGAGCCTGGCAGTGTTCAGGAGTCGCTCTCTCCATCTTTAAAGCTGAGCTCCTGCTGCTTTACCCCAGGCCTTTCCCCAAAACCTCTGAATGTGTTCAGCACCAGCCCCACAACCCCCTGAGGTATTTCCAGCTGGATCAAGCCTTTATTCCCTCCCTCTGGAGCTGTTTCCAGCCTTCCCAACCTCGCTGACCTGTGCAGAGGCTGTGGCACCCTCCACCTCCCATCCCGTGTGCCCTGCCACGCACCAGCCGTGGCATCTCCCTCTGAGCACGGGTCCTGCCCAGCCCCTGGCAGCTCCCCGTGCCAGGAGCCGTTAGTGGGAATGCCTTGGCTTGGCCAAGCTCCCTAACCGGGAGGTTTGCCTCCAACACGCCCGTGCTGGCGCCCAGCGCCGCGTCTGTGCTGCCGCGTGGGTGGCGGGGAGCAGGTTCAGATGGTTTCCCTTTATGGAGCTGGGGGGGAAATAGGCTTTCCTGGGGATTTCTCAGCCAGAAAGCTGCTGTTTCTTTTCCATGGATGGAGCCTGGGGTGTCCTGCTCTGGTGCAGAAGCAGGGAGTGACCAGGGAAGATTGGGGCTGAGAATTCCCTTTTTCCAGATCCAACTGGTGACAGCGGCCCCTGGGCTGGGGAGGGGGAGCCTGGATCACATTTATCCAGGAAATTCTGAAATGTGGGGAGTTTTCCTATGAATCCCAGCAGGGGTTTCCTATGAAACCCCTCTCCCTGTTGTGTTGCTTCTTTCCCCTCCCTCTCTGGGAATCCTGGCTCCTAGGGGAGTGCTGGGGGCTCCTCAAGCTGAACCCCTTGGGGTGAGGGGGCTGATATTTATTTATAGGAACAATCTCAGTGCTGGTTCAAAAAAACCCCGCGGAGCGCTGGGCTGGATCCGCGTTCTCACGGACTTTCCCTCCTGCATTTGTCAGTGTCAGCAGGAGTAATTTCATAAATATGCTGGGAGCAGGGGTGGGGACTTCACCCAGACTTTACGTCAATGTAAACAGCCCTAATTGGTGCTGGAGCCTCATAATTCCAGGATTCTCCCCCGTCCCCGCCCGCGTGCATCGAGGAAACTCGCGGTGCCAAGGCCAAACGTGTTTTCATTCATAAATCCTGGGAGGGGGGAGCAGGGCCTCGCTGCCATTTCGTGCCTGGGGGTGCCTTTTTTACATCCCCCTCTTCACCCTCCCCGATCTGACTTATCACTGGCTTCAAGCAGCGGCAGAAACGCGGAGTGCTTAATGGGGGAGTGCTGGGAAGAGAATAAAGCCATTTACTGCTCAAACGCTGTGCTGGAGGCAGCCGAGGGCCACTGGGAGCCTTCATCCCTCTCACATTCACTCACTTGATGGCCTCTGTGTGACTGGAGCCACGTGGGCTGTGTTAGGGGGGGCAAACCCACCTGCCTGCCCCACACCTGGGGTGTTTTAGGGCAGGGACACCCCCTTGGGGCTGTGGGATGGGGTTGTGCAGGTTGGCTCCTTGGAGCAGGCAGTGATCCCTGTTTTCTTGCTGGCATGCCTGCATCACCCGGGGGATGCTTGTGTTTAAAAATCCATCATGTGCTGGGAAGCAGCTGGGAAGGGAGGGAGATGGGTGAGGGTGCCTAGCAGGGAGGCACAGAGCACTCCTGGGCAGCCCAGCATCCCCAGGAGGCAGCTGCCCATCACTCACTTGCTTACAGCTCCTTTTTTCCTATAAAATTAGGTTTCTAAAAGAAGAAAAATAAACTTTGTAGCCCCTGGGGCTGTGTCCTGGGCTAGGAACAGCATCCCTAGCAGGGTTTTGCTGCAGCCATCCCGGAACCACAGCAAGGCTTGGCAGCCATGGGATGTGGCTCTTCTGGCTGCCCTGCTCGGTGGGGATGGGTGTGAGGGTGGATTTGGGGTCCCAGGAAGGGCAGCATCACCCCTGCTCCTCCTCTCAGTGACTCAGAGGGTGCAGCACGGTGTGTGGGAGGGTTGTGGTCCCTTTTCTAGGCTGGGAAAAAGGGAAATGACTTCTGGTGTCCCGACTTAAATGCTTCCCACCCACTCACCCCGAAATCCAGGGGAAATCAGACACTGTGGCTGTGTTTGCTTCCCACATCTGTCTGTGGGCACTGTGATGGATGGCAAAACCATGTCACCAAGGTGGGGGAGCCCAGAGGGTCCCTGGGGGGCTCCCCATGGGTCAGACCCCTCTGCTGGCAGCACCAGGAGGGTGTGGGTGCAGCTTCCAGCACCTTGGGAGGCTGCCGTGGGTGTTGGATGTGCCTCGGTGGAGCCGGGGGCTGCTGTTTATGCTCTCAGCACACTCTGGGCTTGTCAGGGTGAATCCAGAACGACACAGAGCTGGGCTCCATGCTCCCCAGGCAGCTCTGCTCTGAAAGGCAAGCCTGCTGATTTAAGCCATCTTTTGGAGGACACAATCTCAAGCCATGTCAGGGAAGGGATAGATTGGATATTAGGAAGAAATTTTTCACCGAAAGAATAATGAAGTACTGGAATGCTCTTCCCAGGGAGGTGTTGAAATCACCATCTCTGGATGTGTTTAAAAAAACACTGGACATGGCCTTGGTGCTGTAGTCTGGTTGAGGTGTGAGGGCATGGGTTGGACTCGATGATCTTTGAGGTCTCTTCCAACCTCATTATTCTGGGATTCTGTGATTCTGTGATTCTGTGACTCTGTGATTCTGTGACTCTGTGACTCTGTGATTCTGGGATTCTGTGATTCTGTGATTCCATGAATCTGTGATTCCGTGATTCTGCGATTCTGTGATTTTGTGATTCTGTGATTCCGTGAATCTGTGATTCTGTGGATCTGGGATTCTGGGATTTCTGTGATTCTGGGATTCTGTGATTCTGGGACTCCGTGGTTCTGTGATTAGCCCCTCTGGGTTCCAGAGCTGAAGGGAGAAGAGGGCAGGGTCTGGGTGTGCCCAAGCAGCACCAGCTGCCCTTGTGCCCTGGTACAGGACCGTGCTGTCCCTGGTGTCACCGTGCCCTGGTGCCCAGATGTGCTGGCCCTGGTGTCACCGTGCCCCGGGGCACACACAGAGCTGTCCCTGGTGTCACCGTGCCCCGGGGCACGCACTGGCACCCTCAGCCCCTCGCTGGCATTGAGGCGTTGCAGATGTTCTCTCCGCAGCCCGGTCAGCGCGGGAGGAGCGGCTCCGCGCCCGTCGGAAGCGCTGTAAATCACCGCGATGGGTTCCTCAGAAGGGCTTCCAGCCAGGACCATAAACATCTTTGCCTCGGGCCAACGTGACATCCGTGGAGCGCCCCGGCCGTCCCCTGCACGGCTCACGGCTCTGTCCCATCCAGCTAGCACTCAACAGCTGATAACTTTTCCCCCCTTGCCTTTCCTTCCAAGAGTTGAGCTGTTCTTCAAACTCAAAAGCTCGGAAGGGCTTCCAGCCAAGAGTTTAAAGCCCCAGAAGAAGGTTTTGTGAGCTGGGTGGTTTAGCAGTTACAGAACACTTGCTGCAGGACCCCCAAGCAGAAGCTCAGTCCCTCCCCTGCGTGCAAAGGCTCTGGTGACTCTGGAAAAGGAAATTTATTTCTACTGGCCACAGCAACTCCCACTTCTTGGGGGAAGCAGTTAAAAAAAAAAACCAAGAAACCTTTGAGCACAATTAAATTTTTTAAACCGTAGTCATCCCCTCTGTTCTCCAGTGATTTCCCACCGGCAGGGTTAGGAAATCATGTTTTACATCATTCTGGCTGCTGACCCTTGTGGGAGCTGCTGGATTTCTGAGAGGAGCTGGAAGGGATCTTCTGAGCTCACCTCAGCCCAGGCAAGAGTTGTTTCATAAAGAGGCACAGTTAGAAGTTTGATCTAGAGAAAATGGCATGGAAAAAAAATTCCCTGAGTGATGGATGCTCAGATTGCATTGGAGAATATCAAATCTTCTGTGAGGGAAAAGGTTCCCTGTGAGCGCTGCTGCTGTGTTTCTGGGTCCTTTGGGACCTTCAGGGAAGGGTTGGCCTCCCAAAAAGTTTGTAGTGGATGTGGTCTGATGTGGAAAAGTACAAACAAGGGATTTTAATTTAAAGTTGCCAATATTTAATCACTGCACAGTCAGTGTTTCCTCCCCGGGTCGCAGGATGGGCTGGGTCACAAGGGACATGGTGGGGCTGTGGGACCATCATGAGAGTGGAAGAGTTTTCCAGTCCCTTCCTCTGGTGCTCTCAGCAGGGTCTGGCTGGGGTTTTATCCTGTCTCCCAGTGCTCTCTCCATATGGGTGATTGCTTGGCATAATCCTCTGGCCCAGCAGAGCTGCCTGTCCTGAGAACGCTCCTGAGAGCCACAACTCGGCCTGTGGACAGCTATCTGCTGCCTTCCACAGGCTTTGCTGCTCTGCCCCTGTCACCTCCAGCTTTTCCATTCATCCTGGGGGATTTGGGGGATTTGATGCACTCAGCATCCTGGCTGTGCCATCCCACCCACATCACTGTGGTGCAGGTGAGCCGCTGGCAGCTGAGCCAGCCGGGAGCTGCTGCTCCCCCACCTCCTGCTCTCCCTCCCTCCCTCCCTCCCTCCCTCCCTCCCTCCCTCCCTCCCTCCTTCCCTCCCTGCCGAGCGTTTGGACAAATAAAGTTCGGAAAAAATCCGAGCTGGAGCTGCTGACTCCTTGTGCAAGCGGTTTAAAATAGGCCACGCTGTTCCAGGCTGGCGGCAGCCAGCTGGCCGCGCGGCCTCCCCGCTGGAAAACAACCGGCAACAAAAACACGGGAGCCCCGCGCCGGGCCTGCCACCGCGGCCAGGACGTGACCTGCTGCCACCCGGGCTCGGGGACACTGCCAGGAGCAGGAGGGCAGCTCCATGGACATTTCTCTTTGCTGTGCATGTGGGATGCCAAGGCTGCGATGGGCAAGGAGCATCTCCGGTGACATCTTCACCCGTGTCGCTGCCGCCCCAGCGGGGTCCTGGGCAATCCCCCCGCTGCTCCCATTGTGTTTTTGTGGGTTTTGAAGATAAAGCAGCAGTGCTGCTGGCCGGGAGCCCAGCGGGAAGTGGCCCCAGGTGGGCTGGACAAGGTGCCGGGGGGCAGAGCCGTGTCCCCCCGGGGCTGGCCGGTGCCGCAGCCCGCGGTGCCTTTTCCGTGCTCGGCGCTCCTTCGGGGACAGGAAGGGCTGCATTGTAAGATGGCCTTCCAGGATTTCCTCCAGCGGCCCTTGGGGCAGGATGCGGCCCTGCACCGGCTTCCAGGGGAACCTGCAGGGATGCTGGGGTGTCCTGGACACTCTCCACAGCTCCTTTGCGAGCCCAGGTGTTGTGGTCTTGGTAATACCAGGATTGGGTAATTCCTCAGGGGAGGGACAAGAACCCAACAAAAACACAAGAGCCCCATCAGCCCTGAACTGATCCAGCTCACCCAACAGGCCTATTCATCAAAAAAGTGTGTGAAGACAGCACTGGGATCCCAGGGCAGGTGGGTTAGCTCAGAGATGATCCTTGGCAGTCTCAGGGGATGGGTAATCTGGCAGTGAGAGCTCAGCTGAACACAGAGCAGGAGGAGCACAGTCCCCTGAGGGAGAGCTGAACCGCAGGTGTGGTGATGCAGCTTGTGAGGATGTGAGCAATGTCCCTGGGCTCCCAGGGGTGTTACCCGATCCCAAACTGCCTGCACGCACAGTGAGACTGTCCCTGCCTTGTTCTCTTGTCCCTGAACATCCCTGCTGGCACCTGCTTTGCTTCCCTTTGTCACAGTGAACATTTTGGGTCTTCCTTCCAATGTGCTCTGGGGAAGCAGGAGGGCAAAGGATCCATCCACAGGGACAGAGCAGCTGTTGTGTGCTCCAGCAGCACATCAGCCCTGGCTTGGGGCATCAACCAAAACCTCTCCAAGGAGTGCAGCAGCTTCCCTGTCACCACTATGGGGGACATCAGCACTGCCCCTGGTCCTCTGTGCCCTGATGATGGCAATTCCTCGTTGCAAGGTTTAATGGTTGTGTGTAGCTTGCCTCAAAGAGCTCTGCACCTTGGCTGGGGGGAGGAGGAGGAGGAGGAGGAGGATTTGGCAGCCGGGAGCAGGGGGATTAGCAGAGATTTGTTGGATCTCAAGGAGAGAGGTGCCAAGTTTTATTTGTCAGAGCAGGAGTCCTGCGGGCAGGGCACGTCCCCCGAGGATGCTGCGTGTCCCTGTCAGCTGGATGCAGCACCCAGGGCTGCCTGAGGGGGATTGGGGCTTTCTGTGTGGGGAACCTCACGGGCCACTGCTGGGGGAGATTCCAGGGAGACAGATTTTGGTTTGGAATAACCACAGGCTCCTGGATAGGGGTGTCCTGGAGGATGGAGCTCCGTGGGGGCAGCATGAGGTACTCCTGGAGATGTGCAGGTTAAACCCAGCTTGAGTTTAAGCTGAGCCCATGCAGTGCTGGTCCCAAAACGCGCTCAGGATGCAGATCCCTGCTGTGGGCAAGCAGGGAAGGTGGTGGGAGAGAGATTTTGGTTTGGAATAACCACAGGCTCCTGGATAGGGGTGTCCTGGAGGATGGAGCTCCGTGGCACTCCATGAGATGTGCAGGTTAAACCCAGCTTGGGTTTAAGCTGAGCCCACGCATTGCTGGTCCCAAAATGCCCTCAGGATGCAGATCCCTGCTGTGGGGAACATGCTAGGGAGAGAGATTTTGGTTTGGAATAACCACAGGCTCCTGGATGAGGATGTCATGGAGGATGGAGCTCTGTGGAGCAAATGTGGCGCTCATGGAGATGTGCAGGTTAAACCCAGCCTGAGTTTAAGCTGAGCCCATGCAGTGCTGGTCCCAAAACACCCTCAGGATGCAGATCCCTGCTGTTGGGGAAGCAGGGAAGGTGGTGACTCCTACCCAGGGCACGGGGACCCTGCAACATCTTGTGTAACAAGGAGCGAGCATCAAAGGGAAATGCCTGAGCGAAGCAATAACCCATGCTAACAACAGAGAAAAAAAAAACCCTCTCCCCTTTCATTTCCCTCCCTCCCCTCTTGACCTTGAAGAATGCTGGAAGGTGTCATGTCATCAGCATTTCCCAGCCGCTGGGAGCTTGGGGGGGGATTTTTTTCTTCCTTCAGGGCACCCTGCCAAGAATAACAGCCGACTCCAGCAGGTCGGCACAGGAAGGGAACGGCTGGAACCTGATTTGCAGTCAGACGCTCCGAGAGCCAGAATGCGTTTTATTGAAGAGGTCTCCAAGGAGGCATAAACCTTTCCCCCCCCTAAAAAAAAAAAAAAAAAAAAGAAAAGGAAAAGAAAAGAAGAAGAAGAAGAAGAAAAAAAAAGCCTTTCCGATGAAGTTGTATTTTTTTATATGGGTTTTTAAAAGTCTTTAAGATGAATTTGCTTTTGGGTCATGCTGCTGGTGTTGATTTAGGGCAGGAGCGGGAATGGGGAGGAATGGGGTGCATGGAATCCTTTGGATGAAGGGACATTTATTTTCCTGGTGGGATCAAGCCTCCTCCAGCAGGGCCAACACGTCCCTTGGGATGGATGTGTTTAGCAGAGGTCAGAGAGAGACACAGGCACGATTCCTCCCAGGAAGGGGATGTTGATTGTCCAGGAGACAACCTGGGCACAGGTCAGGAGGTCCAGTGTCCCCATGATAACCAGTGCTCCTGTGTCCCACAGTGTGGGAGGTGTGGGGGCACTGAGAGAGTCTGGAATGGGAAAATCCCTGCTGGAAACCCGGGTTTGGTCAGGAAAGTGGTGAGCAGGACAGAGGGATGCAGTTCAGATGGACAGACAGGACAGGAGCTGGCAAAGGAGGCGACGCTTGGCCCAGGTGGAATCTCTGGGATGAGGGCAGCTCTGGGGCTGGTGGTGCCTCTCAACAGGCGCAGGGGGAGCAGGGCTTGGAGCAGGGGAGCCATGAGCTGGTGGTGATGGCAATTTGGAAGGGCTGGGCTCACATTCCTGCAGATTCCTTGCCTCAGTTTCCCCAGGTGTGAGAGCTGCAGTGTGTCTGGAGGGAGGTGCCCATCACGGCTGATGGGTTCCAGTGCCACGTGGGCAGGGTGAGCCCACAGTGACAGAGGTGAGAGCCCGTTTCACCTGGATGGTGGCACCTTTCCTGGGCATCCATGCTTGCCATGGTGGGGCTGGACCCTTCACAGGCTGCTCTGGCTGCTGCATGGCCACGGATTTCTGCCCCATTATTGCCAACAAAAATCTTTCCAACACGGGAGTTTCCCTGGTCACCCTTTGGCTACACAAGGGGACAGTGATTCCTGCTGTGTTCCATCGATTCCTGATGTGTTCCATTGATTCCTGATGTGTTCCATTGATTCCTGATCTGGTCCATTGATTCCTGATCTGGTCCATTGATTCCTGATCAGTTCAATTGATCCTGATCCGTTCCATTGATTCCTGATCCGTTCCATTGATTCCTGATCCGTTCCATTGATTCCTGATCCGTTCCATTGATTCCTGATCTGTTCCATTGATCCTGATCCGTTCCATTGATTCCTGATGTATTCCAATGATTCCCGATCTGGTTCATTGATTCCTGATCTGGTTCATTGATTCCTGATCCATTCCATTGATTCCTCATCTGGTCCATTGATTCCTGATCCATTCCATCCTGCCTGCACCAGCCTGCCCTCAGAAAAGAACCAAACCAAACCCCATCCATTGCTTGGCACCCCAAGGCACAGGAGAATCTCCCAAAAAAGCTCTTCCACCAACTCTTAGAGGGAAAACACTGGAGGCAGCCCTTGATCTCTGGGGATGAATCTGCTGAGCTCCCAGCCCTTGTTCCTCCGATCTCAACCCCCAGCTCTCTAAATCCAGGAGCAGAGACCAGGCTGGGGTTGTTTGCAGAGCTCCATCCTTGGGAACATCTGGAACTGCTGGCTCGTCCCACCTCCAGCTAGCTTTGGGGGAGCAACAACCATGGGTGGTCACCCTGGGGTGCCACAGGGCTGCTGACAGTGGAATCTCAGTGCTGGCAGCTTGGACCCTGCTGAGCCACCCCAGGGCTGGTGACAGTGACAACATCCATGGGATGGATCTCTGTGCTGGCAGCTCCTGCCACAGCCCCATCCCAGCCCCGGGAAGCTCCAGGCAGGAGCAGGATCCGAGGGTGAGGTGATCCATGCAGCTCCCAGCTCCCTTCTAATTCCTTTCCCAGCTGCTTCTGCTCATGGCCATGACCAGGCTGTAACCGGAGCAGGTCAGCGTTTTGCTGATGGAATGTTTTTCCATCGGGAAATACCAATTTCTGTGGGAACATCTCAATTTTGACCAAAGTTGTCTCTTTTTTTTTTTTTTTTTTGTTGGGGAGGTGGGGGAGGGAGAATACTTGAAAACCAGGCTTTTCCAGAGGTTAACCTTCTGCCATTGCTTGTGAGATGAGCACAGAGGGTGGCTGTGGCATGGGAAAGGTGGGAATGAAGGGTGGTGTGGGAATAAAACCGTTGTTGCAGACATCTTTTATGGAAAATCTTTTCTTTAGGATTTTTCTTCTTGAGAAGCTGAGAAGCCTCAAGAACAAAATGTAAACATTGATTATCTGCTGATGTGGAATGCAACAAGTAGATCTTTGATTGGCCCATGTTGGGTGTTTGTAATTAATGGCTAATCACAGCCCAGCTAGCTCAGGCTCTCTGTCCGAGCCACAAACTTTTGTTATCATTCTTTCTTATTCTATTCTTAGCCAGCCTTATGATGAAATCCTTTCTTCTATTCTTTTAGTATAGCTTTAATGTAATATATATAATAAAATAATAAATCAAGCCTTCTGAAACATGGAGTCAGATCCTCGTCTCTTCCCTCATCCAAGAACCCCTGTGAACACGGTCACAAACCATGGCTAAGGACAGACCATGGTGCAAAATGGTAAGCAAGAATATTTTTTAACAAGTCAGAATGAAGTGAACTGATAGATTATCCTCAAAAATACTTTCATTCTGGGTTTTGGAGTAAGATTTAGGCTTTGTCTATCTCTTCCTTTGCTTGCTTGGTCTTTTCCCAAGTGCTGTTACTTGAGCATCCCCTACATCCACTTGGGTTTGACATGCTGGCAGGAGGGAGAGGAGATTCCAAGGGGGATTTTCAGCTGGGCAGGAGCTGCAAGCTCCACCTGCCTCCCAGGGGGATGAGGTGCTTGACCCTGGATCCATCCCCATCTCCCGTGGCCGCCCTGCGGGGCAGATCCACCTTGGAGCGCTGAATAACGGGCTGGGAATAGAAAGCTGAAACCAGAGACCTCATCTTCCCGCTGCATCTTTGCAGTCATGTGAGAGGCTCCTTCCCTCCCATCCCACTCGGCAGCAGCCAGGGCTTGCCTCGAAATAGCTCCTGGCACTGCGGGGGCAGGACCTGGACCCTGCCCATCCCGGGGAGCCGGTGCCATGCCCGGCCCTGCTGTGGATGGAGCCCTGCAGCAAAGCCTGGAGGCCAAGCAGGAGCACAGCAGGCTTGGAACACCGTCAGAGCTTGGAAAACACTTTGTGCAGCCCACAGGGGATGCCGAGTTGCCGGGATGGGTTTGTGCTCTGGAAGGACGCAGGGTGCAGAGTCCCTGCTTGGTGCCAGCGCCCAAGGGCACTGCAGGGGTCTGGCTGCTGCTCCCGGGTTTTTACTGCTCTGCAAACTGTTATTATTTGCAGTGACAAACCTTTTCTTCTCTTTTTCAGCCCCCTCTCTCCCTCTCCTCTCCACCCTTTTTTAATAGCAGCCTCTAACAGCCACTCATTCTTCTTTGTTGACACGGCCCTTTGGCATCAGCACTTGGCATTTGCAGAGCTGCTCGCCCTGGAAAGGAAAAGGAAAAAAAAAAAATCTCTTTTTTTTTTAAAAAAAAAAACCTTCTGAAAAAGCCCCACAGGCAGCAACTGGGCCCTTGTGCCTCGCAGGGACGTGGCTCCCTCCTGCCCATGGGGACATGTGGAGAAATCAGGGCTGGTCTCAATGGGGGTGAGCAGGAGGAGCAGCACGAGGTCAATGCTGTGGGTGCCCGTGGAGGGATTTGGGGCATGGATTGAGGGTTCAGGATTGTCCTCTTAAATTCATGGACTCACAGGGTGCTCCTGGTTGGACTCAGCCCCTTGTGACCACCGTGCTAGGCACCAAATGTGTCCCCACACAGCTTTGTCTTCCAGGAGCAGCAATGTCTTTGTCACAGCCTGGGAGCACCCAGAGAGGCTCAGTGTCCCCACAGGGCTGTGGTGGCCGTCAGCGATCCCCTCCTCTCCCCAGAACCACCTCCCTCCTTCCTGCCTGCTGGGGACCCTGCCAGCAGCATCCTTCCCTCCTTCCCTGGCTCCTCTCTCAGCCTGCAGCTGTGACTCCGGCGCGGTGTGGCCGTGTCCCCGTCCCCTCCACCCCGTCACAGCTCCCTGTCACCTGTGCACAGCTTTCCCTGGGTCATTATTTTTTGATTCCAGGCTCTCTGCTGTGCAGAGGCAGATGTTCCTGCTCTCACCAGCTGGGATCTTGGCCAGCAGCATCCTTGACTCACCTGCATGGCCACACGAAGGACTGGGGGAAAAGAGTTTGCAGGAGAAAAAACTGCCTGGGCTTTTCCAGCGAAAAAAATCAATGAAGTCAGTCCAGAAGTTCAAAGAAAGGTTGAAGCAGCAGATAAGGGATATATCCCCACCATTTCCATGAACCAGCCCTATCTCTCCCATCTGAAAAATCAGCACCAACCGAGTGCAGAGATCAGCCTTTTTTAAAAACAACAGAAAAAAAAAAGGAAATAAAAGCTTGCCGAGACAAATACAGCTGTTGAGCACAGAGTTCAAGGTCGCTGAACTCCAGACCAGTGTCCCAGCATCCCGTGGCAGCCACTCTGCCACCTTCACCCCGGGCAGGTAACACTGTGGAGCTCAGCCTGGCCGCCCCGTGCCTCAGTTTCCCCAGCGGGAATCATCACCCATGCTGGCACGTGGCGGCATTTAGCTGGATTTTGGGCAGGGATGATGCCAGGGCTGGGCTGCCCTTCCCAGTGCCCTTCCCTGCCTGGCTTTGCTGTTGGGCAGGACGCCAGGAGCCCACGGGCGGAGGTGGGAGCCTGGACAGGCGCCGTGCAGGCAGCGGCTGTTCTGCCTCCCTGGCCACACTCAGCTGGGAATTGCCTCCTTGGAGAAATATTCCCTTTTCAAACACCAGGCCCTGGAGAGGATTATCCAGAGGGGGTGGCTGGGGCAGCAGTCACGCTGTCTCGAAGGCACTGTGTTGTTTGAAATGCTCTTTAAGGCACTTGATGACTCACAGCAACAGCTGGAAGGAATAAGCAGTTGGTAATTTCCATATTAACCTCCCGCTCCCAGGGATGTGGGATCTGCAGCACGTGCCTGCTCCAAGGGGTGCCAGGGAATGGGTGCTGCCGGGGCCTGTCCTGCAGGGCAAGAGGGCAACAGGGACTGGGATAGGAACAAGGACAGAGATGGGGATTGGGATGTGAATGGGAATGGGGATGGGGAGGGAGATAGGGGTAGAAATGGGGATGAGGATGCAGATGAGGATGGGAATGAGGGTGAGGATGAGGATGAGATGGGACAAAAGTGGAAAAAGGAAGGATTATAAGGATAAGGATGGCAATAGGGACAGGAGTGGAAACAGGAATGGGGATGGCGATGAGAATAAAGATAAGGTTTGGAGCTGGCAGCGGGGATGGATGGAGGAATTGAGGCAGGAATGGGGATGGAAGTGAGGATGGGAACAGGAATGGGAATGGGGACAAGGATGGGCATCCTGAATACCTGCCCCATAAAAGCCAGAGGAGCCCCCCAGGGCCCTTCACAGCTGTTTGCACACCTTGCACAATTGCTGCCGAGTCCTGACACAAGACAGGGCCTGTCCCCTACCTTGTAAGGGACACCTATCCCCGGCACTTGTCTTTGAGCAAGGCATAGTGTGACATGGGCCATCCTGAGCGAGCCAGGAGCCGCCCTGCCCTGCCTTCCCAGTGTGCTCACAGCGCTGGGGGAGCAGACCTGGCTGTCACTGTCAGACCCCAGCCCAGCCCAGGGGTGTCTGTGCAGGCCCAGCTCTGGCAGCAGGGCTGTGCGCCGGCCGCGGGAGCCGCGCTGGAAAATCCTGCGCTAGGCTCGCCTTGATCCCCGCGCGCCCCGGGGGACGCGTTTGCCGCCAGGGCATGTGTTTTCAGTTCTTGCCGAGGCCGACTTGAGAAATTTTCTCTCCCTCCCAGCTTCTCTGTTGCAAACAGCAACCGCAGGGCCGGGGCGGCACAGGATGATAAATGAGCTGCTCTGTCCGGGCGCAGCCGAGGCCCGGGGAGCTGCTCCGAGGCCGCGTCCCAGTGGGGCACGGGGGAAACGGGGGAGCCGGGGGCTTGTGGAGCCTCAGGAGAGGGGCACGGGGGGTTGGTGTTCCAGGGCAGGGTGGGGAGGGGGGTTTGGCCCTGCTGAGCTCCGGACTTTGAATACGGCGCGTTGTTTCTGGCCCATCTGCGGAGCAGGCGGGAGAGCATCTGTCGGCTGCGCTCGAAGGGTGGGCTGAGCTGGTGGCCGCAGCTCCCGGGGGAGCTCCAGCTGGGCAGCTGGGCCGAGGCATTCCCAGATCCGCTGCTGCTGCTGCTGCCTGGGGTCAGGGATCCATCCGGCCCAGTGGCCCCTTTCCATCCGGGAACAGGGGTGACACCGAGACACCGTGCGCGTCTTTAAAGAGCATCTGAGTCATGCCCACCCCGAGGCGCGGCACTCCCGCTGCCCTCGGCGCATAGAGCAGCCACCACATCAGCCCTATAAATAAATAAAATATAACGAGGCCCTGCTGTCTTCTGGAAACCCCTGAAAAAGCCCCGTGGAGCCAGTTCTCCCAAGGTATCGTGTTCCCGCTTTGTGCGCTGCCTCCCACCCCCTGCTCCTTTACTACCGGAGCCATCTGCGTGGAAACTGGATCCGGGTCCCCGAAGAGCCCTCGTGCCCCTGCCCGCGCTCCAGCTGATGTCACACAATCTGTTTGATCTCAGGGCCGGTTGCCGGGGAGCACCGGACGCTGTCACCCGCAGTCCGGGTGGGAGGTGACACCGAGGCTTGGTCAGCCCCAGGGGGACCCGGACGGGGTGGCCCGAGCAGTGAGGAGGAGCAAGGGGCAGCGTGGCTTCTGCGCATCATCTGGGTGTGCTGGCACGTGGCTCAGGCATCCGTCCTGCTGTCCCTCTGTCCCTGTGTCCTATCCAACCTTGCCTCTTTGGGTTTCATCCTGAACCCTCCCAGCTCAGGCGGATTTGCAAGGACAGCACCTGGGATATTGCAGTGACTTGCTGTGAACTCAAAACTCCACAGCGCTTCCTACTAAAACGACTGTTTGGAAAAAAAAAAAAAATCCCCCTTCCAGCTCCTAATATATTTATTTAATCGGGAGAGCCGTGCCGAGCCGGTGGGCACGCTGACGAGCCGCTGGGGTGGTTAATCAGTCAGGTTTAATTGAGGCTGGCCCTGGGCACAGTTTGCGCTTCCGCGGTGCCTATTGTCCAAGGACAGCAAAGTGCTTTCCAAGCATTAAATCTTATCGCGGGCTGCGAGGCAGGTAAGGATATACCGGGATTATTGCATGCGCCGCTGAAACGCCGCCAGCTCCGGCTGGGAACGCATCAGCTATTTACCAGTGAGTGGCAAAGCGACGCAGCATTTTAGGACCGAGCGGGAAATAGAATCTGGTATTGAACTGGAACAGCGGCAGCAGTTTGAAAGTGGGAAATAAATTACCGGGGGTGGTCGGGACACCGAGTTAATGGCTGGAAAGGGCAGGAAAGGGCCGCTGCTCTCGGTGGGATCCGGGAAGCAGGACGCGTGCCTTTGGGGGGTGCGAGCCGCACAAAGCGCCGTGGCGCGGTTTGGGGGTGCCGGGTGGGACACGGGTGGGACACGGGTGACGGGAGCGGAGGGGACAGCGTGCGGGGGCTGGTGCGGGGATCCCGGTCACAAAACGCGCTCGGGGGGCGGCTGTGTAAATCCCCACGTCCCTCCCTCCCCGGTGGGGTCCCTGGGCCGCGCTGGCTCCGGGCGGGCTCCGGGCGGGCTCGGGGCGGGCGGGGGGTGGCAGCGGCTCGTTCCTCCCTCCGGGCCCCCCCGGGCGGGCAGGTCGCGGCGGGGGGGCCGGGGAGGAGCCGGGCCGGGGGCGCCGGGGCCGGGAGGCGGCCGGCAGCCGCCCTTCCTCCGCGCCGCCGGCGGGACCCAAACTTTCGCACCGAACTTTTATCCCGGGTTTATTTTTGTTGCAGTCCGTGGGTATTTTGTTGTTGCCGCGGGGAGCTTTTTTTGTTGTTGTTGTTGTTGTTGCCGTTGTTTTATCATAATTTTTTTTTCTTTCCTTTCTCGCTGCCTTCCCCCCGGCGGGAGGAGGCGGGCGGAGGGGTGGGGGGGGAGCGCTCCGCAAACCCGCCCCCCGAGCCTGCGTGTCCGGCGGAGCCGCGGGATGAGCCGGGGGCGGCGATGAGCGCGGCGGGGCCGGGGGCGGCGGCGGGGCCGGGGGCAGCGGCGGCGCCGCTCTCCCGCAAGCAGCGGCTGATGGCCGCGCTGGCGGCCGGCGAGGCGGCGGCGGCGGCGGCGGCGGGGGGGGGCGGCCCCGGGACCGCGCAACCCTCGGCGCCCCCGCTCTGCTGCTTCATCTGCGGCGGCGGCATCAGCCGCGGCAAAGAGCTCAAGCTTCAAGTGCGACCCCCCCGCGACCACCGGCCCTTCTTCCCCTTCCTGCAGCACCAGGAGCCGGCGCCCGGAGCCCGCGCCGTCTCGGCGGAGGGCTGCGCCCTGGTCTGCGCTGTCTGCCGCTGCTTCCTGGGCGAGCAGTGGGACTCCTTCGAGCGCAGCCGCACGCCGGTGGAGAAGCGCATGTACTGGCTCAAGCGGCCGCATCAGTGCGAGGCGGCGGCGGCGGCGGCGGCGGGGGGAGCCGGGCTGCGGCGGGGGGCCACGGGCTGGGACCCCGCCGCGCCGCCGCGCCGCGCCGCCGGCCACCCGGAGGAGGAGGAGGAGGAGGAAGAGGAGGAGGAGGAGGAAGGGCCGGCAGCCGGCTCCGAGCTCTCCGAGCTCTCCGACGCCGAGCCCCTGTCGGAGCCCGAGGGGGCGGGCGGCGCTGCGCGGGCCCCCCCGGCGGCGGGCAGCGAGCGGGGGCCCCCCTGCTGCTCCTCGGACAGCGAGATCAACATCACCAGCGAGGAGGAGGAGGAGGAGGAGGAGGAAGGCAGCGAGCGGCCCGCTTGGGCGCCGGGCACCGCCTGCTACATCTGCGGCAGCCCCCTGGCACCGGGCGCCCAGCACCGCGTCCACGTGCAGAAGCAGGAGAAGAGCTCGCCGGGACCTTTCTTCCCGTTCCTGTGGCTGCACAGCCCCCCGGCGGGCGCCCAGCCGCTGTCGCCCACCGGCAGCACCCTGGTGTGTCCCTGCTGCTTCGCCTCGCTCATGCAGCAGTGGCAGAGCTTCGAGCTGGCCAACGTGCCCGTGCTGCAGCGGCTCTACGTGGTGCCCCTGGGCGCCGGGGCCATGCCCGCCAAGGGCCGCCGCGGCGTGAAGGAGGACGGCTCGGGCATCCCGCCGCTGCCCGAGGCTTGCTACCTGTGCGGGGAGGAGTGCGGCAAAGAGGCGAGGCCGGTGGCGGCCAGAATCACCAACGGCAACGCCAAGAGCACGATGCATTTCCCCTTCCTCAGCCTCCTGCCCTGCCCGCCCGGCGCCAAGGGGCTCAACAAGCACTGGGAGGTCAGCAGCTGCCGCAAGTGCTTCGGGGTGCTGCAGGACCTGTGGGCCATGTACAGGGCCTGTCACAACGAGGAGCTCATCTCCTCCGTGCAGAGCTTCCTGGGCAGGTACCACCAGGTCTTCTCGGCCGGTGACCTCGCCGGCCACCCCGCTGTCATCAAGCCGGGTCCCACCTCCGTCTGTTACATCTGCGGGGCCGAGCTGGGAGCTGGCAAAGAGTTCCAGCTGAACGTCAACCCTCCGGGGCGCTTTGGGGAGAAGGAGCCCTTTTTCCCCTTCCTCACCGTGTACCCGCCCGCGCCGCGGGCCAGACCGGCCGACTCCACGGGGCTGGTGGCCACCTGCATCCTGTGCTACCACGACCTGCTGGGACAGTGGCTGCAGCACGAGGGCAGGAACTCCCACCACCCCAGCAGCGCCTGGTCCCGCCAGTACAAGGTGGAGACCTTCGTCTGCTTCTTCTGCCGGCAGGAGAAGAAGCGGTGCCTTGGATTAAGAGCGGTTCAGGTGGCCAGGCTCCCCGTGTTCCTCTACACGCTGCGCGTGGCCAACAGCCTGCTGGTGGACGATGGCAAGCAGCTGACCATCGGCGCCTGTGCCGAGTGCGGGGCCGTGGTGCTGGCTGGCAAGAGCGTGACCCCGCCAGAGCTGCTGGCAGTGGCGCCCCCGGCTCTGCTCCCCAAGGTAAGGCAGCTGGCCAGGTCCCCATCCCTCCTTTCCCAGCGCTTCCCACCTCTGGGATCCGGGAGGAGTTGGAGCGGTGACATAGATGGATGCTCGTGTTTTGGGTCTGGGTGCTGGGGGTGGATGCTAATGGGTGGGGTGCCTTTAGCAGTGAACTTTTGGAGCTGTCAAGCTGCGAAGGAGCAGATAAAAACCCTTCCAGGAGGTGGGAAGAGCCAAGAGCTGTCCCGTTCCAGAAGTGTCGGTGTTGTTGGCAGCCTCGCGTGAGGGAGGTGGGAGCCAGGACAGAGGAAATGCCAACCCTGTCCTGCTGGCCATCAGGGGTGCTCAGAGGTGCCAGGGAGGGCTGCCTGGCCTGCCCTCCGTGGAGCATCCTTGGGAAGCTGGAAGGAGCTCATGGGCTCTGTAGGAAACTTCCCAACTTCTCCCCAGTTTTACAAGGTGCCTTAATGAGGGGATTTCCTTTGGAGGAGCCCCACTTCTTCCCACAGCTGCTGGGTGAGCACAGGGCTGGGTTCCCCTCACTTATCCTGCGTTGAGGGCTCCCCAAAAGCCCTGCAACCCTGAAGGGTGTCATGGGTGTCGTGGCCCAGGTGCTGCCAGATTCCCCAGCTGCTCCTTTCTGGGGTTACACAGGTTGCTTTGAGGCCATCCCCTCAAAAGCACATGGCAGAGCAAAAGTTTATTCCTCCCAAGCTTGTCTTTCTCGTGGGATGGGAAAATAACAGCTTTTCCTCCCAAATCTCCAGCTTGTGGGAGCTCTCCAGAGCCGCTGCTCTGTACCACCAAACCAGGCCCCAGGCTGGGCTCTGTCAAATGCCAACATCCCAAATCCCCGAGGTCATTTTCAAAGCCTTTCAGCTCCATCCGTAGCCAGATCCCTGCGGCTCTCTGAGGCGCTGGCATTTTCTTTAGAAATGTAAACCAGTCCTTCCCAGACAGCGCTCCTTTTCTCTCCCATCCCTCTCCCTTGGCTGCTCACAAATATAATTTCCCATTCAGCTGTGCTGGCTCCTGACCTGGGGGGACACTTGGAGAGGCACCAGGCAGGGGCTGCATCCACCTGGAGGGTGCCAGGATGGCACAGGAGGTTGGGTTGGCACCAGTGCTGGGAATCCTCTGGAAGTTGTTTCTTTTTGGGGTTTCCTCCAGCTCTGTCAGCCTGAGCTGGGTGGTCCTGACATAATTTTGGGTGGTTTGTGGATGGATTTCCATGGTTGCTGGGTGGGTTGTGATGCCCATGTGGTCATGGGTCTGGTGGCATTTCCAAGGTGCTGGTGGCCATGGAGGACTCGGGATTCAGGTGAGCAGCCCGTGGTGCTGATCCAGGGTGGGTGAACTGATGAGAGGGGCATCGCCTGCATGTCCCCAGCTGGTTCTTCAGGCCTCTGTCCCCTTGGTGTCCCCAGGCCACCTCATGGGGACATCATCAGCAGCAATTTGTTCCACCATGGGTGGGTTCCTGTGGGGTTCCTCAGTGACCCCCCCAGTTCTTCACATTTTTCAGGCACTCCAGTCCTCGTCCTCCCTGGCCCCAATCCCAAACTCCCAGGAGGACACAGTGTGTGCCTTCAGGAAGGGACACTGTTGAGCTCCTCCTCTTGTTCCAGGTTTGCTAATGAGCAAATTAAGGGGCTGCTGCAGGGGGTTGGTGGCAGGAGGGACAGCAGGGCTGCCTGGGGACATCGTGGCCTGGTGGGGACTCTGGCTGGCCACAAGGCCCTGGCTCATTTTCCCTCCCTGTCCCCGCATGCTTTCCAGCAGGCTGAGACCTCGCAGATGTCAAGGTTATTTAAAACACGGCTTAATGCTTGGGCAGGGCACTTGGTTAATTTAGCTGTACCCTTGTTCAGCCATTCTTGCTGCTCAAAGTCACCCCAGATGAGCCTTTCACTCTTGTGTGACACCCAGGGCCCCGTGATGGTGGGACCAGGCTGGAGGGAACGAGCCTGAGCAATTAAATCATTCAATTAAAATGATTTAAATTTAATAAATCATTAAATTAAAACCCCAAAAGCCACCAGACACCCCCACATGTCCCTGTTTGGGGCTGAGGTCCCCTTTGTGACATTGTGGAGGTGCTGATGAGGGACCCCCACATCTGGGGCTTGCCGGGAGGGAGGAGCCACTGATATTTGGGATGGGTGCTGCCTGTGCAGCTGGTTTGGTGGTGGGGAGCAGAGGAACAGGCAGGGCTCTGGGGAGCTGTGGTGGTGCCTGAAGCTCTCCCTGCTGCAGGAGGATCTCCTGGAGGTGAGCTCTGCACAGCCCTGCTGTGGTTGGCACGTGTGGGGCGGGTTTGGGTTGTCCCTTCCAAGAAGAAAAGGCAGTGCTGGGTGTAGAAGGGGAATCTGGCTTGGGCATCCTTTGGCTTGTCACCCTTGGTGCCCAGATGTGAAAACGGATTTTCTGTCCAGCTGTGCCCCTTACAAGGGGAAGATCAATGCGCTTATTGGTGTGGTGCTCTGATTTTGGGGTGTCCAGGTGGGATATCTCCTCCTGCTGCTGATCAGGATAAATTCCCTGTGCATCCCCCTGGGGTGTGCATGAGCTGGTTCGTCCAGCAGCCGCTGGTGGGAGCCATGGCTTTGAATGAACCCCAAAATGCCCAGGTTTGGTCACTTCCCAGAGGTGACAGTGACCTGCTCCAGGCTGGCTGTGCCTTCTCAAGTCACCCCCAGGCTCTCCAGCCTTCTCCACAGGGATGAAGTGATGCATTCCCAGCTCAGGGCTGCTTGTCCTCAGCCTGCCTGGCATCCTCCGAGTCCTGTGCTCACCAGGAAAAGCTTCCCCTGTCCTCCAGCTCTTCCCATCTTCACCTTCCACTGCTCTCCCTGCACTTATGTACCTCTAAAAGTGACTCCTATTGAGGTTTTCTGTTTTTTTTCCCCCTTAAATGCAACTTTTTTTGGAAATACTTCCAAGTATTTGGAAAGCTCTCAAATCCTACCATAACTCAGGCACAGCTGTTCAGGACAACCGAGTGATCAGGCCCAGCCCACACGGGTTCACAACCAGCAGGAATTGTCACCTGATGTCCTGTGACAAGATGACCCACTCAGTGGCTCAGGGATCTTGTCTGTGTGGATTTTAGTAAAGGCTTTGGCAGCATTTCCCTGGAGAAATTGGCTGCTTGTGGCTTGGATGGATTGCTGTTCCTTGGGTACAAAACTGTCTGGGTGCTGGGCCTGGAGGGTGGCAGGGAGTGGGGACGTGTCCAGGTGGTGGCTGGTCACCAGGGGTGTCCCCAGGGCTCAGCGTTGGGGCAGCAGAGCTGGGAAGGGGCTGAGGGAGCTGGGAAGGGGCTCAGCCTGGAGAAAAGGGGGATCAGGGGGGACCCTGTGGCTCTGCACAGCTCCTGCCAGGAGGGGACAGGCTCTGCCCCCAGGGAATAGGGACAGGAGCAGAGGGAACAGCCTCAGGCTGGGCCAGGGCAGGCTCTGGGTGGTTATTCAGGAAAATTTCTCCACTGAAAGGGTCATCAGGCTCTGGCACAGCTGCCCAGGGTAATGATGGAGTCGCCATTCCTTGAGGGATTTAAAAAAGGTGGCACTTGGGGACCTGGTCACTGGTGGCCTTGGCAGCGCTGGGGGAACGGCAGAATGATGATCTTGGAGGGTTTTTCCATTTTCCAGCCCAAACAAATCTGTGGCTCTGTGCTCAGTGTCCTTGGGTGCTGTGCAGGTGTTGGCATGGATCTCACTGCTGCTCCCAGCTGCTCCTCGGGCTGGTTTCTGGGAATCTCATGGAGTTTTCCATGCCCCATTCCCACTTTTCAGAGCACACCTGGGGCTGCTGGTGTGGGGCTGTGCCTGGCAGGGCACAGCCAGGCCCCAGGGGCTGAGTTCTCTGTATTTGCTAATTGCCAGCAGTGCTGTTGGCTCAGCTGGGGATTTGGCCCCTGCTGCAGGTTCCCAGCTCCAAAGGTCATGGCTGCATTTCCAAATCACTGCGTGGAGCTGACAGCTGTTGGTGGGCACTTTCCTTTTGGCTCTCGGAAAGGGCTTTGGGCAAAAATCAAAGAGTTTCTTGTGTTCTCCACTAAACCTTGTCCCACTGATGCTGAGCAGCAGCCAAAGCTCCTGGATGCCAGGAAAACAAACCCAGAAGGCGGGGAGTGATGCCTGAGCACTCCTCCTGCATTGCACCAGGCCAGATTATGGGATATTTGGGTGCACTGCAGCATGAGAATTGAGAGACCTGTGTAGGAAGAGCCCCAGGCACTTCTTTGCATCTTTTATGGATTTTGAAGGAAATCAAAAACCTTCTGGCCACTGGCAGTGTTTTGGGTGGTGGTGCCTTTTTTGGCCAAGCTGGTGGCACCTCTGTGTCCCTGCCCAGGCACCATGTGTGGGCTCCAGGGGGGTGGCACAGGCTGCACTTGGCTTCTCCTCATCCCTTTAATAAGGAGCAGAGCTGGTCTAACTCACCTCAACCTTCTGGCTTCCAGCTTGGGTTGGTTTTGGTGGTTTTACCTTTGCTTTGTGTGGCAATTTTTGCCATCAGGAATTCCAGCGGATTCAGAGCAGGATTTTAGCCAGCTTCTCTGGGATAAACCTGTTCAGTTTGCAGATTCAGAGTTTTAGCTAACTTTACTGGGATAAACCTGTTCAGTTTGCAGATTCAGAGCAGGGTTTTAGCTAACTTTACTGAGATAAACCTGTTCAGTTTGCAGATTCAGAGTTTTAGCTAACTTCACTGGGATAAACCTGTTCAGTTTGCAGATTCAGAGCAGGGTTTTAGCTAACTTTACTGAGATAAACCTGTTCAGTTTGCAGATTCAGAGCAGAGTTTTAGCTAACTTTACTGAGATAAACCTGTTCAGTTTGCAGATTCAGAGTTTTAGCTAACTTCACTGGGATAAACCTGTTCAGTTTGCAGATTCAGAGTTTTAGCTAACTTCACTGGGATAAACCTGTTCAGTTTGCAGATTCAGAGTTTTAGCTAACTTCACTGAGATAAACCTGTTCAGTTTGCAGATTCAGAGTTTTAGCTAACTTTACTGAGATAAACCTGTTCAGTTTGCAGATTCAGAGCAGAGTTTTAGCTAACTTTACTGAGATAAACCTGTTCAGTTTGCAGATTCAGAGTTTTAGCTAACTTCACTGGGATAAACCTGTTCAGTTTGCAGATTCAGAGCAGGATTTTAGCTAACTTTACTGGGATAAACCTGTTCAGTTTGCAGATTCAGAGTTTTAGCTAACTTCACTGGGATAAACCTGTTCAGTTTGCAGATTCAGAGTTTTAGCTAACTTCACTGGGATAAACCTGTTCAGTTTGCAGATTCAGAGTTTTAGCTAACTTCACTGGGATAAACCTGTTCAGTTTGCAGATTCAGTTTTAGCTAACTTCACTGGGATAAACCTGTTCAGTTTGCAGATTCAGAGTTTTAGCTAACTTCACTGGGATAAACCTGTCCAGTTTGCAGCGTGTGAAGTTGTTTTTAGTGAGGCCTTTCAGCAAAGCAGCTGCTCAGCCAGCGCCGACCCCGGGCTGGCATTTTCAGCTGAGATCTCAATCCCAGCATGGAGGTGGCAATATAATCATGAGATGACTTCATGTCTCAGGGCACGGCCTACCCTGGGATCGTGTTCCCACATGGCAAACAAAGAAACAACTCGGGGAAAATGCACCCTGGGCTGTGACAGTGATTGCAGGGGTCCCAGAATGAGGGAAGAGACGAGGATCTGACTCCGTGTTTCAGAAGGCTTGATTTATTATTTTATTATATATATTATATTAAAACTGTACTAAAAGAATAGAAGAAAGGATTTCATCAGAAGGCTGGCTAAGAATAGAAAAGGAAAGAATGATAACAAAAGCTTGTGGCTAGGACAAAGTCTGAGCCAGCTGACTGTGATTGGCCATTAATTAGAAACAACCACATGAGACCAATCCCAGATGCACCTGTTGCATTCCACATCAGCGGATAACCATTGTTTACATTTTGTTCCTGAGGCCTCTCGGCTTCTCCTAAGGAAAGGATTTTTCATAGAAGATGTCCGTGACACTGGGCTTTCTCCTGCCGCTGAGGTCAGGGCTGCCCTGCCGAGTGGGAACAGCACCTGGCTGTCCCTCCTCATCCTCACCTGGCACTTTGCCTGTGTCAGTCACCCCCGGCGTTTCCATCTGGGGGTGTTTGTCCTTCATCCCCGCTGTGGGGAGCAGCACAGGGGTCTTTGCTCAGGCCAGGCTGACCTTGCTGGACCAGCTGTCCCAAATTCCAGGGCTGTGCTGCCAGCGCCGCGTCCTGCAGGCCTTGTGCTGACTCCACAGCTCACCAGCTGGCTGCTATATATTTATATTTATATTTATTTTTCACCCTGCCCTCCCTGCTCTCTGCTTTCTCCCTGCCTTTCCCAAAAGCAGCAGCTCCAGCAGGCACCTGCCATAAACACTGGTCTGAGAGCGTGCTGCACCCCTGAAACACCACCCTGGGGACAGGCGCCGGCTCCGCTCCCCCCCCATGCAGGGAAAACGCTTTTGCAAGCTCTGGAGCATCCCCTGGAGCGGCAGCCAAGTCGGAGAGGGGGTGAAGGGCCGGCTCTGGCTGCTGCAGACGGACAGATGTTCTGTGCAGACACTTGGCCCTCCCCAGCCGTCCGGGAAGCTCGGTCACAGGGGGCAGCCTGGGATGCTCCTTGGCTGCTGCCCAGCGAGCAGGGACTTCCCTGCACAGCAGCGTGGGTGCCTGGCCTTCCAAGGCATCAGCGATGGCAGCAGTTGGCTTTTCACCCCTCAAGAGACCAGCTGGGCGCTGTCCTCACACCCCTGTCACTGTCCCTGGGTGGCGAGGAGCCGTCTCCGTCTCCTGAGCAGGTTTTGGGGACACATAGTGTTTTGGGGCAGGTTTTGGGGACCCACAATGTTTTGGGGCAGGTTTTGGGGACACCCAGTGTTTTGGGGCAGGTTTTGGGGACCCACAATGTTTTGGGGCAGATTTCGGGGACACCCAGTGTTTTGGGGCAGGTTTTGGGGACCCACAATGTTTTGGGGCAGATTTCGGGGACACCCAGTGTTTTGGGGCAGGTTTTGGGGACACACAATGTTTTGGGGCAGATTTTGGGGACCCACAGTGTTTTGGGGCAGGTTTTGGGGACCCACGATGTTTTGGGGCAGGTTTTGGGGACACCCAGTGTTTTGGGGCAGGTTTTGGGGACACACAATGTTTTGGGGCAGATTTTGGGGACACCCAGTGTTTTGGGGCAGGTTTTGGGGACCCACAATGTTTTGGGGCAGATTTCGGGGACACCCAGTGTTTTGGGGCAGGTTTTGGGGACACACAATGTTTTGGGGCAGATTTTGGGGACCCACAGTGTTTTGGGGCAGGTTTTGGGGACCCACAATGTTTTGGGGCAGATTTTGGGGACACCCAGTGTTTTGGGGCAGGTTTTGGGGACACACAATGTTTTGGGGCAGATTTTGGGGACACCCAGTGTTTTGGGGCAGGTTTTGGGGAGCCACAATGTTTTGGGGCAGATTTCGGGGACACCCAGTGTTTTGGGGCAGGTTTTGGGGACCCACAATGTTTTGGGGCAGATTTCGGGGACACCCAGTGTTTTGGGGCAGGTTTTGGGGACACACAATGTTTTGGGGCAGATTTTGGGGACCCACAGTGTTTTGGGGCAGGTTTTGGGGACCCACGATGTTTTGGGGCAGGTTTTGGGGACACCCAGTGTTTTGGGGCAGGTTTTGGGGACACACAATGTTTTGGGGCAGATTTCGGGGACACCCAGTGTTTTGGGGCAGGTTTTGGGGACCCACAATGTTTTGGGGCAGATTTCGGGGACACCCAGTGTTTTGGGGCAGGTTTTGGGGACCCACAATGTTTTGGGGCAGATTTCGGGGACACACAGTGTTTTGGGGCAGGTTTTGGAGACACACAATGTTTTGGGGCAGATTTTGGGGACCCACAGTGTTTTGGGGCAGGTTTTGGGGAGCCACAATGTTTTGGGGCAGATTTCGGGGACACCCAGTGTTTTGGGGCAGGTTTTGGGGACACACGATGTTTTGGGGCAGGTTTTGGGGACACCCAGTGTTTTGGGGCACTGGGCACAGCTGGTTTGCCAGGAGCCCTTTTACACCTCTGTGGCTGCAGGAGGTGCCCTGGATCCGTTCCCACACTGGTTTTTTGGGGTGAGGAGAGCTCTGTTTGCTCCCCGATGGCACCTTTGGCTCCTTTTTTAGAGATGATCCTGTGCTGCTGGGCAGCATCTGGCCAGATGTTCCTCCCTCCAGAAGGCCTGTGCCACATGATGCCATCCTGGCCTGGAAAGGATGGTGTGGAAATGTCCCTCTGGTGTGTCAGGGGGACACTGCTCTCTTTGGAGACTGCCAGGGTGGGGATTGGGTGCAAACCCAGGGGGATGCTGAGGCGGGGGCATCCCTGGGAGCTGGGGCAGAGCCTGGCTGTCTGTGCCAGCCTCCCAGCCGTGCCAGGCTCTGTTCCTCAGGGAGCAGCTGGCACTGGGAGCCTTTCCAGCAGCACGGCTCCCCCGGGCCCCGTCCCAGGGCAGTGACAGCCCCGGGTGCCCACGGCCAGGGCGGGTGGCAGCCGTGCCCCGGGCGTGCCTCGGCTCCTGGCGGTGCCACTGCGGGGCTGCTCCTGTGCCAAGGGCGGCACTGCCAGCCGGGGTGCCCTCCCTGGGCCTTGTGCAGGGTGCCAGAGCCCGGTGCCAGCCCGGGCTGCTGCGGGCAGGTCGTGGTTCGCTCCCAGTGCTGGGGGAGCAGCTGCTGTGCCCTGGCTGGATGAGCAGCCTCGTGCAGCTGCTCTGGCTGCTGAGTGACTCCTTTTCTCTGCTGGATCTCCGGGAGCAGGGCAGGGATGGAGGGGATGGCTCCAGGGTGGTTTTTGGGTGTCCTGGGAGAAGGGTGATGTTACCTGGGTGCTCTTCACAGCCTGACGTGGGTATGACGCTGCTTCTCCCTCTTTGGTTTCCTTCTTTTCCTCCCCCCTTCCCCGTTAGCACAAGTGCTGCAGGGCTTTAGGAGCTCTCATCAGGGAGGCTGAAGTCATCTGTTTACCCAGGGAGCTGTGCTTGGAGCAGCAGCTGCCCCGGCTTTGCCTCTGCAACCTGCAGGAGAGGGGCCTGTGCTGAGCGTGCCGTGACCTGCACTGGGGCAGGGCGAGCCTGTGGGGCTCTGGGCTGCCTCACATCCCACCCCATGCCATGCCATGCCATGCCATGCCATGCCATGCCATGCCATCCCATCCCATCCCATCCCATCCCATCCCATCCCATCCCATCTCATCCCATCATGGGCCTGGGCTGTCCATGCTGTGCTGTGCAGGTGTAGGAGCTCCCTCCATCCACAGAACTCCCAAAATTCTGTGTTTTGGTGGCCATATCCAGGCACCAGTTCTGGATGGGCCATTCCTGGTGGCACAGGGACCTGCTGCAGGATTTACCAGCGGTTGTTCTATTCCAACATTGCCTGCCCTGGTGTCCTGGCAGAGCCAGCTCTTGGCAGGGGTGAGCAGCTGGGTTTTGGGGCTGGCTTTGACCAGGAATTTGTGGGAAGGGTCCTTGGTCAGGAATAAGTGTATATATATATATATATAGATTTAGATTTATTTATATATTTTCTAGATGGATGGATGGATGGATGGATGGATAGATGGATGGATGGATGGATGGATGGATGGATGGATGGATGGATGGATGGATGGATGTCTCCTGCCCCTCTCCTTGTCCTCACTGCCAAACCAGCCTCATTTTCCTCTCCCCATCTCTCCCCTGGCTGTGGGAGCAGGCAGCAGGAGTTATCCCTGAGTGCAAACACTGCAAACACAAACACAAGGCCTTTCAGTTCTCCATGAAGGCAGCGCTGCCAAGGTCAACCTGCTGTGGGGACAGGCCTGGCTTGTCCCTGCTGGGCCTGCTCTTGGTGAGGGTGGCACCCCGGGGGTGTCCTGGCTGTTCCTGGTGTGGCACCTCAGGAGTGTTCCAGCTCTTCCTGATGTGGGCTCCGGGGGTGTCCCAGTTTTTCCTGGTGTGACGTCCCAGGGGTGTCTTGTCTGTTCCCAGTTTGGCACCCCAGGGCTGTCCCGGTTGTTCCCAGTGGGGGCTCTGGGGATGTCCAGGCCGTTCCCAATGTGGCACCCCAGGACTGTCCCAGCTGTTCCCGGTGTGGGGCTCTGGGGTGTCCCAGCTGTTCCCATTGTGGGGCTCTGGGGTGTCCCTGCTGCTCCCACTGTGGGGCTCTGGGGTGTCCCTGCTGCTCCCACTGTGGGGCTCTGGGGTGTCCCTGCTGTTCGTGGTGTGGGGCTCTGGGGTGTCCCTGCTGTTCCCACTGTGGGGCTCTGGGGTGTCCCTGCTGCTCCCACTGTGGGGCTCTGGGGTGTCCCAGCTGTTCCCATTGTGGGGCTCTGGGGTGTCCCAGCTGTTCCCGGTGTGGGGCTCTGGGGTGTCCCAGCTGTTCCCACTGTGGGGCTCTGGGGTGTCCCTGCTGTTCCCACTGTGGGGCTCTGGGGTGTCCCTGCTGTTCCCACTGTGGGGCTCTGGGGTGTCCCAGCTGTTCCCATTGTGGGGCTCTGGGGTGTCCCTGCTGTTCCCACTGTGGGGCTCTGGGGTGTCCCTGCTGCTCCCACTGTGGGGCTCCCAGGGCCGGGGGCAGCCGGCTCTGCTGCTGCAGACACAGTCCAGATGCTCCGGCTGCGGCGTCTCTGGAGGGGGAGATGAATTCGCTCCTGCCGTCTTCTGTTTTCAGTCCAGAACATCTGCACAGTAACTGGGAAATCTGGGCTTTCTCCTGCTTCTCAGCCAGGTCCTGTCAGCCCTTTCCTCTTCCAAAAAGGGCTTTGGTGGTTGGTGGTTTTTTTCCCTTCCCCTTCCCGCTATTGCCTGTGCTGTGTAACCTGCTCCCTGCTGTGCATCCTGTCGGGGCTCTGCTTGGGTTTTACTCCAGAAGGAGCATTTGGAGGGACCTGCCCACCTCAGCCACCTCCTGAGCTCAGGGATGTGGATCCCCAAGAGCAGATTTTCCTGCTCTTGTGGCACTGGGGTCACCCAAGCTCCTGGATCACTCACTGCAGTTTTTTTCCTTATGCTGGTCCTGGAGCCTGGGTGCTGCATGCTGAGCGCTTGGGGCTGGACAACCCCTCCCAAAGCTGGCACTGGGACGCATTGGAGGCTGCAGGGTGGCCCCCACCCTGCTCCCTGTTCTTTCCAGCCCTGAGTGGCTTGGCCAGGCTGGCCCTGGGCTGGCCAGGACAGCTCTGGGCTTGGCAGCATCCCACGGGGTGAGGTTTGTTCCGCAGCCGCTGGCTCGGGCTCCTGGCACGGCTCTGGTGGGTGCTGGGCACCTCCTTCTCCTTGCTGCTGCTTCCACCGTGCCATGGGGACACTCAGGAAGTGTCACCCCAATAACTGAGCCGCTGGAGGAAGAATAAATCCTGCTGTCGTGTCCTTCCTCCCTTTCCATGCACAGTGTGTGCTCTCACCCTGACCTTCCCCACCAGAGCTGCTGGGGTCCAGTGAGCCCAAACCGGGCTCCATCCTTTATCCACCCTGCACCTTCTCCTTCCTTCACACCGATTTCCTGCCTCTTTGCTCCTCTTTTAGTCCTTTTGCTGTGTTTTGCCCCACCCCTTGGTGCCCTAGTTGTGGCAGTGCTGGCGCTGTGCCCGGTGCCCTCTACTCCGAGCGGAAGGAAGGGCTCCAGGGAGGGATGGCACTTTTGGGGTGATGCCAGAGGGGTTTGGCCTTGCTTTGGACAGGGGACTGCGCTCCAGGGAGGGATGGCAATGTTGGGGTGATGCCAGAGGGGTTTGGCCTTGCTTTGGACAGGGGACTGACCCCTCAGAGGGGCTCTGGGGCCATGGATATCATGGGTGCTGCTCCCCCAGGCACTCAGGGGACTTGCAGGACACAAAGAGACAGTGGAGGAGGGAGATGCCACCTCTCTCTTTGGGGACCTTGGGACAAAGTGCAAATGGTGCTGCTCCCCCTTGGAGGAGGAGGGGAAACGCTCAGGATGAGATGATTTTGGGTGGCCTTGAGGGCCAGCAGGCTGCCTGGGGGGATGGCTGGCTGCGAGCTTGGCACCTGGAGGTGACGTGTGCCCGCTGTCCCTGTCCTGGGGACAGCCACACAGCTCCGGCCTCGCAGCTGCTATTTCTGTCCAGCCACCGCCACCAGGGCCAGCAGCCGCTGCCCTTTCCCTCCCCATCCCCTCGGATCCGTGGGATGCACGGAGACAGGATGAGGAATCCCCCCAGCGTGGGCAGCAGCTCAATCCCCCTCGGGATCTCCCCTCCAGCCCCGTTTTCCTCCCGTTTAACCCCGGGCTGTGCCTGAGTTTGGCAAAAATAGCGCTGGGCTGGAGAGAGGAGGGTGGCAGGGCCGGGAGGGGGCCGGGGTGCAGGGGGAGGTCCGGTTTCTCCCTTTCCTGCAGGAATTAGGGAGGCCACATGCTGCCAGCAGTGTTTGGCTGGTAGAGGCAAGCGGAGGCTCCGAGGAGGCGAGCAGGCGTCCGCACAGATGGAAATTTGATCACCCACGGCTCAACAGATTGTTTGATTTATTTTAAAATCAAGCAGATGGCTGCAACAGGAGTTTGTTTAAGTTCAGCTCCGAGCTGGGCCAACGGCCAGGATACTCGGGGGTAGGCGTGCCAAAAAATGTTCAATGACTTTGGTCATCACCCACCTCTCCTCCTCCTCCTCCTCCTCCTCCTCCCTCCTTGCCTCGCTCCAGCACACACACACCCTGCTCCCCCTCTTATCGCATCCTCGCCTTCATCTCTTGGCTCCTGCAGCTCGCTTTGTCTCTCCCGGCGGGCGCAGCCTTGCCCTCCACTTTTCCTCCCCTTCCAGGAGCTCCAGGGGGTTTAACTCTTGCCCAGCCATCCCCTCGCCTCGCCCTGCTTCCCTTCTGCTGGAGGGGTGCGGTGGGGATTGAGGGAGAGCCCCCGTCCCTGTCCCCTCTGGGACCAGTCTGGGGGAATGGAGAGCTCTGGGAGCTGGCTGGATGCCCGGAGGGACACCCTGCCCCACTCCTGCCCCACACCCTGTTCCATTCCTGCCCCACACCCTGCCCCACTCCCTGCCCCACTCCCTGTTCCATTCCCTGCCCCACACCCTGCCCCACACCCTGCCCCACTCCCTGCCCCATTCCCTGCCCCACACCCTGTTCCATTCCCTGCCCCACACCCTGCCCCACTCCCTGCCCCACTCCCTGCCCCACACCCTGCCCCATTCCCTGCCCCATTCCCTGCCCCATTCCCTGCCCCACTCCCTGCCCCACACCCTGCCCCATTCTCTGCCCCATTCCCTGCCCCACTCCCTGTTCCATTCCCTGCCCCACTCCCTGTTCCATTCCCTGCCCCATTCCCTGCCCCACACCCTGCCCCACACCCTGCCCCACTCCCTGCCCCATTCCCTGCCCCACACCCTGCCCCACACCCTGCCCCACACCCTGCCCCACTCCCTGTTCCATTCCCTGCCCCATTCCTGCCCCATTCCTTGCCCCACACCCTGCCCCACTCCCTGCCCCACACCCTGCCCCACTCCCTGCCCCACACCCTGCCCCACTCCCTGCCCCACTCCCTGTTCCATTCCCTGCCCCACTCCCTGCCCCACTCCCTGCCCCATTCCCTGACCCCATGGCTGTCCCTCTGGTGAGGAGGGGGTGGATGCATCCTGGTGTCCCCCAGCCTGGATGGGTTGGGGTCCCAGCAGCGTGGCACCCCCATGGTGGGCTGTGAGGGCTGATGTGGGCACGGAGCAGAGCCCCTGCTGCAGCCCGTGGCGGCTCTGGATGAGTTCCTGGCCTCGCTGCCACATGGCCAGCAGGGAAGGGGCTGGAGGAGCCAGTGGGAACCGCCTGGGGTGTGCTAAACTGCTGTAAATGGGATGGGGCCTGCTGTGCTCAGGGCTTTAAATCACCCGGTGCCACCAGGCTGGCACCACCCTGGGGTGGCACAGGCTCCCCAGCACGTGTGGCCATGTCCCCCCAGCCTGCCAGGGGCCATCTGGGATGCTCTTTATGGCAGGGACAAGGAGCTCTGGGACGAGTGGGTGGGATGCTCCAGGACCACCGGGCATCCTCGGTGCCCTTGGGATATCCCTGTGCCCCACAGGACCATGGCAGGCTCAGTGCACCCTCTCCCTGCAGGCTTTCCTGCCGGAGAATCGCCCATTGTGCCATTTCTGGGGGCAGATGTGTGTGATGGGACCCCTCCCCAGCTCCCCTCTCCCCTCCAGGCGGGGCTGGGGGCTGTGGCTCCTGCTGGGAGCAGCGTGTGGGGCTGGAAGGGGTTAAGGCAGGCAAAGGAAAACAAGAGTGCTGCAGGGCCTGGGTGGCTGACAAGCCAAACAACTGTTTTTGACTCACTGCTGCTGCCTTGCCAAGTGCAATTGCTTCCACATTCCCATCCCCTGGCTGGAGGGGCGCGGGGAGATGTTGGCTTTTTGTGGTCAGCAGGGGAAGGGGGATGCCGGGGGAAGGGCTGGCTCTGCACGGCTTTTCCTCAGCTCTTCCCTCTTCAGTTCCCCTCCCTGGACAGGGGCAGGGGTGATGGTGGTGCCAGGGGGGTGATGGTGGTGCCAGGGAGGTGATGGTGGTGCCTGGGGCATAATGGTGGTGCCAGGGGGGTGATGGTGGTGCCACGGGAATGATGACGGTGCCATGGTGGTGATGGTGGTGCCAGGGGGGTGATGGTGGTGCCATGGTGGTGATGGTGGTGCCAGAGGGGTGATGGTGGTGCCACGGGGGTGATGGTGGTGCCTGGGGGAATGATGGTGCTGGGGGGGTGATGGTGGTGCCGGGGGGGTGATGATGGTGCCACGAGGTGATGGTGCCATGGTGGTGATGGTGGTGCCATGGTGGTGATGATGGTGCCAGGGTGGTGATGATGGTGCCGGGGGGTGATGGTGGTGCCAGGGGGGTGATGGTGGTGCCATGGTGGTGATGGTGGTGCCAGGGGGGTGATGGTGGTGCCAGGGGGTGATGGTGGTGCCAGGGTGGTGATGGTGGTGCCAGGGGGGTGATGGTGGTGCCAGGGGGGTGATGGTGGTGCCGGGGAGGTGATGATGGTGCCATGGTGGTGATGGTGGTGCCAGGGGGGTGATGACGGTGCCACAGGGGTGATGATGGTGCCATGGTGGTGATGGTGGTGCCAGGGGGGCGATGGTGGTGCCATGGTGGTGATGGTGGTGCCAGGGGGTGATGGTGGTGCCATGGTGGTGATGGTGGTGCCAGGGGGTGATGATGGTGCCAGGGTGGTGATGATGGTGCCGGGGGGTGATGGTGGTGCCAGGGGGGTGATGGTGGTGCCATGGTGGTGATGGTGGTGCCAGGGGGGTGATGATGGTGCCAGGGGGGTGATGGTGGTGCCAGGGAGGTGATGATGGTGGTGCCTGGGGCATAATGGTGGTGCCAGGGGGGTGATGGTGGTGCCACGGGAATGATGACGGTGCCATGGTGGTGATGGTGGTGCCAGGGTGGTGATGGTGGTGCCAGGGGGGTGATGATGGTGCCAGGGGGGTGATGGTGGTGCCATGGTGGTGATGGTGGTGCCAGGGTGGTGATGGTGGTGCCAGGGGGGTGATGATGGTGCCACAGGGGTGATGATGGTGCCATGGTGGTGATGATGGTGCCAGGGGGGTGATGATGGTGCCAGGGGGGTGATGGTGGTGCCAGGGGGTGATGGTGGTGCCAGGGGGATGATGGTGGTGCCAGGGTCACTCAGCCCAGTTTCTGGTGGAGCATCCCCCGTGCCAGAGTTAAAGGTGGGAGAGGGAATGGGGGGTAAAACGCACCCCCAGGGTGTCTGTCCTGCCTTTCCCTGCTGTTTGTCTGCAGGGAGGAAGCTGAGAAGTGGCTCCTTCCCTCTCGGGGGGTGTTGGGGGCCAGCAGCTCCCATTTCCCCCCTCTCCATCCCTTCAAGCCCCACATCCTCAATGTCCCCATTCCAACCCTTCACGGCGATGGGGAGTGATCCCATCGCTCTGAGATCTGAGCTCTCGTGTGGGGCTGGGCCCCCCGCCTTGCCTGGGTGTCTGCAGGGTTTGGGGGACACACACACAACCCCAATAGAACCCCCAGGCCTCCGGGTGCTGGTGCTGTGGTGATGGAGACAGGAAGAAATAATTCCTTGGAGAAGAGGCTGGGGAGTTACAGCAAAGATTTGAGCTGCTCAGGGTTGCTGCTTTGTGGAGTTAATTATCTTCTGAGTCTGGGTTTTTTGGGTGTTTTTTGAGTCGGTGGTTTTTGGTTTTTTTGTTGTTTTTTTTTTTTTTTTTTCTCCTTGGGATTATTTCTTGGCAAATGAGGCGTCCTTGTGAAGCACTGAGCTCTGCTCCCTCCGAGCTCCTGGCTGCTAAGTGCTGTGGAGGAGATCCTGCTCTTAAAAAAAAGAAAAAAAACCAAAAATCAACACACACAAAAAAATAAAAACCACCCTCAAAAAAAGCCCTGCTGCTTCTGCAGCGTGAATATGGGGTCTGGGATAGCTCAGGGGGATTCTGTGCTCATGGAGGTGATTCTTTGGGGAAGCTGGAGCAGGAGCCTCCTGTGGGCAGCTCTGGGATGGGCAGGGCAGGATGTGGAGATGCTTGGAGGGTACCTGGTCCCTGCAGGGCCAAAGTCCAGCCTGGATTGGGGTCTGGAAGGAGCCCCCACATTTGGGAAGCTGTGGGGGTGTGCTGTGAGCTGGCCCTTGGGTGAGGAGGGCGTTTATGGGGCAGCTGTTTCCCCATTTGGGATGTTGGGATATTGCTCCAGCACCACATTCCCGTCACCCTCTGGCTCCTGGGGCTCTGCTGCTGCCTCCCCCACTTTGGAGAGGCCATTTCCCCCTCCTGGCTGTGGGGAGGGTCTGGCTGTGCTGGGACAGCGGGGCTGGCGTGCTGAGGGTGGCCTGGATGCTGTGGGATAAATGGGATGCACACCTGGAGCTGCTCCTGCTGGCTCTGGCTCCTCTGGCTCCTGCTGCTGTCCCTGGTTAATCTCAGCCTCCTTTGCTGAGCAGGAGCTGGTGCTGCTGGAGGTCAGCATGGAAATCCCTTCCCCTGTTGGTGCTGCAGGAAGGAGCCCCAGAGGTTCCCCCAAAACATCCTGATGTCCATGAGGGATGTGGGACTGCACCACTGGGACAGACACAGCATCCATCACCCCACCTTCAGCAGGGCTGCAGCCCCATCTCTGCCCCTCTCTGAGCTCCCACCACCCTGCAGGACCCATCCACACCATCCACGCCATCCTGACACCCTGCAGGACCCATCCATGCCATCCACACCATCCTGACACCCTGCAGGACCCATCCACGCCATCCTGACACCCTGCAGGACCCATCCATGCCATTGTCACACCCTGCAGGACCCATCCACGCCATCCTGACACCCTGCAGGACCCATCCACGCCGCTCCCACCCCGCTGGCACCGGGGGTGTCACCAGGGCAAACCCCCAAACTGTGCCCAGCACACCCAGGGGCCCTCCCTGCCGCAGTGGCAGGGGACGCTGGTGTCCCCTGTGATGTGGGACACCTTGCCAGCCCCTAATCCCGACGTGAGAAGGCAGTTAGGGGCCGGGATGGGCAGATGGGGCGCAGTGCCGCCGCCGTGGGGCTGCTGCTGGGGCTGGGGCTGGCTCTGCCTCCTCCTCCTCCTCCTCCTAATGTGTTTGCAAATCCTCCCCAGCTGAGGGGATTAAAGCCGGCATCTGGCTCGCTTTAGAATATTAAAACAAAGGGAGTTGTAGGCGCCATGATCGGGGGCAGGCGAGGGAGGGAGCGGGGCCGGGGCCGGGGGGGCTGCAGGGAGAGCCTGCAGGAATGCCCCCCTCCCTCCCTCCCTCCCTCCCCAGCCTTCCCCCCGGCATTTCCCTGAGGAATAAAGGATTTCCCGTGGGTTGGCAGCAGGGCCCAGCACCGGGACACCGGGGGGATGCTGGAAGCGGGTGGGCCGCGCCGGGGGTGTTGTTTGGGGGGTACAGGGAGGTTTCTCTCTCTCTTTCTCTCTGTGCTTTTTCCACCCCGTGGAGCTGTTCTGGAAGCGGCAGGAATTCAGGAAGCCGGCGTGCGGCGGGTGCCAAGTCAGGCTGTACCGCAGCCAAGCCCCTGCTTGTTTTCTCGTCTTGCTGGAGCCAGTAAGTGACCTTATTAGCTTAGGGGGCAGCTGCCTTATTAACACACATCTGGCGGCGAGGGGGCCGCATAGGCCCGATATTGTCTGCCTGCCTGCTCCCAGCGTGGCTGGGGGGGCTCCCCCCGTGGATTCTGCCACCCCTCCCATAGGCAGGGCTGGCATCCAGGCAGCCCCACTGCCCCCCATCCATCCCCCTGCGAGGATTAGGCAGATGGGGTTAGGATTTGCTGGGGATTAATAATTTGAGGTTATAATCTGTGTGAGGTTATAATCTGTGGTGGAGAGGGGGAGTGGGGTCCCCCAGCAGTGTGCTGTTGGCATTCCCATGGATGCTGCCCCATCTCCCATCTTGCTTTTTGGGGCTCAGCGTCACCGTGCGGGATGGGATCGCTCAGAGGGGCTGGACCACCCATGCAGCATCCTCACATCCCTGCCAGCAGCCGGGGTGGGCACTGGGGTTTCCTTCTGGATTGGTGTCAGCGTCTCCTGCAGCAAGGAGAGCCTGCAGCGTGCTGGATTCGGGGCTTTTCCGGCAGATTTGGCTCCTGAAGCTGGGTTGTTCCCAGGAGGATGGGAGCTGGGAGGCTCCTGCTGTGCCAGCACAGGGAGCTGGGGGCTTTTTGCTGGCGTTGAACCACCCCAGGCTCTGTGGGTGCACATCCCATCACAACCATCCAGCCCTGTGCCAGTGCCCACCCTCACCCCGAGCTGCCCATTTCCCCTCCCTGGCTGCAATCAGAGCCAAGCTGGGAGCGCCCTGTGCCCCATGCCCTGACCTGGCACATCCCTGGGGGGCACTGGGCGCCCGCCCTCCCCCCCAGCACACAGGGATGCCCTTTGTCCTTCTTGGCCTGTGGGGGAACTCGGCAGCTCTTGGCTTCTCCCTTCTGTTTTGGAAACTCAAAACATTTGCAGGGCGGCCCACTCGCGCCCTGCCGCCACGGAGAGAGGCACTTGGCTGACTCCTCTGCTTTCCTTGGCCGCTGCTCACGCTCGGGGGGGGCTTTTCTCCACCTCCTCACCCCTCTTTTTTCTTTCCTCCCCCCCTTTTTTTTGGTTTTTTTTTTTTTTTTTGTTTTTTGTTTTTTTTTAATTTTTTTCTTCCCCATGCTGTAAGCTTGGAGAAATATTCCCAGCCTGCAGGAAGAGCCCAGGGGGGCTTTTCTCCACCTCCTCACCCCCCTTTTTTCTTTTCCCCTCCTTTTTTTTTTTTTTTAATTTTATTTATTTTTTACTTTTATTTTTAGGGTTTTTTTTTTTGTTTGTTTGTTTTTTGTTTTGTTTTTTTTTTTTTTTTCTTCCCTATGCTGTAAGCTTGGAAAAACACCCCCAGCCTGCAGGAAGAACCCAGGGGGAGCTTTTCTCCACCTCCTCACCCCTCTCTTTTCTTTCCCCCCCCCCCTTTTTTTTTGGTGTTTTTTTTTTTTTTTTTTAATTTTTTATTTTCTTTTTTCCTTCCCTATGCTGTAAGCTTGGAGAAACACCCCCAGCCTGCAGGAAGAACCGCCCAGGGGGGCTTTTCTCCACATCCTCACCCCTCTTTTTTCTTTTCCCCCCCTTTTTCTTTTTTTTTTTTTAATTTAATTTTTTAAATTTTATACTTTTTATTTTATATTTTATAATTTTTTTCATTTTTTATTTTTTATTATTATTATTATTATTTTTCTTCCCTATGCTGTAAGCTTGGAAAAACACCCCCAGCCTGCAGGAAGAGCCCAGGGGGGGGCTTTTCTCCACCTCCTCACCCCTCTCTTTTCTTTTTCTATCCTTTTTGTTTTTATTATTTTTTTATTATTTCCTTCCCCATGCTGTAAGCTTGGAGAAACACCCCCAGCGTGCAGGAAGAGCCACCCAGAGGGGGCTCTGTTGGTGCCCACCAGCCCCTGGCACTGACCTTGCTGTCTGCTGGGAAGGGCGGCTGTGCCGGGTGGCCGGAGCAGCCCCAGCACTAATGAGCTCTGCCTGAGCAGCAGGATTAATTAGCTGCTGGGAGGAGAGGGGGGAGCATCCTTGTGCGGGGGCTCGGTGCCACCCGAGCCTGGCACGGCGCGGTGCCCGCGGCGGGTTTGGGATGCTCCAGGAGGAGATGTGGCTCTTCCTGGAGCAAATGCCGCGAGCCAAAAGGGGAGAGGGAATCCAGGTGCAAGAGCTGCTGATCAATCACGCGGGCTCCTGCTCTCTGTATTCTATTTTTTTTTTTTTCCCCAAAAAAAGCGTTGTAGGGTTTTTAGTTGATGTTCCCGCGCTGTTTCCGAACCCAGGGTGTGACATGGATGTGTTAAATATGTCCTGTGCAATGTAAAATGACGCTGCGGGGGACAAAGTGGCAGCTGGCTGGGAGCTGGGTGTGGGCAGGGCCTGGCTGTGTGCTGGGGTGAGCCCTCACCCCAAAATCCCAAGGGATTGGAGATGATCAGGAGCATTCTGTTGGCGACTGTCGCCCTCCTGGATGGTGTCCCCAAACCTGGCTTTTGGGGTCCCGTGTATCTGGGTGGATTTTCAGGGGTTGGCTCCGTGCCTTGTGCTCCTCCAGCCCCTCGGTGCCCCTGTCCCCTCTGGAGCGGCATCCACGGGGCAGAGGTGACATCGGGGGGCCCTGCAGAGACAAGCGGGGACACGGTGACACGGTGTCGGGGCCGGCAAGGTCGCGAGGACGCGGAGCTTGAACTTGAATTAGACGGTAATTGCGCCGTGCCTAATTACAGGCAGAGAGCAAATCACTGCGGTGCCGCACAAAGTGTCTGACACGGAATAACGAGCGTAATTAGCAATCAGACGGGAAGCTGCTGCCTCCCGGCCCCCCGGGGCCCTGGGGAGCCCCTGGCACAGCATCTGCCCCTGCCTGCGGTGGTTTGTGCCCCCCAACTTGGGACATCTGCCCCCCAAACCCCCCAGAGGGGACACTGGTGCAGCAGGGACACCTGGGGGGGCTGAGGTGCAGCTGGTGGCTGTGTCCATCCCTGTGTGTCTGTGTGTCCGTCCCCACACGGGTCCGTGTCCAGGTGTCTGTCTGTCCCCACGCAGATCCGTGTCCAGGTGTGTCTGTCTGTCTGTCTGTCCCCACACAGATCCATGTCCAGGTGTCTGTCCCCACACAAATCCGTGTCCAGGTGTCCGTCCCCACATGGATCCGTGTCCAGGTGTCTGTCCCCACACGGATCCGTGTCCAGGTGTGTCTGTCTGTCCATCCCCACACAGATCCATGTCCAGGTGTCTGTCCCCACACAATCTGTGTCCAGGTGTCCGTCCCCACACAATCCGTGTCCAGGTGTCTGTCCCCTCCCAGATCCGTGTCCACGTGTCCGTCCCCACACAATCCGTGTCCAGGTGTCTGTCCCCACATGGATCCATGTCCAGGTGTCTGTCCCCACACGGATCCGTGTCCAGGTGTCCGTCCCCACACGGATCCGTGTCCAGGTGTCTGTCCCCACACAATCCGTGTCCAGGTGTCTGTCCCCATGCTGATCCGTGTCCAGGTGTCCGTCCCCTCCCAGATCCGTGTCCAGGTGTCTGTCCCCACACAAATCCGTGTCCAGGTGTCTGTCCCCTCCCAGATCCGTGTCCAGGTGTCCGTCCCCTCCCAGATCCGTGTCCAGGTGTCCGTCCCCGCCCCCGCGGTGTGTCCAGCTGTGCAGCCCGTGCCTGCTGCCAGCCGTGCATTAATGCAGCCTGACGCTAGAGCGCACCAGCAGCATGTCGTGACATCCTCCCTCCCTCCCTCCCTCGCGGGGACACGGCTCCCAGCAGGGCCACCTGCCCCGGCCACCCTGCTGTGACCCTCCTGGGGACCCGGGCTGCCCTTGGTGGCCGCAGGGGACATCAGTGTGTGTCAGGGCTGGGAGTGACAGTGTCTGATTGCACTCGGAGGGAGTGGGAAGGGAGGAGAGCTGTGGCACCCCAAAATCCCCCCATCACCCCAGCCTGGCTGCTGTCACCCCTTGGGGACCGGGAGGAGGGCAAGGAGTGTCTGGCTGCTAATTAGCTGCACTTTTAATGATGCTTCTGTTGTTTTAGGGAATGTGTCCCCCCTCAGGGAGGCTGGGGAGCTGATCCTAAACCTCCTCTCCTCTACCCCAGCACCCAAAGGCTGAGGAATTTCCTCCCTCTGGGCATGAGGGCACCTCCCAGCCCCAAAACGCCCCTGCCCGAGGGTGCCAGCCTGCTTTGGTGACTTCACTCCGACTCCTGCTGGCCCTGGAGCCACCTCACTCCTGTCCCCAAGTGCCATCCCTCCGTCCCCTTCCCAGCACCTTCTGGGAATCCCACCAGGATTTTTGGACTGGTTTGTCACTGGATTTTAGAGAGGTCGGAGCACATCAGTGGCACCATGGGGATGCTGTCCCTGAGTGCTGGGGCAGGGTGAAGGTCACGCCTCCTCCTCCTCCTCCTCCTCCTCCTCCTCCTCTGTGCCTGTCTCCTTCCCGCCTCTCCTGCTGCCTTCTCCTTTTTTTGTTTCCCCCTCTTGGAGCAGCTGTTCTCTAATAAGCTGTTAATGATGATACAGTAAGTAGGAGCAGAGAGTCCTGCGGGAGCTGCCACGATTTGTGTAATTGGCCTCAGAGGAGACAGAAGTATCTAATATTTACATGCCGGTATTAGTCCCCCGGGAGCCCGGCTGGGCTGGCACTGAGGCAGCTCCAGCCTCAACCTCCCTGCTCCCCCCGATGGATCTTCACATCTCCAGTGGGTGGGAATGGGGGGATCCCCCTCCTAAAAAAAAGCTGGGGGTGGCTGAGCATCCCCAGCAAAATCTGGGGGGGGTTTTGTAGGTGTTGGATCACCCCAGGAGTGGCTGAGCATCCCCAATAAAATCTGGGGGTTTTTGCAGGTGTTGGATCACCGCAGGCTCTGCACATCCCACTGTCCCCATGTGCCACCAGCCCTGTGCCAGTGCCCACCCTCACCCAGAGCTGCCCATCTCCTCTCCCTGGCTGCAGCCAGAGCCAGGCTGGGAGCTGCCCTGTGCCACATCCCCTGACCTGGATGTCTGTGGGAGCAGCGGGGCTGGGCTGAGCTCCCAGAGGGGCATTGTGAGGTTTGGGGTGCCCTGTGCTGGGCAGGGGAGCGGGGCATGTCCCACAGTGAGTTCAGCAGGGCTCTGAGCTGCCTCTGGAGGCACAAACGTGTTCCTGAGCTGGCTGTGCCTGGAGCAGGGGGTGGCAGTGAGAGGGATGCTCACCCTGTGCTCACCAGCACCTCTGCCCTGTGCCCGTGGCTGGGCTGGGTCCCTGGCAGCTGAGCTGCTCCTGGAAGGGCAGGGTTGGCAGCAGCACTGTCCCCGTGGGCTGGCTGAGCCGTGGGGCTGGGCAGGGACTGCTGAACGTGCCCCTGGTGCTGCTACCTGCAGCCATGGGGCCGGAATGGCGGGGGAAACTGAGGCACGGCTGGGGAAACTGAGGCGCGCCGGGGGAAACTGAGGCACGAAGGGCTGAGGAGCAGCCTGCCCACCCTCCTGCCCCTGTGGGGTGTTGCCCTGGGCTCCATCCTGTGCTGTCCCGCTTCCCTCAGTACACCTTGGTGTCGCCGGGGCTCTGGGGCTGTCCCCTCCTGCTGGGGGTCAGTCTGTGGCCAGGATCCCCTCAGCTGAGCTGTTTTGGGATGCTGGGGCTGTGCTCACTCCAGTGCTCACCTTCCTGCACCCCCAAACCTGCAGAGACCCCCCAAAAGCAGAGGGTAGGGACTGGCATGGGGACACCAAAGCAGGCAGTGGGAACATCCCAATTCCCTGCCCGGGGTGGAACTGGGGGTCCCCCAGCCCATCTCCCATTGCCTCCTGGGGAGCCCCCAGCCCTGTGGGATTGCATCCCCAACCTTTCCCACCCAGATTCCCGCTCTCCATTGCCTTGGCAGCCCCGGAATGGTGGCTCAGCTCAGGGGATGTCTCACTGAGCCCTGGCAGGGCCATCACACCCTGAGCTGGCGTCAGGATGGAGCCCTGTGGTTCTGTGCTGCTGTGGTGATGGGGGTGAGGAGCTGTTGCCTTCTGTTCTTCTCTCATCCCTCCTGTCACCCCTCCATCCTTCCCTCGGTCCCTTTCGGGCTGTCCTCCCCGCTCAGGGCGTTCCAGGCTGTCCCTGGCTCCCTGCCAGCCCTTTCCCACACTCCCTGATCCCGGCTCCAGCCCTGGCTGCTGCTGCTGCTGCTGCTGCTGCTGCAATCCCCCCGAGCCAGGGAAGCAGCACCTGGCCCCTGACCTCCCGGGGAACCTGGGGGTGGCAGCTTTGGCCTGGGGACAAGCAGGGGTGTCCCCAAGTCCCCTGCTGTGTCAGCCACCCCTCGGCCAGGGCGGAGCGGGTGGATTTATGTTGGCAAGGGGTGCAGTTTTGGGGGAGCAGGGCAGCACCCCTGGGTGCTCACAGGTTGTTGTGGGGTGCAGGGGGGTGTTCACAGCCTCTCACACCCCTGTTCTGTGCGTGTTTGGGGGGGACATCCCCCCCCCACCTCCTTCCCTCCCTCCTGCCTGATCTGTTCAATCTGCTAAGCAGGGGAATAGTGCAGCCGCCATCTGTGAGCCTGCCAATAATGGGATTAACTCCTTCCCCTGGCCGGGCGCTGCTTCTGGCACCCCCTTCCCGGGGCACCCCCTCCTCCCTCCCGCCTGCCGGTGCTCCGGGACGGCCCCGATTTGCCCGAGCCACCGGCACGGACTCGCCCTCTCCTGCCTCAGTTTCCTCTCTCTTCCCTCCGTGTCCCTCTTGCCTCAGTTTCCCCCCTCCTGCCTCAGTTTCCCCTCCAGCCTAGCGGGGTTGGATTTAGGGCATTCCAAAAGGCTTCCCTGCGTGGGAGTGGGAGCACACTGCGCTGTGCGTGAATCCCTGCGTGTTTGTGGCAGAGGAATGCAGGATTGGAGCCCACCTCCCTCCCCCCGGGATGCCGGGATGCCGGGATGTAGGGATGCAGGGACGCAGGATTGGAGCCCACCTCCCTCCCCCCGGGATGCAGGGATGCAGGATTGGAGCCCAGCCCCTCCGAGACGCTGCCCGAGGCCGGGGCAGAGGCGACCCCGCACGTGGGGGGGTTCAAGGGACCCCCACCCCCAGCCGTGCAGCTCCAAGCCCTTTTGCCGGGGGCGGGATGCCCCCGCTAATCCTCTTAGGCTGCGCCCCGGAGCAGCTGGCGAGGCCGCTGCCCATCCTCCCTCCCTCCCTCCCTCCCTCCCTCCCAACAGGTGCCCCCCGGCCCCCTCCCCGCCGGGGCTGGGCGGGGGGCTCGGGGCTCCCCGCAGCAGGCAGCCCCCCCTTCGCCTTCCCCTTCCCCTTCCCCCGGGGCCGGCCCGGGAGCGCTCATTAATTATCTAATCTTCCCTTTATGTTTAATTTACAGCCCCGCGCGGCTCTGGCCATATGCTGCTTTTGTTGTGTCTGGCTCTTTGTTGTGGCAGGCAGCGGGGGCTGGCGAGACCCCCCCCCCCCATCCCACCCCCAGCCTTTGATCCCCCCTCCCCTCGCAGCGCCACCCCGCAGCCACCCCCGCGCACGGTGCGAGCCCCGCCGAGGGGTAAGTGCCTTTTTCTCGGGTGTTAATTCGCTGACCCCCCCCCCCCCCGGCTCCCCCAGCAGCGTCTGTGTGTCTGTGTGTCTGTCTGTGTGTCTGTGTGTCCCCCGCCTCTCGCTGCCGGCTCGCTCGGGATGTGATCTGTGATCGCGCGTGTGCGTGTGCGCGGCGCTGCCGCCGCCTCCTCCTCCCGCTGCCGCCGCCGCCGGGGTCACCGCGCTGCCCGCACCGCACCGCGCCCCGCGCCGCAGGTACGTGCAGGGCAGCGGGCGGCCCGTGCCCTGCCCTCGGAGCGTGCCCCCTGCCTTGGCTGTGCCCCGCTCACACAGCCCGGGGGTACCCCCATCCCATTGCATCCCATTGCATCCCATTGCATCCCATCCCATTGCATCCCATTGCATCCCATTGCATCCCATTGCATCCCATTGCATCCCATTGCATCCCATCCCATCCCATCCCATCCCATCCCATTGCATCCCATTGCATCCCATCCCATTGCATCCCATTGCATCCCATTGCATCCCATTGCATCCCATCCCATCCCATTGCATCCCATCCCATCCCATCCCATCCCATCCCATCCCATCCCATCCCATCCCATTGCATCCCATTGCATCCCATCCAATTGCATCCCATTGCATCCCATCCCATCCCATCCCATCCCATCCCATCCCATCCCATCCCATCCCATCCCATCCCATCCCATCCCATCCCATCCCATCCCATTGCATCCCATTGCATCCCATTGCATCCCATCCCATCCCATCCCATCCCATCCCATCCCATCCCATCCCATCCCATCCCATCCCATCCCATCCCATCCCATCTCTGCCCCTACCCCAAGTCTGCATTTCCCTCATCTGTCTGTACTCCCTCACACTTGTGCCCCTCCATCCCCATCCTAAATGCCCCCCACCCCTCTGTGCCCCCCATGCACTGCCTGTGCCCCCCTCACCTCCCTGTACCCACCCTGTACCCCCAATCTCTGCCCGTACCCCCCTCACACTTGCACCCCTCCATCTCCATCCTAAATGCCCCCTGTATCCCCTCCTGCATCCCCCCACCCCTCTGTGCCCCCCATGCACTGCCTGTGCCCCCCTCTGTACCCCCAATCTCTACCTGTACCCTCCTCACACTTGTGCCCCTCCATCCCCATTCTAAATGCCCCCTGCATCCCCTCCTGTGCCCCCCTTGTACCCCTCCATCCCCATCCTAAATGCCCCCCACTCCCTCCTGTATCCCCCCACCCCTCTGTGCCCCCCATGCACTGCCTGTGCCCCCCTCACCTGTCTGTACCCACCCTGTACCCCCCTTGCTGTAGCCCCCCTCTCCCAGCCCTGCCCAGCCTTGAGGGAGGTGGGCACCCCGTGGGGATTGTTGGGGGGATAGACCCTGTGTCCCCCCTGACTTGTTGTGTGTCACCCCCAATTCTGCAGGCTGTGTTTGGGGTGGCTGTGGGGGGAGCCCTGTGTCCCCCTGACCCGTGGGGGGCTTTGTGGAACTTGCTGCAAACTTTGTGTGCTGCTGCTGCCAGGTGCCTTCTGCACTTCTTGTTTTGGGTTTGTTGTTTTTGTTTTTTGTTTGTTTTTTTTTTTGTTTTGTTTTTTTTTTGGTTTTTTTTTTTTTTTTTTTTTTTGTTTGTTTGTTTTGTTTTTTTGTTTTTATTTTTCCCTGTGGTTTTATTTAAAAAAAGTAACAGAATGGGTTTTCCTGCACCCCAGCAGGCCCATGCACTGCTCTAATGGGGTGCACAGCGGGGCACCCCAACCTTGGGGTGGCAGCAGATGTGCCCACCTTGGGGGGCTCAGCTCTGGCTCCTGGGGGGCCGTAGGCAAAGGGTTGGGGGGCAGTGTGGGGCTCTGTGTGTGGGTGATGGGGGCACCCCTTGGTGCTGAGCTGGGGTTTGCTGGGCTGGGGTTTGTCCCCCAATGAGAGATGCTGCTGCCCTGTGGGCTGCCCCTTTGGGCTTTGCCAGTCCCACTGTGGGCAGGGGATGCCCAAACCCCCACCCCAGAGCTCAGGACGGCACACAGGGGGCTGTGCTGGTGCTGTCTGTCCGGCTGTCTGTCCACAGCTCCCGCCAGCCCAGGGTGGGAGGGTGGCTGGCTGCCCCGTGGCAGGGTGGGTGCCAGGCCAGCAGCCTGCCTTGGCCAGGGGAGCCGAGCGCTGTGCCAGGAGCTGTGCCAGGAGCTGTGCCAGGAGCGCTGTGGCAGCGGGGTAAGGTCACTGTCACCGCCAGCCAGGTGGCTCTGCCAGGGCGTGCTGGCTCCTGCTGCGTGCCAGGAGCCACGGGGTGGTGGCAGGAGCTGCACCTGGGGTCACCGAGCCGCTCACCGGGTGAACAAATCTCATTTCATGAGCACAAGAGGCAGCTGGCTCTGCAGGCACCCTGCTGCCTGGCATTGCGGGGTCTCTGTAGGGATTCCTGTCCCCAAGGGGGTGCAGTGGCTTGGGGGACCCCTCTCCTAAAGGTGGGATGTGGCAACAGGGGACAGTGCCAGCTGCTGGCATGGGTGATGACATGAGGGTGGCACTGGATGGCCAAGGCACCTGTCCTGGCAGCACAGAGGGAAGCAGAGTGCACAGCACCAGCACTCCTCGTCCCTGCATGTGGGGCTGGCTGTCCCCATGCAGCCCATGTGCCATCAGGGTGACAGGACTGGCCCTTTTTGGTGTTGTTTTCTGCCCACCGGGTGTGTGGAGCTGAGGAGGGGTCATGCCACCATGCCGGGTGCTGCCATCTGGCCATGTTTGTCCCCATACAGAGTCCCAGCCCCACACTGAGGGTCCCTTCCCAAGTGAGTCACCCCAGCTCTGTGTCACAGCCAGTTCACACTGCGTGTCACAGGGAGCCACAGCACGAGGCTGGGGTCCCCCCATGGCAGCCCACCCACCCCCTGCCAGCTGGGGAAACTGAGGCAGTGGGGCAGGACTTGGCTTGCCCAAGGCAGCCAGTGCCAGGGCTGGGGAGAGCAAACAGGATTCTTGGCACGGGCTGGCAGTGCCGTGCTCTGCCTGCAGCCCAGGGTTGCTCTTTGCTGGCTGTGCAGTTTTGCTGCTGCTCTGCACCCCAGCTATGGCTCCCTGGAGGCTGTGCCCGTGTCCCCACAGGTGGCACCCCTCACCTTGGCACTGCCCTACGGGGCAGTTGTTGTTGCCACCCAGTGCCCGGCGCTGTGTGTGGCGGGGCTGGCACAGAGAGAGCAGCTTGGCCTTGGCCCCCTGCCCGCTGCCGTGCCCTTTTCCAGAGGCAGCTGCCTGTGGGCATGGCTTGGCAGCCGTCCCTGCTGCGGGCTGGGCCGGGGCAGGACCCTGTCCCCTGGGTCACCCCCGCGCAGCCTTGCAACATCCCTGCCATGAGTTTGCAGTTCTCAGCTCAGCCGTGGCTCTTCCTCCCGGCTTTCTGTGCCAGCTCCGTGCCCAAAGCAGAGCAGGGGATGAACAAGGAGCTGCTTCTCCCCAGAAAAGTCCCTCTGGAGAGGCGCCCAGTGCCGTCACCCCTTGCAGAAGCCACGTGTCAGCTCTGAAATCCCCTGGTTTTCCACCTTGGAGAGCCGTGTGCGGGAAGGGGGTGGATCTGTCCCCGCTTCCAGGGCACCCTGGGGGTGGTGACATTCCCTTCTCCGTGCTGGGCTCCCTGCATCCCTCCCCTCCCAGCTCGCTTGCCAGCTAATGGCGCGGCTCATTCCTATGGCTTTTTAAGTGCTTAATGGCGCGCGGGGCTAATGATGCAGCTCCCTCTGTTCCTGCCGCCTGGGTGGAGGGAGGGATGGATGGAGGGAGGGATGGATGGAGGGAGGGATGGATGGAGGGAGGGATGGATGGAGGGAGGGATGGATGGATGGATGGATGGATGGATGGATGGATGGATGGATGGATGGATGGATGGTGTCTGATTTCGCTGCCCAAACCTCCAGGAATGGGGACAGGGACACAAGGAGGGGCCCAGCCCGTGCCCCGTGGGGCTGGGAGCGTCCTCCTGCCTCTCCTCCCTCTCCCCTGCACGGCTGCTCGGAGCAGTAATGTCACCATAAACGATATTTATCACGAGGTGATAAAAATCTATTTCCAGCGACCTCTTGGAAATGGCCCTCATAAAACCAGGCAGCAGACGGAGGCAGGAGGCAGACAGTGGGGAGGGAGGGAGGGAGGGAGGGGGCACGGGCAGGGGAATGGCTGTAATCAGCCTGGGAGCAGAGGCTGGAGCTGCCGGGGAGCCGGCCCTGCCTTTCCCGACCCCGGGAAATTGATGGCAGCCGTCAAGGCCAGAGGGCTGCCCGGGCACAGCTGGGAGGACGCTCGGGCATCCCAGGGCTGGAGCATCCTGGGAATGGAGTATCCAGGCTGGGAAGGGAGGGCCAGAGGGGTTTTTGTCTTTAGGTGAACAGGATGGGAGGGTTCTGTTCCCAGAGTGACACTTGAGGGATCCTGGGCTGGAGTGGGTCCTGGAGCAGCAGACTGGGATGGGATGCTGGGCTGCCAGCTTTCCTCCGGTGTTCCCAGCCACAGCAATGCCCCTTCCACTGTCAGGCACTGCTGGGTCACCCCAGTGCCCCCTTTGTCCCTCCTGGGGGGCCACCATCAGTCCCAGAGCCCCCCCAGCTCCATCCCTTCAGTACCAATGGCCAGGTGCTGATTCAGCATCCCAGCACTAATTACTGAGCCCACAGTGGATCCTGGCTGTAAATTCTCCATCAGGAGTGGTGGAAAACCTGTCTGGCTCCTTTCCCTGCTGACCTGAGCAGGGACTTGTGATCCTGTGTAATTCACTGGGGTGCTGAGTTGGCAGGAGGTGCCTCATCCTTCCCCATCCAGCTTTGGGGCTCACTGCCCCCCAGGAATCCCTTCTCCCTCCCCACAGAGGTCATTCCTGGCTGTGTGATGCTCCAGCTTTGTCCCCACTAGCACTAGGGACAGCCTGGGTGACCCCATGTCCCCTCTGCACCCTGGGTGATGCTGCTGGTCTGGCCATTCATGGGGGCTTCACCAGGCTGGGGGGACAGAGGACACCTGAACCACCTTTTTGGGGCTGGGGAGGTGGGATTTGTTCCTAAAAACGGGGACAGTGCAGGACCTCCCTTGTTGTCCCCTGGGGGAGGAGATTGTGAGGGAAAACAGCTCCCAGCTGCAGGGTCTAATCTGCTGCCCTGATGAAGAGACTTTAATCACTTAAAGTAATTAACCAGGTGGGGCATTGGCTGGACCCCTCCCCACCACACGCTGGGTGTCCCTTGCCTGTGGTGGCCCCTTTGGGGAGGGGGACACGGGCTGGGTGTGCAGCTCCCACAGGGACCTGTGCCAGGAGGGGACAGCAAGGACCATGGGGACATCCAGGAGGGTGGCATCATCCTGTGCAGAGCCTCCAGACCCCCGTGGAGGGACGTGGTGCTGCCCAGGGCCTCGATGGCACGGCGGGGCTCCGCGCGGTGACACGGCGGGGTGTGTGTGGCAGGTATTATCCTGCATTAAGGTTTCCCCTTGCAGATGGTTCACATTTAATCTGAAGCTTAAGGCAGCGCCGGACCTGGCGGTAAATCTGTCTTTAGATGGCAGGAGGGAGCCGGGAACGGGCGCTAAGCTGGAGAAGGGGGACACGGATTGGGGTTTAATGCCACCGTGCCACCAGCTGATGGCCCTGGCTGGGATTGCCGTGATGCGCCCCCCCAAAAGGGATGGGGACCCCCAGATGTGTCCCCTCACCCAGCAGAACCTGGCTGCTCCTCCCTGCCTCAGTTTACCCTTGGGGGTTGGCACGTGTGGGAATGTCCCGAAAACCTGAGCCGCTGTGGGGTGGGTGGGGTTTTCCAGAGTGAAAAGCCCCTTGTGGCTGCTTCCCATGGCAGGTATTTAGGGTGGTGAGGAGGGGACATTGGGCACAGACTGCCTGGCAGCTCTGGAGCTGGAGGTGGGTGAGCTGTGGTGTCCCTGAGGTGGGGATGGGAGCAGGGGCTGGGTTGTGGAGTCCCTGAGATGGGGATGGGAGCAGGGGCTGGGTTGTGCTGTCCCTGAGGTGGGGATGGGAGCAGGGGCTGGGTTGTGCTGTCCCTGAGGTGGGGATGGGAGCAGGGGCTGGGTTGTGCTATCCCTGAGGTGGGGATGGGAGCAGGGGCTGGGTTGTGCTGTCCCTGAGGTGGGGATGGGAGCAGGGGCTGGATTGTGCTGTCCCTGAGGTGGGGATGGGAGCAGGGGCTGGGTTGTGCTATCCCTGAAGTGGGGATGGGAGCAGGGGCTGGGTTGTGCTGTCCCTGAGATGGGGATGGGGAGCAGGGGCTGGGCTGTGGTGTCCCTGAGATGGGAAAGGTGAGCTGTGCTGGGTTGTGGTGTCCCTGAAGTGGGGATGGGAGCAGGGGCTGGGTTGTGCTGTCCCTGAGGTGGGGATGGGAGCAGGGGCTGGGGCTGAGCAGCAGTATGAGATCTCAGCAGGATTTGGGTGGCAGGCACCAAGCTGCATCCCTCCCATCCCAGCTTGGGCCCCGTGGTCTCTTCACCAGGGCTGGGGTGTGATGGCAGAGGGAAGTGGGAGCTGCAGGGACACCTGAGGCCAGAGGGTGACTGTCCCAGGCAGGGCAGTTTGTGTCAGGGTGGAATGGCAGCACTGCAGCTGCTAGCTCTGGACTCTGATGATGACAGCGAAGGCTCTGTGCCGCTCAACCTTGAGGAAATCCTTGTGGATTTGAAAAAGCTGATTGTTCCCTGCAGGGCCGGGACCAGGAGCGGCAGTGCTGCTGCCAGCCCTGCTGTCCATGCATGGGTGGGATGCTCGCACCCTCCTCTGCCTCAGTTTCCCTGCTGGAAAGGAGGATGAAGGGAACATTCCCCAGGCTGGCAGGGACTGGCAAACACGAGCTAGAAATGTCCCCACTGTGGGACAGGGACTGAGCAGGTGCCATCCAGCCTGGTGCTGGGGTGATGGAAGGATTAGCACGGGGGGAATTTTGTGTGGATGTGGAGCATTGTGGAGGACAGCACTGCCCAGGCATGGGGTGGAGGTGCTGACATCCCCACCAGCCACTGCTCTTCTCACAACCTGGAGAAACTGAGGCACGGGAGGTGACACAGCATGGCCAGAGCTGGCAGGGACTGGCAAACACGAGCTAGAAATGTCCCCACTGTGGGACAGGGACCGAGCAGGTGCCATCCAGCCTGGTGCTGGGGTGATGGAAGGATGAGCACAGGGAGAATTTCGTGTGGATTTGAAGTGTAGTGGAACACATTGCTGCCCAGGCATGGGGTGGAGGTGCTGACATCCCCACCAGCCACGGCTCTTGTCACAAGCTGGAGAAACTGAGGCACGGGAGGTGACACGGCATGGCCAGGGCTGTCAGAGCAGCGAGCAGCCGCCGGTGCCCATGGCCAGAGCCCCAGAGGAGCTGGAGGAAAAGCCGGGAGCGGGCGGCTGCGTGCCCCCCGCCTCCCCCTCCATCACCTCCCTGTTCGCCGGCGAACAAATGTCTGTTCTTGCAAAAAAAAGAAGTGACAGGGGTCGGCGCAGCGCTTTCCACATGACCTGCCCGGGAACAGAGGACGTCTTTGTTAATCCAGCGAGCTGTCAGTTCAGCCTCTTCACAAAAGGCATAAACCACTTATTGCTGCTCTCACCCCTGACCCCGGATCCGCCTGCGCGCCCTCCATTGTGCCGTCTCGAGGAAGCTGGCAAACAATTTCGGCTCCGGCTCCCCCTCCCCACGCTTGCCCTGCCGGCGTGGGGAGCCACTGCGGGGGACCCCCCTGCACACACACACACACACACACACACACACACACACACACATACACAGACACAGCATCTCCCTCCCCCGGCTGCATCTGCGCGCCCGCCGCCTCGCCTGGCAGCTGCTGCAAGGGGATGGGGGCTGCCACAAAGGGAGCACCTCCCTCCCTCCCTCCCTCCCTCCCTCCAGCCGTGCCTCCCTCCGGGGGCTGCCAGAGCAGCTGGTGGAGCCCACAGGCTGCTGGGTGCTGCACCCCGTGGCCCCCTGGCCGAACCCCGTAATGAGAGGGGACAAAAGCTCCTTAGGGTCCCCGGCTGGGACGGGCTGGGACGGCGGCTTTAGGCAAAGCCGCTTATGGCCTGGCGCAAAGCTGCCAGGAACGGCCCAGCTCCTCGGGGCTGGCGTGGATGGGGTGATGGTTGTGCCCTGCCAGCCTCAGGGTGCCCGGGGGGTCACACGGGGTGACAGCCAGGGGAGGGGGCCGAGCACGTGCCGCTCACCCTGTCCCCCTGAGCCCGGCGCCCGGACCCCGCGGCGGGCCCGGTGTGCGCTGGAGCAATTAGATGCAGTCACTTTGGGGCTATATATAACCCAAATTGCTGCCTGCAGCTCGTTAGCTGCTGTCAGAGCGCTGTGGCCACGGCGCTGAGGTGGTGTCGCCGGGGGGGGGGCTGGAGAGTGACGCAGGGACCTGCTGCTCGCCGGGGATGGGGCATGAGGGGCGCTGTGGTCATGCTGGGGTGGCCACAGGGTCAGACCCTCGCTGGGGATGGGGTCCTGGGGGGAATGTGTGTGGCACCAGCTTCTGCTCCGTGTGGTGCAGGATGGCTGCAGTGACACAGCCAGGCCTGTCCCACTGTCTGCTGTACCCAGGGCTCCTGGCACAGCCTGGGTGAGTGTGCTGGGGCATGGGGAGCCGCTGGTGCATCCCTTGCCCGTGGCAGTAGTGTTTCCAGCCTCATCTGCCCTTGTGGCATCCAGCCTGACCACAGTCTCCAGCCCCTTCCGTCCGTGCCAGTTCCCGGGCGGGCACGTCGCGGCTGTGCCGGCACAGAGCGGCCCCCGCGCCGGCGAGGAGCGCGGCACCGCGGGCTGTCTGGGGGCAGCTGCGAGATGAGTGCGAACATATTGTGTGGGCTCCTGGAGCAGGCGTCACGGTGTCGCTGCTGGAGAGGAGAGCGAGCGGGAACCGCAGCCCTGCCGTGACAAACGGCTCCGGCACAGCCGCAGCCGTGCCCACGCGGGCGCCGCGGCACAGCCGGCACCAACGCTGCGCCAGGACACGGAGCAGGGATCCAGGTGGGCACTGATGGGCATGGGCAGACCCTCAGTGCATGGTGTCACCTGCCACCACTGTGATCCACCCCTCCAGCTGTATGAATTTCCTGGGGGGCCACATCCCCATCTTGGGAAGGGTTAACGGTGCTGTGTCTCAGTCTGGAGCCTTTTGTTTCTTTGCCTTTTTTTTTTTTTCCCCTTCCCCTCTTTAATGAGGAGTTAGCACAGCTGTAATTGTAGGTTCCAACTTTCTGCCAGCAAACACGCCTGAGAAACTTTAAATACGGTGGAGATGCATGGAGCCAGCCACCACCCCTCCCGTGGGCAGCCATCGGGGCCAAGCCATGCCACCAGCAGGCACCCCAGCTCCCCAGGGGCACCCCAGCCTGCTCCTGTGGGAAAACCCTCTGTTTTCAGGCTGCTGGGACAAGGATGAGAAGGGCAGAGGCTTCCTGGAGGGAAGAGCAGCTGGAACCGTCTGGGGGCACACATGGCAGGGGCTGTGCTGTGATAAAGCCCCAGCAGGAGCCAGGGGGCTTGAGGGCCTCAGCGACAAAGGGAACTGGGGGGAGCCTGCTCCTGCAGCCCTCAACGCTCCAAAAGCACCTTTTATCCTGAGCGCCGCCTCCAGGCCTGGGGGGAGCCGGGGGACAGCGAGGGGTTGTGTCCCCCAGGCCCTACAGCCAGCCCCTGCATCCCCTGGGAAGTGCAGGATGCAGCCCCTCTGTGCTGGGCATCCCCCTCACCTCACCCCGCGCTCACTCACCGGAGCTGGCATCCACGCTGTGCCAAACCCCGGAGCCGGTGCAGCTGTGCCGGCGCTCGCCAGGCTCCGTGCCCGCAGCCCTCCCGGGGTGATGCCAGCCAGGAGCCAAAGATTGCATCCACCCCCATACCGGGGTTTTCCGGGGTGCTGACAGGTTGGGGTGGTGTGATGGGGGCTCTGCCGTGCCGTGCCCGCGGCATTCCCGTGGGCGGCGTTTCCGTGGGCGGGTGGCACCCGCGCCGTGCACGCCGCAGCCTGTCCCCGCAGCAGGGGAGGCGGAATGGGGAAGCCACGTTTTGGGTGTCCTGGAGGCACAGGAAGTGCGCTGGCGTGGCCTCCTGCCCTTTGCTTTCCCACTCCGCCAGTGCCATCCCAAAGCTGGGGCAGAGCTGGGAGCTGCGGCAGGTATTGAGCCCAGGGATAGGAGCAGAAGGAGTGTCCTTGGTAGGGAGGGACACACTGGGGACATGGGGACACCATCCCCTGCCCTCGGTGCCATTCTGTCCATGGGCTGCCACGCTGCCTGCCCTAGGCACCCTGCTGGTGGTGTGGGGCACAGGTGACACAGCTGATGTGGTGTCTGGCAGTGCCTCTCTGTGCCTGTCCCTGGGGGCCACCAGCTCTGTTTTCACCCCCCTTGAGCTCTCCACGTCCTTCATACCAAGAACCTGCTGGGGTAGATGGGGACAGATGCCACCCAGAAGGGTTTGGGGAGTGTGATGCAATGGGGCCATCCCTGCCAGCTCTGGTTGGAGCCTTTTCCCCGTGGTTTTGCCACTTGTGGAGCTGGCCTGCGTGCCAGTTCCATTCTTCCCATGTAAATAACATCACATAATGATGTCACATTGCTGTCACCTCACTGCACACCTACCCCTGACCTGGATGTGCCTGAGGCTGTGCCCTGTGTCCCTGATCCCTGTTGTGGATCTGTCCTGGGAGCTGTTTCAGGCTTATCCATCTGTGTGTCACGAGGGGGCCGGCCTCAGCTCAGTGCCATTGGGCAAGCACAGGTCCTGGTCCCCTCTCTCCATCCCTGGGAACATGTGGGATAAGCATCTCCCAGAGCCAGGAGGAGCTGAGCTTCATCACACTGGGACATCGAGGATCTGCCAGCTCTCCTTTCAAATTTCAGCACTTGGTGGCAGAGCGCCCTTCCCTCCCAGCCTCTTCCCAAGCACCTCAGGGTGCTGCTAAGCAAATTAGCACCCAAATCAACCTGCTCACCTCTCACTGGGGGTGAGTCTTTGAGGACGTGGCTGGGGAGGAAGGCCCCCGCTCCGAGGGGCTGCCGCCATGCTTTATCTGGGTGGACAGATCCCTCCTAATTGAGCAGATATTCCGTGTTCGCAAACAGATGGCTCCTTTGCATCAATTATTCCTTATCTGTGTAACCGGGGATGATTTGCTGACAGATAGTGCCGGCTGAAGTTAAAGCAAGGAGGCGGCCGGTGCTCTGTGCAGAGCCTGGGGGTCCCAGGGGACATGGGTGGTGAGGAGGGTGGGATCCTGGCTGCCCTTGGGCAGGTGGGACCCATCTCTGGTGTCTTTGCATCTCAGCATCCCTTGGCAGGAAAACAGAGGGGTCGGGCTGCTGGTGCTGTGGGGCTGATGGGTGGGTTGGGGTCTGGGGGGTCCTTGGGGAGCAGGAGGGTGCCAGCCTTGGCCCAGCTGTCAAAATCCACCGTGACCATGATCTGCGACTTCCCAGCTGTGTCTTGCCCAATGCTGCTGTGACACGTGATGGGGAGTGATTATTGCTAATTAATGATTAGTTGCTCCGGGTATCAAAGTGCGCCCCAACCTTTCCCATGCCCACAGGTAGGGGATTGCTGCCTGCTGCTGCCAGTGGCATTGTCCTGGGAGGAGGAGCAGTGGCACAGCCTCCCCCCTGAGACATCCCTGCCACCTCCAGGGATCTCACACCCAGCTGTCAGGGATGGGGTCTGATCCCTGGGCTTGTCCCCTGCCCGCTGTGAAAGTCACCTTCTGTTAATCACTGGGGAAGAGAAGAGCATCCTGCCATCACCGGGGCAGCTGGTGGCACCCCGCCAGTTGGGGCTGGGACGTGGTGGCACTCGAGGACTCACGGGATGTGCCAAGCGCTCGCGGCTGTGCGGCGCTGCCATATGGATTCCATAAATTAAACCTTTCCAGGGAGCAAACGGTGAATTTATACATCCACTCGTGTGCGTGGCTCATTGAGTCTGAGGGCTTCCCAGCAAAGCATCCACCGACCATCCATCTCCTTGTTTATGGGAGCAATCCTGAGTAAAACAGGATTAACATAAAATCCTCACCACGGTCCTAATGGCCACAAATCAGGCACACGATGTCACCTGTGGCAGGGGGAGGTCACCTGCATCCCACCTTACCCGGGGTGGGCACAGCATCCTGTGAACCTGGGCTGTCTGTGTGTCTTTCCCAAGGTGGCACAACAGTGCTGGGATGAGCGTTGTGTCACTGGCTGTTGCTTTATTAAAGCTGAACAGGAGTGGTGACAGCCCAAGCTGTGTGCCCGGGCAGGAGGGTGACAGCTACAACAAACCCCGGGCCCCAGCAGCGCCCAGGGGTCCAAGAGGGGGACTGTCCCCAAACAAGGCACAGCGGGAATGCCATCCCCATCCCAGCAGCACGTTTCCCTCGCCCGCCTGGCAGGGCAGGCGATGGGGGGTTGTTGATCTCGAGTAAACACTGCCCGGTTGAGTAATCGGGAGCTGCCTAACCGGCCAGCTGCCGCCGGCGGGCGAGGGGACGCCGCTTTGATTCATGTCCTCACCCCCCCTGCAGCCTCTCTTGTCTGGCTGTGCTGGGAGCCATGGGCCGGATCCAGCTGTAGCCCGGCAGCGCGGGCTGGCGTGAGGCTCCCGTGCTGGCCACGTGCACCAGCCGGCAGGAAAACAAAAGCATCTTGTGTGTGTGTGCGCCCCGAACCCCCCTGTGCCCCCCAGCCCTGCCGGGAGAGACAACGGCGCTGAGTCTCTGTCCTGCTTCTCTTCCAGGCTTCCTCTTCGTCCCTGGAGACAGCCGCCACCAAGCCTGCGGGTGGTGAGTCCCGGCACCGGGTGGCCAGCGCTGGGGAGAGCCCGGGAACCGGCAGCACCGCCCCGGACATCGGCCAGCGGACGCCTTTGGATGCGGAGGGTGCGGACGCTGGAGCCACAAGTAGGTGATGCGGGGGGATACGGGAGGGTACAAGGCTGCCATTGCCAAGGGATGTCCCCTGTGCCGCTGTGGGGTGACCATCAGCCCCGTGTGCTGCTTGGGGCTCCCGGTGAAGGCTCATGCCCGGCGGCTTGGGGTTGGGATCCAGCACCCGCAGCCCCGCTGGGAAGGTGACCCCGACAGCACCGCAGTCCCTGCCCGCCATGGCCAGGGCCGTGAGTCAGGCCGTGGGCGCCAGGAGAGCCGCGGTGTTGGGCTGGCAGTGCTGGGGAGCTGGGGGCCCCCGGGGCTGGGATGGACCGCGGCTCCAGGGACTCGGCCGCCCTGTCCGTCAGGAGCAGCAGCATTTTTAGGAGAGGCATCACGCGTGCTTCCCGCCTGCCGCCTCCCTGGCCCGGCTTGTTTGCCAGCCCTTCCCGGCGGGCGCGCCGGGCCGTGTTGTGCTGGGCCATGCCAGGCTCCTTTGATCCATAACAAGCGCCGATGCCGGTTCCTGGCGTTGGGCTGGGGAGAATCAGGAACCGCAAGGTGCAGCGGGCGGGAAGCTGGGGCAGGCAGGGAGAGCCAAGGGGCAGCCTGCAGGGCCAGGGGGCTGCTTGCTGGTGGGGATTTGTGACCCCTCACATTTCCTGAGAAGGACACCTCTCAGGAATGCCGTGGCCCGTGTCACCCATCGATCAGCCCCACAGGGATTTGGCTGTGGGTTGGGGACCCCGCAAGGTGCTGTGTCCCCCGGGGGGAGGTTGGGATGCATTTACAATCTGCTCACAGCCCAGCCGGCAGTGGCATGGAGGCAAGCTGGGAGCCGTGGCCTGGAACGGGCCCGCTGGAGTCAGCCCGGGATTTATTACCCTGCCAGTGGCTGCCGGGCAAAGGTGACAGTGACTAATGGCTTGTTACACGCCTGCCACATCTCATCTGCGCGCCGCGTCCGGCTGCTGCGCTCCCAGCCCTGCTGAGCGGGCAGCCTGCGCCGCGTCCCTTCCTGGGGGGGACATAGGGCTGACCCCCCCTTTGCCCCTGCGGGGACCTCGGCCAGAGGGGGTGACTGTGACAGCTGGACAGCTTGGCATGGCATCTATCCCCGTGCTGAGCATGGAGACCCACACTGTCAGCATTCCCTGTGGCCAGACAGAGCCAGGCTGGGATCTGTGGGAGCACCTCCATATCTTGGGGGTGGTGACACATCCCAGGTGTCCTGCTGAGCTTTGTGTGACACACGGGACTTCCCAGTGCACAAAATCCCTTTGTGGTTGCCAAACCATGAGGTGCTGCTCTGCCAGCACGGCGTCAATGCCATGCCAGGGTGGTTGGGCTGGGATGCTGAGGGGATCCTGCGTGCGTGTCCGGATGGATGCTGACGGAACCACAAATGCATTCACCAGGAAAATTAAAAAATTAACAGGCATTGGCTCGCTCTAGATTAGTAAAGGCAAGAGATAAAAGCGGCTCTTTATACCTTGTGAGAATTGCTGATAAGGGCATTTGTTCCTCTGTATTCTTTAAAAAGAATGCAATAAAAATTTAAAATAGAACGGGAAAAGGGAGTTGGAGGGGGGGGAAGCACGAGGAGGGTGGGGGGGGAGCACGAGGAGGACTGGGGGGGTGGCGGGCAGCAGCAGCACCACGGCAGCACTGGCATGGCCAGCACTGGGGCCTCTTGGAGGAAGAGGAGGAGGAGGATGGAGGGGATGCAGAGGCAAGGGTGAGCTGGGAAGGGATTTGGGGGGGGGTGTGTGTTGTGGTGTGGCAGTTTGTTTGGGGGCGGCTGGGTGTCCCTGTCATGGCCTGCGTCTCGTGCAGAGATGCCAGTTCATGGCTGGCAGTGCCAGGATGAGATTCCTCATGGAAGCCTCCTTCCTGCCCGGGGGAGGTGGGGGTCTGGCCTGTCGGAGCCAGCCGAGCCTGTCTGGCCCGTGGAGCCCCGACTGGTGTGGCCGGTGAATGATGGGCAACTTCCTCCCGTGCCAGTGGGCTGAGCCCCACCCCACTCATGTCACTGGTGTCCCCAAGCCCAGGTGACGGTGGGATGGCACAGGGGTGACCACCACCATACCCACCTGGGAGGGACAGTGCTGTTCCCTCTCCCACACCTGGAGCAGGGTGTGCCTGGGGCATTGGGGTACCCCAAGGGGGCTGCCCTGGGATCACCCCATATTTCCACAGGTTTTGGGCTCAGGACCACCCTGGGTGCCCACTGTGCTGGGCCATGCTGGCACCCCAGAGCCCAGGGTATCTTGGAGCAGTTTTGGGGTGGGGGCCAAAGGCCTGGCCCCCATCAGTGCCTGGCACGGGCATCCTCCCATCCTTACATTTGGGGAGGGTCTGTGAGCTGTGACCAGGACACCCCCATCACCCAAATTCTTGGCATGCTGCGGAGGGACGGCCACCCCGCGGGACCCCCCATTCCCGGGGGGAGCCCCCATTCCCGGTGAACCCCCGGTGGATCCCGGGTGGGCGGGAGGGTGTGTTCCTCCCCCTTGCAGCATCCCTGAGTTCGGAGCGGCCCGTGCCTCGCTGCCGGTGCCCGCCGCCCCCGCCCCCGCCGCCCTGCCCTGCCCTGCCCGGCCCGGCCCCCGGTGAGTCACGCTCCAGCCGTGCGGCTCTCGGGGCGGCGGGCGGGCGCCGAGGGAAGCAGGAAGCGGCGGGGGAAGGCTCGGCACGGCTCGGCTCCGCTCCGCTCCGCTCCGCTCCCTGCCCATGGAGGAGCGCAGCCCCCGTTGGACAGCGCGGCCCGCGGGTGAGTGACCCCCCCAGCCCAGCAGCGCCGTGGGGAGGGGGCAGCGGGGTCCCCCCCCCAACCCGGGTGGGAGTTGTGCTGGAGGGGTGGGATGGGGCTCGTGTGATCCCGCTGCTCGCAATCCCCACCAGCCCCTCTGCTGGGGGGTCTGGCGTGGGGGACCCTGTGGTGAGGGGGACAGAGGTCACCCTGGGGCTGAGAGACCGTGCTGGGGGGATGGAGGTCACCCTGGGGTTGGGGGACCCCGTGGTATAGCGGGTGGAGGTCGCCCTGGGATTTGGGGGCACAGTTGTTCGGTGAATGGAGGTCACCCTGGGGTTGGGGGAGCTCATGGTGTAAGGGGCAGAGGTCGCCTTGTGTTTAGGGGAAGCCGTGGTATGGGGGATGGAGATCAGCCTGGTTTGGGGAACCCCGTTGTAAGGGGAACAGAGGTCAGTGTGGAGGAACCCATGGTTTGGGAGACCAAGGTCACCCTGGGGTTGACAGACCCCATGGTTGCCCTGGGGTTGGGGGTCCCTGTGATGTGGGGGATGGAGGTCACCTTGGAGTTTGGGGACCCCATTATGTGCGGACTGATGTCACCCCAGAGTTGGGGGATCCCATGACACAGAGGGTAGTGGTCACCCTGAGCTTCGGGGGTCACTATTGTTTGGGGGGTGGAGGTCACCCTGAGGCAGGGGGACCCTGTGGCCTGGAGGATTGAAGTGGCCTTTGGCTTGGAGGCCTTTACTGTGTGAGGAGTGGAGATCACCCTGGTGGCGGGGTACCCCATCATGGGGGGACAGAGGTCACCCCGAGCTTCAGGTACCCTGTGATGTTGTGGACAGAGGTCACCCTGGCCTTGGGGGACCCCATGGTGTGGGAAATGGAGGTTGCTATGGAGTTGGGGATCCAGCTGGAGAATGTTGTGAGGAGATGGGACCCTCTGGGTTCTGTGGCCTCAGGGTCTGGGGCCAACTGAGGTGCTCAGTCCCCATGACCCACATTCCAGAGAGACCCTTGGGGTCATTTCTCATGGCTGGCAGGGCACGGAGTGGCCCTGACCTTGACCCTTCTCCTTGCCTTGCTGCCTGCCCATCTCTCCATGCGGGCACACAGGGTGCAGCGTGGGGCCGTGCCTCAGTTTACCCACCAATATTTCTGGACTCCCAGGACCTCTGGAGCTGGGCAGGGACCGTGTTGCTGACTGAGCGGGACGCGGGGAGCCCGGGCACCGCACCCTGTGCCGGGGTGATGCCGCGGCCCCGGCGTCTCGCCTGCCTCCGCCTTTATTGCCCTGCTCCGTCCTGGCTCTTCCAGCCCTGCTTGTGCTGCCTGCCATGCCCTTTGCCCTGGGGCTGGCAGCTCACCGTGCCCTGTGTCTGCTTTGCATGGTGGCATGGGTGCCAGTCCCCAACGGGTGGGTGGCATCTGTCAATCCAGTGCCCCATTGGTGGCATCTGTCCCCAAGCTTTGGGCAAGCACCCACTGCCAGCGCTTGGAGCAGCAGGGGTGAGTGCCCCGCTCTCTTCATCCCCATCCTCATCCTCCTCCCGTGGCTGGGGGCACAGAGCTGGGCCACGAGCAGGATCCAGATCCAGGGAGGGAGTTAATGGAGGGAAAAGGCAGCGGGAAGCCAGCGCCTCTTCCTGCAAGGGCGCGCGTGCGCCGGCAGCACCGGGGTGAGCCCGTGTGGTTTGTGGGTGTGAGCGAGGCGAGCGTGCGCCCAGCTGCGTGTGCGCCCTGTTTGTGTAACCTGCCGGGGAGTGCCACAGGGCTGGCCAGCCATGGCCGGGGCTCAGCGTGCAGCGGGGGCTGGCTGTGAGCACACTGAACACACGTGTGTCCCTCTGTGTGTGTGTGTGTGTGTGTGTGTGAGTGTGAGCGTTGCACAACCGTGGGGTGTGAATCTCTGCGTGCTGACCCCTGGCTGGGGGCACACGGGGTGCGTGTGCCTGCACGTCCCGCGGGGCTGAGCTGCTGTGTGCACACACGGGGCCTGTTCTGGACGGTGCTGGCTGCAGGGCAGGGAGCTGCAGCGGGGAGATGGTGGCTTTGGCAGGGGGCCAGGCTGCCGGGGGGCACAGGGGGGGTGCCGAAGGACGCAGGACAGTTTATTCCTTGCTGGCACGCCAGCGGCTGGGACAGGGGTGCAGGTTGGGGGGCAGCTTGAGGAGGGGGGGTTAGTTTTAATCACTGCTCCTCTGTTTGTTGGCAGCCCTCTCCCTCAGCCTGCTGTCTGGCCCGTGGGAGGCTGAGGCCTGGAGGGGCTGTTTCTGGGGGGTTTGTGCCTGTGCCAGCCGTGTGGGAGGTGGCGGTGGTCTCCCCCGTATCAGGGCACGGTGCCATGGGTCACACCTCTGTCCCGGAGCCCTGGCACTGCCACCAGCTCAGGGTGTGAGGCCTGGCCTTACTGTGGGCAGCAGCAGATGGCTTCTGCCATCACAGCCCAGTGGGGACATCACCGTGTGCTGGCAATGCTGGGGTGCCTCACCCACCTGTGGGGTGCTGGGTACCCTGAGGGGCTGTGGGGCAGCCCCGCCGAGCCTCCAGAAGGAGCAGCTGGGACAGAGCTTGGCCTGCGGCGGCTGCCCGGGCAGGCTGCCAGGGGGATTGCCCTTGAACCGGCCCTTTCCGTGCCTCGTGCTCCATGCCCCGGCTGCCCCGTGTCCCCTCCATGTCCCCCCACCCCACACCCCAGTGCCCGCGGGCGGTTGCACCGCGGGGCGGGAGGAAGCGCCGCAGAGCTCCCGCGCTGTAACGGCGGCCGCCTTATCTCGGGCCCTTCTGGGCCCCCCCAGCCCTTATCTGCCACGGCCGTTGGCCCTGGCTGGGCTCACGGCCCCCCCTCGGCCCCCCCAGCCCCTGCGGGGTCAGCCCTTGGGGGCGGCCGCTTGGCAGCCTGCCCCCCCGATCCTTTTTGAAGTTTCAAATCCATTTAAGTCAAGAGGAGGGAAAGTTATTGCCTCTAAAGCCCCTTGCGTTGAGCAGTAAATCCTCTTTGCTGGGCCAGCGCCGCCTCCGAGCACCCGCGGGACCGGGGGGGTGACTCCCGGAGGGGGGGTACAGCCTGGATGTGTGTGTCCCCAACACCCTGCAGGCGGCTGCTTTGTGGCCGGCAGGCAGTGGGAACCCCAAAACATGGACAGTGTGGGGTGGGGGTTCCTTTGAAACCCCCCCAGCTGAGCAGGAAACAACATCACTGCTGCTTGCCCACCATTTGCTCGCTGTCTCCTTGCTCACCCTGATTTGGCCCAGAAAGGGGGTTCCCCTTGTGGCATCAATACCCTGGTGTCCCCAGCAGCGTGGTGTCCCCAGCAGTGTGGCACAGCACCCCCCCTGCCGCCGTGCACCCTCTTTGAGGCGATGGAGCAGGAGCTGGATGTGCTGCCGGCACGCTGGCGTGTTTTATTTGATTTCCTTTCTCCCGAGCTGGCAATATTTAAATATTAATGCCTGCCTCTAATTGCTGGGTCAGAGGAGCGGGGCGGCGCGGGAACGGGTGCAGGGGCGGATGATTTTGTTGTCTCGGGGAGTGTTTGCCGAGGAAAAATGTTTGTGCACACACACACACAATTTTACTCCCTTGGGAGTGATGCAGAGGGGGGAAGGCTGAGCCGTGATGCCACCGGGCCATCATTTTGCAGCAGGGCACCCACCCCCCGCATCCGGGGGGCCCTTCTCCCGCGCCCGCAGAGGGATTGCTAATAGCAGGGGAGAGGGGGGTGTTTTATTTTCTCTCCGGGCAGCGCGGCGTCAGATGCTTGCGTGCTCGCTTCCTGTAATAAAGCGACCGCCGGCGCGCTTGTCACCTGCTCTCTGTTGTGCTGCCAAGCGCAGACATGCCGCTCCTCGCTGCGGGCCCTGGCGTGCTCCCCGCTGCCGCCGCCGCTCCGTGCCCGCCCCGGGCGCTCGCCCCGTGCCAGCGCGGCGGTAGCAGGTGTTTGGGCAGGGTGTGTGGTGCCTGTTGCCGCACGCCCCGTGCGGGCGGGGGCCGTTTAACTGTTCCTCACCGCGGCCGTGCCCCCTTTGATGCCCTCCCTGCCTGGCGCTGGGGTGTCCTGATCCCCTGCTGCTCCCCCAGCGTTTGGGGTGCGCCGTGGCAGAGCCGGCCCAGCTGCAGGCAGGTGGCTCTGCTTGTCCCCAGCTGTGCCGCGCAGTTGGAGCGGGGAGGTCCGTGCAGCGTGTGCCATGCAGGGGATGGCATGTGCAAGCTGCTTGATGGGTACAGACTGGCACCAGTGACACAAGGCATCACCTCCTGCTTGGCGCTGCTGTTGCCCACTGTGCTGTGCCATGCCATGCAGAGGATGGGATGTGCGAGCTGCTTGGCACTGCTGTTGCCCACCGTGCTGTGCCATGCTTGGACACCAGGTCACTGCCCACTGTGCCATGCTGTCCTTTAGCATGCACAGCCCTGCTGCCAGCACCTTGCCAGTGCTGTTAGGGGATTTTTTCCCCCATTGGGAAATCCCTGTGCTCCCCTTTGGATCCCTCGCTGGTTTGCCAACCCCCACAGCCGTTGGTTCTTGGCTGTGCAATCTCCTTCCTCCTGCCCGCATGGCAGTGCTGGTTAACCCATGTTTGCTGGGTCCTGCTCCCGTTAACCCCGGCCAAGGGAACTCTGTACCCTTGAACCTGGCAGGGAGGCTCCTTGCAAGGGGCTGACGCGGGGTCTGCTCCCCACAGGCAGCCTGCAGCGTGGTAGATGTGGGGTGTAGGGATGAATTACACCCCACCATCCCCCGTGGAGGAGGCAGGCTGGGTTTTCCTCCTTCCCACCCGCATCCTGCCCCGCTGCAGCCCCGGCTCCCGGCGCTGCCTTTGTTTCCGCTGTATAACAAGATGATGGGTTAGGGTCAAGCTGCGGGTTCATAACTTGTTGGAAGACTTTGCCGAACAATAAAGGTGTCTGGCTTTATATCTGCTCGTATTTTATCCGCGCCACAGCCTTTCCCCAGCGCCGGCCGCGATTTATGGCGGGGGATATTTGAACGTGTCGAGGCGAGCTGGGGAAGCCGAGGCCGACCCCCTCCCCACGCCTTTGCATTCAGTGTCTGGGCACTGAAATATTTACCTTCCAGCTCCTCTGACAGTTCAAGCCGTCTCGTGAAGCAAAGGTTATTGAACTGCGAATGTTATGACATTACATTTTTGTGTCTGCACTTTCTGGATGCGTGATGCAGCCTGAATGATAAGTGATCTTGGGGTTAAGGGTGGGGTTTTTTCTTTTTTTTTGCCTTTCTGTTCCTTTCCCTCCCTCTCTGCTCTCCTCCCTGAGCTGTCAGCTCTGCTGGCGCTTGATAACGCTCCCTTTTATTGCCCTGCCTTTGCATTCCTGCTGCTGGGCTCCCTGCAGTTGAGGTGGGTGCTGGGAAGGCGGGAGAGGGACATTTCCAGCTCAGAAGCCTGCCTGCCTTGCTGTGTGCTTCAGTTTCTCTAACCCTCATGCCATGAGTGGTCACCCATGCCAGCAGCCCCTCTTCATGGTTGGTAGGGAAATGCTGCATCCTGTGTCCCACCGGGGATAGAATCACAGGGTAGTTTGATTTGGAAGTGACCTCAAAGCTCCTCTCATCCCAACCCCCTGCCATGGGGGAGACCTTCCACTAGTCCAGGTTGCTCCAAGCCCCATCAAACCTGTCCCAGCCATGCCATGGGGCAGGAGGTGATGCCTGGTGTCACTGGTGCCAGTCTGTGCCCATCTTGCAGCTGCATTGGTGGGATTTTGGGGTGCTGAGGTGATGCTCCCTGGTATCCCCCTGGTACCCTGTCTGTCAGGGCTCTGAGCATCTCATCAGCTGTCCCCACTTGAGACACAGCATGCTAGGTGGCCAAGTGGCCAGGGGGACAAGTGACAGCAGGCCTGGGCTGTCCCACACTCACTAGAGGGCAGCAATAAACTGGATCAGTGGGCTGTGCTCTGTCCCTGGGGGCGTTGAGGGGTCTCAGCCCCCAAATTTGCCCTGGCACTGTGGGTTTGCAGCGGGGGCACACTTATTTTTCATTGCAGCAGGATGAAGTCTCTCCAACCACTCGGACCCGCAGTGTCATTTCATCCCAAGAGCAAATTAATTAAGTCATTCCATAAATTTGGCTGTGTTTGCTGCTGGTGAATCACATCTGCATCTCCCCTGGCTTTTCCCCCTCCCTGCTCAGCTCCCTGCAGGAATCAAGATCTCACCCTGCAATGCCTGGAGATTTCCAAGGGCTCAGGGTTGGCCGAGCATCCCGAGCATCCCGGGTCGGGGCGGCTGCCAGAGCTAACAGAATCCAGCTGTGCTCCCAGGCAGGCAGGGGGGGGGCGTGGGGAAAAGGGGAAAAAAAAAAAAGAGGTCAGGGCCCAGGAAATTAAATGTTCATAAATGTAGGCCCGAGCGCTTAAAAAGTAGGGCAGTGCCATTAAATCTCATTAAAGTTTAATACCTATCAGTGCCACTTCAGGCAGCCCTTGGACATTGCTTTAATTTGATGGGTGTTAAGGGAGAATTATCAAATAATTGTGCTGGCTGGGGACTTGCTTTTATCATGTTACATGGAAAGCTCTCCCGGCTTTGTGCCGCACATCAAAACAGCGGCGGGTAGGTATTGTTCTGGGGAGGGGATGGGGGCAGCTGCAGAGGGGTCCCCACTGTCCCCATCGCCCTCTGAGGTGGCAGGAGGGATGAGGGACACCGGATCAGATTGTTACAGGGATTAGCTGCCCCACTGATCAGCTTTTTCTGCCCAAATTTAACCCATCTGCCCCCAGCAGGGGTTTGGTGTCCCAGGCTGGCAGCCTTGAGGGTGGCATGGGGACAGGGAGCATCCTACCATTGTCCCCATGGATTCTGCCATTACCCCTGTGGGCCCTGGCAGTGCTCCCATGGGTCCTGTCACCATCCCTATGGGTCCTATCACCATCCTTTTGGGTCCTGTCACCATCCCCATGGGTCTGTCACCGTGCCCCTGAGTCCTGCCATCATCCCTGTGGGCTTTGCTGGTGTTCCCATGGCTCCTGCCATCATCCCCAGGGGCCTTACTGGTGTCCCCAAGTGTCCTACCATCATTCCCATGGGTCTTGTCATCATCCCCACAGGTCATGCCATTGTCCCCATGGGTTCTGTCACCATCCCCATGGGTCTGTCACCATCCCCCTGAGTCCTGCCACCATCCCTGTGGGCTTTGCTGGTGTTCCCATGGCTCCTGCCACCATCCCCATGGGTCTTACTGGTGTCCCCATGGGTCCTACCATCATTCCCACGGGTCCTGTCATCATCCCCACAGCTCCTGCCATTGTCCCCATGGGTCCTGCCAGTCTCTCCATCAGTCCTCCTGCTGTTCCCATGGGTCGTGCCGGTGTCCCCGTGTCCCAGCAGGGTTGTGCCACTCTTCCTGCACTTGCTACCCCAGGATGACGCCAGTGTGGGGCTGTGGGTGCTGCTAATTAATATTAATTTTTGGAGAGGCTGTGGGGTCTGTGGGGAGTTGCAGATGGGAGGAGCTGGGGATGGCTGGCTCCGTGCAGAGGCAAGGACATGGGCCCATGCATTTTTTATAGAGTGCACCCGGGGTTATTTTTATTTCTTTCTATTTCCTTCCTCCTCCCCTCGCTGTAAAAGTCCCTGTTGATAAAGAATTAGTGCCAGGTCGTTAGTCCTGGTTTTTATGAGATAAACCCAGGCACAAGGTGCTGTCGTGTAAACGCCGGGGCCAGGGGAGCGCGGGGACGGGGAGAGCGGAGCTGCTGCCATGAATTATTCAGCAGCTCCTGATTTCACATTATTCTCACTGATACTTTTACAACCTGTCAGTAAATAAAAAGATTCTACATTATTTATAGAAATGGACCCGAATTGGGTAGGAGAATTTACTGTTGCTATTATTAGGGGCTGCTCAGCACCGCGTTAATGAGGGATGGGTGGTGGCAAGTGCTGCTTCCTGTGGGCATGGTGTCCCCTTGTCCTTCCGGGTGCCACCTTGGTCCCCAAGGATCACTGTGTCTCTCACTGCTGGGGCTCCATAGGTTTGGGCTGTTTGAGGGGAGATATCTCCATCCTAAGGACATCTTCTTCCCAGTGACACATCCCTGCAGGTGATGCCTGCCCCAGGACATCCATGCCAGGGAGGTCACCTTGCAGGGGATGGCATCTTCCCTGGGATGTCTCCTTCCTGGGGACATCTCCTTCCCAAATATGTCTGCTTCCTGGGAGCACCTTCCTCAGGACTGTGTCTTCCTGGAGACATCTCAGACACATCTCCCTCCTGAGTGTCACATCTTCCCAGGGACATCTTCTTCCTGACACTTTTCCAGAGACGCCTCCCTGTGGATGACACCTTCCCAGGGACATCCTTGTGGGGGATGTCTCCTTCCAGGAGATGATATCCTCCCAGAGACATCTTCTTCCCAGGGACAACTCCCTGTGGATGACACCTTCCTAGGGACATCTTTGTGGGGGATGCCTCCTTCCAGGAGATGATATCTTCCCAGGGACATCTTCTTCCCTGTGGATGACACCTTCCCAGCGACGTCCCCTTGCTGGGGACATCTCCTTCCAGGGATATCTTCTTCCTGAGCACATCTCCTTCCCAAAGACATCTCCTTCCTGGGGTCATCTCCTTCCCACGGACCACATTTTCTCAGGTCATGCTCTGCCTGGGGATGTGTCCTTCCCCAGGACATCATCTTCCCTGGGACACCTTACCAGGGACATCTTTGCTGTGGATGTTTCATTCCAGGGGATGAGATTTTCCCAAGGACACCTCCTTCCCAAAGTCATCTTGAGAGCATCTTCCTGAGAATGTCTCCTCCCTGGGGACCACATTTTTATGAACATCTCCTTCCTGGTGACCACATTTTCCCAGGAACTTCCTCCCAGGGATGTCTCCTTCCCTGGGACACACACCTTTGCCAGAGGAGGATGCTTTCCAGTCATGATGCAATTACATTTCTGTCCCCATCCAGTCAGTTGTTCCCACCATCCCTTCTGCCTCTGCATCCCACCCTGCAGCAGGAACTGGAGGGGCTCCACTTCCATCCTGTCCCCCCCTTCCCATCATTTGCCTGTCACCAGCACAGGAGCCATCCCACCCACAGCCCCGCCAGCCCCCCAGATCCCATCTGGGCTTCCCGCATCCCTGATGTGACAGCTCCAGGGAGGTGGAAAAGCATCTCACGGGGCTGGGAAGCCCCGAGGAGGGGGGTGCTGGGCTGTGGGCAAACCAAGGCACGGCAGCAATGGAAAAACCAGGAGGAAACCCAAGCTGTAATGGTTTGTCTGCGGTGTCCTAAGGTGGCTGCTCCCAGGCTGCCGGTGACAGGTTTATTGGCAGGCAGGCTGGGCTGGAAGGATTGTGGGCTATTTACAGTGCTGGGGCCGTGACTTTGCGAGCAGACAGTTAACATAAATTCACATGATGGATCAGTTATCACTTCATTGAACTGGTGGCGGATCCATTGAAGGCTGTGCAGTAACATACTGTTTCCTGGCTCTGCGCAGCGCTGGGATACATTAAATACACTTTATTTATAGCTTACCATTGCTGCACTGTGGGCAGGAGAATGCAGCTTTTGCAACTATCATCTAATTTTATGATGAGCATTAAAGCAAGGCCTATAATTTGCACCTTTTTATTCATTAGACACTGGTGCAGCCATAAGTCAAGAATGCCCAGGGATTTAGATGCAGATCCAGAAGATAAACTATTGACAAGCCAGATGTATTTTTACATTAGTGTGCCTTTACAATAGTTTATGTTGAGAGTGGAATATAAATTGCATTATTAAATACGAACCACTCTTGTAACCGCTGCTCTTCCTGCGTGTGTGCAGGCAGGGTGGGATTCGGAACCGCAGAGCACGGAGGCTTTGCCTAATGGCTCCAGGTTGGGGGGAGATTGTTATTTTGGCTTATTTTATCCTTGGATATGCTGATGCATCAGAGCAGGGGTCTGTCTCAGCGCTGCCCCTAGGAGGAGGCATCCTGAGGGATGAAGAGATGTGGGATGTCAGAGCAAAGCCATCCCAACCACGTGCCCCCAGCAGGGACCTCGGCTTGGCCGCTGCCACCCGGCCAGCAGCGAGTTAAATCCTTTTGTTTCTGAGGCAATACAGTTTATATTATGAGCATGAATAAAAGATGGTTGTGCTAGGGGTAGCTGTCAGGATCTTCGCCGCCTATAAAGGCTTCTACTGTAGCTTGACAGTAAAAGACTGTGTTTGGGGACTGATGTGGTTTCTCAAAGGAGCTAAATAAATAAGGGACGCTTATTTTTACACCAGTAAAGGCTGCTGGAAATTTAAAGCCCTGTTTATCTCACTGAAATCACGGTGTTTATTGTTATCTCGTGGAGGGGGAATTTGCATGTTCACTAATAATTAACCCAGCCCAGCGTTCTCCCTGCTGTACCTGTGGCAGCCCTGCCGTTATCTGGGGGGAGGAAACGCTTGCAAATCAAATGCAAATATTGACCCTGCCTGGGCTGGGCACTGCGGTGGCAGGAGGGCAGGATGGAGGGGCTGGCTGCTAGTGTGGGACATGAGGGGGCTGATGGGAGCCACCCCCATGGCCACCCCATCCTTATTTCTGCCCTACTCCCATTGATGTCCCATCCACCCTGATGCTTTTCCATATTTCCACCCCATTCCCACTGCCATCCTGTCCCCATTGCCACCCTTTTGCCATTACCACTCCATCCTTATTTCCATCCTATGGCCATGGCCACCCCATTGCCATTGTCACCCTCTGCTACCCCATTCCCATTGTCACCGTGTTGGCACCCCATCCTTCTTTTCACCTCATACTCATTGCTGTCCCATCTTCATTGCTACCCAGCACCCATTGCTAACCTGTGTCTATTCCTGTCCCCATTGCCACCCCATCCATATTTCCACTCCATTTCCATGGCTGCCCATTCCCCACTGCCACTTCATCCTTATTTCTACTCTTATCCTACGGTCACCTCATTCCCATGATCACTGCCACCCTATCCTTATTGTCACCTTGTCCATTGACACTCCATCTTTATTTCCACCCTGTTTCCTTCACCACCCCATCCCCATTGCCACCCCATCCATATTTCCACTCCATCTCCATGGCCACCATTGCCACTCTGTCCTTATTTCCACCCTCGTCCTATGGTCACCTCATTCCCATGATCATTGCCACCCTATCCTTATTGTCACCTTGTCCCCATTGACACTCCATCTTTATTTCCACCCTATTGGAAATAAAGATCCTCTGCCACCCCATCCCCGTGGCCACCCCATCCTTATTTCCACCCCACCCCTGTGGCCACCCCTTTGTGGCGGGCGCTAACAGGCGTCCCTTCCCGGTTGCCAGTCCCGGTGCCACCAGATGCTGCCGCTCCGTGTCACACCATCATGTCGCTAGCAGAGTGTAACGGGGAGAGCAGTCGGTGCCTTTGTTTCTCCTGCTCTCCGCACAGCTGTCACTTCCAGTGATCAGTAGAAAAATCATCACCCCACCGGATCATACATATGGAACGGTGTCTGTGCGGAATATTTATTGTAACATGTGTCGAGGCCGCGCCGGTCGCGAGCCCCGGGCTGGGCTCACGCAAGGATGCTCCAATCCCCTGGGCTCTGCCTGCTGGGGAGGTGTGGGTGTCCCCACAGCAGTGTCCCCACAGTGGTTGGGGGACTCGGGGCTAATTGCGCTTGGTGGCCTCAGGCTGTGCAGCATCCTCTGCCTCGTGGGGGACTGGGAAAGTGTTCCCTCTCCCAGCCTGTCCCCACCTTGTTCCCAAAGGATGTCCTCAACCTGGGGGAGCAGCTGAGGTGTGGAGGTGTGCAGAGCTGCAGCTGGCAAAGCTGCAGGGGAACAGAAGCCCGGGGGCTGCCCTTTACTGGGGTCACCTGTGGGGTGGCCCTTGGGGTCTCCAAGGGCAGGAGGCGAAGGCACTTGGGCACCTTGGCCCCGTCAGTGTCTCCGGGAGCTCTCTCCCATCCCTGGAGCTGTCAGCTCGGCACCTTTCATGTGTGATGGGTAAACAGCGTGGCGCGCCTGCCGGGGAAGGCTGTTGGATCCCTGCTGGTGCTAAAGCGGCGTCTGGCAGGGACGGGGAACGTGCCGTCGCCTGCGCGAGGCACGGCGGACGTGACGCCCCGCTGGGGCTCCGTGCGGCTTTCCTGATGGAGAGCAGAGCCCCAGCCTGCCCCGGTGTCAGGGTGAAGCTGTGCTGATGGCATCCGTGGTATTCCCTGCAGGTGTGCCACTCCCACCACCAAAAACCACATCTCACATCCCCATCCCATGCGCTGGCGGGGACACAGAGCCCCCCTGTGCCCCCTCTCTGTGCGTTTTCCCTCTCCAGGGTGGACAGATGCTGCACGGGCAGGACGGGGTCACCGGGTCCCCCCAGCACATGGCTAGGGGAAGGTGTTGCCAGCGCCTTTTGGCACCCGCTGCCACACGAGCGCGCTCCTCTGACAGCTTTATCAAGCCTCCAGACTTCCCAATTCCATTGTTCCTGACATCTGTTTCGGTAAGTGATTAATTGCAATTAGTGAACGGTTTGAAAGCCTGTGGAAGAATATTCAGCAGAAAACTCGTCAAGATTAATGAGTGGTGGCAGTTGTCAGAAGGGCTGCTGCCTCGCCGGGATGCGGCGGCGGCGGGGAGGTGCGGGAGGCTGGGTGAGTGGGGTGCCCCCCTCCCCGTGCCCGTGTCCCCCCCCAGCGTGTCCCCCCCTCCCGGAGAATAACACGGGCTGATTTTTCATCCGAACGCATGAATTATCCACTAATGCGCTATTAATAAAGCGCTGTGGAGTTTCACCGAGATTAGGTCCTAAATCATGCAGAATGAATTTTAATCGGTCCGAAAGACACCGGTGCTAGCCACTCCCAGGGACCTGCGGGAAACCAGCCTGGATCCGCCTGGCATCTGCTGCCGGAGCAGCCACACCTGCACCTTTACCCCTGTGCCATGCCGTGCTACCTGCGGGTGCTGACAGAGCCAGGCACCTTTGTGCCTGGCACGCCGCTGCCGTGGCAGGAGGGTTGCAGGGTATGAGGTCTGTGGGCACAGCCAGCTCTCTGAATCCGTGCCAGCGGGCACAGGGGGGTGACAGCCTGTGAGGTGGCACCTGACTGTGGTGCCTGGGGTGCCAGGAGGGAGCATGAATCATCCTCTATGCCCAGATTCCCAAAGGCCCCATATTTTGGGGGGTGTCACTCCTGCAGTGAGATTCCCAGGTCTCTGCAATGTGCCTTTGCTCTCTGGTTGTGCCCCCAGCTCAATGCAAGGGACCACCCCGAGGTGCCAGGGGGTTTGAGGGGTGCCAAGCCCGGGGGGTGACACACCCTCAGCCCCACGGGGAAGGGTGCGACATCTGCTCCTGCAAATTGTTTGCCTTGCCGAGGTCAGGGCGGCTCGACAGCCCCAGGTCCTGCGAGCAGATGGCTCCGGCATGTTCCCGGCCGCGCTCCGCTGTGCCGCACCCATGAAATTCCCCATTAACTGGCTGTGACCGGAGGCTGGAGGGGGAGGAAGCATCCCTCGCTCCTCTGCGCTCAGCCTGGGAGCACGCACAGCCTGTGTGTGTCCCCAAGGGCAGCAGGGACTTGTCCCCTCTGCCGGGGAGGGGAATGGCAACCATGCTTTGCGTGGCCTCACTAATCCAGGGGGGCTGTGGAGCAGCCAGGGCTCATCACCCAGGTGCTGGTGGGGAGCGAGTCCCCATCCCCTTCCCTGCCTGCCAGCCTGTCCCTGTCCCATCTCTTTGATTTATTGCTCTTTTGGCGGAGGGCAGGGGTGGCGGGGTCGCCAGGGGCTGGCAGGGGTCGGGAGGTCCCGCCGTCGGCCGCCCTTTGTTGGTGTCCGGCACAATGACCCGGTGCAGGCTGTTTGCTGGGTAATTACCGTGCCGGGGAGGATGAGGAGGTCAGGGCCGATGGAGCCGCTGTGACCCGCCGCCGTCGAGGCCCTGTGTGGCAGCGGCTTGTCCTTCCCCTGTCACCATCTGCTCGGAGGCGGCCGCTCGGAGCGGCGGGGCTGCGGCGCTCAGACGGACGGACAGATGGTGGTGGGTTTGAAGAGGTAGAGTGTGTACTTTGTTCTGGAGAGCTTGGAGGAAAAAAAACATTAGAAGGAGAAAAAGGCAGGGTGAGGAGAAGGAGGGGATGTCTTCCTGTGTCCTCGCTGCCTGCCACCGTGCCACACGTTGTAGTGGAGGTTGTCACCGTGCCATGGATGAGGCTGTGAGTCCTGCACCGTAGTTGGAATGACAGGGAGATGATATGGGTGGTCACTGCCCCTCTGAGTGTCCCCTGTGCCACCACCCCAAGGATGTGGGCATCCCTGTGGTGTCGCCAGGGATGCCCTAACCCTGCTGCGCCTCTCCAGGGCCTGACCCCGCTGTGCTGCCTGCCGGCACTGCACGTCCCCGCCTGCCAGCGGTGCCAGCCAGGCCAGGGCTGATGCAAGCGGCATTCCCGGGCAAGCCCGGCCGCTTCCCAACCGGCTGGGGCAGCCGGGCCGGGGGCGAGGCGCGGGCGTGGGGTCCCTGCAGCGGTGCTGCGGACGCCGGGCACAGGCAGGGCGACACGGCGTCTCCCCGGGGCGCTCCTGACCCGCCGGACCCGCTCGGGGAGCGCTGGCGTGGGTTGGCGGCTTTGGCTCCGCTGCAAGAGAAAGGTGGGGCCCGGCCGCCCCTGCCGCCTCGCCGCCGCCTGCTCCCCCGGCGCCGGCCCTCCGTGTCCCGGCATCGCCTCCGCGCAGCGGGCCGCGCTCGACGCCCATGCAACGGTGCCACGGCGGTGCCTGCCCGGCGCCCGCGGGCAGGGCAGGGGCGCTGGCACCGCGTCCTGGCACCCGGGTGGCTTTGCTGGAGTGCGCCGGTGTTGGGCCGTGCAGGGGGGATTTGGCACAACCAGGTGGGGCTTGAGGCCGTGGTGCATGGGGTGATGTGCTGGGGTGGGGATGTGAGTGGGCTCCCTGAGGAGGGATTCCCATGGAAATCAGAGGCTTTGGGTTGGGACCCTGCCCGCTGCCTGCCACCGTTGCAATTCTGGCTTTTCTGCCTTTTAATTACCGCCCGCGCCAGGCCTGGCCCTGCGTTCCACTTCATTACGCGATTGCGATCGGGGCCGCTCCTCCCTCCCGGTGGATAATTAGGTGTGTTTTCTCCCGCGCGCAGACAGACACTTAATACAGCTTTAATCACCTGCTCCAGCGGCTCCCACCCACCGCCCTGTGCCCGCTGCTGCCGCTGCCCACAGCCTGCCCAGCCAGGTAATGACAGGCTGTGGGTGCCCAGTGGAACGCCCGCTAGTAACCCCCAGTGCAAATGCCCGCTGCCAGTGCCCAGTGAGTGTGCCCACTGCAACAGCCCTGTGCCAACACCTCATGAGCATCCCTGGTGCAGATCATGGAATCGTGGAATGGTTTGAGTTGGAAGAGACTTTAAAGATCTCTTTGTTTGAACCCCCTGCTGTGGGCAGGGACACCTTACACTGGACCATGTTGCTCCAAACCCTGTTCAACCTGGTCTTAAACACTCCCAGGGATGAGGAATGCCCAGTGCCAATGCCCAGCGCCCAACCCTGATGCAAATGCGCCATGCAAACACCTTGTGCAAATGATCGGTGCCAACACCCGCTGGACATCCCCAGCGCATGTACCCCGTTCCAGTGCCCATCCCTGGTGCCAGTGCCCAGTGCAAACACCACCCAGGCGGGGAGCTGGCGTGTCCTGGGGTGCTGTGGCGCTGGCAGGCGGCGCTGCCCGGCTCCCGGCCGGCTTCTCTGGAGCAGGCGGCCGCCGGCTCCTCGCAGGTGTACGCACAGACTCCGCGGCGCCCGAGCTTCTGTGCGGCGGGCGCGTGCCAGCACACTGCTGTGCCTTGCGAAGGTAGCAGCCATCTGCACTGTGATAAAAAGCCCTGAGGATGATAAATAGACAAGTAGCACTTTTATTGGATTGCCGTTCCGAAGCAGCCACTTTGGGTTTGGCACGGCGCTAACGACAGACTCGCCGCACGCTGTGCCCATCCGCCCCGGCCGGGGGAAAGGGGCTGCCCGGCAGCGATGCCAGTGCCTGCCTGGGCACCACTGCTCATCCCAGAGCGCTCCCCCTGCCTCTTCCTTCCCCCTTGGTTTTCAGGAGTGACACGGATCTGGATGGGAGGCCAGCGTGGCTGGCTGTGGAGCAGGAGTGGGGCTGTCCAGCTGGCATGGCGTGGCACAGCATGGCACAGTGTGGCACAGTGTCCCAGCTGCTGTGCTGGCCTCGGCATCACCTGCACAAAGCAGCTTGTTTGTCAATAATGGAGCAGGGAAAATTGCACCCGAAATGCCTCTCGGCTCTGCTTTGTGCTGCCTTAATGCATCCACCCCAGAGGTGCCGGCTTGGCGGCGGCACAAAGGCTGCTGGAAGGGAGGGGAGGAAGGGATGGGGAGCTCAGAGAGGTTCCAGAGGGGATTTACTCCCCACTGGCCCACACAGCCCCCCAGTGCCAGGGTGAGGGGGCAAAGACAGGCTCTGACCCAGGTGGTTGGCACCATCATGCCCCCACAGCTTGGCTGTGCCTGATGCCAGGGATGTCAGCCCAGTGGGATTGATCCCAGAGGGATGTGAGTCTTGGGAACAGTTCTGGGGGGAGCAGCATTGCTTAGTCCTTGCCCAAAACTCCTGCTGCTGGGAGCAGGGAGCGGGGTCCTACCAAACATCCCCATCTCACTGTGCTGGGACATTGCTCCAGCCTTGGGGATGTGATTTCCAATTAATTCCATGTGAGTCATGGCTGCAGTTGCCATCCCACCCTGCCCATCCCACTAGAGCCCTGACATGGAGGTGACACTGAATTTTGGGAAAAGTGGTGACCCCCTGGTTGCTGGTTTGGCTTGGGAGACACTGGGGTGGTTGTGGGGTCAGTCTGTGTCCCTTTGTGGTGGCAGCTTCTGCAGTGGGATGGGGCAGCTGGGGACACCATTTCAGGGATGGGACAGGACACCACAGCTTGGGGACAGTTTCAGGGCACAGCCCCACGTTACAAGGGGAGGCTGGGCTGGCAGCACAGGCACTGGGGGTGCTGGGGGGGGGGGGTGTCTGTCCCCACACCCTGCCAGCCCCCACCTGCAGCTCCGGGGCCGCACGCAGCTGCCTGCCCGGGCGTGCATGCCAGGAATTTGGGATCACAGGGGGGGCTGGCTGCCTGCGTGCCCTCTGACCCCCGGATGATACAAGCCCTCTTCTGTTTCTCCTCAGCCCGCCGGCGGGGTCGGCCTGACGGCTGGCGCTGGCTGCCTCGCTGTGATAAAGCAGCTCGTCTGTCACGACACAATGGATCCGTCAGGCTGCTGGCACGGCCCAGGGGACACGGCCCCGGGGCTGGGTGGGTGCTGGCGTGCCCCTTGGAGCTCCCCAGGGTGTTCAGGCTCTCAGCAGAGGGGTAGGGACAGCGACAGGAGCCAGGTGTCCCGGCTGATACCCCTGCCAGCCCCTGCTCTGCTGCAGGGAGATACAGACCCGTGTCCTGGCTCCCTGCCATGCCCGCTGCCCTCACTCCTCACCACCCAAAAATACCTCGGGAGGCCCCAGCACGAGGTGCCCCTCACGCAGGGGACGTTCCTGAGGGAATTGCTCACCTTCATCCATCCCAGTCCCACTTTCCTCCTGACTTCACGGTCTTTTTATCCAATTTTACATCAGCCTCTCACTAATTTCTGGGATCTCAATATCCAGGATGCTTCCCCCTGCAGCACCACCCCTTGGCATGGGTGCAGGACCCCCCTAGGATCCCCCAGCCCCAACTGGGTGGTTTTTGAGAGCTCAAAAGCATCTCCAATTAGGAGCAGCCATGCCGCGGCGCTCTGGCGAGGCACTGGGGCTGTCACTGTGCCGCCTTAATTAGCAGCGCCAGGGCAGGGGTCAGCACAGCTCGGCGGGCTTGACAAGGCTGCTATCAAGTGCAAGGAGGGAGGAGGAGGGAAGGGAGGGAAAAGCAAAGCTCCCCAACTCAGGACCAGCCTGGGCGGCGGGGAGGGGGAGGATGAGCGCGCCGGAGCCACGCAGGCAAAGTTAAAAGGCAATAAAATGGTCGCTGTCACCCGCCGGCGGCTCAGCACCGGGGCTGTGCCTCCCTCTGCCGGGGTGTGGGACCGCTCCTGGGCCCTCCCAGCAGCCTGAGCACCAGCCTGGGGAGGGGGGCACGGGACCCTCGCCATGCTGGAGATGAAGAGCTGGTCGTCTTTGCTGCAGAGCCTCAGTAAGTGACGGGGGTGGCGAGGCTGGGGCTGTGGGGACACCCCTCCTGTGGGGACACCCCTTCCTGTGGGGACACTGTGATGTCCCCACAAGCTGTCCCCTCCCTGGCCCCACTGTGCAAGGGGAGGTGGGTGGGTGGCATGGCCGGGGTGAGGGTCCCACACCCCCAGGCCCCGCGTGCCGCCCCGTCCCCTCTCCGGCGTCCCCGGCCGCGGGGTCAGCGCCCGGCCGCGGCCAGGCTTAACCTCTGCCCTTGCCCTGCCGACCTGCAGCCCTGTTAAAAAGGGTTTAAATGCAAAGTTATTTGATAGCTAATCCCAGCTATCCTGGGGGCAGCCCCGGGCTGTGGCGCTGGGAATCGCCCCGAGCCGGGACCCTCAGGCGGCAGCGCCGGCACAGCCGGGGTTGCACCGGGGCTGGAGGTCAGGCAAACGCGCCGATTAAAGTCCGGCGGGTGAAAAGAGCTTAAACAAATCCCAAATCCCTCAGATGCCAGATGAGGCTGGTTGAAATTTGCTCGGGAGCCACTGTGGGGAGGGGGAGAGACGCTGGAACTGGCGGGAGCACTGGGAAGGCCGAAACTGGGGAGGCTGGAGCTGTGTGGGTGCTGGGAGGGCTTGGGGCTGGGCAGGGGGCTCAGTTGGTGTTGTGGGGGCCCTGTGTGCCTTCCTGCCCTACCTGCCTTTGCTGCTGGGCCATGAGGGACCAGCATCAGGGGACTCCCTGTTTCGCCATCATTTCCCCATCTTAGCACACCTTTCCTCCTAAATGCCACTTGTGGGGTGCCAAGGGGAGATGCAGGTGAGTGGCCTCACTGCTGAGCAGTCACCCAGCCAAACTTGGGAGCAAAAAATGCTGATTTTTCTCCTTCCTGGCATCATGACATGGAGGTGCTCACTTGTCCCCAGGGCTGTGCCACTGAGGAGGTCATGAGTCCCTGGCCTGCTGTGTTCCCTTGCTTTCCCCAGGTATAACGTGTCCTGGAGGTGCCAGGCTGCAGCCTCACATCTTAAGTGTTCTCAGGTAGCCAGATCCTGTTGTGATGCTGTTAGGGAAACTGAGGCTGGCACAACCTGGAGGTTCTGGTGTGGTGGGACCTGTGGGGTGGGATGGGGGCTGTGGGTGGGAGGCAGCCAAAGGAGGAGGAATAGGGGGACAATTCCTGGTGACAGCTGTCTGGCCTGGGGCAGGGGTGGCCAGACAGGCTCTGTCCCCTCAGTCCTTACCTGTCTCCCATGGCAATGAGTCCCCAAAGAGCCGTCAGGGCCAGCTGAACCCCAGCCCAGGGACAGAGGTCGCAGATGCTGTGAGGAGCCACGCAGACCCCCAGGCCTCCCTTAATTGGGGAGGATCGATGGGCTGGGTACCCCAGTGCTCCCTGCCCAGTGGGTATGGGATGCCCTGTGCTCCCCTGCCAGCTTCTGCATTGCCACCTTGCCTCTCCATCGTAATGCCCATTCCATTGGGGTGCACCCTCCTTCACAACCCCATTGTGAGCACGGTGACAGCCCCAAATCAGGCAGCTGGTGGCAGGGTGTGCTCTGTGCAGGGACCACCAGCCTCCCCAGCTCTCCCACATCCCACATTCCACATCCCTGCCCACCAAGGGTTAACCCTGCAGAGGCAGGATGCCTGCAAGCCCTCGTGCCAGTTCAGAAATGAATGTTGCCTTTAATATACCATCCTTCAATCCTTATCTCTCCTAATTTATTGGACATAACTGGTTGCGCTGATGGATTCGTGGCTTAGACCTTGGCTTCTAAATTTCAGCATTAATAATCTGCCCCTTCATTCTGCTCTCCAGATGTCTTTCATTTATCTGCTTATTCAGTAGGGGTGCAACCTCGCGTCCTCCGTGCCAGCGCTAATGTGGCCCGGTGACAATAAATTTGGACTTGTAATAACATGGCCAGATGAATGAATTGACCTCTTGGTGACTGTCACTCCCAGCCTCCCCCCTTGTTAGGGACTGCTGGGGACCAGGGGGGCCCCTAACAATGGCTGCTAATGTCAACCCCCTCCCCTTTGCTTTTTTTCCCCCCAAATTTGGAAAAATTATGGAGAGGCAGATGAGTGGACTGTTTAATCTTTAATCAGCTTTGGAGCAGGGTGAGAGCAGCCATCCTTAGGGGAAATCCTAAAACCAGGGAGCCCTGATAGGGCCCCCCAGGGGCTGTGACCCCTCGCCCAGGTGGGGATGTGTCAGTGCTGCGGGGCTGAACCTGAGCTGGGCAGGTTGCACACCTGAGAGCGTGCGGAGAAATGCGTTTGCTTAATTAATTGGCGGCGGGAGCGCGCCGGGGGTGTAAATCTAACGTGGGCCTTGGCAGCCTGCAGTGCTGCGCACGCAAGACTAGACTTTAAATAAGGGTGCAATTATTGTTTGAATAATTGACGAACAACGGGCGCGCATCGGCGCTCAGCCTAATGGGCTTTGATCGCTCGCCAGGGCCGCCCGGCGCGCCGGCATCCCGCCCATGGAGGATGTGAGGGGTCCAGCGAGGGGTGTGCGTGGGTCACAGGGGCAAATCGGGGTGCTGCTCCCCTCTGGGGGGGTTTATGGGGCAGGTGTAGAAAGTGGGGTGTTGTTCCCCACCCGCCCCGGCCGACAGCGCGGCGCCGCGGGGTCGGCCGGGGAGGAGGAAGAGGACCCTGCACGTAGCAATTGATTTAAATCATTTTAGAGAGGACCTATGGAAAATAAAAAGCCTTTAATCACATTTGTATCCATTTCCAGCCTCGGTAAATCAATTTGGATTGAGCTGGGTGCCACGGTTACAGCTGATTAGCGCGCGGCGGATGGGGTCAAATTAATGCTAGCTGGGTTCGCTTAATGGGGTCACCGTCGTGAGCATCCCTCCTCTGGGGCACTGCGGTGGGCAGGAACATTTTGGTCCTGTCCGTGCCACAGGGAGCCAGCAAGGAAGTGCCAGGGTGTGAGCTCCATGCTGCTCTGTGCCTCAGTTTCCTCTTGCACACCAGCATTAACCGTAGCAGAAGAGCCAGTGAGCAGCACTGGGGATGTTTAGGGGGATATTTGGATTGTCCCACCTTCCTCCCCTGGTCCCACCGTGCATCACCCATGTGTCAGAGCCCCTCACGTGTCCTCCCTGCTGCCCCACGGAGGAGCCATAAACAGGTCCCCGCGCCCCGGTGCCGGTTAATTTGTTTTCAATAGGTTCCAATCAATTAAACGTGGTCCTGGCGAAGGGAAAAGTGCCCTGGTAATTGGTGAAAATAAATCACTCGGCAGAGCCGCGGTGCTGCCTGGGAGCTGGGGCTGCAGCCGCGTGGCACTGTGGGGATGGGGACAGTGGGGATGGAGCCCGCTTTGCCTGGCTGGGATCCCTGTGGGGCTGGGATCCCTGTGTGATCCGCTGGCAATGGCGTGCTCGGGAGCTCCCAGCTCGCTCCCTTGGCGTCTCCCCGCCTGCCCTGCCTGCTCCTTGCACGCGATGCCTGCCCGCACCCCGGGGCGAGGGCGATGCCTCCCTGCCCGTCCCCACGGTGGGGAGCATCCCCCCCATCCCTTCACCCGCCTCCCCCAGCCCTGCCCCAACCGGGGCTGTAATTACCGCACGCTGTGCTTTGATTGCTCCATTCCAATTAATTAAACCCGGCGGTGACCCAAATTATGATCCCTTGTCTTGTCAAGCGCCGTATTTTTAACCTTAACTGGCTGGGCTGTGTTTAGATTTCCAATCCGGGCAGAAATGTCACCCGGGGAGAGTGACTGGCGTTGAACCCAGCCTTCCCGTGACGAACCCCGTAATTAGAAACCCTCGTGTCCCCGAGACGGGTCTTTAAAGCTGTCAGAAGCCAAGATCCAGCCATTTGATACAAGACTATCATTAGCTGCGCCCAACCTATTAGCTGCAGGTAAATAACAGGCTGTACCGGAGCCGGGGAACAGGCGGGTTGGGGAATTGGATGGTTCTTAATTAGGAGAAGCGGTGCGAGGGATGCTTTCCCCTCTAATTGCCTTCGTTAGCAGCCTGGGTATGAGTCCCTGTGCCTGGATCCTCTTTCCTGGCACGGTGACGGCTCCTGTGCCCCATCTTCCCATCGTGGTGGCCATCCCACCTGCTGGCCCGGCCGTGGGATGGGCACTGTGATGGGGAGGCAGGGGCGTGAAGCCATTTCCCAGGGTTGGATAGGGATGGATGGTCTCTGGTCCAAGCAGAGGATAAATCTGGGCTTGCCGCCGCTTTCCTAGGGCTTGTCTGGGTGACATATTCGGTTGGTTTGAATGTCTGGATGGAAAATCAATCACCGGGGCTGTTTCCGTCCCCCTTTTCGCGCTACGTTTTAATTTGCTAGGCTGCAGGGTCCGTACTCCGAGGATCCATCTATATTTGTGTCAAGTACCGGCGTCTTTGTCTCCCTGGTGCAGAATTGTCCTTCCCAGCTTGGCACACTCTGCCCTGGGCGCGGTGTTGTGGTGCACGTGGGCACCGGGGAGGTCTCCAACCCTCCTGGGGTTTTACCTGATGTGGAGCTGCCCTCCTTCAGCAGATAGAGGGGCATGGAGTGTGGGGAAACTGAGGCACGCAGTCTTCTGGATGGGTGATGAGGATCCCATCCTGCTCTGCCCCCCCCTTTCAGCAGGAGGACCCCCCATATCCAACATACGTGGGGGTCAGCAGACACCGGGCAGTGCCGCGGCAGCGGTGCCGCCTGCCCGGCCCTCGCCGGCCTGCCCCCGCCTGATCCCTCTCCTGCAGACGCTCTCCCTGACACTGGCTGACAAGAGCCATTTCCAAGATGGATTGATTCAATTTAGCACCGATTTTTTGCCGGGGCCGGTGACGTACGGCTCCCCAGCCGGCGCTGGGCGGCACGTGACTCCCCAGCTCCTGCCGTCATTAGAGCAGCTCAGCACCGGCTGCTGCAGCCTCATCAGCCCTGGCTGGCATGGGAGGGGGCCCCATCCTGCCCTGCCATGGCTCCCACCCCCGGCATTCCCACCGGGATCCTGCCCTGGGAATGCTGGGGTGGTGAGGTACCCGGGATTGTGGCAGCTGGTACCCAGGGATGCTGGCGGTGGTACCCAGGGATGCTCTTGGTGGCAGTCAGGGACTGCCAGCAGCACCCAGGGATGCTGATGTTGGTACCCAAGGATGCTGGCAGTGGTACCCAGGGATGCTGACAGCACTACCCCGAGATGCTTGCATTAATACCCAAGGGTGCTGGCAGTGGTACCCAGGGATGCTGGCAGCACTACCCAAGGATGTTGATGCTGATACCCAGGGATGCTGGCAGTGATATCCAGAGATGCTGGTGGTGGTACCCAGGGATGCTGGCGGTACCCAGAGCCGCTGGTGAGGCTGCGCAGGGGTGATTTTGTTTGTTCCCTCGTTTTCTGGGTTTTTCTCCAGGCTTGATGAGTATGTCTGGTTCTTTCTCGCTGTCTGTCTTCTCTCTCCTTCCTTTGGAGGCAAATGGCTGACTGATTGCTTTTCATCTCCCACTCTGAGGAGCTGTAAGAGCTACTTTATACAAACATCAATTACAGGCACGTAATAAATTAAGGCTCCCTTACACCGAACCCATTAGAGTCCACTCTCATATCAAAGCGCTCCCATCACACACGGATTGGGGTGGAGTGGGGGGGAGGAGGGAGAGGGAGGAAAATGTCTTATTAGCCGGCAGATTGTTAGCAGAACACTGATTTAATTGTGTCCCTGCGCCCGAGCGCGGGAGGAGGACGAGGAGGGGGTTTCAGAGGGGGGGGCACCCGGGGCCTGCCAAAAAAGAAATGCCCAGGGATTGTTCCCTTCCCCGAGGTGCTGGGGGGCCACCTCTCTCCCAGGCTTGTCCCCGTGCCAGCGCCGGCTGCCAGCGATTCTCCTGGTAACGGCCGAGGGGACCGCGCTTCAGAGGTGCCCCCCACCCCGGCGGGCACCGTGCCAAGGAGCAAAGCCCATGGGTGGGTATGGCTGGGCAGGGGTGTGTGCCCACCCTCCTCCTACCGCCACCGCCTTTGGGGTGCCACCTCCAGCGCCTTGGCCTGACTGGGTGATGCTGAGGGCTGCTGGGGCAGGGGGAGCATGGCGGCTGCCCGGTGTCCCTGTGTGCCAGGGCCTTGTGGCGAGTCCTTTAGGTATCAGGGCTGGGAAACCCGGGCTGGGAACTCCCCCAAATACCTCCCTGTGTTTGGATGGTGCATAGGGGTGTGGAGGTGGAAAACCAGGGGAGATGGGGGCCAGGCAGGAGGCAGGGAGCAAACTTCCCTGTAGGACAAAGGCGGCTGCATCCGCCAGCAGCTCCCGCTGCCTCTGCCTGCGAATAAATAACCTCCAGGCTGTCAGTCTGGCACTACCCCGGGGCTGGAGGCTCTTGGAGAGGAACGGAGCCCAGGAACAGCAGGCATGGCTGGAGCGCTGCCCGCCGGGGCTGTGCAGGCACTGGCACGCCGCGCCGGCGCACTCTGCCCGGCCGGGGCTGCCTCCAGCCCGGCGTGCCAGCCCGCCCATGGCCTCACCACGCATCCCTGGGGTGGGCACGGCCCCCTGGGACTGTCCTGGGTGCGTGGGGGTGCTCAGGTGGTGTGGGGGTTGTCCATGGGTTGTGACACATGGCAGGTCACCGAGGTTGTGTGCCCTCCTGCAGAGGTGAGGTGGGTGCGCATCCTGTGCTGCAAGGGAGAGGCCGTGAGTGCACACGCAGGAATCCATCCCTGGTGCACACGTGTGTGAGTGCACACGCAGGAATCCATCCCTGGTGCACACGTGTGTGATTGCACACGCAGGAATCCATCCCTGGTGCACACGTGTGTGAGTGCACACACAGGAATCCATCCCTGGTGCACACATATGTGAGTACACATGCAGAAATCCATCCCTGTCTGCTGAGGGCTGCTGTGCACACATATGTGAGTGCACATACGTGGAATCCATCCCCGGTGCACACGTGTGTGAGTGCACACACAGGAATCCATCCCTGTCTGCTGAGGGGTGCTGTGCACACGTGTTGGTGCTCACACACACGCACATCCCTCTCAGCTGAGGCTGTGCATGGTGCACACACGTGTGCCCACACCAAGCTCCTCTCTGCACGCTCCATCCCAGCTGTGCCTGCCCCTTCCTGCACACCCCAGGGTGCGGGCTGGGGGTCCTGCTCGCCCCCCTCCCTTCCAGGGCAGGTTTTATCTCCCGGCCTGCTCCTTGCCTGCCGTTCCCTCGTTGCCCTCTGAGCCTGACATTTACATATTAATATTTTCCAGGGAGGCAATGCGTTGCGGTGCAAGTGTCTGCATTGTGGTTGCACATAATGTAAAGTGAGATAAAGCGCCCAGCTCCGCTATGAATAACTGCAAATGAAAACCCATGTGGCCATAAAAGCCTTCACATTTGCCCTGTCAGCATGTGGTACATCGGCTAAACAACTGATTTAGCTTTTCTCTTTTTTTTCCAAGGTTTATCACCACTTACAGAGGACATGCTCTTTGTGTACTGCCTGTCGCTTTCTGCTCAGCTTCCTTGTCACTTCCCCTCGGCGTCCTCCCAGCCGGGCCCCGAAACGATGCTCTGCTCCTCTAAACCGCCCTGACAGCCCCTATTAGCTTCTGGCCGAGTACAGCTTGGCGCTGCTGGGGCTATTTATCTCGCCGGCACAGAGGGCTGTTATCTATCACCCTCGCTCCTCACGGCCCCGCTCCTTCTTCGCTTCTGCTGATGGCAGGGATTTGGGATGGGGTCCTGGGGGGAACGAGACCTGGGAGTGCTTATCCCTCCTCCCAGAGGGGCTGCATCCACCCATAAAGCTTTGCCTTTTTGGCCATGGTGGCTCCTCATCCTGGTGCTGCTGTGCCAAGCAGGATGCAGCCAAATCCGCTCGGGATAATCTGGAGAATCATTCCCGCTCCTACGCGGCGTGGCTGGCGTGGCTGGTGGCATCCCCACAGCGGTGGCCCCGGGCAGGGGTGATGTCCCTGCGGGACCGCTGCCTCCCGAAGGCGCCGGCTTGGGGTGCCAGACCTGAAATTCCGGGTGGGGAGGGAGCAGGCGGGGCGGTGACGCCGGCGAGCGGGACGAGCAGCTCCGTGCGGCGCCTGCGGCTCGGGGGGAGGATGAGGATGAGGATGGAGCAAGGGGGTCCCCGCTCGGTGCCCATGGAGCTGCCTGGCCCTCTGCCAAGGGCGCTGGCACCCAGCCGGCCCCCGGCACCGCCGGTAACCAGAGCTGCCTCCCCTCGCTGTTATTTCAGCAGGTGGGGGCAGATCGGTTTACAAGGCCAGGGAGATGCCTATCAGTCCCCTCCCGCCACTTCGTCCCCATGCCACCTCCTCTGCCATGTCCCTGTTAGCAGGGCTGGGCATCACCAGTGAGGCCAGCATCAATGGTGGCCTCTCCTTGGCATGCTGCTCTTTGGGGTGCCCTGCACTGGCTGGTGCTGGCAGAGGGACCTCAGTGTCACCACTATGGTGTGCTTTGCCTCTGGCTGCCCCGTGCCACCAACTCGGCTCATCCCCTTGAGTCACACCAGCGGCTGGGATGTCACGGCAGGCGCCAGCGAGGAGTTGTCCTTCAGGGCCAGCCCGGGCTGGTGCAAGCTCTGCGTCACCCCACGCCCTGCCCGGGCTGCCAGCGTCCCTGGGCACCGGGCAGGGGCCGGGGGGGCCTGTCCCCCTGGCAGGGCTTGCATCAGGGCATGAAGGGAGTGTTGCACAAGTGTTTTCTGTCTCAACCTGCCCCCGGCCAGTGCTAGGGGAGGGCTGTGGGGGGCCGTGGGTGGGAAGCGGGGGGCCGGGGGGGTTGTTTACAGCCACGGAGCTTTGTTTCCTTCCACCTGCCTCGGGGGAAGCAGTTAGCGATTTGTTAGTCAAACCAGATGAGCCTTCCTGGAGCGGCTTCCTGCCAGGCTCGGCACAGCCTGGCTGCCCTGTTGGCGGGGTCCCCGTGTCCCCTCGCCCTGCCGTGTCCCCTGTCGCAGCCAGAGCCACATGGGAGGTGTGTGGGTGGGGTGTGGTGAGGCTCGGCAGCCCCCAGGCATCTCCGCTTGGTGTGGGCACCCCTGGAGCTTGGAAAAACAGGGTGCTGCTTGCTTTGGGGCCTCTCCCCAGATACCTCCAGGGAGGTGGTGCTGGCCCTGGCAGAGCCCATGGGGGCTTGGCGGGGTGGTGAAGTGGAGGGGAGCTCTCCAGGGAGATGTTTGGGTGCTTGGGTGATGGTTGAGCATCGTATGATGCGCTGAGCACCGCTGTGACAAGGGCCACGCGTGTCAAGGCCCGTGCACTGACCCCTGTGCGTTGTGTGTCAAGCCCTGTGCATCATCCACGATGAGCCACATGTCCCATGTGCCACATCCCTCGTGGGCATGCTGCGCTGAACCCCACACACCACCACACGTGGCATGTCAAGCTGAAAATGCTGCATTGAACATGTGCTGAGCACCATGCTCCGACCCTCACACACCACACACCAAACCCCCCGTATCCCACACCCCTGGATGCTGTGCCAGGCCCCTGCACCGATCACTCTGTGCATCACAACCGTGCTCTGACCCTCACACACCAAACCCCCCGTATCCCACACCCCTGGATGCTGTGCCAGGCCCCCTGCACCGATCACTCTGTGCATCAGGAGCCCCGGGGTCAGGCAGGCACCGTGCCCTGAGCCCCAGGAGCCCTGCACCGTGTGCATCCCCTCACATCCAGCAGCCCTGACCCTGCGGGATGAGACCCACGCAGGAAGCTGGAAGTGCCAGCCCGCGCCCCCTCGCTCACCGAGTGGCGCCGGGTGATAAATAAGGAAGTTAACACCCAACCCGGGTTGCTAATTAGCGTTTAACCTGTACTAGCAGTTAACTACAAAAGGCAGTCATTTGTTCCGGGGAGCTGGTAGCGTAGAAAGAACGAAACATGGCCAATTTTGTTCAGGATGAATTAAGACTTGCAAATGTAAAATGAGTTCATCTATTTAATTAAGTAGCGGCAATATGGATGTTAAATTAAGTTAATGGCAGGCATGCCAAAACAAGGTTATACAAATCTTGTCCTGGCGGGGTGGGTTCCGCATCCGGCCCTTGGATGTGGGGCCCTGGGGTGGGCTGGTGGCCCTGGGGACACTCTGCTGGCCTCCTCAGGGATATAGAGGGAGAGGGAGGTGGAGGTGGAGGGAAGAAAAAACGAGGCAGGAGGAAAGGCAAAGCGCGTCTCACGCAGCGCCGCAATCTTATCAGGGCTGAACTTTACTCTCCCGCTAAAGATATAGGATACTTTAGGGACATCGGAAAGAAATAATAACCCTCTGATTTGTAGCTCTTGGGCTCCGGCAACCGAGGGGGAAGGAAGACTGTCTTCTGCCATTACCATTTTTTGTATGAACTATTCCCCAAAGAAATCAAACCCTTGTACAAGCCCTCCCGTGCGGCAGCCCCTGCTCCGGCGCTGACCCGAGCCGTACGGATTATCACCGCGCATCGCAGCCGGAGACAGGAACATTCATTAAAATTTGAAACACAAATGGAAAATTGCTACTTGAAGCCTCCTTGCCGGAGAGCCAGCCGCTTGATCAGAGACCTCATTAATGTATCTAATGTGTAAGGAACAATTAGACTTTTCAAAGACATCCTTTTCCCAGCCAGGGGAGAAAAAAAAACCAGAACACCAGAAGCAGCTTGAACCCCCCCACCCCAATCCAAAGCAACCCCAAATGTGCCCCAAGGGATTGGGGTGCGCAACCCCAGGGGGAGCCCAGGAGCCGCCGGAGAGTCTGGGCTCCATCCCGGCGCCCGAAATGCCCCTTTCCCCTTAAGTTAGATGGGGAGGAAAGTGGGCTGATTAAAAAGCTGATTTCTTTTCCCAGCGACCGGCGGGGTTTTGCCATCCTCCCGTAATTAGCCGGTTACACGGCCGTATGTTTTATTTATGAGCCGAGGGCGGAGGGAAGGGGAAGCGGAGGAACGACCGTGCCCTATATATCTGCAAATAAAACACTTCATTTCCCTCCTGGGGAATGTCACCTCGAGAAACCATCGCTTTCCTGCTCACTGCCCCGTCCAAATCGCAGGCTGTAAATGGCTTTGTGGGCCTGGCTGGCGCTCAGATGGGTTTAAAATATGGATTTATGTCTTTATTCTGCATAGTCAAAGGTCAACAAGAGCAGGAAATCATCGCTGAGCTGCTTATTTACGATGGGAGGCGACCGCTCGCTCCTCTTGATCCCGTGTCCCCACTTCTGGATGCTTCCTGGGCTGCAGGGACAGTGGTGGGAACCCGTGCCTCAGTTTCCCTAGAGCGGGCATCCCTTGGGGTTGGGCATCCCTGGGTGGATATCCCCAGCGCGGTCGTGTCCCATTCCATGGGGAGGCCCACGGGGAGGCCCACGGGGAGGCCGAGCATCCCCAGTGAGGGTTTGTCCATCCCGGCGTCCACCGGTGATGCCCCGTGCGGACGGCGCGGGCAGGGCCGGCCCCGCGGGCTGCGCTCTCATGCTTTGCTAATCCCGCCTGGCACCTGCCCCAGCTCCCGGCGGCTCCGCGCGAGCAAAGGAACCAATTAATCCTCCCGGCGCTCGGGGAAGTGGGTCAGGCTCGTCAGGCTCTCCCGCTGACGAGGGCCGAGGCGCGGCGGCGCGGCCCGGCCGGCTGCTGGGTGGCCGGGCGGGTGTCCCGCGGGCTTGGTAAGTGGGTAAACTGAGGCAGCAGGGTGGTGGCCCGCCTGAGAGCGGGCACCGGCCAGGAGGAGGGTGGCGGATAATTCGGTTGGGATGATGTCGCAAAGGTTTCCCAACGGGGCTGCCGCTGTGCCTCGGTTTCCCCATGGCGGCCAAGCAACGGGTGCTCCTGGTTTGGGGTGCTGGGGTTTTGGGGAGGCGGGGCGGGGAGCGCGGGCAGGGCAGGCAGGGCGCCCCTTTGAAGTGGAACCCAACTTCCAGGAGTGAAGCAATTCTCGTTTGCATAATGAATAAAGGCAGCGGAGAGGAGGGGGGAGGGGATGAAGGGGGGGTGAAACCCCAAAACCGGAGCTGGCAGGCAGGTCTGCCCTCCCTCCCCTCCCTCCCTCCCCTCCCTGCCTGCCCGCTCCCCCAGCCGCCTGTAATTACAGGTTTATTGCCTGCACAGCTATTGTGTAATGACATGTTTGCAAATTAATTTTTACGGCTCCTGCCGTGTTGGGGGGGGGGAGCAGGGGAGGGGTCCCCCGGTGCTTGCCTGAACCCAGCAAATCCAACCCCTCTGCAAGCGGGCTGGGAGCTGGGTGATGTTGGTGACCCCAAAGCTTTCCCAGCCTGGGGTTGGGGGGTCCCCACTGCACCCACACAATGGGTTTGGGGCACCCCCAGGTGTGTCACCCCATCACCAGTGAGGTTTGGGAGGGGGTTTGGCTGGGGTGTGGGGACACGGAGGAGCAGCACCCCAGGGTGGGAGCAGCACCCCAGGGTGGGAGCAGCACCCCAGGGTGGGAGCAGCAGCTCCCAGTGCCCCACAGAGCCCGGTGACACGGGGGAGCTGCCTGGGAGGGAGCGGGACGCGAGCGACGATGACTCAGGGGACGGGCCAGAAATACTCCCAGCGCCGATCTTGACAGATGTAGGTTAGGAAGGAAGAGAAGACATAATAATAATCCCCCGACCTGGAATCAGAAAAGCAATATTTAACGGGGGGGAGGAGGAGGAGGGTGCAGGTTTGCACAGGCTCTGTCTCTGCCGAGTGGGATTTTGGGGAGCACGGCTGGGAGTGCAGGGATACCTGTGTGTGTACACACATGCACGCGTGTGCATGCAAGTGTGCATAAGTGTGCACAAGTGGAACTCTCACAAACCCCCTCCAACCATCCATGCCCAGCCGTGGGGCTGGATAGGTTTGGGGTGATGCTGTGACCCCTTTTTCCCTGTTGTGCCCACTTCTGGTGAAGTTAGGCAGGCAATGGGCACTTGGGAACGGCTGGGCAGATTTGGGGCCACCCTGTGACCCCCACGCCCCCCAGTCCCCACACCCAGTGCAGGCAGTGGGCACTTGGGAACGGCTGGGTGGATTTGGGGTGACACCGTGACCCCCATGCCCCTCTGTACCCACACCCCGTGCAGGCAGTGTCCTCCTGGGAACGGCTGGGTGGATTTGGGGTGACACCGTGACCCCCATGCCCCTCTGTACCCACACCCCGTGCAGGCAGTGTCCTCCTGGGAACGGCTGGATGGATTTGGGGTGACACCGTGACCCCCATGCCCCTCTGTACCCACACCCCGTGCAGGCAGTGTCCTCCTGGGAACGGCTGGGTGGATTTGGGGTGACACCGTGACCCCCATGCCCCTCTGTCCCCACGCTCGGGCGCAGGCAGGGGCGGGCGCCTGGGAATGGCCTCTGTATCTTTAAGCTGTTTGAAGGGCTGGCCATTATCATACAGGATGTGGCTTCTCTTGCAGGGGCGAGATATCACACGTCGCCCCGGTGAACTTTGGTGTTAAAACCAGTTTGGGAAGAGAAGGACGGAGCTGGGCGGGGGCGCGCTGGGAGCCGCCGGGGGTGTCAGATCAGCCGCGCATGTAGCGCTCGGGGAAGCGCGCTCCCGCGAGAAGCGCGCTCCCGCTGCCAGGATGCGCGTGCCCGCGGCGGCGCGCCCGTGCGTGCCCGGAGCCAGCCAGAGCTCCCCCCGATGCCGCCCGTCCCCTCCTCTCTCCACCCCGCCTCGGCTGATCGTTTGCTTAAAGCAAATTAAGCCGGGCCCTCGTTACTATGGTGCAGCCAGGATCTCCAGCCTCCCTCGCGCTCCCGTAATAGCATTTATTAGCCCTATTTGCCTGCAAGCATGTCTTCCCGGATCTGCTAATGCATCAGCGGGCAGGGGATGGGGGAGATCCTATCGGGCGGCTCATTACAGCCCCCGACGCCGGGCCAGGGGGGATTTAGGGGCTCGGAGGGGATTTGGGGGGGCTAGCCGGGGTTGGGGCAGGCGGCTTTGCTCGCCTGCCTTTTGTGAGGCAGCCGGCAGCTCCCGGCAGGCAAGAAAGTTGGGTTATTTATTGTTTTATTTCCTAATTTTCCCTCCTGAAGCGACCGAGGGTGGGGGTGGTGGGGGGTTTTGCCTTCCTATTTTTATTTTACATTTACCTCTCCCCCCTCCCCGCGCCCCGCTCCGCCCGCCGCATCGGCAGCTGTTTGAAAACAGAAAAAGGCAAGAGAGAAAAGAAAAAAAAAATTAAAATTATTCCGTCTGTAGGCGAGGAGGAGGAGGAGGAGCGGGGGGGGATGAAGGGGAGGGAGATGCTCCCCGGGGCGCCCCGGGGGTTCGCCCCCTCCCCCGAGAGCGCCGGGGCCAAGGGCTGGAGCCCGGGGGGCGCGGGCGGGGGGCGCTGGGGGCGAGCAGCTGCCGGCCGCCCTCCTGCCCGCTGCCCGTCATTAGGGGAGACAAATCTGCTGTCAAGGAGCCAGATTTCCAATTTACCGATAATGATTCTTGCATGAAAATTGATCGAGGGGCAAGCCTGCCGCCTCCCGCCCGCCCGCCTTGGCGCAGCCCGCGGAGAACGGGGCTCTCCGGACGGACAGACGGACGGGCGGACGGACGGACACTCGCGACCCCCGCCCCACGCGTCCATCCCCTTCCCCAGCGTGGGGGGAGCCCCAGTGCACACTGCTCAGGGGGTGCGTTCCCCGCCGCCGAGGGTCCCAGCGCCTCTTCATCATCCTCCTCCTCCTCCTCGCCGCCGCCGTCGCTGGCTTTTTGTGTGCCTGCGGTTGGCAGCTGGGGGCTCGGCGGCAGGAAAAGCCCCGGGAAGGCGTCACGCGTGGCAGCCGGGCTCCTGCCCTGGCCCCGCCGGTGACAGCCGCCACCGCCACCCTCCGCCGGCGCCCTGGGCTCGCTGCTATTTCAATTTTTATTTTTCCTCCTCCCCCCACGCACTTGATTCCCCCCGCTCCTCCTCCTCCTCCACCTCCTCCTCCTCCTTCTCCTCCTCCCCGCTCCACCGTATTTTTTCGCCTCTGGTTTATTTTTCCAACCCCCTCCGTGTGGCTTGGTGCTAATTTTTGGGGTTTTTTTCCTTTTTTTTTTCCTTCTTCTTTTTTTTTTTTTTTTTTTTTTTTTTTTTTTTTTTTTTTTTTTTATTGCTTCCTGACACATCCTCCTCACGTTGGCTCTTTTATTTTTATTTTTAAAAATTTTTTTTTCTTCCTGGCTGCAATGGAACTGTAACATAAATCATGTTTGGGTTGAAACCACCTCTCTATTACTTACCAGGTAAGGCACCGAGCGATGCTGCCGCCAGCCCTCTGCACTCCCTCTGCCCCCACTCCGGGGGCTCCCCCGGGGTCCCCCCCAAACCCAGGGACTCCCCTTTGTCCGCCCCAGCCAGCGGCAGCCAAGGGCGGTTTGGGGGTGAACTTACTTTCTTCCAGCACCTTATAAGAGGTTTTGGGGTCGGGGGAAGCGGGGAGAGGGGGGAGCAGAGAGCGGGGAACACTGCCTGGCACGGCACTGCAGTGTTTTGGGGTGCTCGGGTCCCCCTCTCTTCTCCTGCTGCCACTCCCTCACCCTGGGGGTTTCTCCCTCTCCCTGAGGAGCCGAGGGTGTTGTGGCCGGGGTGGGATTGGGGAGAAATGTGGGATGTGCTGTGTTTTGGGGTGCCAGGCTCGTCGCTGCGAGGCCGCGGGGATTTGGGGCACCAAAGTTTGCTGTGCCACCCCAGCCGGCAGCTCCGGCTCCTTCGGCTGCCAGCAAGGGAGGGGATCCCCCTGGGGGGTTTGGGGAGCACCAGTGGGTTTGGGGTGCGAGCTTAGGGGGTGTGCTCAGGGTGAGTGTTTTGGGGGGCTTTGGGGTGCTTGAGGGTGGGATCTGGAGGTACTCTGGGGGCGCAGGCTCAGGGTGCGTGTTTGGGGCGCGCTCTGGGGGTTTGGCACGCTCGGGCTGTGAGCTCAGGCTGTGATCTCGGGGTGCTCTGGGGTTCACGCTCGGGGTGCAGCCTCCGGATGCAGCCTGGGGCTGGCCGTGAACTCGAGGCGCTTTCGGGGCGCGGGCTCCGGGCGCTGTCCCCGAGCCGGGGAGCGGTGGCAGGGCCCTGTGCGGGGCTCGGTGCCCACGCGTGGCCGTTCCCCCGCGGATGCCTGTTTGTTTCAGGAAATGGCTTTGGCATGTGGCCGCTCTCACCGGAGCCAGCGGCTCTCCCCGCGCGCCTGCGCCCGAGCGCACGAAGCCGAGCCGGGAAGGGCGGCCGAGGGGCACCGGGGTCCAACCGGGGGTCCCCTTGCTTTGGGAGGGGTTGTGCTGTGACATCCTCTGCCAGCCCTGTGCCACCCTGGGGACACGGGTGACCTGCTTTCCTGTGGTACCCTGAGTGCTCCCACCCTGCTCCCACCCTCACCCTCCTCTGTGCCGGCTCTGGGGGTCCCGCTGCCGGTGTTCCCCCCAAAAACCATCTCCTCGTCTGCTCCTCGCTCTTCTCCACTGCCTGCAGCAGGTTTGGGTGATTCCTGCCCGGCCTCAGAGCTGTGCTTTGCGGTGCGGACCCTCCAAGGGCTGCAGGTGCAGGCAGACGTGTTTGGGGTTGGCTTTTTTCCCCCCTTAAATTCCATATTTAGCACGTGCCGGTCGAGCCGGGGTTCCCGGCGGCAGCTCCTGTTGCGTGAAACTTCTGGTTTTGCCATTGTGGCTGATGCACTAATTCCTGCTCCCTGGAAAACCCTGCTCCGGCCGGCTCCCCAGCCGCCTGCGAGGAGGGGGAATAATAAAACCGGAGGAGAAAAGCAAGACTGGAGAGAGGAACATGGAAGTGTCAGGCTGCGAGGTTGGAAGCAATTAGGGGGAGCGGTGCTGGAGGCGCTGGCACGCAGCGGGATCGCTGGCGGCAGCTGCCGGGCGTTGGGAGATGCCGGTGGGCCAGGTCGGGCGGGAGCAGATGGAGATGGGAGCCTTCCCCCCGCCCTGGGCTCGCGGGGCTGGTGGCGGTGACTCAGCGGCGCGAGTCCTGCTGGGGACTGTCACCGCCTCAGGGACTGCCTGGCCCTGGCCCGTGTCACACGCTACTCCTCGGTGGCTTGTTCCTGGCCCAGGATCCAGCTGGATCCTCTGTGTCCCCTCTGGTCACCGATGCCGCTGTCCCCTCGTGTCACCGATGCTCCTGTTCCCTGTATCCCTCGTGTCACCGATCCTCCTGTTCCCTGTATCCCTCTGGTCACTGATGCTTCTGTCCCTCTTGTCACCAATGCTGCTGTCCCCTTTTATCCCTCTGGTCACTTCCCCAATGCTCCTGTCACCTCTGTCTCTCTGGTCACTGATGCTTCTGTGCCCTGTTATCCCTGTGGTCACCGATGCCTCTGTCCCCTGTGTGCCTCTGGTCATGAGGTTGGATTTGTGCCACAGGGCTCAGCTGGCTGCCAGGGGACACTGGGCAGTGTGGGGACCTGCCACCAGGCATCCCTGAGAGCCAGGGCACAGGGAAGGGACCCCATTCCCTGCTGGTCCATATGGGAGCCACGCTCAGGCTCAGCTCCCTGGGATAACATGGGTGCAGTTGTCACCATGTGGCCGATGTCAGTGTCCCTCAGGGACACCACCCTCCTTTGGGGACAGCATCACCCCTCAGGGACACAGAGCATCCCCGGAGGGCCTGGCTGTTTGCTCCAGCAGGCACAAGGGTGGCACCTGGACACACACAGCTTTTTGGGGGCTCCCCCTTGCTGCGAGCGTCCCCAAATCCGGCAATCCCCCAGGTGGCCCTGGGGCTCCCCGTGCCGGGGAGGATGGCGGTGGGTGCCGGCAGCGGATGCTGCTGACTCAGGACCTTCCCAAATGGTTCCTATTTTTATGCTGGGGCCGGGAATATTTAGCCCCTGGATCAAAGCAGATGGAAGGAGCCGGGTGATGCCGCGTAAACACCCGCTCGGCTCGGCGGGTGCCGCGAGCTGTGAGTCACCGGCGGCTCTCGGCGGCGCTGGGCGGGCACAGCCACCCCCAGGCTGCGTTTGGGGTGCTCGGGGCTGAGCCCCGCTCTTGGCGTCCCCTCAGCTGGGTCTGGGGTTTGGGGATGCCCTTCCTCATCCTCGCCGGGTGTGGGGTGGAGGGATGCACGAGGAGGTGTTGGTGGGGGGCTGAGGGGGGCTGCGTGATGCCCAAGCCGTGTTGGGGTGCCGGGAAGTCCTCCTGCCTTCCTCCTTTGCCCACCCTACCATCTTCCTCCTCCTCCTCCTCCTCCTCTCGCCAGTCCTAAATTCGGTCGCCATGGCAACCATGTCAACCACTTTCCAGCTTCCCGGTGATGGTTTGAGGAGGGGAGGGGGGGAAGAGGGAAGCCAGGGGAAGGGGGGGACTGGGGGCATTGCTCAGAGCTCGCGGGAGGGGGACACTTCCCAGATGGTTTTTTCCTGCTGGATCTTGTCTGACAAGTGAGGCCAGTGCCAGCCCAGCCTGTGCCAAGGGGTGAGGGGGTCCTGGCCTGGGGAGGGGGCTCTGTCAGCTCTGAGTGGGTAGGTGGCCACCCTGGAAATCTGGTGCCTTTCTGCAGCCATCCTGTTCATGCCATGGCCCTGCAGGCACCCGGGATATCAGTGGCCACACAGCTGGGAGGGGGGTGAATTATTCCCAGACACCCCCTTTTTCCTTCCTTCCTTCTTCCTTTCTCACCCCCCTCCCCTGCGTAATCTCTTTATTCCCAGGCTAAACCCGGTTCCTGATGGTTTTACAGGCAGATTTCTCAGTAGCTATATAGGACAGGGTGCAGAGCTGTGTCTGGGTGGGTGGGTGGCTAACGCCAGCATTGGCATCACCCCACGGCGGGTGGGCACCTGTCTGCCCCCCAGGAACGGCTGTGCCAGCTCAGAGCTGCTGGAGGAGAGGTGGAATCACCCCAGGGCGAATTTGGCTGGCGATTTGGGGCACCCCTGCCACGCTGTCACATCCCCGTCCCCCCTGGCACCGCCGCACCCCAATCCCTGCGCGTGCAGCGGGCACCGCTCACCTCCCAACCTCCCAACCTCCCAACCTCCCAAGGCACCGCGGGGGTTTCGAGGGGGAGCAGGTGCTGCCTTTCTCCGCGGCGTGTCCCCCCCCTTCTCCCTCGCCTTGGCACCGGCTGCCGGCACCTGCCGGGATGCTCCTTGGCACGGCACCGCGGCACGTGCGCGGGCACCGCCGGCAGCGGCAGCCGCGCTCGAGGCACCGGCGCTGGCAGCCGGGGCGGGGGGACAAGAGCGGGGCCAGCCCTGCCCCGAGCCTGGCAGCAGGAGCGTCCCCTCCCTCTTAATTTTATGACTGATTTTTAACTTTTATTTCCCAAACGCTGCGCTTAATTAAACCCAGGCGCCTCTTGCCGCGAGCGAGCCCGACGCTGGGGGATTTATGGCTCCAAACATCGACCCCCGCTGAAAAAAACCCCTCTGACAGATTCTTCTCCTGGATTCAAAGTGGGGGTGACGCTCCAAACCCCCTCCCCTCATCCCTTGCAAGATGCTCTGAGGGTAAAAGATGTCTGTGCTTCAGCATCCCCAAGCTTCCTCCTTCCCCCCTTCTTTTAATAATAATGCTTTAAAGATGTTTGACATCTGTAACAAACAGCTGGCATCCTGTTATGGAAGAATGTCCTTTTATTTCCAAGCAGGTTGAACTGTCATTAATAGTATAATTAGGTGATTATCGGCATACAGCAGAAAACTGCTTAATTGCACAGCCAGCTTTCCGAGGATCCCAGCTCCTTTATTGCTGGATTTGTTTTAGCCGCCTGAATATTTTCTCACTGTTTTGTTGAGTTCGGTTGTTGGTTGGTTTTGTTGTTTTTTTGTTGCTTTTTTTTTTTTTGCCACATTGATGATTATTATTTTTTAATGCGTGTGACAGCTGGGGGAATGTGGCAGCAGTGGGAGGGGGACACACGCGACAGCTCTGGCACTTGTCCCCATGTGTGTCCCCCCCTCCTTTCCAGGTCCCCAGGGGGTTTAGTTTTAACCCCGTGTGTGCTGAAATTGGGCAAAAGGGCTTAGAGGTGGCGTTTTGCTGGGTGCAGCACCCATGCTTGGGAGCTGAAAGTTATTGAGGGAATAAAGGAGATGTCTTTGTTGGGCAGCAGAGCTGTGGCACCTTCTCAGAGGGCACCCATCACCCTAGGTGTCCTCACCCTGCCCTCCCTGCTGGGACCCTCCTTTTGGAGCTCAGTGTCACACAAATGTGGTTCCCTGCGTTTCTGCTGTGCTGTGGCTCCGTGGCCATGCCCACCCTCATCCCTGTGCCCGGGATGTGTGGGTTTGGGGGGCACAGCAGCTTTTTTGGCGCCTGCCAGACAATAGCGCTTTGTATGTCCCCCCGGTGCCGCCAAACACACTTGTTAGCGCCGCAGCTTTGTGCTGTAAATTTCCATGGAGTAATTACGTCTTAATTTATGATAATCCCAGCCGGGCGCTGGTGCAGGGGGGCAAGCACCACTCAAGTTTGGAAGTTTGGGGTCCCCCGTGGCTCCTGCTGCCCGTGAACTTCTCCGTCCCGGTGGGTGGGGAGAGGAGCATCCCTGAGCAGGGAATGGTGATGTTCCTGGGGCCAAGAGCGAGTGAAGCCACCTGGATTTGGGATTTGGTGTCAGTTTGTAGGCTCAGAGCCGTGTGTCCCATCCCAATGGGCCATCCAGGAGCTCGGCATCACACCGGGGTCATCCCAGGGTGAGTGTCCCATCCTGTGTGCGTGTCCCCAGTGCTGGCTCCCCTGACAGGGAGGGGATCTCTGCCTTCCCCCAGCCCCTGGCACCGCTCCGGCGTGGGGCCGGACCCTTCCCCCTTGCCGGCGCTGAATGGCTCATCCCGCCTTTGTCTGGAGGGCTTATTACAGCAAAATAGAGGCTCTTTTCCCTCGGCCTTCCCAGCGGGCAAATTAGATGCTTTGGCAATTTGCGAGGAGGGAGGAGGAGGATGGGGAGGGGAGAAAGGCTCTCGTCACCCCCAGGGTGAAGACAATGCCAGGCAGGGCGCTGGCATCTCCAGCACTGGTGTGGGAAAGGGAGAGAGGGGCTCCCAGTGTCCCTTCAAAGCCACCACGCTGGGAATCCCATGGGACTGGGGGAGCTTCCCTGCTCAGGGAGGTTTGCCTGGTGTCACTGAGCATTCCCGCAGAGCTGGGGGGCCGCTGCCATCCTGGCATCCTGCAGGGCACCCTGTGGGCACCCCGTGCCCTGCTCCAGGGTGGGATTTATCCCTGGAGAGCGCTGAGAGCCGGGGGCTGTGCCCGCTGCACCTGCAGCCGGGTCCCCGTTGGGAGGCAGCGTGCACCCACTGACATTTGCCAAGCGTAAAAATTCAATTAATTCCAGCAGGCAGATTAAATATAAGTGAATTTTAATAATTTGCTCGAAAGGCTGAGGATTACTGTAGGCGAAAAGGAAAGATGCTGCTCACGGGGGCACGGGCCGGCCTTCCCAGCTCCCGCACATGGGATCACTGGCATTAATCACCCTAAATCCCGGCGTGGGAAGAGAAGAGGGGTCTGCTCCCCTTGCTGGGCTTTTGGTTGATCTTCCTTGCCATGAGGAACGTGCTGGATCTGTCCCACCAGTGCTGGCAGCGTCCCCATCTCCAGCAGAATGGCTCCAGGGACATCTCTTCTCCTTCAAACCTTCCCCCATTTTTTGTGGGGCTCTATGAAAAGGGAAACACACATTAAGGCAGCCCTGGTGACCCTGGAGGTGCTCTCAGGCTTGGAGAAACCCAAGGTCTTCCCCAGACCTCCACAACATCTCATAGCTCAGACGTGGCGCACCGATCAGGAAAATGAAAATCCACACAGCAAATTCTGTTTGCCAGGGATAATTTCTTATCCCAAGGTAAAACCTTTCACTCTGGCCCGTGCTGCACCACCAGAAAGTGCTGGGGGTAAAGGGGGGACCCCCATCCTGCCTGGACCCCCCCATGCTGCCCAGACCCCCTGCTCTGCAGCGGGATTGATGGAGATTGCCTGTGACCTTTGCTAGGACACGAGGAATTACCATTAATGCTCCTGTATTTCCGGCCTTTGCGCCATCCATAAATCTCATATCAAGCAGGGCGGGCGGCGTAATCTGCCAGGCAGTGTTATTAATGCTCCTTATTAATGCTCCTTATTAATGCCCCTTATTAGTACTCGTTATTAATACCTGTTATTAGTACCTGTTATTAATTGCCCCTGATGCCTGCCATGAGCTGCCCCGTGGATGGGGGCTGCGCTGTGGAACCCCTCTCAGCTTTTCGGGGTGGGTGCTGGGGAGTCCCTGGTGCCAGCAGAGTCGCCCACCAGCAGCAGGGATCCCCTGTGGGCACCCACCCATGATGGGGGCAGTTTTTGGCTGTGCTTCATAGGGGTGGCACAAAACATCTGCTCAGCTTGTCCTGGCACTTGCCAACTGTTTCCTGCAGCCCTTTCCCTTGGTTGAGTCCTGGCTTCCCACCCTGCCTGCAGCCCCCTGGCCTTGCCTGCAGCCCCCTGGCCCTGCCTGCAGCCCCCTGGCCCTGCCTGCAGCCCCCTGCCCCTCTCTGCAGCCCCCTGCCCCTCTCTGCAGCCCCCTGCCCTGCCCCTGCCCCTCCAGGACCTGCCCCATGCAAGATCCAGCCTGCGCGAAACTCTAATCTCCAATTTTATTCGCCCGGCTCCAGCCGATTTGCATAATCCACATAATCACCCCGGTTTTAATTGCCTACAACTCTGCAGAAAGATCATGTGGTTAAGTGGTAAATCATAATTAGATAAATAATTGGCTTGGCCGCAGCAAGCTGCTTTGTTATACCTGCCATCTGCTGGGCAAGGGATCCTGCGCCCAAAACAATGCACTGCTGCTGCTGCTGCTGCTGCTGCATGCCTGCGCCAGCCTGGGCACCTGGGCACATGGGGCACGGGCGTGTGGGCACGGGAGAGCGGCCTGGGGGTGCCAGGCATTGCCTGCTCTCGTGGCTGGTAGCTCTGTGTAAGTTTTGGCAGCACCGTGTGGTGCCTGGCTCCCACCCAGGTGCTGCCCGAGGGCTCTGTGGAAAGGCCAGTGCTGCTGTGCAGTGCCCTGTGGCATCTGGGAATGCCCAGTGCCACGTCCAGGGGATGCCCAGCAGCTCTATGGCATGCCCAGTGCTGCTGTGCAGTGCCCTGTGGCATCTGGGAATGCCCAGTGCCACGTCCAGGGGATGCCCAGCAGCTCTATGGCATGCCCAGTGCTGCTGTGCAGTGCCCTGTGGCATCTGGGAATGCCCAGTGCCACCTCCAGGGGATGCCCAGCAGCTCTATGGCATGCCCAGTGCTGCTGTGCAGTGCCCTGTGGCATCTGGGAATGCCTAGTGCCACCTCCAGGGGATGCCCAGCAGCGCTGTGAAATGCCCAGCGATGCTCAGTGGCACTGGGGAGTGCCCAGTGGCACCATTTAGTGCTGCTGTGCTGTGCCTGGCAGCCCCAAACAGTGCCTGGCAGGGCCATTAGGTGCCCATCAGGGCAGTGCCCAGCTCTGTCAGACCATACCCAGCATCCCAGTGCAATTCCCAAATCTCCAGGCAATTCCCAACATCCCAGTGCAGTTCCCAAATCTCCTCCAGGCAATTCCCAACATCCCAGTGCAGTTCCCAAATCTCCAGGCAATTCCCAGCATCCCAGTCTCTCCCAGGCAGTGCCTGGCAGCCCCATGGAGTGCCCACTGCCCCACAAAGCCACTGAAGAGCCCCAGAAGGCACCAGGGTGAGGGGGTGAGGGCTGTACCCCACTCCCCCCAAAGCAGAGGGACCCTCAGCAGGCAGCTGGCACTTGGATCTGGGCATCAGGAGCCAGGAGGAGCTGCCAGCCCAACCTTGAAGCAGCAAAGGGGATTCAGGACCCAGCAGCATCCTTGGGGCACAGGGGCTTGATTTTCCAAGCTCCCAGCTTTAAAACAGGGCAGGAAGTTGCTTTAAAGTAAATTTTCCCCTGGCTGGATCTCCTGAGGGCTGCAGAGGCTCCCAGGGCTGCTGGGCTGGGCACGGGAGGGTTGGGAAGGGAGGGAAAGCGCCCGGCCTCGCTCCATCCCCAGCGCTGCACCCTCCAAACGAGCTCTTATTAGTTTGCTTGTTGTCGTTTGCCAGATCAATGGTCCATGCAGGAGTGATCGATGGAGGCCCAGCCTCCAGGATAACAGTGCTGGATGCTCCACAGGGAGCCCAAATCCCACCCAAGGGGCTCCTCACCACGGGGAACCCATCCGGGCCCCTCCAAGGGGGTGTTCCCAGGATGGGCCCTGGGTTCTACCTAAAATTGGGGGCAGAGGCTGTGACTGCATCTCTCTGTGCCTGGGGACACCTGGGGACACCAACCCGTGCTGGGAAGGGGGGAGGGAGGGCAGGAGCACGGGCTGGGATCGATCAATTAATTAATTAATGGAGCATGTTGGAGGTGCGGCGGCAGAGCTGCTTTAATGAGGAGTGGAAAACGTGCAGGGCATCACCAGGAGGGAGGGGAGCTGGTCACCTCTGCTTGTCCCCTCTGCCCCAGGGGGTGACAGGGTGTGTGACAGGGCCACCACAGCACGCGCTGGGCCTGGCCCCCTGCCCTCCGTGCTGGGGCTGTGCCCGCTGCCTCCAGGCACGGAGGGAAGGGGGGCTGACAATGCGAGGCCATTAGCATCGGCAATCCATGCGGAGCAGCTGTTCCTGCTCCGAGCGTGCAGCTGGATGCGGCTCCGGAGCGGGAGAGGGGGGGAAAGGCTCGGGGGGGATCCTCAGCACCCCAAATCCCTCGGGGAAGCAGCAGCAATCGGCGTGGTGGAGCCTTCCGGAGGGTTTGGCCGAGCGGGCTCCGTCCCAGCTGCGGCGCTGCGGGCTGGGTGCGGATCCATCCCCGGGGAGGAGGAGGAGGATGCAGGATGCTCTCGTCTCTCCCCACTCCCTCGGCTTCCCGCCGCACTGGGGTTTTTTCCGCTCCATTTGCCAGGGGCTGGAGCTGCTGCCTGATCGTATTTGGTAATAAATTATTAGTTCCAGCACTTGGGAGCCCGGCAGCTCAAAATAGCTGCTGTAAGAGCGGGCGGCTGGTGCAGGTCGAGTTCAATGGCAATCTGCTCCCAAGGGCACTCCACGCTCATTAGAGAGGCCTTTCAAGGTGCTGGGAAGGGGGCAATGGGAGCCGAGGCGCTAAACCTGCCCAATTCCCCCTTCCCCACAGCCCTACCCCGTGCCCGGGGATCTCAGGGTGCTGGGAGCCCGTCCCTGCCCCTCGCTGCCCGCTCCTGCCTGCCCGCAGCGGCTGCCAAGGGCTTTTATTTGTCTCCAGCCCCACCAGGCAGCCAGACTGGTTCTGCTCTCGCTGCCGGAGGAGGCTCCCGCTGCCAAAAAACCCGCCAGCATCATCAGGAGCAGATGGAGAGAACATGGCACGCTCCCAGCTCCCGGCTCCCAGCCCTGCGCCGGCGATGCGGGGGCTCGGGGGGGCTCCAGGAGCCGGGGCTGGGGGGTTCTGTGCCCCCGGAGGTGCCAGCCCCGCGGTGGTTCCGTGTGTGGCACTGCGGGGAGCGTGGCGGTGACCCTGCCGTGCCCGCTCCTCCTCCTCCTGCTGTGCCTGCTCCACGGGCACGCAGCCAGCGGGCACCGGGAATGCCAGACACTCCCTGTGCTGCTGTGCCCGGGCACATGCTGTGGGAGGGACGGGGACACGGTGACACATCGCCAGCTCCCCGGCCTCCCCCTGTGCCCTCAGCGGGGCACCCAGGTGTCCCCAAGCCCCCCTGCCCCGGTGCGTGGGGGGATTCAGGCATCGCTTTGCCAGGGAGGTGCATGGCAGTGCCAGCTGTACCCACCCAGGGCTGGGCACACTGCAGGGACATACTGTCCCGTTTTGGGGCTCCTCTCCCCGCCCTGCTGAGGCAACCGCTGCCGTGACCCCGGGCCGCTCCAGGCACCAAACTTGACCTGTTTTTCCGCACGGATCCGCCTGCTGAGAGGAGCAGCCGGGGAGGGGCAGGGCCGGGGGGGGCCCCACCTCACTGTGGGGCGTCACGGCGTCCCCAGCCACCCGCAGGGGTGAGCGACGCCCACGCCGTGCTGGCAGTGGGGTGCCGGAGGGATGAGGGGATGCCGGAGGGATGGGGGGATGCAGCCCCACATCCCTCATCCCATCCCATCCCGGTGTGGATGCTCCCGCCCAGCCCGCTCCCCGTGCCTCAGTTTCCCCAGCTGGCAGCCGTCCCGCAGAGCAGCCCGGGGACGCCCGGACAGACGGACGCCAGCGGCGGCGGGGCACGGCGGGTGAGCGGCGCTGCTCGGGCCCCAGCCGGGGCGGAGGCGCCGATTTTATCGCGGGCAGGGAGCGGCAGAACTGGTTTGGAGCGCGGCTGGGGCAGCGGCTCGGCTCAGCCCCGGGGGCAGGAGAGCTCCCCGCACGCTGCCCCGGCCGCTCGCTGCCCTGAGCTCGCCTGGCAAATCCCGCTGGGATCAGCAGTTGGCCGGGAGGCGTTTGGGGATCAGCTGAGCATCACACGGGTGATGCCCTGCTTCGGCCCCGTGCCCCTGTGCCAGCCTGCTGATCCCTGGTGATGGATGGAAAAGCATCTCCAGGCCTGGACTGGGGCTGGAAATGGGGGCTGTGGTGGGGTTAAAGGTGGGGAGGAGCTGGGGGGCACTGGGAAGTGTTTGGGGCTGTGCCTGGAGATGTGGGGCAGTGCCTGGAGGTGCAGGGCTGTGCCGAGGGGATGCCAGGCAGTGCCAAGGGGATGCAGGATTGTGCCTCGGGATGCGGGATTGTGCCTAGGGGGTGCAGGGCTGTGCCAAGGGGATGCCAGGCAGTGCCTGGGGATGCAGGATTGTGCCTGGTGGATGTGGGGCAGTGCCTGGGGGACTCAGGGCTGTGCCAAGGGGATGCCAGGCAGTGCCTGGGGATGCAGGATTGTGCCTGGGAGATATGGGGCAGTGCCTGAGGATGCCGGGCTGTGCCAAGGGGATTCCAGGCAGTGCCTGGGGAATGTGGGGCAGTGCCAGGTGGATGTGGGGCAGTACCTGGTGGATGTGGGGCATTGCTCAGGCGGTGCATGGGAGCTGCAGGCTGTGCCTGGAGTGCCGTGTCCCCTTTGGATGCTGCGTGGGCGCCTGGTGCTGCAGGCAGATCCCGGTGCCCGCTCTGGGGAGGGGGCACCGAGCCCCCATCCGGGGCTGGAGCAGAGCCCGGGGGTGCCGGGGCCGGGCTGGCGTGGCGGGTTGGCTTCCCAGCTGTTCCGGTAATGAATTTACATGAGCCCGAGCGTGTCGACAAGGCGGCAGTCAATGGCTGAGAGCAGCGGAGTTAATAAATGCTTGTATAATGAGGGCAGAGGGGAGCGCGCCGCCGCGCCGGCCGCCTCTCCTGGGGCCGGGGGGCAAAGATTAATCCACGCTGAGTGCCCCCCGTGCCCCCCCGGCTCCCGAGGCGCCCCCCGCCCTCCTGCCCGTGCTGGAGCTGCCGCGGGATGCTCGGGGATGCTCCATCCGCCCTCCCTCTGCAGTGGATGGATGCTCCAGGTGCTCAATGCCTCTCCAGCCCCGCTGGGAGTTGGGGGCTGCCCCACGACCCCCCCATCCTCATGCCCACCTGGGAGCCGGGCTAATTTTAGGCTGGTGTTAATGAAGCTGCTGGGTGAAGTCTATTTTAAGGGCCCTGACATCAGCAGTTGCTGTTTTGGGAGGTGGAGAGCCCTGGAGCAATTGGTGTGACAGCTGGGGGGGCTCGGGGAGGGCTGCACGCTCCTGCTCAGCACCTGAGCCGCACTTTTGGGGTCACTGTGCCCTTTAGGACCTTGGTACTTTGGGGGGCAATGTGGGGATTTGGGGTGTGAGGATTTGAAGGGGCTGTGTGGGGAGTTGGACGTGCAGTTCTGGGGATCCAGGGATGCAATATTGGGGTTTTGGGGGGTGCAGTGCTGGGGATTTGGGGGTGCAGGGGGTGGGATCCAGGGATGCAATATTGGGGTTTTGGGGGTGCAGTGCTGGGGATTTAAGGGTGCAGTTCTGGGGATCCAGGGATGCAATATTGGGGTTTTGGGGGGTGCAGTGCTGGGGATTTGGGGGTGCAGGGGGTGGGATCCAGGGATGCATTATTGGGGTTTTGGGGGTGCAGTGCTGGGGATTTAAGGGTGCAGTTCTGGGGATCCAGGGATGCAATATTGGGGTTTTGGGGGGTGCAGTGCTGGGGATTTAGGGGTGCAGTGCTGGGGATTTAAGGGTGCAGTTCTGGGGATCCAGGGATGGAATATTGGGGCTTTGGTGGGTGGAGTGCTAGGGATCCGGGGATGCAATATTGGGAGATTTGGGCATGCAGTGCTGGAGATCCAGGGATGCAATATTGGGGTTTTGGGGGGGTGCAGTGTTGGGGATTTAGGGGTGCAATATTGGGGTATATTGGGGGGTGCAGTGCTGGAGATTTAAGGGTGCAGTTCTGGGGATCCAGGGATGTGTTATTGGGGATTTGAGGGTGCAGTACTGAAGACCCAGGGATAAAATATTGTCAGTCCTGGAATGCTGCAGTGGGAATTTGTGGGTGCAGCTCTGGGGATCCAGGGACGCAATATTGAGGATTTAGGGGTGCAATGGTGGGGATTTGAGTGTGCAGTGGCTGGGATTTGGGATGCAGTATTGGGGCTTTAGGAGTGCAGTGGTGGAGATTGAGCGTGCAGTGGTTGGGATTTAGGGGTGCAATAATGAGGATTTAGGGGTGCAATGGTGAGGATTTGAGCATGCAGTGGTTGGATTTGGGGGTGCAATAGTGACAACAAGGGGTGCAGCAGTGATGCTTTGAGTTTTGGCAGCACCATGCGAGTCGGGGGACTGCACCTCTCCCCGCCACCTGCATCAGGATGCTGAAGTCCCTGTGTCCCCCAAAACACCCTGCAGAGCTCTGCTGAGCCCTCCTGCTCCATTATCCTGGCGACTGTGGAATGCTGAGACACGCTTCCCCCCATTACCTGAACTCGGGGTGCATTCTGGGGAGTGGGATGACAAACTAGAAAAAAGGAGCTGCTGGGGGAAACTGAGGCTCCCATCTCCACGTGCCTAACCCGCTGTCTCTGCTTGGCAGGCATGAGCCATGAGCCGAAGTCGCCGTCGCTAGGAATGCTCTCCACGGCCACCCGCACCACGGCCACCGTGAGCCCGCTGACCCCGTCGCCCCTGAACGGCTCCATCGTCCCCAATGGCAGCCCCGCCGCCAGCAGCACTTTGTCCGTCCAGGCAGCACCTTCCTCCAGCTTCGCCGCCGCGCTCCGCAAGCTCGCCAAGCAGGCCGAGGAGCCCAGAGGTGGGGACGGCGACAGGGGCAGGGACGGGGCGGTGACAATCGCTGGTGCCTCTCCCAGGAGCTGGAGTTGGTGTTTTCCTGCTATTTCCCCCACTATTGCCGTGTCTGGAGGGGGCAGTTTGGGAATTGAGTTCATCCGGAGTGATCCGGGTGCTCGCTGTGCCGTGGGAGAGCACAGCATGGTAGGGTTCAGCCCTGCGCCCTCCCACCACGCTGCTTTTCCCCAAATTTGCTAATTCCTCGGCCAAATTTCCCAGTTGAACAGCCCCAGGGGTGCCCAGCCCTTGTCACCCACACTCTTCAGTTCATCGGGAGTGATCCGAGTGCTGTATCGCTCACTGTGCCCTGGGAGAGCACAGCATGGCAGGGACCAGCCCTGTGCCCTCCCACCACGCTGCTTTTTCCAGAGATTCCCCAAATTTGTTAATTCCTCAGCCAAATTTCCCAGTTGAACAGCCCCAGGGGTGCCCAGCCCTTGTCACCCACATCCTCCATCACCTCCCTGTCTCTGTTTGGATGTGGGGTGTGAGCACCCCGAGGTTTCCCTTCCACAGGGAGTGTGTCCCATGGGAGTTGCCGGGGCTCTCACAGCCAGATGGGGAGGCAGCCAGGGCCCAGGCTGGGAAGTGTTTCAGGAGACTGCTGGTGTCACCAATTTGAGATGAAATAGTCTTTATCTCTGCTATTTGCATGGGTGGGTGCTCCCCTCGGATCATTACCCACTGCCTGGGCACTTTGATCCCTTTGCAAGATGTTTTTTTGCACCCAACCCCTTTGCAAGATGGTTTTTGCAAAATCCTTTTGGATGACCCTATTTAAAAGGCCCCCTTGGCACAATCCTTCTCCCAGGACCCCTTTTGCGGGGCTCTTTTTGGAAAATCCCTTTTGGAAGCATCATCTACAAGACTCTCGTTGCAGCCCAAAAATCTCTGGCACAGCCGTGGCCTGAAGCATCAGCTGCTCCCAAGGAAAAGTGTGGGGATCCCAGGTCCTTGTAACTCTTTATCCTCACTGGAAGCTCCTGGTTTTTCCCAGCTGCTTCCTCTGGAACCCATCTGCTTCCTTTGGAGCGATTGATTGAGTTTGGGGAATTATTTTGCTTTTTTTTCCCCCTTCCCACCCCACAGTTTGTGCCCTCCCTGTGCTGCTCAGCCCATCCCGAGGGACATCAGCAGGTTTGGGCATGGATTTTGTGGCACTGGAGAGAAGCAGCCTCATTCCCTTTGGATTTCCCCTTAACACCTGCATGGTTTATTTGCAAAAACCCCTCCCTTGCCCATTTGGGTGCCTCATCCCAGAGGTTTTTGATCCGTGTGGGTTTGGGTGTGTGTTGGGAAGGGCTTTTTTCTCCTTGCTGTGGTTTTTAGCACCAGGAATCGAATTGCTTTTCCCTGAAATCCTCACCCACTTCCCACAACGGGAGATGCTCCCTCCACTTCCCTTCCCAGCTCGGGAGATGCTCTGCTGTGGCAGATGCCGGATCCACGCAGGATCACTGGTTTTGTTCCAGCTTTATGGGCTCACAGGTGTGCTGGCACATCCCTGGGGAGATCCCCTGCTGCTCCACAGCATCCCAAACCACCAGGGCTCATCCTGACCCACCCCTTCCCAGCAGAGCCTCACAAAGCCACCGCCTGCCCGGGGGCTGCCGCCTCTTGTCCTGCCCGGGGCTGTCCTCAGGGTGGGTTTAATCCCACCCCTCCCTCCCTCCTCTGTTCCCAGTTCTCCGTCAGGGTCTCAGCTGTTAATTACATTTGCCTGTCAGCCCGGGCTGCTAATCTGCTATCGCCGAGCGGGGAAGCGGGAGGTCAGAAAACAAAGGTGACACCATCACACTGTGCCTCTTGTCATCTCCAATCCAGATTAGTTTCATTGACTAACTCCTGGCTGAATACCACCAGTTAATTATAACGATCACAAACCCTCCCGTTTAAAGCCACACAGCGAGAATTAAGGTTCTGAAGTAAGACTTTAGCTTCATTAATTGCCGGGCTCATTGTGATGGTATTGATTGTTAACGCTATCGCGTGGTGAGTAATGGCTTCCCAGCTCAGAGGGGATTAGGCTGCTAATTGTTGTTGGCCTTGCGCTGACAAGATAGACTTCAGTGGGTGTCAAATCGGCCTCCTTTGTCGGGGACAGCCTTTCTCCTTCCCCCAGCCTCGCTGCTCTTCAAATGAAAGCGATTCGGGGCGACTCGGGGATCGTTAATCAGGGAGGGCAGCGGGATGCTGCTCCCGGCCTCGGCTCTGCTGAGCATCCTTCCACAGAGCGTCCTTCTGGAGCATCCTTCCTTCCTTCCTTCCTTCCCACCCTGCAGCCCGGGGATGCTCCTGCTTCCCTCGGCATTCCCAGCCCCTGGCTCCCTCCTGGGGTTGTGTGGTCTGGGAGGGCAAGGGCATGAGGTGGGGTGTAATGTGAGGAGATGCTGGCACACTCTGGAAGTGGCTGCTGTGCCCACGGGACACACTCAGGGGAGTGGCCTTGCACGCTGGGAAGGTGAGGAGACACTCTGCACACTCAGTAGACACTCTGCACACTCAGGACACGCCCTGCACACACAGGACACACCCTGCACACTCAGGAGATGTCCTGAATACTCAGGAGATGCTCTGCACGCTCAGGACACACCCTGCACACTCAGAACACACTCTGCACACTCAGGGGACACCCTGCACACTCAGGACACACCCTGCACACTCAGGACACGCCTTGCACACTCAGGACACGCCCTGCACACTCAGGGGACACCTTGCATGCTCAGGACACACCCTGCACACTCAGGACACACCCTGCACACTCAGGGGACACCTTGCACACTCAGAACACGCCCTGCACACTCAGGACACGCCCTGCACACTCAGGACATGCCTTGCACACTCAGCCCTCTCTCTGTGCCCCGCTCACTGCCTGGGAGCATCGCTGTCACCCCATCCTGTGACCACAGCCCACTCCTCAGCTGATCCCTGCTGGCCCTTTGGGATCTCCCCCTGACCCAGACTCTGGGATGGAGGGAGCAGAGTTTGGGGTTCGGAGCCCCCCAGGCTGCCCAGGTGGGATTGAGGAATGGGAAATGTTCTCACCAGGCTCCCTGTGCCCTGCTTAATATGGAATTTGGATTTCTCTGCCTTTCCCCTTCTCCACCTTCACTCCATTTCTGTTTTCCCTTTGGAAATATGGCCAGCATCCCTGGGGTGGGGGTAACTTAAAGTACAGATTGTTATGCAAATGAAACCAAAGCCTTGCCCAGGGGTTTCAGGGAGTCCCTCCTTCATCCCAGTGTCCCCAGAGGCCCTGGCCTGTCCCTGGCAGCTCCTGCAGCTGCATTAGGAGTCTCTGGGTCTGCCTTGTGCCAAGGGGCTCTGTGGGACTGGGGGTTTGGGAGTCCCTGTTAGGTGGGAGCAAGAGGCTGCCCCATCCCACCTTTAGCACCACTGGGAACTTCTGGGATGGAAGATGGGGAATCTCCTCCAGTTTGGGAGTCTGGCAGGACACTGAACACCCTGAGTGCATCCCAGTGCCCCAACCCTGCTCCCTGCAGTGTGCAATGCAGCTCCATCCACTCAGCCTCTGGGTTCTCTCCTGGTGTCCTCAAGGGTCTTGGTGTCATCGATTCTCACTTCTTTTTGCCCTTGTGGTCTTTGTGCCTCTTTCTTTCTTTCAGAGATGGGACTTTGGGGTCCACATCCAAGCCCAGTGTCCCATTGGAGCATCCTGAAAGCTGAAACATTCCCAATTGAACATCCCAACCCTGAAGGGTTCCAAGCACCCTCAGATCCTCCAGCTCCTCCAGAGGGTTTCTCCATCCAGCTAACTCCCTTTCTCCTAACTTCTTCAATCTCTGCTTGAATTCCAGGCTCCTCACTGAGCAGTGAGTCGTCCCCAGTGTCCTCTCCAGCCACCAACCACAGCTCCCCTGCCAGCACCCCCAAACGTGGCCCCATGGGCCCCATCATTGTCCCCCCGGGGGGACACAGCGTGCCCAGCACGCCGCCCGTGGTCACCATCGCCCCCACCAAGACGGTCAACGGCGTCTGGAGGAGCGAGGGCAGACAGGTAGGGCTGGCTTTGGGGCTGCCCTGAAGGATGGAGGGTATGGGGTATCATAGGGCTGGCTTTGGGGCTGCCCTGAAGGATGGAGGGCATGGGGTATCATAGGGCTGGCTTTGGGGCTGGAGGGTACGGGGTATCGTGTATGTGCTGCCCACATTCGGTCCCTTCCCCTCCCTGCTGTGTCCCCGAGCTGGCACCGTGCTGACAGCGTGTCCCCCCGTTGTTGTCACCATCCGGAGGGGAGGGCAGGGAAGGAGGAGGAGGAGGAGGAGGGAGGGATAGGGGGGAGAGCAGCTAATTAAGAAGCATCGTTAGTGGTTCTCCTCTCCTCCAGCATGCTACAAGCAGATTCCCGGGGGGATTATGCCACTTGGAAAGACTAATTAAACCACAAAGAGAGGCAGGCTAGGGGATGAGAAACGCCTGGGGCGAGAGGAGGAGATAAATGGAACCGGGATCCCTGGGAGCTCAGAGGGGTGTGTGGGGTGTCAGGGTGCTCCCCAGCCCCGTGTGCCCCCCGTGTCACCCCCGGTGTGGGGATTAACCCAGTGTGGGGGTGTCTGTCTGACACTGCATGATGGGGACACCTCACCCTTCGTGGTGACCTCGGGGCTGGCCCTGCCCTGGAGGGATGGGATGGGGTGGGGAGAGATGGGATGGGATGGGATGGGATGCGATGGGATGGGGTGGGGTGGGGTGGGGTGGGGAGGGATGCACGGGCTGGGGGATGCTGTGGGTGCCACCATCCTCCTCCTCCTGAGCTGCTGAATGGAGAAGGTGCGATGAAAAATCATCATTTTTAAACCAAAACTTGTCTTGCTGGTGGGGTCGCCCCACTAATTGTCAGATCCTGTGGGGTCTCTTGTCACCCCAAGTTGTTCCCCCTTGCTCGGGGTCCCTCCCCAGCTGGAGGGGGTGACCTTCATGCTGACACCAGGGCTGGAGGCTGATGGAAAGCAGCTGAGGCCCTGTGGGAGGGTGCTGCTGCCGGGGGGATTGTGGGCTGACCCCTGGGTTATGGCCCTTATCAAAGGCCGCCTGGATTTCCCCCCGGCCGTGTCACTCCTCCCGGGTGATTAATAGCCCCGGAGAACAAAGCAGCCATAAATCTCCAGGCAGGTAATGGGTGTCTTGCCCTCAGCTCTGCCCTGGCTTCAGCACCTCCTTTCCCACTGGGGCCCCTCAATGCAGCCTCCAGAGCCTCCCACCCCATCCAGCTGCCCTTCCAAAGCCTGGATGCAGGAGATGAATCCTTCCCTGGGTGCTGGTGCCAGCCGGGGCACGCTGGGGACTCCTGAGGGTGTTGGGGTGAGGACACAGCAGTGATTCCCCATCCCCTGCTGTCCCTAATGCCCACCTTGGCCTTGCAGCAGGAAGCAGGGTCACGAGGCAGCAGCAGCAGCGCCGGCCGCGAGCGCCTCATCTCGGAGCCCCCCCTGAGCCAGGAGAAGGCAGGGGGTCCCACCGTGCCCTCCCACCTCCTGGGGACCCCCTACTCCTTCGGGCTGCCCCCCAGCTCCGTGGTGCAGGACTCCCGCTTCCCTCCTCTCAAGTGAGTCTGCTCGGAACGGATGGGAATGGTCGCAGGGCGAGGGCGTCCCCTGCGAGCTCTGCTCCCACCTGGGCGAGAGAGGTGACATCTGCTCCCACCTGGGGGAGGTGACATCTCCTGGGGGGACAGGGAGGGATGGTGACCATCTCCTTGCCCCCCAGCCTGCAGCGGCCCGTGCACCACGTGGTGCCTCCCAGCGCCGTGACCGAGGATTACCTGCGGAGCTTCCGTCCCTACCACACGGCCGAGGACCTGCGCATGTCCTCCCTGCCGCCCCTCGGCCTCGACCCCGCCACCGCCGCCGCCTACTACCACCCCAGCTACCTGGCACACCACCCCTTCCCTCATCCCGCCTTCAGGTGGGCACTCCAAGCCTTGGGAGATACCTCTGCATGAGCTGAGCTTTGGGGTATTGGGACGTGGGAGCACTGAGGGCGTTTTGGGGCTCTCCATCCCTTTCTCCCAGTAGAAGGCAGCGGTTTCTAGGTGGGTTTGGGACACCACCAAGTCCTTAGAGTTTTAAGCGTTGGTGCTTGTAGTTCTCAGGCAGATGCTTTAGTAGGGGCAAGCATCAAGATTTAGGGCCAGGCATGGTGGGGTATCTAATCCCAGTTTGGACCCTGGCTTTCGTGGAGTTCCGTTAATCGTTGTTCTAAGATCTTCTTTGTTGGGGAGGCCTTATTGGCCCATCTGGCTCCTGGGAAGGCACCTGGGGGGTTCTTTGCCTGTCTGAGCATCGCTGCCTCCCCAGGATGGATGAGTCGTACTGCCTGTCAGCACTGAGGTCCCCTTTCTACCCGCTGCCAGCGCCGGGCTCGCTGCCCCCCCTGCACCCCTCGGCCATGCACCTGCACCTCTCGGGGGTCCGGTACCCCCCCGAGCTCTCCCACTCGTCCCTGTCTGCCCTGCAGTCCGAGCGCATCTCCAGCCTCGCCGCCGAGAGGTACGGGATGGTGGGGAGATGATGGGGGGCTCCAGAGCATGGGGATGGATGAGGAGCTCCAAAGGATGGGGATGATGGGGAGCTCCAGAGGATGGGGATGGTGAGGGGATGGATGGGGAGCTCCAAAGGATGCTGATGGTGTGGGTATGGATGGGGAGCTCCAAAGAATACTGACAGAGGACCAGGGGTGGTTTTGGGGTGCTCTAGGAATGCTGGCAGGTGACTTAGGGATTTGGGAGTGCTGGCAGGTGCCAAGGAATTGTTTGAGGTTCAAGGGTGTTCCAGGAGATGCTGAGAGGCATCCAGGGTTGATTTTAGGGGGATGCTCCAAGAGGGATGTCTGGGGTTGGTGCTTTTGTTTTTGTTTTTCTCTCTGCAGGCTGCAGATGGACGAGGAGCTGCGGCAGAGGGAGCGGGAGCGGGAGAAGGAGCGGGAGAAGGAGCGGGAGCGAGAAGCCGACCGGGAGCGGGAGAAGGAGCGGGAACGGGAGCGCGAGCGCGAGAAGGAGCTGGAGCGGGAGCGGGAGAAGGAGCGGGAGCGGGAGCTGGAGAGGCAGCGGGAGCGCGCCCGGGAGAAGGAGCTGAGCATGGTGAAAGCCATGGAGGGGCCCTTCCTGCCCGTGGCCGAGCTGCACGGGCTGAGGGGGCACCCGGCCGAGGAGCGGGGCAAGGCAGTGGAGCCGCTGGCACCCAGCAGAGCAGGTAATGCCCGTAATGCCCGCCTTGCTCCCCTCTCCCTCCAGATGGCAAAGCTGAGGGGGTTGGTGGCCCCGGGAGGTGGCTGGGGACGGGGATGGGCCGTCCTGGCTGCCAGATTGCTTTGCCAGGAGCCCAGCTGCGGCAGCAGTGTCTGTGCCATCTGACTCGGGCTGGCCTGGCACCGTGCCCAGTGCGTGCCCAGCAGCTGGGCTGGCAGCGAGTGGGCAGCCCCCTGAGCTGAGCTCTGACCGGTGGCTGCCCCACAGCTCCAGGTCCTTGCTCACCCCAAAATCCCCCCTCTTTTCCACACCCTGACTCTCCGTCACCCCTTTTCCACCGCAGACAAGCTCAAGGACTCGGTGCTGCCCACGCCGAAGCCCATCCAGCACCCTCTGCACCCTCCACCGGGCTCCCACCACCCCGTGCCCAGCCTCATCCCCAATCACAGCGTGTTCCCCCTGCCCGGGAGCAGCGCGGCCACGGCGCTGCTCATCCAGCGCACCAACGAGGAGGAGAAGTGGCTGGCCCGGCAGCGCCGGCTGCGCCAGGAGAAGGAGGATCGGCAGTCCCAGGTGTCGGAGTTCCGGCAGCAAGTGCTGGAGCAGCACCTGGACATAGGGCGTGCCCCCAGCCAGGCTGAGCCCGAGCACCGGCCCGAGCACCCCAGGTAGGGATGGGATGATTGGGCTGTGTTTTCCCATGTCACTGCTGTCCTTGCTGGAATATCTGTATGTTAACTGGGGAGGACAAGGGAAAGGAATGATAAGATGGGGGGAATGTCTTTATATAGAAAGAGGGCAGGGTTATGTGGGGTATTGGGAAGATGTTGTTCCCTGTGAGGGTGGGGAGGGCCTGGCACATGGTACCCAGAGAAGCTGTGGCTGCCTCATCCCTGAAAGTGTCCAAGGCCAGGTTGGACGGGGCTTTGAGCAATCTGCCCTTGTGGAAGGTGTCCCTGTCCATGGCAGGGGCTGGAATAGGATGATCTTTAAGGTCCTTTCGCCCCACACCATTCTGTGATGCCCTGATATTATGATTTATAGGCTTTTCCCCCCAACCTGTGGCTGTGCCCACCCCCTTACCCTCCTCTGCCCCCCATCAGGCATCCACCACCCCTTGGCCGTGCCCCTCACACATCCCATGAGCCGAAGCCACGGTGCCTGGCCGGTGCCAGCGGGTTCCTGCCACGCAGTGCCAGCCAGGCCGGCTGTGCTGGCAGCACCAGGCGTTCCTGGTGCCCGACATCTGCGCGGCGGCAGGCGCCGAGCCCGGGAGGTGGCCGGGGGCCAGCGGCGAGTGGCCAGGTGCTGCCCAGCCACCAGCCCCGCTAATTGCAGCTCCCCCCTCCCAGGCAGTGGGGCTGGGTGGTGGATGCCTCGTTTGGGGGGCACCTGTGCCAAGCCCGGGCAGTTTGGGGGGCAGCAGAGCGTGCCCACAGCCCCGGATTGATTGACAGGGCCTTGCTCGCCCCCGTGGCTGAGCATTTAAGCGGTGCAGGCTCATCCAGGCAGCTCTGCCGCCTGCTCCCTTTGTTATTTTTGGGTATCCAGGGGATTAGCGCGGCTCATCGAGGATAATAAGGAGAGGATCACGGGGCGGCACAAAGGCGAGCGCCCGCCGCAGGCTCCCTTCCCATCCGCTCCTCCCACCCCAGAGCAGAGAGGAGGCAGCAAGGTCACCCCCAGACACCTGCAGCTGGGGATATTCCATCGCCATCCTTTTCCTGCACCCAGCGGGGCGGCAGAGGGATGGATCCCGGGGGGCAGGCGGTGACTCCGCGGCGGCGCTGGGCTGAACTCGCTGCTCCGCGCGCGGAGCTCCGGGGCGCTGGAGCGGAAAAGTGTTAAATGCACAGCTTGGGCACATGAAATATTTATCCTGTAACGGGCTGGCTCCGGCTCCTGCTGTCAGAGGAGGGCTGTGCCGGGGTGCTGCCCTCGCCACGGGGCTGTGGCAGGGCTGGCGGCTGACTTGTCCCCACGCCGGGGTCAAGGCTGGGGTCTCCAGCCCTGTGCTCCTGGGATGCGGCCACATCCATGCTCAACCTGCCCATGCACAGCCCTAACTCTGCCCCCATCCCTCAGGTTTGTGGCGTGGAGGGGACAAGTGTGGCAGCCCCACGTGCATAAACCACTCTGGGTGTTCCTAACAGGCGTGTTTTCCCCCAAAATCCCCCAGGGCTGGAGCGCTGCCAGCTCTCCATTGGCAGTGCCAGCTCCTCACTGCCCGGTGCTCTCCTCTCCCCGCAGGCTGGGATCGAGCCGCCACGAGCCGAGCAGCCGGGAGCCAGGGCAGCACTTTGGCGGGCCCCCACCCCTCATCTCCCCCAAACCCCAGCACCACCCCGTCACCACGTCCCTCTGGAACCCCGTCTCGCTGATGGAGAGCCCCCCCGACCCTCCCCGGCGCCTCCCCGAGCCCCACGCCCTCCACAGCCACCCGGCGCCCTTCGAGCCCGGCCGCCAGGGCATCCCTCTGGTGAAGGTGGAGAGGGTTTTCTGCCCGGAGAAGCTGGAGGAGGGCCCGAGGAAGAGGGATGCTCTGGAGAAATACCCGCCGGGACGGGAGCCCGGCGCCCCGGAGCACGGGGCCTTCACCCACACGCCCTTCCTAGCTGAGCTGGAAAAGTCCACTCAGAGCATCCTGAGCCAGCAGAGAGCCCCGGGCACGCCGTTCCCCGAGGCCAGCAAGCCCAGCTCGCCCTACAGGCCCCCCCAGCCCCGCGCCCAGGACCCCATGTACATCTACGACGAGTTCGTGCAGCAGCACCGCAGGCTGGTCAGCAAGCTGGACCTGGAGGAGCGGCGGCGGCGGGAGGCCCGTGAGAAAGGTGAGGGAGCAGGGGTGTCCCCCCCGGCACCGGGGGGCTCCCGGGGGGCTCCCGGGGATGCCGACGTTCCGAGCGCTTCGGTAAACCCTGCTGCGCTGCAGACGTGCCCCATGAATAAATGATGAACTGGAGCTAATAAGAGGGTTTTAAATATTGATGGGGCTGATGGAGTGGGGATGAGAACAGCGATGAGGAGGAGACAGAGAGCTGGGAGGGGCTGGAATTGCTGTCCCCGCTCCAGTGGGATGGGGGCTCCGCCACGGTGTCCGCAGCCTGTGCCCCGTTGACCCCCTGCCACCTGTCCCAGAGCAATGCCAAGAGGATACACAGGGATGGGCCATGCTCTCCGAGGTGCCACAGCTGGTGGAGAAGGGACAGGGCTCCATTGGGTTGCACTCCCCACATCACTCCTCTCTGACATCCTACCCTGCTGCACCCCCATCCCCAGTGGGGTTCCTCAGGTCCCCAAGGTGTTCCCAGCCTCCCAGCAGCCTCTCCCCCTCCCCAGGGTACTACTATGACCTGGATGACTCCTGTGACGACAGCGACGAGGAGGAGGTGCGGGCCCATCTCCGCTGCGTGGCTGAGCAGCCCCCGCTGAAGCTGGACACGTCCTCTGAGGTACTGGTGGCACACCTGTCCCCTCCCTGTCCCCTGGCGGAGCAGCCCCTCCTTTACACCAGTTCCCAGTGCCCAATGTAGCCATCGCCCCACATGTGTGCAGAGGCACCAGGGGGATGATGAGGATAGGGATGGAGATGGGGATTGCAACAGGGCTGAGGGTGGGCATAAGTATGGGGATGGAAATGGGGATGGCGATAAGGATGGGCATTGGAACGGGAATGGGGTTGGGATGAGGACGGGGATAGGAATGAGAATGAAAATGAGGATGAGGGGAATGGGCATGAGAATGGAGATGGGGAATGGAGATGGGGATGGGAATGGGAATGGAGATGGAGATTGCAACAGGGGTGAGTGTGGGCATGAGGATGGGAATAGGACTGAAGATGAGGATGGCAGTGGGCATGGCAATGAGAATGGGATGAAGGCGAGGATGGGGTGTGACCCTGCTCTGCTGTGCCCCTGCTCGCCCCAGAAGCTGGAGTTCCTGCAGCTCTTTGGGCTCACCACGCAGCAGCAGAAGGAGGAGCTGCTGAGCCAGAAGCGGCGCAAGCGGCGGCGGATGCTGCGGGAGCGGAGCCCCTCTCCGCCCACGGTGCAGAACAAGCGCCGCACGCCCTCGCCCCGCCTGCCCCTCTCCACGCGCTACAGCCCCGACGAGATGAACAACAGCCCCAACTTCGAGGAGAAGAAGCGCTTCCTCACCATCTTCAACCTCACGCACATCAGCGCCGAGAAGAGGAAAGGTAACAACCATGGCCCTGTGCATGCTGGGGCTGGGGGTGCTCTGGGGGATCTGCCTGGGGCCCTGAGCTCGCTCTGCTGAGCTGAGGCTACACTAAAGCTCAGCTTCCCATGCTGCAGACAAGGAGAAGCTGGTGGAGATGCTCCAGGCCATGAAGCAGAAGACCACGCCGGGCGCCGTGGTGGTGAAGAGCTCCCCGCGGGACAGCCCCGGTGCCCCCAGCACTGGTAAGTGGCCCAGGTCCTTGCCCTGGTCTTGGGCTGGGGGGCACAGCTTTGCCTTGAGGGGCACACACAGTCCTGGCTGCAGCCAACTGCTCCTCCTCTTCCCAAAGAGCCTCCAGTGCCTCCGCTCCTGCTGGACCTGGATAAACCCGTGGGCATCGCCGTCTCCGTGCCGGAGGTGCCGAAGGTGGCAGAAGCCTCCAGGTTGGAGCAGCTGAGAGCCCAGGAGCCAGGCAGGCCCAAGGAGCCGGGCACGGCGCCGGAGAAGCCCCGGCTGAGCGATGGGCACCCGGGGAAGAAGGCTCTGAGCATCCTCAGCTACGTCAGGGGTCCCCTGCCCAAGGACATCCCGGTGCCGCTGTCCCACAGCATGAACGGCAAGAGCAAGCCCTGGGAGCCCTTCATTGCTGAGGAGTTTGCCCACCAGTTCCACGAGTCGGTGCTGCAGTCCACGCAGAAGGCGCTGCAGAAGCACAAAGGTAACCTTGGAAGTTGTTGGGAATTAAAGTCACTTAAAGAATCATCAGCAAAGCCAGGTTTAGGGTAAAACCAGGATCACAACAAAGTTCGTTGGCAAGGTTCTCTCTCTCTCCTGTTTGTTGGATGGTTAAAACACTCTGAGAAAAAGCAAACAAAAATGCCAAGTCAATAAATAAACCCCAAATAATCTGTGTGGAGGCTGGAGGTGGGGGAAACAAAAGGATAGGAAAGGGTAAGGACAAAAAGGAATGTTGGAAGACCCTTGTGTTGAGTCACAAGTTCAGAGTAGATCTCTGTTCTAAACTGAGGCTGGACTTGATCAACAGGTTATGTTTAAAGGCTCAACAGCACTTAACTTAAATTTAACAGCACTAAAACTTAACAGCATTTAAACTTAATTGATAATTTATTAAGGGATTCTTAGAGAATTTACTATACCACAAAACAATAACTTCCTCACAGGCCTAACTTACAAATCTAAAGTAATAGAGTAATACTCTGCACTGAGTGCCACGTTGAGCCCTCCTTGAATCCCTCCAGGGATGGGGACTCCACCAGCTCTCATGGCAGCTCCTTCCAGTGTTTAACAGCCCTGCCAATCAAGAAATTCTCCCTGGTGTCCAGGAAAAGCGGCAGGGATGCAGGAGCCTGGTTGGGTACTGGGATATCACCCCCTTGTCCCCCACCAGGGTTTGGCACTGGCAGCCTCATTGCTGGAGCTGAAGATTAGGGATAATACAGCTCCAAAGCCTCCAAACTCACTCCATTGAGCGGTTGAAATAAATAAAATTTTCCCAGTGCGCCAGGAGTGATAAAAACCCGCCGGTAATACCCCAAAAAGTCTGGGAAGGGTGGAATTAATCCTTGAGGGGCTGAGGGGAGCGGGCAGGGGCTGACTGTTGGCTGCCCACAGGGGGGACGGCGGCGGAGCAGAACCACAAGCTGGACACCTCCATCCACTACAACATCCCCGAGCTGCAGGCGCCCTCCCGCCTGGCCCCGCACAACGGCACGGCCGAGGCACCGCCCCGGCCGCTGCCCCCCCTGCCCCGGGACTCCGAGGACGAGGAGGAGGAGGAGGAGGAGGAAGACGAGGAAGAGGAGGAAGATTACCCCAGGCCCAAGTGGCAAGGGATCGAGGCAATTTTTGAAGCTTACCAGGAACATATAGAAGGTAAGGGGTGTTGGGCAGGGAGGGTGAAATGCCAGTTTGTGCTTTGGGAGGTGTCGCTGGTTTCTGCTGGGGTGGGCCGGGGAAGCACTGGGGGGTCTCCAGCAGTGCGGGAGCAGCATGAGAGCAACAGGCAGTGTTGTTGTTTTTGCAAAAATTAATGTGTGCATGAAAAGTCAGTGTGTTCATAGCTGCCCAGTGTCCTCCCTGAAGGTTCCCCACGGGCAGTGCCAGGGTTGGGAACGCTCTGGGATGCTGGGGGCAATCACTGCTGGCTGGGCAGAGCCCAGAGCAGGGCTGGCACTCTCCGTGGGTGGTGCAGGGAGCTGGAGGAGCCGTGCTCAGCCCTTGTCCTTTGGCTGTTGCAGAACAAAACCTGGAGCGCCAGGTGCTGCAGACACAGTGCCGGCGGCTGGAGGCCCAGCACTACACCCTGAGCCTGACAGCTGAGCAGCTGTCACACAGCATGGCGGTGAGTGGGGGTGGGCACACAGTCCCTGGGCACACATCCCCTAGTCTTCCATCCCCTTGGACACCCATCCCCTGGGCACCCCATCCCTATGGCACACTATGCCCTGGGCACCAGGATCTGTGGGTGCCCAACTTTCTTGGGATCTTCTTGGGCACCCCAATCCTCCCACAGCACACCCATCTACCTGCATTGCACCCATCCTGTGTAGCACCCATTCCCTGCAGTTCCCCATTCCGTGCTGTATCCCAAACACTGCACTGCCCATTCCCTGCAGCCCCCATGCCGTGCAGTGCCCCATCCACGCACTGCCCATTCCGTGCTCTTTCCCAAACCTTGCAGTGCCCATTCCCTGCAGCACCCATTCCCTGTAGCACCCATTCCCTGTCCATTCCTTGCACTGCTCATTCCCTGTCATGACTGTTTCCTGCACTGCCCATCCCTTCACTGCCCCATTCCCTGTCCATTCCCTGCACTGCCCATTCCCTGCACTGCCCCATTCCCTGTTCCCTGCACTGCCCATCCCTTCACTGCCCCATTCCCTGCACTGCCCATCCCTTCACTGCCCCATTCCCTGTTCCCTGCACTGCCCATCCCTTCACTGCCCCATTCCCTGTCCATTCCCTGCACTGCCCATTCCCTGCACTGCCCCATTCCCTGTTTCCTGCACTGCCCATCCCTTCACTGCCCCATTCCCTGTTCCCTGCACTGCCCATCCCTTCACTGCCCCATTCCCTGTTCCCTGCACTGCCCATCCCTTCACTGCCCCATTCCCTGTTTCCTGCACTGCCCATTCCCTGCACTGCCCCATTCCCTGTCCATTCCCTGCACTGCCCATTCCCAGCACCCTCCCCACCCTCTCCCCCTGCCGTTCCCCTCCCCTGGAGCTGTCTGACCATTCCCATCCCTGCTGCCTGCAGGAGCTGAGGAGCCAGAAGCAGAAGATGGTGTCGGAGCGGGAGCGCCTGCAAGCCGAGCTGGATCACCTGCGGAAGTGCCTTGCCTTGCCTGCAATGCAGTGGTCTAGGGGTTACTTCAAGGGGTATCCCAGGTGACGCTCCTTGGGCCAGGCCGAACATATAGTCTAGAAATAATAATCTATTTTATTACCTTGAATATTTAATATTTTTCACTGGGAGGTTTGAAGCTACGAAAATAAAAATTAAAAAAAAAAAAAACAACACCGAACGGGAAAAAAAAAACAAAAAAAAAAAAAACAAAAAAAAAAAAAAAAAAAGAAGAAGAAGAAGCCCAAACCATGACAACAAAATCATTAATAATAAAAGGAAGAAAACAAAACAAACAAAAAAAAATAAAAAGAGAAATAAATAAATGGAGAATGTGCCATGCATGAAGCAAACGGGAGCCGGGAGGAGCCGGGAGCCCATCCCACGGCCAGCAGCCCCCGGCATGTCCCCTCCTGTCCCCTCCTCGGGGGGCTCTGAAGCACCCCCCGCCACCCACCCACACTTTATAACGCTCATTTTTGTTGGTTCTTTGGTTCTTTTTTCTAAAAAAAAAAAAAAAAAAAAGAAAAAAAAAAAAAGGAAAGACAATGAAAAGACTCCACCGACAACACTAAACCCGGCGGGGCCCCGGGTGCTGCCGGATCCCGCTCCCAGCACGGCACCCCCAGCCCGGGGCTCCCCCTGGAAATGCACTTCGCTATCAAAAAATAAAGTCAATAAACTGGTTGAAGGTCCCTTTTTGTTCCTGGTTGGTGGGGAAGGGGCAGGGACACGCGTGGGGTCACTTTGTCACCCCGGCTTTGGGATTGAACAGGCGGAAAAAAAAGAGGAAAAAAATAAAAAGGTGCTTCAGCCTTGTACTGTGTATATATATTAAAAAACAACAAAGTTTTGTATGTTTTTATTGCTTTAATTATTGTTATAAAAAGCTTGCCTTTTTTTTAAGATGTTTCTGCTTTTTTTTTTCCTTTTTTTCCCCCCCCTCCTTCTCCCTCCCTGTTTTTGCTTTCTTTCTAGTTTGTTTTCCTTTTTTTTTCCTTTGGCAAAAGGATTAACTTGCTTTTAGTGTTTGTACTGCTGCTGGTCGGGCCAGAAAAGATATTGAAATGTTTTAAAAAGAATTGAAACCCAGGAAAAATAAATCCCCTTTTCCACTGGGGCAGGTCCTGTCCCACCACCAGGCCCTCGAGAAGCTGAGCCTTTCCACCCTTCTGTGTTTTTTTTTTATTTTTACCCTTTTTTCTTTGCTTTCTGGGGCTTTTTCTGCTCCAGCTGGGTCATCGTGGGTGTCACAGTGCTGGGTGGTGTCTGAGCCTTGCCCAGGCTCCATCTGCCAAAGGAAAAATCCCAAGGAATTGCGTGGAGAGGGCGGAGGGTTCGGGGGTGGGTGGCACTGGGGTGTCCTTGTCACCCCATAAAAATACCAAGACAATCAGAGCAGCTCTAAGGCAGTTTGGGCACAGGGAGAGCGGGTCCTGTGGGGTCTCTTGGTGGCACTTTGGGGACAATCCATGAGGAGCTGTGCCCGCAGGCGGGCAGGGATGTCCTGGTGCCACCAGGGTCAGGCCTGGTGCCATTTTTATCCTCTTGCTAAAAACCAGCATGTGCCCCGCCTGCCCTCCCCCCGGGAGGGCCTTTTTATTTGATTGTTATTTTTAAATTATTTATTAGAAATTGTTTTTAATTCGCCACGAGACCAGCTTCACATCTCTGGGAAAAGGTGACCTCTGCTTCCTGCTTTAAATTCCCTCGTTGCACTGGCAAAGGAAAGCATTAACCCCCCCACGCCCCCCCTGCTCCCTGCTCTCTCATTGGCTTCACCAAACACAAAAAAAAAAAAAAAAAAAAGCTGGGCAAGATTAAAAAGCAAAATGCCCTTGTGACAGAAATTAGTTTAATCTTTTTTAAATCCCCAATTGCCTCGCCAGCCTCTGGCCTCGCCGCTGCCAGCTCCGGGCTTCGAAGGGAATTTTAACACGGCAAAATTCGCTGCTTTCCCTTCCTGTGTGCCGTGGCAGAGGGAGGGGGAAGAAGGCAGGGATGGAAAATCATTGGCAATTTATCCCTCGCCGTGCTGAGGAGCCTGGCTGGGATGCAGCCTTGCTTTGTAGCAGCTCCTGTGCTGATTTTCCCTCCTCACCAGCCTGGATTCTGGGTTTTTGGACCAATTTTCCCCCCATCCTGGGTTTGTGGTGAGAATTTGTGTCCGTGCAGAATTGCTGGAGCAGCTGTGCCAGAGCCTGGAAGGGCTGGGAGGAAGGAGAGGACGGCAGAGCCTGCTGGGGGCAGGTTGGATGCTGTGAAAGAAAACAAAAAAAAAAAAAAACGCCAAAAAAGGAGAAAAACCCAACCCTAAACATGTTCGAAGTGTACCTTGTTGGAATTAATTGTAATGTAATATATTATTTGTTGACTGTAGTAAATAGGTATTTATGAATTTATTGCTGTAATTCCTGAAAACATCCCCCCAAAAAAACCCCAAATAAACTCTTCCACAACGACAGCAAGGAATCCTTTCTCCCTGGGGAAGGCAGCCCTGCTCCGAGCACAGCTCCTGCCGTCATTCCTGCCATCCTCCCGCCATGCCAGCCCCCGGGTGGGCAGGAATGGCACAGGAATGGCACAGGAATGGCACAGGAATGGCACAGATGGCAGCGGGAGCCCGGCCCAGGTGCTCGGGAAGGGCAGCGCTGGCAGCCTGGCACCCCGGGGCACCACTGGGAATAACGAGAGCTGCCAACAGCACGGCCCTGCTGCGGCCAGAGCCCGCCTGGATCCTGCTTGAATCCTGCCTGGATCCTGTTCCAGATCCTGCCTGGATCGTGCCCTGGATCCTGTGTAGATCCTGCTTGAGTCTTGCCCTGGATCTTGCCCTAGATCTTGTCTGGATTCTGCTTGAATCCTGCTCTGGATTCTGCCTGGATCCTGCTTGAATCCTGGCCTAGGTTCCGCCTGGGTCCTGCCCTAGATCCTGTCTGTATCCTGCCCCAGATCCTGCCCTGAATCCTGCTTGGATCTTGCGCTGGATCCTGTTTGAATCTTGCCCTGGATCCTGCCCCAAATCCTGCCTGGATCCTGCTTGAATCCTGCTCTAGATCCTGGCTGAATCCTGCCTGGATCCTGCTCAAATCCTGTCCTGGATCCTGCTTGAATCCTCCCCCAGATCCTGCCTGGATCCTGCTTGAATCCTGCCCTAGATCCTGCTTGAATCTTGCCTGGATCCTGCCTGGATCCTGCTTGAATCCTGCCCTAGATCCTGCTTGAATCTTGCCTGGATACTGCCCTAGATCGTGTCAGGATCCTGCCCTGGACCCTGTCAGGATCCTGCCCTGGATCCTGCCCCAGATCCTGTCCGAATCCCACCTGAATCCTGCTCTGGATTCTGCCTGGATCCTGCCCTAGATCCTGTAAGGATCCTGCCTGGATTCTGCCCTGGACCTGCCAGGATCCTGCCCTGGATCCTGTCTAAATCCTGCCTGAATCCTGCCCCAAATCCTACCTGGATTCTGCCCTGACTCCCTCCAGGATCCTGCCCTGGATCCTGCCCTGGATGCTGCCCTTGCCTGTCCCTCTGCCGCAGGGAAACGGGCCCGGAGCCAAAGGGGAGCTGCGGGATTTTCCAAGCATTGTTTGTGACACAGCCCAGGATTCATCTGATGCCTTTCTTCAGCTGCAATTATTTTATTAATATCTTTTTTTCACAGACAGCTTCAGATTAAAACCCCAAATATTACAAAAATAAAGCTGGTTGATATTCTGGTATTTCCCCACAGCCTGGCATCTGAGAGGGAAAAGCATTTTCTTTTGTCCTTCTCCAAAGAGCAGATGGATCTGCTTCCCAGCTGATCTCCCCAGCAGACACCTCATTGCCGCCACATCTTCCCTTCTTTCTCCTTTTTCTTTTTTTTTTTTTTTTTTTTATTTTTTCCCCAAGGCTCTGAGGAAATCCATGGAAGCACCGCCCCGAAATTTATGCCTTTCAAGGCAGTGTGTGGCCTGTGCTGCCCTCAGAAGTTCCCTCGCTGAAGTACAACCCGAGAGATCCGCCCAGAGTCACCGGGGAGAGGCTGCACAGCTGCCACCCTGCCCGGGGCCCCGAGGGGACACGGGGACAGTGGCACCGCCCCAGGGGACATGAGGACAGTGGCACCGCCTGCTCTTTGTGCCTCGAGGGGACACGGGGACAGTGGCACCACCCCAGGGGACATGGGGACAGTGGCACTGCCTGCTCTCATGCCCTGAGGGGACACAGGGACAATGGCACTGCCTTCTCTTTGTGCCCTGAGGGGACATGGGGACAGTGGCACTACCTCGAGGGGACAAGGGGACAGTGGCAACGCTCTTCTTGCCCTGAGGGGACACAGGGACAATGGCACTGCCTGCTCAGACATGGGGACAGTGGCACCACTTTTCTTCTCCTGAGGGGACACAGAACAGTGGCACTGCCCTGAGGGGACACAGAGACAGTGGCACCACTCCAAGGAGACATGGGGACAGTGGCACCACCCTAAGGGAACACGGGGACAGTGGCACCGCCCTCTCTTCGTGCCCTGAGGGGACATGGGGACAGTGGCATTGTCCTCTTTTCGTGCTCTGAGGGGACATGGGGACAGTGCCACTGGGATCTTCATGCCCTGCAGGGACACTGCAGTGGGGACACTTGGACAATGCTCTGTTGGTGCCCTGTGGGGACATGGTGCCACCATGCCAGGGGACACAGGGAGTGTTTAATGGGCAGGATGTGGCGACAGAGCTGGGGTCACACGAGTTGTGCCACAGGTAAGGGGATGTGGTGACACCAAACTGAGAGGCACCTGGACTGGGACAAGGACAGGACATGGTGACTCCAAGGGGGAAGACAGACAGGACAGAGTGACAAAGAGCTGATGTCCCCAAGCTCACCCTGTGCCCTGCGTCACCCTCAGTGCCACATCCCAGAGCTGTAAATAGGGAAAGGGACATGGACAGGGCCGGGCCCTGAACAAAGTTGTGTTTTGGGGGATGACAAAAAGGTAGGGAGGGCGTAAAAGTGCCCCAGAAGGGGGTGAGGACAACCCCAGGATGGAGAGTAAAAACCCCTGGGGGAGGGAGGGCAAAAAGCCCCTGCACCAGGCTCTGGGGATGCTGCAGCAGCTCTGGAGCAATTCCCCCCCAGGCCTGAGGGGAGGTTTGAGGGCTGGCAGTCCCTGCAGCGAGGTGGGGGCTGCCCAGGTGAGGCAGCTCCTTCCCAGCTCCCCGTCAGAAGTCCTGGGAGTGGGAGCCCTCGCCAGGCTGGAGGTTGGTCCGGAGCTTGTACATGTGATCCAAGGCCTGGGTGAGGAAAGTCCCAGTGCTGTTGATCTCCATCAGGGTTAAGTTATCCAGCTGGAAAGGGAAACAACAGGATTGGAGAAGACAAGGTACTTGTGAAGCAGCTCACAGCTCCCTTTGGTAACACCCCAAGGGACTGACCCAGCTGCCAGCCCTGGGCAAGAGAAGCACCCAAGCACCATTTCAGGAGCGCTCTCCATGCCTGGAAGCGCTCAAGGACGAGCTGGATGGGGCTTGCAGCTCCCTGGTCTACCGCAAAGTGTGGAAAGGGGTGGAACGAGATCTTTAAGAGCCAACCCAAACCATCCCATGACTCCTCAAAAGGTTCAATACCCACCTCCAGCTCCTCAGTGACACGCCCTCAACCCAGGCCAAGCATTCCCCTTTTCCCTCAGCACCCCAGATCCCTCCTGGGGGGCTCCTGCCTGGCCCACCTTGGCGTGAGCCTCCTGCTGCCGCACGAAGCTGTCGGCGGACAGGCGCAGCTTGGCCATGCGCGTGTCCCACGTGTCCTTCACCAGCGTCCGGATCTCGTCCGCCCTGGGGATGTTGTCAGAGGCACTGGGGCAGGGAAAGGGAGTGCAGGGTCAGGGCAGGCTCTGAGGGGGGTGTGGTTGTGCCACTGAGGGGTTATGTCACCCAGTGGTTGTGTCACTGTGCGGCGTTGTCACCACCTCACCCCACCCTGAGCCTGTAGGACAGTTTGCTAAAAACCTGAGACTCCACACTAAAACCCCCTCTGCTCCTTGCCTGCAACTCCACACTAAAACCCTCTCTGCTCCTTGTCTGCAACTCCACACTAAACCCCTCTCTGCTCCTTGCCTGCAACTCCACACTAAACCCCTCTCTGCTCCTTGTCTGCAACTCCACACTAAAACCCCCTCTGCTCCTTGTCTGCAACTCCACACTAAAACCCCTCTCTGCTCCTTGTCTGCAACTCCACACTAAACCCCTCTCTGCTCCTTGCCTGCAACTCCACACTAAACCCCTCTCTGCTCCTTGTCTGCAACTCCACACTAAAACCCCCTCTGCTCCTTGTCTGCAACTCCACACTAAAACCCCCTCTGCCCCTTGTCCTGCTGGCGTTTCTGGGATGGGTTCTTTCCCCAGGAATGCTCAGCTCCAATGCAGCAGCTGGCTGTCACTGGAATCCTTCTGCTCTTTAATTGCCCAGCTGGTACAAGGCACACAGAGGGCCCCAAAACTGGGGAACCCAAGGGCTCAGGCAGGATGAAATCCCCACCTCGGGGCTCCTGGGGCTCCATCAGGGAGATTTAAGCTGGAAGACAGGATGGATGCACAGGGACAGAGCTGTCAGGGCTGCTGCAGCGTGCTGGGAAGGAGCAGCACGCCAGGAGCCTCCTCTCCAGGGGGAAAAGCCAGAGCTGGAATGCCCACCCTGCTTAATGGAGGGCTTAAAAAGTCAGCAGAGCCCTCACCGAGACAAATCCCAGCCAGCAGATTTCACAAGTGAAATGCCTCAGCAGGCAGGAGCTCAGGCTCGGAATATCCCCGGCCTCCTGCTTCCCAGGCTGAGGCAAGAGGAGCTTTCCTCCTGAAGGAGAGCCAAGCAAGGAGCCTGGAGGCTGCTGAACAGATTGCAGCACGGAGCGTGTGGCGGCTCCTCCAGGCCTCCACGCTGAGCTGCTGCTCAATAAAGCAGCACAGCCCCAATTATGAGGCCATGGAGGAGCCATCCCCGAGTTCCTGAGAGGCAGAGTCACCAGCAGGGAAGTGCTGCTGCGAAATCTTGGCAGGCTGAGGGATGAAAGCTCCCCCAACTCTCCCTTTCCCCACCGCCCTGCGGGGCTGCTGCCAAGCAAAGCTTGAAAAATGCTCCCTGCTCACACCAAGTGGGGTGGAAAATGGCCCAGCCCAGCTCCTACTCACTAGTTCAGCAGCAGCTTGGTGAGCTCCATGTAGTAGGGGCTGGGCATTGGGGTGAAGGTGTCCTCCTTCCGCTCCTGATCCCGGATTTCCTCCAGTTTCCCTAAAATACAACCAGGGATGCTCAGCTCTTGCCAGGCTTTCAATGCTCCAGGGGTGTTTTCCCTCCTCCCCAGGAAAATCCACGCTTGTTTCTGTAGGATCAGGACATGGATGCCTCCAAGGTCTCCCTCCTCACAGAGATTTGCCCAAGAATTGGTGATAGGATGAGAGGAAACAGCCTCAGGTTTAGGCTGGACATCAGAATTCCTGGACTGAAAGGGTGGTTAAACACTGGGAGGGGCTGCCCAGGGAGGTCTGAAGTCTCCATCCCTGGAGCTGGTGACAAGATGGGCACAAGTTGATGAGGTTGGAGGTATTTTCCAACCTAAAATAATCTGGGATTCTGTGACCCAAAGTCCCTAAAACTTCTTCTGAGCAAGTCTCACCACCCTCAGAGTAAACAAAAAATTCCAGTGGTGGGACATGAGATCCTTCTGTCTCAGCTGCTTTGTGTTTTTGAATTAAGCTCCCCACTAATGGTGAAAAACAGATTATTTTTAATTTCATGTTTGCACTGCACCCACTGAAGGCCAGAGCTGGAGCCAGAGCCTCCATCCTCACCAACATCCATCCACTCTGGGGGAATGAGCCGACACTTCTGCCTCTGCTTCAGATTAATGGCCAACCACACAGGCACTTCCACTGGCAAGCCTGGATTGAAGGGACCCAGATCTCCCTGGAAAACAAATTAAGGATGAGAGGCAGGCAACAACCAGGGCTTGGACTGCACAGAACTCTGCTAATGTGGTGAGAGTTTCCAGAGGATCTGGAAAAGCCGGAGTCAAACATTTGATCCTGCATTTCCTCCTCTCACTTCCCAGAATTTTTGCTCTCATCTCCCTTGAGAAGGAATAACTGTTTCCAGTACATTTTCTATTCCAAGGTGTTTCAGAGGAGTTCAAACTCCATCTCCCTGGACATGCAGTTCCCAGAGGCTCCCCAGGTTCTGGTCAGCCCCAGGACAGTCAGACATCCCCAGGTCCCCCCTGAGATGTGAAGGACAGCACAGCTCCCTCCAAACCTCCTGGGGGCTGCTCCTCTGCCTCTTCTCACAACCCTCTGCCTGTCATTCCTGAATCCCTCCATCCCAAATCCATCCCCCATCTCCTCCCCCTGTTCCAAATCCCCCCAGACCCACCCTCATCCTCACAGACCCATCTTAATCCCCTCAGACCCACCCTCATCCCCTCACCCCCACCCCAATACCCCCAGACCCACCCTCATCCCCTCAGACCCACCCCAAACCCCTCAGACCCACCCTCATCCCTTCAGACCCACCCCAAACCCCTCAGACCCACCCTCATCCCCTCACCCCCACCCCAATACCCCCAGACCCACCCTCATCCCCTCACCCCCACCCCAATACCCCCAGACCCACCCTCATCCCTTCAGACCCACCCCAATACCCCCAGACCCACCCTCATCCCCTCAGACCCACCCCAATCCCCTCAGACCCACCCTCATCCCTTCAGACCCACCCCAATACCCCCAGACCCACCCCAATCCCCTCAGACCCACCCTCATCCCCTCAGACCCACCCCAATCCCCTCAGACCCACCCCAATCCCCTCAGACCCACCCCAATACCCTCAGACCCACCCCAATCCCCCCAGACCCACCCCAATCCCCCCAGATCCACCCCAATCCCCCCAGACCCACCCTCATCCCCTCACCCCAATCCCCCCAGACCCACCCTCATCCCCTCACCCCCACCCCAATCCCCCCAGACCCACCCTCATCCCCCCAGACCCACCCCAATCCCCTCAGACCCACCCCAATCCCCCCAGCTCCTCTCCCTCACGCCCCCAGCTCCAGCACCTCAATCCCAGTCCCTCAAACCCCATTCCCCAGACCCAAACCTTGCCCCCAAGACCCACCCAGACCCACCCAGACCCGTTCACGGTCACCCCAGGCCGTGTTCCCAAGGCCCCAGGCCCGTTCCAGCCCCCTCAGCCCAGCCCAGCCCGGCCCTGCCAACCCCGATGAGGTGAATCCGATCGAGGCTGAAGTTGGGCACGATCGTCACCAGCTCCTTCTCGGCCAGGAACTCCACCTCGGCCGGCTCCATGGGCCCGGGCCGGCCCAGCCGCGATCGGAGCGGAACCGGGATCGAACCGGGGCCGAGCCCGCCCTCGCTCCCTATTGGCTGCGCAGCCCCCAGGCCCCGCCCACCGCTTCCCGCTCCTGCCGCCCGGCGCGTTTTCGCGGTTTTCAGGGAAGGCGGAACCTGGCGCGGCGCGGAGCACGCTGATTGGCTGTCCCCGTCTATTGCCGTGGCGCACGCCTCTCTGATTGGCTGTCCTGCGCGCGGCGCGCTCTGGCCGCGGCCCCGCGGGGGGAGGTCCGGATGGGAGCACGGGGACCAATCGCGGCGCTCTCCGCGGGCGCTCGGCCAATCAGCGCTCGGCACTTGTTGCCGGGGCGCCGAGGGAGTGGCGGAGCCCGCTGCTGTCGCCCTCTGGCGGCCGGGAGCGGCATCGACCCCGAGGCTGCGATGAGTGACACCGACTGTGATAGGTGACACGGATTGTGATGGGTGACCCGGGCCGTGTGTGGCTGTCCCTGGGCTGTCCCTGGTGCCCAGGCCCCAGCAGCCTCCCTCCTGTGCAGGCACCAGCAGCAGTGTCCGTCTGTCTGTCTGTTCAGTGGCCCCTGTGCAGACACTCATGCTTAGGCACCTGCCATCACTCGCCTGTCCCTTTCCTCTGCTCCCCATCCATCCATCCATCCATCCATCCATCCATCCATCCATCCATCCATCCATCCATCCATCCATCCATCCACCCATCCATCCATCCATCCATCCATCCATCCATCCATCATCCATCCATCCATCATCCATCCCTACACCCACACCCAGCTCAGCCAAGTGGTTTCTGGATGATTTTGGGGTGGGGGTTGCATCCCATTTGCAAGTCCAAATCCACCTCTCCCAGTCCCTCTCCCAAACCACCTCGGGCTCAGCCCTGGGACCACTCATGGATCATCCACCACCCTTGGGATGAGCGTTACCCCCATCCTGGTGTGGGATCCAGGCCCTGGGCACCCCCAGCCCACCGTCCCCATGGGTGGCACAAGGAAGGTCCCCAAGCTCCGTTCCCAGAGCAGCCCCTGGTGCCGCCAGCACATTCTGGGCGCTCCGGGAGCCTCTCCCCCACACTGCGCTCCCCTCGCGTGTCTTTTGCCATCTGCTGCTGTCATTAAAAAATTAAATTTCCATCTGCTTTCACACTCCCGCCTCTCCCGCCGGCTCCGGTGCCGCCGCTCCCCGGGAAGCATCGCCCCCGGCTCCGGGCCGGGATGGATCCCGATCCCGATCCCGATCCCGATCCCGATCCCGATCCCGATCCCGATCCCGCGGGATGCAGGAGACACCGCCGGGATGCAGGTGACACCGCCGAGTTCATTTTCCCGCTGCTGTTTGCTGAAATGGATCCTTCAGTCCCTCCTGGAGAGGTGGGGACACCAATTTTGCCCCCCAACAGACAGAGGGGGGTGGTCCTGGGGTGTTTCTGGGTGCTGGGGTGTTTTTAGGGTGCACAACCCACCCTCCCCATGCTGACACAGCCAAGCTGGGGGTGCAGGTGACACTGCTGAGTTCCATTTTCCTGCTGCTGTTTGCCGAATTGGATCCTTCAATCCCTCCTGGAGAGGTGGGGACACCAATTTTGGCCCCCAACAGACAGAGGGGGGTGGTCCTGGGCTGTTTTTGGGAGCAAAAATCCTTCCTGGAGAGGTGAGGACACCAATTTTGGCCCCCAACAGGCACAAGGGGTGTTCCTGGGCTGTTTAGTGGTGCTGGGGTGTTTTTGGGGTGCACAGCCCGCCCTCCCCGTACTGACACAGCCAAGCTTGGGGTGCAGAGCCTAGGGGGTTTTATTCACCATGGGGAGGATCCCCCTCCCCGTCGCTGTCAGGAAAAGGGACAAACCCCAATCCCAGGTGTCCAAACCCACCCGTGTGGGTGCCCCGCGCGTCCCTGGCAGCAGCAGCCGTGCCCTGGGGGCTGTGGCTCCATCCCGACGTGGGTGTCCCCGGTGTCCCCTCTCTCAGCAGGGGCTGCAGGGTGAGGGACCCTCCCCACGGCGGGCCAGCGCGGTGCCCGTGGGCGTGGGCGGTGTGACGATGATGGAGGGCACGTGGAGGTGCTTCTGTGCCGCCCTCGGGGTCCCCTCGCTGCCGTTGCCGCTGCTCACACACATCTTCAGGCCTGGGGGGGACATTTTGGGGATGAAACAAGATCAGGCATCAGAATCCTCCAGCTCGCCACCCTCCTCTGTGCCAACCCTTAACGAGCCACAGCATCCTCACATCTCCTCGCCCTTATTCCACCTTGGATTTTTGGGGGGCTTCAGAGGTGGATCCCCCTCCCTCCCTGGACCACCTGCCCAGCCCACCCCTCCTTAGGGGGGAGCAGATCGCTTTAATCTGCTTTTTTTTCTTAATCAGGAGAAAAGCCCTGTGTGGCACAGGCGGCATCCAGGGAGGTTTCAGCTCTTCCCAAGCAAGGAAATGCCCAGAGGGGACAGACACTGATATTTTTAATCTCTTTTTAATTAAGGATAAAGCCCTGCCTTATGTAAGGGAGCTGGAAAAGGGGGAGGGTCTTTTCTTTTATTCCAGGCTCCAAGCTCATCACAGGGGTCTGGAAGCATGGGGGAATACTTTGGGGCTTTGTTCTGGATTTGGGGCAGGATTGGGATTCCTTGGCTGCTTCAGTTATCCCTTGTTGGACAGGGGGGGTTGTGAGAGCCCAAACCCCCCTGACCACTCCCTCCCAACATCCCTGATGTGGAGAGGGGGCAGAGCTCATTTTTGGGTGATGCATCCAACTCTGTGCCCATCACAAGCAGAATCCCACAGAATGTGGGCTTGGGAACGGCCAGGGAAGATGCAGCCCTGCATCCTGGAGAAGGATCCTCATTAAGCCCCATCCCTAACGAGCCCAAGGGCGATTAGCAGGAGTCAGAGGGATGCAGAGCTAATGGGAGATGCCATATCCAGCCCAGGCCAGCGGCACTAAAAGCTCTGCCCCTGTGCAGACATCCCTGACGCCATTCCCAGCCTGAATCCATTAAGAAAATTCAACTTGGGGAAGAAGCTCCTGGTTGGAGTGTCCCTGGGGAGGGTGGAGCAGCGAGGGATGCTTGGGTCCAGCATCCTCCATCCCACCCACGTGTCCCTGAGCAGCCTTTCCTGCCTCTGAGCAAAACCCACCTGATTTACTGAACCCATGGGTTCTCCAGAGCAAAAGGTGCAGGGCAAGCACGGGAATGAGAAAACAAAGCTGGGAAAACAAAGCTGGGAAAACAAAACTGGGAAAACAAAGCTGGGAAAATCCTCTTTGGGGTGATTCACGCGCAACAGGTGGGACTTGAGAAATTCCGCCACATTCCCAAACTCCACCCAAACCCGCCCACACCTGAGCCTCCTGTGGGTACAACCATCCCTTCAGGGAGCAGCAGCAGCACCCCAAGCCCTGAGCCCAAGCTCACCTTTCAGGCAGGATAACCTGAGCCCCATGTTCTCATCCTCTCAGCGGCATCCGGCCCTCCAGCCCCGCCGCCGGCCCTCGCTGCAGGCGCTGGGGGAGAGAGGGGAGAGAGGCTCAGGGAGGCGATGCTGGGGCAGGAAGGAGCAGGAGCTCGGAGCTCACATCCCTCCCTGCGTGTCTGTGCCTACGGGAGCCACAGGAAACGCGGCTGCTCGCTCGCGAAACCACCGCTGATGTCACGGCACCGCGGTGACTCAACCCGGCCCAACGGGGCCCAGGAAGAACTTTTTGGGAGGGCGGAGAAGGAGCCTGGTGCTGGATGAGTGGTCCCATCCCAGCTTCTACACCCCTGAAAGTATTTCAGGATGAGAAGTTTGGGAGCGGGAGGAATTGGGTTGGTTTTAGGTTGTTTCTTACAGAGAAAACCCCACAATTTCTCTGTTTCCCCTGTGTGATCCCATCCCAGCTTCTCCACCCCTGAAAATATTTCAGGATGAGGAACTGGGTTGGTTCTAGGTTGTTTCTTGCTGAGAAAACCCCACAATTTCTCTGTTTCCCCTGTGTGATCCCAGAGCTGCCTCCCTCAGGCTGAGACAGAGCAGCTGCTGGGATGCACTGCTGGAATTCACATCCTCCTGCTCCTCTTGGGCATCCCTGATATCCCCAGAGCTTTCGGATGGGTAATTCCCACTGTGGGACACTGTTCTTTCAAAATGCTGAAAAATTTTCTGCAAAAAAAATTCCCTTTATTGGGAAATCTTCACCCCTCCTCCCGCAGCTGCTGGGAAAAGCTCATTGGGATGAGGGTCAGTGACTCATTTTGGCTCTTCCAAGCTCTGGGCCACACAGAGAGCCAAGGAAAGCCTCTCCCCCCGTGCCTGACCTCTGCCTTTCCAAGAAGCTCTGAAATGGGTTGGCAGCAGCCCGCAAGGGGAAGTGAAAATTCGCTGTCTCTGCTTTTAATTCTGTATTTTTATCAGTTCCCCAGGTGCAGCCTGAGCTGTGACCCAGCCCCACAGGGCTGGGGGAGAGGAGTCCTCCCCAGGACCTCACTTTGCAGCTCTCCTGGAGGCTGCCTAAAGATCAACAAATCTGTTTTGAGGCAAATCCTGTGGGGTTTGGCACCTGCTGGTGGCTCTGGGACAGAGGAGGGTCGTGCTGGGGACACACAGCTCTGTGCACAGGGGGGTCTCCATCCTCTGGGATCTGATTCCCTGGGATTTCATCCTCTGGAATCTCATCCTCTGGGATCTGATTCTCTGCGATGGGGACACCCAGCTCCCTGCACAGGGGATCTCCATCCTCTGGGATCTGATCCTCTGGGGTTTGATCCTCTGGAATCTCATCTTCTGGGATAGGGACACCCAGCTCTGTGCACAGGGGGTCTCCATCCTCTGGGATCTGATCCTCACGGATGACCCCCTGTGGCAAACCCTTGCAGAGCACACAGCAGCCCCCTCCCCATGGATAAGGGCCAGATTCCAGCTCCAGAACTGGGGTGGAGGATTCCCCTTTCCATCATTCCAGCTGGATTCCTGCTGCTGGGGCTCCAGCTGGGCTCCCGTGTGCCAGCACCAGGCCAAAGGAACGTTTGCATCCCGGCGAGTTCACGCTCCAAAAAGCCCCAGACGCTCATGGCAGGTGTCACCGGAGCAGGGACCGAGCTGCCGGGCCAGGGGGGACCCTCGGAGAAAAGGGAAAGGGACAAAGGGACAAAGCCGGGGCGCCGAGGGGGGTGGCACTTACCCGGTGCCCGCAGCGGCGATGCCCGCGGTCGCATCCCAGCTCCCGGGTGCCGCAGGCTGGCACGGGGGATGCCTGGGCAGGAGGTGCCAGCCGGGCGCCTTTGGGCTTGGCGGGGTTGGTTGGAACGCGGTGAATGAGTGAGGAGAGCGGAGCCCCGGCTCCTCCTCCCATCCAGCCCCGCTCCGAGCCCCCATCCGTGCCCAGCAAAGCCCTTGGGTGATGGGGGAGCGCGGGTTTACTCTCACCCCGCTGCACAAGGCAGCTCAGAGATGAGAGAGACAGAGGAAGGAGTGCCAGCAAAGCCCCCGGGTGTCCAACACCCCTACGAGCAGCCTGAGGGGTACCAAGTGCCCCAACAGTGCCCACACCCAAGGACAGCAGCATCCCTGAGGTCCTGATGAGCCATCAGCCCCTGGGAACAGCTCCACCTTCTCCACCTTCCAGGAAAGCTCTTTTCCCCTTCCCAGCCCCAAAGCCTGGCACGGGAAGGGCTCCTCGCTGTTCCTGGGGTTGGGTCCCAGCCCGGGGCAAGGCTGTGCCTCCCGAGCAGCCCCTTCTCCTGCAGCAGCAGCAGCCAGAGGCTTTTCCATGCTCCCCCTCCTCTGCAATTAAGAGGCCCCGAGCCTTCCAGGCTCCTTCCAGGCTCCTTTTCAGTGGTTCCAATGCAGGGCACGCTGGCCACACATTAAACACCCCTGGCTGGGCAAGGCAGGAAGGCAGAAGGGAAAGGAAGGGAAAGGAAAGGAAGGGAAAAGGAGCTCGGAACTTCACCCTGGGATCAGGAGAGAGCCGATCCCAGGGTTTGGGAGGGATCCTGAGGGATCAGAGCCCCACCAAGCCTGGCTGGGATGGGGGTGAAGGGCAGCAAAGGGGTGGTTTTGCTCCACTTTCTGCTGGCTTGGTCCTGCCATGTCTGATGAAAGTCAGAAACCTGGGGAGAGCTGATTTCCTTCCCGATCTGACTCCTCTGATTTGTCAAATAACTGAGATATTGCAGAGCTCCAGGAGAGGGGAGGGTGGCACAGCGCAAGGCTGCAGCTCCAGCTGTGGGCACAGTCCTGGGCAGAGATGTTTGGAATGCAAAGCTCCCTTTTTTCCCCACAGAAAACTGACAAATTATTTGGTTTATGTGGATTTTTTTCTACCTGTTCACCTGCAAAGTCTAAGACTTAGAGACAAATCCTGAAGCAGAGCCTGGCAAACTTAATCTTTCAAGATCCCATCCCAAACTCAGAGCAGGCAGCATCCCATGGAGCCAGGGATAGCTCCCTGGCAGCACAAATCCAGTCAGAGCAGCACAAATCCTGCCTCCACCTCGAGCTGTTTTACTGCCTGTCCCCAAAACAACCTGTTTGCTGCTGCTGGGTGAGAACAAACAGCCCCAAACCCACGAGGGCTGGAATTAGCCTGGCCTGGAGCGGCAGTTGTTGCTACAACAGTGACAAAAAGCAATTGTCTTGCTGCAGCAGGGATGGGAAACATAAACACCAGGCTGCTAAAATACCTGTGGTTAGCTCTGCGGGCGCAGCACAGCTCCAGCTGCTCTGCTGACACCTGATAGGAACAAACACAGCATCAAACACCCCTTCCTGCCCTCCCCAGGGCTGGTGAACAAAGCAAAAAACCTTTGTGAAGGTTTATAAAGTGGGGGTTGTCCACCTTGAGGTGACTGGGAATGGCCTGGAGCCCCTCTGGTGTGGGGTCCTGGTCACTGCTGGATGAGCGGGGTTAGGGAGAGCTGAGTGCCAGTGGGCTCAGCACCTCCCTTCCAGGAGCTCCTGGTTCCTGTCACAAGGCTCTGAGCTGTGACCTGCTGAGCATCGAGTCAGGGCGAGTGGCCAAAGCCCACCAGGAGCCAGCTGGCCAGGGGAGGAAGAGGATGGGCTCAGGGGGTGGGTGGGTTTAGAGGGAAGATTGTCCTTGCAGGGCTGGCCAGAGCCTGGCTGTCCCCTCAGGCGGTCACTGGCTGCTTTCCAGTCCTGCCTGTGTCCCTTTGATACTGGGTGCTCCTCTCCTCTCCTGCTCCGTCCTGGCCAGGGGCTGAAGCCCTGCTGGGGGATGAGGATGGAGGGCAGCCTCCCAAATCCCCTCTGGGGGGAAGGAAGGGCAGGGAGAACTGCTGCTGCTTCCCAGGCGCCAGCGGAACCGCAGGAACAAGGGACGCCTTGTGCAAGCATTGGCCACAAGAAAAGCTTTGGCTGGAGAGCCCGGAGCTGCTGGCTGCCTTCAGGAGCTGCTCTGCAAACACCAGCTGGGCTCTCCTTCCAGCAGGGAGGGGGAGGAAGCAGCTTTCTGGGTCACAGAGTGTGAGCCAGGGTGTGCTAACGCAGGTGACACGTCACCCCTGTGCTAACGGAGCAGCGAGGCCACCTGTCCCCTCCTGCCCCCGGCCCTTCTGGGAGAGAAAGGGCTGCTCCCAGCCTGGCTCGGGGGCTGCCTCAGAAAGGGGCTCCTGAAAGGTCCTTGCCAGAGCTGGAAGTGGCAACCAGTGCTAGGAGTGGAGAAGAAATTCCCTCCCCAGAGATCCAGAGTCACCAGGGCTGGCGAGCAGCACCCGGAGGGGATGCCAGGCATGGGGAGGGAGGGAAGGAGGGAGGAGGAGGATGTCACGAGGAGGCAGCTGAAGATGCAGGCTCTGGGGGAGCTGGAGCAGCTCCAGCTCTCCCCAAGCACGGGCTCTTGGCAGGACCAGCAGAGCAAGACAGCAGCAGGAACCGCGTGGGCTGGAAAAACCCCCAGAGAAAACCCAGCGGGATGGGGCAGGAGAGGGGGTCAGGAGGGAAGGGGGAGCGAGGACATACCTGAGGCACAGAGCTCCTGCATCCAGGACAAAGCACCTCTCCCCCAGCATGGATCCAGCCGGGAACAGGCCACCCTGGGAATTGGCTTAGGGACCTGGCCACGGCTGCCGCGCTTCCCGGCTCGCCGAGCTCCAGGTTAATCTGGGCCCAGCTTTCCCTTTTATCCCCTGCTGCTACAACCTCGATAGAGTTTTTCAATTAGGTCCATCTCTTAAGCTCCAGGGTGCATTTCTAGGAAGGGCGGCGGCGTTCTGCCTGGCCTGGCCGTGCGCAGAGCCGTGCCTGGCACGGGTCCTGCCCGCATCCCGCTGGAGCTGCAGCCCAGCAGCCCTGCCTGGAACACTCTGGAGTGAGCCCTCACCCCCAGGGCACCTACCGGGTGTTCCTAAGGGCAGAATTCCCTGATTGCCTCATCCCAGCTCCGGCAGGATGGAAGTGCCACAGGCAGGAGCGCTGTCCCCCCTGCCAGCTGTGTCCCCGTGTCCGTCCTCTGCTCTGGAAACCAAGAGGAAGGGATGCAGCTGAGGCAGGGATGCAGCTGAGGGAGGGATGCAGCCGAGGCAGGGATGCAGCTGCGGGAGGGATGCAGCTGGGGTGCACTTTCGAAGGAGAAGGCTGGGTGAAAATGTGGTCTAAAAGCGACAGTGAAAAAAATAAAAGAGGGAAATCGATAAAGCCCTCAGCGGCTCCTTGGGCACACAGAGAGCGCTGCCGGCTGCGGGAGGGCTGGCTCAGGGCTCAGGGGGCTGTGCTGCAGCATTGGGATGTGTGGAGGTGCTCAAGTCCAGCTGGGAATAGCAGAGCCTGGGCAGGATGGGAGGGGAGCAGCCCCACAGGGACCCCAGCCCGGCTCCAGGAGCTGAATTCCTCCCGAACGAGCAGCAGAGCTCACAGACCGAGCACTTTTCCCCTCGAGGCCATTTTCCAGGCTGCACTCAGCCGCAAGCCCACCCCGCTAACAGCCTCCTCCATTAGCATCAGCGCGGCTCTCCCTGGCAGTGCCCTCCTCCTCCTCCTCCTCCTCCGGCATCTCCAGCCCGGAGTGCAGCGATTAGGCCGGGAGCCAGGGAGCAGAGCCCGGGCACTGCTCCTGCATCTGTCACCGTCACCTCGCCTCGCCTGCCACTCGCTGCAGGAATTCCTGGGGGCAGGGGGCTCCTCCTCACGGCTGGGGTGGGCTCTGCACATCTGCACATCTGTCTGCTGCTGGCTCCAGCTGTGCCAGGTGATCTCTGAACCGCTCACCTGCTCCCGTTTCGGCTCCAAGAGCTGGAGCTGTTACATCTCTGCTGGCTTTCCTCGGGGAGGGAACATCCCAGGAGCAGATGGGGAGAGGGGAAATGCCAGCAGCAGGCTGCTTTGCTTGCTGGATGGGGGAAAATTTCCCCAAATCCTTGTATGGACACACAGAGTGATGAGCTCAGGGAAAACGGGAGCAGGGAGCATTCCCTGGGAGCAGGGACCTCACTTGTGAGTGCCCCAGAGCAGCTGCTCAGGGATTCTGTGGCTCCTGCCACCCATCTGCCTGTGGGGATGTTTGTCACTGCTCTGGAAAATTGGGCTGAGTGGGGAAAAGAGAATCCCACAGGCTGGGAGAGCTGGGGTGCTCACATGGGGAAGAGAAGGCTCCAGGGAGAGCTGGGGGGCCTAAAGGGGCTCCAGGAGAGCTGGAGAGGGACAAGGGATGGAGGGACAGGACACAGGGAATGCCAGGAGTGGATTTAGATGGGATTTTGGGAAGGAATTCTTCCCCGTGAGGGTGGGGAGACCCTGGCATAGGTGCCCACAGCAGCTGTGGCTGCCCCTGGATCCCTGGCAGTGCCCAAAGCCAGTTTTCCACTCCAGGGCTTGGAGCAACCTGGGACAGTGGAAGGTGTCCCTGCCCATGGCAGTGGATGGAATGAGATGATTTTAAGATCTTTTCCCACCCAAACTATTCAGGGATTCTTTTTTCCAAGTGCTTCAGGTTGTGTGGATGAGGTAAAAAGTTAGGAGTTCAAACATCTGGGCAGGTAAATGCCAAATCTCCAAATTTTGGTGGATAGGGAGAAGAATAGTTAATCCTGGAAGTTAAGTACTAACAAACAAAAAAAAGAGTAGGACACACATTCCCAGTGCTGCCTTCCCACTCTCAGCAAGAGATGCCTTCCCCAAGATTTCCTCCCCCTGAAGTTTTAAAAGGAATTACCTTGAATTCCTGCCCTGAATGCAGAGGATCCCCCAGCCAGGAAAGCAGCATTTGCCCGGGGCACATCAGCAGGAGAGGGAACACAGCCTGCCCTGAGCCCTGCAGCTTCCTCATTCTTCCAGGAGAGCCGCGGTGGCTGCCTGGATTTATGGAATTGCTGCTTTTGTCCAGCCTTCAATGCAAATAGGCCAGGGGAGATAAGATCTGCAGGTTTGTCCTCTTTGCTTAAAGCCAGCCTGGGCTTCTGCTGGTGGCAAAAAATCCTCATTTGAAAGCAAAGAGATTTAAAAAAGGGGAAGACAAAGCACTAAAAGCTGCTCCCCTTCCAGCAGTGTGTCCCAGGTTAGTCACAGGGAATATTCCAGCAGGTTACACACTGAGGAGACAAACTGCCTAACAGGGGAGCAGGATTAGCCTGAATTTGCATATTTATGATCAAAGCTTGATTAGGAGATGCTGTTACAAAGAACAAGAAACACATTTCCTGTGGCTCAGGAGACCCAGCAGCTCCTTCTGACAACCCCACACGAGGAATCTGCCTAAGATAAGGATCTGCCTCTGCAACAATACCTTGGATTTCGCTGGCTGTTTGTACAAAGTCCTCTTCCTGCAGCCTGGGTGCTTTGCATTCTGCTCCAGGGAAATCTTTTCCTACAGATATGGAGTGGAGCAGCCACTGGAATGTGTTATCTCACTGGTTTGGGAGCTAAATACTTGTTTTCAGTCAACAAGTGAAAACATTTCCCTCTCCTGCAAGCCTGACTCAGCCTAGGGAAGGTTCTTGACTCGGTGCCAAGCTCTTTGGTAATCACACCTCACCCTGCACAGCAGGGAGATAAAAACCAAAGTGCCCAAAGCTTCCTCTCCTCCCTCCAACTCACCCCATGGCCCTGTGGAATCATCTCACCTGGAGTGAACTCCACAGCCTGGGGGCATCCAGGGTCTATTCCCTGCTGCAAATGGGATTTTAGCCTTGCCCCATCCCTCTCAAAAAACAGGAGGAAAACTTGGGCTTATTGACTCAAAATCCTGAGGTTCTGACAATTCCATTTTGAAACAGGCCCAGGTTGGATGGGGCTTGGAGCACCTGCTCATGGGGAAGGTGTCCCTGCCCATGGAATGAGGTGATCTTTGAGTCCCTTCCAGCCCAAATTTTGCTATGATTTCAACACTAAGATTGGAGACAGGCAGAGATTTTGTGGATATTTGAATCTTCTTGTAACAACGTTTCTGGGCAGGAAGGGAAGGAAATCTGGAGGAATTGTTGCAGGTTGAGGCTGTGTTTAACTAGTTAGAAGAAAGGCAACAAAGAGTTTTCTAGGCTGGTATAAAGCTGCAATTGTCCAGGAAACTTCTCCTTGGAAATGAATATTAATGGGAAAGACAAGGCAAGCTGAACAAGGCTGTACCCAGGCTCCCTGATTCCATGTACTTGGATGATGTGGAAAACAACATCTGTGATTAACTCCCCCCACAAATACAAGAAATTAATAAAGTATTTCACTGTAGACTCCAACTGCAGATTCAAACTCAGCAGTGTGCTTCCAGTCCTTTTTATAAATCATTTACTTTGGGTTTAACACATTCAAGCAGTAACTGTGCTTGCCAAGCCCATGGAGAGCAGGAATCACCAGATTATTTGGAAATACTGTTTTAAAACTCTCTGTCATGCTAAAGCACTGCAAAACAGGTGACACATGAGCATGGAACATCCTCAGCAGTTTGCATTTTACTGTGCCAAGAGAGTTACAATTCCAACCCAGGCCAGAAAAAAACATTCACCTCCCATATGATCTATTTGCCCTTAACATCCCTCACCTGAGGACAGGATTGATTTTTTTTTTTTTTGGAAAGGTATTTCCAGAAATCGTTAAAAAGTAACCACTCTAAAGATTAGAAAAGCTGAAAAACTTTGGAATAGGAACAGTGGGGGCCAAGCAGAAGCAGTTCTGCTTTCCAAGGAATAGCAACATTCACTACAAGTGGGATGGTGTCCACGAGGACAGCTGGGAGTGACAGCTGGCAGCTCTTCCAGAGAATGTCACCACCAACATCGTCCCGTGGCTTTACGGACACAGCACCGCGCCACGGACACGCCACTCCTCTTTAATCAGTCGGCTTTCCACACAAGGTACTGAATATGAATTCTATTTACATTCAAAAATAGCATTTTTCTCTCCTCAGTACAGAGTGGGAATGCCCATGGATTAGTCAGGAGGATCCCTCCTAGCACAGGTGCAGCACAGCTTTGTTGATCTCGGGGTTTGTCCAGTCGTTGCGGATGTCGTCCAGGTGATTATCGAAATCCACCAGGGTCTCGTAGGATTTGCTGTCCAGCAGGGAGGCAGCGATGCGCTGGGCTTCGGTCCAGTCTTCACAGAAGTCACTAGGATGGAAAAGAAGCAGGCAGCAGTTGGAATCTTGGATGCTGAGAATTTTCAACTTTCTGTGCTTACAAGAGAACGCTGCATTTGACCTGAGGCTGTGGAACAGGCTTCCAAAATTAACTGGTAGTACTGGGTGTGGAGTCGGTTAGAAGTGTGTAATAGCACAGGGTAGAAAACTTAAAGTTTGGGGTTTTAGAATATAGAAATAAATATGAAATGAGATGGAGGTTTTAGGGTGGAGGCTGGTTGTTCCTCTTTACCTTCTTCTTCCTTCTTCATGGGTTGGGTGATGTTTTGTAATTGGGCAGAAAAGTCCACATTGTGGGCTTTGAGGGATCAGTTATTTAAGTTTTCTACCCTGTGCTATCAGTAATAGCAATAGAAATAAATACAAAACAAGATGGAGGTTTTAGGGTGGAGGCTGGTTGTTCCTCTTTACCTTCTTCTTCCTTCTTCTTCATGGGTTTGGGTGGCATTTCGTAATTGGACAGAAAAGTCCACATTGTAGACTTCAAGTGATCAGTTATCGGCTTTGATGGATCAGTTATTTAAGTTTTCTACGCTGTGCTATCAGTAATAGAACACGGTAGAAAACTTAAAGTTTGGGGTTTTGGAATACAGAAATAAATATGAAGCAAGATGGAGGTTTTGAGATGGAGGCTGGTTGTTCTTTACCTTCTTCTTCCTCCTTCCTCATGGGTTTGGGTGATGTTTTGTAATTGGACAGGAAAGTCCACACTGCAGGGTTTGAGGGATCAGTTATTGGGTTAAAAGGGCAAATAATTTAGGTGTCAGTTCTTAACTGGATAGTTTAAAGACATTGTAACAAGAGATAGTTGGCCATTTTGTGCCTTGCTAATGAAAAGCTGCAGAACTCATGGTTGTGAGACTATTTTGCTGATAAGAAATAATAAACACCTGAGTCTGAACATGAACTGTCATCTCAAGTGCCTTCAATCCAGACCCAGGGAAATCAATAGGAATCACCCCAGAAAAACTCTGAATTAAGCCAGGCTGCAGTGCCCTCACAAGGACAGCCTGTTTTTCCCCACAGCCCATGGAATTCCTGCCTCACTCACACGTGGGGGTCCTTGCACCTCCACTTGTTCTCGTGCAGCTCGTACACGTGGATGGCAGGCTCCACACACTCCATGGTGAACTTGGTGTTGTCAACCTGGGGTGGGACACGGAAACAGCACCTCAGTCTCCTCCTCAGCATCCCAAGAGAGGAAATAAACCCAAAATCAGTTTGTAAAAACAGGGAATCTTACACCCACCCACTGTTTTACCCTCCAGCTGCCAAACGTAAGCTGCCAATGTCCTTTGTCACAGCAGTGAGGAGGCAAAGCCCTGTTTGTGACATTAAATATAAGAATTTAAGTTGCAGGAGGTGGGCTGGAGCCAGAAATTGCTGCCTGAACATGTAGATAAAGCCTCAAGTTCTTCTGAGGTGGCAGAGAGCTCACCACAGTCTCTCTGTGGATTTACACTGTACTTCTCTGCTCACTGCATCTCCTCCCCAGAGCATTCTGGAGAGGAAGAGAAACTGAATTCCTCATGAAAGCAGCCAGAGAACTGCATTTCCCTGGTCCAGCAGCAGGGTCAGCACACACACGGGGTGAGGGGAAGGAAGTTTTTACCATGATGAGCGCGGTGTCCGTGAAACCCTCGGCAATCCGGGAGGCCACTTTCTCTGCAACCTGGTTTGGGCTGGAGCACAAAGGAAAAGGAACTGAGTGATGGGAGCCACCAGTTTCAGCTGAAAGCAGCAGGAAATGAGCTCAGGGAGATGTGAGAGTGACTCTGGGTGCTTGCAAACAGGAACAAGATAAAGGAGCCGATGGCACAGCTGATAGAAGGCAGCTCAGCTGGGTTTAGGAATGGCTTTGGAATGACATGGAATCAACATTTGGTGGCCTCCTGTCTTCTTCCCCCTGATCAAAGACTCTGCCCTGGCAGGCATTTAAAACAGAAACTGAGTTTTCTCCCCAGTCTGCACTGAAAACTTGTCCAAAATCAGATAACCTGTGACAACCTTCACCACGTTTCAAAGGTGACAAAGGTGACAATCTCTATGTGGTGCCACTTCATGTGGTGCCATTGACAATCTCTGTGTGTTGCCAGTTATCTTCAGAAATCAAACTGAACTTTCAAAAAACCACCAAGCCTGTGACATTCTCTCAAACCTCAAAGAGAAAAAAATTGTAACTTCTTTAAAATGTGTGCAGCAGATTTATAAGGAAATGACAAATAATGCTTTTATCCCCGACAGACACCTTAGAAAATACTAGTGTTGCTTAAAAAACATAATGAAATCTGAATAGACATTAAGAAATAACTGGAATCAGAGCATCATGGAATGGTTTGGGTTGGGAGAGACCTTAAAGATCCTCTCATTCCATCCCCTGCCATGGGTGGGACATTTTCCACCATCCCAGGTTGCTCCACACCCCATCCAAACTTGGACACTTCCAGGAATGGGGCATAATACTTTAAACAAGTTGCTCTTATTCTAATTAGTCCCAATCCTGGATTTGTCCAACAGATAGAGGGGAAAACATGGAATACACAGATCTAAAATTAAACTGTGGCTCCACAGGAAGGTTCCTTATTGTTTAGTGAGTAATCTGAGTCAGCCAGCAGGGAAAAAAAATGGCTAATCCTGAGGAAAAGAAGTGATAAATAAGAGCTATCACTGCCTGACTGACATAATTTTCCACTTCTTTACCATGTAAAAAACTGCTCTGACAAAACTCAGCGACGATGAAGAAATTTAGAAAGAATCAGGTCACTCCTGACTTTCCATAAGAACCTGGGAGTTGTCAGACTTTCCAAGATCCATACTGCACGAGCAAACACTCTGCAGATTTTGGCTTTTTCCCTGACAACTGCAATTCAAGAAGCTGGCACTGGTTCAAAGAGTGGCCTTTTATAGCAGCCACGGGAGGAGAGCAGGGACTGTGCAAAGCCAGGACTTTCTGCACCTGACCAAAGGCCACATCCCGCAGCCCCACGGAGACAATGTGGAAGCAGCTGACAGTTGTCAGAGTGAATCACACACGCCTGATTTATGGGGATGATTGCTGCTGGCAGAGTCCAAGGTACGAGCTAAAAGAGCAAACAGAAGGAAATATTGGCCCAACACACCTGGCATCTTTCACGCGTTCGTTTGCCTGGTAATATCCAGCTATCACGTAGCTGTTCTCCTTGCACCAGGAATCAATCTGGAAAAGCAATGGCAACAATGAATCCTAGGGAAAAAACCCTCCAGGATCAAGAAAAAATAAAAATAAAGCAACCCAGGATGAAGGGAAATCTCATGGCTGTCCTGTAAATAAAGCGGTGCTGCTCCATCTCTGCCACGGGGTTCTTGAAATAAATCCATATTTCTGTCTGCTTGTGGGAGTGCTCACAGTTGGGCTGATGGAGCTGGGATGGAGAAACCCAACAGAGCATTTGGAGGATGATGGGAAGCATTAACCAAATGGAGCAAGAGAGCAAGGAGCTGTCTCAGTCAACGCCTGGCCTAAATCCCAGTGACAGGACAATTAAACTCAGCCCGGAGAGGCTTTGGGGCTCACCCACCAAGGGCTGGGACAATTTTCTGTCAGTGTTCACCTGCCAAGGCAGTTCAGAGAATGCTGCCCTGTCCTTGCAGAAAGGTTTTATCTCTAATGTCCCATTTCTAGGGGAAAATGCCACCATTTGGGGCCTTCATTAGAAAATCAAAGCTGGAGGTGAAAGGTGAATGTGAGGCAGAAGTTTGTCCCATTTAGCAGCTTTTCAAGGGAGATAAAATTGTTTTGCATTGAGAGTTCTTCCTTATTTAACCTTTCTATATAAATGCTTAACCAAATGTACTTCTGGCACATAATTTAGACAAATTTTCATTTACACTTAGGTAGTTTTGTTGGTTGTTGCTTTTTAATTAAATAAATTGAAACACTGCTATTCTTGCTGCTTTAAACTGGAGCTGGATTCCTCCTGCTGAGTCTGACTTTGAAAATATCTCTCTATATATAAATACATGGTATCTATATATATATATGATGCTTTTTATTAGAATTGAGGGTATCAAGTCAGCAAAATACAAAGACAGAAGGGGAGGAAGCAGCTCGAATTTTCCTTTGCCGTCCCTAGAGAGCACGGCCTCAAAAAACCCTGCCCAGGTCTATTAAAAAGGCCTCCAAAAATACATCTGGTGCTGACCTGTGGCATCCTGGGAGTCAAATCAATCTCATTTTCAGCAATAATTATTGTATTAGACTGCAGAACCAACCAAACAAAGCAGCCACGTGAATAATCCAAGGCATGACACGGATTTAAGTGATAGAAAAAAAAAATCAGTGCAGCCCTGCAAGAGCTGCTGTTTCAATTCCAAACCCATTTTGAGGGCTTAGGACTCTGGTTTTAATTGTCAGTGGTTTGAAAGCTTGGCATTAGAGCCAGCAGCCCGGGCAGTAAAATTAATAATAATAATTATTAAAAAAAAAAACCCAACTCCATCCATTTAAAAATTAAAAACCGCAGTCCTAAATCCATTTTTGCTCCCTACCAAAAATTGTCTTGAAAAGAAAGAAGAGAATGATTTTAAGTTCTCACTTTCCTAACTGGTAATTAAAAATTGCTTCTGCATAAAACAAAGGGGGGAGGAAAAAAAAAATCAATCTCATTTTGGAATGAAAGCTATTTCAAGCTGTAATTTCCAAGCCCAGCACCGATCAAACAGCAATTAGCTCCTGTTAGAAATATTAGAAATATTTTTAGTGTTAGAAATATTTTTAATGGTAGAAATAGTTTCAATGTTAGAAATATATTTAGGATTAGGAATATTTAAAATGTTGGAAATATTTTTAATGTTAAGAAATATTTTTAATGGTAGAAATATTTTTAATGGCAGAGATATTTTTAATGGTAGAAATATTTTTAATGTTAAGAAATATTTTTAATGGTAGAAATATTTTTAATATTAGAAATATTTTTAGTCACATCCAGTCCTGCCAAGGAAAATTCCAAAGTGGCTTTGGTTTGCTGCAGCCAGCAGGGCTGGAAAATCCTGGGAGGAGGAGGAGGAGGAGGAAAATGAGGAGGAGGAGGAGCTGAGTGCCGTTCCAGGAGAGGGAAGTGCTGCTCGGTTTCTCCTTTTTGGAGCTGTGCTTGTAAAACCACATCAATTAGCAGAGAAATTCAGAGGCCCGAGTGCCACTTAATTCACTTTTCCTTCATGACTCTGGCTTGGGAAAGGATCTCAGAGTGCAAACGAAACACAGGAGCTGCTGTGTTTGGACTGGAGCTCCCAGTCTGGGGAAACCAGAGGATGCTGGAATGTCCTGAGCTGGGAGGGACCTCAAGGATCATCAATCCAACACCCCAAAATCTCTCCCTGTGCCTGGCAGCGCTGTCCAAACGCTCCTGGAGCTCTGGGACCTCGGGAATGTGAACATTCCCTGGGGAATTCAGTGCCCAACCACCCTCTGGAGGTGCTGTTTGGGGTTTATTCATTCCCCCTAAAGTGTGAGGAGGCAAAGCCTTAAAGTTTGGAAGTCCCTCCTCTATTTTCTGTATTTTTGCTCCCATCCCATTCTGGGATGACTCAGGGCAGGGAAGGGGAGGTGGAACTTATGGGGTTGGTTCTAAACCCCTCCCACAGGACCACCCTGACCAAAAATCAGCAATAACTGAGCTTGGAAAGAAGCAGATCCCACCAAATCCTGCTACAGCTCTGAAATCCTTTAGGAGTGAAGCGGCTTTGTTACAAAAATGGAGTTTAAGCACCCTGATCTCCCTGATTTATTCTGGGTCTACACGCCAGCTCGTACAGAAGATGTGGAGGCACCTCTTCCAACCTTTTCCATGAGAAAATCTAATTTTCACAGCTGCTCTGGCAGGATTTACTGACACCTTTGCCTTTGTTTAAACCCAGAACAGCAGCAAAAGGCTCTGGGCTCATGTGAAATTCTGTTTTTTAAAAGATCACAGCAGTGGCTGTGAACCACACAGAACCCTAATTATTGTGGGGAACACCAGGAGTTTCCAATCTTTAACTTTTTGTACTAAAAACTGGGAGTAAATAAGTCAAATCCTGCCATTGCTTTGGCTCTGGGATAATTTTCTTCCTGCAGATGTTGCAAGAAACAGGATTTATTTCCTAATAATCTGATCCTGCTGCAAGATCTACACTAAAAAGCTGCACTGAAGGCCTAAAGTTTACCAAAATTCAGTGCCACAAACCCTGTGGAAAGACATTTAATCCTGATTTAATGAAAACACACAGTGCTCTGCTGCTCCCACACTGCTGTGAATATATTTAAAATGATACATTTGGGTGTTTAATGGTAAAACTAACTGGTCAGGGCTCAGGCTCAGCCCCTGTCCTGTGCCTCTGGCTGCATTTCATCATTTCCAGGCTCCACAAAGATGTCAACACTGCCATGGCATCATCTCAGCTGCAGAAAACTGGAATTTCTTTCTGAGTTATTGGAATTTGTTTCCAAATGAAATCTTTACTGGGATGAAAAACACTGAGGAAAACATTAATGAAGAGTCTGGAGGAACCATAAATTTGTTCTTTGTAGTAATATTAAGAAGAGATGGGTATTCTTTTGCTCACAAATATGGGAGCAACCAGAAATTTACTCTTTTTAATGGTGTCAGAAAGGGATGGATCTTCTTTTGCTCACAATCATGGGAAGGTTTGGGTTGGAGGGAACCTTTAGCTCATCCTATTCCATCATCCACCGTCCCAGGGTGCTCCCAGCCCTGTCCAGCCCGGCCTTGGGCACTGCCAGGGATCCAGGGGCAGCCACAGCTGCTCTGGGCACCTGTGCCAGGGTCTCCCCACCCTCATGGGGAAGAATTCCTTCCCAAAATCCCATCTAAATCCACTCTCTGGCAGTGGGAGCCATTCTCTGTGTCCTGTCCCTCCATCCCTTGTCCCCAGTCCTTCTCCAACTCTCCTGGAGCCCCTTTAGGGGCTCTGAGCTCTCCCTGGATCCTTCTCCTCTCCATGTGAACACGCCTATCTCTCCCACCACAATTCCCCCAATATTTGGACCATTTCCCCACCGTGCCCTAACCAGCACCCCCCAAACCCCTTCCAGCACCCCTCTCCACACCCCACACCCCTGCGGGATCACCTCACCAGGGTCAGGGCCACCTCCAGCATGGGGGCGAGCGCCAGCGTGCCGTGGAAGAGCGGGATGCAATCCACGAACAGCGCGGGCTGCGCCGGCCGCGGCGCCGGCGGCCGCTCGGCCACCAGCAGCCCATTGACGGCGCAGTGCGGGTACTTGGCGCCGTGCAGCACCATCTTGCAGTAAGCCTGGGTGGTCAGCTTCATGGTGCCGAGCCCCGGCCCCGGTACGGCCCGGTACGGCCCGGTTCGGCCCGGTTCGGCCCGGTTCGGCCCGGAGCGGCCCCGCTGCCCGCCCTGCGCCGCTCCCCGCCCGCCGCACAGCGCCGCCGGCTGTCGGCAAGCGCCGCCAAGCGCGGCCGGCTTTGCGACAGCGATTTTGAGGGGATTTTGGGGGATTTGGGAGAATTTGGGGTGTGGAGAGGATGCTGAAAATGCGAGAGGGTCCCAAAAGTCTGTGGGGTGTGGGGTGAGCAGGGTGAGGGGCGCGGAGAGCGGGAGGGATGGGGGAGATCGGTGCCGGCGGTGCTGCGGGACCGCACCGGGGAAAGCTCTGGGATCGTGGAGTGGGAAAAAACCTCTGGGAAAAGATCTCTGGGATCATCGTGTGGGAAAAACATCTGGAAAAGATCTCTGGGATCATCATGTGGGAAAAACCTCTGGGAAAAGATCTCTGGAATCATCGTGTGGGAAAAACCTCTGGGAAAAGATCTCTGGAATCATCATGTGGGAAAAACCTCTGGGAAAAGATCTCTGGGATTGTCGGATTGGAAAAGATCTCTGGGAAATGATCTCTGGGATCATATGGTTGGAAAAGATCTCTAGGATTGTGGGGTGGGAAAAACCTCTGGGATCATCATGTAGGAAAAACCTCCGGGAAAAGATCTCTGAGATCATTGTGTAGGGAAAACCTGTGGCATCATTGTGTGGGAAAAGATCTCTGGGATCATCATGTAGGAAAAGATCTCTGGGACTGTCAGGTTGGAAGGGATTTCTGGGATGATCCTGCCCAGCCTGTGGCTCATCACCTCCATGTCATGGTGAATTAGAGGATGGTTCAGATTGGAAGGGCCTTAAAGATCCTCCACTCCCATCCCGACACCTTTCCCTGTCCCAGGCTGCTCCAAGCCTGGCCTTGGGCACTTCCAGGGAAGTGCCTAAATAATAAAGGAAATCCCAAATAATAAAGGAAAAGGGGTTTATGTGTAAAAAATTACTTCAGTGATGCCTCAGCCACGTCTGTTCCCAGCTGGCACACGGATCCCCCTCATGGTGCTTTCCCATCCTGGGCTCCAAACCTTGAACCCTGTGCCAAATTCTGGGCTCCTCACAGGACCCTGAGGGGCTGGAGCGTGTCCAGGGAAGGGAAAGGAGCTGGGAAAGGGCTGGAGAATCCTGAGGGAGCTGGGAAGGGCTGGAGAATCCTGAGGGAGCTGGGAAATGGCTGGAGAATCCTGAGGGAGCTGGGAAAGGGAGTGGAGAATCCTGAGGGAAATGGGAAGGGAATGGAGAATCCTGAGGGAGCTGGGAAAGGGAATGGAGAATCCTGAGGGAGCTGGGAAGGGAATGGAGAATCCTGAGGGAAATGGGAAGGGAATGGAGAATCCTGAGGGAGCTGGGAAAGGGAATGGAGAATCCTGAGGGAGCTGGGAAGGGAATGGAGAATCCTGAGGGAAATGGGAAGGGAATGGAGAAGCCTGAGGGAGCTGGAAAGGGAATGGAGAATCCTGAGGGGGCTGGGAAGGGAATGGAGAACCCTGAGGGAGCTGGAAAGGAATGGAGAACCCTGAGGGAAATGGGAAAGGAATGGAGAATCCTGAGGGAGCTGGGAAGGGAATGGAGAACCCTGAGGGAGCTCAGGAGGCTCAGCCTGGAGCAAAGGAGGCTCAGGGGGGCCCTCCTGGCTCTGCACAGCTCCTGCCAGGAGGGGACAGCAACAGGGACAGGGACAGGAGCAGAGGGAACAGCTCAGGCTGGGCCAGGGCAGGCTCAGCTCGGACAGCAGCAGGAATTTCCCATGGAAAGGGGGGTCAGGGATGGGAAGTGCCCAGGGAGGGCTGCAGTGCCCATCCCTGGAGGTGTCCCAGCAATTCCTGAGCTGGCACTCGGTGCTCTGGGCTGGGGACAAGGTGGGGATGGGGCACAGCTGGGCTCGATGATGCTGGATGGCAAAAATGCATGTATTTTATGATTGGCTTTTTGCAAATATTAAAATGAATATTACATGTGTTGTGTTAGAAAGTAATGCTGTATTAATTCTCTTAAGTAGTGTGTTAAATATACTTTTAGGTTATTAAAAAATGTTAAAATAGGAACTATCCTATGCAGGATACTTTTTTTAAAGAAAGGACTCGCAGCAAGATAGCAGCCACAGGACACCTGAATCTTTCAGAGCAAAACGATTTATTGCCCTCTTATCAAAAGAAAGGAACTTCCCTCCTTGAAGGCACTGTTAGGATTCAGAGAAGTTGACACTAACCAGACAGAATCCTGTGTTTGAATGGAATTTATGCATCGTATGAGGTGTATGAATATGCAACAGGCTGTTGCTTTTAAGCGTGAATCCTTTGTTAACGTGGGTTTTTTTTTTCAGGCTTATGCTGCCCAGAAAAATGTACCCAGACGTCCGTAACTCTGTTTCCATTGTCTCATATTGTCCTAATCCAAATTATCCAAATTATTATTACTCTAATTGCATTACTATTTTTATAACCATTTCATTACTATTAAACTTTTAAAATTAAAAAAAAAAAAAACAAATGATCGCCGTTTTTCACACCCACCCTCAGACACGCCGGGATTTTGAGAATCCTGGATAAACCTCCAGCCACGGTCCGCCCGCATCCCATCATCCCCCGCGCCGGCCGCTCCGGCCCTCCCCGCTCGCTGCCCCGCGCTCCCGGCGTGCCCCGCGCTTCCGCCCGCGGCTCCTTCCGGTCCCGCCAGCCGTAGAGGACGGTCGCCAGGTCGCGGGGCCGGGCCGGGCCGGGCGGAGCGCGGGGACGGGCGGGGAGCGGGCTGGGAGCGAGAACGGAGCCCCCCCGGCATCCCTATGCACGGCCGGGCTGGCGGGGCGGCGCGGGTTGGGGGGTGCGGGGAGGGCTGTGAGGGGGCAGCGGCGCGACCCCGCCCGCAGGGTCCGTGAGGGGTTCCGACACCGGGACGCGACTGAGGTGACAGGCAGGGAGGGCAAGGTCAGGGACAGACAGCGGGTCCTGGCGGGAGCTTGGGCGGGTTTGGGCTGCGCTGGGGTCAGCGGAGGATCCCGAATCCCTTGTGGGGATCCCGCCCTTCCCTGGGATGCTCCGTGCTCAGGGGTCTCTGAATGGGGTCTCTGCAGTGGCTCTGGGATGTGCATGGCGCTCCAGGAATGGTTTATTTTGCAATTACAGCGTCCTAGAAGGGTGGTTTAAATAAGGCAGTGTCCTCTGCTTTCAGTGCAAGAGGCTCGGGTTAAAAACAGGGAGAGAAAGGCTCATCCAGATCGGTTTAGTGGGAGAATATCCGGCAAAATCTCCTCTCCAGCATGGAGTGCTGTGCTGCCCTCTGGAGAAGGAGCAGGAAATCTTTAGGCTATATATTTTATATATATATATAAACTCGTGGGAATTGTTATGTCACCGCGGGCACTGACTGTTGCTGCCTGCCCTGCAGGATGTTGGCTTCCAGAGTGTTCAGCCTGGTCGGGAGGAGATCCATCTCCACCTCCCTGTGCCTCAGGGCACATGGACACGGTGGGTCAGGGGGGGAATAAAGCACAGCCTGGAGGGGGGAGCACAGGAATCTGCCCTGGGTGAGGGGAGGGTGGGGATGGAGGGAGCCTGGGGAGGTGGCAGGAGGGACAATCATGGCATCATCCAGGTGGGGGAAAGCTGCAAGGTCACTGAGTCCCAGCTGTGCCCCATCCCCACCCAGAGCACCGAGTGCCAGCTCAGGAATTGCTGGGACACCTCCAGGGATGGGCACTGCAGCCCTCCCTGGGCACTTCCCATCCCTGACCCCCCTTTCCATGGGAAATTCCTGCTGCTGTCCGAGCTGAGCCTGCCCTGGCCCAGCCTGAGCTGTTCCCTCTGCTCCTGTCCCTGTCCCTGTTGCTGTCCCCTCCTGGCAGGAGCTGTGCAGAGCCAGGAGGGCCCCCCTGAGCCTCCTTTGCTCCCTCAGCTGCCCCAGGATCCCTGGCAGTGCCCAAGGCAGTCCTGGGACACTGAGAGCTGTCGCTGCCCGCGGCAGGGCCTGCAGGGGGACGGCCTTTAGGGCCCTTCCCATCCACCCCAAACCCTCCTGTAATGCCCCGTTTGTGCTGGTAGAGCACAAAAGGTCTCAAGTTCTGCATTTTCTGCATTGCTCCTGAGCCCTTCCACCCCTCCCTGCACCGCCGTGCTTGTGCCCTGCTGGGCTGGGACTGGGGACCCGTCTGAGCTGATTGTGACCCGTGTCCCTGTGTCCCTGTCCCCCTGTGTGTGTCCCCCTGTGTGTCACCATGTTCCTGTGTGTGTCCCTGTGTCCATCTCTTTGTCCCCGTGTGTGTCCCTGTGTGTGTCCCCATGTCCCTGTGGGTGACCTGTGTCCCTGTGTGTGTCCCTCTGTGTCACCCATGTCCTCGTGTGTGTGTGTGTGTCCCTGTGTCTCCATGTGTGTCCCTGTGTGTGTCCCATGTCCCTGTGTGTGTCACTCATGTCCCTGTGTGTCCCTTTGTGTCCCCGTTGGTGTCCCTGTGTGTGTCCCTGTGTGTGTGTCCCTCTGTGTCCCCATATCCCTGTGGGTGTCCCTGTGTCCATCCCTGTGTCCCTGTGTGTGTGTGTCCCTGTGTGTGTCCCTGTGTCCCTGTGTGTCTCTCTGTGTCCCCATGTCCCTGTGTCCATCCCTGTGTCCCTTTGTGTGTCCCTGTGTATGTCCCCATGTGTCACCCATGTCCCTGTGTGTCCCTCTGTGTGTTTCCATGTGTCACCCATGTCCCCGTGTGTGTCCCTGTGCGTCCCCATGTCCCCGTGGGTGTCCCTGTGTCCCTGTGTGTGTCCCCATGTCCCTGTGTGTGTCCCCATGTCCCCGTGGGTGTCCCTGTGTCCCTGTGTGTGTGTCCCTGTGTGTGTGTCTCTCTGTGTCCCCATGTCCCTGTGTCCATCCCTATGTCCATCCCTGTGTCCCTTTGTGTGTCCCTGTGTGTGTGTGTCCCTGTGTGTGTCCCCATGTCCCTGTGGGTGTCCCTGTGTCCCTGTGTGTGTCCCCATGTCCCTGTGTCCATCCCTATGTCCATCCCTGTGTCCCTGTGTGTGTCCCTGTGCGTGTGTCCCTGTGTGTGTCCCCATGTCCCTGTGTCCATCCCTGTGTCCCTGTGTGTGTCTCCATATCCCTGTGGGTGTCCCTGTGTCCATCCCTGTGTCCATCCCTGTGTCCCTGTGTGTGTGTCTCTCTGTGTCCCCATGTCCCTGTGTCCATCCCTGTGTCCCTTTCTGTGTCCCTGTGTATGTCCCCATGTGTCACCCATGTCCCCGTGTGTCCCTCTGTGTGTTTCCATGTGTCACCCATGTCCCCGTGTCCCCGTGTGTGTCACCCATGTGCGTCCCTGTCCCCCCGTGTGTCCCCCCGTGCGTCCCCGTGTCCCGCAGGCGTGGTGAAGGCCGAGGATTACACGCTGCCCGTGTACGTGGACCGGCGGGACGTGCCGCTGCCCGAGGTGGCGTTTGTGCGGGACCTGTCGGCGCAGCAGCGCGCGCTCAAGGAGAAGGAGAAGGCGTCCTGGAGCGCCCTGTCTGCCGAGGAGAAGGTGGAACGTACGTGGGGGGCTCTCGGGGACCCCGCGGCGCCCTGCCCATCTCCGTGCGTCCCGTTGGGCGCGGAGGGAGCCTGGGCATCTTCTCCTTCCGCCGCCAGGGAAATGGGCATCTCCTGGCGTTCGGGAAAGGAAAGTGCCAAAGTGCTTGGAGCAGAAAGGGATAACTCCGTGTGCCAGTACAGACTGGGGAATGCTGGGAAAGCAGCTTGCAGGGGGATGCTGGTGATTCTGTCAAACTTTATTATTCTATCAAACTTCTTTAATTTCACCTTGACCATTTTTAACCAAAATCTAAACGGAAATTTGAATAGAAATTTGTTGTTATTCTATGTATTATGAATATTACTATTCTATTATTATGCTCCAAGCCCTGTCCATCCTGGCCTTGGGCACTGTCAGGGATCCAGGGATCTCTGGGCAACCTGTGCCAGGGCCTGCCCACCCTCACAGGCAGGAATTCCTTCCCAAAATCCCATCTAAACCCCTCAACTCAAAGCCATTCCCTTTGTCCTGGCACTCCAGGCCCTTGTCAAGTCTTTAGACAGCTTTTTGTTCCAGGCCATGCTTGGAACAGCTCCTAATCCTTGTTTTTTTCCCTGTGTCTGTGAGCAGAACTGATCCATGGAGGAATTATCTTAATTATGATGGAACTCCTTCTTTGCTCCATGGTTTTTATTCCCAAGATCTTTGGTGCTGTTACAGAACATGCAATGCCCCTGCTGTGGCTTCTGTTCCATATCTGAGGTCACATTCAGCCATTCCTTCCTCTTCCAGAAACCAAATAATAATAATTAGATTTATTTCTTGATTCCCATCTATTTTCAACCAACCAGGAGAAAAATCCCTTCAGTACAACACCATGCCATTGTTAGTCCAGCTGGGTGAAGTGAGCCCCAAACACAAATGTGGATTTGATTGTTAATAACCACTGACCTTGGCATGAACCAAATTCCAGCTAATGAAGGCTCCCCATGGGTGTTTTGCAAATAAAATTGCCTCATCTTTTCTGTTTTCATGTTATGAAGGGAGAACCTGGTCTGGGAAAGGTTTAAAACTTTTTGAGGAATTGCTTCAGATTTTTTGTTGTTTTGGATTTTAAATTCCTGTGGATTTCAGGGCAGCTGAGCTCCAAACATTCCTGTTGGAATTATTGGTGCTAGGAAGCTTTGGGGCCAGTAACCACACTGGGAATTGGAGGGAAGGAAGGAGAATTCAGAGTTTTCCCCCTTTCAGGTCTACACTGTAACTTGTGCCCAACTTTAGGATAATCTGTAAAATGGAGACTAAAATTGATGTGGGGGTGAAAGAACTGATTTGCTTTGGTGTGTGCCAAGCCTAATTTAACATCCATCCCCTTTGGGCAGCCTCAGCCTTCGTTCACCTCCCTCTGCAGAGTTCTGGTCACCTGCAAACCCCAGGAAAAGTTAAAAGAGAGGATTTGATGTTTTTTCCCCAGTGTATCGGATAAAGTTCAACGAGTCCTACGCAGAGATGAAGAAAGGGACAAACGAGTGGAAAACCATCCTGGGGGGAATTCTGTTCTTCCTTGGGCTCACTGGAGTCATCCTCATCTGGCAGAAGAACTTCAGTAAGTAACTGTTCCATGGAGAGCAGGATCAGGAGATGCCTGATGGGAATTCTGTGGGGCCAGGATGGTTTGGGGAGCAGCCAGAACAGGGATTGCAGCAGGAGCTGTCTGTTAGTCCCTGAAAGCTCCATCCTGGAGCTGTCTCTTGTGGGGATGGAACAGAAATAATCAGGAAGCTGACTCAGAGAAATCTGGGAGCACAGGAAATGGAAGGGAGTGAGTGGTGAGATTGCTGATCCCAGAGCTTCCCCTCTTTTGCTGCCTTGGGTAGTGAACATTTGGGTTCCTGCCACGTTTGGCTGCCTTCCTAGCTAAGGATTCAACCTCCAGCTGCCAGCAGGCAGAGCAGCAGTTAAAGGAGCTGCTCCCTGCCTTGAGGCTCCCAAAAATAGGAGAGCAGGAAGCTGTTATCTTGGTGATGGAGGAAACCACTGGAGAATCCGTGTGGGAGTGTGGCTTGAGCTGGATGCTGCATGCAGGGAGTGGAGGTTTGAACAGATCACGGATTCACAGGTTTGGGTTGGAAGGGATTCTGAAGATGATCCCATTTCACCTCCATCCCTGGCCAGGGACACTTCCCACTGTCCCAGGTTTCTCCAAACCCCATCCAACCTGGCCTTGGACACTTGCAAGGATGAGGCAGCCACAGCTTCTCTGGACAACGAGTGGGATGGCTGCAGGGGGGGAAAAAGCCCTTTTATTAGCAAAACTGAGCCCAAAATTCCCAACTTGCTGATGTGGCATGAGGACATAACTCCATAACTAACTCCATGACTAACTAACTCCATAACTAACTCCATAACTCCATAACTAACTCCATAACTCCATAACTAACTCCATAACTCCATAACTCCATAACTAACTCCATAACTAACTCCATAACTCCATAACTAACTAACTTCATAACTAACTCCATAACTAACTCCATAACTCCATAACTCCATAACTAACTCCATAACTCCATAACTCCATAACTCCATAACTAACTCCATAACTCCATAACTAACTCCATAACTCCATAACTAACTCCATAACTAACTAACTCCATAACTAACTAACTTCATAACTAACTCCATAACTAACTCCATAACTCCATAATTCCATAATTCTCTCCTATCCTGCAGTGTACGGCCCTGTCCCTCACACCTTCTCTGACGAGTGGCTGTCAGCTCAGACCAAGAGGATGTTGGACATGAGGGTGAACCCCGTGCAGGGCATCACAGCCCAGTGGGATTTTGACAAGAACGAATGGAAGAAATAAAGCAACTCAGTGGAACCTGCTCTGCTTGAATATGAAATGATTCCATCACCCGTGTGTGACCTCGTTGCTTGTTGTACTGGAACACCCTCTCCACCTCCAGAAATGCTAATAAATGTCTGGTTAACTTGACAGCTGCCTGTTGCTGGTCTCTGCATGGGTTTCTTGGGGTGGGACATTGGGTTCCTGAACAAGATTTGCTGCCTGGATTAATGTTTTCAGGGCTAAGAAAGCTGCTGCCAAATTTCTCCCTTAGCTGAGCTGGTGTCTCCTGGACCCTGCGGGTTTTTAACAACTCTTAATCCCTGTTTTCCCAGTGTCTCTGTGAGCAGAGCTGATCCATGAAAGAATTTTCTGAATTACAATGGAGCTCCTTGTGTGCCCACACATGGGCATCCATGGTTTATATTCCCAAAATCTTTGGTCCCTCTGATCCCTGCCCTTCTGAAGCCTAAACCAAGCTTGGACTGAAGTTTGCTCTTTTCCTGATGGGACAGGAAACCATCAGGAAATTATTGATGTGGTTTAGGAGCTGTGCAGGGCTGTTGCTGCCCCTCTTTCCCTTCCACTCAGAAATTTGGGAAGGTTTTTTAAGGTGAGGTAACCTGGTGGGAATTAAGCAATGAGCTCCCCTTCCTACAGCTGAAAAATCTGTTAAGTGATAAATTTATTTCTGGGGTGCTGAGAAGGATGAGGGTGACAATCCCAGGCTGGTGATGGCTGGAATTCTGCTTTTCCCTGCTTTTTGCACTAAATTTATCTCTGAGGTGCTGAGAAGGATGAGGGTGACAATCCCAGGCTGGTGATGGCTGGAATTCTGCTTTTTTCCCTGCTTTTTGCACAGCTCCTGCTGTGGTACTGACCTGGGTGAGTGACATGGAGCTGCCAGGGTTTTGTGCCTGTAGAATTGATTTATTTTGGAGCAAATGGGGTTTGTGCCTGGAAAAATGATTTATTTTGGAGCAAATACTGGAATTTCAGTGCTGCTGGGTTAAGGCAGTTGTTCCTCCTGGGTCTGTCCTTCCCAAAAAGCTGTGGAACCCAGGGAGGCCAGGAGAGAAACCTGAGCCTTGCCATGATCCCAGATCTTTATTTCATCCTCCCCTTTGGGCCCCAGCCACTCTCTGCTCCCTTCCCTCCAGAGCAGCAGCAGGACGTGCTGGAGCAGCCTCAGGTGAGCTGAGTGTGCCAGGGCTCTGCTTGCTCCCCTCCTGGTGTGTTCCCCTTCCTCCTGCCCTGGGAGGGGGTCAGACCTCATCATCCTCACTGGGAATTTGGGGTGTTTGTTTGCAGGTAGCCTTGGAGACTGAGAAACCACCCAAATCCTGATCCTGGGGAGAGAAAACCCATGGGGACTGGAATGAGCAAGGTACAGGGGACAGTGGGATGGTGGCCAGCACGTTCTCTCCTTCTGCAGCCCATGGATGCCCTTCCCCGGTCCCTAAATACAGCTGTCTGCACCCTCCCCTTTCCCACAGCCCTTTGGAGTTCCAAGCACTTCAAGAGAATTAGGAAAACAAACAGGGATTTAAATCTGAGCTTTATACCCAGGGTGAAACCTCAGTGTGTGCAGGTGGCAGAAAAGTGACAGCTGGCATTAAATGTCATCCCTGGCGTGGTAAAACCTTGGCATTTTCATCCCCAGGGATAACAGGGAAAATCCCCCCTTCCCACCCTCGGGGTGTGCTCCAGCAATGGGGGAAGTGTGGTTTCAATGCTGCTTTTTCCTCCAGGGCTGGAGGAGGGGATCAATTTCTGTCGCTGTCCTTAAATAACCACTTGGAATGTGAGTCCTCCAGTTTAAAATTAGACTCTGGGACAACAACAGAGAGATCAGATCGGGGCAAACTCCCTCTGCATGGCTCTGATGTGGTTTAACACTGGGGATTCACCCCCTGTGAACTCAGCCTGACAGGCAAAGTGCCTTTTACAGCCCCCAAAGTGCCTTTCACAGCCCCCAAAGTGCCTTTTACAGCCCCCAAAATGCCTTTTACAGCCCCCAAAGTGCCTTTCACAGCCCCCAAAGTGCCTTTCACAGCCCCCAGTGCCACCAAACCCTTTGGGGAGCCCACGCTGTTGTTGTCAAGGGCTGGATTGGTGCAGACCCTTCTGTAGGATCCAATTTGGATTCCCATGACATGCAGGGCTCTGCATTCCCCTTCACAGTTTGTGCTGTGCTGAATCCAGGTGTTTGCACCCAGCAATGGGCTGGGGTTCAGCTGGATGTGACCCAGTGCTGCTGAAAACCCTAAAGCTCCTCAAACCAGGGTTCTTTGACTAGATGGGCACCAGCAAGTCCAGCTGATAACAGCTCTGTTTTTCTGTGCCTCTGGAAATGCTCTGGCAGGTTCTCACACCCCTTAAACACTCTCAGCTGTCCCTTTTCTCCTTCATAACCCTGCAGCAGCGAGTTGGAGACCAAATCTGCAGCCTTGACATCTCTTAAACTGCAATAAATAGAAATCCTGCTATAAATAGCATCCATCCATCCCCAGCTGGCAGACACAACCTTTGGAGCTCCAGAGGATCACATCCAAACTCCTCCCATGCTTGTGCTGAGTTGTTCCTGAGCTCTGCTCTCCTGAGGGGTTTGGGCTCAGCCTTTCCTGCTCATTTATGGGGATGATCCATGGATTTGGGTGCTTGGTTTGGCATGGCCTGGGCAGTTTGGTGCCAGGTGTCCATCCTGGAACCTGCTGGAGATCATGCCCACCACATCAGATGTACCACGTTCCTGGTGCCGTCTGAATTCTCTCTCTCCTTTTTGTCACCTCCCAGATTGTCACCGGCCTCTACCTGGGGAATATTCGTGGTGAGTGAATTCCCTGCCCCTCCCTGGTGCTGTGGGGTCCTTGGGCAGCTGGCAGGGCTGGAGGATTCCTCTCCTTGGCAACTCCATGTGCTCCCAACTGGGAACCTCAGCATCTTCCAGAGCTGCCCCAAATCCTCATCCCAATTTCCAGTGATGCCAGTCCAGCCCAGGAAAGGGATCTGTCCCCTGGGAGCTGTGTGTGATGGTGCTCACACATGTTGAGGGAAGAGATGAGGATCTGACTCCATGTTTCAGAAGGATTGATTTATTATTTTATGATATATATTACATTAAAACTATACTAAAAGAATAGAAGAAGAGGTTTCATTAGAAGGCTGGCTAAGAATAGAAAAAGAAAGAATGATAACAAAGGTTTGTGGCTCAGGCTCTGTGTCTGTGCCAGCTGACTGTGATTGGCCATTAATTACAAACATCTAACATAGACTAATCACCACAGATGCACCTGTTGCATTCCACAGCAGCAGATAACCATTGTTTACATTTTGTTCCTGAGGCCTCTCAGCTTCTCAGGAGGAAAAAATCCTAAGGAAGGGGTTTTTCATAAAACATACCTGTGACAGCTGTGCTCACCAACCATGTTGGAACCCCAGGAAATTCATGGCATATCTGAAACCTCCTCAACAGCAAGGACACAACAGCCTTGTCTGAGTTCTCAGGGTGATTTCTGATTTTAGGGACGGCTTTAGGAACCTGCTGAGCACCCAGTGCATCCCAGGGGTATCCAACCTCCTCCCTGCAGCATGTGGGATGAGGGGCAGGGCTGGAACGGGGATCAGGGGTCCCAGCAGGGCAGGTAATTCCCACGTGGCTCCCGTTTCCAGACTCAGAGGACCACGAGAACCTGCAGAGCAAGGGGGTGACCCACATCCTGTCCGTCCACAGCGGCGCCAAGCCCGTGCTGGAGGTGAGGGCCTGGCTGGGGACACCCGGGGCAGCAGGAGCTGGGAAGGGACACCCGGGGGCTCCTCCTGGCCTGGGGAGAAGAAACGCTGGGTTTGCACCGATTTAAACCAATTTACACCGATTTACACGGAGTTGCACCAATTTATACTGGTTTACACTGATTTACACCAATTTGTACTGATTTACACAGATTTACACCAATTTATACTGGTTTACAATTTGCGCCAATTGGCACCAGGCGATGCTGCCCAAAGGGGCTCAGTGATGGATGTGGGGAGGGGGCAGGGGGGTGTTTGGGTGGATTTTGGGGGGCAGTGGGGTTTTTGGGGGGCAGCAGGGTCCTTGGGTGGTTTTTGGGGTGCAGCGGGGTGCTTGGGGGGCAGCGGGGTTTTTGGGGGGCAGCAGGGTGTTTGGGTGTTTTTTGGGGGGCAGTGGAGTGTTTGGGTGGTTCTCTGGAGTGCAGCAGGGTGTTTGAGTGGTTTTTGGGGGGCAGTGGGGTTCTATGGGGTGTTTGGGTGTTTTTTGGGGGGCAGTGGAGTGTTTGGGTGGTTCTCTGGAGTGCAGCAGGGTGTTTGAGTGGTTTTTGGGGGGCAGTGGGGTGTTTGTGTGGTTTTTGGGGGACACCGGGATTCTTGGGTGGTTTTTGGGGGGGCAGTGTGGTTTTTGGGGCGCACTGGGGTGTTTGGGTGGTTTTGGGGCCAGGCAGCACCCGCAGCGCTGCGGGGCCGTGCCCGGAGGGTGCCCGGTGCCCCTCGGGTCCCCACGAGAGGGCGGCGGCGCCCCGCGAATGGAGCCCCGGCTGGGAGGGGACACGGCGGGACCGCAGCCGGAGCTGGCATCGGTGTGCCCTGCCCGGTGTGCCCTGCCCGGTGTGCCCTGCTCGGAGTCCCCGCTCTGTGTCCCTACTCGGTGTCCCCGGCTCCGTGTCCTTGCTCGGTGTCCCCTGCATGGTGTGCCTTGCCCGTTGTCCCCTGCTCGGTGTCCCCTGCTCGGTGTCCCCGCTCCTCCGGGCTCGCTGCGGGATGCTGGCTGGGGAAACTGAGGCAGGAGGGAGCTGGGCTGGTGGCAGAGCGGTGGGACGGGTCTCTCCTGCACAAATCCTGCCCCGATGGTTCCAAGTGTGAGGAGCAGCTGCAGGTTCGGCTCCCAGAGGAGTGAGGGGCACGGCCATGGGGTGCTGGGGACCTGCTGGGGGACAGGGACACCTTGCACCATCCCAGGGTGCTGCAGCTCCAATGCCCAGCCTGGCCTTGGGCACTGCCAGGGATCCAGGGGCAGCCACAGCTGCTCTGGGCACCTCCCCACCCTGCCAGGGAACAATTCCTATTCCCAATATCCCATCCATGCCTGCCCTGTGGCAGTGGGAGCCATTCCCTGTGTCCTGTCCCTCCATCCCTGTCCCCAGTCCCTCTCCAGCTCTCCTGGAGCCCCTTGAGGGGCTCTGAGCTCTCCCTGGAGCTTCTCCTGTCCAGGTGAGCCCCCCCAGGTGTCCCAGCCTGGCTCCAGAGCAGATTTTTCCCAGCTTTTGGAGCAGCTCCCTGGCTCTCTCCAGCAGCTCCACATCCTCCTGGTGCTGGGGGTGCTTCACCCCAGTGTTGGGGTGCTGCAGAAAGGGAACGGGACCACCAGGACCCCTCATCCTTTTGGGATCCCCAGCAAAACCCGGGCCCTTTCTCCTGCTGAGGCCTTGACTACTGGGAGTGGGACAGAGCCCAGGGAAGGACAAACGGACCGGGCCTGGGGCTGGTGAGCGTGGGGCTGGGCCAGACGGGGAGAAAAGCACACAGAGCGCTTACAACAGAGAGCAAAGCGCTTGGAGCACTTACACTATGGAGCAAAGCACACAAAGCACTTACACCACGGAGCAAAGCACACGGAGAGCTTACAACGGAGAGCAAAGTGCATGGGGTGCTTACAACACAGAGCAAAGCGCTCAGAGCACTTACACCACGGAGCAAAGCGTACAGAGTGCTTACCCCATGGAGCAAAGCGCACGCAGCACTTACACCATGGAGCAAAGTGCTTGGAGCGCTTACACCATGGAGCAAAGCACTCAGAGCACTTACACCATGGAGCAAAGCGCTCAGAATGCTTACACTATGGAGCAAAGTGCATGGAGCACTTACACTACGGAGCAGAGCACACGCAGCCCTTACACCATGGAGCAAAGCGCACACAGCACTTACACCATGGAGCAAAGTGCTCAGAATGTTTACACCATGGAGCAAACAGCACGCAGCCCTTACACAACGAAGCAAAGCATACAGAGTGCTTATCCCATGGAGCAAAGCGCACACAGCCCTTACACCACGGAGCAGAGCGCACACAGCGCTTACACCATGGAGCAAAGCACAGGGTGCTTACACCAGGGAGCAAAGCACATGCAGCCCTTATACCACGGAGCAAAGCTCTCAGAATGCTTACAATGGGGAACAAAGTGCACACAGCACTTACACCACGGAGCAGAGCGCATGCAGCCCTTACACCATGGAGCAGAGCGCACGCAGCCCTTACACCATGGAGCCAAGTGCTCAGAGTGCTTACACCATGGAGCAAAGCGCACACAGCCCTTACACCATGGAGCAAATCACTCAGAATGCTTACAGTGGGGAACAAAGTGCTCGCAGCTCTTACATAATGGAGCAAAGTGTATGCAGCCCTTACACCACAGAGCAAAGCACTCAGAATGCTTACACCATGGAACAAAGAGCCCGCAGCCCTTACACCACGGAGCAGAGCACACACAGCGCTTACACCACGGAGCAGAGCACACACAGCGCTTACACCACGGAGCAGAGTGCACACAGCGCTTACACCACGGAGCAGAGCGCACACAGCGCTTACACCACGGAGCAGAGTGCACACAGCGCTTACACCACGGAGCAGAGCGCTCAGAATGCTTACACCACGGAGCAGAGCGCTCAGAATGCTTACACCATGGAGCAGAGCGCTCAGAATGCTTACACCATGGAGCAGAGCGCACACAGCGCTTACACCACGGAGCAGAGCGCTCAGAATGCTTACACCATGGAGCAGAGCGCACACAGCGCTTACACCATGGAGCAGAGCGCTCAGAATGCTTACACCATGGAGCAGAGCGCACACAGCGCTTACACCATGGAGCAGAGCGCACACAGTGCTTACACCATGGAGCAGAGCGCACACAGCGCTTACACCATGGAGCAGAGTGCTCAGAATGCTTACACCACGGAGCAGAGTGCACACAGCGCTTAGACCACAGAGCAGAGCGCACACAGTGCTTACACCACGGAGCAGAGTGCACACAGCCCTTACACCACGGAGCAGAGCGCACACAGCGCTTACACCACGGAGCAGAGCGCACACAGCGCTTACACCACGGAGCAGAGCGCTCAGAATGCTTACACCACGGAGCAGAGCACTCAGAATGCTTACACCATGGAGCAGAGCGCACACAGTGCTTACACCATGGAGCAGAGCGCACACAGCGCTTACACCACGGAGCAGAGCCCGCGGAGGGGAAGCGGAAGGCCCGGGGGGGTTTTGCAATGTGTCAATCACGGCCCCAGCGGTGACCGCAAACCCCAGCGCTGCTACCATGGTGGGATGGGGATGGGGACGGGGACAGGGATGGGGACAGGGACACCCAGCCCCAGGAGCAGCCCTGGGGTTCATCCTGGCCTAGGGCTGCGGGTTGAGTTTTGGGGTGGGTCAAAATCCTTTTGGCTTCTCCACTATGGATTTGGTGCCTCTTCCCAGCCTGGGGACACGTTGGGATGCACCAGGCGTGGAGCTGTGGGTGGAAATCCTGTGGGTCACCCCAGCACAGAATTACCCCTGTGCCCATTCCTGCTCTGCCCCCTCCTTCCTTAAATAATCCAAATTTTCAGCCTCCTGGGCAGGAGGGTGGTCCAGGTGAAGCTGATGGAGATGGGGCAATCCCTGGCGCTCTGGCTGCAGGATTTCCCCCTATATTTCGCTAAGAAAGGATTTAAAAAGCCACCCCAACCCCCAGATGAAAAAGATCTAAATTTAGCCCCAAGCAGGGAGGATCGAGGAAGCGATGTTTTAAGGGGAGGAAAGTAATCTGACCCAGGCCAGCAGGCAGCAGATGATTTACGGGGTATTAAAAGGACAGGGAGGAAATAACTCATTGATGAGAGTGGCTTTGTCAGTGCACGTCTTCCTGGTGGAGTTTGGGGCTCCCTGGCTCCGTTTTGGGGGGCTCCTGAATATCTGAGTTGTCCCCCCAGCCTGGCCTGTGCTGTGGGATTGAGAGGAAATCAGTGGGGTGGGATGGATGCACTCATCCATTGCAGTGGAGCAAACCCCAAAGTGCTTTTCAGCTTTATCTCCCCTCAAGGTCAACTGAGGAAGGAAAAAAAAGAGAGAGGAATGGAGGATTTTGTGATTCTTGGAGGTGTTTCATGACTGTTTTGTTTTGTATTGCAGGACATGACCTATCTGTGTATCCCAGCCTCGGATTCATCCAGTCAAAACCTGTAAGTGATTTCTCATCCTTTTTCCTGTTGGTCAATAAAAGCTCAGGTTGTGCAGGATGAAGGTTTAGTCCATTCATGCTGTGAAATTTCTCATAATCCCCGAGCTTCCCAGAAGCTGGGGTTCATTTTTGTGTGGTAAATAACATTTTAGGGCTTAAAATCCATTTTTAATGTGTGCTTGCAGTCAGGAAATGTGATTTTTTTGTCAAGTTTCAGAGCTATTCCACTGGGCAGGATTGAAAGCTGGAGTGTTAGAAAGATGATTTGTGTCAGTACTCAGGGCATTTTTTTTTTTAAGAGAAATTTATTAAAATATAAATTATTTTTGCCATTTAAAGCAATGACCCATGCTCATAACTCTTGGAATGCTGCTTGGGAGATGAAGCTGCTGAGAAGAGCTGGGATGAATTCCCAGGATTTTTTGGGATGCTGCTGCTTTGGGTGATGAGCACTAATAAATCATCAATTTCCACCAATAAATCATCAATTTGCACCAGCAAATTGGCAAATCCAGGGGATTTTCCCTCCAATCAAACCCTAAACAGCATCAAAACTTAAATTCCAAGGGAGGTGCTGTTTTTTCCAGCATCCTTGGCAGCAGCCGTGCCTGGGGGTGGTGGAATCCTGCTTGCTCATGCTCTGGCTGAGCGGAAAGAGAAGCTTTACAAGAAAACCCTGCCTCAGCAAGAACTGGGAGTTTTTGGTTGTTATTTTTTCCCCCTTCGCTCATTTCTTTGCGCTCGTGGCGTGTCTACGAAAGGGAAAAAAAATATTTTAAAAAAAGGGGAAAAAAAAAAAAAAAGAAGATAAGGCTGCCTGCAGGAAGGAAGAGTTATTCAAGAAACTATTTTCTGCTTGTCAGTTTATGCCTTGGATTTCACAATCCTGGTGAACTTTGTGTGCTGCTTAGTGTGATTGGGGGGCTCAGCACTAATTCCACTGCCTGATCCCACGCTTGGAAAAGCACAGGCAGAGCTTTCCCTGTGGGAAAAACACCCGTGGAGGTGAGGATGGATGGAGGGGATAAATCCTTTGGGATATGGGACAGGGATGGAGGCATGAGCATGGTGTCCTTGCAAGCAGAGAAAGTCCCTGCTGGTCCTGCCAAGGGGCTGGAGGGGAGCACTGGGATCTGGAGAGTTTGGAGCTCAATGGGCAGCACCTGCAGGCCCTGGGGGATGTTGTGTGCTCTGTGAAGAGCAGCAGGACAAGCAGGGAAATCCCCTGGGATGAGATTTTGATGCCCTGGGAAGGCTGAGCTGGAACAGAGGCTGGACAGAGCTACAGAATAAAGCAGGGATTTATTGAAAGGATCTCCTCAATGGATCCACCCTGGGCAGCACAAGAGCCCAGCCAGAGCTGCACCCAAAATGAACCAAAATGGTCCCAAAAAGAACCCAAGGTGAACCAAAATGGCCCCAAAATGAACCCAAGATGAACCAAAATGGCCCCAAAATGAGCCCAAGATGAACCAAAATGAACCCAAAATGAACCCAAGGTGAACCAAAATGGCCCCAAAATGAACCCAAGGTGAACCAAACTGGTCCAAAAATGAGCCCAAGATGAACCAAAATGGTCCCAAAATGAACCCAAGATGAACCAAAATGGTCCTAAAATGAAGCCAAGATGAACCAAAATGGCCCCAAAATGAACCCACGGTGAATCAAACTGGTCCCAAAATGAACCCAAGATGAACCAAAATGGTCCTAAAATGAACCCAAGATGAACCAAAATGGCCCCAAAATGAACCTAAGATGAACCAAAATGGCCCCAAAATGAGCCCAAGATGAACCAAAATGAATCCAAAATGAACCCAAGGTGAACCAAACTGGTCCCAAAATGAACCCAAGGTGAACCAAAATGGTCCCAAAATGAACCCAAGATGAACCAAAATGGCCCCAAAATGAACCCAGGATGAACCAAAATGGCCCCAAAATGCTCGAGCGCTCCCGGGGTCTCTCCCTGGGATCAGCTCTGCTCCATTTGCACCTTGCAGTTCATTGTCCCATTGCAGCTTTAGCCCCTGCAGTCCCACCCTGCTTGTTTTTCTCTCTCCAGCCCACGGTGTTTGTGCTCTGGGGCTGAGATTTGGATCATTTGTCCTTGGTGCCCAGCTGGAGCAGGAATTGTTTTGTGTCCCTGCTCTGTGCACAGAGCTCAGCATCCCCTGATGTGAGCCCAGACCCACACACTAAAGCAGCACAGAATGTGAAAAACAGAAAAGTTTAACTGTGAGGCATCGCTTTGGGCAGGGAAAACCCTCCCAGATGGTGATGCTCCATTTGCTGGATCATCCTTGGCCTGACATCTCCTTCCAGGAATGAGAGGCTCAGTATTTTTAGCTGCTCACAATGTCAGACCCTCCCTCACCTCCCCTCCTGTTCCTGGGGAGCAGAACCCCCCTGCAATTCCTGAATAAATTCATTTTGGCTGCTCAGACAGCACCGAGCCGGGCACTGCAGGGCAGGGTGAAGAACAAACACCCTCCCCATGGGCCAGCAGGGATGGAGGAGCTCCTGGAGGGCTCCCAGAGGGACAGCAGCTCCCTTGGCAGTGGGAATGACTGCGGGAGGTCAAGCTTTGGCTTCTGAGAAATCAGGAAGGCAGCGAGGGCTCACGCCCGCCCCGTCACGCGCAGCGGAGGAAGTCCAGCATTGTGCAGGGGGTCTGCCAAAATCCACTCTTCTAAGTGGAATTTTTTTGTTTTCTTTTTTTTGTTAAGGTTGGGATTAAATGTGTGGCATGGTATTTTTTTTTTTTAATTTAGATGTTTATTGGTTTTTATTTAAATTATTTTTTTTTGAGAAGGCTGGGATTAAATATGTGAGATGGTATTTTTTATTTTGATTTAGATGCTTATTGGTTTTTATTTATATTACAGGGGTTTTTTTGTTAAGGTTGGGCTAAATGTATGACATGTTATTTTTTGTTTGGGTTTAGGTGTTCATTGGTTTTTATTTATATTACAGATTATTTTATTTATATTATTTATATTACAGGTTACTTTATTTATATTACAGATATTTCACAGATTGTGAGTTTTATAGTGCTTTAATAAGTTAAAAATGGAGTTGTATCTCCCTATTTTTATAAGATTTTTTAAGCATAAACTGTTTAATTAAGAAATGATACTTAAATTATTTATATTTTTAACTTAATAGCTATTTTATAAGTAATTTTTAATGTAATAACTAATTTTTAACTTAATAACTAATTTTTAACTTGATAACTTAATACTTAAAAACTATTTTTTAACTTAATGACTATTTTTTAACTTAACGACTTAATAACTGTTTTTTAACTTAATAGCTAATTTCTAACTTGATAACTTAATACTTAAAAACTATTTTTTAACTTAATAACTAATTTTTAACTTAACGACTTAATAACTGTTTTTTAACTTAATAGCTAATTTTTCACTTGATAACTTAATACTTAAAAACTATTTTTTAACTTAATGACTATTTTTTAACTTAACGACTTAATAACTGTTTTTTAACTTAATAGCTAATTTTTCACTTGATAACTTAATACTTAATAACTATCATTTAACTTAATGACTATTTTTTAACTTAATAACTAATTTTTAGCTTAATAACTTAATAACTATTTTTTAACTTATAACCAATTTTTAACTTAACAATTTAATACCTGCTTAATACCTGTTTTTTAACTTAATAACTGAGATAATACCTATTTTTTAACTTAATAACTAATTTTTAACTTAATAACTTAATAGCTAATTTTTAACTTAATAACTTAATACTTGACTAATTTTTAACTTAATAACTTTGTGAAGAGAGCTCACCATCCCCTAGTATGAAGCTCAGACCCACCCACTAAAGCAGCACAGAACCTGAAAGACAGAAAAGCTCAAACCTGAGGCATCACCTTCAGCTGGCAGAGGAAGGATCGCTGCTCCCACCCACGCTGGTGGCCCCGGGGTGGCGGAAAACCCTTGGGAGTGACAGTGCTGGTGTTTGCAAGGTGCCTGCAGGGACAGGCAGCCCTTCCCTCCTCACCTCTGCCTCTCTCCCTGCAGGCTGCAGCACTTCAAGGAGAGCATCCAGTTCATCCACGAGTGCCGGCTCGCAGGGGGAGGCTGCCTGGTGCACTGGTGAGAGCAGCTGGGAGCCCTCAGAGCCCAGCCAGACTCTGGGTGCTGGGGATGGTGCCCTGGGAAGGCTGAGCTGGAACAGAGGCTGGGCAGAGTTACAGAATAAAGCAGGGATTTATTGAAAGGATCTCCTCAATGGATCCACTTTGGGCAGCACAAGAGCCCAGCCAGGGCTGTACCCAAGGTGAACCAAAATGGTCCCAAAATGAACCCAAAATGGTCCCAAAATGAACCCAAGATGAACCAAAATGATCATCCCAAAATGAACCCAAGATGAACCAAAATGGTCCCAAAATGAACCCAAAATGGTCCCAAAATGAACCCAAGATGAACCAAAATGATCATCCCAAAATGAACCCAAGATGAACCAAAATGGTCCCAAAATGAACCCAAAATGGTCCCAAAATGAACCCAAGATGAACCAAAATGGCCCCAAAATGAACCCAAGATGAACCAAAATGGTCCCAAAATGACCCCAAAATGGTCCCAAAATGAACCAAAATGATCATCCCAAAATGAACCCAAGATGAACCAAAATGGTCCCAAAATGAACCCAAAATGGTCCCAAAATGAACCCAAGATGAACCAAAATGATCATCCCAAAATGAACCCAAGATGAACCAAAATGGTCCCAAAATGAACCCAAAATGGTCCCAAAATGAACCCAAGATGAACCAAAATGATCATCCCAAAATGAACCCAAGATGAACCAAAATGGTCCCAAAATGAACCCAAAATGGTCCCAAAATGAACCCAAGATGAACCAAAATGATCATCCCAAAATGAACCCACGGTGAACCAAAATGGTCCCAAAATGAACCCAAGATGAACCAAAATGGTCCCAAAATGAACCCAGGATGAACCAAAATGGCCCCAAAATGCTCGAGCGCTCCCGGGGTCTCTCCCTGGGATCAGCTCTGCTCCATTTGCACCTTGCAGTTCATTGTCCCATTGCAGCTTTAGCCCCTGCAGTCCCACCCTGCTTGTTTTTCTCTCTCCAGCCCACGGTGTTTGTGCTCTGGGGCTGAGATTTGGATCATTTGTCCTTGGTGCCCAGCTGGAGCAGGAATTGTTTTGTGTCCCTGCTCTGTGCCCTGATGTGAGCCCAGACCCACACACTAAAGCAGCACAGAATGGGAAAAATACAAAAGCCAAAACCTGAGGCATCAGGCACGGGCTCCCAAAAAGTGTCCTTGGGTGTTGAACATCACTGACCCCCTGAGCATCCAAAATGTGTCTTGAGGAGGGGACAGGCAGGTGACAGCAGCAGTGAGAGTGCCAGGAGAGCTCCTCATCCCCTCCAGCCCACATCCCAGGGGGATCTGCATCCCAGGGGTGATTCCTGCGGGATCCCCTCCCTAACGGGCTCCTCCCGGCCCAGCCTGGCCGGGGTGTCCCGCAGCAGCACCCTGCTGGTGGCATACCTGATGACAGTGACAGAGCTGGGCTGGCAGAGCTGCCTGGCTGCCACCAGGGCCGTCCGCTCCTACGCCAGCCCCAACCCTGGCTTCCAGCAGCAGCTGCAGGAGTACGAGAGCACCCTGCTCCACGAGGTGAGGCACCCTCGGGGGGTTTTGGAGGGGTTTGCAACCAGGCACGGCTCCTCTGCATGCAGCTCTTTGCCCCAGTTGGATTTGGGGATGTCGTCTATCTCCTGAGGTTTTGGGGATTTGTGTGCAAAAACAAAAAGAAATTTTAAAAACAAAATTGCCTTGATAATGTGTGAGTGCGCTTTAGAAAAACCCTAAACTTGAAAACCCCAGACTTAAAAACCCCAAACTTAAAACCCTTGGGTACATCTTGGAGGGGTAAACCCCAAACTTGAAATCCTTGGGTGCTTTGGAGGGGTTTGCAACCAGGCACAGCTCCTCTGCATGCAGCTGTTTGCCCCAGCTGGATTTGGGGATGTCATTCATCACCTGAGGATTTGGGGGCTGTGTGCAAAAACAAATTAAAAATTGCCTTGATATTGTGTGAGTGCACTTAAAAAAGTTCTTAACCCAAATTTAAAAACCCCAAACCCCAGACTTGAAAACCCCAAATTTGAAACCCTTGGGTACATTTTGGAGGGGTTTGCAACCAGGCACGGCTCCTCTGCATGCAGCTCTTTGCCCCAGCTGGATTTGAAGATGTCATTTTTCACCTGAGGATTTGGGGGTTTGTGTGCAAAAACAAACAGAAATTTTAAAAAATTGCCTTTGTATTGTGTGAGTGCACTTTAAAAAGCTCTTTAAACCCCTAAACTTAAAAACCTCAAACTAAAAAACCCCAAACTAAAAAACCCCAAACTTGAAACCTTTGTGTACATTTTGGAGGGGTAAACTCCAAACTTGAAAACCCCAAACTTAAAAACCCCAAACTTGAAAGCCCCAAACTTGAAACTCTTGGATGCTTTTGGAGGGGTTTGCAACCAGGCACGGCTCCTCTGCATGCAGCTCTTTGCCCCAGCTGGATTTGGGGGTTGTGTGCAAAAACAAACAGAAATTTTAAGAAATTGCCTTGGTATTGTGTGAGTGCACTTTAAAAAGCCCTTAAAAACCCCAAACTTGTTTTCTGGCGTTGGGATGCAGCAGGAAGGATGGGAGAGCAGTTTGTCCCTTGGGAAGCTCAGGAAGGAGCTGGGAATGCAGCAGGGAGAGGAGGAGTGGGAGGGGAGGAAGGCTCTCGTGAGGAGTTTTGGGATGTCTGGGCACCCTCTGCCACAAGAGCCCTGCTCTAGGGGCAGGTGGAAGGCAGGAGAGGAGAAATCTCCCATTTTCTCCCCAACATGAGGTTTTGGGAGAGCAGGAGCTGAGTCTGGCTGGGTCCCAGCACGGAAGGGAGGATGGAGCAGAGCCCAGCTGCATTCCAGGGAGAGCACTCAGTGCAGGGGTCAGGGCTGCACGTTTGACCTGGAAAGCCTTCGAAAGCAGAGGGAAAAACCTTCAAACGCAAAGGAAAAAATAAACTTAAAAAGCAGAGGGAAAACCTTAAAAAGCAAAGGGAAAAAACCTTAAAAAGGAAAGACCTTAAAAAGCAAAGGAAAAAACCTTAAAAAGCAAAGAGAAAAACCTTAAAAAGCAAAGTGAGAGACCTTAAAAGGGAAAGACCTTAAAAAGCAAAGGGGAAATCCTTAAAAAGCAAAGGAAAAAAACCTTAAAAAGCAAAGGGAAAGACCTTAAAAAGCAAAGGAAAAAAAAAAACAACTTAAAAAGCAGAGAGAAAAACCTTAAAAAGCAAAGGAAAACAAAACTTAAAAAGCAGAAAGAAAAACCTTAAAAAGCAAAGGAAAAGAAAACCTTAAAAAGCAGAGAGAAAAACCTTAAAAAGCAAAGGGGAAAACCTTAAAAAGCAGAGGGAAAGACCTTAAAAAGCAAAATAAAAGGATTTTAAAGCACAGCTCCCACCTGGCTCTGTGGCTGCCTCCAGCCTCCCACTCTGGACTCTGCTCCTTCACCCATCCCAAACCTCCCATGGGGCACAGACAGCTCTGCAAGGGAAGGGAAACCCTGGAAATGATGTGTGCAAGGGGTGTCACAGCTCCCGTCACCCCTAAATCCATGGGAATCCCTTGGGGTATTCCCATGGCAAAGAGGGGATCCCTGTGCTCCCCTTGGGGGGGTTCCCATGGCAAACAGGGGGTCCTTGGGGGGGTTCCCAAGGCAAACAGGGGATACCTGGGGGGATTCCCATGGCAAATAGGGGGTCCCCCTGAGCTTTTGGGGGTGTTCCCATGGCAAACAGGGGGTCCTTGTGCTCCCCCTGAGGCCCTACAGGAGGGATTCCCCAGGCAAACAGGGGGTCCCTGTGGCAAACAGGGGGTCCCTGGGGGGGTTCCTATGGCAAATAGGGGGTCCCTGTGGCAAACAGGGGGTTCCTCTGCTCCCCCTGAGTCCCTGGGGGGGTTCCCATGGCAAACAGGAGGTCGCTGTTGTCCCTCTGAGCTCTTTGGGGATTCCCATGGCAAACAAGGGGTCCCTGTGGCAAACAGGGGGTCCCTGGGGGGGTTCCCATGGCAAACAGGGGGTCCCTGTTGTCCCCCTGAGCCCTTGGGGGATTCCTGTCCTGGCAGGAGGGAGCAGGGACAGCCAGTGACACTGTCCCCAAGGCCAGGTTCCTGTGGCACTGTCCCCAAGGCCAAGTTCCGGTGACACTGTCCCCAAGGCCAGCCCTGTCCTCGGGTGCTGTCACACGGGGGATGTGGCCCTGCCCTGTTGTCGCCACTGCCAGAAACGCCCCTGGAGGAGGCTGGCAGATGCTCCAGGGCATTACAAACCACCCCCGGTGCTGGGGATCCCCTGCAGGGCTTCCCCTGGCAGGGCCAGCTCTGCCCAGCCCTTCCCACAGGCCTGGGCTGGGCCGTGCTGGGCCTCCCTCCATCCCAGCCATTCCTCCTGCTCCCAAAACCCACCCTGGACACCGCAATCTCCTCCTTTTCCCTTCCAAGCTGCTTTCCCCGCCACCTCACAGCTTTGCCAGTGGCTTTGCAGCCCTTTCCCTGGAGCACAACCGAGGGTGGAGGTGCTGGGACGTGTTTTCCTGTCTGTGGGATTTAGCAAGAGCTGCCTTTTCCTTGAAACTCCCACTCGTGTGTGATGTCAGCCCTGGAATGGCCCTGGTGGGTGGGAAACCTCAATCCTGGCTGGCTCAAACCTGTGAGGAACATCCTGGACCTTCTGGGGACCCTCTGGGGCTGTGGTGCCTCAGTTTCCTTCGCTCCAGGGAGCTCAGATGGGAGGAGGGAATGGGGAAGATGCTCCAGCCCCACTGCTGTGGTTTCAGGCTGGGAGGAGGAGGAGGAAGAGGAAGAGGAGGAGGAGTGTGATGCTGTTCACAGGGGTTTTTGGATGAGGGGAGAGACGAGCATCTGACTCCATGTTTCAGAAGGCTTGATTTATTATTTTATGATATATATTATATTAAAACTATACTAAAAGAATAGAAGAAAAGGTTTCATCAGAAGGCTGGCTAAGAATAGCATAGGAAAGAATGATAACAAAGGCTTGTGGCTCGGGCCCTGTGTCCAAACCAGCTGACTGCGATTGGCCATTAATTACAAACAACCACATGAGACCAATCACAGATGCACCTGTTGCATTCCACAGCAGCAGATAATCATTGCCCACACTCCGTTCCTGAGGCCTCTCAGCTTCTCAGGAGGAAAAAACCTTAAGGAAAGGATTTTTCATGAAAAGATATCTGTGACAAGTGGGGTGAGAAGTTCCCCACAACCTCCCGAGGTGCTCTGACATCAAACCTGCCCCACCTTGTCAGGACCAACTGCTTGAGGGGGGAAAAACCAGCTTTGGGAATAATTCCTTACAGGAATTCTGGCACATGAGGAGCAGCAGCAGCTTCTTGGCAAGGAGGAGTAAATAAAGCTGCTGTCCCAGCTGCAGGCAGTGTGGGAAGCTGAGGGTGCTGCCAGCTCTGGGCTGGGGATGTGGGGAGTGCTGGGATGGGGCATCCACTGCATCTGTGGGGACATCCATCCACTGACTTCCTTTTCTAACCCTACCCATCATCCTAGTGCTGGGATGGGGGTTCCACTGCATCTGTGGGGACATCCATCCACACTGACTCCCTTTTCTAACCCTACTCATCATCCTGCTGCTGCTCTTGGTCCCTTCATTCCTTCTTCATCCCTCCAGCCTGAGTGTGAGCTCCTGTAGGATGGGACCTTCCTGCATGCCTGGGGATGTGGGGGTGCTGGGATGGGGCATCCACTGCATCTGTGGGGACATCCATCCACACTGATTTCCTTTCCTAACCCTACCCATCATCCTGCTGCTGCTCTTGGTCCCTTCAATCCTTCTTCTTCCCTCCAGCCTGAGTGTGAGCTCCCATGGGATTGGGACCTTCCTGCATGGAGGGTGTGCTGGGGATGTGGGGAGTGCTGGGATGGGGATTCCACTGCATCTGTGGGGAGATTCATCTACACTGGCTTCCTTTTCTAACCCTACCCATCATCCTGCTGCTGCTCTTGGTCCCTTCCTTCCTTCTTCATCCCTCCATCCTGTGGGATGGGACCCTCCTGCATGCTGGCTGTGCTGGGACGGGGCATCCACTGCATCTGTGGGGTTCTGAGTGTGAGCTCCCATAGGATTGGGACTTTCCTGCATGCTTGCTGTGCCTGGGGTGCTGCAGGAATTGCTTTGCTCGCTGCTTTCCCCCTGCTCTCTCTCTCTCTCTGGGGTTTCTCACCTTTCCAGCTCGCCCTGGAACCTCTCGTGCCTCTTTTCCCGGCAGTACCGCGCCTGGATCCGCCGGGAGTACGGCAGGAACCCCTTCCAGGACCAGGAGGAGCTGCAGCGCCTGCTGGGGCAGCAGCCTGGGGACAGGGATTGATCCTGGCTCTCCTCCTCAGCTCCCACCTTGTCCCCTCCGTGCCGTGCAGGTGGCACCGCTGGTGGCACTGACGGTGGCAGCAGGTGGATGAGCAGATAAAGCAGCCAGGCTGTTCCTGGGGCTTGGAAAATTCAGTTTTCCCTTTGCCAAGCGCCTGCAGGGATTGGTGTGTAGGGCACAAAGCTGCCAGCAGCAGGGTGGAGCAGGGGACAGGAGCACAGAGCCCCTGGCAGCTGCCAGCTCCATGGATGGGGGGCTCTTGGGATCTCTGCTGGTCACAGTGACCCCCAAGATGTGTTAGAAAATCTCTTTTCCCAGCCTGGCAGTTTCTTTCTTTCTTCCTTTCTTTTCTTTTCTTTCCTTTCTTTTCTTCAGTTCTTGTTCTCAAGGTTGTTTATTGTTTCTTATCTATAAAATTTTTTCTCCTGTCCAGCCGAGACTGTCAGAGACTCTCTGCCTCCCCCAGGAGCAGTGTTATCTTTTTATACTAAAAACTATGTGTACAATATTTACAATTACTTCCCAATCACCTATGTTAGACAGTGAGCTTCTACTCTAAACCAATATAAAAGTGCCAACATCAGAGCAGAAGATGGAGGCCAAGAAGAAGAAGAACATACCCAGATTCCTCCATCTTGCCCCTTGAACTCTCATTGTAAAAATCTCAAAAATCTATTTTTCACCCTCTGATAAATTCACTATCATTCTACTTAAACTTTTGTGGCTTGTAATCCTTCGTATAAAGGTTGGTGATTGTTTTTTTTCAGGGGTTAGATCAAAGGCACAGGGGTCTTGGGCTCTGGGGCTTTCCTTATCCCAGCCCCAGGAGTAAGGGGAAAGGAAAACCCAAATTTACCTTTTTTCTGACATTTTCCTTTTCCCAACCTCAGGGATAAGGGGAAAAGTGAATCCAAATTTACCTTTTATCTGGAATTTTCTTTATCCCAACCCCAGGGATAAAGGGAAAGGAAAACCCAAATTTACCTTTAATCTGGCATTTTCCTTATGCCAACCCCAGGGATGAGGGGAAAGGTAAACCCAAATTTAGCTTTTACCTGGCATTTTCCTTACCCCAACCCCAGGAAAAAGGGGAAAGGAAAATCCAAATTTAGCTTTTATCTGGCATTTTCCTTATGCCACCCCCAGGGATAAGGGGAAATCCAGCAGTGCCTGTCCCACTGCCTCCATCCCTGCAGCCAGAGTGGGTTTGGGATTTCCCTGAGCCCCTCTGAATGTCCCGGCTTGCCAAAGAAACCAAAAGCTTGGTTGGATTCACTCATCCCATGGACCAATTTAACTCTGTGCCTCTCCAAAAGCCTTTTTGGTACCTAAACCATGTGGCCATGTCCAGTTTTTCATCCCAAACTCAGATTGTGCTTTTCCAGAGCTTTTTTTTGGCAGGAATTCCCTCATCTCCCTTACAATCCATCCCATCCCATCCCATGGATTCAGCCCTTCAACCCTTCTGTGCCATCTCACCCTTTTACCATAATTACCCTGTTTGTCCACTCAAAAAAAAAAATGTCTGTTCTGCAATTCCTTCTAAGAAAAAAGGGATTCAAAACATTTCTAGGAATTCTCTGGATGAGGATTTTTGGGTACACATCGTGTGACAGCTCCAGGGGTGACTCACCCAGCTCCTAATAAAGACAAAAAGTGATTAAATCCTGAGGGTGCCTGGACTTGATTTGTGGTGTTCCTGGTGGGAATATACAGAAATGGACTGAAATGACCTCCCTGCTTCCCATTTTCTTGATGAGAACCACCAGCAAAACAAAAAGTTTTAAATATTCTGTGTTTAGCCATGATGTACAGAATTTCAGAGGAAAAAGATGTGGTTTTTTCCCATTTATTTAGATGGAGAAAAGGGTCCCTGTGGCTGTTATTCCACATGGAAGTAATGGGAAAGCAATTAATTGATGGAGTGGGCTGAGGGGAGGCTGAGCAATCAACTCAGGAATCAATATTGGATTTAAAGCCTCGTTTTTCATTTTCGGAAGCAGAAAAATGGAACTTGCAGGCAGGAAGAGAAAAGAGAAGAAAGTGGGAGTTAATAGGAAGTCATTGGAGATGGGTGATAAGCAGAGATTAGACGTGCAGGAGGTGTGATAAGCTCCACAGCCCGGGCTTCAAACATTGCCTGGGAACCACGGCCCCAAAGCAAAACCTGGGAAAATCCCCCAGGTTTGGGGAATCACGGGGAATGCAGCAGCAGAACCCTCATGCCTGACATCACAGCCACAACCATGCTCCTAACCCAAATTTTCCTGGATTTGAGGGCTATCCCAAGTGAATATACATGTCTATTTTATATTATTTTATATAATAGATATATCTTTCTATCTATTTTTCTACTCTGGCCTCCATCAGCGGGACCTGAGGTGGCTTCAGGAATTCTGGCAGCTGGGATGCAAACCCCAAACAGGTAAAACTGGGCTGATTTTCCACTTTTTGGACATTGCCAAGAGCACATCAGGCTGTCCCACATCAGCAGGACTGAGCTGCCCAGGATGCTGCAGACACGGGGAAATTGTTCCCAACACATTCCTGGCCCTGCTGCTGCTCATCTTCCCTTCCCTTAAAAATTATATTTTAACCCCCTATTTTATTTGGGTTAATTTTTTATCCTCCCCACAGGAGGAAATCCCTCCTCACCCCAGGGAATTTGGATTTTCCTTTCCACCTTTACCTTCACCTTGCCTAGGAAGATGCAGAGCCAAAATGAAGATGGGAATGATGAAGTCCCACTGTGATGAATTTCCAGGTTTTTGGTCTCCAGAGGGGATGCAGACCCTTTAAAATATCACAAGTTTCCCAGAATTTTAACAAAGCAAAGAGGTTTTTACAGGAGAGTCTCTGTCTAGCAGGAGGGTGCAAAGCCCCTGCAAAGCTTAAAATTGTATTTGCTGGTCAAAAAAGAAAATGAATCCCTCTAAAAAAAGATGGTTCTTGGCTCACCCCAAACCTCCTGGGGGGGATCCAATGAGGATCAGTGGGGTGTTTAAAAACAGGGGCCATTCCAGCCATCCTTTATTAGACATGACAGGAAAGGTTGTGCACCTCAGAGCGTTATTTTTATTGAACCATCTGTCCATACATTTCCCATTTCTCTGTATTACCCACGTGGGAGTAATTATGGTTTTCTTCCAAGAAATGTGTGTGTAATCTGGTAATCCCAAAAAAATCCCCCTCTGAAGTCAGGCTGCACATGGTCCTTCATGCTCTGCTGGGTCTGGCTGGGTTGGGACACCAAATCCGGACTGGGAACAGTGGGAGCTGCTGGGAGGGAACGATCCAGGACTGGGGCTGAGCCAGAAAGGAACTGGGAACTGCCTGCACTAAACTGGGACTGGGGGTGGACCAGTGTGGGACTGGGGACGCTGGTCTGGCACTGGGGAAACTGGTCTGGGACTGGGGATGGACAGTCTAGGACTGGGAAAAGTGGCCTGGGAGTGGGAATGGACTGGGGAAACTGGTCTGGGACTGGGGAAACTGATCTGGGAATGGGGACACTGGTCTGGGACTGGGGAAATTGATTTGGGAATGGGGAAACTGGTCTGGGATTGGGGAAACTGGTCAGGGACTAGATTGATCTGGAACTGGGGAGACTGGTCTGGAATTGGGGAGGTTTATTTGGGGATATACTGATGGATTGGTCTTGGACTGGGAATATTGGTCCGAGACTGGGAATGGACTGGGCTGGGACTGGGATTTTGGTCCGAGACTGGGAATGGACTGGGCTGGGACTGGGATTTTGGTCCGAGACTGGGAATGGACTGGGCTGGGACTGGTAATGGCCCAGTCTGGCTCTGGGCAGATGCTCTGGGACTGGGGAAGCTGGGTTAGAACTGGGAATGGATTAATTTGGGATTGGGAACGACGGCACCGAACCGACCCCGGACAGACCCGGGATAAACCCGGGACAGGGGCGGGTTAACCACGCCCACTCCCGCTCAGGCTCCGCCCACTCCCGCTCAGGCTCCGCCCCCTCCCGCTCAGGCCCCGCCCCCCAGGTCAGCTGATTTCGGGGAAAGCCGCCCTTTAAGAGAAACTGCGGCGCGCGCCCCGCCGGGACGATTCTCATTGGTCAGCGCCGCACGGCCCCGCCTCCTCATTGGGTAGAGCGGGAGCAGCGAGAAGCCGGTGATTGGTGGAGCGCGGAGGGGGCGTGGCAGTGGGCGTGACCTCATTATCTCTCTGGTATATATAATGAGCTCAGCGAAACTGCGGGCGCGGCTCCGGGAGCGCAGAAACGGGAACGGTACCGGCCGGGGGAACAGACAGGTACCGGCATCCCCACAGCAGCACCTCCTGTGGGTGGGCAGCGACCGGCCGGGGACAGGGACCTGAATCTCCCGTGGGAGGGCAGGGACCGGTCGGGGGACCGATACCGGCGCCGGCATCCCGGGGAGAAGGCAGGGACCGGCACCGGCATCACCCGTGGGAGGGCAGGGACCGGTCGGGGGACCGATACCGGCATCCCGGGGAGAAGGCAGGGACCGGCACCGGCATCACGTGTGGGAGGGCAGGGACCGGTCGGGGGACCGATACCGGCACCGGCATCCCGGGGAGAAGGCAGGGACCGGCACCGGCATCACCCGTGGGAGGGCAGGGACCGGTCGGGGGACCGACACCGGCACCGGCATCCCGGGGAGAAGGGAGGGACCGGCACCGGCATCACCTGTGGGAGGGCAGGGACCGGCCGCAGGACCGCGTCCTGTACCGGCATCCTCGGTGAGAGGACACCGGGAAGGCACCGGCATCGCTCGGGGAAAGGCTGGGGCAGGTCCCGAGCCCTTCCCCGTTACCGGCATGTCGCGGGGTGTTCCCATGTCACGGGATGCCCCCGTGTCGCGGTCCCTGCGGGTGGCAGAGCCCGGGATGGGCGGTGGAGCCGCCGCGCTGCCGCTGCCAGCCCGCTGGAGGCGGCTCCTCGATGTCCTGAGCCTGTGACTCCCTCTCGGGGACGCAGATGGAGCCCTGGCCTCCGGCAGGGATGGGAGGAAGATTTCTAGAATAAGTGTCCCATTTCTGCGAGATTTCTCGGGTTCTTCCCTTTTGGCATCTCTCGGGGTGGGCGCTGGAGCCCCCAGAGAGGCTGTGTGTGCCCCATTCCCCCAGGGATGAGCTGTGCCGTGTCCTTTGGGACAACCAGAGCTGTGCCCTCCGTGGTGTTTTGGCTGGTGGTGTTGGTGTTCACCATCCCTAAAATCCAGGGGCTGTGCTCTGAGTAGCCAGGGCCATCAGGAAGGGGTGGAATTTGGTGGCACTGAGCTGGTGGCAGCCCATGGCAAAGCAGGGACCGCTGGCTCTCAGGCTGTGCTGGGAACATCCTTTTTTCCCGTTTTCTTCCCAAAAATCTTCCAGTGGGGCAGTAAATAACACATAAATGAGGGAGAGGCAGTCCTGTAAAATGCAGAGCCCAAAATGCCTGGGAAGTTGGTTCAGGGGCTGCTGATCACTTCTGCCAGGCCACCAGCTGCTGTCGTGACGGGGAGGTGACAGGGAGGGTGAGCCTGGCACTTTGCTTGCATTGGTTGTGTGTTCCTTATCCCCGTGAGGATTTGGGATGCAGTTTGGAGCTGGCATCTGCTCCCCGAACAGTGCTTGGTGAGAGGAGCTGCTGCCCCCTCCGGGACAAATCCTTGTGCCAGGGACAGCTCTGACACCCCGGCATGGCCAGCCCAGTGTCACTTGCTCAGGTGACAGCACAGCTGGGGGCTGTAATCCCCATCCATCTGCTTCCTCTGTGATTTATCCCGCAGCAGAATAGGAATAGGCAGAGCACTGAGTCAGCCACTCTGGGAGCGGAACTTCGCTAGGGCTGCAGGAAGAATTTGTAGCAACTCAGAAGGAAATTGCCTTCATTTTTATTCTTTTTTTTTAAATTTTAAAAGAAGCAGAGGATTGGGTGGGGTGTGGCCTGGGGGGTGTTTTAATCCTAGAATTACAGAACTGTGGGATCACAGGATGGTTTGGGTTGGAAAGGACTTTAAAGTGGGCAGACATTGGCATGTGGGGCTTCCAAAAGCTGCAGGTGGTGCTGCTGCCAGCTGAGCAAGGGGAAAAGGGGCAAAGGAGCCCAATCCCTGTTCTGGGATAGAACTGGGATGGAGCTGGCAGAGCTGAGAGGGCTCAGAGGGTGTGCCTGCATGTGAAAAATGCCAATCACTTGTTTTTAAAATATTTAAAGTTTAATAGTAATAAAATGGTTATAATTAGAGTAATATAATTAGAGTAATAATAATTTGGACAATTTGAATTAGGACAATATGAGACAATAGAAACAAAGAGTTACAGGGAGTCTGGGTACCTTTTCTGGGCAAAATAAGCCTGAAAAAGGACCCACATTAACAAAGGATTAACCCTTAAAAACAATAACCTGTTGCATATTCATACATCTCATACATGAGGCATAAATTCCATTCAAACACAGGATTCTGTCTGGTCAGTGTCAGCTTCTTCCTCTTAATCCTCACAGTGTCTTCAGGGCTGATCCAGGTGGGGAGAAGTTCATTTCTTCTGATAAGAGACAATTCTGATAAATTCTCTTTCTCTGAAAGATTCAGGTGTCCTGTGGCTGCTGTCTCACTGTGACTCCTTTTTTTAGTAAAAGTATCTTACATAGCAGAGTTTCTACTTTAACATTTTGTTATCACTGTGGGAATCTACAAAATTAGTGGTTTTGGGGAAAGCTGCAAAAGGCAGGCTTCAGATACAGCATTGATACTTCCCATTGTCATAATCATGTAATGAGACTGATGCTGAAAAATAAACAGCTCAAGGCACTTTCCACAGCAGCCGCGTCTTGTTTGTGTCTGTAAATAACCCCCCTTGCCAGCATCAATAACCTAAAACTACATTTAACACGCTACCCGAGAAAACCAACACAGCACTACTTTCTAACACAACCCACACAACATTCCCTTTAATATTTGAGAGAAACCAATGACAAGATGTGGATTTTCCCCGTGCAGGATGTGTGACAGGAACGGCGGGCGGCGGCTGCGGCAGTGGCTGATCGAGCAGATCGACAGCGAGCTCTACGCGGGGCTCATCTGGGAGAACGAGGACAAGTCCATGTTCCGCATCCCCTGGAAGCACGCCGGCAAGCAGGACTACAACCAGGAGGTGGATGCTTCCATTTTCAAGGTAGGGAATGCCTTTTTCTTGGTGGTTCCTTTTTGGAACCCAGGAAATTACTCTGGCTGCCCTGGAGGGCTTGAGATCCTGCCCAGGGGATTGGAGACCTTGGCACAGAACCCAAGACCCCTGTGCCTTTGATCTAACCCTTGGAAAAAATTACCAACCTTTATATGAACAATTACAAGTCAAGAGAATGGTAGTGAATTTATCATGGGGTGAAAAATAGATTTTTGGGGTTTTTAGAATGGGGGTTCAGGAGGCAAGATGGAGGAATCTTGGGTGTGTCCAGCCTTTCTCCTTCTTCTTCTCGGCCTCCATCTTCTGCTGTGATGGTGGCACCTTTGGATTGGTATAGAGTAGAAACTCACTGTCTAACACAGGTGATAGGTATTGGGAGGTTATGGAAAATAATGTACAGGTAGCTTTTAGTATAAAAGATAACACCAGTGTGCCTCAACCTGACATGCCAGACAGACCTCAGCAGGCCAGAGAAAGAATGTTGTAGATAAGAAATAATAAACAATCTTGAGAACAAGAACAAAAGAGTTCTGGCTCTTTCTTCAACAGCCCAGGCTGGAAAAAAGTCTGTACATATCTCAGAGTCACTGTGAGCAGCAGAGATTCTGAGAGTTCCTGGGCTCTTTGCTGCTGGTTTTGTCTCTTGGTGGGACATGGCCACGCTGTCTCTGGGTTTTACATCTTTAACCCTTGCAGGAGATGCTGCAGTTGGTCTCCTGGCTTTTTTTGTTTTTTTTTTTTTTTTTTTAGATGATTTATTCCTTTTCATCAAAATTTAGGACCAGTTTTAAGTTTGCTTTCAGCGTGTTTGAATCCAGGTGTGATGTGAGAAGCAGCTTTTGACCTGCTCTAAACTTCTTATCAGCTTGATGATAAAATGCTGATGAGTTTGATAATAAAATGCTGGGTTTATGTTAACAAAAACCTAAAAGGACTTTGTAGGTGGGAAGGAAGGATTTCACTGAATTGGGGATTTCCAGTTTTGGAAAAAATGGGAAAATTCCATCCCAAAGCAAAAAGTTCAGGTCTTCCCCAGGAATTCCCTTCCCTTTGACCCCACTTCCAAGTATCTGTACTGGTGAAGGAGTTTAATTTCAGTAAGAACTGGTTTGGGAGCACTGAGTTATGAGGGCTTTGAACTCAGCCGTCTGAAAATATAGAAATAGTTATAAAAGAAATCAATCTGTATATTTAAAAAAATGTCATGTTTTTATTCAATGGAAGATATGTTCTTCTACTAAAAGCACAGATTATATTCTGATCTTGGGGAAACCAGTTCATTTATTTATTAATATTAGTCAGGAGCTGGGAAATGAGGTTTATTTTGATTTTCGAGCAGCAATTCCTTGTGCTCCTGACCATTAGGTGCAGAAGTGAACGCACAAGTGATGATTTTGACCTCTGCTTTTTGCAAACCTGCCTTTTACAAGCCTTTTCTGCATTTCTGAGGCATTTACCAGCCTTTTCTGCATTTCTGAGGCAGGCAGTGCTGCTCTGCACCCCAAACCCCCCAGGTGTGGTGGCTGTGCAGGTGGCTGCAGTCTAGGAGTGAAACAGCAAATCCCCAAGGGATGCTCGAGAGGGTGCAAGATGCAAAATGCTCTCTGCAACCCCAGCTCTTCCTCCCTGGGAGGCTTTGTAGGGCTCACAGGGAGGATTTTCTTAGGGTTTTTCTCATTCTTTGCTTCAGGCCTGGGCTGTTTTCAAAGGCAAGTTCAAGGAGGGTGACAAAGCCGAGCCGGCCACGTGGAAGACGCGGCTGCGCTGCGCCCTGAACAAGAGCCCTGACTTTGAGGAGGTGACAGACAGGTCCCAGCTGGACATCTCCGAGCCCTACAAGGTCTACAGGATCGTGCCAGAGGAGGAGCAGAAGTGTGAGTTCCCCAGGGAAGGGCTGAGCCCTGTTTTGGGTCCATCCTGTGAGCACAGCCCTGCACCTGAGCACGGCTCCCTGGCCAGCCCTGCTCTGTGCTCTGTGCTTGTCCTGCTCTGCAGGTGTCCCCTGGGGTGACAGGGAGGGGAGGACAAAGCCCAGCCTTGGGGTTTTTAACCCCTTAAACCCCTTAAAGGAAATATGGGACAACTGCAGCCTTGTGGGAGCTCCCATTCCCTGAGACTATTGTAGGCGCAAATTCCACTTCCCTGCTTCGGGGAGGAACATGAGCCTCAATCTTTATTTTCCTCCCAACCCAGCCTCAGCCTTTTTTTTCCTCCAAACCCCTGCCCTGTGAGGGTGGTGTGGAGCTGCAATAAATCCCTTTTCTTGCTGGAGGAGCAATCATTTTGCAGAGAGCTGCTCTGATGTCCGCTGTGGCTCCGCTCACACTAACTATAACTCTATTTGTGGTTAGGGGAGCCTGTGTGCTTTGTCCTTTAAGTTAAAAACTTGCAAAAAAAAAAAAAAAAAAAAAAGAGCATGATTTTGCAGTCAGGAAATCTGCCTTTAGCATCTCTGTCCCCCCCAGCCCGTTCACACAGGGGCTGTGCTGCCACTATGCAAATGGCACTGCAGGTTCCCACCAGCAGCACCGCTGCCCTGGCGTGGCTGGTGGAAAAAAGAGAAGCAGCAGCCCCAGCCCCAGTCTCTGGGGTGCTCAAAAAAACCCCAAACCCTCTCCTCTCCTCCAGCTCTGTCTCTGCCACCAGCCAGGTTTTTGATTTTTCTTGCTGCTGGTCCCTGTGCAGGGGGGAAATGAGTTGTAAAGTGATTTTTGGCCCCAAAAAAGCAGCTCTGGAGGGGCTGTGAGCCTCTCCAAGCTGCTGTTACACGGCTCTGCTGTGGTTCCTGCTTTCACCACTTTCACTGGGTGAGAGGTTTCCAAAACCCTTCAGGATGAGCTGTGCTTGGCAAGTGTGGGTGTTCTGATGCAGCCCCACCTCTCCCTGCAGGCAAAGCAGGGGTGGCCAACGGGAGCAGCCTGAACGATGTCACCGACATGGACTGCAGCTCCTCTGCCATCGACGACCTCATCAAGGAGGTGAGGCCTCACCCTGGCTGCAGGGCAGGGCTTGGGGTGTTCACAGGGGCTCTTGGACTGGGGGAGAGACGAGGATCTGACTCCGTGTTACAGAAGGCTTGATTTATTATTTTATGATATATATTACATTAAAATTATACTAAAAAAATAGAAGAAAAGGTTTCATCAGAAGGCTAGCTAAGAGTAGAATAGGAAAGAATGATAGCAAAGGTTTGTGACTGACCAGAGAGTCCAAGCCAGCTGGGCTGTGATTGGCCATTAATTAGAAACAACCACATGAGACCAATCACAGATGCACCTGTTGCATTCCACAGCAGCAGATAATCAATGTTTACATTTTGTTCCTGAGGCCTCCCAGCTTCTCAGGAGGAAATATCCTAAGGAAAGGATTTTCCATAAAAGATGTCTGCGACACTGGGTCAAGCTGTCATCTTTGGGAAAGCACTGCCTTCCCCAAATTGCCTCTGCAAAGCTGCAGGGTTGGGTTTGCAGCTCCTCTAGGTGAGCCAGCCCCAGCTCCTGCTTTTCTTGTGCATCCAGCTGGGAGAGACCTTCCCTGGGGATGGGTCTGTCACAGCTCTGTGACCCTCCTTGGCCTTGTCACACCTGCCTGCTCACCCTCTGTAGCTCTTGAGGGTCATATTCAGATGTACAACCTGGGCAATGCCAGACTTGGTCTTTCCACCCCCTCAAAAATTGGCTGGTGTTGCCGTTTGGGCCCTCCCTGAGCCTTGCTGGAGGCATCAAACCCGCTCTGATCTCAGTATCTGCTGTCCCACAGCCCTCCTGTGTGGATGAGTACCTGGGCATCATCAAGAGGAGCCCCTCACCCCCACAGGAGACCTGCAGGAACCCCCCAATACCCGACTGGTGGGTGCAGCAGCCCAGCCCTGGTAAGCAGCCAGCAGCTTGTGTGGTGTTTGGGGCAGGAGAAATCTTCCTGTGTGGGGATAAACTGCTCCCCATTGTGTGTTTAATCTTCCTTATTAAGAATGTTTGAAGTACTCATGAAGAAATCCAGCTGGGAGATTTTTGCTGGCATTTCTCATGTGGGAAACCTGGGGCAGAAAATGAGGAGGGTGGTGGGGGGAGCTGAGGGATTGGGATTTGGGAGTGCAGGCTCAGCTTGGCTTTCTGTGCCCACAGCGTTGCCCCTGATGAATGGATACTCCAGCTATGAGCAGTATCACTCAGGTAAGGCTCCTCACCTGGCCAGCAGGTGTGTGTGTCTCTGTTTGTGGTGGCAGGAGGTGGCTCTGACTCTGTCCCCCACCTTCAGGCAGGCTTTGCTTTGGGTTTGGGAGGTGCTCCACCCTCCTGATTATCCACATTGCCATGCTGGGATGAATCCTGCCTGGTGGCAGGGGGGCACAGAGCAGCTGCTTGGGATGTTGGGACCAGGCAGCTTTTGGGATGGGGGGATCTGCTCATGGCATGAGGGAAATGTGGAGCAAAGGCAGGAGGGAGAGGTTCAATGGGTTTGAAACTAAACCACCAGAAGTTCTACCTCAACATGAGGAAAAACTTCTCATGGAGGAGGGTGTCAGAGTGGAATTTCCCTCTCTGGAGACATTCAGAGAGGAACTGGTGGAACAAATCCCACCTGGATTTGTTCCTGTGTCACCTGCTCCAGGTGACCTGGGTGGTTTAGAGATCCCTTCCAACCCCAACCACTCCATGATCCTGTAACATTGGGAGCTCTCACTTGCTGATCAGCCCTGGAAATGTCACTCCCAGGAGATCTGGAATTTGGGCATGGCAGCGAGGAGCACCTGTGTCCTTCCCTGATGAGACCCCCACAAATCCCTCACCCCCCAGGTTATTCCCAGATGGTGATCAGCTTCTACTACAGCGGGAGGCTGGTGGGCCACGTCAGCACCTCGTGCTCTGAGGGCTGCAGGATCTCCCTGGGGCAGCCCTCGGGCCATGCGGAGAAGCTCTACGCCCCCGATGCCCTGGAGCACGTGCGGTTCCCCTCGGCCGACGCCATCCAGAACGAGCGGCAGAAGCAGATCACCAGGAAGCTCTTTGGCCACCTGGACAGGGGTGTCCTCCTGCACAGCAACAAGCAGGGCATCTTCATCAAGAGGCTCTGCCAGGGCAGGGTCTTCTGGAGTGGCAACACCATGGCCTACAAGGACAGGCCCAACAAGCTGGACAGGGAGGATGTGGTGAAGATCTTTGACACCAATTTGTTCTTCCGAGGTTTGTAGGAGCCCCCTGATTATTTTTTTGGTGTTGGGATTTCTGCTCTTTCCTGTAGGAAATAAATCCTCTGTATTGGGTGGTTGAGGATGGTCAGCCAGCAGATGTGGTGGACAATCCTGGGTGGAAGCAGTTTTGGGGTGGGGAAACCTTGAGGAGGGGATGGGAGAACAGGGATATGACTCTGGCCAGAAACTCCCTGGAAAAGCTGAGGTGATTCAGGGATCCCAAAGCCTTGGGACAATGCACAAAGGGTTTCTGGAGCTTAAACCTGGTGTGAGACCCCCTTGGGCCCTGTGGTGGGGTTGAAAGGGTGCAGCCCTTTTTCCTTGCACACTTTGAATCCCTCCCTGCTGGGTTCCCAAGGGTGAGCAGGTGACACTACCAGACCTAGGAAAGGATAATGGGGTGTTTGGGGTCATGTGGCAAATTGGCAAATTCCAAACTGGAGGCTTTGCTTGAACCCACAGCTTCCTTGCGGGTTGTTTGATCCCAGGGATGTGTAACAAAGCCCCTGGAGGGCAAATTCCAATTTTTCCTGTGTCCTTGCAGAGCTGCAGCAGTACTACAACAACCAGGGCCGCTTCCCAGACAGCAGGGTCATGCTGTGCTTCGGGGAGGAGTTCCCAGACGCCGTGCCCCTGAGGTGTAAACTCATCCTTGTCCAGGTACTGGGGGCTGGGATGGAAAGGGAGCCAGGCAGGGTGGGAATTCTGCCAGCAGAGCCCCACCCCTGCAGCATTTGGGTGTAAATGTCCCCACGGGGCATTTGGGTGCCTGCATTGGGGTGGAAGAGGCTTTTCCACAGCCTCCTGAGAGGTGCTTGGGCTGCTGGTTATCAAATCCCTGGAGCTGGGTTTGCAAATGAAGCTCTCCCAAGGGCATGAATGTTGGGCAGGATGAAACAAGAAAGCCTTTTAAATATGACTGCCTAGCAAAAGATTTTGAGAATATAGAAACTATATGCAGGATTGAAATGAAAGCAACCTTTGAGATACCTTAGTTGTGACCAGTTGAATGTAATCCCCCATGGAGGAAGCAATTCCCTCTGCAAGCAGGCAGACCTAAGATTCAGAGCGGGCCTTGCAACTTGGCAGATAAGGCCCAAAGAATAAGATTTAGGGTTTAACACGTAAACATAATATAGTAATGTAGTGATTCTTATAGGTTGTGTAGAAATGTTATAAAATATGCATGCTGTAGTAGATTAGTTAATGAGAATCGGCATATTCAACACTGAAGACGATTTATTGTGTTGTAACGGGAGCTTCTCTCTCTCTTTTTTGCTCCTTTTTGCTCTCTCCTGTTGCTCACTCTCCATGCTCTCTTATCTCTCTTCTCCCTTATCTCTTTGCCCGCCCTCATGCTCCTCCTCGCACCCTTTTCTTTCTTTGTCTCTTTTTCTTCCCTCTGTACTCCTTCATCCCCTCCTTTTACATGCTCTCTACTCTTAAACTTTTATCTTTAACTCTCTTACACTTTAAGCCTCTTTTCTCTCGGCCCTGCTCCGAGCTGCGGCTGGCAGCTCACAACAGGGCCCTTCACCCACACCCTTTATAATAAACCAATAGTTTCATAACTTAGCTCCAAAGAAATCTCGTCTCCGTCCATCCCTACCGTGCGTAACCCTCGTCACCTACACATGAGTTTTGTGAACTGCAGGGAAATCTTTCCTCTTCCTCCTGATCCTGCTTTGTCACTGGGATTTCTGCTTTCTCCTGTGGGAAATGGGGAAGTAAATCCCTGGGGTGATGGATTTTAGATCAGTCCGTGATGTGGTCAACAGCTGTGGTTGGCAGCAGTGGGGTTGGAGGGGGAAGAAGGGGGGTTGGGATGTGGGGTCAGTCCTCATGGCTCTGGTCAGAAACTTCTCCTTGGAGAAGCTGCAGCAGCTGTGGGGTTGGAAAGGCTCAGGACAGGGTTTCTGGAGCCTCTTGGGCCAGCCAGGCTGTGACAGGGAGGGCACAGGCAGGGTGTGGCATCCCCTCTTGAGCAAGCAGAGACCCACAAGCTCTGTGAGGTCCTGTGGGGATTTTACAAGATCAGAGACTGCTCCTGTGCCTCCTGCACGGCTCCTGACCTCGTCACCTCCTGCTGTCCTGCATGTCCGCCCCAGTGGATCACTCTGGATGTGCTGGGACACCCCCAGCCTGTCCTCGCATCTCAATATCCCTGCTGACAGCAGCTCCTGGGCCCGCTCCTGTTACTCCTGGGCCTGCTCCTGTTACTCCTGGGCCTGCCCCTTTACTCCTGGGCCTGCCTCTTTATTCCTGGAGCTGCTTGTGGAGAGCCAGACCTGCTGTCCTGGCAGGACCTGTCCCCCTGTGCCCTGCTGTGTGTCCCCCAGCCCATCTCCACTGCCTGAAGCATCAGAGATGCCCCGAGAGCTCGCTCCTCACTCAATCCCTGCCCTCTTTGCTTTGTCCCAGGTGGAGCAGCTGTACCTGAGGCAGGTGGTGGACGAGGCTGGCAAGAGCTGCAGCTCCAGCCCCATGCTGCCCATGGCTGAGGAGCCCCAGCATGAGCAGGGCTACCGGATCTTCCAGGACATCTGCACAACGCGGCCGCTCTTCAGGGAGAGCCAGCAGATCGCAGTGTGAGCCCTGAGGGGCTGGCCTGGCCACACCCAACTGGTCCCACCAGTGCTGAAATGTCCTAAAAAGTGGCACTAAAAAGTGTCCTTATTTTCTTTTTATTTTTTGTCCTATTATTTTTATTTTCTTCTTATTTTTATTTTCTTCTTATTTTTATTTTCTTCTTATTTTTATTTTCTTCTTATTTTTATTTTCTTCTTATTTTTATTTTCTTCTTATTTTTATTTTCTTCTTATTTTTATTTTCTTCTTATTTTTATTTTCTTCTTATTTTTATTTTCTTATTTTTTTTCCCTTTATTTTTTTTCCCTTTATTTTTTTTCCCTTTATTTTTTTCCCTTTATTTTTTTTCCCTTTATTTTTTTTCCCTTTATTTTTTTTCCCTTTATTTTTTTCCCTTTATTTTTTTTCCCTTTATTTTTTTTCCCTTTATTTTTTTTCCCTTTATTTTTTTTCCCTTTATTTTTTTTCCCTTTATTTTTTTTCCCTTTATTTTTTTTCCCTTTATTTTTTCCTCTTATATTTTCCTTTCTTTATTTTTTCTATTTTTTCTTTATTTTTTTCCTATTTTTTTTCTTTATTTTTTCCAAAAGTTGAGTTTTGTTCTTTGCTGTTTCCAGTGCAGAGTCTGTATAAATCCAGTGGTGACAACTGCCATGAGCAAACAGCTTGGATGTTCAGTCCTGTAAAGATTTATGATAAAAATTTTTGATAATAAGAACTTATAAGAATTTTATCGTAAGAGTTTATGATAAAACTTTTCTAGCCCCAGGACTGTCTGTAGCTCGTGGCTGAGGACATCCAAGCTGTGCAGGAAGATCAGGGCTGGCTTTGCTTTGTGTTGCCTTTGTTAATGGCCAGTCAGGCAGAACCAAAAAGCAGCAGCTGTAACCACCTGCCCTGACAATCTGCAATTCAGACCTTGCTGAGAGCAGCAATTTGATAGGAGGTGACTCTTGGAAAAGCCTTAGAATGCTCAAATTTAGGAAATTATATCCAGGAATCAGCTTTCCCCCTTCAAACAGTCCTGCTGGTGCAAGGCAGGGTGTACCTCCCAAAGAGAACTCCTGAAATTCCTCTTTATTTTTTTTTACTGTGAGATTTATGTGTTTCTCTTTCACACCAAAGTGGACTGAAATTCGGGAACCCATGCAGAGATTCTATATGTAAATATTGAATATGAAAACTTGGGAATCTTAATTTTTCTTGACCAGAGCCGGAGTTTATATAAATATACAGAATTTTAATTTTTCAAGATTGCAGCGTAGTGTGAATAGCTTGGCTTCACCCTCCCAAACACACGTGTGGGGCTCTCCCAGGCGTGTCCAGGCAGCGTCATCCATGTGTAAATCCTCATTTTCACAGCCTCTGAGTGTGCCCCCAGCTCTGGTGCCTCCCAGAGCAGGGCCGCACATGTGTGCGTGCCACCAAAGCTGCCTATTTATTGTATGCCTGAGGTTTGTTAATTTTTGGAGTAAATTTTTATATCTCCCTGCAATTAAAGTGCTATATTTTGTATTTCTCTTGCAATGTGGTTTTTGGGTGCAATGGGTGGTGGCTCAGAGGTGCTGGGGGGAGTCTGGGACCTCTGACTTGTCCCTAATTTGGGTTTTACCTGTGGTGGGGTCTGTGTTAAGCCTCTGTCACCTCCTTCCTTTTCCTGGATTCACCTCCAGGCAGAAATAAATGATTCAAAATGCTGTAATGCAGTGGAGGGAGGGAAATGGGATCATTTGGAGAGCCTTCACTCCAGGGAGGAGGAGGATGTGTCCCTGCTCATCTGCCACAGCACTGAGCTGGGTGTGATGCTTCAGAGTCATGGGGTGGGGACAATTTTTTATGGTTGTGTCCAAAAACTTCCTCTTTTCCTTTTCCCATGGGAAATGGGAGCATTTCCCCACTGTCCTCTCATGGTGTAGTCCCAGGTGCCTCCCTCATTCCCTGGTACCCCTTCAGAGGAAGAGGAATTGGAAAGGAAAGGAATGAGAACAGTTTAATATTTGGAAGAAATTCTTTACTTTGGGAAGGAATTCTTCCCTGTGAGGGAGGTGAGGCCCTGGCACAGGGTGCCCAGAGAAGCTGTGGCTGCCTCTGGATCTCTGGAAATAATCAAGGCAAGATTTGATGGTGCTTGGAACAGTGGAAGGAGTCCCTGCCCATGGCAGGGGCTGGAATGAGTTGAATTTTAAGGTCCTTTCCAGCACAAACCATTCAGGGATTCTAATTATAAAAATATCAAGTATAGTAATTGTAATGAAAGGGAGACAGGAGTAAAAGCGAAGGGGAGAAACTGATGCACAATACAATTGGATGGCAATTCCTGAGAAGAAAATGTCACTGAATGGCAATACTGAGAAGAAAATGAGCTCTCTCCCAGCAGAAACCAGGATACTTCTCCATCCACATTTCTCAGGGTTCTGGTCTAGGGGGGTGCCCTGAGATGGGAGACCCAGCTTGAGCTTTGTGATCAAACACAAGGATTGAGGGAGTTCCTCCGTGCTTGGTGGGATGCTGTGGTCCTGCCTGTGCCCTTGCGCCTCTGCAGGCATTGCAGCACCGGCATTTGGGGCTTGTGAGGAGAACTGGCTGCACACCACAATTATTTAGGATGCACCAGGATCTCCAAAGGAGACCCCAGCTCCTGTAAGCTCCTATGGGATGCTGTGCCACTGCGGTGGGGATGGCACCTGCAGGGGCACTGTGGGCACTGCTCAGCTTTTCTTTGCTCTTCCTGAGCTTCCCACAAGCTTTAATCCTGCTCCAGCCCTCACTGCTCCCTCAGAGGGTGAGGAAGCATCACCTGTTCTGGTAATGCCTTGAGAAGGCTGAGCTGGAACAGAGGCTGGACAGAGCTAAAGAATAAAGCAGGGATTTGTGAAAAGGATCTCCTCAATGGATCCATCTAGGGCAGCACAAGAGCCCAGCCAGGGCTGCACCCAAAGTGAACCAAAATGGTCCCAAAATGAACCCAAGGTGAACCAAAATGGCCCCAAAATGAGCCCAGGATGAACCAAAATGGCCCCAAAATGAACCCAGGATGAACCAAAATGGCCCCAAAATGAACCCAAGATGAACCAAAATGGCCCCAAAATGCTCGAGCGCTCCCGGGGTCTCTCCCTGGGTTCAGCTCTGCTCCATTTGCACCTTGCAGTTCATTGTCCCATTGCAGCTTTAGCCCCTGCAGTCCCACCCTGCTTGTTTTTCTCTCTCCAGCCCACGGTGTTTGTGCTCTGGGGCTGAGATTTGGATCATTTGTCCTTGGTGCCCAGCTGGAGCAGGAATTGTTTTGTGTCCCTGCTCTGTGCACAGAGCTCAGCATCCTCTCATGTTAAGCTCAGAGCCAAACACTAAAGCAGCATAGAACCTGAAAAATATAAACTCCAAAACCTGAGGCATCACCTGTGGGCCTGGCAGGGTGGATGTGGGACTCAGGTCACCCTCTGTGGGCTGTGCTGGAACAACTCATGATGGGCTGGAGCCTGGCACACCAGAAACCCACTCGTGGTTTCCCCAGCTGTGCAGGGCCAGGTCCTTCCTCAGAAACCACCTGGAGCCACCTGCTCCTGCCCAGGGCTCTTTCAATTTCCACCCCGTGGGGAGCTGAGGCGCTTTGTGATGCTCTGGTTATTTTTGGTGCTGTCTCAGAGCCCACAGCTCAGGTTTGGGACTTAACCAGCAGCATGGCTTCCATCCCACAGAGACTCCAAGAGGAAATACCTGGTGGGTGAGGAGGGACTGAGAAGGAACCAGTGGGATGCAGGAAGAGTAATGAGGTGGGCATGTGATTTTTAGTGGAATTTTAATGGATTTTTTATGGGTTTTTTGTTTAAATTTTTATGGAATTTAATATTATTTAATTCCATTAAAATAGTTTTTATTGAATGCAATTAAATTAAATTCATTTGAATTTATTAAAATTAAATTAAATTTAAACCCATTAAATTCCTGGGTTTCTCTGGATTTTTATGGAACTTTTTGGGAATTTTTTTCAGGAATTTGAATTTTTTTTAAATTTTTAATAAAGTTTTTAGCATTTTTAAACTGAATTTATTTGGGATTTTTTTGTTCCAATTTTAATGAATTTTGTTTTTAAAATTTTTAAAATAAATTTTAATGGAATTTTAAAATAATTTTTCAATAATTTTTAATGGGATTTAAAAATATTTTTTAAATATTTTAAATGGAATTTATTTTGGATTTTAATGGATTTTTTTTGTTTTGAAATTATGTTGGAATTTTAATGGAATTTTTTTGAAAATTTTTGTGGAATTTTTTTAGAATTTTTAATGGAAACTTTAATGGAAATTTAAATGGAAATTTAAATGGATTTTTATAGAATTTTTGGGGAATTTCTTGGGTTTTTTAATGGAATTTTTGTGTTTTTTAATGGAACTTTTAGGCCTGAGATGGGTTTCCCCATCCTGCAATCCATCATGAGGAAGCATCCAACACTGATGTCTCTGCATCCTCGGCACCCATCCCCGCACATTGCCTGGCCCTGGGCAGCCCCAGGGAGCTGCTGCTGCTGCAGCTGTGCCCTGCCTTGGTGGTTTTGGGTGACTCAAATACTTTCGTTGGTTTCTCTTCATTTGGGTTCCTCTCTCTGTCACCTCCCCGAAGTGAAACCTCAGTGCCAGTGTGGGCTCCTCTCTGCCAGCGCCTTGTCTGCTGCCAAGTCCCAAAAGTGGCCCAGGTTTTAGGCTGAGGACCCTGTCCCCAAAGCCAGGGGATGATTTATCCCCTGCACCCCCTCCACTGAGTGATGCTCCTGGTGGAGCATAAATGAGATGCTCAGAGTGCTCTCCTCAAAATTCTTGATGCTTTTTTTGGTGCTTTCCCACACTTGGGGTCAGAGCAGCAGCACCAGCAAACTCCTGCTGGATGCCAGGATATCTCTTTGTGTCCCTGTGGGAATGGGAAGGGAATTTCTGGGAGCTGCCCAGGCTGAACTCCTGCCTTCAGGAGCAAAAGGTTCCACATGGGAAGGAGAGTGGAGCTTGGTTTCCATGAAGGAAAGGGCTCCCTCAAGAATATTTGGGCAGGAGCCACGTGCTTTCCAAATCCTCCTGACATCTGGCAGGGAAGGGTGGACCAGGGCAGGAAATTTGGGGGAATTTTCTAAGGTTTTCCAGCCTAAAGATGTCTCCTCCATGGCAGAGGAACATTCTGATTTCTGGGTGCTGCAAAAGATGTGACCAACACTGCAGCCCCTTGATGCTTTGCTCACTGACTCAGGGATGTAATTTGGGTCCAAAGCCAACCTTTCTCATGAGATTTGTGGCTGGAAGGCAGCTGAGCCTCTGGGAAACATTTTCCCTGGGAGAAAAGGAGCTGGGTTATATCCTGGGTTCTATTAGTCTTGTTCATCATGTGTTTTTGGAGTTTGGTGAGGGGCATGCAGGACATGCTGCTCACCAAATGATGCTCCTCACCAAATGCCAAAACACCACAGAAGGTGGCTTCAGGAGAAGAATTCAGCATCCATGAGGACAACAAGTGTCCATCCACCCCTCCCACATGCCTGAAACCCATTGTGAGGATTACCTAGTGCCAAATTCATGCGAAGAGCAAGTTGGTGGGCTGGCAAGGAGGGAGAGGTTTGTCCCAGCTAAATCCTGAGATTTACCCTGTCTCAACCTGGAAAAAGAGGAAAAAAGCTCTGCAGGCATGTCCATGCAGTGCTGTGCAACCACAAGGCAGTGTCAGGTCCCAGCTCACAGTTGAACTGCTCGGGAATCCAAGAGCCACCAGCTCCAGCTGCTTCCTCCAACCGGCCCTCCCAGGCGCCTCTGCAGGCGTTAGAAAACAAACAGTCACTTTTTATTTCTAGACACCAGCCTCTCCAACTGGGCTGATTGCTCAATGCCCCCCTTTCAGCGCAGCAGCCTGTCCACAGCCAGCTCCTCTGGGCTCTTCCTGCAGGGTGTTGTAACCTGGGAGCAGCCCCCTCCTCATGGGCAGCTGGGTGTCACCTTGGCAAGGCAGGAAAGCTGCACGGAGGCTCCCACCTCCTTTTCCAAAGAAAAGAAATCCTGTTTATACCCCCTTGGGTGTTTTTATGGCCAAGGATGATGATTTGTGATGGAAACCCGTTGTAACCTGGGAGCAGCCCCCTCCTCATGGGCAGCAGGACGTCTTGGGAAGGCAGGAAAGCTCCATGGAGGCTCCCACCTCCTTTTCCAAAGGGTTTTACTGCCCCTTGGGTGTTTTTATGGCCAAGGATGATGATTTGTGATGGAAACCTGTCAGCAAAACCCATCCAGAGTTGACTTTGATGGATCTCAAGGGCATTTCCCCATTTTCTGTCTGTTTTTATGACACAGTTTCATGGGACACTTTTCAATTGTCTTTTGGTTTGGGTGGATGATGGGATTTGGTGCAAGGGTCAAACATGAGGTCAGGGCTATGGGGGCAGCACAAGAATTGGCCAAAGGCACCTCCTGAGCTCCATCAAGAGAAGGAAGAGGAGGTGCTGGGAAGAGCTGAGGGTGAGGAGGCTGAAGCTGCAGGAATTCCTCAAGCTGGACTTGGCTGCAGGAAGATCTCGTGCAGAAGAAATGAGATCCCAAACACCAGAAAACGTGACAGCCACTCAATTTTCAGAATCAGCTTCTGACAGGTGCCCTCTCTGCAGGCGCCTGAGAACCAGACACTGAAAACAGCAGAGACAGCCCAGGGATGAGGAGAAACACCGTGATATTTCTGCAGAACTTTGGCTTTGTAATGAGACCAAGTCTGAAACCACGTCCAGGCGGAAATCCCCTCCCTTCCCCCTCAATCTGCATTTGCTCAGTGTCCTGCTCTGACATTATTTTTATTGTGGGTGATTTGTTTGCAATAATGAAACACCCGGATGCACCGAGCAGCCATAAAAATCAGCCTGAGATTGTTGTGTGGGTCTGGGTGACCCAGAGCCACCAGGTAGCCTGGGCCTCTCTGCTCTTCCTTAGAAGGATTTGGTCTCAACCCTAAAAATGGAAATGGGAAGAAGCAAAAGGGCATTTCAGGCCATTGCACAAGGAGGTCTTTGCAATTTGGTGGTTAAAAAAAAAATACTCCAAGCTGGAGAAATATTGCTTTTCCTTCTTTTTCACCCCAATGTGTGAATGTGGTTGGGTGTTCAGAGGAGTTGCTCCAGCTCTTGCTGAGAGAATAATTCACATGGGTTATGTAAAACCTCCTTGCTCCGTGCTGGGTGTTTTTCAGAGAAATGCAAATCACAGAAACATGGAAGGATTTGGGTTGGAAGGGACCTTAAAGCTCATCTCATTCCAACCTCTCCCTGGAGGCTGGAATACCTCTAGGCTCTTTAAAACCCCCCCAAAACAACAAGATTTTTAGTTTTTGGAGCAATTAATTTCAATAATATTAATTTCCAGCATCCCATGGTTTCTGCTTTTTCTTCTGTAGGGCTTCAGAGGGAGGACTGAGGGATGTGGAAGCAACAGTGGTTTGAAACAAGAGATTCCCTGCCTGTGTCTTTCTGTTCTGTATTTGAGGAGTAACCACTTCTCCCTGAGGTAAATCTGGCTCATGGACAGGTCTGCAGGGTGCAGAGGGCAGGTTGGTCTTCCCAGGGATCACAGCTAGAAAAAAAACTAAGAGGGATCATTTTTTTACCCCTCTGCCCCAGAAATACAGTCTGGTTTTGTTTTGGGGGAGAGTCTGGACACCTCTTTTGTAAAAACACCAAATATTTCAAATTTGCTGATTTGCTTTGCTGCCCCAACCCAGGTTTTCTCTGTTTGCTCCTAAGTACTCATGACCAACGTGACCTCCACTCCTTCCTTGGGCAGATGGGGAGGTCTGGAGGAGACCTGGTGCAAAGAGGGATGGGAAAAGCCTCTTTATCAAGTGGAGAAGTGTCGCAGACATCTTTTATGAAAAATCTTTTTTTTAAGGATTTTTCCTCCTGAGAAGCTGAGAAGCCTCAGGAACAAAATGTAAACAATGGTTATCTGCTGCTGTGGAATGCAACAGGTAGATCTTTGATTAGCTTGTGTTAGTTGTTTTTAATTAATGGCTAATCACAGCTCAGCTAGCTCGGACAGAGAGTCTGAGCCACAAACTTTTGTTATCATTCTTTCTTATTCTTTTCTTACCTAGCTTTATGATGAAATCTTTTTTCTATTCTTTTAGTATAGTTTTAATATAATATATATCATAAAATAATAAATCAGCCTTCTAAAACATGGAGTCAGATCCTCATCTCTTCCCTCTTCCTCACACCCCTGTGAACATGGTCACAGAGAAGGGAAGGGACCCCTTGCTTGCATTTAAGGCCAGGAAGGGAAAAATGAGTGGGAAACTTTCACTTGTGGTGTGAGCAGCAAGGGCAAGGAGGGCCTGCAGGAAGGAGGCTCGTGGTGGGGAAGGTGGGGAAGGTGGTCTGTGGGGTTCACCACGGAGCAGGAGGTGGAAAAGGTGGGGGAAAGTGAGAGAGGGTGGTGGTTGGAGGGAGGTTCATTGCTGGTGCAGCTCAGGAGAAGGGTGAGCACCTGCCCTGCCCAATGTCCAGGTCCTACACAACATCATCCCTGGGAGGGGAAGGAGCAATTGTGGCTGAGCTGAATCCAAAACCAGGTTGAGGGAAGCCTGGACTGTGGCTGTGGCTGCAGCATGGAGGGTCTGAGCCCCCAGCACAGCCCTGCTCCATGGACATCTTTAATGCCCTCAACTGCTCATGGCTGTGGGACTCAACCCCCGTGGAGTGATGGCAAAGAAAGAGCTGAATTACATGGGGATGGGATCAGAAAGGAGAGAGGCTTCCATTCCATTGGGCAGGACACAGCAGAAATCTCTCCTGGGAGAGGGGAAATCTCCTGGGTTCTGTGACCGTGTTCACAGGGTTTTTAGATGAGGGAAGAGATGAGGATCTGACTCCATATTTCAGAAGGCTTGATTTATTATTTTATGATATATATTACATTAAAACTACAGTAAAAGAATAGAAGGAAAAGTTCTCATCAGAAGGCTGGCTAAGAATAGAAAAGAATGAATAACAAAAGGTCTGTGGCTTGGACAGAGAGAGAGCCAGCTCTGCCGTGATTGGCCATTAATTCCAAACATGCACACAAGACCAATCCCAGATGCACCTGTTGCATTCCACAGCAGCAGATAACCATTGTTTACATTTTGTTTCTGAGGCCTCTCAGCTTCTCAGGAGGAAAAATCCTAAGGAAGGATTTTTAACGAAAAGATGTCTGTGACAGGGTTCCTCCTGAGGAGCATCTCTGGTGTCTGCTCGATTCCTCTTTCCTGCCCACAGCCACTGACAGGGCTGAGTCCCTTTTTGTGGGGCTGAGATCAGGCAGGAGACCAAGATCAGGCTGGATGGTGGGGAAACAAACCCTGTGTGCCCACCCTGGGTGGCTCTGCCCTCAGGGTGGATGTGGGGAACTCTCGGTCTCGACAAGAGGCTGGAAATTCTGGGGTAATTTTAACCTTGCTGTGGGTTGTGAGAAACCGAGGGGGTTTTACAGCTTTGCTGTGCTGGGCACTCAGAGTCACAGGGTGCAACTCCCCCAGGAGAAACAGTGAGTCCCAGCAGGATCAGTGGGAGCCCTCAGGGCTGGGATCCCCTGGAATGTCCTTTCCCACCTTCTCAGGTGCCCTCTGGTGAAATACAGAGCAGTGATGGCTCAGGGAAAGTTATCAAGGAGGGTTTAGAAAAAGCACAATTTCTTCACTTTCCCCCATCAGATTTTTCTGGGTGAAGCTGTAAGGATGAGTCATGAAGCCAAGAGGTGTCAGGAGGGTTTTTGAGTATCAGAGAGGATTTTGTGTGGCAGGCAGATGTCTGGCCAGGCTGGTTGGCCAGCACCTATCCCATTTGTATGGCCTTTGGGCCATCTAGTTTGGACTAGGTGACCTTTAATAATCCCTTCTATCCCAGATTATTTCACCTGGCCTGGAACTCTTCCTGCTGTGAGTTTGCAACTGCCAGAAGTCTCGATGTGAAAGCAAAACCTGGCCTTGGGTTTTGCCCCGTTGAGAAATTATTCCGTGTTTCTGGGAAAGTGACATCATCTTTTAGAACTGCTGCAGGAAAAGGTGTCACTGTGTCATTTCTGGTCCTGTCTCCTGATTTTGGTTCTTACTCACAGAATCCCAGACAGGTTTGGGTTGGAAGGCATTTTAAAGCTCATCCCACCCTCTGCCATGGCCAGGGACACCTTCCACTGTCCCAGGTTGCTCCAAGCCCTGCCCAGCCTGGCGTTGGGCTGGGATGGGACAGCCACATTTTGAAGAGTTTAAACACTTTGAAGAGTTTAAACACTTAAGCACAACAGTGGAAAACTGGGAATTTTGCTGTAATTTTTATGAAACTGGTGGAGTTTGTAGCAGCCTCTTTCTAAAGTGAGAAATTATAGGAAGGCAATAAATGATGCCTGGAGCCTCTGGAGCATTTTTGCACAGAAGCTCCAAGCCCAGGAGCAGGAAAATCTTTGCCTGCTCATGAAAGTTCATTTTGCAAAGGCTGAATATCCTGGATATCTCACCTTGCCCCACGGTGAATTTATTCATCTCCAAACAACCAGGAGCTGTTCAGGAGGAGCTGATTCATCACAGCCCAGTCCTTGAGACATCCTGCTCCTTATCAGCCCTGCAGGGCTATCAAGAGAGGTGAGGCTGGAAAGGAGCCCAGAGAATTTAATAATTCACTCTTGATTTGTGTGGCCGTCGCCGGTGGACGCTGAGGTGCTGCCAGAGACGGGATCTGATTCCAGGGCAGGGCCAGATCTTAAAATAGGAGGATGGGAATGAATGGTAACGTCTGTTTTCCCTTTTATTGGCCTGCTGTAAAGGTTCACCTCCAGCCTGAGCTGTCAGTTGGGCACGATGTGGTAACCCCAGAGTTCCAGGAATCCTGCCTGAGGTGGCCTGTGGACCTGTGACCCCAATCTGAGCTGATTTAACACCTCTGGTTTTTATTGAGATAAGAAACAGTGGTGAGTTGATCATGTCTCTCCTGTTCCTTACTTTTCTGCTGTTTTAGCTATTTTATTAGGGTTGTTTTTGGTCACAAGTGGAGGCTGGCAGTGCCAGAGCTGCTATCCTGTATGTTCAATCAGCTTTTCTCTGGCTGGATTTGGGACAGAGCCAATTCTCCCCAAAACCAGAATCTTTCCATCACACGCTTCAGCCTCGGAGTCTGTGGGTGTGATCATCTCATCTGGTTCTGAGGTAGCTCCACTGCCTACAAAAGGCAAATGCTGAAGCTTTGAGAATTCACAGAGCTGCAAAAAAAAGTTCCCCAGCTCCTTTCCCCCAACACCAAGAGCTGCTCTCAGTTTTGTACAGGGCGAAACCTGGAGTTTCACTGAAACCAGCTGAGAAAAGTCCTCCCCATCCTGTAACCCCTCTCCCAGACATTTATTATGTGCTTGTGTTACAGCCTCCTCCTGAATCTGGAATTTAAGAGGAATTCTGGCTTGAGACCAAATTTTCAAAAGCAAGTAGGAAAAAAAAAATTAAACCAATGAGCTGCAGTGCGCAAAACCCATGTGCAGAGAAAAACAAAATTCGCGACATAAATATTTATTTTATTCTACTGAAGCTTCCTGAATAGTCAAGTAGGACTTTTCCTGCTGGGATGAGCCAGGGTGAGATCCATTCCCTGGGACAAAACAAGCCTTGAGTTCAGACTTTGGCCTCTGCTGAGAATTAATTAATCTGCTCTTAGCGAGATTTCAGCTCCTGGGTTTTCCACCAAGAGATGCTGAGCCCCTGCTTTAAAAATCAGAATTTCCATGTAGAAATTCTGGCAGAAAAAGTGATGAGTGCCAGAGTGGGTGCAGGAGTGGCCTCGGGGCTCATTTATATTTATGGGTGAGAAGTGGGGCGTGAGCTGCTTTCCTGTCAGCACCAGGCTTGGCTAAAATCCCCTCTTGGTATGGTGTCTCTCAGGGCTGGAGCAAGGTTTTGAAGGGGGAAAAGCCCTGAGAGGTGCCAAACCTCTTTTCCTTGTTGGGGAATTCATTAGTGACCTGTAATGGAGTTCAGCCTCTCCTTTGTCACCTCTATTTGTGGTTGCCTTGGCTCGTTAAACGTCTGGGCTTGATGATCTTAGAGATCTTTTATGATCTAAATGATTTTATTGTCATGTTTCTTCCTCCCAGGAGGTTTGCTCCATTCTTGGAAGTGTCGGATGGGGCTTGGAGCTAACAAAATTCTCCAAGAAAAATTCCCCAAGGTATTTTGTCCAAGTATTCATCTTTGGAGCTGCAGGAAATAGAAGTGTTTTGTAGAGGGGAGCTCCACAAAACACATTTGGTGGTGTTCCAGCACCACTTTTTTGTGGTGTTCCAGCCATGCGGGGAAATGGATTTCCTTGGGCTGACCCTGGAATGCTGCAGGATCCCATGTCCCTGAAGCCCCAGCTTGCTGGGCATGGGTGCAGGAGCTGAGCTTGGGGACATTCCTGTGGAAAGGGACACGTTTAACAGAGTCCTTAATGAAGGAGCTTTTTTTGGCATCCCAAACTTTCCTTAACCAATAAATGCTGTGTCAGACAAGCTGCAGGGCTGGGGAGGAGTGGTTATTCTGCCATATTCAGAATGCCAGGGAATGAGAGAAATCTATTTTTCCTGCTTTATTTCCTTTTTCTTGCTGTTATTGATGGACTCCTTGTCCCCTTTTTTGGTGCAGGAGGTTGCAGGGTGGAGTGGGACATTAATCCTTTTACTCCTTCCACATCCTTGTATCTACAACGAGGTGGAAGACAGAACTGAGCATCCCTTCAGGGCAAAAGGGTGATTTATAGGAATAAACAACAAAAAAAAGAGCGAGCAAACCAGGTCAGAGATGAATCCAGGCCTCGGGGGAGGGTTTGCAAAAGAGCTGGAAATCTCACAAAAGGCCTCATGAGATTTCTGATACTTCCCACTTCTGGCTGGGCCAGAAATACCACAAGAACAACGCTGCATCATCATTCTCAGCTCTGGCTCTGCTCTTCCCACACTCCCAGCCGGGATCGGCCTCCCAAACCTCCTCCAGGCCTAGGATCCACCGGCACTGTGACACAGCCTCCACCCGGCTTTTCCTTTCACCCCCATTGCCTCGAGCAGGGAGATATTTTTGGTCCAGAAACCAAATGAGTCATTTTGTGGATCCCAAGGCCTATTTTTGGGTCGGAGTGTGCGCCTCCCCCTGCTGATGCTGCCGGGGCATCTTCAGCCACCCGGGGCAGGTGGGCACACAGAGGGCACTGCACCCTCAGCCTCAAATCCAGCCGGATGGCAGAGCCTGGAGGCTGCCCCTCGCCCAGAGCTGTTGTGCAATCCCTCTGTTCACGTTTCAGAGCTCGGTCCTTACCCTTTCCGCCCTCCAGGCCGGGTTTGTTATGCAGAGGAAGCTTCTAAGGAGCCCCGACAAACAGACAGGAAACCGAGTCTTTCACCGCGCGGACACATTGTCTGCTCGGGGCTAAATTTGAACATAAAAAGGCCTTATTTATTTCTTTTATTTATAAATCCTCAGCCGTGTTCTTTGAAGACTGGCCCTGGTTGGGAAGGCTGAGGGGAAGGGTGAGGGGAAGGGCAGCCAGCATGGTGTGGGCCAAAGTTCTGCTCTGGTGTGTGGGGTGGGATCAGGGCAGACTTGGACGCTCCATGGCATGGCCTGGAGTGATGCCCAGGTGGGAATGGCCAGCTGAAATGGTGGGGATTGAATAGGACAGCTCTGGGTGATCAGTTTTGGGGTGGAGGCTTCACTCAGGAGCCCATGGGCCTCCCCTGTGTGGATGATGGTGAAGCTGGTGCTGGGATCCAACCTACATTGCCTGGCTGAGGCTGAAATCCTGGCTGGCTCAATGTCCCCACAGAGGCGGGGTGATGAGGGATTCACATCCAGAACTGGATCCATGGAAGTGTTTAAAGCCAGGTTGGACAGGGCTTGAAGCCATCTTGGATAGTGGGAGCTGTCCCTGCTCATGGCAGGGGTTGGGATGAGATGATCTTTAAGGTCCCTTCCAGCCCAAACCATTCCAAGATTCCAAGGTCAGGTGGCCACTCCATCTCCACACCTGGAGTCACCGCCACCACCTTGGCCACCACCTCTGGAGAAGCTGCTCATGTCTCCAGCAGCATCAGAGCTGCCTCCCACAACCCATGGTCTCTTGCTCCCACCATTGACCCTGGTGAGGCCATCAGAGGAACCAGAGGCTCCTTTGGAGATGTTTTTTTTTTATTTTCCATGTCACAGCGGGTATTTCCAGACAAAGGTAGTGTGGGAGAGGCAGGCAGGTCTCAGCCACCACAGCAGGCTTTAAAAAGTGAAAACACGAAGTCGAAAGCTGCCAAACCTGCAGCAACTTCCCAAATCCCACCTGAAATTTAGCAAAAGGCACAGGGAAAGTAAAAGTTCCAGCGCTGCTTTTTTTGGGGCCGTGGTTTCTTTTTTAATGTTGTTGCTCTTGGAGAAACATCTCCCTTCATTCTGAGAAAAGGGAAGCGCTTGGGGCCGTGGCTTCTGGGGAGTTGTGGATCTGCCCCTCAGGAGAGCAAAATTGGGGTCAACTGCAGCACCCAGGGTTGCATGAGGGCTTGGACAATTCAGCAGTGATGCTGAGGTCCCTGTGGCATGGCTAAGAGCTGCAGGAGGAGATACAGAGAAGAGGAGAAAGCTCTTGTCCTCTCTCTCTGCCCCATCAGGAGCACGGATGGGTTTGGGCACGGAGCTGCTCCATCTGCCCCCTCCTGAGGGTGAGGTTGGGCTCAGCTGCACCAAAACCCACCAGCCCCAGTGACCCTTTTCTTTATTTAACTCTCCCTGAGCCCAGGATTGAGGAGCCACTTCCACATTTGCTGCTGGCCACGGGCAGAAGGCCCTTGGAGCCGTTTCTGCCCCTCCTGCCCGGCCTGCCTCGCTCGCAGATGCTCAAACCACACGTTCCTTCACCCAGCGTGGCCCAGCACAGATGGACACAGCTCAAAACACCCCAAAATAACGCCTGGCCTGGCCACAGCAGTCCTGTGAGGGTCTCCCAGCAGGAGCAGCTGGGGCTGAGGGGACAGGCTAAAAATAGGGGTGTGCTGCAAGTTTCTGTGCTGCAAGTTTCTGTGCTGCAAGTTTCTGGAGATCCCAGAGCGTGAGGTGAAACTCAGTCTGGGTTAACTGAAAAGCTGAGGGTGTCTTTGGGGTTGTTTCTGCTTGGGGGTGCTCAGCAGGAGGAATGGGGGAGCCCTCTTGGGCATGGGTTTAGTGGGGGTCTCCCCATCACCTCTGGGCATTGTCTGTGTTTGTTTTGTGGGGTCACCACCAACAGCCCAGAGCTGTGCTGTACCCACAGATTTTGGGTTTTTTTTGGAGAAATCTGCAGGTTTGGCACCTTTGCCTCATACAGAGGGTCCAGCCCAGCATCCCAGTGTAGCTGCACACCCGAGTTGAGCCCCATCCTTCCCAAACCCTCCATCCCTGCACAAGAACAGAAGCTGGAGCATGAAAATCTCTCTCTGATATTTCCACCCATGGCCCTCGTGCTGAGGACATGCCTGGAATTTTGTGTGGGACACCCTGAGCACACCAGAAGCTTGGAATATTGCGCGGAAAAAGCTCAAGTGTTGAGAAAATTGAGAAATTTGTCAGGTTTAGTGGCTCCCCAGGGTTTGAAATTTCACAAGATGATGTGCAGCTTACTGATATTTACCAAAAAATCAGCTTCCAGGTCCATTCAAAAGTGGGGGGGAATAGGATTGAAAGCTTTAAATAAAGTGTCAAGCCAGATCTAAATGAGGAAAAAGTGGAATAACAAAGATGACAGCTCTATTCCTTCCCATCCATGTGTTTGGGACCCCCTGTATTCCCCACCAAGGCCAGGGGAATCCATCCCATCCCCGTCCCCCCACCTTGCACAACCCCCTGGTTCCTTCTCCTTCTCCTTCCTCACCCTGGGTGAAATCAGAGCTGTTATTTCAAAGAGAAGCTTGTGATTTATCGCTGTAATCTCAACCACAAGTTGAGCTGGCAGGAGTTAGGGGAGCCACGAGGAATAACAGAGGGCTTGGCCATTCATTTCAGCATCCTCTGCTCTCTGGAGGTTTTTATTTCTTCACTACTGCAGCGGGGAAATACAAGTTTCTCACAGAAAGAGGAGAAAATGAAAAGGGGAAAAAAAGGATTGCCCGGGATTTGTGCTGAAGTAGCTCAAAATGGGGCTGTTTCTCTGCATCCTGGTTTTAAAAAATCAGCTTTTTGAGTTTAAAAACCTGAGATCATTTCAGCAACCTGAGGGACCAGCCCTGCCTGGCAAAGGGGGACACCCTGGGATGGTGCTGCTGTTCCAAGGCCAGAGCTGTGGGAGGGTTTCTCATCATTTTTCCCATTTTTCCTTTCTCCATAAGTCACTTTTAGAGCTCCCAGCAGCCAGCCTGGCAAGCACAGCTTTGCAGGGATGTTAATGAGTCTTTAAATCAAAGGTTTGTGGTGGCCAAAGCAAACCTGGTGTCTCCCGCCAGAAAGGGGCTGCACAGAGAGCTCCCAAACACCTCCTGGCTGTGAAGGAACAGCGCTGTCATCTTTGTTATTCCACTTTTCCCTCATTTAGATCTGCTTTGACACTTTATTTAAAGCTTTCAATCCTATTTGCCCCACTTTTGAATGGACCTAGAAGCTGATTTTTTGCTAAACATCAGTGAGATGCACATCATCTTGTGAAATCTCAAACCCTGGAGAGTCACTAAACCTGACAAATTTCCCAATTTTCTCAACACTCGAGCTTTTGCTTCCAATATTCCAAGCTTCTGGTGTGCTCAGGAGAAATCCATCAATTTTTTATGCCTTTTCCTTGTTTTACAGAAGAAAAGGCTGTTTTTCCAGGCTGGCTGCAGACTGTGGGGGAGTCAGATTTTAACCCACTCTGAGGAAATGACAAAGCATTAACTCCCCTGCAAGGCACTGAAATAGTTTTCATTAAAGCCAGTCTTTGAAAGGAGTTGTTTTCCAAGCCAAAAAAATAACAAAAAAAAGAAAAAAAAAAAAAGAAAAAAAAAAAAAAAAGGGAAAGAAAAAAAATTGTGCTCTTCCTTGGCCTTTCTGCTTTGCTAATCCACTTTGACATTTATTAGCAATTATTTATTTCCTTCCTGTTGGCTGTTTATGGTGCAATTTTTCACCCAAATAGGCATTACTCAATAATAACCCCTGCAGAAAGGCAATTAGGAAACACGAAGGGGGTGGTTACAGAGATTGTGGGGCTTTTCCCAACCCCAAAATCTCATGTTTTTTGGCCCAAACAGAGCTGGAGATGCCTCTCAGGTCAGCAGAACCCTGTCAGGCCCTGGGATTGGAGCATCCCATCCTCATCCCATCCTCACTCAGGGTTTTTGTCCCTGCTCTTTGCAGCTCTTGCAGGGAGCCACGAGCTGCAGAGCCCAGATTTAGGAAGGCTCCACTTTTGTTGTCTCCTGGGCGATAATCTTCTTTCTTCTCTTTGGGTTTGGCTGATGAGGAAGAGCTGTAAAAAAAACAGGATTCTTGTTCCTTAATGAAAATGCTCAGTGCCCGAAGAGGAGTTCCCATGAAGCCACAAGGTAGTGCAAAACTGAAAAGAAATTTAAAACATCTTTCAAAAACTGGCTCAATGTTTGGGTGCAGCATCTCAGGAGCGTTTCCCCATTCCACCCCTCTGTGGGGACAGCTCAGGGCAGGTCACCCACCCTCCAAAATCCCCCTTGAGCCACGGCTTTCTCAAGAAAACACTCCTTGCATGCGAGAAGCCACAGTGGAGGGGGGAAAAAAACTGAGATTTGAGTTGAAATGATGGAGCTTATAAGGAAATAAAGACTTTTTTCTGGCTGTGCCTTGTTCTTGGTCTTCCTGGGGGTGCTGAGGGCAGTCAGGGCATGGTGCTGGTGGGGTTTGGGGCTGGGGCTGAGTGCCAAAATCCCCCCCAGGCAGGAACCACGCTAGAGAGGGGTGAGAGCGCAGCGGGTGCTGCTCGAAGGTGGGGACAGCCCAGGCCCGGTTCTGCTTGGCTGCAGCTGCCACCCAAAATAATCAAACCTCACCCCAGAGTTGCTGCTGCTGCTGCTGCTGCTGCTGCTGCTGCTGCTGCTGCTGCTGCTGCTGAGGGAAAGTTCATTTTCATTTTCCGACCGCTTTCCCAGCCGGGACGCGCCAGGGCTGCTGGGGTGGGGGATGTGGGGCACCAAGGGGCACTGAGAGACACTTGGGCTGGATCTGGGGTGGTTTTTGGACAGAAAGGGGGGTCTGAGAGTGAATGGGGAGGGGATACAGCCAGAGCAGCACCGGGAGAGGGATCATGAGCCATGGGTTGGTTTGGGATGAGAGGGATCTTAAATCTCATCTTGTTCCAGCCCTGCTGTGGCAGGGACACCTTCCACTGTCCCAGAGTGCCACAAACCACATCCAGCCTGGCCTTGGGCACTGCCAGGGATTCAGGGGCAGCCACAGCTGCTCTGGGCACCTGTGCCAGATCCTCAGCACTCTCACAGGGAAGAATTGCTTCCCAAAATCCCATCAAGCCCTGTCCCCCTCAGTGTGAGGCCATTCCCCCTCTCCTGTCACTGCAGCTCTTGCCCAAAGTCTCTCTTTTATTTCTGTCTCTCTCATCTTTCCTGTTGGCTCCCTCAAGCCCCAGTTAAACCACCCTGAATCTTCCCTTTCCCAGGCTGAGCACTTCCAGCTCTCCCACCTTTTCCTCAGTCTCCACCTTTGCCTCTGGACCCTCTCCAGCAGCTTGGTTGGACACTGTGCTGCTCCCAACAAACCTGTGGGCTCTCAAATCCACTGGGATAATGTCCTGTCACTGTGATATTTTATGAAAAATCCCTTTGCCAGGGTTTTTTCTCCTGAGAAGCTGAGAAGCCTCAGAAATGAAGTAGAAACAATAATTATCTGATTGCTTGAAATGTAGTTTGAAGGTTGTTTACCAACAGGTGCATCTTGGATTAGTTCCATGTAAATTGTTTTTACTTAATGACCAATCCCAGTCCAGCTGTGTTGGGATTCTGGTCAGTCATGGGGTTTTTATCATCATTCTTTTTGAGCCTTCTGATGTTTCCTTTCTCTCTGTCTTTAGTACAGTTTTACTATATAATTTTCATATAATGTAATAAATGTAATAAAATGTAAAGTAAATATAATGTAATGTAAACATAATATAATATAATGTAAATACAATGTAATGTAAATATAATGTAATATAATGTAATGTAATGTAATATAATATAATATAATATAATATAATATAATATAATATAATATAATATAATATAACATTATAACATCATAGCATCACACAATATATCAGCCTTCTAAGAACTTGAAGTCAATTCTCATCTCTCACCTCATCCTAGAGACCCCAACAACACCACAATTAATAACCACACTTGCCCATTTCCAACCCAAACCATTCCATAAATAATACACCCCCCCCCTTTCCAGGCTGTGATAATCCTTAAATCTTTCCCCCTCTAACCCATAAACCCTCCACAGGCACCTCCAGACAAGATTAAGCTCAGCAATAACAAATCCAGAGGGTTTTTTCCCTCTATATTTATGAGGATCATCATTGTGGACAGCCCCTGGTGCATTCCTTGGTCCCACATTCCCTGCTGCCTTTCCCCAGCCAAACCCCTCCCTCCACGTGTATTAAATATTTCCTTGGTGCTTCCAGGGGCTAAAAACATTTCTCTGTGTGGATTCCTTTAAATTCCACCCTCTGGATCGTTGGAAGTGGGAATGTTTGTACTGAGGGTTTTACAGGGAGCCTGGGAATTATTTTGCTGCTAACAAACTTTGCTCACGCCTTTACAAAATGCAAATATCCCAATTCCAGTGTTGCTAAAACACAGAGCTGAGATCACAGGGACTTGTTCAGGGTGTTGGTTTCTTTTTTAGCTGCTTATTCTTGGTATTTGCTTGGAAAAAAATGTGATTTTCTGTTTGTAATAAATAGAGCAGCGTGAAAAACATGACTTCTAAGCAAATCTCTGAAATAAGGAGCTTCGAATCCTTCTGGATTTCCCCCTTCATGGGGGAAAAGATCTGGCTAGAAACAACAAGCACATCCTGGGAAATGAACAGTGGGAATATTCTGTCTGAACAGGAAGAATGCACAGAGCCATTAGAGTCAGTGTTAATTAGGGCTGATTGACTGAGAGCTGAGTCTGGCACGAGCTGCTGGGAGCCTGTGTTGAGTCACTGGGAAAACCACAGGCTGTTGTTAGAGGGAAAAAAAATTAACAAAAAAATACAAACACATGAGCAGGTGTGATTTTCCATGGTCCTGAGTGATGGAGGAACCTGGAATTGGGGATCAACCCAAATTCCTGGAGGTGGTGCCTCTGTTCAGAGGGTGATGGGGAATCCTCTCCTGGGAGATCCCTGTCCCTGCCAGGGATGTGAAGGCAGGAAAGTGGTTCCAAGTCCTCAAAAGGTGGGGATTTCAATCCCTAAAATTGAAATAAAGAATTCAATCCTCCATCCCTCCACAGGCAGAGCTCCTGGCTGGACCCAGCCCTGCCTTGGAGAGCTCCTGTCTCCAGAGAAGGATTTAGGGCTGTGGAAAATCACTCCCCCAAATCCTCACTGCTCTTTCCCCACTGGAAGGTACTGAAAAAACCAGATGGGCACAACGTATGTTACTGAGGGAAAATGTGGAGAAAGAAGAGAAAATCCCATAGAGGGAAGGTTCTGGCAGGCTGGAAGCAGCTCCACAGGGCCTTTGGAATGTGCTTTCTGCAGCTCAGAGCATGGAAAGCCTCAGGGGCTCAGTGGAGAGGCCATTCCACTGGGATCGATCTCCCTGCCCCTTCCTCCAAACCCTGAAACTTCTGATTTCATGACTTTTCCATGTTTTTGCTGCCATAAATTCCCACTGCTGTGACATCAGTGACAATCCCAGCTGGGGCTTCTGGCGCCTTCTGCAGCACCAGGAGCAGATCTCCATCAGCACCTCCCATAGCTCAGTCAGGGGCTGGTGATGCCTCAGGTTTTGGAGTTTATATTTTTCACATTCTGTGCTGCTTTAGTGTGCGGGTCTGGGCTCACATCAGGGGATGCTGAGCTCTGTGCACAGAGCAGGGACACAAAACAATTCCTGCTCCAGCTGGGCACCAAGGACAAATGATCCAAATCTCAGCCCCAGAGCACAAACACCGTGGGCTGGAGAGAGAAAAACAAGCAGGGTGGGACTGCAGGGGCTAAAGCTGCAATGGGACAATGAACTGCAAGGTGCAAATGGAGCAGAACTGATCCCAGGGAGAGACCCCGGGAGCGCTCGAGCATTTTGGGGCCATTTTGGTCCATCCTGGGTTCATTTTGGGGCCATTTTGGTCCATCCTGGGTTCATTTTGGGGCCATTTTGGTCCATCCTGGGTTCATTTTGGGACCATTTTGGTTCATCCTGGTTCATTTTGGGGCCATTTTGGTTCATCCTGGGTTCATTTTGGGACCATTTTGGTTCATCTTGGGTTCATTCTGGGACCATTTTGGTTCATCCTGGGTTCATTTTGGGGCCATTTTGGTTCACCTTGGGTGCAGCCCTGGCTGGGCTCTTGTGTTGCCCAGGGTGGATCCATGGAGGAGATCCTTTTAATATATCCCTGCTTTATTCTGTAGCTCTGTACAAACTCTGTTCTAGCTCAGCCTTCTCGAGGCATCACTGGGAGATGGCAAAAAAGCCCTCCACCACTCCTTTGCTGTGTTTTTCTTGCACAATTTGGGGCTGGTTTTGCTCTGTCCCTCCTTCCTGCACACCTTAATCCCCTTGCCCACGTGCTGCAGCCATAAATGCAACGGGCACGGTCAGAGTCTCACCATTATTGTTCATCCTGTTTTATATAATAACCAAGTTTGCTCTTTTGACTCACCGACTGCTCCCTGCAGCAGGAATTGTGCTGAAAATCGATCCAGTTAATGCAGGAAGTGGTCACTCACGTGGAAAATTTCAAATATTAGATGGGATGGGCTGGTTTGCACCTGTTGGTTTGCAGGGCATGGATTTGGGTGGGATGCTCCGCTGTCTGTTCTGCTCTTTGGGGTTTTTTCCCCTACAAAAATAGATTTTTGTGCTAAAATCCTCTTGGTGCTCCTGGCAGCTGGTGGGAGGCAAAGGGAATGGGATTCATCACTGACCACCAGCACTGGAAACCTTGGAAAAGATCCCTGAGAGCCCATCCAAGCACAGCAGCTCCAAATGGAGCACTGGGGGGAATTGCTGTCCCAGAGCCATCCCAAGGACCTGACTCATTAATCACGCTGCTTAATCACCTGTTAATCACCTGTTTCAAAGCAGAGCTCTGACTGTGCTTGCTCTGGGTGTTAAAGCTCTCCCTGCCTGCCCTGGGAGCAGGGACATGGGTTTGGAAAATTCTCTCAAGAACCTGAAATGATTCTTGGGGCTGTCCAGAGCAGAGTCAGGAGCACTGACCCTTGTGAGTCCCTTGAAGCTCGGTTTATTCCATGGGTTCCATCCCTTCTGCTCCCAGCTCAGTGTCCCTGCAGTCCTGGCACCAAGAGGGGTGGCCATGCCCAGGTGTGTATCAAAGCTCTCCCTGCCTGCCCTGGGAGCAGGGACATGGGTTTGGAAAACGCTCTTAAGAGCCTGAAATGATTCTTGGGGCTGTCCAGAGCAGAGTCAGGAGCACTGAGCCTTGTGAGTCCCTTGGAGCTCGGTTTTTTCCATGGGTTCTGTCCCTTCTGCCCCCAGCTTGGTGTCCCTGGGACCCAGAGGGGTGGCACTGCCCAGGTGTGCATCAAAGCACGGCTGCAGCTCAGTTTCCTAGCTGAGCCCTCCAGCAAACCTGATCCCACAAATAAATCAGGGTTTATTGCACCCAAACCACTGGGAATTTGAACCCAGGCAGGATGAAGGAAATAAAATCGGGAAGATACCCAGCAGCAGGAGGGAAAGCTTCACCTTTAGCCACGACCCTGCCCTTCCTGCCAGGCCTGTTCAAGGGATGCTCCCCAAAAATGAAATCCCTTCTCTCTGCTTGGGCACAGCCTTTTGGGGTGCTGGAAGCCAGAGGTTCTCCCTGGCACAGGTGCCAAGGTAGAGGTGGTAGAGGAACAGAGAGAGTTTTGTATTTAGGAAGTTAAAGCAGGAGCGAGTTCCCTAAAGGGATGGACTGTTGAATGCTCAATTGCTTTCTGCAGTTTTAATAGATGTTGACTGGGATCTTTAAATTATTCTTGAACAGATTAGCCTGGATATTGTAATAAATTGGAATCCTATTTGTCTCCAAGTTTTAATTCTGCCTAATCCTTGTTTTTTTTGACTTTTGAAGGAGATGACGACAGAGAGTTTAAACAAAAAACACCACACCAAGTAAACATGGATTATTTGCCATGATTTTTTACAGCCCACAGACTCAAAGCCGAGATCTATCTCTGTTTTACCATCTTAGTAGATTGTAAATTTTGCATGCAAAATCCAGCTGTGATGGCTGGGAAAAATCACTGCACCTCAATGAAACCATCAAGAGCTCCACAGCATTCAGCCACAGATACGTGGCAAGTCAGCTAAAAGTGAAACGAGGAGATGGTGAGGAGGCAAAAAGCACGGGGCTGTGGGGCCACAGGGACCTCTGTCTGTGTCCTCAGTGTCCCCAGTGTGTCCCCAGTGTGTCCCCAGTGTCCCCAGCACAGGCACCAGGAGCTCCCAGCACCGGCTCGGCTGCGCCCAGGTCACCCCGAGCAGCCACATGATCGGCAGGGTCGGAGCAGCGACAACAACAGGAACAATCTGTGGGAGAGGAACTTAGGGATGAACCCAACTTCTCTAAAGTATAAAAAGAGCCTTGGGGGGGGGCCACAGAAGGCTCTGCACGTCCTCCCCTCCCGCCGGCGCTGACGGTTGGGAGCCGGCGCTGGCCTGGCGTTGTGCAACTCCACTTGTGAGATCTTGGCATTGCCTCCGCTGCCCTCCCAGGAAAGGAAACACAGCCCCAGCCGGGCTGAAGGGCCTTTGCAAGGGCTCAAACGGCTCTGCTCGGCCTCTGCCTGGCTTTGCTTGGATGGGAGAGCAAACCCCCTTGTCAAACCTTGCTAAAGAGCAGCCGGGTGGGAAGTGTAAGGAATGTTTCCTGTCAAGGGTGCTGGTGCACCTCAAAAAACTCAATTCAAAGTCAAGCAAACTCCTAGCATTTTGTATGCACAGCTGCACCAGGGGGAATGAGGGTTTTTTGGGTTATTCCCAAAAATTGCCATGAATTTTTCCTTTTTCCTTTGATTTATTGGTGTTTCCACTTGCTGGCCCAAAGCAGCGGGGGAAGGATGTGTCCCTGGTGCACCATGGCTTTCACAGCAATTCTCTCTCTCTCTGCAGGCACCCTGAAAATAATCACACATTTGAAAGCCTATTTTTGGCTTGGGGAAACACTATTTCTGCCTGAAACCTTCCAAAGAACAGAAAAACCCCACAGAAGATGAAGGCAAAACTTGTGAGGTGGCCCCGCTCCAGACCAGGCACATGCCACAAAATGCCAATCTCCAAGGCAGACCTGGTGGAACCCCCAGGAGATGGGGCAGAGGCTGGGACATCACCAGGCATATCTACAGATGTTTGTGATTTTTTACCACTTAAAAAGTGTTACTTCATGTAAAAAACCCTATTTCAGGTGTCCTTTGGTCCCCAGGATTGTGATAGAAGCCCTGCACGGTGTGACATTTTCTCCTCATCTAAAGGAAAACGTTTTGCTGATTGGAGAGAGGGGAATAACAGAGAAGAAAATGAGATCCTAAATTCCAGGTACTTGTGGTTGCTGGAAAATTGGCCTTTAGTATTAAAGCAAACTGATGGGACCACAAGGAGAAAAATCAAAACGTGATGGGATTCTAAAACTGTAGCTGAACGAGGAGCTGAGATTCCAGGAATCTGGGTTTTATTTAACTTATAGGAAAGGAGGAAGAAGCAGATGGAGCTGCTGCTCCTGAACTAAAAATACTGTTTAGAGAAGGACATCCGCAATGCAGCTTTGAATGTCAAGGTCCTCAGTGTTTGGGCTGTTCTCCCTCAAATGTCACCTCCTGATGTTTGGAGAGGTTGGGAGGCTGGAAATGCAGGGACTGCAGCCATTCCCTTCTTGCCCTAGAAATACTTGTTCATCTGGAAGTTTTGCAATGAAGTGTGGAGGAAATCCCATTTCCAACCTGTGGTGTAGGCACGGGGATGCCCCTGACATGTCTGTCCCACTTTGACATCCCTGAGTGCTGGATCTGGACTGGTCCCAGCTGCTGGAGGCTGTTTGGGGACGTGAGAGTCACCAAGAAATCCGACAAGTCATTCATAAAACTTCTGGGAGAGTATTTGTGAAAGCCAAGCAAATTCTGCCCCTCCCAGCATGGAATAAGTGACCTTTGTCCTGGCTTTTATTTTCACTTTCGAGCTCCTGCCTGCTGAGGTCAAGCTGTTAATAAAGTTTAGCAGAATTAAAGAGGCAGCATTAATCACCTCCGTTATTTTATCTTGCTGGCCACCATCTCACTGTGCTTTTGCCAAGGTCAGGAATTGCGCAAAAAAATCAAGGTGTCTCAGAGTTCCACAAGTCAGCTCCAAGAGAACCTAGAAAAATTGGGTTAAAAGCCACAGTCTTTGCAAAAAATACCCTTTTGTGTCTTGTCCTTCCATTCAGGGAGCCTTGGCAGTTCTTGTTTCTCAAAAAAAGGAAGAGTGTTATTCTCATGTAATGACAGGACTCTGGGAGCTGAAGATTTACACGGAAAAAAAAAATTAACCAATATTGTCCAACTCATCCTAAAGGGGTGAATAATCACCTATGCTTTCCTCTGGTCTTATTAACCATTACTGCAATAAAGGACTTACTTTTCTTCTCTGGTTTATAGGATTATATCAATATGAGGCAAAGAGTGAGCCAGTCAGGCCATAAACTCCATCAGCTCCGGCGTGGTTTTTAACCCCTGATTATTTAATCCCTGATTATTTAACTCCTGGAGCGGGATGTGCTATCTCTTATCAGGGCTCAGGGCAATATTGCCTCCCCCGTGCTCTGATAGCAGCGAGCCCCTAATCTGGAGTTAAACATTAACGAGCTGTCACAGAACTGGGTTCCCAGAAATCTGCTGAGTTTGGGTCATCCACAGGGATGATGAATAATGGGGTTGGTCTGAAATATCTCCAGGACAGAGTGGGTCAAGGCTGTGGGGGAAGCCTCCCGTGGGTGCCAGCAGTCCCTGCTGTGGTTGAGGTCTCTCTTGGCCAATGCTCCATCAGGCTCTTGCTTCAGCCCTGTGGTCCAGCAGCTGCTTCCCTGCAGATGTTGAAAGGAAAAGAGCTAGAGAGGAGGGGGCTGGGTGTCTGAAAGCCCTTTCAGAGCTGCTTTTGTTGCTGTTAATGGCAGAGCACTCGGAATTCTCTCTCCCTGCTCAAGTGAACCTCTTCAGATGGTGGCTCCAGCCTGAACTCCCTGCTCTAATTACCTCTGCCAAGAGCAAGTGCTGCCCTTTGGGGGGGTTTGATTTCCCATCTATTCCTTTCATCTAATGGTTCCTTGTGCTCGGGGTCCAAGCCATGAAAACAGCTCTTAATCTACCTCCTGCCTCCCACCAATTATTTAATACCTGGGTTTTATTCCTTCTCATTTGTCTTTCTAACTACCCTAATTTCTCTGGTTTCCCTCATCAGCGTTTTCCCAAGCTCTTTATTGTTTTCTGATTGCTGTAATTCTGCAATATCTTTTGGCACTAAAACCTGGCTCCCCAGAGGAATGGGCTCATGAATTTATACAGTGGCATTACCCAGGCTTTGCAGATTTGGCTGCCCAGAATTGCTCCTTCTGTTCCTGCCTCTCCTGTCGCTGCATCCCTTTAACGAGGGGGAATTGGCAAAGCAGGAATTGCACTCTTGGTATGAAGAGCCACGAAAGTCTGAGTCAAGAATTTTGGAGATTAAAAGTAGATTAAATATTCGCCCTCCTCCACCCTTCCCCACTCTGTGCCCATGACTTGGCAGACAATTTCTCCCTCCATTCGTCAAGCAAGAGTTTCAGCCTGGGAGGAAATTTTCCCCATGGTATTAATTTCTTCTACTTCTTGCAACTGAAGCACATTTGAGAATTCGTTCCTGAAACTTCCCATGTTCTAATTTTACATGATGGGACTATCAGAAGCAGCACATGAGAGAAATGAGATCTCCTCTGCAGCTTTGGGGTGCCTGTGCTGCCCTAGAAGGCCTGATGAAACTCAGAGCTTCTCCCCTGCTCATTAATACCAAATTTCCTGCCTTGGTTACAGAGCTTTTAAGTGACAAAAACTCGGCCTGGGCCAGGCACGACTTCCATGAAATCCTCTTTAAGCAATGCCACCTCTTTTTTTTCCTGTTTGGCAGATGAATCTGCCTTATAACCAAATACTTGAATGCACTCATGCCAGGAGAGGAGATTTAAATATGATCACTATGAGGAAACACACTGGGGTGCTGGGAATAAACACGTTCCAGGGCGTTCATCTGTTTATCTTCCAGGGCTGCCCCAGATTAAGGATTGGCTCAGACAGGAGTCAAATGTTGCTCTAAGGGTGCTTTGCCTCTTCCAGTAATTTATTTATTTTTCTGTCTGAGAATGGAATTCAGAGAGTCACAAACTATGACGAGCGATTGTGCTTGGGAAATGTTCTGCAGTTTTTGGAGGGCAGGAGGAGGCAGCTGTGTGGTGAGTTATGGTGGGTGGATGGGGATCTGGTCAGAGACCAGGACTTGAATCCCTGATCCTCCACAACTCCTGGTAGCTCATCCTGCTAGAAAAGAGCAAATAATTGCAAGTCCTGTCAGAATCCAGTGCTCCCAAAGGCCCTCAGGGAGGCTGCTCAGGGTCAGAGGGTGAAAGTGGGTTCCTTGTTGGCTCGTTGGTTGTTGGCTCCTCTTGAGAGCAGGATGAGACTGATATGTAATCTCCTGGTTGGGAACCAGGAAGAGCTCAAAAAGCACCTGAAGATCCAAACACCTCTGATTCTGGGAAGGTTTGGGTTGGCACTTGGTGGTGGGGTTTGACCTCTGTTGTCATCAGCCAGGACTGAATTTGCAGACAAGGCTCAGATCAGGCGTTGATCGTGAATTGACCCAGGTGGGCCTGAGGTGTTGCCTGCCAAGGCCTTTGAAGCTGAGGGCTGGAAATGCCATCAAAGTGTGAACCCATGAATAGAAATCAATGTCTGTCAGTTCCCATGATCACGGCTGGGAGGAGGAAAACCCTTTCCTCATTGGATCAAGCTGCCTCTGTTAGATTTCTCCTCCCAAACCAGTTGGACAACAAGAGCAACAAGTTCCCAACTCTGGGCCAAGCCTTGAAAACCTCCCCAGAACCACACCCAGTCCCAGTCATGGCGCCCAGTGCTGTTCCCAGGCCCCAATTAGTGTGGTCATTAGCAGGGGTGGTCGGAGGGGCTGACTCCTCACCCCCAGAGCTCTCTGTCCCTCACCACCTCAGATGTCTGTTGACACTCTGTTTTTTTGAGCCCAAAACTGTTATTCTCACCTTCTGCCCGCTGGGTTCTTTCCTCTTTTCTGGCCCTGCGGTGGCCTGACGGGAGCAGGTCACGGGACAACCTGACATGTGGAACCAACCGCCCGCATCTTGGCGTGGTCCGTGCCTACCTTTTTTTATCTTTGGAGAGACCAGATTGTAACCATAAAAGGGAAGAACGGAATTTTGGGCGAGGAGCCCCCCTCCGATTGGCTGAGTGCCGGTTCGCGATGGTTTCGGGGGAAATAACCAGATGGGAGTAATTTTTGGGCCTGAGAATAAAAACAATACAACAAAACCATGTGGTTCACCATTGAAACCAAGACAGGACTTTCGGTGCTGGTGCCTCCTGTTGCTCTTGGTTCCACCTGCATGAAACTGCAGGAGGGCCCTCACTTCCACATGGGCACAGCCACACAGAGCTCCTGCTTCCCATGAAACCTCTCTGCAGACACAGCCAGCTGATGCCAACCAAGATAGCAGATCCTGGAGGGTAACAGGAAGGACCTGGTGGTCAGGTTGGTTGAGAAAAACAATTGTACCCACCTCTTGTGAAGCCATCTCTGCAGCCATGAGCAGCTGATGTTACCTGAGGTAACAGCTGGAGATGGAACAACTGGAGGCCCAGTTGGCCAAAAACCAGATCTGCAATCAACCTCTGTCATCCTCTAGGTTAAGAGAGCCTGAGCAACAGTTTGTTGTGGCTGAGTGAATCTGCAGATCCATGTCTGAAAATCCAGCAGGACAAAGTCTCTTCATGCCTGAACATGTCTTCCACCTAACCCTTGTTAGACCATTTGCCTGATTTTAAAAGCAGGGCTTTAATCCCTCGAGACATTCTCCTCAAAAGCGCCACTAGCACTGAGTTACAACACCGAGTAAATATGATAAAAAAGGCTTGGAGGGTTTCCTGGAAACTTTGGCACCCATCCTTTGGGAGCAGATGTTGGTCACCAGCAAAGTTCTTGTAAGCCATGGAGATATTTTTCTCTTAACACTTAGCATGAGAAATGTGACAGCTGATTTAGGGCATTTGTGTCCGGGAGCACAGAGAGAGGAGATGTTCGCCTCACCCCTTCTGGGAATGCCACACCCATGCAAATCCTTCACTTGGTGCCTTCATCCAATAAGAACAAGATGGTTTTATGGTTAATGTTGTTCTTGGAGCTGGAAACAGCCTCCTGTCACTGAGGTGATGACAAACACGTGCTTTGTTTGTGTGCTCAGGGTGGCAGCAGGGCCACCTGTGACCAGGAGAGGTGAACCGAGCCTGAGGAACCCTGGCTGCCATGGTGGGGGAGGTTTGCTTTGATCACCTCCCAGAAAGAGTGAGGCTGGCAGCCTGTGGTTCCCCCCCTGAACTGGAGTGGGCTCTTGGTGCCCCCTCACTGCATGCTCCAGGTAGCATTGAGTCCCTTGCTGGCTCCTTTGGCAAGTCCATCCAAGCCCACAGAGATGCACCTTGCAGGTGGCTGCACACAGGTCTCACCTTGCTCTGTTCATCCCTTTCTTCAGCTTTCCTCCCCATTCCTCCTCATATCCACCCTTCCTTCCAATCTCCCCTTTTCCCCACTTCAGATAAGCACCAGCAGCCCTGGAGTGGCCCAGCACCACCATGCCACCCCTCCCTGTCCCACCATGCCCTTTCCCCTGCCCCTGCCCCAGCCCCAGGTACCTTGAGCTGTCCTGTGGCAGCAGTTCCTTGGTTCTCCTCACTCCAGCACCCACTGCAATTTCTCTGCCTGCTCCACTGTGTTATTTCTGCAGTGCTGACCACAGTGGTGGCTCCCAGGACCTATCGCAGCATCGCAGCCATGGTGCTTGGCCCCACAAACCCAGAGGGGAACCACAGCCTCTTACTCACTGCCATCACCCCAGTGATGCTGCCCCATGCCTCCTTCCCCCTGGGCAGTGGTTTGGGGACAGGGGGAAGAGGTGGCTCTGAGTGTCTGCTCTGAGGTGTTCTCCATGGCCACCAACCCAACATCTTGGGGCTCTCCAAACCCAGCCTTGGCTGCACAATCCCAGGTCTGGTTGAGGTATCTGCGTGAGGCAGGGATAAAGGAAGGTGGTGGTGAAGGTTTGTCGTCACTGTGGTTCAGGGATGAAGGTCATGGTTGCAGGGTTGTTGTTGGTGTGGTTCAGGGAGGAAGGTGGTGATGAAGTTTTGTCGTCGCTGTGGCTCAGAGATGAAGGTGGTGAAGGTTTGTTGTCAGCGTGGTTCAGGGATGAAGGTTTGTTGTCAGTGAGGTTCAGGGATGAAGGTGGTGGTTAAAGGTTTGCTGTCAATGTGGTTCAGGGATGAAGGTGGTTAAAGGTTTGCTGTCAATGTGGTTCAGGGATGAAGGTAGTGATGGAGATTTATTGTCAATGTGGTTCAGGGACGCAGGTGGTGGTGAAGGTTTGCTGTCAGTGTGGTTCAAGGATGTAGGTGGTGGTTGCAGGTCTGTTGTTGGCGTGGTTCAGGGATGAAGGTGGTTGAAGGTTTGTTGTCAATGTGGTTCAGGGATGCAGGTGGTGGTGAATGTTTGTTTCCAGTGTGGTTCAGGGATGAAGGTTTGTTGTCAATGTGGTTCGGGCATGAAGGTGGTGGTGGAGGGTTTATTGTCAATGTGGTTCAGGGATGAAGGTTTGTCATCAATGTGACAGGGATGAAGGTGGTGGTGAAGGTTTGTGGTTGATGTGGTTCAGGGGGTTGCAGGTTTGCTGTCACTGTGGTCCAGGGATAAAGGTGGTGGTGAAGATTTGTTTTCAGTGGTGTTCAGGAATGAAGGTCTGTTGTCAATTTGGTTCAGGAATGAAGGTGGTGGTTGCAGGTCTGTTGTCAGTGTGGTTCAGGGGAACACTGGTGGTGAAGCAGCTCTGGAAGCTGCAGTGGAGACCTGGGCAGAGCCAGCCCAAGGAATGGTCTGTATGGTGTTCTGCCTCTTGCTGAGTTAGGCTTGAATCACCAGGGTTTGAGTCCAAACTGGGCTGTTCTGCAGGATAAGAGACAAAACTTGCTGGAAGCTCAGCTGAAGGTCTCTGGGTGTTTCAGATATTCCCTTGTGCTCAGAATTCCTCCTGGGCCAGCACTGTGCTGATGCCTCACTGTGAGCAGAGTCCAGGGACATGCAGGGATTTACCCAGGGCTGCAGGAGCTCAGAGAATCCACCCCAGCTCCCAGCCCAAGCAAGCTCCAGACTCCCAGACCACAGATTTCCTTCCCAGTCCTCCAGCCCTAACCCCAAACCAGCCTGCAGAGAGCGAGGAGCAATTGCACAAAAGCCTTGGCTGCATTTCAGAGCAGCCTCCTGACTCTTGCCTGAGTGCCCCAAGGTGCTGGCAAGTGCCCCAAGATACACCCAACCCTGCCCAAGACCAACCTTCATCCCTGAACCTCACTGAAAACAAACCTTCACCACCACCTTCATCCCTGAAAACAGCCAGGGAGAGCAAATCAAGAGTTTTAAGGATAATTCAAATTACAAGGAGCACTTTCCCCTGGCAGGATGAAGATGGGTATGGATGGGGCTCAGAGCAGCGTGGTCTGGTGGGAGATGTCCCTGCCTGTGGCACAGAATTGGGACTGGATGGGGTTTAGAGTCCCTTCCAACCCAATTCCACAGCTCTGTGACACTGTGCCACCCCACAGCCCCTGCAGACAGCCCATAAAACCCAGCAAGATGCAGCGGGGCGAACAACAACAGGCAAACGAGCATTGGAGAGAAAAAAAAAAAAAGGCATAATTATATTTAAAAAAAAAAAGCGCTTTAACTACATGACAGCTTGGTTGAACCCCTGTTCCTGCATTTGCTTAGCTGAGGGCTATCTTTACAAGTCCTCGCTGCCAGATGTTCCCATATTTGCATGCGGGGTGAAGGGAGGGATGCTCGGCGGTGCCGGATGGCGATTGCCACCCAGTGGCTGCTCGCACCCAGCTGCCTCTGCCTTGAAAACTCCCAAAAATCGCTTTCCAAGCGCAGAAAAGCAGTGACTTTTCCCTCCATCAAGAACCCCGAAACCCTTTCCCAGCCAGGGGGATTTGGCTGCCTTGGAGGGACACAAAAGCGATTTATTTTTTGCTGCAGGGAAGCCCTGCAGCTCTGAGGAAACCTTGCTGATACACCTGGGCCACATCCTGACAGGGCCTGGCAGACCCCATCCTCAGGGATGGGCGAATTATCTCAGCTTGCATCTCCAAGCCCCATTTTCATAAAATCCACACAATTTTAGGGTTGAGAGGAACCTCTGGGGGTTAAAAGTCCAACCTCCGTTTCCCCCCTGAGCTTATTCCTCAGCTCAGATCATACCAAACAATAAATCTGGGCATAATTTCTATTAATAATTTCATAATCTGCTGCAAGTTTTTGTCACAGAGGACACATTCAGAGACATCCCAGGAACCAGGGACCTGGGCTTGGATGGTTTTCCAGCTGGTCCCTCTCATGTTGGGGCTCATTTTTGTCCCTTACAAATTTTCTGTCTGAAAGGGAAACAGCAAAGTCCCCTCAGCAAAAACACTTCTCTGCTGTGGCTCTCCTAGGGATTTTTTTGAAAGGTATATTTTGTATTTCTATTGTATTTTTATATATTTTGTATTTCTGTTGTATTTTTTATATATTTCTATTTTGTATTTCTATTTATATTTTTATCTCTAGAAACCACAGTCAATTAGCAGAATTATTCCATGTACCTACAACAGCACTAGCCCTGCTCCTAAAACAGCTTTTAAAATCCCATTTCCATCTCTTACTCAGCAAACAATGCTCACCTTTATGCAGACACCTCTCCCACACACCTATTTAACCACAAACCCTTTAAATTCAGCACAGTGCACCTTGCTGTGGTTAATGAGGCTAATTAGGAGCAGAGGAGAGGAAATGCTCTTGCTGCAGCATGATTATTTATTTTTTTCCCCTGATGCTTCAGTGGTTGGAGCAGCTGATGTGAGGCTGTAACCTACAAGGGCTGGAGGTGTTTGCTGAGCCAGCTGCTCGCTCCTTTCTGCTTCCAGCAGCTGGTAGGGCAGCAAATCCCCTGGATTTCGTTTGAAATGTGCTCTGCATCCCTTGGAAACGCTTGGAGGAGGCTGTTCCTGAGCCAGAGCTGCCTGAGCCCCCGGGGGGAGCCTTATCAGAGTTAATGGCTGCTGGCAGATTTTCTTGAAGAATTGCAATGGAGCAAAAATTCCCTGATCCTGGAGCTGGAGGGGGATGAGTGGGAGCACAGAAATCCTTTCTGGGGGAGTGGGGATTGCTCTAGGGCAGCTGGGGAGGGGATTGCAGGTAGAGCCCATCCTCAGGGAAGGTCCCAGCAAGGACCTGGGAATTGTGCCCAAATATCCAAGGCTCCTTTCTCATAAAACCACAGAATTGTGAGGATGGGGGTGAGGATGGTGATGTCCCCTCTGTTCTGCTCTCTGACCCTCCTTGGGGGTTTCCTGCTTGGAAAAGCAGAGAAGTATCTGTGTGAGCTGATAGATAAATAAATTGTTGGGCAGCTGATGGAGGGCAGTGTTGGGATGAGCTCCCTTCCCTTCTCCATCCCACAGGGAATGGGAACAGCGCTGGGACAGCTGCAAGGGGATGCCTTGGGGTGCTGCTCCTCAGTGTTCCTCCTTCACCAAAGCAAACCTGGCCACAAGAGCAGGGCTGGAAGTCTGGGAGGAGTTTCCTGCTTGGAAGAGCAGAGAAGTGTCTCTGTGAGCTGATAGATAAATAAATAAATAATTTGTTTGGAGGGGAGTGTTGGGACGAGCTCCCTTCCCTTCTCCATCCCACAGGGAATGGGAACAGCCCTGGGACAGCATCCCTAGGGTGCTGCCTCTCAGTGTCCTCCTCCTTCACCAAAGCAAACCTGGCCACAAGAGCAGGGCTGGAAGTCTGGAGGACCCAGGTGCTCCATAGGGGCTGAAATTGGGTGTCCAGAGCCAGAAAATTCACTTCAAATCCCCTAATCTGAGGTGCAATTCAGGCAAAGCTCTGGATTAAAATTTCTCAATCCTGCTCTCAAGGCACAGAGTTTAACCTCAAACCTCTGCTCAGCTGCCTGCTTGCAGGAATCACCTGCTGCTCTCCAAGGGAAAAATCCCAGTTCTGGTTAATCCAGCACTAAATCCCAGCTCTGAAGCTCTTTGGGCACCCCAAGGCAGCACTGGAGCAGCATTTCCTGCCCCAAACCCCGTGCCCTGCAGCACAGCTGATCCCCCGCCTGCACACCATCACCCGTGGGAAATGCTTGACCACTGCTAAACTTTCTCCCAGTGCAAAACTCCCTTCCCTGTTGGTCAGCATTTCATTTACACTCGGTTCATCTGCAAAAAAAAAAAAAAAAAAAAAAAACACCCAACAAAAAAAGAAGATTTGCAGCCTCCAAACCATTTCCTCTTTCTGTGGGATGCGCTGCTGAGCTGGGGACAAACACAGCTTGTGTGGGTTTGACAAAATCTGACTGTGCACCCACTTTGGGCCGGGTTTAGTGGGGGTAAAAATCACTGTTTTTTGGTGATATAACTGTAAATTATATCTGTAAATATGCTGTATATTTACAGATATATAAATATATATATATAAACTGTAAATATGCTGTAAATTCTGTGTGCTGAAAGGCAGAGCAGCACTGGGGAAGGTAAAAGCTGTGCTGGCTGCACCACTGGGAATATCTGGAATATTGGTGGGACCAGGCACTTTCTGCAAACAATAACTGGATAAAAGGAGGAAGATTATTCCAAAAGCATGGAAAACTCTGGTGTTTATTGCTCAGAGTGCTGGTGGATGCTCCATCCCTAAAATCCTTCAAGGCCTGGTTGTGCAGGGCTTTGAGCAGCCTGAACTGGTTGGAAATGTCGCTGTTGATTGCAGAGATGTTGGATTAGAGGAGCTCCATTCCCATGGGAGCTGCTTTGGGAGGGATTCTGCACCAGCCTCAGCTGCAGGAGGTGCAGCCCTGGCAGAAATGAGCAGCACAAATGTCCCCCTGAGTGCTAATGAGAAAGCAGAAACTCTGCTTTTTCCCCTAAATCAGCCTAGAAAAGGCACGCTGGGGTTTCAAAATTGAACCTTTTGGTCAGACTTCCTTAAAAATTTAACTTATTCCTTCCCTGGGCTCTTCCTTTCCCTAAGGCAGAGGGGAAGTGGAACCATCTACTCCTATTGATTTTTAAATATCTGCTTTTCTTCAGAAACACTCAGGATTTTGCTTAAAAAAGGGCTTTTGCATCAAGTCTCTGTAACTTTTTATTCTTTATTCCTCTGAGTATCATCTAATCATTAAATGTGTAACAAGTTGCCCAGTCTGGCAAGTAAGTTTCTGATTATCTTAACAGAGAAATTATATTGTGTTTTAAAAATTGCTCCTTGTTCCTGAAAACCTGGAGAGAATGGTCACATTTATATTTTATTTTTGGATTTTGTATATCCATCCATATATATTTTATACCTCAACATAATACCTGTGTATCTATGAATAAAACTCTTTATAAAGCTTTTCAAACTTTTATGTCCCAGCTAAAACCCATCCCATATCAAACCCATTTGGAGAAGGAATTGAGGTGAGCCCCTCAATTTTCTGATTTTCTACCCATTTTGCCTTCTTTAAAAGACCTCTTCCCAGCAGCTCCATAGTTCTTTTTCCTTCAGGAAGTCCTGGTGCTACAGGAAAATGGATTTATCACTTGTATTCCTCAAAAATATAAACAAAATAATATAAAATATAAATATATAAAAGTATAAAATTATAAATATATTATACAAAATATAAAAGCTAAACCATAAATTCATAATATAAATATATAAATATACAAATATACACATATATACATATATACATGTAAGTATAAATATAAGTATAAATTTAAATTAAAAATAAATATAATATAAAAAATAAAATATAAAAATTAGGGGAAATAAAGCATTGCTCTAAAGCACCTGTGAGCAATGACCTGGGTCCCAAAGCACTTGAATTCCTGCTTTAATCCCCAGGGATTTTCCTCTGTACTTTCAGGAATGGAAGGAGATGAGATCAGATGGAGCCAGGGCTCTGCCAAACCTGGGCGCATTCCAGCCTGGGGCTCTGCACATCCCAAATCAAACCCATTTGGGGAAGGAATTGAGACAAACCCCTCTGTGGTGTTTTCTGAGACCCCTGTAGCAGGAAGGAATGATGAATCTGGCTCTGTGTTCTTAGAAGGCTAATTTATTATTTTATAAGGCTAATTAATTAATTTATGATCTATATTATATTAAAGAATACTAAACTATACTAAAGAATACAGACAGGATACAGACAGAAAGCTAAAAGAAAATAATGAAAACTCGTGATTCTCTGCTCCAGAGTCTGGCACAGCTTGACTCTGATTAGCCAGTAAGTAAAAACAATTCACATTAAACCAATAAAACAATGACCAGTTGATAAACAATGTCCAGACACATTCCAAAGCAGCAAAACACAGGAGAAACAAATCAGATAATTATTGTTTTCCTTTTTCTCTGAGGCTTCTCAGCTTCCCAGGAGAAAAATCCTGGGCTAGGGATTTTTCCAGAAAATGTGATGGTGACACCCCTTAATGTTCTGATTTTCGTCCTGGGTGAGGGTGTTCACCAGCATCCCTGGGTGGGTGGTGCTGGCACTTCCCAGCCTTTTAGGATGCGAGGGATGAGGGGTTTGAGGGAGATTTAGGAACTCAGGGGAACACCAGCTCCCCAAAACAGAGCCAGACAAGCCCAGGGGAGCCCCAGGTCTGGGAAACGCCTCGGGCAGGATGATCAGCAGCTCAGCCCATCCTCGCATGCTGCCCTGGGCGGCTGAGGATGCTCGGGCTGCCCGCAGAGCTCCTCCTGCGGCTTCTCGTGGCTCTTTCTCCCTCTAGTGAGAGCCGGAGCCACCGGCAGCCGAGGATGCTGCGAGGGCTGGGAGAGCCTGCGGGCTCTGCAGGGCGTTCCGGGGGTGATGTGCCCATTTTGGGTGCTCTCCATCACATTCCGAGGGTGCTGTGCACATTTTGGGCGTCCTCCAGTGGGTCCCAAAGGGTGCTGTGGGATTTTGGACCAGCATCCAAAACGTGCACAGCACTCTCTCCAGCACGTTCCAAGGGTGCCGTGCACGTTTTGGGTGCTCTCCAGCAGCTTCCAAGGGTGCTAGGCACATTTTGGGTGCTCTCCCCTGCGTTCCAAGGGTGCCGTGCACGTTTTGGGTGTCCTGCAGCAGGTCCAAATGTGCTGTATTCATTTTGGGTGTTCTCCAGCACGTTCTAAGGGTGCTGTGCATATTTTGGGTGCTGGTTTGAATGCGCCGAGGTTGCTCTGCACATTTTGGGTGCTCTCCAACACGTTCCGAGGGTGCTGGGCACATTTTGGGTGCTGGTTTGAAAGTACTGAGGGTGCTGTGTACATTTTGGGTGCTCTCCAACACGTTCCAAGGTTGCTGGGCACATTTTGGGTGCTCTCCATCATATTCCAAGGGTGCTGCTCATGTTTTCGGTGCTGGTTTGAATGCACTGTGCACATTCTGGATGCTGGTTTGAATACACTGTGCGCATTTTGTATGCTGGTTTGAACGCACTGAAGATGCTGCGCACATTTTGGGTGCTGTCCATCACGTTCCAAGGGTGCTGGGCACATTTTGGGTGCTCTCCATCACATTCCAAGGGTGCTGCTCCGTTTGGGGTGCTGGTTTGAACACACCGTTTACATTTTGGGTGCTGTGGATGTCTGTGGTGCTGTGATGAGCCTCAGGTGCGAGTCCTGGATCCAGCCCAGCTCTGAGCGCTGTGCCCGCAGAATCCTGGGCTGTTTTGGGCTGGAAAGGTCCTTGAGGATCACCTCATTCCCCTCCTCTCACACCCCGTGCTTGATTAAACAGAGCCATTTCACCTGGGGGTGCTGCCTGGGGACAGTGCAGGTGTCGGGGGCAGGAGAGTGGGATGGCACCGACAATGACACCGACAATTCCCGGTCCATCCCAGCTCTGCCAGCACGGGCAGCTGTGCACCAGCAGCCTGAATTCATCCCGAGCTGGCTCTTCGCATCAAGTGGCTGCCGTGATTTTAATCCGATCCCAGAGCCCCCAGGCAGGATTTGTTGCGCTGCCGGGTTTTTCCTCCGCCAGCCAGGGTAGGATTTCATCAAACGAGCTGGATAATTTCCCCACATCCTCAGGGGCTCGCCGGCAGCTCAGCTGCTCCGGGCTGCCCGTAGCAACCAGAGCAGGGCAATCAGAGCTGGCACACCAAGGGATGCTCTGCACCCAGGGCAATGAGAGCTGGCACACCAAGGGATGCTCTGCACCCAGGGCAATGAGAGCTGGCACACCGAGGGTGCTCTGCACCCAGGGAAACCGGAGCTGGCACACCAAGGGATGCTCTGCACCCAGGGCAATGAGAGCTGGCACACCGAGGGTGCTCTGCACCCAGGGAAACCGGAGCTGGCACACCAAGGGATGCTCTGCACCCAGGGCAATGAGAGCTGGCACACCAAAGGATGCTCTGCACCCAGGGAAACTGGAGCTGGCACACCAAGGGATGCTCTGCACCCAGGGCAATGAGAGCTGGCACACCAAGGGATGCTCTGCACCCAGGGCAATGAGAGCTGGCACACCAAGGGATGCTCTGCACCCAGGGCAATGAGAGCTGGCACACCAAGGGATGCTCTGCACCCAGGGCAATGAGAGGTGGCACACCAAGGGATGCTCTGCACCCAGGGAAACTGGAGCTGGCACACCAAGGGATGCTCTGCACCCAGGGAAACCGGAGCTGGCACACCAAAGGGTGCTCTGCACCCAGGGAAACCAGAGCTGGCACACCAAGGGATGCTCTCCACCCTCTGGAACAGGGGCAGGGCAGCACCTGAGCGTGCCCCATTCCTGCTCCTCGCCCTCTCCTTTGGCACAGCCGCTGCTCCTGGCACAGCCAAAGGCTTTGGTTGCCACCCTAAATCAGCTCCTGCAGGGGGGTGTGCAGGAGGAATGGGGCTGGAATCACACAGGGCAGCGAGCTACCAGCACCCTCAGCCTGACCTCAAGGTTCTTAACCGGGTGGGTGGAGGGAAAAATAATTTTTAAATTAATGAATATAGAAATGAATATATAAATAAATATATAAATTAATATATAAATTAGTATAAATTATATGTTCTACCCCTCCCTCCAGGTTTGGGCTTATTTCTGCTGTGCTTCTGCCACATATTAATGGAGTGAATATTGATGCTTTGGGGTGATGAGTTAAGCAGAGGAGCTCCCAGGCACTGGAGCCAAATGGATTTTCCTTGAGGACACCTCCTTGGAAGTCACCAGCAGCTCTGTGCCTGCTGGGCCTGATGGGTCTGTGTGTGCACCTCAAAAAGGTGTTAACAACAAAAGAACAACCCCACCCCTATCCCAGGGCTGCCTTTCCCCCTTTCCCATTTCCCTTCCCATCCCACCCTTCCCTTCTCATCTCCCCAACCATGGCTTCCATTTCAAAGCTCCTTCCTTTTTGGCTCCCTGCCACACACCCAGGCTTTGATTCCGATAGGGATCTGCACCGGCTCAGGGCAGGGATGGCGTTTATGGCTCTGCTTTCCCCCCGCTGGCGTCACCGGGAACGGCACTGGGTGGGTTTGGAATATAAACCTTGGGGGTCTTCTCCTGATGGCAAAATCTGGGCAGGGTTTCCTTTCTTCGTCTCTCCAAGAAAATGCCTGGTGGTTTTGGAGCCTGACCCACTCATAGATCAAGAACTGTGGCCTGTTTTGTTGAAAATTAGGGATAGTTTGGGAAACAAGAATGGAAGAAAACGTGTAAAAAAAAGCAGTATTAGAGTTTTTAATACTTCTCCATTGTTGGAAATTAGGGACAGTTTGGGAAATAAGAACAGAAGAAAATGTGTAATAAGCAATATCTGAGTGTTTAATACTTCCCCATCCTAGGACTGGACAGACACCAGCAGCTGTGTCTGAATGCTTGAACTTTTCTATTTGCTGCAGGGAAAAATGGGCAGAGATGAGGGGAAATAGGGAGAATTTGAGCATCCACAATTTGAGCCATGGGGGTCTTCTCCTGATGGCAAAATCTGGGCAGGTTTTTCTTTCCTCTTCTCTTCAAGAAAATGCCTGCTGGTTTTGGAGCCTGACCCACTCCCAGATCAAAAGCTGGGCATCGTTGTGGCCGGTTTTGTTGGAAATTTGGGAAATATGAATGGAAGAAAATGTGTAATAAGCAGTATTTGAGTTTTTAATACTTCTCCATCCTCCCTGGGACTGGACAGACACCAGCAGCTGTGCCCGAGTGCTTGAATTTTTCTATTTGCTGCAGGGTAAAATGGGGGGAGATGAGGGGAAATAGGGAGAATTTGAGCATTTTCTGGGAAAAGCAGCACAGTGCCATGCAGGGGTGCAAATACTTGTGTGCTGGGCATTAACTGATGGATTAAAAGATCCCTTTTAAGGGTCAGGGAGTCTCCCTGTGCCAGGTTTTACTGAGTCTCAGGCTGCTCCCCCTTGTGCCAAGGCTGCCCGGAGCTGGAGTTTTGGGATGTGCAGCCAAAACTGCCAAAACAGCGCAGGAAATAATTTTGTTTGCAGATTATTTATTAGGAGTAATAAAGTGCAAAATAATAATTTAAGAATGATTATTTTGGAATTTCCTAATCCAGGACAATAAATTAGGAATAATAAATCTTGCATCCATCCTAAGGCAGATCCTTCTGGGTGCATTTTGGGCTGCTCCTTCCCTGGAAACAAACAGCTCAGGTTTGTGGTTGAACCTGGCCCAGCACTGGTGACACTGCTCAGAGCAGCAGAAATCCCCTCACCAGCGCTGTCCCTCATCCTCCTGAAGAGCCTCCCCATTTCTTTGAGGAGGAGAGTAAAAAACAGAGAAGAAATGGTTGGAAATGGCTTGTGCGGGGTCTGGGGGAAGGTTGGAAACTCATCGAGTTCAAACTCATCCAGTCTGGGGCACAGGATGAGTTTGAAGGTCCCCTCCAATCCAAACCCTTCTGTAATTCCACAATTTTCATCCACTTCAGATTAATTGAGGATGTTAAGGGGTGGGACTGCATTTTCCCTGTGTTTGTGGCAGGTTTGGTGTCCCCACAGCTCAGGTTTGTGCTTGAACCTGGCCCAGCACTGGTGACACTGCTCAGAGCAGCAGAAATCCCCTCACCAGCGCTGTCCCTCAACCTCCTGAAGAGCCTCCCCCTTTCTTTGGGGGTGAGAGTTAAAAACAGAGAAGAAATAGTTGGAAATGGGTCTGGGGGAACTGAGTCTCATTCAGAGGCAAAATCCCCTTCTCTGAGCTCTGGGAATGCCCCTGGCACCTCACAGATCTCCCTGTCCCACCCTCCCTGAGAACCAAGTGTCATGACTGGAGTGAGTTGGAATTAGTGACCTTCTTGGAGGAAATTATTTTGCTCGAACCGAGATATTTTTAGATTTTTAAATCTTTTTTTTTTTTAGATTTTTATTCTCAGCCATTTTCCTTTGCAGGCAGGTTTCGCTTCTCTTTCTGAGCCTTTCTTTGTGTTTTCCTTTGCAAAAGGGGAAAAGAAATCCCTCAGTGCTCTGGGCAGACAATTTTATTCTTGCTGCCCCCTGCCATCAGCCCGAGTGCACTGCAGAAATCCTGCTCATCTCTCATCAAAGCTTGAATTGAATTAATTTTGTGGATTTTAAAGGTGTTGGATGTGATGGAATCTCCTGCCTTATGAGGGACAAATCCTCTCCTGTTGCTTCGCCTTCCTCTGGATTTATCTCTGTGTGGCTGAGAGGATAACTCTGAACATCTCTGAGCTCTTAGGGACGAGGAAAAAGTGGAAACCCAGCTCTTAAAAAAACCTCTTTCCGTGTCAAATCCATCTGGAACAATAAAAGGAACGGCTGTGCCAGCACTGTGATCCCTGAGCCATCACCCCAAAGTCCTGCTGGCCATGGGGCTCTGCCTAGTTTTCCCTTTTTTCCCCCCTTTTCCCCCCTTTTTTCTCCCTTTTTTCTCCCCTTTTCCCCCCTTTCCCCCCATTTTTTCCCCCCTTTCTCTCCTTTTTTCCTCCTTTTCCCCCTGTTTCCCTCCCTTCCTACTTGTCCCCTTTACAACCAGCGAAAATCTCCGCATCCCCAGCCTGCCCTGGAACCCTCCATTCCCAGAAGGTGAATTTGTGAATGGTTGGCTGCTCATGATGTGTCTCAGGGCCTTCATTTTCGGGATTTTTCTTTTTTTTTTTTTTCCAGGCCAGCTGAGGGAGGAAGTTTGCAGGATGTTATCAGCATCCTGTTGCTGTGACCTGCTGAGCAATAGCATGGAAATGTCTCCCCTTCACCACACCCCGGTGGCAACCTTTTGGCTCCTGTCTGCTGGCCGTGTTCTGCAAGATTAATGTGTTTTTCCACACATCCATGGCTAAAAGGCATGGGATTTTTTAGTTTTGCTTGGGGTTTTTTTTTTAGGATTTTTCCGATATCCAGGCATTTCTGGCAGTGTTTATAAAGTGTGTGAATGACATGGAGTCGCCCCACTGGGGACATCCAAAACATGGTCAAGGTGGAGAAAGATTTTGGCTTTTGAGGTAGAGTCAGTGGGTGGAGAGCACTGGCAAAAAAAAAAAAAAAAAAAACAACTAAAACCACCAAAAAACCAATGAAAGGGAATAAAATCAATAATGTTTTTCTTTATATATTTATATATAAATATATATAATATTTATATATTATCCTCACCTTAATGAGGATAAATGTTTGATTTTTTTCAGCTCATGGAGGGGTTTCCCCTAGAACAGTCAGTAATGAACACCTTGGGTGCTCCATGTGGTGTGTTTTCACCACCAGCCGTGACATTGGCCATTGTCCATGTAATTCCAATGATCCCTGGGACCAATGGAATCCAGTGGGTTGGGATTCCATTACTCCATAATTCCATTGGAATAACATGGAATGTAATCCCATGATCCCTGGGACTAATGGAATCTAGTGGATTGGGATTTCATTACTCCATAATTCCATTGGAATTACATGAGTTGTAATTCCATGATCCCTGGGACTAATGGAATCTGATGGAATCTAATGGAATCGAATGGAATCTAATGGAATCTGATGGAAAGCTGCTCTGCCTGGCTAACTAAAAAAAAAAAAAAAAGTGGAATTTAGCCAGGAGAGTTAGCCAGGCAGAGCAGCTTTCCATAGGAAGTGGCTTTGCTGCAATCTAATCCTTCTCAGGAAGGAGAAGGCCTTCATTTCACCAAATTATATCAAAAGGAGAATTTAAAAAAGAATGAGTTGAGCCTTCTCCTTTCATATTTTTAATGGAATTCCATAATTCTTTAATATCAGCATAATATTTCAATTGCCGTGAAAGAAAACATCCCAAAGTTTTCCAATTCATCTACTTAGGCATTCCTGTACCAAGGGGAAGAAAGAAGAGAAAGTGAAGTGTGAAAACAAACCTCCCAATCTCCTCTCAGAAGATGTTTTTTGGTTTTTCCACATCACAATCCCCATCCCACCCCATCCCATCCCATCCCACCCCACCCCACCCCATCCCACCCCACCCCACCCCATCCCACCCCATCCCATCCCATCCCATCCCATCCATCCCATCCCACCCCATCCCATCCCATCCCATCCCATCCCATCCCATCCCATCCCATCCCATCCCATCCCATCCCATCCCATCCCACCCCATCCCTTCCCATTGCTGTCCTTGGAGCATCATCAGCAAAGGGTTTGGGCCACAGGATTCTGGGTTCTCCTCCAGGAGAATCCCTTGGGAATGTCCAGCACCCAGGTTTGGAGAGTCAGGGCTGGGGAAGGTGAGAGGAATTCGTTGTCCAGGTTTGGCTGCACCTGCTCATCCTCCCTCACCCGTGCCCAGTCTGGGTGGGTGTTCATGGATGGAGGAGAATCAGATCTCACCATCCTGGTTCATCCCTAAGGACATCCTCATGGGACCAGCCAAGCCCTCCTCCAAGGAGAGATGGTCCTCAAGGCTCTGTGATGATTTTGGATTTAGGTTTTTTACCCCCTTTGTGTGCTCAGCTTGTGGGACTGAGCTGAGCTCTGGATGGTGGCTGCATCAAGGAATGAGATTCTGCTGAGGGGGAGGCCAAGGAGAACAACTGGAGCTGCTCTTGGCCCCTGGAATAGCCATCCTCAGATTTTGTCATCCCAAGGATTCCTGGTGACTGCATGCCCTGGGGTTGTGACATTGTTTGTCCAGGGCCCTTCCTATTCCTGTCAGAAGAAGCTGATGTTTGTTACAGGGAGCAAAATCTGCCTCCAGCAGGAATAATTCTGATTTAAGGCCCTGCTCCTTTTTCAGGGGAAAAGATAATTCTGACCCCATTTCTATCCAGCCACCAGTTTTTGCTCAGCTGGATGCAAATCCCTGCCTGGAGCTGCCAAGTCACGTCACCTCTGTCCCTTTGCCCCCTGTGCCTGGGGGACAGTAAATCTGTAGGCAAACATTAGGCCTTCCTGAAAAGCCTGGCATTGCCGGGAGAAAATCAAAAGCTGGAGGGTTTTTATTATCTCTCTCCTTATTGTCTTCTCTTTTTATTGCCTTTTGGAGTCACCCTGGAGAGCAATCTCCATCCCTCAGCGCGGCCCTGCCAGATTTCCTCTGCTGTCACTGTGACCTAAGGAACGGAGGCCAAGCCTTCCTCTGCTCCAACTATTAACAAAATTAACAAACCCAGCTCCCTAAACTCCAGGGATTCCTTCTTTCTGTGTCCCAAAGCTACAAAGTGGGACTGCCAGGCTTTTTTCCCCCCCTGAAAAATCCCCCAAATGTTCGTTTAGGAGTGGAAATCTGCGGGTTCCCTGCCGGGTGGGAAGTTTCTGCAATCCCCTGGTAATTCCTGCCTGCCAGGGCGGTCTGCACGGGGGAGAGGCTCAGAGTTTGGCAGGAACCCAGGGAGATGCTTCTTGCAGGGAAACTATGTGCTCTGCTTGCTCATTAAGCACTTATCTGCTGCTCCTGCTCGGAAGGAGGCCGGGGTGGGAGCGGAGGAGGCGCAGAAAACACGGAGAGGGCAATTGCAACAGGCCCAGATCCTCTAGGAGAAGGTGGAAGTGAGACACCACTGCTGAGGTCAGGCTCGGGCTGTAGGGACTCCTTTTTGCCCTTATCAGTCCAAAGTATGCAGCCCACCTCTGCTTTTCCCGGGAAATCGGGAGGTGAATAAAAACCCTGCTGCGGGAAATGTCAAAAATCTCAAAAATCGGCTCCTCAGCTGGGTCTGGCTTCGTTCCCTTAGTCACAGAATCATGGAGTGGTTTGGAAGAGATCTTCAAGCTGATCTAGTTCCTAATATCCAAATTCCTTCTCAATATCTCACCCAGCCCTGCCCTGTGTGTCAGTAGGAAGCCCTTCCCTTCCTTGTCCCGTCTCTCCAGCTATTTTTCTAAAGTCCCTCTCCAGAAATTTTGAAGCCCCTTTAAGCACTGGAAGGGGCTCCAAGCTCTCCTCAGTGCCGTCTCTTCCCCAAGCTGAACAATCCCTGCCCTCTCATCCCTGTCTTTTTCCAGCATGGCTGTAATCAGTGGGATTTTCCAGTAAAATTCATGTTCCATCTTCGTGCTTTGGGCACTGCTGGGCATCAGAAGGGACAGTGATAAATTCAAAGATCCCCCCCATAAAACCATAATAAAACTTCCATAAAAATCCATAATAATCCATAATATACCATAAAAATCCATAATAAAACTTCCCAGGGTCTGACTTGGATGTAGCATTTGGATTTTCCCCTTGGCAACAAAAGAAATTAATTAAGGGGGAAAAAAATCATTGCAATTTCCTTCCAATTTTCTCTTGTTCCAGGAAGAGAGGGGATTTTTCAGTCTGAGGGGAAGGAAGGGTAACCCGCCATCCACAGCTCAGTGCCTGGCAAATATTCCAAACCTGGAGAGAGGTGTGCCTGGCCAGCCCACATTCCCATAACTGGATTCCCAGTGTGGGATGAGCTTCCAGGATCTGACTTTCTCTCCTGACAGTGACTAAAATCCACCTTCCTTCCCTACTTATCCTCCCAGAGTGGCAACAACTCTGATATCAATTAGTTAATTACACATTTCCACGCCTCTTTGGGTGGGTCAGCTCGGTCCAAAAATGAGCTTGGCTTTGCCAGGATATTTTCTTGAGAAACTTTTCCTGGACAAAATACATTTAACTGGATTTTCTTTGAGGCACGAGGCATTGGATGAGCTTCCTCAAAAATGGGAATTAAAACGGGAACACTCTGCTGAGCTATCCAGACGACCCGTTTCTTGCCCATTGCAGTGATGCTGGGTTTGATGGGCTGTTTCCATGCCGGTGCAGCCACTGAGGAGCTGGATTTATTTTCCCGGGATTTACCTTCCTGCTGGAATGCAGCACAGCTCCCTTCCCACACCACCTCTGCATTTGCAGCAGGGTTGAGGCTGTGAGCTCATCCCTGGCTCATCCCAGGGCTCCAGGCTGCAGCCAGGCTGCTCTGCTCTCCCTTTGTGTCACACAGCATTCCCATCATAATTCCAAGGTCAGCAATTCCTCTGACTCACTCTGGGTCAAACAGGGGATTTCCAGAAGCAAGAGCTGCAGCATGGATATTTCTTTTTTGCTTTGATATTTTTTTTATTATTTTTTTCCCCCTCCTCTGTGTGTGAACCTGCTGGAAATTGGCTGGTCTGACTCTGCACATCCTGAGATCATTCCAGCTTCCTCCTGATCATTCTGGGAAGGGTTAGAGGAGGTCCAGGCTCCTCAGGGATGCATTGAAGTCTTCCACTTCCATGGGCAGGGAACTTCCACTGTCCCAGGGTCCTCCAAGCCCCATCCAGCCCGGCCTTGGGCACTGCCAGGGATCCAGGGGCAGCCACAGCTGCTCTGGGAATCTCTGCCAGGGCCTCTCACCCTCACAGGGAGGGATTCCTTCCCAAAATCTAATTTAAATGGAGCCTAAACCTCATATATATGTGTATATATATATATATATATATATACATACACACACACATATAAATATACACATACACACACATTTACACTTATATTTCATATTTATATTCACATCTATATTACATTTACATTTACATTTACATTTACATTTACATTTACATTTACATTTATATTTATATTTATATTTATATTTATATTTATATTTATATTTATATTTATATTTATATTTATATTTATATTTATATCTATATCTATATCTATATTTATATCTATATTTATATTTATATTTATATTTATATTTATATTTATATTTATATTTATATTTATATTTATATTTATATTTATATTTATATTTATATTTATATTTATATATGAAATCATTTTACATGAGCCTTGAAGCTGGGTCTTGGAGAGAAACAGCAAGTGAAGTATCTCCTGACACATCCATGTGTTGATCCATGTGGGATCAGCAGGGCAGGACCCTGGTGGAAAACCAAAGGGATTCCCAGTTAAACCTGGTCCATTCCTGCCCTTCCCTCAGGGAATATCCAAGCCAGGGTTTCATGTGTGTCTTGTGTTTCATGTGACCATAACCTGGTCACATCCCATTTCTATTTGCCTTTCCACATCTCCTCCCAAACCTGGAAACACCTAGGAAGAAAAAAAACCTCCAAAAATCCCGATTTTCTCCCAAACATTTCAATACCTTGAACTCCCAAAGTGCAGCATCACAGCCTGGCTGCAGAGAACCTTTTCCATCCCTGGGGTTGGAGCAGAGTCAGCACCTGGAGAGCAGGAGGGGGGTTATTGGGTTATTCCTGGGGCTGGGGGCTGCAGGGACAGGCAGAGGGGACAGAGGGGACACAGGGGACAGGAAAACAGGGAAAACAGCATTCAGCTGTGGCATTTGCTCATTTGCTGCTTGCGTGCAGCCGCAGGCAGGAACTGCTTCCTCTGTTTCCAGGCTTTTAGGCAAAGGGGAGCTCCACCGAGTTGCTAAACTGGAGTGAAGTGAAAAAAAAAAATTGCTGCGGACAACAGAATGTTTGGCTATTTTTTCTTTTCTTTTCTTTTCTTTTTTTTTTTTTAAGACAAAAACACAAAACCTTGGAGTGATTTACATGGGAAAGGAGAGCCGGAAACAATTTTAGAGGCTGTTTTCCAAAATTGATGAATAACAGAAGATACAATGGATAAAGCAAATGGCCCAAATTTCCTGCTGTTTTAAGGCGCTGAATAGATACTGGAAACAAGGGTGCCCTGTTTTTCTCCTTATGGGGCTGCCAGAGAGGGATTTTTCCTGGGTTATTTTGGTTCTGGAGCAAGGTGGGTGCTGGGGGTGCTCAGGATCACGGGTGCTCAGAGGAGCATTGGGAATTCCAGAGGTGAGGAAGAGCAGCATTGGCCAGAAGACTATTTCTAAATAATTTCTGGCAAACAACACTGCAGGCATGAATCATGAAGAGGAGACTAAAACTTCCTTTTGGATTTTTAAAAATTATTCTCATTTGATTTCCTCTTTGCCTGAGGCTTTTCTCCTCCAGAGCCAAGCACTTTTCCCTCCTAACCCTTGTCCCTCACCCACTGGATGAGGACACAGGTTTGGCTCCAACCAAACCCAAGCTGGAAACTTTTATTTCTCTTTGCAAAAGCCTTCGATGCTTCCAGAAAATATTCTTGTTTTGCTTTGGGAAAAAGGCTTTGGATGAGATCCCTGTAAAGCTCTTGTCTTCCTCTGCTTAGCTGAGATCCAGGAGCTCCAGCCCTTTTCTGGGACACCACAAAGGATGTTTAATCTCTTGTCAGTGGGGATAAAATCTGCCCTGGATTTTGGACCTGGCTAAGAGGTTTCCATCAACTGTTTTGGGGAAATATTCCCTCTGAGCAGATATTTTCTGCTTGCAAAGAAATTTATTTTGGAAACCTGGGGAACATCTCAGAAACTGCTGGCCAGTGACCTCCATGGGTGCATCTTCCCATGATTGTGTCTGCTGGGCTCTGCAGTGTCCTGAATCCTCCAGGTTCCTTTAGGCTTTGAGATAATCAACCTCTGCTTTGAGATAATTAATCTCTATCCCTGATTTTTTTCTCCAACATCTTTACTCCCCAAAATCTGGGAACTCCACCAGGCAGTTGCACCCAATTAATCAATAAATGAAAGTAACCACAGACAGCAAACTGAGCTGTTAATAGCGCTCAAAATCTTGTTTTTCACTGCTGTGTCAAGTGATCACCCCTCCCCAAACCCTGCTGTTCCTCAGGCTCCCAGCTTGGACAGAACACACATGAAAAAAATGCAAAGCCACAACTCCAAAATCCCTTTCTTGGGTTGTTTCCCATGTTAGCCAGAGCCCAATGAGCCATGTTGTGTATTTATGGCCTCTGTGAGCAAATTGTCATTCAAAGGCCACTTGGAGCCTTCAAGGCCCGGTGAATTATTGTGCGTGTGCTACACACCTCTTCCTCAGCAGCACATTCAGATGTCAGGGCCCTGAGGAGCACTTTCCTCCCTCAGGCTCATTCAGGCCTCAGAGGAAAAGGGATTCAAACCACTCTGGTATTTTTAACTGGTTCTTTCCCACTGGCGGGGGCAGACTCAGGGGTTTTGCTGAGCCATCAGCCCTGTGGGTCATCTGGTCTGATGAATTGGAGGAAGGTCTTGGATGCTGAGCCTCTGGAAAGACACAGGGGGAAGTTATTTGGTGGTGTAAAGCCGGTGGGAACTGCCCAGTCCCTGTGCAGAATCACGGAATGGTTTGGAATATGATCTTATAATCTTATGATCTTTACAATCTTTATGATTTTATGATCTTATGATCTTACGAAATCTTATCATCTTATGAAGCCTTGTGATGAAAATCTTATGGTTTGGGTTGGAATGGACCTTAAAGATCACATTGCTCCAAAAAGCCAACCCCAAACAGGGATCATGGAATGCACAGAATCATGGAATGGTTTGGGTTGGAACCTTATCTTATGATCTTTGTGATCTTTACCATTTTATGATCTTATGAAATCTTGTGATAAAAATCTTATGATTTGGGTTTCCAACCTAAATAATCCTGAGATTCTTTGATTCTGAGTGATTCTTTGATTCCTGTCCTTGTAGATGCTTTTGCCCTGGCATGGCTTGCACTGAGAGATAATTATTGATGGATATTTTAGCTCTGAAGCAAACCTTATTGCCCTGAGAAAATCCAGTCTGTATTTCACCCTGAACTTTTCAGGGTGTGTAGAACCCTGGTGAGTGGGATTGGCACCCAAACCCCCAATTCCTGATTTACCACTAAACCTGGTGAGTGGGATTGCCATCCAAACCCCCCAATTCTTAATTTACCACGAAACCTGGTGAGTGGGATTGCCACCCAAACCCCCCAAAATTCCTGATTTACCACGAGCAGTTTCAGGAAGTGAACTCAGGCCTGAGGGATGAAAAAAGCCGCCTCAGATCTGGGATTTACGAGGAGCAGTGATGTCAGGGAGAATTCCTGGTGTTGTACAAGCCCCCAGGGAGGATGTCCACGACGTGGGGCTGACGTGGACACGCCGTCCTGAGCCACGAGGGGCTGAGAACTAATTATAGACTCATTAATGTCATTAGCAGAGCTGCACACCCTGAGAAGTCTTTGTTCCAGATGGAGACCAGCGCTGGCCCCACGCTCAGGATGCCCAGGGGTTTCATGTGTGCCAAGGACAAAGGCTGGCAGGGGATGAAAGGACTCCAGGACTCATTTACTGCTCACATGACGTTGGTGAGGATGGAGGCTGCTGTCATCAGATGGGGTGGACACAATGGTCACAACCCTCTGGATTACTCTTCCACAACCCTCTGGATTACTCTTTCAGCCCTGGGTGGGTGGGATGCAAGTTTTGGGAGAAAGACGCATTTACCTGTGGTGGGCTTTGAATATTCATGGGATCTTCCATGGGCGATGAAGGTTTTGGTGACCTGCAGAGGGGCAATCAGAGCACCAGGATGATGCTGAGGAGCTGGTGGGAAGGGGGAGGGAGGCAGCTGGCTGAGGAAGCCCCTCTGTAAGCATTTTCCTGCCTTGGGATGACCAACGTACATCCTGAGCAGAGGGCACCGCATTGTGCGCCCCGCGCTCTGCCCATCCTGCCAGGAACAATGAGGAGGCCCTGCAAAACAAGGAAAGGCATTCTCAGGGCTGTGGGAGAGAAAAGCAGGGGGCACCGGGGGAGATGAGGCGGGAGAAGCAGCCATGTGCCTTGGCTATGTAAGGCCTGAACATCCCAAATTTATCCCAAATTTGGTCCAGGCAACTGGGGAGGCAAGAAACCAAGGCCATGGCTGGAGATTTATCTCCCAACCACCTCTGAGGGGCTGTTTAAAGCTTCTCCCACTGCTCTGTAAGATGCTGCTTGGGTAGATGATGGCATCTCCTCATTGTTTATGGAATCCTGGAGCTTGTGGAAAGTTGGGGCCAGGTAAAGAGATGGGTGCCCAACCCCAGGTGGCAGCTGTGCCAAGCTTCTCTCCTAACTAAATCCTCCCTCCTGCCTGGCCTTTCTGCTCCTAAAATTCCCTTTTCTTCCCTTCACCTCTCTGGATTCAAATGTTTTTGTGCTGTTGCTCTGACAGAACCTGAGTTTCCCATCAGTGGAGGTTCTTTGAAGCAGGAAGGATTTTGGGGTCTTTCAGGAGCACAGGAGGGTCCTGTGAGGTTCACAGGCCATGCAGGTGAGGACTGAGGCTTCTCATGGACTTTTTCCAAGCAAGGGAATTTTTTCCACCAGAGTGGTTTGGATTTCAAGTTTTCCAGCAGCTGAGACTGCATTTACTGCAGTTACAAACCCATACCTGGCTGCAAACTATAAAACTGTAATCCAAGGGAAGATGGAAATGGAAAATGTTTGGGTTCTTCCCCAAAACCAAGTGGGGACAGCATTTTACCTGTCAGTACATCCAGATTATTCCAGATTTTCTGTCCCAGTCCAGCCCTGCCATGTGAGAGACACCTGGGTCAGGGTTTGGAGATGGAAAAGTTGTTTTTCTTTTGTTGTGGAGAATCCTGCCCTCCACATCCCAGCATCCATGGCCTCAGCAGAGGGAGCTTGTCCTCTGTGCTTCAGTGATCCCTAAATCCCATCAGGCTGACAGGGACGGTTTGCAAGGAAAACATCAAATTTTGCTGTCGTTGCCAATTATTCTTTAGAGGTGGTGCTGGCATTCCCGGCTTCTGGCAATTCCCCAGCAGCCTGGAGGTTTAATGTCTTCCTTGGCTGCATGAGGGAGGGTTTGGTTGATCTGGGATGGGGTTTCCATGAGGTTCTGGCTGTGTTTGCTCCGTGTGCTGCAAACCCTCTGTGTACCTGAGAGGTTTTGGGGAGGAGTTTTCATTTAGGGCTTTTATCCCCCTGAAAAATCTGAGCTGTTCCAGGCAGCAAAAGGAATTGGGGGTTCATTTTCATGTGCAGATGTGGAATTCAGAGCAGCTGAGGGCTGCAAGCTCAGCTTTCCCACGTGGGTCTCCCGAGCTTGGAGAGGATGATGCTGCAGACCATGAATGCGGTTTGAATGGGAATCACAGAATCGTGGGATGGTTTGGGTTGGAAGGGACCTCAAAGCTCATCGAGTTCCATGGGCTGGGACACCTCCCACCGTCCCAGGGTGCTCCAAGGCTCATCCAACCTGGCCTTGGAGCTTCCAGGGATGGGGCAAACACAGTTTCTCTGGGCAAGTTACTATTAATTAACATCAGGATTGCTCCCAACCTGCCCAGCACAAAATCTGTGACAGGTCCTGCTTAGCAGGATGTTTTCCAGACTTGGTTAAAGTGATTTCCAAATGCACAGGCTGTTTCTGCTGGAATAAACAGCCTTTGCTGGAGCACAGGCCTGATGATTTGAAATCAATTTGCCATGGATGGGTTCAAAGCTGACATTGGCTTCGTTTCCAGGCATCTGCACACTGCCGTCATTTGTTAACGGTGTCACAAACCTTGCTTTCCCCTTTCCTTGCTGCAGCTCCCCTGAATTACAAGAACTCCTTTAATTTCTGCCCAATCCCCTCTCTCCCAGGCCCTGCCACCTCAAAGAGCAGCAGGAGCACCTCCCCTGTGCAATTTCCCCTTCCCTCTTAACCTTGACCTGGAATCTGCTGAAAGTTGTTACTGGGAGCTACCTTGATCAGAAATGACGTTGGAAAAACTTGCACAACCCCAGACACAGCAAAACCCCACCAAGGTAAAAATTCCCAGAGCCAACACTTTGGGGTTGGGGACCTGCTCTGCCTTGGGATGCGGGGCTGGCTGCCTCAAGGTAGCAGTGATTAAGGTTTGTTTGCTTTCTTTCAGAGGGGCTGTGCTTTGTTAAAGGGGGAGAAGCCTTGCCCAGAGCCCCCGGGTCCTCCAGGGATTGGGGTTTGTGGTTTCCAGCTCACACCTAAAACTCTGCTGAGGTGGAACGAGCTCCCAACAGCTTGGCTTTGTGGATTGAGGCTTGAAAGGAGACTGAACACAAGGCTGAGCACCAGTTCTTGTGCAAAACAGGATCTGGATGCCGTGATTTGACAAAATGCTTTAAATGTAGAATCTTTATGGGAATTTTTTGCTGATGACTTTTCCAGGCTGGGTGGCAAATCCACAGATATATTCCTAGCAGATGACCCAGAAGGTCGTGATGAACATCTGATGATCTGAATCCTTCTCCTCCTCAGCCAAGGGGCATTCGTGTATATTGAATCATCTAAGAGTTAATTTTAGAAAGACCAGAGCCTGGAAATTGAAACAGCTTTAATGGACTCTGATTGAAGCTTTTATTTACTGCAAGCCGGAGCAGAGGAATCAAGATCCAAAGCTGTTCCTCCTGCAGGCAGTGGAAACAATCTCTTTATTGCAGTGAGACTCCAACCCTTAACTCGTGTCCAGCCTGAACTCCTCCAGTCTGCACGCGCTGGCAGGGAATGAACTGCTCTCAGTTTCTGCTCTTGGAGCCCTGGAATTCTTTTTGATCCTGGAGATAAGGAAAAAGGCTCCTAAGCAGATGCGTCATGCCTGCTTCATTTTCCATTAGAGGCAGAGAAGAGGTTTAACTCTCTCCTATCAGAGTGTGTGTGTGTGTGTGTGTGTGTGTGTGTGGAAAAGCTCGGCTTTCCTGGTGCCAAAATCCATCCTGTTAGTGGAGATACTGGGGAGACCTTGGAGTATCCATCCCTGGAAACATCATTAGTCGTGGAAAAGCCACTCATTAGTAACAGGCCATATGTCCTTCTCTCCCCTCCTCTGAAAATAGGCAGCACTATCTAAATAAGCTGTTTCCTGAGAAGTTACTCAAAGTTACTGCTGGAGCTGCAGGCCAACTCTCCTCCCCCAGGAGCTGGACAGAAACAAAGCTTTTGGAGAGGCAAAAGCTGCCCTTTAGTCCAGCAGTCGGTGCCATTCCTCTGAAGTTCCTCCTTTCAGTTCAGAGCGCTCCCTGCTTGTTTTTTCCCCTCCTGTTATTTGCCAAACCATTTCCATGTTTACACACGAGCTGCAGGCACTGCAGCCACTGAACCCCAGCCACTCCGGGTTTGTCCATCATCCTCTTCCATAAAACCATGACTTCCCCAGGCACCTTTGCTCTGGAGCATCCTGGAACCAAGAGCGTGATACTGGAGAGGGAAAATCAGAAACAGCATCTCCAAATGCCTGAGTGGCAGCAAAAAAGTCTTTCCCACTTTGCCTCCTGACAAAGAGGGAGAAGTTTGTGGAATTTGCTCCAGTGGGCTGGTGCAAACCTGCTCTGGTGGGGCTGCAGGGGGCAGTTGGAGAAAGGAGAGTCCTTTTCTGGGAGCTGTGCCCTCTGCTCTGTGTTACCAGCACTTAATTCCACCTTCTCCATTAGAAACACTCCCTTGCCTGCCGCAGTCGCCTTCGGGAGGTGTTTGGGACAGCACGTCAAAGCAGGAAGGACTCTCGGAGCAGAGGGCAGCTGTGGGGACACAGATGGATGTCCCTGTGCTGCTCTCAGGCCAGCCCCACACCAAGCTTTTCATTTTTTAGACTTACAAATTATCTCTGTTTGAAAAAAACCCAATTATGGTGGTCTTTGCATGGTCCATTCCAATGGGAGCGAGTTGTTCTGGCATTTCCTGAATCTGATCTCAGCATCTCCATCCTCCAGCTGCTGTCACACCTCCTCGTTCCACTGGGAGATTTGTGCTGCCACAGTGACATTCCCTGCTTTGACTGGGTGACATTTCTGACGTGGTCAGGATTTCCAGGAATACAGAAAATTCCTTCTTTACTGACTTCTCAACAGAGAAACGATGGGAAATAATTGTCCTTGGATCAATGCACGGCATTGATCCCACATTTACCTATCCCACATTTTCCAGGAGGCATCCAACATTTACCAGGAGGCATCCAACACATCCAAGACCCAAATCCAAGCCGAAGAGGAATAAAACGTACCGGGCCCACCCTTGGAGCGCGGAGCGAAGAGGATTTAGCGTGTATAATAAACTGCCTGCGGATCATTCATCACAGCCCCGCTCTGATTGCCTGCGGGCGATGATGGACACCAGAGGTTGGAAAACCCTAACGACGTGTGGGGAACGGAGCGCAGGTGTCCGTGCGGGAAGAGCAGGAAATCAACCTGACAGCCTTAGGAGAGCGCCTGGCGCTGGAATCCGCGCGGACCCCGGCCCATGCCCCGCCTGCCTCTCCCCCACTTTCCCAGCAGGAGGGTTCTGCTGAAAGGCTCCTTTCTTCCTTGCCTGCAGTGGATGATCCCACCTCTTCAGACAGCCTGTGTGTTTTCCTTTGGAGCAGGGAACAGCTGGGGCAGATCTGGCTGCTCCGAGCAGCGCCGGCTGCAGCCCCCCAGCCCACCCTGCACCTTGCTCCTGGGTGGGAGGCAGCAGGGAAGGCTGCGAGAAACCTGACAGCAGGAGAGCCTGCAAGAAACCTGGCATTGCTCCCCAGATCCCCACCACCTCGGGATCACACACGTTCCCACGGGGGTGGCCCCACGCGAGGGGCTCCAGGGAGGAGATTCCAGCTGAGCCCCCTTTCCGTGGCTCCTGGGGCCATCCCTGAGCATCTCCGTTATTGGAGAGCCCCTGACCTCCCCTGACAGGTTTCCCCATTGTCTGCCTGACCTCACCATTATAAAGCATTTCCTACTATTTAGCCTGATGTTTTTCTTTCTTAATTTTAGGCCATTAGTGCTTGTTCTTCCCAAATTTACTGCTGAAAATGACTCTGCCTCCTCCCTTCCTCTGGCTTGACGGATGGCTACGGAGTGACCCTCCAGGATTTATATCCCCAGTGGTGAGCAGGACTCCTCTCCTCTCCTAATCCCCTCAAGGCCATAGAAAAATAAAGTTGTTGTCTTTAAATCTGAATCTTACAAGCTCTGCCTCAAAGCAGCGACGTTCCCCAGTTGTATTTGATTCCACTGTTCTGTCTCAGAAAGTCCAGGAATGAACTTTCCAAGATATTTCATTTTTCACCAGGGTTTCCCATCTATTTTCTATTATTTTCTTATTATATTATATTATGTTATGTTATGTTATGTTATATTATATTATATTATATTATATTATATTATATTATATTATATTATATTATATTATATTATATTATATTATATTATATTATATTATATTATATTATATTATATTATATTATATTATATTATATTATATTATATTATATTATATTATATTATATTATATTATATTTTATTATATTATATTTTATTTTATTATTTCATTTCATTTCATTTCATTTCACTTCATTTCATTCATATAAAGAAAGGCCATTCACTTCCCAATCAGATGAAGGAGAAAAAAATGTGTCTTTCCCCTCTTTTCTTTAAACCTAAATGAATAATTCCTTTTGGCGTTTGTTAAAACAGCTTTAAAGAATGAAAAGTAATTTTTCAGAAAAGGAAGCAGTTTGATGAGCAGAACACTGGTTTTGTTGGTTTTTTGGCTTTGTGGATTATTAATAATTTTAACTTTGGCTGTTAAGCTTTAGAGAAACTCTAAAACTTAATAATACAAATAATATAAAAATAATATAAATATTATAAATCTTATGAAATCATCATTCACTGTGAGACTTTGTGGAGTAAATGCTCTTCTCTTCCACAGATATGAAAGACGAAATTGATGTGAATGAAAATTTCCAGGACAAAATTTTCAAAGTTCTGCTGAATTGCGGATGAAATTCCCTGAAAAATAATTTCTCCTGGATGCACATGGAATTCCCGCTTGAAAGTGTGGCAGTTGATACCTCCTTTGTTTGTGACCAAGGAAGGTTGTGACCCAGTTGGAGATGTTTGGGGTTATCTGAACAAAAAATATCCTGGGTCCTGCTTGGCTGCTGGGATGGGAAAATTTATCTCTGGGCCTCCAAATCTGGGATAGGCCCTGTGGAAAACTGGTTAATATTAAAAGATGGGGTTAAGCACATGGAAAACAAACTTGAACGTGAGTTTGGGGTGTTTCCTTTGGCGCCCTGCCCTCGGCGCGGCTCCCGCGAGGTGGCTGAGTGGCTGCTTCCTACCACGGGCTCCCTCCTGCTCCCAGGCTTTATTTCTGGGATCTGTCAGCCATTCCCCTCCAAGGAGCATTTCCTTCCCGCTTTCCCCTGAGAGGAGCAGGAGGGGAGAGGCTCCAGAGGTGGGTTTCAAAGAGAGCCAGGAGCCTCCTTGGGAGGTTGGAAATGAGGGCGCCGACTCCGGCCACCAAACCCGGACTCGCTGCCAATTTGTGGTGTTTTCCCTTAAAGTCAAAGATTTAATGGAAAGAGAGGTCAGGCTTTGACCTGAGCACTGAGCAGGGTGACAGAGATGGCTCCTTCATGTCCTCTCCAGGGGTTTGTTAGTCTAAAGTTTAGTCCCCACGTCAGATGATGCATTTTCCAGGGAAGTTAATGGATTCCCTTGCACTGCCACGGAGTGCTTGGCGGGGGTGGGAGGGCGACTCTTTTCGTGAGAGACAAATGACTTCCTCTGGACAAGCAGCTCTGTTTTAACTTGGAAGATGATGGATGAGTCCCAAGGAAAGGCTTTGCACAGGCAAATGGACATGCAAACCTCACGTTGTCAGAGATCCAAAGAGACAACGACAAATCCCAACCGCAGGCGGAGAGCGGAACGCGGCGATGGCGGCAGGGATGGGGATCGGTCTGCAGAGGGAGACTTTGGGCCAGACAAAACCACATCACCACCATGAAATGGGACTGGGAGCTTCCACACAGAGCTTCAGGAGCCTGCACACACAAGTGGGGTTGTGGGTTTGTCCCCAGGAGGTCCCAGCTCCAGTTAAATCTGAGCCTTCCCGCCGCACACGGATCCGCAGCCTTACCCTTCCGCCCCTGCCCTTGTTCCTCCCAGGCTATTGTTTGGATTTTCCTTGGGCCACCATGCTTTGCCAAATGTTTCCCTCGAGTTTTTCTTCTGTGCTTACCTTTACCAGTGACAGTTTTTTTTTATTTTTTATTTTTAAATATGTAAATATAAATACTTGGCAAGTGCTGGGCCCTGCGGCTGCGTCAGAGTTCCTGCTCCTCGAGGCACTTGTGTATCTCACTGCTCCATCTGGAACCCCAAATCCTGACTCCAGTTCCCATTTCTCTGGGTGTGGATGGAAGAGGTGGAGCAAAGAGCCACAAATAAAGCCTCAAAGTCGCCTATTTGGGAATGCAAAGGTGAAAGGTGGTTTTAACCTCCTCTCTTCCCTAATTTTTACTATCAGAGTGAGCCACAAATTTTATATTTTAAAAGTTGGAGTCACAGATAAAAATACAGAGGAAAATAAATTTAATTTTAGGCAACCTGTTTGCCTCCTGCCCTGAGAAATCTTTGCACACAAGACAAGAAACAAGCAGATTGATTTCTGAATATTTCCTTTCCTGCAGAGTTGCTAAGTGGGAATGACCCAGAGAGCTGCTGGAGTATGACCTTGGAGAAAACATCCTGGAGAGATGAAGATGTAAGGATGATGAGCTGGAAGAAAGACAGATTGTTGCTGCCAGAGTTGGTGACTCCCATCCAGTTGAGGCTGGAGAAACAGCACTGAAACAAGGGATTTGCTCCATCCTGGATAATTTTGTTTCTTGTATAAAACTCCTTTTGTGCTGAAGGGCAAAATCTTAACTTGGGATGTTGTGCAATGTCACAGAGGGAGCAGGAGGAGCCTGTGCCCAAAGGGAATGAGCACGTTCCATCATCATGGGCATGGAGCACACTGCCAAGGACAATCCCTACACATGGATCCCTCTGTCCCTGCATCTTCCATCTCCTCCCCAGCCCCTGATGAAACCTGGGATGTTTGTAGGGCTCAATGCAGCATTTCCCACTGTAGCTGGGTGATCCATGAAGATGGAACCTGCCTGGCTGCCTCTTCTTGGATACTGGAAAAGCTCACAGCTCAGGCCCTGATGTCTGTGAGGAAATTCCTTTATTATTCCACTGCCAAGGATCCAGTTATCCAACCTATTTATACCAAGGGTTTGATTTATACCTGCGGTGACAGAGGGGAATAAAGAAATATGTCAGCTTTTATGACTGAACTGAACCTCATTTAATTTTTTAATTAAAGCCTCTCACCTGCCTGCTTCAAGCCCAGAAATGTCCCTTCAATCCCAAAATAAATTCCTGATATTATTGATTGCAGCCAAGATGGCTGAGACTGGAAGATATTTTCTTGTGCAACCATTCAGGCTTTGCGAGGGAAAGGCAAAAGGCAGTGCTGGAGCTGCAGACTTGATTTATAGATATTAAACATTTTATAGCAATTTTTTATCACTCTCATTCCTCTCCGTTCCTCCTTCAGATGTTGGAATAAGGAGGGTGGAGAGGGACGGGGAAGAAGCAGACTTTAAACTGTCATAGCTCTGGGAGAGTGATGGATTTTGTGGGCTTGGGCAAACCCAATTTTTGGAAAGCTTTGCTTGTGCTCCCTTTTAAAGGGAGGGCAGCACCTTATCTCCCTCCTGACAATCTGCCAGCTGTGCATCCCTGCTCGGAGTGGGAAGCCCTGAGCACCTCTTATCTGCCCTCTGGGGATGGCAGATCCATGGATCCCCATGGAAAGCCTCCGGGAGCCCTGCCAGGACCACCCTGGCCTCTGACCACCCCAAAAAATGCTGAGCATCCCTCCAGCATCACCCCCCTCCCCAGAGCCACCTGCGGCCCGGCCTGGCCTCTCCCAAACACATTTCTTTCTAAAAGCCCAGATTAGCCCGAAATTCTGCAGGAGATAAAGCCCGGCCCGTTATCAGCGCTCGCATCCACCCCCCCCCGCGCTGCCGGCGCTCCCGAGCGGGGCTGTTTTCCCAGCAGAGCACCGAATCCATCATCCCGGGGCTTTCCTGGAGCAGGGCGATAAATCCCACCCAGCAGAGGGGAAGGTGAGACCCGAATTCTTCTCCACACGCACTCCCTGGAATGCAGGTCCAACGCTGCCTCCTTTTCCAGGCAGCGCTCCTCTTTCTCAAGGGGTTCCTGGTCTTTCTGACCATAACTTGATTTTTTTCCCAGCAGCTTTTCTCTTTCTCAAGACATTCCTCCTCTTCTTGGCCATCATTTCATCTTTTTTTTCCTTTCCCCCCCCCCCCTTTTTTTTTGTTTCATTATTCTTCCAAGTGCTTCTCTCCCATCTCCTGTTAAGCTGGGCAAACACGGAGAGGGGATGGAGCTGAATCTCACCTGGGTGACAGATGAAAATATTCCATGGGATTTAGATACAGAGATATTAAATAAATGAATTAATTAAATTAATTACCTAAATTAAAAGAATGAATGAACAACTTTAAAAAGGCATCATTCAAGGTGCTTTGGCTCATGGGAGAAGCTGGAGTGGCAGCCAGGAGACAGTGATGGTTTTGGAAAAGCCAAACTCACTTTGAGCTGGTAGAAAGAGAAATATACTTAAAATTGAGGCTGTTTTTAAAATCTTAAAATGGTGGAATCCAGCCTGAACTGGCATATAAATATTAAATATAAAAAATAAGATATGTGCACTTTGTGGCTGGGGAAAGGGATTTGAGACATGGGAATATTCTGCTATGATGGAATAGGAACAGGGGCAGAGCTTTGGAGGCTGGGAAATGGGGGTGTCCCCAAAAATTCTGGATACAACCACGGCCCAAAAAGCAGAGAAAATCTTTCCTACATGGGGTTTAAATGCAAAACGTTGCCCGGGTGGTCATTTCTGGCTGATTCCACATCCTTATCAATAACCCCCGTGTGAGATAGCAGCCGCAGCTGAGCTCTGGCAGGGTTATCAGAGGACAGACAGTAGTTCCTGCAGCCAGAACAGCCAAGGTCTCGGGGTTAAAAGCCAAGGGTCAGCCCAGCCACTGCCCTGTGTGGCATGGATTAAATCAAAAATTATCTGCCAGTGGCAAAGCAGCCCAGAGCATCCAAATGGGGGCTCAGCTCTGTGCATAAATCACCTCTGCTGGGCTGGGCTGGGGCTTTCAGGGCTGCCTTGGCTCCTCCAGCTCTGCTCCTTGGTGTTGGTGGTGTAAATGCAGAGCAGGAAATCCAAGTGAGGGGCACTGGGTTAGGGGAAAGTGGATTTTGTTTTTATGGATGAGGATTTTTATGGCTCTCGCTGGCTGCAGCTGGAAGCGAGGCTTGAAATGCGCTGAAAAATTTTGCTCAGCTCCATGAAAATCAATTTCAGCCCCTGCCATCCCCAGTGTTTTGCTGATCCTTCCCAAATTCACAGCTTTTCCTTTTCAATCAATACATTAATCATGGAGGACGGAGAAGGAAGAGCTAAAGAGCCAAAGATTCATTTAGGTTGGCAAAAAGCTCTGGGGTTGCCAAAATCCCAGAACTGCCAAGTCCATCCTAAACCATGACCCTCAAAGGAAGCACCACCTACCAGGGGATAATCCTGACTTTAATTTCAATTATTTCTCCAGGTTTATTTATTTAAAAAAAAATATGGATAGGACCACACTCCTCAGACCACTTTTGCCTCCAAAATTCCACTTGTTCACGACTGTTTTAATGATGAAATTACAGCTGAGAATGGATTTTATTTAACTTCTGTCTGAATTCCTGGCACTGAAGGAATCCAGCTCAAGAAAAATTCATCAGCTGTCACATAATTTTGTTCTGCGCCTGCAAGAAGCAAGCTGGACTTAAATTTGTTTCCAGTTAACTGCAAATGAGCAGGAATAAAAAGTCCAAGCAGCTGGAATCGCGTCCGTGGGATGCAGGGAAACGTTTCAAGGCTATTGCCCAAAAACTCCAGCTGGTGGCAGCAGCAATTTCTTTTCCAGCAAAAGTTAAACAGAAAACTAAAAGGAGAGAGAAAAAAATCCCTAGAAAAGGAGAGAGAAAAAAATCCCTAGAAAGGATAAGCACAAGAAAGGTTGTGGAAATCTCAGGTGTGCTGCCAGAAAATGAGATTAAAGATGCTTATTGCTTCCTTAAAAAAAAAAAAAAAAAAATTAGTATTTTTATGGGAGAAAATGGGAGAAAATTCCCATCCCTGCTGGATGTAAAGCAAGAGCAGAGAGAGCTGATGACAGAGGGTGGATGTGTCTGGGACAGGGGTTGCTGAAAGGGCCCTTGAGAGACTCCTCGGGGCTATCAGGTGCCAGCAGGGATGGAGTGACCCCGGGGGAAGCAGATTTCCACAGGAACTCCCATCTCCCCTCCCTGGACAGCCCAAACCAGTCTGTTGGGAGAGCCACACCTCGGGTTTTTAGGATGGATGTGATACAGAGAAATGCAAACCCAGGTTTGATTCACGGATTCACGAAGGGCAGCGGCCACAGGATGGGGTTTGGAAACAAAAAGGATGAGGAGCAGAGATCCCTGGGATGTCCAGAGAACCACGTGGATGTGACATCTTGAAAATGACATTTTGGCTTTGATCTACACCCCCCCCCCCCAAGATGTTCCTTCCAAGCAAAACCTCTGCATTTACAATCCCTTCATTTAAAATCCCTTCATTTAAAACCTCTGCATTTACAATCCCTTCAAACCCACCGTTTTCCCTCTGTCTCACCTGCAGCATCTCATCCTCCTTGCATCTCCATTCCCATAAATTCCAGCTCTTCCAGGGCTTTTCCTCACCCTCCAGCTACACCTCCATCCCCAAATCCCACCCTGGCATGTTCTCCAAAGCAGCCAGGAAGTCTGGGCAGAACTTTATTCCTGCTGCTTTCCCTCTAATCTTTGCATCCCTTTGGGAATATCTCTGTGGAAAAAAGGAACTCCTCTTTCCCATTGGCACAGCCCCGCTCCCAGAGGAGGTTGGAGGGGATTTTTGGAGCTCTCCAAACATGCAGGCACAATCGCGGCTTCTGTGATTGAGTCGTTTCTCTCTAAATAAGTAAATTAACTCTAATACCCTTATTTGCTATCAACCTTATAAAACCTAATCAAAGCCAGATGTCTCTTCCTCAACCTGATGTGCCATGGATGGATTATTTTTTCCAGACTTTAAGAAAGTGATTTTGCTCCCTCTCTCTCTGTGTGCCTTCTGGTGATTTCAGTGCAGGATCTGATGGGAAGAAATTTGGAAATTGGTAAAAAATAGAAAATCTGGATTTTTTTATGGATTCAGGTCCAAACTTCCAGGCTTGTTCTGTGTGTGGGTGGCTTTGAGCCTGAGATGGTCACTCTGAACTCAAGGAGATGGTAAATTATGCAGTGATTTCAGCCCAAAAGGGTCTAAAAGATGCCAAATAAGAGTCCTCACACCAAGAACCTCCTAAACAGCCTGGTTGCATCAGAAAAATCATCCAGAACTGGAGCCACAGAGAGGATTTGGTGTCTGGTGGAGTCACAGAGAGGATTTGGTGTTTGGTGCTTTTGGATGGATTTCAGTGATAGTTTGGTTTGACAAGACAGGAACCAAACACAGCAAAAAATTGCCATTGTCGTTTTCTGTGATTTCCTTTTATTTTAGGTGAGTCCAGCTGAATCACACAACACTTGCTGAGAGGAAGCTGGACTAAAGGACTAAAGACCTCACTGTGCTTTGTTTTTGGCCCCTTGGTGCTCAGATGCAGCTGCCAATTTCCCTTCAACTCACAGGATCGCTGTTCCACACTAAACCATTCAAACCCTGAAACCTATCCCTGCTTACCTCACAGCCCCACCGTAATTAGGCGCAGGGAAAGCCTGAAAAATCTGTAATCACACTTAAAACCGTGCCTTGGGGTTGGGTTTCCTGCACCAAGGCAGGGCAGGAGGGACAGGCGGGCACAGGGGGTGGCAAAGCCACATCCATGGGTCCCTCCTGGCTCATCAGGGGCTCTGGGGGTGGAGGATTCCCTGATGTCATCCCTGTGTCCAAGGGGATTTGGGAACAAAAATTGCCCAGGAAGGATAACTGCAAGCAACATCGTGGAAATCTCAGGTGTGTTGCTTGAAAATGAGATTAAAAGTGGGGAAAAAATGGGGAAAATGGGAAAAAATGGGGGAAAATGGGGGGAAATGGGAACAAATGGGAAAAAATGGGAAAAAAATTCCTTAAAATAGGAAAAAAAAAATAAAATCCCATCCTTGCTGGATTTAAAGGAATAGCAGACAGAGCTGGCCTGGTGCTGGCATGGGGATTTCCCTAATTCCAGACATGGAAATGCCTCTCCAGCAACGCAACCTTTGAAACTGGGTTTTGGGATTTTCCTTTTCTTCAAGAGCAGGGGAGTGAAAGGAGAGAGGAGCTGGGAAATCCTGGATATCCCAGCACTGGGATTGATTTCCATGTGTTTTCTTCCTTTTGTCCTCCACTCCTTCATGGACTCATGGAACTGTTGAGGTTGGAAAATCCCTTCAACATTATTGAGTCCAACCCTCAACTTGGTGGTTCCGAGCCCAGTGTGTAAAATGATCTGATTTTTTTCTAATTTTGAGGTTTTGGGATGTTCCTTTCTTCAAGAGCAAGGGAGTGAAAGGAGAAAGGAGAGATCCTGGATATTTTTCCAATCTTTGGCTCTTACCTTGAAGCAGAGAAGGGAAATGTAGGAACAAACTGGATTTGTGGTCTTGGGGTTTAGCAAGCAATTTATGCGGATTGTTGTTCCCTAAGTGAAGAACAGTTTGGAATTCATTCCCAGAAAATTTCCTTGCAATCCCAGAGCCTGTCCTTCCTTTGTCCAGATGATTTTCCTACTGATTTCCCTAATTCCAGACGTGGAGTGCCTCTCCATCAAACCAACTTCTGAAATCGGTGAAAAAGGCCAAGGAAACCTCTGTGCTGAAATTAGAGGTATCTCCGTGGGATTACAGACGAATTAGAGGTTAAATCTGGTGAGTATAGGGAGACACCAAAGGAATTAAAGGCTAAATCTGGTGAGGATAGAGAGACACCAAAAGCCTGAGAAAATCTGTGCTGGATATCAAAGCAATTTGTCCCAAAATCCCAGCACGAGGATGCGCCAACGGAGAATTAGCGGGAATGGGCTCTTTTCATCTGTGACCCTTTCCCTCCCTTGAACCACGGGAGGCTCCTGCCGTGCCCGTGGCCTTCAAACACAACATTTTAAATACAACAATTGAAACACAACATTTGAAACACAACATTTGTTGTCTCTCGGGTAGCTGTTTGTTAATTGCTGCCCCGAGATGTGCAGGGTGTCTCTGCTTCAGCCCGCACAACTGAAGAACGATCTGGACTCTTCACTTTTCGGTCTTGAGGTTGTTTATTAATTCTTATCTATAAAATTTTCTTTCTGCCCACTGGAGATCTTCTCAGCAGGGCAGCCACAGGCATTCTGTGTTGTCCTTTTATACTACAAACTACATATAAAATATTTACACTTAATTCCCAATACCTATCACCTATGTTAGACAGTGCACTTCTACTCTACACCAACCCAAAGTGCCAACATCACTGCAGAAAATGGAGAAGAAGGAGAAGAAGAAGGACAAGAAGAAGAAGAAGAAGAAGAAGAAGAAGAAGAAGAAGAAGAAGGAGAAGAAGAAGAAGAAGAAGAAGAAGAAGAAGAAGAAGAAGAAGAAGAAGAAGAAGAAGAAGAAGAAGAAGAAAGGCTGGACACACCCAAGTTCCTCCATCTCATCCCCATAACCCCTATACCAAAAATCCTAAAATCTACATTTTCACCCTGTGATCATTTTGTTATTTCACCATTCAAACCTGTGTGACTTTCAGGTCCTCATACAAAGCTGGCAACTTGCTCCAGGGGTCAAAATCAAATCTCCAGGTGTTCTGTGCTGCGTGCCAGGGTCTCTGAGCCTCTTGGCGCGGTCCTCAGCAACTCTGGACACCCAGAGGGATGCACTGAGCTCCGACAGGGGCTGGGCAGCTCTGGACACCCAGAGGGATGCGCTGAGCTCCGACAGTTGTCCCCCAACCCCAGACTGGGGGATCCCGGGATGGGCACGTCGCTGCCGCCGGCATCTGGTTCTCATGTTCAACCTCAGCTCTTCCACTCGGGCTCGGGTGACAAGGGAACAATGCTGGCCCTGCAGACTGACTAATTAGGCTGCATCTGGAGCTAATTAAGCGTGGAGTCGCGGCCAGGGGAGCGCTCCCCTTATCAAGGCAGCAGCAGGGGCGAGACAGGAGGAAAAATCGCCGCTGATAGGGCTCGGTTGTGCCGTGGAAGCAATTTAAACGGGGCAGTGGAAATCGGAGTTTGATCCCGCGGAAAAAGGGGAGTGGGATTGGTCCCAGGATGATGAACCTGGGCTGGTTTTTTGTTTTATGGAGAGGGGGAAAGGTGGGAGCTGGAGATATTTCAAATAATTAATTAAGATTGGCTTTGAACTCTTGCTTCCGTGCGTAATGTATGGGCATGGAGATGCCTCTTCAGCATTAATATCATTTAATATTTTAGTTTCTGATACTCCTTGGCATTTGTAATTAAATAAACTGACCTTTGATAGGTGAAACACACTCTGATCTCTCATTTTTTCGTGCTATTAAAAGGAATTTCTATTGTTAGATATTCTAATCTTAGTTTTGTTTGGTCAAAACTGGGAGAAATATGGCTTCCATTGCTTTATCAGCCACTAATTAGGATGAGGCTGCACATTTTTTAATAGTTGGACAGTTTTATTTTTTCAGTGAATGAATTCTTGTGGAGGTCCAGAAAATCCAGAGTACAGGGAGTCACAGGAGTTTAAACATGAAGTAGCAGAGTTTATTTTTGATGCCTCTATTTTTCATCGTAACGCTTGCAATGCCAATAAATGGAGAGGAATCCTCCAAACTCCACAGATAAATTTGTCATGGCTTGCTTCAGGACAGTAAATTATTTTTAGATGCATTTTAATTCCTTTTTTTCTGACATGGAAATGCTTTATTTCCAGGATGGAAATGGTTTAGCTGCAGTTCTCATCAAAAATAAGTTTTTTGATTGATTTTTTTTTTCTCTTTTTTTGTGCTGCTTTTTTTTGCCTAGGAGGCATCCCCAAGAACTGCCTGGGATCATCCAACTGCATCCATGGATTCCTCCAATGCTGAAATTCCCACAGCCCTGGTGTTCCTTAGGGCTCGTTGCTCCTTCCCAACCTGCACCATTTAAACCCATTTTGGTGAGGTGAGATCTGGGTTTCTGCCAAAGCTTTTTCAGGATTTAGAGCTCTTTGTGCCTCCTCCAAATCACCCTCTCCATGCTGGGAGTGTTCATCTTTGAACGTTCCCTATCACGCTGAAGGAAAAGTCCTAGAGACAGAGAAATCCCCCAAAATTTATGATGTTTTCATCTTATATTTATCATATTGTACATCAAACTAATTAATATTTGGAGTTTCTATCTCACCAATGGCATCAAGCTCCAGAAATCCTCTGCTCCCAGCCCACCTCTGATCCCAGCACTGGGATTGATTTCCGTGTGTTTTCTTCCTTTTGTCCTTCCCTCCTTCATGGAATCATGGAATTGTTGAGATTGGAAAATCCCTCCAACATTATTGAGTCCAGCCCCTAACCTGGAGGTTCCAAGGCCACCATGGAACCTTTCCCATGGGATTTTGAAGCAGTTTAAGGTCCAACTCCAGCCTGGGATAAGGAGGGAAAAAAATACTCACAGAGATGATTTGCTTTGCTTTATAAAATGATCTGATCTTTTCTAATTTTGAGGTTTTGGGATGCTCCTTTTCTCTGAGAGCAGGGGAGTGAAAGGAGCTGGGATATCCTGGATATTTTTCCAGTCTTTGGCTCTTACCTTGAAGCAGAGAAGGGAAAAGTAGGAACAAACTGGATTTGTGGTCTTGGGGTTTAGCAAGGAGCTTATTCAGATTGTTGCTCACCAAGTGGGGAACACGGGCTGGAATTCATTCCCAGCAAATTTCCTTGCAATCCCAGAGTCAATGTCCAGATTTCAGGATTCTGGTGCAATTTGCCACATTAAACTCTGGATTTTCCTGAGCACAGACCTCAAGGATCAGACAGTTCCATTTCTGGGCGAGTGTGTGTGTGTGGGAGTGAAAGGTCACCTCGGGCTTATCTCTAAATAAACCCAGGAAACTCCAAATCAGTTTCTTTTTTTTCCCTTTTTTTTTGTTATCCTGTGCAGACTGGCAATGGGTAAAGCAGCCTGGACAGCTTTTTTTTTTTTTTTTAATATCCAAATATCCCCCACTGGAGCATGACCTCAAATATTAGCTTTCCACCTAGCAAGACTAGACAGGAGCAGGGCAAAGGCACGTCTGTTCCTTAGCCCTGATGCAGGAAAAACTATTTAGATCTGCTTTTTTTTTTAATTATTATTTTTTTCAGCCCCTCCTGGGCGTGTTTACTTTCTTTGGGGGCTCATGAATGGCGGCGTCAGAGCCCCCCTCATTGTGATTTTCCCCAAACATCCCTTTCTCTCCGTGCTTTTCCAAAAAGAGCCTTTTTTTATCGGCCTCCCTCCCCCGTGTTCCTGCGTGTTGTGATTTCACTGAGGCTTCCAATGGTCTTCAACAGTTCATTTATGCTGGGAGCCTTCTATAAACTGTACAGCCATGGTCTCCTCGCACGGCCACCCACCGACCCAGCCTGTCTAAACAGCATCTGTCTCCATCCCAGACACATCCAGCCAGCTCCAAATGGATTGGATCCAGCTTTTCCCCCCCCCTTTTTTCCCCCCCTTTTTGTGCCCTCCTGCAAAGCCGGGGTGGGAGTCAAGAAAGGGGCACTGGGGTGGGCTTGGGGTGCTCCTGGTGCTCCCCTGGCTTTGTCTGGGGAGCCCTGCAGGAGCAGCTCCATCCCTCAAGTCCCACCAAATCTCCCCATGGGGAGCAGATGCATTATTAGTGACGGGAGCCTGTTTAACCTTAATCCCAAATGCATTATCTGGGGAGTTTGGCTTGGCTTTTTGACTTAAGGTATTGGAGGTTATTACCTCTGGAATGCAGGAGTTGCTCTGAAGGATCTCTCCGTTTGGGGAGAGGGCAGGGATGGATGGGTTTTTCCTTGCTCAGGCAATTTGGACACATTTTTGAAAGATTAAGTCAGATCAGCACTTGAAAGGCTCAGTTACCTCTTGAGTGTGACAGCACAAACCCCATTCCCCTTCCCAAGAGCCTTGTTCAGCTCAGAAAAAAAAACCTAAAAAAATTAAGAGAGGGGTTAATTTTGCTTGGCAGCTTGGAGAGATTTGTGTTTGCTAAACCACAGCTTTCCTCCTATTTACCCTGCAAAATTGTCCAAAAATATTCCTGCCTGGAGAAAGAAACTGCCCTCTGCAGTCCCTGGGTTTATCCCCATCCCTGTCAACACTTTGGGTGCAGCAAAAAGCAGATTTCCAAGGGCTTGTTTGGCTTTCAGGCCTGGGGAGGTGTCACCTCTCTTAATTAGAGGAGCTCTCACCTCTCTTAATTAGGGGAACTATCATTACAGGTAGGGGCTGTTTTAGGGAGAAAAGGTTCTGGTTCTTGGCTGTCAAGAGCTGGACTCAAAAATAGGAATTGAATTTGTAATTGAGTATGGGAAACATAAAATTCCAGGTTTAAATCTGTTGCAGTGATCAGCCTACCCTCAGTTCAACAGAGCAGGGATATTGTATTTGATGAACATGTCTTACATAAGCTTCAATTTTCTTTAATTTTAATTTTTGGGGCAAAATGTGAGCTTGTAAAGCTTTGCCTTTTGCCAGGTCCCTCTGAAATCAAGCAAATGTGCTGTTTGGTTTATTTACAACCTATTTGAGCTAAGAAAGTAAATGAAGATTAAATGTGGGAGCAATTGCTTCAGAGTGAAAATACTGATTTTTAATAAACCAGGAAATAAGACATAAATTAAGGACATTAAAAAAAAAAAAGAGAAAGAAATATTTAATGAAGGGGAAGGGAGGGATGAAGTTTTCAGTTTGGAGGGTAGGATTAAATTGGATATTAGGAAGAAATTCTTCCCTGTGAGGGTGGTGAGGCCCCAGCACAGAGAAGCTGTGTCTGCCCCATCCCTGGAAGTGCCCAGGGCCAGGTTGCAAAGGTGTGGAACGAGATGAGCTTTAAGATCCCTTCCAACCCAAACCATTCCACCATTCCATGATCTCTGGGACATAAGGATGTGCCCAGAGCAAGGTCCTGGGTTTGGAGCTGTCAGCTGAGACAGGCCAGCAGCTCCCAGGAGCTGCTGATCCCCTGCACCACTGTTGACATTCCCATATTTTGACATTCCCTGATTTATTTCCAATTTCAGGTGCCTAAGGAGGTGCATGTTCCGCTCTCCAGCCTTGTCTCAGCACTGAGGGGATCTGGCTTCAGGGGGAAAAGAAGGGGATGTGCTTTCCTGTGCTGACGGCACCTCATTGTTCTCGTGCCTCCTCTGAGCCCAATTCAGATTAGATTCACTATCAGTCATGATTATGGAAAAGAAGTGATAAAACGTGGCTTGGAGGAAAAAAAAAATCATGTTTGGACAAGAATTTGCTGACATATTGTGGAGTGATAGCACGATAGTGAAAATAGCCAGATCCTGCCTGGCCTGGCGTCTGGAATCAGTAAAGGGAGGCAGGCAGGAATATTGTGAGCTGGCTTCTGTTCCCTTTCCAGCGCAAAATCGGCACCTTTTGGGATTTTTTTAGAAACCCACCGATAGCATTTGCATGGAAAACTTGCCATTTTTCCCCAGACTTTGGATTGGATTGCAATCATTTCTCACCAAAGTGCTGGGGGCGTTTCTGGAGGTGTAAAAGGAGGGATGGGCAGCTGGGTTTGCCAATCCCAACTGGATTTGCCAATCCCAACTGGAGCATCCACAGCTACTGCTGGAGGAATGTTGTTTTGTGTGGAGAAGGAGAGCAGAGTGACCCTAAAAAATGAGAAAACTGCAGTTTTAATTGGGATTTAATCTGTGTTAGGTCCTAGGAATTCTGCTGATGGTGCTGCCTCACACCCCCTCCACATCTTCTGACTTCCAGGGAAATGGGATGGACAACTTTTCCTTCTGAACCCAGCTCGTTCTGGCCAAGGCTGATAAACACAAGAGCACTTTATTATCATCACAAAGTCCTACAAATCAGGTGAAAATTGGTGTCTGGGGTGAAAAATAACACAGCTGGGAATGCTGCAGAGCCAGGCCATGGTCAATCTCATCAGGTTGATGTTTGGACACCATGATTCCAAAATTCTGGTCTCCTAAAACCTCATTTCCCCATCAAGAAATTAACTCCTCCTTGAAGTCACTTTTTCCTTGGTTATATTTCATACACAAAGAAGGAATATCTGATAGGACCTGGACTCTTCCATGGTAATTCCCAGGCTTTCAGCCACAATCTGGTATTGAATGAGAATTTGCACTGAGAATAAGGAAAAAGGTGATGAAGGAGCACAGAAATCAAGAAATGGTTTTAATGATGGCACAGAATGCACAGGATGGGTGGAGGTCTGGTTTTCACTTGCTGAAAGTCTCCATTGTGTTTGGACTGGGTGTCCCCAAAAATTATTCATCAGGTCCTCTACCCCTTCTGCCGACACTGTGATTTGTGCAGTATTGGATCTCTTCAGTAAGAAGGTTTCAGACTCTTTTTTTGGGGGGCTTTGCCACAAAATAAGGATTTTCTTTTGCTTAATTCCCCCCCATCCCTCTTAATTTCATGCCTTTGTACATCTCAGCACTCACTGCCCTTCCACAGGACGCTGCTCTTCCATGCCTTGAGCAACCTTTGCTTTTATTTGAGTCAAAACCAGAGAAAACTGCCCATTCCAAGAGAGGAGAAGAGAGGGAGCAGCTCCTGAGGGGTGGGTGAGGCGTGGGTTTTCCATAAAATGCTATTCCTGTCGTTTTATGGCCTAGAAGAGAACTCTTTCTGCAGAAGGCGAAAATGCCACGGAACGCCTGGGATCCTCTTGCATCTGGAGGAATGTCCATGTTGCAAGAGACCTCTGTAAATATTTATACCTGACGGCCTCACAGCTGGCTATTAAGTGCCCTGATTGTTCCTGTAACGCCGCTCGCAAATGGAGATCTGGCATTTAAAGGATGCAGCACAAATTGTTCCCTCGGCCCTTCTCTTTTGGTCAGAGAATTTACTCAGGGCTGGTGAGATCACTGGGGAAACATCCTCTCACCCCTTCTTTCCATGCCTGTGCCACTAGCACGGATCTCCCTGGTGGAAAATGGGAGGGAAACTGGGAAAAACACCCCAAAACTCCCTCATTTTTGGGGGTCTGAAGAAAAAATGTGGTTAAGGGGGTGGTGTGGGGTCACCTCCCCATGGTGGGGTGTTGGTGGCACCTGGTGTGGGTTGGATGCTGGCCAGGCCACCAGGGCAGAGTGGCCTTGGGGTGATGGTGACTCAGTTTTGCCATGGGTCTGCTCCTGACCAAGCCTTGCCTGGGTCAGGGTGGTGTTAACCCCTTGCTGCTTGGCCAGGTGTGTTTTTACAGCTCAGGATTGCTCAGGTGAGGAGGTGACAGCCCAAAGCTGCTCCAGTGTGGGACTGGGATCACTGGGAGAGGAAATACCCACTGGGCCAACAGGGTTTTTTTTTTTTGGGATTCTTACTCCAGGGCAGGGATCAAGGGAAAACTGAACACAGCCACGTCCTCGTATTATCCCTCCTCACTACAAATTGAATCCGACCCCAGGCATGTGAGAACAGCACTTTATCATCACCACAGCCAGTGCCAGTGTCAAGGAGACCTCTGTGGCCTCCTGCTTGATGTAATTTAATAGTTCAGCTGCACCTTTGGCTGCACTAAAATCAATCCTGAGTTTGCGTTGGGCAGCCAGGAGGATTTCAGAGAGGGGACAGAAACCATTAAGCAACCAAACAAACCACAAAGTGCCTCGTCCTGACTTTCTTCTGAAAGGAGCCACTTTCAAACTTCTCCTTTTGAAAAGTTGTCTCATCGTTGGGCTTATTTGGGACTAATGAAAAATAAATTGTCCCTCCCGGGGCCTGCCAGGAGAAGCCTGGGTTTCATTCTGCTGGAAATGAAGCAAATAAAACCAAATTAATCTTGAAAAGCTGAAATACTGGCACGGAATCTGTGTTTCTGACTGTTTTTTGGGGACTGAGACAGCAGGTAATTCTCACTCTGCAGAGCTGTGCCTGGAGAAAATCCACCCCATTTTGCTTTTTATTTATTGGATGCCTCAGAAAAGCTGCAGGCACCATGCAAAGCTGCCACATTGCCTTTGTTTGAGCAGGTTGCTCCTTTAAATTATGTGGATTAATAATTTGGGTGATGTTCTCCTCTCCCTGTGCCCAACCCCTATAAATTCCTACATCACAGCCCTGTAATGAAATCCTTAATGAATCCTTTGGATCCAATGAAATCCTTTGTAGCCTTATGTCCAGTTATGAGAGTCAATGGAAAATAATTTTTCCCAATAATGGATTCCAAGAGTCCCTCCTTTCCTCATTCCCTGCATTTAGGCTCAGTTACCACCTGCTTTCCAGGTAATTATTTTTCTTCCTAATTTTGATTATCCTTTGGGCGTTGGCACTGCCACAACCCAAGCTTAGAGGGGATCCCTTGGGTGGGCTGGGCTGCAGGATGGGCTCAGGCTGTGGTTCACAACCTTGGGATCCTTGCAAGTTTATCTTTGGGACCTTTCAACTTGGGAAGGAAAAAAAATTATATAAAACCTCCCAGCTTGGATTTTAAACAGAAAGGATGTGCTGTTGCTCGGTGTCAGTAGAATATTTACAGTTCTAAGGCAGGATGATAGATGCCCCTTACAAATAATAAATAAAGGTTAAGTGTTGGGAAGAAGATTCATAAGGATTAAACTAATAATGGAATAGTCTTTTTTGAGGAAAATGAAGCTGGGACACAAACCCAAAATAAATTTAGAAATGCTGTGGAGTGGTTTAGATATTGTTATAAAATCATTTTTATTGTCTCTAATGAAGATTTGGGTCAGTGGGGCTGTTCCAGGTTTTCTAGGAAAACTCATCCCTAATAACCACAGGGAGGTGCAGACAGCTCCAGCAAGGCTGAGGGAAACCCACACTCCTGCAAAACACAGTGATTGTGAGAATGGGGGTGATGAGTTGACCTGGAATTGCCTGGTGTGAATCCGCATCCCTGGACATGCCTTAAAACATGTCCCAGCTCAGACTAAACCAGGCGGTTTTACATCTGGAGCTGTAAAACAAGGGGCTGGCAGAGATTCCTCAGGTTCCCAGGCTCAGGGGGTCACATCCCTAAATCCCCACGTCCCTAGATCCCCACTGCTGAGCTCCCGTTAACAGCACAGCCTCAGCTTCAGGCACTGGGAAAGGCAATTCCTCCTCTCCTCAGTGCCATGAGAACGCAGAATAATGCTTTGCATTCAAATTCAGCAAAGGGGGTGGAAGATAAAAGGTGTTGGCTTTGAATGCCTTCAGAAAAGGGGGAAATAAGTTTGGGGTTGTCTCCAAAGTTTATGAGGTTTATTGATTATGGAATCTCTGTGCCAGGAAGAGATGAGGAAAAGCTGCTGAAAGAGTAATGTGGGATGAGAAGATGATAATGTGGAAATCAATCCAAGGGCTGGCAGTGGTCCATGCAGGGATGCAGCAGTTCTGGAGAAAAAAAGTAATTTTTATTTTTAGAAAAGTGTTATTCTGGGGGAAAAGGGAAACCTCAATGTTTCCCATGGGTTAATCCTGGTTTAAATAACAGTTTGCTCCACAAAAAGTGGAGTATTCCTGGTGTTGGGGCCTTCCTGATGCTCTTCCCTATAAACCAAGCAGCCCTGGTTCAGTGCTGGCTGTTGCCTGTCTTTAACAGGTGAGATTAAAACTTTTTAAACTCCCAGGACTGGAGGTGTGACCCAGCCCTCACCTGGGGATCCAGGGTGCTCTCAGCAGATGGAAATGCTGGAGGAGGGAATGACACTGAGGGAGGAGGGATGTGGGTGAGGGAAGGCCAAGGACAGCCCCAGCCCCACTTGTGAGCATTTTGGGGTTGCATTTGAAGCACCCTGGAGTTTTACACAGCTCCAGGTTTCATCTGAGGGGAATTCAGATTATTTTTTGGGGGGGTGTATTTGTAGGTGTGGATAGGACAGAGGGAATTCTTCCCTGGGAGGGTGGTGAGGCACTGGAAGAGTTTGCCCAGAGAAGTTGAGGGTGTCCCATCCCTGGACATCCCTGGACATCCCTCCCAGGGGCCAAGGCCAGGCTGGTTGGAGCTCCTGGGCACCCTGGGACAGTGGAAGGTGTCCCTGCCATGGCAGAGGTGGGACTGGCTGAGCTTTACAGCCCTTTCCAACCCAAACCATTCCATGGTTCTCTGGTTCAATTCTTCGACCACTCTCCAAGGTGTCCCACCTCCATTTCCACAGATTACTCCTTTCCTGGGTCTGATCAGGCTCAAGTGCTTCATCAAGAGTTTATTTCACTTCAGAGACACATTTCATATTTATTTTCACATTTCCTTTGGCTTTGGTGTTTGGGCAGAGCAGGAGAGCACCTCCAGCAGCAGGGTTGAATCCAACCCAATGTGCTTGTCATGGACAAATCTTATGAAAAATATTTTTGCTAGGTTTTTTTCTCCTGAGAAGCTAAGAAGCCTCAGAGGAAAAGAAAAGCAATAATTATCTGCTGCTGTGGAATGCAACAGGGGCGTCTTTGATTGGTCAATGTCAGTTGTTTTTACTTGATGCACAATCAAAGTCCAGCTGTCTCGGACTCTCTGGTCAGTCACAAGATTTTATTATCATTCCATTCCTTTCCTTCCTTGCTAGCCTTCTGATGAAACCCTTTATTCTATTCTTTTAGTATAGTTTTAGTATATAATTTTCTTTTAATATAATATATATCATAAAACAATAAAACATGGAGTCGAGATTCTCATCTCTTCCCTCGTCCTGGGACCCTTGTGAACACCACCACATGTGCTAAAGTCCATTTAAAGATTTTGCAGGCCCCAACACCTCCTCTGAAGAGACTAAAGGGTGATTTTTGCCCCGGCAAATTAGCACAAGGTGTTCTGATGAGAGAGGGAAACACAATCTTCCTTCCCTGAGCTTACATTGCACAGCCCCACCGCTAAAAGCACGGCCTGAGCCATCAGCAAGGGTGAGAAATCCCTTTTGGAAAGCGTTGTTTGCTCTCCAGGATGCCTGGAAAGGCTTAGGAACGGCGAGAGGCTCAACCTGGTGACCGCAGCTGCCTCCCAGCCCAAGTTTGGAGAGAGGACGGGCTCAGGTATGGCCACAAACAGCAGCAGCACCCCAGGCACGTCCTGCAGCCCTGCCCTGGCGCAACTGCTGCTGGCAGCCTGGAAATGGCCCTGGAGGCAGCAGAAATGCTCTGGGCTGTCAGATGCGTGCAGAACGAAGCCAGGCTTGCAGCAGGAGGACAGCTGGACACAGAGCAGGTTTTCCTTGGCTTGCGCGGTGCCACGGAGCTGCAGGGCTGGGGCGAAACAGCGCTGACATTTGGGATGTGAAGAGAGCGCTTAAAATAGCCTGCCTGGGGTGTTTTTTTCCCCTCTCGTGGCGCAGGTTTCCTCCTGTTGCCATTTTGATATTGTCCCATTGTTTTCCCCAGATTTCTGTTTGTATCTCTCCCTACAAACTTTCTCAAAATCCTCTTTGGTGCTGGAGACGTCACCAGATCTTGCGCTTTTCTTGTGGAACTCATCAGATATGGCTGAGGGGGCTTCAAGGGTAGGAATTGTTCCCTGAGAGGGTGGAGAGACCCTGGCACAGGTGCCCAGAGCAGCTGTGGATCCCTGGAAGTGTCCAAGGCCAGGTTGGACAGGGCTTGGACCCACCTGGGATAGTGGAAGGTGTCCCTGTCATGGCACTGGATGGCCAAACCATTCTTAAATTCCACTGGAGAATTTCCAGTCCCCTGTTTGCTTTGTTTCTTAAATTTTTAAATTTATTTTTATCATCATGGTTTCTGCTGCAGAAGATTCCTTGAACAAATCAGAGTTTGTGCCAGCAGCCGAGGAGCAAATAAAAGGGTTGTAAAAGCTTTCCGGGGTGACAAGAAACTGCTGGAACCAGTAGGAAGTAGGGAATTAAAAGGATTGCAAATATTGCAAATACTTTGGGGGGCTGCAAATCTGAGAATACTCTTAAAACTTCTGAGGTACTAAAGGGGTCTGTCCCCCAAGTGATGGGGGAACAGAGTGCCATGGGTGTTTGAGGTAATTATTATTTATTGTTACATTTTGCAACCCAGTTAAATTAAAAAAATAAGCGGAAAGCTTTATCACTTGCTGGAACTATTTCCTCCCTTTAAACCTTTGAGCAATAGAGATAAAAAGTGAGTGTTACTTGTGATGGTGGGGGAAGGAATGCAATATTCTGTGTGGTACTGTCTGGAAGAACCCCTCTGCTCTGGCCTTGCTTTCTCCCCCTCAGCCCCAGGCATGGAGACACAAAATCAGCCATTTAAGAAGTGGAGGTCACTCATTTTTATCTTCATATCTTATTTTTTGCCTTTCTCCTTTGGATTGGCGTAGTAGTTTTGGGTTGTTAATTTAGGATTTTTTTAATTTTGAGATTTTTTGGTTAATGTACTGATGAGTGTGGTGGGTTTGGTGTTGGTTAATTACTAACGCACTCACTTATTTTCTTTAAAAGAAAAGGTCAAGTCCCTGATGGGAGGGATGAAGAGATACCTTAATCTTAGAACTGAAATCTTAGAAGTATAAGACAGATTTTTATTCAATTGCAAAAGCAACCAGCGTTTGGCACGGCCAAATCTGTGCTAAAGGTGGAAACACATCTGAAAAAATAGGATGGGCATGAAGCTGCAGCTCTTGCAGTGGAAATTGTTAACTTGGGCTGAACATTTCCCCTCTGCCCCTGGAGTGCTAAGACTCCCCTTCCTCTGGTGGGGCAGTTAAACTGGGGAGCCTGGGAGAGGAGATAAAAGCAGCTCTGCCTTTTGGGAGGCCAAAGATGCACAGCCAGCATCCCTGGGAGGACGTGGGGATTAGGGGAATACGTCGAATTTCCAAATTTAGAGCGGAGGGCTGTCTTCCCATAAACAAAAGCTGCTTTTTAAAACGAGATGTTAGGGAGATAATGCACCAAAAAAAAAAAGGAAAAAAAAGTTTGCCTTTGTGACTAAATTCTGTTATTTTGCAGCCAACCTTCAAATGGGCTGTTGGTGCAAGTGAACAAACGCTTCCTGTCTGTGCGTCCTCATGGGTGGTCGCGTTTTAAAATGAAATATCCAGGCTGACAAATGCCTTTACAAAGGCCAGATTATAAACTGTAAACCTACTGTCAGCTGGGCAGGGAAAAAAAATCCAAATGCCTCTTATACCATTTAAAGATTTAGTTTGGCTTCAACACTAAAGCACTTCATCTTGAAGGAGAAAGGAGCTTAGAGTTTATAAATTGTTGTTTGGGCTCTAGTAAGCTCTGGATAAGGGAATCTCTCTGCTAGGAAACAAATGACCTTCCCAAAATTTAGGGAGCTCTGGGTATTGTTACCAAGACAAAATGCCTTGGAAAAATGTCCCTGGAATACAAAGGGATTTGAGACAGCTCTGTTACTCTTAACATACAGTTCATACAGCTGCAAAGGGCAAATCCTACAGTTCCAGTCTCTGAAAAAGGGTGGAAAAAAGTTAAACATATCAGGGTAATAAAATAAAAGCTGTTTAGATTGTCCCCCTCTGTCTAAATCTGCTCTAGACTTGCTCTTGCACGGGGTTGTTGAACTCAGGGTGAATATTCATTTTTATTTTGGGAAAAAATTCCAAAATTTCTTATATTCTCGTCAGTGGTGATTGCAAAGGGAGGTTTTGTGGAAAATACAGTCATTTATGACAATGTGGTTGGCATACTCAGCAATTTGGATCCAAAGTGGAGAAACAAAGAAACTCCAGGAGGAGAAGCCGTGGGCATTGCACAAGTGAAATCCTGCAGCTCCTTTGTGCTTTCCTGCTCAGTGGCAGCGTTTCCAATTTCCAGTCCACCCTGAGCTTGGAATTGCTCTGCAAAGCTCTGGTCCTCTGCTCTCCAAATGCCTTCCATGGTCTCCCTTTCTTCCATGGGTTGTGTTCATGGATTTTGAACTGGCCATAGGGTTCACAGGCAGAAAATTGTATTTGCTCTGCAAATTCTTGCTGTGTTCCTCTTGCTGGTTTTATTTTTTATCTTTTCTTTGCCAGGAATGTTGCGGGTCATGCTGCCCTTGCTGGAGGCGAGCAGAAATTTTGGTGGAAATCATGATTCAGGAAAGTTTAGGGATGGATGTGCACATTGAGCTGGGTGGGAAACAGAAAGGAAAACACCACTTTCATGGGGCTTAATGTTTAATTTTCCTCTCAGTCATCTCATAGCAATCAGCATTACCCAAGGCTCCACTTCCTGTTCCTTTCCCTGGGGATTTTTATTACTGGTGTCCATCCTGATGAGCACAACTCTTTGACACTCTTTCCTTGGGAAACCACCACCTCCATCGTTCGCGATATCCGCTCTAAATCCTGCAAACCGCATTTTTCTTGTGCCTTTCTCTTTTTGGGAGACTGAAAATCCTGCAGAGCATCAAACCAATTATTTGAGATGGCTCTTGGCAGGTTCCAAAGGGTTTGAGGTAGGAACACGTTCAATTTTCTAAGCCTGTTCAATTTCCTAAGCCTGTTCAATTTCCACGCCAGAGGCTGGAAGTTTGTCGGCATCAAATTCCATGGGAATCTTTGGAAAAGATGACTCTTCCAGTGCCCATCAGATTGTTTTAGGGCTTGAATGTGGCTCCTGCTGGGGCTCAGGCCCTCAGCTGTCCCTCCTCTCCTGCCCAGAGGCCCGATGACAGTCGTGCAGCTGCATCCAAAGCCTTTTGGACCACAAGGAGCACAAAGGGAATAGCTGGAAAATCTTCACAGCGGATCTCCCTCCGCCCACGGGGCGGTGGGAATAAACATCACAACTTCAGATCTTGGTGAATGCAGATAAATGGAGGCCGAGCTGATAAGTTAATGACACACCAAAGGCAGATTGCTTCAGGGACTGGAGGGATAAGTGGGCAATGAGCAGAGTGCTGGAATCCTGACAAATCCCAGGATGCTCTGACGTTGTGTCCCCCCTGTGCCAGGAGGGAGCTCCTGCAGTGCTGTGTGGTGGGAATCTGGCTCTCAGCACCAGGAAAATCCTCTTCTTTAGGCTTCTTCACCCAAGCATGTCCAAAAGGATCCAGCTCTCCTGGAGTGATTTCTCCAGGATGTGCCCTGCCCTGTCCATCCACTCTGCTGGGTCTTTTCCCTTGACGCCCCTTAGCTCATGCCTTCATCCTTGCTATCCCAGGAGATCCCACATCCTTGTGTTCACTCACAAAATAGACTGAAATGAATGAAGAAAGTGGAACGTTGGGGAAAAACATCTTTAAGAAAATATTTTGCAAATTATTCCTAGCCTGTCTTTTTCAAAGGTGCCCCAGGAGATTGATGTGTGCTTACAAATCCTCTCTGGGCTATCTCAGAAGTCTTTTCCAACCTCAACAATTCCATAATTCTATGCTTTTAACATATTAAAGTGAGCATGATATTAAAAAATAAATAATCAAAATGTCTTGAAGACTGATTTTATTCCTGTACAGGCCATGGCAGACTTTGTGCTTCCCCTTGAAAATTATAATAAAGATTTCAGTGCTGAATGACAGCACCTCTGACCCCCAGCCTGAGCTGTGGAATCCAGCTTGATCCTCCTTGTATTCCTGCTGGAATTCCAGCTCTGAAGGGAAGGATCTCCTCAAAACTGTTCCTTGTGCACTGCTGCTGACAAACCAGAGCTGCAAGGTCCTTTTTAATGGGAAAAGTTGGAAATGTTACATTAAATTCCAACAACACTTTCCTGGAACAATCAGTCTGTGTTTGGACTGGGTGAGGTCCCAGCAGTGGGGACAAGCACTGTGGTTTTAATGGCCATCTCTTGCTTTAGGGACGCTGTGGGGTGACATCTCTGTACTTTCCCTTTGTCAGACCCAGGTGATCCCATTCAGGACGGGATGGACTCACTGAGGTTGGTTTTTTTCCCGCTGCACCCTGGGTTTGGGGTAGCCATGGCTGTAAATAGAAGGTTGCTGCTACTTTGAGGTGCAGCTCTGCAGTTGTGGTGTCCTGAGCCCTTCTAGGAAAAACCAGTCTCCCACCGACTTCCCAGGACTCCCCAGAGCTGCAGGCAGATCCTTTGCTGGTGGAAAATCAATCCAGCAGCAACATGCACCAGCTGAGGATTCCCAGCACTTCTCCAAGCCCTCCAGAAAGAATCTGCAGGAAGAAAACCAATAAAAAAAAATGAATCCTCCTCTCCAAAATATTCCTCCAACTGCCCCCATGACTTTATCTGTTTTCTCTCTGCATGGACTCTGCTGTCCCCCCACCCCAGTTTTTTTATTTACAAGCTCTTGCTGCAAAGGCTCTTTCTTTACAGCAAAGGCTCTGTAAGATGAATCCGGGCTGAGACATGGAAATATTTCACATTTCACAGCACTTTCCTCAAAATCCTGGTGTTCTGCAGCCTGTTTGGGATTGCTGGACAAGATGTAGAGCTGGGGAGAGCGTGGTGGCTTCCTCCAGCCTCCTGTCACAGCCTGCAGAGGGGTGGGGGGTATTAAGCCAGACTTTTATTTTAGTCCCCTTTTCAAAGGAGTGCAACTCTTGAGAGCACCCAGGAGTTTGTTTTTTGTTTTGACAGGCCAGCGTTTGTTTTCCTCTTTCCCAAGGCAGCCCAAGGGAAGATGTCAGTGCTGGGAGCAGGTTGGTGGGGAGGAACAGGAGGAAGCCCTGACTTATCCCAAGAGCCAAGGCTTGATCCCGCCCGCCTGGGAGAGCTTGGCAGCTCACAGGATCAGTAAATGGGGAATTCATCCAGAGATATCTAGGAAATACAGAGAATAAGCTGCCAACTCGGCTCCCAAAGCCAACAGTTCACTAATTTTAATCAACAGCTGGATATTTTTATAGGGAGTGAAGGGATGGAGGGGTATTATGACAGAACAAGGGAGGTGGGATTAGACTAATCTAGCCCGGGCCAAGTGGGCTCTTCCTGCTCAGCCATGTGGAGTGTCATGACTGTGTGATTTAGACTACTGCGCACTCACCCACACTGATAAGGAGGACAATTATGGGGAATACACAGCTCTTTGTGCAGCCCTCGGCCAGCGCTGCGGATGTCAGCTGGGGATCGTCTCCAGCTCCGAATCAGAGGGGTCCCCATCCCAGGGACACAGCTGTGGCAGGGAGCTGCTGCAGGACAGGGTCCTGGAGCTTGCGTGGAGGTCACCTCTGCCCCGTCCCTCTCAAAACTTCAAAGGGACCTTTCTGGTGAGCCCCCGTCGGCGGCGGCGAGGCCTGGTGGGTGGCAGCGTCATTATTCACTCGTCTGGAGAAGGTTCCTCTCTGCTGTGGCTCCGTTGGGTCCCTCAAGGGCAGTTTCCCCGGTGTTAATTGTCGTGTTTCCCCGTTCACTTCTGGTTCTCTCCGTGTCCTTCCTCACCTTCCGCTGACTCACTCCCAGCCCAGCCTCGTGCCAGCGCGGCGCTGCCCAAGCGTGACCCAGGGAAAAGGCAAAACCTGCAGGGCCACCTCCCATAACCCCCATCCATCCATGACTCCTCCTAGTAGGAAGCATGGGAATAGCTATTCCTAGCCAGGTTTTTCCCCTTTTTTTTTAGATTTTTTTTTTTTTTTTTAATTTCTTTTGGAACAAGCCCCTGATTGGCGCAGAGCAGCTTTTGTTGTTGTTTATTTGTGTAGCTTTTCATCTTAACGAGGATGTACGGAAACAATTACCACATGCTTCATTCACAAGATCGACTCAAGCTTTTCCTGTCTGTGCCATGATTGGATGTGGCCACTCAAAATTATTCAGCTTTGCACAAATTGTCCTTTTATTCCATTTTTAAAAAACATTTATTGTACAATAATGAATATTTTTCCCCCTTGCTAAATAAAGCTTGGGCTTTGCACCAGGTGGCTGGAAAGGTCGCACAGTTTCTCCCTTTTGGCAGTGGGAAGTCCAAAGTCTTTAAGAAAATGCACATTTTTCAGGAGGGCAGAGAGAGGTCACGATGCACTGACTAATTCAAGATTTCCTCCGCTGGTTTCCATAACAAAGAATCATTTTTTTTCTTTATTTAGCTGCACTCACTGGTAGGTTTTCATTTGCATCAAAGCTTTGTTCTGCTCTCATTTGGGCTGCCTCCAGAGACCAAACAACATCACAGGCTACTCCTGGCATGTCCTCCAAAGAAATGGGCCAAATTCTGAGCTGCAAGTTGGCTCCCACGTGTAAACTCTTGCCATAAAGATCCTGCTCAGGTTGAGGGAGGTTTGTGGCAGTCAAAAGAGATTTCCATGGAGTTTTAAAGATAAAACCAGTTGGATTTGGTGCAATCCAGGCAGATGGGGCAGCCATGACTTTTTTAAGTTGATAACAACTCCTGCTCTAAGATTTTCTGTCTTGTTATGCAGAAATGTGTGGAAATTTTACCTCCTTGGGTGACATCCTTCCATGCACACATCCCTTACCCCAGCCTGATTTCATATTCCTTTTTCAGATTCCAGATTCCATTATTCTTTGTGGAATTTCAATCCTAATAACTCAGGAAATGGGTCTTCAAGCTCACGTCCGAAAACCGCGGCTGGCTTTCCTGCGTGAAATCCTGGCATGGCCGCGCTGTGGAAATGAGCGGGAATTTGGCAGGGATTGGCTTTCCAGAGGCTGTTTGCCCTTTTCCTGTCCCTGCCGAGAGCTGCCCCAGCACAGCAGGGCGATAAGAAGTTGAAAAATTGTGTTTTGCCTGGGAGATCTGCTGGGATTTGACAGCTGACTTCCCTGGAGGCGCGGGTTTGGGCTGAATGTGCTCCAGCCAGGGTCACAGGAGTCTGAGTGGGATTTTCCAAGAGATTCAGGATTCAGGCATGGGACCCAAGAGCGAGGAGATGTTTTTTGGTGCCTTTCAATGGTAAATGAGGTGACCTGGCTGTGGTGTGAATGGTGTGAGAAAAAGGAGTTGCATTAAAAGAAGATAGTGGGGAAAGAAAATCGGTAGGCAAAAAGAAAGTGAAAAATGGGAGAGTTTAAATTTGACTGTGGAGGAGATGAGATATTGAGTGAGAGAAGCTAATATTAAAAATAAAAAACAAACTGAAATGATAAATCCAGAACTGGAATGAAACTTCTGCTCCAAGGACTCAACGTGTTTTGCTGGAGAATTTCAGTGCAAAATTCATCAAGGAATGCCACGCTGGGGACAGAGCCATGTCCTTTCCCACTCTGCTGCCATGACCACCAGGGTTATTCCCTGCTTGCTGTGACTCCCATTGAAACCCTTCCATGTTTCTTCTGATCCTGCCTTTTTTTGGGGGATCCAACCATCCACATGGTCATTCTTCACCAGCACTGGAAGTCTCTTCCCAAACTGGTGCTCCCGGGTAATTCCTGAACACGCAATGAGAGGCGAGAATTCCCATTTCCATCTTGAAGATCTCCATCCCATCTCCATCTCAGCAAAACCATGACTGAGGAACTGCTCTCTGCCCTTGACTGGTGATCCCTGGCTGCATTTGGGTTTGTCTGATGCACGGGGACATCTGTTTATCATACATTGCACGTCTGCCGAGCAACTTTTTTCCTCATCCCAAGGCCCAATTAAAGATTCCGATTAATGGAACTCGCTGGAAGGTCCCGTGAGGCAGCTCTTAAATCAATGTCATGTAAACTTTTCTGGGTTAATCCTGAACATCTGAATTCAGCTAAAACCCAACACTGCAAGGTCAGGCTGTACAAATTGATGGATTTTTATTCCTTTAACCTCAGAAGTGTTGCAGAGAGGGGAAGAGCAGCAAGAGTTGCTTCTTCCAATTGCTTCTTTTTCCTGCACGAGGAAAGACAGATATTTTCCCTTTTCATATGTGCATATATATAACATATTCATATATATCCATGAGACATATGTTTTTAAAAATTAGAGGTATTTAAATCAGCAAAACACTGCTGCTCGTTTTCATGTTTATCTTGTTGTTCATTTTTCTTGTGCAGTGATTTGATAAGGGAGTAAAGGATTCTGGCATTATAAATCAGGAAGTTAATGAGGAATATCCCTCCTGCCTTTTGAATTTATTTAGTTCTAAAAACAATTATATCTCTAAAGACACCCTAGGGCATTTTGTGGCTCATGAATGATGCAAGAGTAAATTAGCATGAACTTGCAGAAAAAATGCTGTGCAATTTATGGACTTTTCTTGTCTTCCAGGGGAAGATTTTTGCAGAGTCTCTGTGAGACAGGAGTAACAATCTCCTATCAAAGTTCTTTAGTGCCTTTGCACTATCATCAATACATGTAAACAAAGGATAAGGGAGCTAATTCCTTGTGGATAACTTTCTGCAGGGAAATGCAGCCTGTGGAACAGCTTGTGGCAGAAGAGCAGCTTTATCAGCTTTAAACCAAGGAGTGCGTTTTATTTACGGAATTCAGCACTGCAGGCATTCCTGGTTCTGTGTTGGAGGATATTTTGTATTTCCCATATCCCATTACTTGGTTTTGTTTGAGCAGAAATGTTGGATAATTGTAAAGACCTGCTGGAGGCACTTTGCTTCTTGGCTTGGTGTCCTGTGGTTTTATTTTCTCTCCTTAAACCTGAGAACTTCCCTGGACTAATAATAATAATAATAATAATAATAATAATAATAATAATAATAATAACAACAACAACAATAATTTATACTAACTGGATCATTTCCCCTGACCTTTATAGCTTTTAGAAAGTTTATTTTTCTTCTCTTTTTAATCTTTCTTCTATTGTTTAATATCAAAAGTTAACACTGGCAGAGATGATTCAGGGAATCCCTCACCCTGGAAAAAGCAACGCTTTCTTTGTGCCATTTTGCCTCTCCAAAGCCAATGGAAAGCAGAAATTTGGATCTTGTTCCCTGCCAATCCCAGCAGTCAGCTGTCAGCAGGACCCACCAGGAATGACAACATCCTGCTGAAATCCTACCAGCATCTACTTTGGAAAACACAGTCCAGGAGATCATGGTTCCTGAGGACAAGGATGTGTCAACACCCTCATCTGTGCCCACATCACTTTTTGGTCCTTCTTCTGCCTCGAGCTCCATCCCACTTTTCTCTGCTCCTGAATGTGGCTGTTTCACCTTTTCCCTTTGTTCTCTGCTGAGGTCCACAAACTTCATCAGGACCAAATCAGCAGAGCCAGGATTTTATCTGGAGCTCCTTCTGCTGGTGGGATGATCCCTTTGCACAGAAAAATTCCCCTGCAAACCCACACAATATCCCTTTTTCCCCCTTTCTCTTTGCATGTCCTTCCCAACAAAGGAATGACATTAATAAAAATAAACATTAAACATTAAGTATTAAACAAGGAATTAAGATTGACATGTGTCCATCACTTGTTATCCCAGCGAGAGGCATTTGAGTTCTGTGGCTCATTCTAAAGCTGGATGAATCTTCCATGGGTTTTTTATCAGCTTCAGTGGTTTTGGTACCAATCCAAACGCTCCTCATGGAAGTGCTGGACTCCAGAACTGTGGGAATTCATATTCCAAGTTTCTTGCCCACCATTCCAGGGGCAGCTTTCTCTCTGCTTGACTTCTGTTGGATGATCAATCCTTCTCCTACCAGATACTTCTGTCAGTGACTTCAGCTTGGAAAATGTGAATTCCTGGCAGCCTAATTCCTGACTCTATCTGCCTAGTTATGCTTAAGAATATGGACATTCCTGGACATCTCAGGCACCAGAGATGTCTGTGAGAAGATAAATCCATGTCAGACACCACCCAGCTGCCAGCAGAGCTATAAACTTGTGATTGGGTTGATAATTTTCTGTATTAAACTGCCAAACCCCAGTCCCCCAGCTGGAGAATCCCAGCAGCAGCTCTTCCCTCCCATTTACCTTTGGCTGTGGTTGCCCTGTGAAAATTTAATTTGTGAAGAGCCATTGTGGGATTCCACTGGGCTGCTGAATTCCCCAAACAATATTTAAGTCAAGAGACTGAATATATCAAATGTCCCAATGACTCAAACTGTGAAATGAACTTTTCTGAAGCTGAGCTGGTAGGATCCTAATGGATGCATAGGAATAATATTTATGCAAAAAAGAGGAAGTGTTCTGCAATCAAAGATTTTTGCTATAAGATCTGGGAATATTCCTAGTCAAGGAATTTTTCCTTTTCCTTTTCCTTTTCCTTTTCCTTTTCCTTTTCCTTTTCCTTTTCCTTTTCCTTTTCCTTTTCCTTTTCCTTTTCCTTTTCCTTTTCCTTTTCCTTTTCCTTTTCCTTTTCCTTTTCCTTTTCCTTTTCCTTTTCCTTTTCCTTTTCCTTTTCCTTTTCCTTTTCCTTTTCCTTTTCCTTTTCCTTTTCCTTTTCCTTTTCCTTTTCCTCCTTTCCTTTTCCTTTTCTCCTTTTCCTTTTCCCTTCCCTTCTCCTGCTGCACTCACTAAAATCCAAGAGTGATCAGAAAAATTATTTTGCAACTTACAAGTCCAATCTCCTCCAAACCTTGGGTATTTTTGAGTGAAATTAAAGAATAACAGTAAAGTGAGACTAAAATATGGAGTAATCTTCCAACACACCAGGAATGTTTCCATGAGGCCACAGTTCCAGTGAGGTTGGATCTGAGTGTACAAAAGGATTCCTTGTTTTCCAGGAATAAAAGGAGACGCTGCTCCATGGGTCCCCCTGGGGAAAATGGGAATATTGTTAGGAATTAAACAGACATAAAGGAGATTTTCCTTTCTGGGATCTGGGGCTGGTGCTAGCAGGTGGACACACATCCTCCTTTCTGGGGATGCTTCCTCCTACCCCCAGCAACACCTGCATCTTTGGGGATCCCTGTTCTTGGCTTGGAGAGGTGATGCCTGGAATTGTCACCGAGTCCGGGCCACCAAACGAGTCCCTGCTGTACATCCTTCACATTTCCCAAGCCTCTCCACAATGGATCGGGAATAAAAGACATTGTCCCTCTCCTCCATCCAGCGAGGAGCTGCTCCTCAGCAGGCACGTTTCTCATGGAAGAGCCTCTTGCTGGAGATGGCTCCGTGCCATCCTTGACCAAGGCTGCGCTTGAACCGGGCGACCCAGAAGTGAAAGGCTCAGTGTCACGCTGCCAGCTCCCCCAGCCATCTGTCCTCCTTCAGTGAGCTTCCTTCCAAATTCCCTGCACACTTCATAAACATCCCAGCCCTCCTCACCCCTCCAGCTGCCCTCTGCCTCTAGAAGAAACAGCAGTTCCAAGGAAATACCACTCATTTTTTTTTTAAATATATATATTTTTTTTCCAGGCGTGTTGAAGCCGACATCTGGGATTTGGCAAAGCGAAAGCCTTTTTCATCCATCCTGCCTTTTAAACCTAGTGCTTTAAACCAACCATCCTGAGGATGGAGAAGCCAGGGATAAACTGGTGGAGATGATGTGGTGCATGGTAGCAAAACCCTCTTTGAAGACCAACAATAAAGCAAACTTCCACTTCCTTCCCATAACATGGTCATGTCACAACCCCGAGAGCTCCACCTTCCCTTTCAAGAGGCTCGAAAGTAGGACTTGAGACAAAGAAAAATAGTCTCAGGTGGGTTCACCATGGATCATTTTGACTATAATTTAAACATTTAAATGTCAATGCTTAGTCATAGACAAGACATGATTCTTATCTATCTCCATGTGGCTTCCAGCAGAAAAAAAATTTGAACCCGTGCCATTTCCTGTTGGAGAGAGCTTAAACACAGGGGTGACAAGGGCACATCTATTTTGGAGCCCTATTTTAAAAGCCTCCGAGATATCACAGAAATCAACTGGCACAAACAGAGGACTCGGAGTTTCTTTCATGGTGGTGGCAAATTCCGTCTATCAATGAAACACATACTTAGCGAAGCGGAAGTGAGCACCAGCAATACTTCAATCAGCCCTGGCAGATGTGTACATTATTCCGTTTGATCTCCTAGGATGCTGGATTTAGATGATATAATACATTCTGGTTATCTTCCTCGAAGTTGGAGGGACGCAAGGAGATATCCACTTTCACAAGATAAAATTAGCACCTCTTTATTTTCCACATAAACATTCCTCCTTTTTATTTTTTTTTTTTTGCCCTTTTCTTTTCGCAGGAAAATGCTGATTAGAGTTACAAAGCATACCAAGGGGTATGAGTTTATTCATATTCAACCCAAATCCTATTTATAATATCAAGGAAATAACATTGGTATTACATAGGGCAGCTTGGACAGACGAGATGGGGGAACAGCGAGCTCCGTTCGAGGCAGGTCCCTTCAAAAGCGCCGAAAGTCGTTGTTTTCCAAAGTCATGGTGGGAAAGCAAAGACTTGGCTTAAAACTGGACAATTGCACCAGAAAAACAGCCCACACTGATTCTGTTATTTTAGCGTATTTTTTGACATCATCATATGGAAGCCATGAGTTTAAGGTACGAAATATGGACTTGAATTTCAGACAACGCGTTTTCTTCTGTACCCCGCGATCTCAGCTCTCACCTACCACAAATACCTACAAATATTACCCAGATTTTCGTATAAAACTCTTGCTTATGGATAAATTTAATGTTTCCAAGCAGCCCAGTGGAAAGTTATTTTTGTTAAGGCACAGCATGGACGTCTTGGGCACGGGAAACACGTTCCTGGGTAGATCTGTGTGAATAACAGATTGTTTGGTTCTCTTGCCGCTCTAAACAATTGGGGGAGAAAAATGGCTTCCGTTGGATTGAGCCTTTTGTACGGCATGGAAGGCCTTAATGGACCTTTGAACTTTTTTTAAAATAAAGGAATCCATGGCATTATCTGCAATGCTTCCATGAATGTCGAAAAGAAGGTGGTGACCTTCAAAAGGCTTTTGATGGGGAGAACAATTCAGAGAAATCAACACAACTTTTTCCAAATGTTTTGGGCAATTTGAGTCTCCACCTCGGAATTCGGGAGGAAAAGCGTGGCTGAGGTAATTTTGCTGTTGTGTTTATGAAAAATCATATCGGGGCTTGCTGGGGTGGACTTCATGGTAATGGTTGACTGATTTATGAACACAGCCATGGAATTATGGAATAGTTATGGCTGGAAATGACCTTCGAGATCGTTGAGTCCAAAACTTGGATCTTGTTTGGGAACAGGACTCTAATATTGCTTTAAATCCATGTTATCTCAGAGCTGGTGGTTGAGGTGAGCTCTGAGGTCCCATTCCATTCCCTCCTTGGGAAGGGTCCACTCAGCAGCACTGGCTTGGAAACCTGACATCAATTATTGGCAGAAAACATAAATAAAACACACCAATAAATTTCTTACAGCATCCGCAGAAACTTTTCCCTCAGCAAACCCCCCTCAGATTCCATGGCAGATAAGAGCTGAAGCCACAGGAGATAGGATCTGTTGAAATATGATGTGAGGCCTTATCAGGATATGAGTTTGTGCTGCTCTCCAACGTGAAGCTTTCCAGTTTAATGCACGATGACAGAGCGAGATCCTTTTACAGGGAGAAAGACGAGATCGTTTTCAAGACCGAGTTTAGCAACTTCTCAAATGTCTGGAGTTGTCTGTGCCGTTAATTGGCCCCGTGGCTGCAGTTTGTGTGGGCTGCCCATTATAATGTCAATAAATCCAGGGACTGGGAATGAAATTCGATGCAGAAATGAGCTGAGGGGTTTGTTCTGAGAGTTTGGCCCTCTGTGCTGGCCGTGGGATTGGGGTGGACAGCGTGGAATAACCTCACACAGTGCAAAAGTGAAGATTGCTGGAGAAAACTCTAAGCAGCAGCTTTTCTGAATGGGATATTACAAAAAAATTACCATTTCATGGTATCAGCTTTCCCATGGAGAAAAGGCAGCTGGAGAAAGTGATTTTTCCTCAGTCACCTCCATGTTCCTGAGTCACTGAGGGCTCCAGCATTTCTCTGTGTTGAGCTGATTTTCCTGCTGGCATAAAATTTCAGTGGGAAGATCCCATTTTGTGGTGGTCTCAGCATGCAGAGGTGCTGGCATGGGGGGCAGAGAGGGAGAAGAGAAGGAATAAATATGATGGGGACAAAATACTGTGTCAGTGAGGAGGGGATTCCCTGCTGAGAGCAGAAGGGTTGGGCCATATCTCACTCATCAATGACATTTCACTTTTGAACCCAACCAGCAAAAAAACCCCAAAACCCAGAAAAACCAGCAGCAAAATAACAGCCCTAAATTTTACATCATCCCTACGAATCACTGAAAAAATTAATGGCCTGAAAACAACTTCCCTGGAAATGTCAATTAATAGCAGAGATCCCAAGTTCTGGAAGAAGCTGGGAGGTAGCAGAGGGTGATATCAAGCACAGGGACGCCTCTTCATGCCACCACTGCATAATTATCAGGGAGAATTCACCATGTGCTTCTCTTTCACATCCATAGCAAGAGTTTGCCTTCAGTTGTCCAAATTTTTGCATTTTTGTCTAAAAATTGCATTTTACAAAGGAGTGCACTGGGGAGGAGACTGGGGGGATGCTTCAGTCACCTTAAAAAATAATGATGAAATCCATGAAAAGAGAAGAAATCAAAACTGCTCTTCAGGCCAGGATCTTGTAAAATCTGCAGATTTATTTCCCCAGAATTAAAAGCAATAATAAATTCAGAATTTCAGTGTCTCTATGTGAGGGTTTCTGTAAGTTTTCAGCCTTTCCATCCCCCCAAGAGCTCAGATTTCCTGGGGATCATGGAGCCCTCCCAGCCCCGAGCCACCACGGGCACAATTAGCTGCAGAAGCCCAATTTGGGGGTTTCCTCATTAACCTGTCATGTCAAATGCTGCATGATAAGATGGTGAAAACTGGGGGGGAGGAGTGGCTGTGGAGGGGTAAAAGTTCATTTTGCCAGGCAAACAAACAGCGAGTCACTTGATTTTACTAATTATCCTCCCCTGTGGCTCTCCCAGCCATTATTTTTCCCCCCCATCAGCGTAAGAAGTGACAAGATAAGATAGGAGCTGGTATTTTCTAAACTATCCTGGCTGAGGGCATAGCCAGATAATATGAGGATTCATTTGAAAGAGCCCACGGAAGATTAATTGATTTTCTTAATGTTGGAGTCATCGCTCATTTGAAAAATAACTGCAGGGATTGTTGGGAATGGGTGTCAGGGCACTCTGGAATGTCCCTCTCCAGGCTGTGTCCTAGGAACAGCTTTTGGGGTGAATAAGGGTGATTTATTTGCAATAAAGGGCAAATTATTTATAATAATGTGGAATTATAAATGCCTTGCTATAAATTTTGTGTCTGATTCGCAGCTCGAGGATGTCAGTGGGTGGGTAAGAGTTGGCTCCCCTGGTTTATAGATTTTAATGCTATATTAAATTATGAGCTAACACCTGTGCACCTCTCAGACCTGCAGTTTCACAAAATTATTGGTTGGACATAGGATTGACTGGCCAAAAAATCCTTGAATTTTTTTCCATGCTGATTACTAGATCGTATCCCACCTGTTCTCCCTCTTTTTGAGGTCAAAGAGAATTTTCTTCCATGCAAAACCCTCAAATCTTATGACAGATGTCCAGTAAGAAGTCAATGTCCCAAAGGCAGGGAAAAAAGGCAAATTTAATGATTCTGTGGTTTGCCAAAGACTTTACATTAAATCAACGAATAAACATGAAATATGTACTGCTTTAAAAAGACAACAGCTTTTTTTTTTTTGTCCATGATTTAATAACTAAATGGATCTTTGAGCATGTGTTACCTTTTTTTATGAGCTTTTAGAGCTTCCAGCCTCACCAGGGCACAGCAACAAGCAGCTCAAAGCCAGCGGGACCATTAAAGACATAAAAATCAGAACTCCCAATATCAAATTTGAACCCAGTAAAACAAGCATTGTGCCAGAACAGATCTATAAAGCACATTTCACCAACAAGTTACAGCTGCTGCTGTGTATTTATAGCTTTGGGACAAAAAAAAAAAAAAAAAAAGAAAAAAATAGAAACCAAAACACAACAGACTGGAAAGAGTAGAAAGGATTGGAAACAGCAAATTTGTCAATGTTTTTCCTCGCTGCTGAGTCGCTGCTGCTTTAGATTAGCCCTGTCCCCTGCAATTTGACAGTAGCGCCGTGAACCTGCGGCGCTGGGATGGCGGGCGAGGATGGGGAGAAGGGAGCAGCAGGAATTCAGGGAATGTTTTCCCTGGGAGCGCGGAGCGGGGCGCACAGCGCTGGGACTGAGCGGGGCTGCGGTGACAGCGCTAACACTTCCCAGAGCCGAGGACCCCGCCGCCGGAATGGCATTGCCCACCCTGAAAGTGAGAAGGTAAAGTTTATTTTTTCTGCTTTTTTCATCCCCTTTCTCTCATATACAGAAGGGATCGAGACCACCAAGAGCGGCCCTCTTTTTTTTTTTTTCCTTCTCTCTCTTTTTTTTTTTTTTTTCATTTTTTTTGCCACGATGATGTACAATTTGCGTTTGTTAATAAAAAAAGAGAATCCTGCCTGAGGTCATCCACCTAGATTTGATTTTTTTTTCCTTCTTCTTTTTTTTTTTCTTTTTTTCAACAGGAAACGGGTTTCAGATGTTTGGAGGTTCCAAAGTAAGGCTGCTAATCTGCCTCCCAATTTACCATGCATTGAGAACCATCCAATCTTTTCTGGCTTTAGAACCGAGGGATTGCTTCATATTCTTATTTTTATGTCGTGCAACCCCTCGCTGCTGGGATTTGCTTCCCAATTCCAAGGAAAACTGCCTTGGGAAGAGCAGCCCAGTGTTCACCCCACGGCGACTCACGAGCTGGTTGGGATGAGCTCGCCAAGGAGGGCGTTTGAGGGAAGGGTTGCACAAGGAGTTTGGGGTTGGGTAGGCATGGAAAATGGAACTTTTCACTTCCCAGAGCCTTGGAATAAATCTGCATTTCCAGATTTCCTTAAAACAATCAGCATTTCCAGCAGATTCCCCTTCTGCTGTCAGTGCCACACGCTCAGAATTCAAATAATTGCCGGTTTTCTTTCCTTCATTTAACTCCATAGGAAAGGCTGATAATATTCCACTAATGTTCTCTAGGAATCCCTCTCTGAGCACTGCAGGTGATTCCTGAGCCTCTGGGAAAGGAGGACTCTGCCTTGCCCAGGATTTCTGCAGGGGTTTGGCACAATGTGGCTTTTCCCATTTCTCACATGGGTGTTATTCCAACTTCTGCTGTGCTCGTTATTCCCATTTCTCATCTCAAATATGCACCAGATTTTTGTGTCTTCTGAAGAACCCAAACCAAGCTCATGATGTTCAACGGGCTTGAGGATAAACTTAAATTAGTGAAGTGCTTCATTAATAAAACAATAAAATTAGCAGCTAAATTCTTTCAGTTAATTATCTTCTCTTGCAGATAAATCCTGCGAACTCCAGTGCAGATTTGTCTGGAAAAAATGCTGAAGGACCATTCTGATATTTTATTAAAATCTATTGTTTTGAGAATATTGCTGGACTGTGCATTTATAATTTTAATAACATTTTACTGGGATGTGGAAAACCTGTGTAGATCTGAGTGCTAATGGGGAAGGTTTTGCTATTCCTGCAAATGCAAACTGAGCCCCAGAAAATATTTTTCCTTCTGAATTAAAACAACAATTTTCTGAGTTACTTTGTACCCCATAATAAATGACAGTTTTTCTTTCTAAACCTTCCAGAAACATAACCTGGCTTCTGACCTGGAATGAAAAGGCAGCGCTAATCCAGCGTTAAAAATTGATGCTAAACTTACACAGAATTAAAAATAAATTGAAAGAAATTGGTTTTATTTTTAGCATTTTGGCAACCTCAGAACATGCTTAGCTTTGGTTCTATGAAAAGCTTTGCACTGAAAATATGGTTGGATATTATAAATATAAAATATAAAGATAAAAAATATACAAATATAAAATATTTTCTGGTGACATAAATAGTATTAATTTTTTGTGTGATGATAAATTGGGTTCTTCAAAAAAAAGGTGAAAAACAAAACTGTAAAAGATATTTAATCCTCACTTTAGGTTAAATATTGTCTGTTTTGTATCAAGAAAAGTACACCACAAGCATGAGACTGACACCCAGTCTCTGAGCAAAAAAACTCTAATTTGATATAAAATATGGATTTTGTGAATTTTATTAATTCTGTCAATAAATTACCTGGTTCTTTTTAAAATCCAAATTTCTCCAGCGAGTTCCAGATAAAAATTACACCCCCTTATTCCTGGCACATCCCCTGTAACAAATGGGGGAGTTTGCTGATGACCACGAACATATTGGAAAAATGTGTAAACCAAAGGCAGGGATATTTTCCAAGAGAAACACCTGGAAGGTGTAAATCAAAACTCTTGTAAACACGTCAGAGGGAACATATGACAGGCACAGGGCTCGCCGCGCACCCAGCCCACGGAGCTTTGGAAATCCACATGGATAAATCAGGGATCAACCTCGGGCTAATAAACAGCTCTTGTATGAAAAGGAGAGATCCTCTGCCCCTGCAGAGACAGCACAAGATGGATTTGGTACCTTTGGAGAAATCCGGGAGGTCATTCACAATAATGGGATTTTAAAAAAAAAATCGCTGCCCGAAGAAATTTTCAGAGTCAAGCTTGTGTGGCTTTGTGATTTGTTCAAATCAGCAGCAAAATTAGTACCTTTAATTATTTATTTGATTTCTTAGAAATGCTTTACAAGCATTTATTTCCCTAATTAAACCTTCTTAATTTTTGATGAAATGTGAAGATCTTTTACACCTACATGATATTTAACATCTACATTGTATTTTACCTCTGCATGACACTTTGCATCTACATTATTTTTACATCTTAATTGTATTTCACATTCACATTGTATTTTCTATCTACATTATATTTGACATCTACATTGTATTTTCTATTTACATTATATTTCACATCTACATTTTACACTTAAACGGTATTTTTTATCTACCTTGTAATTTATATCTACATCATATTTCACATCTATGTAATATTTTACATCTACATTATATTTCACATCTCCGTTGTATTTTACACCTACATGTTATTTGTTATCCATGTTATATTCTAAATCTCCATGACCAAAAAATCACAGTGAAGCCAAAGAGACAGAGGAAGAAATTTGGGGAGCAGATGCTGAAAAACCACTGCGCTGAAAACCCTCTAAAATTGGGATTTTCCCTTATGGACTGAAAAAAGCCCTATTAAAATCCTATCTTCTGGAAAGCGTCAGAGAGGCAGGAGGTTGGTAAACATTATAAAAACAACCCCTCATAAAATTTTTATTGCTTTACATTTCTGTACGTTTTACGGCCGGCGCGGGGGAAAGGAGCGACAGCGATTTCTCCGCCTCGAGAGCAGGCAGGAACTTTTTTCCCCCTCACTTTGTGCTCATCCAAATAAATAAAAACGCTGAAGCCTGCTCATTTCTCAGGCATTCGGGGGAATGATTCCACGCTCAGAAGGAGCCAAGGAAAAGCTGAAGGCTAAATGAACCTCACAACGTTAATCTGGCTGTTATAAACAAGTATTGTCCTTTTTGGACTCTGCCACATCTTTGCAATTTCATATCCACATGTTTTCTGATTTCCAAAAAATGGGGAAAACACTGTTAGAATTATTAACCCTCGGAATAATTAACTCTTGGTAAAATTATTAAGCCAGGAATTTAAAATTTCTCCCCAAAATCCAGCGTAGATGTTTGTTTCCTGAGGAAGTATTTTTAGCTTCTGAATGAAACAAGTCACAGACAAAAAAAAGGTAATTGTGCTTGCAAGTAAGTACTTAAATATTTACATTTGAAATATATTTGCTGCCAGCTTCTGTTAGTGAGAAGAAAAGTAATTTGGGAAATTACAACCCTTCCTATTTCCCACATTTTTTAGGATAATAAATGTGGGGCTGAATTTAGCGTGCCCTGGAGCTTGGCTGGCCGGAGTCGGAGGCAGAGAGGGAGCCCAGGATAATTCATGGAGCAAAGATGCTGCTATGGAGGGAGATCTGCAGAGCTTGGGAGGTGCTGGGGGTGAAGATGGGTTTCCTTTGGGATGGGAATGGATGGCTCAGAGCAGCTGCTCCCAGAACGTGGAGCCAGGCTGTGGCTGATTCCTCATTGCTGACCTCCAGATATGGTGGATCTGCTCATCCTCACAAGCTGGCAGGCTCAGGGCCTGAGTCACGCTCCCCAAGCCCTGCAGCAGGGCAGCACGTGGAGATGATGTTTGGGGTCATGGATGTGCTGGCTCTCCCTGTGTCCAGCCCACAGCCCATGTGAAGCCATGCTGGAAAATCCATGATGCGTTGGGGCGTCAGAGGGATGAGTAAGAAGGGGGTGTCGTGACACCAAGGGGAGAAGATTCCTGGAGATCCCAGCCCTGGGTCACGACATCACCCCCAGCACCCTCTGTAGGTGTCACAGATGGCCAACCCCCCGGCATATTTGCATAATTGCTAATTTATTTTTATTATTTCTATTGTTTTTCTTTTGGTTTCCTTGACATTTATAGGGACAGGGGTTTGCAAGGAAAGTTTCTGCCTCCTGAGCAGAATGAGGAAGGAGCTCGTTGTGGTCACAAAAGATTTGAAACCAAAGGGGTGTTTTGGATCCTTCCCAGTGAGGACCTTCACATTTTTCAGATGTCAAGGAGCCACCCAGGTGTCTCCCAAAACAATGCTCAGGTGTCCAGGTCACACCCCACACGTGCTCACGCAGGGACTCTCTGTGGCCTGAGTCACCAGCACTGTCACATCAACTGAGCTCTGAGGGGATTTTGGTAATTCCTGATGCTTCCTTGGACTCGAATACAGTTCTGAGGGAGCTCAGTTCTGCTTGGGTCATTGTCCAAAGCCTTGAATTGCCTGTAGCAGTTTCTCCTTCTCCAAGATGTGGGACAGACATGGAATGGGACCCTCCTGTGTGACCAGAGGATAAATGTTTGGGCAGCCTGGTGAGAGCCTCCCATTGGAGCCTCAAGGAGAGTCCAAAGTGTTATCCACATTATTATCCAAACCTGGGCAAAGTAGATTCCATTTTATCCAGGGAAAATGTTTCTTTTATCATCCCTGTCCCAGTCAGCCTGCTGGGCTCCTGCTGGTGGCCAGAGGGGACATTTCCATAGACCAACAAGCCAACTTCTCAGTTCTGCCCTTAGTTCTTAGAATCCCAGGATCATTGAGGTTGGAAAAGCCTTCCAAGACCATCAAATCCAACCTGTGCCCCATCCCCACCTCATCACCAGCCCAGAGCACTGAGTGCCAACTCCTTGGACACCTCCAGGGATGGGCACCGCAACCCTCCCATGGCAGTTCCCATCCCTGACCCCCCTTTCCATGGGAAATTCCTGCTGCTGTCCGAGCTGAGCCTGCCCTGGCCCAGCCTGAGCTGTTCCCTCTGCTCCTGTCCCAGTCCCTGTTCCCTGTGCCCTCCTGTCATGGATCTGTGCAGACCAAGAAGGTCCCTCCTGATCCTCCTTTCTCCCTCAGCTTCTCCCTCAGGACGGACTCTTGGCTCTTCCCACGCTTTGGACCCTCTTTCCTTGGGCTGCCTCACTGAATTCCTGCAGCCACCCTGGCCAAACAGCGCTGATGACACACTTTGTGGTCACATCTGCTCCCTCACCTTCCTCCTGTGACGCCAGGGAAAAACCCAAGAGCCCTCCGTGATGACGCTCGCCTGCTGTTGATTTAACCGGGTTTGGGTAAATCTGTCCTTCTGCAAATGCTCACCGGGGCAAGCTGTCCCTTCTTGAGCTTGTGCAAATAGAATAAGGATGCAAACATCTCTGCAAACTCTGTAAGTGTGTGGTTCATCCTGACATCAAGTTTCATTCTGTAGCTCCGTTTCAATTTTTGCAGTGTTTAATGGATGGTGGTGTGGTTTTTTTTTTTATCCCCAGGCTTTTTGTGCCACCAAGGGAAGCCACCAGCTTTACTCTCTTTTTTCAGCTCACAATTAACAATAATTATTATATTTATATTTACATTTATATTTACATTTACATCTATATCTATATCTATATCTATATCTATATCTATATCTATATCTATATCTATATCTATATCTATATCTATATCTATATTTATATCTATATTTATATCTATATCTATATCTATATCTATATATCTATATTTATTTCTTAGTTTTTATAGTAATAATAATAATTTATTATTACTATTAAACTTTAGAAAGAAATAATATAATTATAAATAATATAATTATTTATAAATATTTATTTATAATCTATATATTTTATATATTTATATTCATATTGTATATAATATATAAACATATTTATCTATAAATATAAAAATATGTAAATATGAAGATATATAATTATATATAATATTTATATTAGATAATATTTTTATATATTTATATTTTATATTTATTATTCATAAATAATATAATTATTATACGACTTGGCGCTGTTAAAATCAGTGACCACTTTCCCACTTTTCAGGCTGGAATTTCAATCTCCCTACTTTACCTTTCCCCCTGTTGCTCCCACTGTGAAAAGCTTTGGTTGGGAATTTACCAAAGCCAGAAAATCAGCCTGACTCTGGAAATTCTGTTGTTTACTTTAAAGCATGTTTTGTTTCCATTTTGCTATAAATATGGATGAAGTGAAAATCTGCTGTTGTGGAGGGGCTGTCACTTCAGCAGCAGCTCCAGCAGGATATCTCACATGGTCCCTCCAACCCATGGAAAATCACCCTGGGGATGGTGGGCACAGCCCTGGGAGGCACCAACACATCCTTTGAGTTCCTCTGCAAATCCGTGGGAGCTTAAAATTACTCTGAAAGCAAAAAAAAAAGGAATAAAATCTCTCTTCCTCTTGAGAGCAAGTGGAGTGTGTGTCCCACAGTGGCAAAAATTCAGAAAGATGACAGAAATTTGTGTTTTCAGCAAATCCCTTTAATTGCAGTGCAGGTTCACACGAGATGTGTTTAGATATTGGGTCTGGACTCAAAGCTTGGAGTGGAAGGATTGATTTTAATTCATATTTAAATGAAACACAGAAGATGAGCAGAGAAATCAGACTGGTAGGGAAGAAAAACAGAAAATAAATGTAAGCTGCTCGCACTCAGCTTCCTGGAAGGGTTTTGTAATATCTTAAGCTCTTGTTTATTCAAATTAAAATGCACCTGATCCTTTGATAAGCAGAACAAGCCAAGCCCTGCTCTCCCCAGCAGGATTGCTTTGGGTCTGTGTCCATAAAGGGTTGGAAGAGGTTTTGGAGAATCCTGAGAGAGGTAATGGGGGATTTTAATTCACTTTCACATCTCCCCAGCCCCTCATTGCAACCTCTGCCCCTGAGAGCACTGAGGACAGAGGTGACTTTTCAACCCTGAGGATTCCCAGGACAATATTTTGGAAGTGGGGATCACCTTTCCCAGCCAAATCCCACCTTGCTACCCAGGGTCTGGGATGGAGGAACACTCATCCCCTCACTGCGCAACCTGCCCCAGGCTGGAGTATTTTATTCTGATTTTAAAGGAAAACCTCAGCTTTATGATGCAAATCCCAAACATGTAAAGGACAGGGAAGCTGTGAGGGGGTTTGATCCTTTTCCATGCATTTTCTCCTGGCTGCAGGGGCAGGAACACTGTGCTGAAAGGCACGAGCTCCAGGCTCTGCCGACATCTCCATGAAAAGTTGCTGTTTACAGATCTGTCAGAGATTTAGCTTTGATGATGTAACATTGGCAAATGCCACATGGACCTTCCCTGACACTGTTTTTCTAACAAATGGCTCTTTTTCTCTGCCGTGACTTGGAAAAAAGAAATAAAGGAGTTTGAAAGGGTTCTGAACCTTTAAACCATTGGAGTTTTGTTCAGTGTCTACCAGATTCAGTTTGATAAAATATCTGACTTCCCACTCCAAAGTTATCTCCTGCATTTTCTATCCCAGTGCTCCCACTTACAGGAAAAAAAAAACCCCACCTCTTTTATTAAATATTGTGAAACCCTGATTAAAAGTAGAGTTAGATGAGAGCTCTCTGCTGTATTTATAGGGTGGCTGAGGGTCTCAGGATGAGCAGGGATGTTTAGGAAGACCTCAGATATCAAAAATTGTTGTTCAACAGGGAGAAAATTATTATCAAGAAGGGAAAGACACCTCCTAAATGAAGGAGGAATTGAGCCTGGAGCTGGAAAAATCAGTTGAATTTAAGGAATAGGAGCACAGAGGGAGCCAGGTGAGCAGGGAGGGAAAAAACCCTAAAATTGTGAGCAGGATGATTTCTCTTAGGGTTTAGCATCTCTTATTTTAGAATCCTAAAATTGTGAGCAGGAGGATTTCTCCTAGGGTTTAGCACCTCTTATTTTAGAAGAGGAGTCAGGGAAATGGGGAAGACACTCTGGATTTCTAGGAAACATCTCCAGCACACAAAATCCCTCCCAGATGCCCATCTGGTATCAATATTTCCTCTGTGTTTTAGGAAATGCCACAACCCAGCTGCTCCCAGCAGTGCCTGGGGAAGGCTGAAGGGTGGGACAGGTAAATTTTCAGGTAAATTTGGCGTGGCAGGTAAATTTTCAGGTAAATTTTTGGGCAAATTTGGTGGGAGAGGTGAATTTTCCTACTTTGCCACCCCTTTGCTGGTGTCACCTCTGCCACCTCACCCTGCCCTGGGTCATTGCTGGAAAATCATCCCAGGGCTTGGAGAGAGAAAGAGGAGAATTGGGAATGGAAGGGGTGCCTAATTCATTAAAGATGTGTGTCATTAATTAAGGGCATTAATTAACAGTATGAGTGTCCTGCTGAATTTTTTGGGGTTGCCTGACTGAGCTCAGCAAAGACCAGGTCTGTGGTGGAGGGAAAGTCTCTCCCACGGCAACAATTTCATGGATTGCCCACAAAATGCAGCCCAAGGCCAAGAGAAATTCCTTGGTTTTGACCATCTGAGGCTGTAAACGAGCTGTCAACTTCCAAAAATGCATTAATTTATCCCACAAAAATGTGCACTGAGCAATCGAGGAAGGGCAGGAAAACACCTCAGAGGTTGGTGTGGAGCACAGCAAAGCAGCTGGGTCTGGAGGGGTGGGATGATGCTCCAGCAGCGTCCAGAGCTCCTCCTTTGGGGGAGAAAATTTAAATCTGGGGGGCAACATGGAGATGCTGAGGTCTCCAATTTTCTTCTGAGTTGTCAGAGAGGTTCAGGCTTGGCTCATGAAGAACAGAGCTCAGATTTCTCTGCAGAGATCAATGCATGAGCTTGGTCATCCTCTTTTTTCTTGGATGTCTGGAGACAGACATAATCCCAAATTCCTCCTAGAAATTTCTAGGTTTTTGCTGGATCTGGCCCCCAATAAACTCAGCACAAAGCAGGAGGTGCTCCCTGCATCCGACCTCTCCCTCTTTACCTGTGCGAGGGAAAATCTCATCCAACCCTCCCTGCCATTCCTCTCCCAAGCAGGAAAGGTCTCCTGGATGTTTTCCAGAGCTGAACTCACTTGGCTCTGACATAAAAAACAGCCAGTCCAGGCTCCAATTTTATTTACCACTCAAGCTCACTCTCTTTAAAAAGCACATTACACTGTGTTTCTGGCCAGTCATCCAGTACTTTTTTTTTTTTTAATTGTCATTATTTTCTCCAGCTCATCAGTCCTGGCAAACAGGAAATCCATTATTCACAGCAAAGCAACAGCGAGATGCAAACACGTCCCTGTCGCTGCTCCAGCTGTGTGTGGGGTGGAAAAAGACTCATTGAGACTTGCTCATAATTAGTCCTTTGCCCTGTCGTGATCTGGATGACCAAAAATTGCCTTGAAAGAATTTTTTTTGATAATTTGGTAATTTAAATAGGATGGCGTAAATGAAGGGAGATGGAAAATTGTAGGGTCGGGTTTATGAGTGACCTCTGATACAAAGTATCGTAATTTCAACACTTAAAAATAGTAAAAATCTGCTTTTTCCAAGCTTGAAGTGTCCAAGACCCAGGAGAGGAAAAGCGTTTTCTGCTGGGAAGTGATGCACACATCTTTCCTCCCCTGTGTTGCAATAAGCTCATTTCTGGCACTGCAGTGGCTGCTCCAGGGCCATCACACCTTCAGATGCCCTCCAAATATCCCAAAGTTCAGTATTTTCCTTCATTTCCCTGCTGCTCCCTAAGCTAAGAAAAGAAAAAAAGAAAAAATTCCTAGATAAATACAATTATGACAAATTGGCAGGCTGGTTCTCTTGGTGGAGCCCAGCAGAGGTGGATGGAGATGTGAGGAAGGAGGAGCAGCCCCTGGAATGGGGAATGTTCAAATCCAGTCTCTGATCCATCCCCAGCCATCCCAGCTCACTGAGTGCCACATCCAGCCCTTCCCTGAACATCTCCAGGGGCTCCACCACCTCCTTGGGAAGCCCATCCCAATGTTTAACAGCCCTTTCTGAGAAGAAATTCTCCCTGAATCCATCAGAGAATTTACCTTGGGTGTTGCTGCCCATCCCAACCTGCTGCTGGTGGGGAAAAAGAAAATGGGGACAACAAGGGACAACTCTTAATGGAAATCTCCCACAAAAATCCACCCCTGCTGGGCAGGATTTTCCTCCAACTTTCTGTGTTTCCAAAGGAGAGCTTCTCTGTGTCTCCATGTTTTTCTGGTGCTCTAGGGAAGATGTTGGTGTTAAAAGGAGAACAATTCTCTTCCCTCTGCAAGTGGCCTTTCCATGGTGAGCTCATGCTCTTCCCAAAAGTGCATGTTCACTGCTGCTGGGCCGTGGCCAAAGGCAGCCTCCCCTCTCCTTTCTGGAGGTGGCAACAATGCACATGTGTGTCATTTCCTGGCCCCAGTGGAAATTGCAGGATTGATATTCACGGCTGGAAAAAAAAAAAAAACCAAAAAAAAAAAAAATTAAAAAATCCCATTTGGAAAACCAACGCTCACTCCCCTCAAAAAAATTCCACTTTCCAGATTGCTTCACTCCTGGGTCAAGTGCCTGGGCACATCTTGCTGTGCATGGCCAGGGCTGTGTCTGTGTCTCTGGTGACTCAGCCCCACGCTGTCCTGCTGGTCCCCATGGGAGGGGATGGAGCCAACGCGGCTGCTCGGGGGCAGCTCGTGTTCCCCACCTCCTGCACTCTGCACCATCTCCTGGGGGTCTCCAGGGAGCTGTTCCGTGCCAGACAACAAAGCTGGAACCCAAAATAATCCCTGAGTTATCAAAGTACATCACGGCAGGGCCGCGCATCCCTGGAAGAGGCGCATCTGTAAGGGCTGTCCCGCATCCAAGGTTTCCCTCTTCAAATGTGCTCTCACTCAAGAGCAAATCTGCCCCAACAAGGCACAGTGTCTGGGGTATTGAAAACAAGGGAAATCTCCATCTAGCTGTCCGTTTCCCTGCTGGAATTTCTTTGGGAAAAGACTTTTGCGTGTCGTTATTCCGGGCCATTGCGCTCCTGGAAAGGCTCCACGCAGTAGGAGCCTGGAGAAGGAAAGCTTGAATCCCTTCCAGTCTCTCTATCTCGTGTTGCTGCATCTTGGCAAAGCCCAGAACAAATGAGTGGCAGAGGCAGATAAACAAGCTTAAGGTAAACACTATCTGCATCTCTCCCCCTGATTTACAACCTACGTGCGTGGCTGAAAAATCGACTCGGTTTTACCGCAGCGCTTGGAGTAATGTTATTAAGAATGTAACTTCTTAGGAAAACTCAGCCTGTTTTTAGACCAGACATGCAATTAGGGGAATTAGTAACACGATACGTCATCCCCAGGAACACATGGATCCAGTGGGCAGGAGCCTCATGCAGCCCTGGGGAAGGCAGGGCTGCTCCCAGCATGTGGGAGTGCTCTCTCAATCCTCCTAATTCCCACCGAGGAGTTCTGCTCTGAGCCAGCACACAGCCTGCTCCGAGCACTCTGAGCATGAGGCCATGCAGTGGCCTCTTTTTTCCATGAGGAAAAGGAGAATAAATGGGGCTTCAAAGTGCTCATGCACTGGGGAGTCTGTAGGGGAAAGAAGGAGACCTTGTAAGTCTTGTAATTCCCAGCTCATGTAGGTGAGATCAGGGTTTGGGTCTCTGATACAAACTCTGGATCAGAGACCAGATTTGGGTCGTGCTCCTTGCACAGATTTTTTGGGTGTGAGGACTCACAGGAAAGTCCAGTGTGAGTTTTGGATGGGGTATGGCAGTGCTGGGTACGGAGAGCAGCGCGGTGACTTTGGAATATTTGTGAAACATAAATCACATCTGAGCCCCCAAACTGCCGCACACCTTGGCACATCCTCCTCTTTTTTGACCTAAATGAAGGGGTGAAGGCTTGGGAAGACAAGGAAAGGAGAGCATTGACTTCTCCTGCAGCTCCTGCCACCACCATGCAGGGTCTTGGATCATCTCCCAAATCTGCTGCTCTGCATCTCCTCCACCCCATCCCACTGCCATCAGTCTGGGACCATGGAAAATTACAGAAAAAAAAAAGGCCAAATCTCTCCATCCTTTCTTCCTTCCAAGAGTTCCAGAAACTCCAGCTGACTTTCACAAATCCAGGAGGCTTTTGGCTGGTTCGCGTGAGCCAGAATCCAAATTTTTGGTGGCTGAACCAATCCCTGAGACGCGACTTTGAGGTTTTGTATCGCTGGCAGCGATCTTTGCTTTTGGTTTTGTTTTGTTTCAGGCCTGTGGTGCTACTGGATGAGGGGCTGATCCTCTGTGGACCAACGTGAGGACAGCTGAGAGGATTGGGGTCTTCCCAGCAATCACTGCAAATCATAAAAAAACCCCGCAAAAATGATGGAAAATATGAAAAGGTCAATGAAGCAGGGAAAGAGAGCCATCCAATGCTCTCTTTTTTTTGTTGTTTTATTTTTCTTCCCTTAAGGAATAATGCATTATCTGGAAATCCCACTTTATAGCTTGGAATTTGTTTTTGTGTTGGTGTCTTTCAGTCACTGAACAAAGTGGGACCACAGAAATTGGACACCAAAGCAGCAGCAGTGGGTGGCAGATTTCTCCCTCACCACAAACAGCCTTCCATCCTTGACAGTCCAGACTGAAAATGTTTTCTTGCTGTTGTGCAGCTCATCCTCAAGCATGCTCAAAGAGAAATGGTCAATTTGATGGGGTTTTGACCCCAAAACATTTTCTTCCTGTTGTACATCTCATCCTCAAGCAGGCTCAAAGAAAAATGGTCAATTTGATGGGATTTAGACTCCAAAACATTGCTGCCTCCTTGTCCCCCCAAATATCAAATTTTCACACATTTTATTTAAATTTAAATTTAAAAATTTCTCAAGTTGCAATGAGAAATAACCAGGAATGTTCTGGTCCATGGAAATGGTTGTGGTCCCTCTCTGTAAGCCAGATTTGAAAGCAGTGTTGGGTCCCTCATGTGGAATTCCTGCAGGATTGGAGTTTCCTGGCCAAAAATGGATTTCTCATCAGCTGGACCCGCCTGAAGAAGGTGAAGTGCACCTTCTTTTTTAAACTTCAAAATGTTTGGATTCAAAATTTTTAAAATTCCAAATTTTTTGGCTGAAAATAGCCCGGTCAAGGAAATATTTCTCCACAGTGAGGCTCCATATCACCCCCAAACACAGATCTGCACCTCCAGCCGTGCACAGCTGCATCATCCACCACATTTATTTCTGCACTATAAAATGTGGCAGGGGAAGACTCCTGCCAGGTATCCCCACAACCCCCAGCCCTGATTTGTGTCAGGATTCTTGCAAGGCACGAAAACATCATCCAAAACATCATCCTTGGAGCTCTGCCCACAGCCCCTCGTTTTCGCTGCCCTGTGACAGAAAGCATCTCCCACTGCCACTGCCTCCTGCTCAGCGTCAAGCCTTGCCCTTGGAAAAGCTGCTGCAGGATAAAAAAGCTGCTGGAAGCCCCAGTTTGTGGCAGGAGCTGTGATCCAGCCCTGCTCCCATGAGCTGTGTGCAATTCCAGTGGATTTTGCTCCAAACATTGGATTTTACGAACCTGACCCCCTGAAGAAGCTCAGGGGGGGCCAAGTGCAGATGACTGAAGAGAAAATAACTTCCCAGAGCACGAGGCTGTTGTTGCTTAATTTGGGATTTTACTGGAGGTGGAGACATTTTATTTGAAATTTGTCCCTTTTCTCTTGATTCGAAAAGTCTCGTTTTTCCTTTGTGGGTTTTGTGTTGAGCTCAAAATTGAATCTGGTGGTTAAAGATGTAATGGGATATGTGCTGTCCTCAGCTCTTCCCTCGCAGGCTCTCCTGCATTCCCTGGAATTCATGGTGAGAACAGTTTTCAGCTCAATAACATCTCTCTGCAGCCATTTCTGCACGTAATTCCAAAGTGTGCTGGCCCAGCTCTGCAGCTGCTGGGAATTCCTCTTCCTTAGCAAAACTTTGGATTTTCCCAGCTCTCAGGTGGTCCCCTTGTGGTTATTTCTATTTTTTTTTTTTTTTGGATGATAGGCAGCTAAATCCGGCACAATAATTTATTTTTCCAGGTGAAATGAACATTTTTGTGGCCCCCCAGATGAGTCTGGTCTGCCCCTTAAGCACTAAAGGTTTAGCACTATAACATCCCTGGTTGTTTTAATAATCAGCTTAAATCACAATAATAATTTTAAATACCACAGTATGATCTGATTCGTAGCTCTGTGGAGCATGGAAAAGGCTGGAATTTTTACACTAACTTGATTTTGTTGTCTAAACCAGCCAGAAACTCTCCTTGGTCTGGTGTAAGTGCTGTGAGTTGTCTTTAGGGAAGCATCTCCATCCAACAGAAAACATCATTAAGTCAGGATTTTTCCAGAACATTCCATCCTCTTCCTTTCTTGCTGTTTCTCCTCCCATCTAGGATGAGGGCAGGACTGAGCAGGGAGCCCTGGCATGCTGGGGGTGTGATGTCTCCATCTTCAAAGAGGCCTTTTGGAAGCAGCCCTGCCCTGCTGCCAGGAAAAGCCAGCAGAGCTTTGTGCAAGGCTCCAGCATCAACAGCCTGGGTCAACCCCAGTAATTACCCAAATTAGCCAAATTAGCCTTGCCAGCCCCGGGCTGGGGTGCTCTGCCTCCCTCGGGTCCCAGGGGACAGCAGGGACATCGTGGTCCCCACTTCTGCCATCCATGGATTCCAGCATCCCATTTTGACAGAGGTGTGGAAGAGCTCTGTTAATTCCGCTGCCAGTTCAGCCCTTTTTGTTGTTGTTTTCCATGAGAACAGGATATGTTTATCTAGCTTTGATTCCTTTTTTTTCCTCTTTTTTTTTTTAATTTTCTCTTTGTAGCTGAATGAACTGATTATTGCTTTCATCTGCTTCCCTCTGCAGGGTCAGCTGAAGCCCAAATAATCAGATGGGATGTGAGTGTGTGTGTGGATTTGTAATTAATAGGTTGCATACTGAGAGATGTGGGGTCCTGAAGGAATGTGCAAAGGGAAAATGATCTAAAACTCGATCCTGATTTTTGGTTCAACCTCAACAATTTCCTGCGGAGAAGCGGTGAGATAATTTGGGGCAGATCAAACCAAACCCTGATTCTCCCCTGCTTCTCGTGCCAAATGTCATCCCCTTACGATGTGCTTTGCTCCATCTGGTGATTTTGGCTCCCCGGTGCTCCCTGTAAGCCTCTGGACCTTGTGCTGGGATGTTTGTGAGATGACTCAGAGGAACAAACAAAGCAGGCAGGACCTTCATGGGGCTGAGCACAATGCTGGCAATGAATGGAGCTGGCTCCACCAGAGGGTTCCACAGACACCCCACTAAATCCCAAAAGAGGAGAGAGAAATCAGCTTTACTTGAATTTGTTTTTTTTGGTTTTTTTTTTTTTTTTTTATTTTTAAGGGTTTTTTAAAGTTTCTTTTTAGAGAAATCAGAGCTGTTTTTCAGCAGAGCCAGAGCCTCTCCATGTTTTCACCAAAACAAACAGAAAGCAGGTGCGTGCTGAAGGGATTTTGGCTGGGAGAGCACAGAGAAGTGCACATGGGCTCTCCTGTGAGAGTCTGCACTCCACGGGCTCGGGTTTGCTCCTGTCAATGCAAGTTTTGCTGTTCCCTTCAGAGAGAGCAGGCACAGCTCTGCAGCCATGAGATTCCTTAGGGAAGAGAGGAAAAGGAGATTTCTGGGAGTCTGTGGGTTCTGAGGCTTGTCACAACCCCATCCAAATCCAGATGCAAAGTGGTGCTCAGCTTTTATTCAAAAAAAATAGAGTTTTTCCTTCTTATTTCTGGTGAGAACAGGAATTAAATGTTATCCCATTGCCACCTTTTTTTGGCAGGGGTTTGGGTTTTGCTTTGCTGATTCGAGGCTGGTGGAAGGTGGTGCCACTCAAAGGTGCCACATGTGGGTTTTTCCAAGGGTTGGAAGCCTCCTCCTGGGAATCCCTTCCTTTCTCCTGTTAAAATTTCCTATAATTTTCCACAGGAACCCAGGACATCTTTGTCAGTGCCACAGCTACCCGAAGGATGCAAACCTGGAATTAAAAGCCACATTTGTTTATTTTTGGGACAAACCAGGACATCCGTTAGCGGGAAGATGACAGATGGCGCATCCCAAACTTCTGCTTTGTGCCGGCCCCTCTGTGTCCTCTGCAAAGCACCTCTGAGGGATATCTGAGCCAGCACATCCCAATGCACAGAAACCTGGAGTGTTTAAAGCCTCCCTTTTCCATGCCCATAAAAGTCCAGCAATTCTGGGAGCGCGGATGCCTCGCGCATGGGCCTGGCTGGGGACAGGATGCCACTTTGGCACTTGGCAGCTGCTGCCTGACGTGGGCATTTGTCACCCAGAGCCACGTTTGGGATGTGTTTACAGAGCTCCTAAAGCCTGGCAAATGGCTTTTCCTGCAGTGCTCAGAGGGTGTGGATGGGATGGCTGGCACCGGGGGAGGTGGGGATTGAAAATCCAGCCTCCCCCAGTGGTTTCCTGCAAGAAAAAAGGATCACTGCCCTTTCCTGGCCCAGTCCTGCCCTCCTGCCCATTCCTTGGCCATTCACATCTTTAATGTCCTTCCCACCAGGAAGAGCTGGACAAGACCTGGCTCCTGGCCCTGGGAGCCTTTGGGAAAAAAAGGACTGAGAAAATGCTCCAAAAGCAGGAAACAACTCTGTTTTCCACTTTCCCAGGATGGGATTTATCAAAGAAAGCCCTGGGATGTGAGGAGAGAAGAGCAGCTGGATTTTGGTGCTTTTGAAGGCTTGATTTACCTGCAGGCTTGGAGGAAGCTCTGCACCAGCAGGATCTCAGCTGGCAGAAGATCTGGCTTGGCCAGGTGAACGTTTTGTGGGGGATTTTGTGTTCACCACATCAGGAAAATATCCCTATCCCCACATGTGCCATCCATATTTTATTCCTGTGTTGCTCAGGAACTGGATGAAGGTAAAAAACCTCCAAGTCAGGACCTAATAAACCACCACCAAACCATAAATTGAGGTTGATTTTATCCTTTTTGCTATCCAGGCAGGTTCTGGAGTGACCTTGCATAACCCAAAACCCAAAACCCCCTTCCAAATCTGCTTCCCCCTTCCCACCTTTAGAACTTGTACTGTTTGGTGTTATTGGATTATTGATAATACCAGAATTTAGGCTGATATATGACATGTGGAAGAATTAACACAGATCCTGTTTGCCCCCTGAACTTCAGCCATAAATATGAAAAATTTTTAAGCACGACAACAAAACCCAACCAGATTTTCCAGCCATGATTTCTAAGCCCTGCTATGGATGCACAAGTGCTGTAGATGAAGCAAAAAAATCCCAAATTTGCCAGAGGAGGAGCAGAAATGCCAAAAAATGCTCCAGATGTGACACTGAAATGTTGCTGGAGAGAATCTTATAACCCTGAACGTGTCTTTTCTACCCTTCCAGTTACAGAAATGGGATTATTTACAGGGCTTGGTTGTTCTTGCTTTGGGCAGATTTATTGCTCTTCACCCCTGGAGGATCTGAGCAATTTTCCTGTGGAGAAATCAAAGGAAAGGAAGGCAAATCTGCAAGGGAAAAGCAGGCTGCAGTGATGTGCCAAAACTGCTGCTTCTCGAGGGGTTTTTCTGGTTGGATTTGGTGGCACTGGGAGGATTCCAGAGCCAGGGCTCCCATGTGGAGCTGTGGGATGAGCTGGGAGCAAGAGAGAAAATAAAACAGGAATTATTTTGGGTTTGGAGTTGCTTCTTGGACACTCCTGAGCTCGTCCTGCATGGTTTGAATCCCGCAGAGGATCCCAATCCAACTTATTCCTGTCCTCATGGAATTACAGCACTTCTCATCCCTCAGTTCCTGGTGGAAATCCTCCCATCTGATAAGTGAGTGATGTGAGCTCTTTGGTTTGGAAGGGTTTTAAAAAAGCTCAGAAAATCGTGGGTGCAGCCAGCAGAAATCAGATGAACTTTCCTTAAATGGGGAGTGAGGAGGAAGGAACGGGAAAGCAAAAATTGCCACGGAAGCGGTAACGGAACCTGTCAGGTTTGGCCAAGGGATTTGTGATTTGGGGGACGCTTCCAAGGTTCCAAAGGGATTGAAGGCATTTCCTCCCCCCAGGAGTGTGCTGGGGAGGATCAATGTGCAGCCAAACAGGGCTTTAAAATCCTGAAAATAACAGATCCTGGAAGGAAAATGTGCCAGACCAAAGGGTTTGTAGCTCAGAGGAACTTCCCCCCCCCTCGTTCCCATCAACAGGTGAATTTTAAGGCTTGAAAGTTCTCTTTAGGAGAGTTTTGAGCATTTTTGTGATGGTTCCTTTTCTCCCTGAGCCATCAAAATGGCTTAAAAAAGTTTAATCCCAAAGTTTAATCCCAAAACCAGGAGCTGATCACCCTCCAGGCTGATCCCACCCATCCCAAATTTCTTCCTGCCTGTTTCACTTCTTCCAGTAAAAGGTAGTCATGCATTCACAGCCACCCCCCACTTTCATTCCTGGACTTTATTTGATGTCACTTTGGATTCTCTCCTTTTGGAAAGTCCCCGCAGAAGCATCGTCCAGGCTGCACAACAACCGGAAACAATAAAACGGAGAAAGATAAAGTCAGGAAGAATCAGCTTTGTTTGTAGATGTGAACAGCTCTTCCAGTAAAGCAGCAAGTAAAGGGATACTTCAGACTTGGAAAGGGCTGAAAATGGGGTGGGTGGGAAAACAACTGGGAAAAATAAGTGATAAAGAAGTGGAAAAAAGAAACTGATAAAGTGGAAAAAATAAGTGAGTTTTTCTCCTGAAGAGAATTTTCTTTTGAGAGTATTGAAGGAGAGACAGGACTGAGGTGAAATATCACAGATGTGGCATCACCCTGCCCTGAAGCCTGAAGGGAAAAGGGGGATGATCCATGGAGGCAAAGGTATTTTTTGGAAGCTGCTTTTTGCCTCCTTTTGAGCTTGTAAATGATTTCTAGAAGAAGAGGAACCAAAATTAGGTGGAAAACCCCACGAGATGTGGTGCGAGTGTGGCTTGGTGGGGATGCAGCCGAACACAGCTGTTGATATGTGTCTGTCTCAGTGTGAACAAATGAAGAATCAAGGAATGGTTTGGGTGGGAAAGGACCCAAATCCCCTCCAGTGCCACCCCTGCCATGGCAGGGACACCTCCCACTGTCCCAGGTGGCTCCAAACCCCAATGTCCAACCTGGCCTTGGGCGCTGCCAGGGATCCAGGGGCAGCCACAGATGCTCTGGGCACCTTTGCACCCTCCCAGGGAAAAATTTTTCCTAAAACCCAACCTAAATCCACCCTCCAAAAGTCCCTGCAGCTCTTAGAGCCAAGCAGCTCCTTTTCCTTGGAGGCAGGGGCTCCATGGCTGGTGTTGCCTGGAAGCTCCAGTGAAAATGGGAAAATTCTTCATGGCAGGGAGCTCACCAGGATTTTCTCCGACCAAAATTACCAAAATGAGCTTTCCCCAGCACACTCCCACTAAATCCCTTTTATTGCAGTTTTTTGACTTCAAGAAGGACCAAGCAGGGCATCCCTAGAGCCTGGAGCATCCCAAACACAAACCTGTTGGATCCCATGAGCTGGACAGAGCTCCCAGCTTGTGCTCCAAGCTCATTCCCGTTGCTTTGTTCTTCTAAAGCTCTTGTAAGCTTTTTGATGCTTTCATTTTCGTAATAGAGTTTCTTACACACTTTCCATGTAAATAATGATTGTTCTGCATTCATTTCTGGAGGACAGAATTGATGCACTGTTGGTTTGACCAGTGTGGTTGGGGAGGTGGAAATTTCATCCTGCAACCCATGGTCACTTTTGGAAATTCTATATTCTATAGATATATATAAATATATCTATAGAATATAGAACTATATCTATAGATTATATATAAATATATACACTATATTCTATAACCAGAAATAAATGCACCTTTTTTTGCCTTGGATATCTCAGCGAGTGTGTTGTTCATTTTGTGTCCTATTGTGACGCATTCCCAGCGTGTTGGTTCAGCTCTGCAGCAAATCTGGGAATTCTTTGTTTTCCCAGCATCTTTTAATCAAGCTGAGCTCTAATCAGCACCAGATTAATAAATGTGAGCCTCCCCGGTCCCAGCCACGGGAAATGCTGGGTACAGTCATTTTTCCCGTCGGTCTTTCTGCTCCCGAAATCCCCCAGTTTAGGTTTTGCACCAAGACGTGAGTAATGGTCATTGCAAAGTCCTGGTGGCAGGAGAGATCCAAAACTTCCCTCCCACTCCTGTGACACACTCAGAATGTGGGAATCACAGCAAAGCCCACGTGTGGAAGCACCAGAGAGCCTCTGGATCCAGGAGCCACCTCTGTGGCACCCACTCCCCTCCTCAGGACACTCACAGGCTCAGGACTCCTTTCCTCTCCACCCCAAAAGGGTAGAATTAATGAAATAGTCCGTTTTATTAACTATCAAATCCCCTAATTTTATTAATTTTATAATAAAATTCTAATTTTAAGTTTAAATTTTAACTATTTCTTTATTTTAGGTTTAAATTTTAATTATTTTTAAATTTTAGGTTTAAATTTTAATTATTTTTAAATTTTCAGTTTAAATTTTAATTATTTAATTAGTTTTTTAAGTTAATAATAATTTTAATTAATTTTATAATACTTTTATTAACTATTAAATCCCTTATTTTATCAATTTTATAACTTTTTTATTTTAATTATTTTAATTAGTTTTAATTAATAATAATAATATTAATTATTATTAGTTTTAATTAATTTTATTGATTTTATAGTAGTTTTATTAACTATTAAATCTCCTTACTTTCTGGACTTTTAAATCTCTTTTTAAGTGAGTGATCAGCAGCAGGAGCATGGTTTCTTTGTGGGCAGGTAATTCCATGTGCAGATGTAGTGAAGATTCCTCCTCACATCCTGGGAATCATCTGGGGCTGGCTCCTGTTAGCGATCACACAGGACATTTATCTGGCTGAGGAATTTCTGTCATCCCAACTCCATCCTGTCCACAGCATCTTGGGACCTGAGCCTGAACAAACATATTTATTGACTCTTTATTAAATTTACATATATATTGACTGTTTATTAAATTTACAGGGAACAGAATGAGAGCAGGAGGGAGAAAATGATGATTTTTCTTTAAGGGTTCAAAAATCTGTGAATTCAAAAAATGTCCCATTTTTATCATAAAAACATTATGTTTTTAAAAAAAAAAACAACCCCACATCATGTTTTTATGTTATAAAATGGAGAATAGAGTGTTAGAAGATGTAAATCCCTTGGCAAGACCTGCGGCAGGACAGAAAAAATGAGTCCTGGCATTCCCTAAAAATGAGTGGAATTTCCTCTGGCAGGATGGCAGGGCAGGAGCTCACTGGGCTGGACGTGGAGCCCAGATTTTGTCCAGTCCTGAGACGTCACCTCAACAAACAGAGACACAAAACAACCAGGATTTGAGGGTGGTTACTGCTGGAATTCTGAGCCAATCCATGGAATTCCTGATCCCAGGACAGCCCAAAGAGCCTCTCCCTCCCCATTCAAGCTGGATTTCAACCTGACCCTCATCCCTGCCCATTTCTGTGCCACTTTCTCTGTTCTTTGGTTCTCTTTTTCCAGGAAAATGCCATTCCAAGCTGAAATCTGATGCTCCAGCAGCTTTCTGCTGTTCCTTGGCTGCTTTGATTCCGTGTCAGGATAATTTCAAAGGATCCTGAGGACTCCTGCCTGCCTCATCCCAGCAGCCCGAACTCCACAACCCAGCCCCAAAGGGCTTTAAGGGCTTGTTGTTGCTTTTTGTTATTATTAATATTATCACTCTGCTTATTCTGGCACAAAACCCCTTTTCTATTCTCTTGCCCTGCTTAGAATTTTGGTCAAAGTTTAATTAAATTGAGGAGAGCTGGAAAAACCACATAATTCCAAAAAAAATGAAAGCAGTGCTGGGGGTGGCAGCCCTGGGGATGGGGAGGAGGAAATTTCCTCAGTGAAATTCCCTTGGAGATGTGGATTTTCCTGGCTGGAGAAGGGGGAAGGAGGGTGTTTGGAGGATGCTGAAGGTGGGGAAGCACCGGCAGAACGAAGCCCTTGTTTGTCCTGCCCGTGCGGTCAGGCGCCGTGGGTGGGAGCAGGGGGGATCTGTTTTCCCAGGCTCCCTGCCATCAGGAATTACTGAGCTGCCATGAAATGGGAGGAAATATTTCATTATAGGCACATGCGCTTCAATTTCCACGTGATGGAAAGTGGAGGATCAGCTTTCGCCGCCGCCCAGCCCGCCCTGCTTCCCTGCGTGCGCCTCACTCCTGCATCCCGGGCTGGGATAACGCCGCGCATCCCCAGCCTCATCCTCCTCTCTGCGGGGTCCAGGGCATCTTCCTCCCTCCAGCACAGCTCCTCACCCTCAGGGATGCAATCCCCTGTGTGCAAATCCCAGCCTGAAAGCAATTGAAAATAAATTAACTATATGGGATCTGGCAGAAAGGGGGTTTGGGGAGCAGAAGATTGGAAGGGAAATCCCGCTGTGAGGTGAAAAGGAGCTGCAAGCGCCCAGCAAGGACACATCCCCAAGACTCTCGTTCTGTGTTTTTGGGTTTTTTTTTTTTTTGGTAAAAACCTCTTTATTTTGCAGTGACATCTGTCAGGGTTGCTGGTGTGGCAAAGCATCGGGGGTTCCTGGGACCCCTCTGCCACCCCACACACAATTCCTGCAGGACAAGACGTGGTGACAAACCCCACAAGCTACCAAACCCAGCCTGGTTGGAATTAACCTTTTATCCTGCAGATTGTAAAATTTTTCTATCCCCAAACTCTCTCTTCTCCCCCATTTAACCACTTTTGTATCCCCAAACTTTATCTTTTCCCCCATTTAACCCCTTTTCTAATCCCAAACTCTGTCTTCCACATTTAACCACTTTCTTATCCCCAAACTCTCTCTTCTTCCCCATTTAACCCATTTTATATCCCCAGACTTTGTCTTCTCCCCCATTTAACCATTTTCTATCCCCAAACTTTTTCTCCCCCATTTAACCACTTTTCTATCCCTAAACTCTCTCTTCTTTTCATTTAACCAATTTTCTATCCCCTCCCTCTTCTCCCCCATTTAACCATCTTTCTACCCCCAAACTTTCTCTTCTCCCCCATTTAACCCCCTTTTTATCCCCAAACTCTCTCTGCTTCCCATTTAACCACTTTCCTATCCGCAAACTCTCTCTTCTCCTCATTTAACCACTTTTCTATCCCCAAACTTTGTCTAGTTCCCCATTTAACCCCTTTTCTAAGCCCAAACTTTGTCTTCCCCCCCATTTAACCATTTTCCTATCCCCAAACCCTTTCTTCTCCCCCATTTAACAACTTTCCTGTCCCCAAACTCTCTCTTCTCTTCATTTAACCCCTTTTCTAATCCCAAACTTTGTCTTCTCCCCCATTTAACCCCTTTTCCATCCCCTAACTGCCTCCTCCTCCTCCTCCTCCCATTCAGACGAACCCCTTCTCTCCCGCAAATTGGAGCCAGACCAGGGAAAAAAAAAAAAAAAAAAAAAAAAAAAAAAAAAAAAAAAAAAAAAAAGGAGAAAAACGCAGGGAGGAAAAATAAAGGAAGGAAAGGGACAAATTGTCCTTTTTTGCTCGGTGCGCTGTGCCAGCCCCGAGAAGCGGCGGCGCTGCAGGGGCCCCTCCCGGGGGGCTCGGCGGCGCCCGCCCGGGGCACGGGGTTAATGCCGGGGTCGGGGCAGCGCCTGGCGCCCGCCCGGGGGTCCCTGCCCGGGACGGCTCCCCGGGACCCCCCCTGCCCCCGGCACAAGCGATCCCACCCCTGAACCCGGGCCGGGGAGTGCGAGGGGTGGGAACGGGGAAAAATGGGGGGAAAATTGGAATAAGGGTATGGGAGTGAGAAACGAGAATGAAGAATGACAATGAAGAATCAGAATCAGAGTGAAGAATAAGAATAAGAATAAGAATAAGAATAAGAATAAGAATAAGAATAAGAATAAGAATAAGAATAAGAATAAGAATAAGAATAAGAATAAGAAAAGGAATAAGAATAAAGAATAAAAATTGGAATAAGAATAAGAATGAAGAATAAGAATTGGAATCAGAATCAGAGTGAAGAATAAGAATAAGAATAAGAATAAAGAATAAAAATTGGAATAAGAATAAGAATGAAGAATCAGAATCAGAGTGAAGAATAAGAATAAGAATAAGAATAAGAATAAGAATAAGAATAAGAATAAGAATAAAGAATAAAAATTGGAATAAGAATAAGAAGAAGAATAAGAATAAGAATAAGAATAAGAATAAGAATAAGAATAAGAATAAGAATAAGAATAAGAAAGAAGAATGAGATTAAGAATAAGGATATGGATAAGGATAAGGATAAGAATGAAGAATAAGAATGAAAAATCAGAATCAGAATCAGGATCAGAGTGAAGAATCAGAATCAGAATCAGAATCAGGATCAGAGTGAAGAATCAGAATCAGAATCAGAATCAGAAAAAGAATAAGAAGAATGAAGAATAAGAATCAGAATGAAGAATCACAATAAGAAGAATGAAGAATAAGAATCAGAATGAAGAATCACAATCAGAACCAGAATCAATAACAATAAGAAGAATGAGAATAAGAATAAAGAATAAGAAAAAGAATGAAGAATAAGAATGAGAAAAAGAATAAGAATAGAAATATGGGTGAAAGAGGAAAGGAAAGGAAAGGAAAGGAAAGGAAAGGAAAGGAAAGGAAAGGAAAGGAAAGGAAAGGAAAGGAAAGGAAAGGAAAGGAAAGGAAAGGAAAGGAAAGGAAAGGAAAGGAAAGGAAAGGAAAGGAAAGGAAAGGAAAGGAAAGGAAAGGAAAGGAAAGGAAAGGAAAGGAAAGGAAAGGAAAGGAAAGGAAAGGAAAGGAAAGGAAAAAGGAAAGGAAAAGGAAAAGGAAAAGGACGCTCTTTACACGGCCGGGGATCTCTCCTAGCCCGGGATAAGCGGGGCAGAGCATCCCCAGTGCCCCAGGGCACCCGCTGGGAGTTGCCCCTTCCCAGAGCCATCACTGCCACCTGTCCCCGATTTCATTCCTCTGCCGCAGCTGTAAGAAATAATAATTATTTCTCCATAAAACGCTCGTTTTGCACCCTCTTAGATTCAATATATTTTTTTTTTTTTTTTTTCAGCCTTGAAAGCATCGTGCATGCAAAGGCAAAGTCTGGGAGGAATTTTTACAGATGAGTAATAAACCCCTGGGAAAAAAGAAAAAAAAAAAAAAGATTTATGATGGAAAGCTGACACAACCTTAAGTGGATAATTCAATTTTTACTCTCTTCCTTTGTTCCCTACGGAGGCACTTAGAGCTACAAAGGCCAGGCACACCCGGGGCTGTTGATCCTGCCCAGGGAATGCTCTCACTTGAGAAATCCTCACTTGGCTTTCTGGGGATTCCCTCTCTTCTTCACACCTCTATCGCTGCTTGGGCTTTGTCTGGATTTTCTTCTAACTGAGTGTTTTAGTTGGGAAAACTCTCTGAACAGGTTCAGGTCTCCGTGTCTTTTCCTAACAAATCTCGGTAATTACAGGATGTGATTTTTGGGTGTTCTGGTTGTAACTAAACTCTGATTTCTATCCCTGTGTATTACTCTTCTTCACCCAGGTCTCCGTGTCTTTCCTAACAAATCTCAATAATTACAGGATGTGATTTTTGAGTGTTCTGGTTGTAACTAAACTCTGATTTCTATCCCTGTGTATTACTCCTTTTCACCAATTTTCTAAATTTTTTACCAAAGAAAATCTTTCCAACTGGTAGGGATAGAAACCCTCACAAGGGGATTTTTGTTAGAGAAAAACCAAAGTGGATCAGAACAAAAAGCAGAAATAGAAGGGAAAAAAATCCCTCCATGGATGAAAATTCCTGAGTTTTTGTGGGCAACACTTTGTACCCCCTGGAACTTGCTGCGCCATTTATTTCCATTAAATTTCTTGTGGGAATAACGCCATTCAAAAAGGCAAATATGGAGAAGTGATGGAAAGGAGAAAGCTGTTTCCTAGGAATCCTGTGGCTGAGTGGGATTTCCTCCCAAACTGGCTGACAGGAATGAGATTATTTCCATTACAGCTACAAAATTTACTGCTTGAATCCGAATTTCATTGCATTGAAAAATTCCATAGCCTGGGCTTATCCACTCAGTCTCAAAACTGAAGCTAAAAATAGCCTGGAGAAATTCCCACCAGAAAAATGACTGTGGTTGATCCAAAAATCAAATTTATGTTTGTTTAGGGAGTGTGTTTATTAAAGAAGGGAATGATTTGCCTTTTTTATCCTGATTTGATTCTTTTTTTTAATCAACATCTCAAGCATTCCCCTGGGTCGAGAAATCATTACAGCAGGAATGTGCAATCAGAGCACCCACAAACATGGAATCGTAGTAAAATATGGAATTATAGCAATAAAAACATGGAATACCAGTAAAATATGGAATCACAGCACAAATATGGAATTACAGCAGGAGTGTGCAATCAGAGCACCCACAAACACGGAATCCCAGCAAAATATGGAATTACAGTATTTACACACATGGAATCACAGCAAAAATATGGAATCCCCGCAAAATATGGAATTAAAGCATTTATACACATGGAATCACAGCACAAATATGGAATTACAGCAGGAATATGCAATAACATGACACACACGTGTGGAATCGCAGGGAAAACATGGAATTAGAGCATGAACATACAGTCACAGCACACACATGGAATTACATCATGTGTGGGATTCACAGCACACCCACACCGATGGAACCACAGCACAAAAATGGAATTACAGCAGGGATGTGCTGTCAGAGCAACCCCAAAAATGGGATTACGGCATAAAAATGGAATTACAGCACAATAGTGGAATCACTACACAATAATGGAATCACAGTATTCTCAAACATGGAATCACAGCACAAATATGGAATTACAGCAGGAATGTGCAATTGGAGCACCCACAGACATGGAATCACAGAATAACAATGGAATCATGGCACAAAAATGGAATCACAGCACAGTAATGGAATCACGGGGTTCTCGGACATGGAATCACAGCACAAATATGGAATTACAGCAGGAATGTGCAATCAGAGCACCCACAAATGTGGAATCACAGAAGAACAATGGAATCATGGCACCAATAATGGAATCACAGCACAATCATATAATACCAGCAGGAATGTGCAACCAGAGCACCCACAAACACGGAATCCCAGCAAAATATGGAATTACAGCATTCACACACATGGAATCACAGCACAATAATGGAATCACAGAATCTACAAGCATGGAACCACAGGGGAAAAAATGAAATCATGGAACAAAAATGGAATCACAGCACAATAATGGAATCACAGCATTCTCGAACATGGAATCCCAGTAAAATATCAAATTACAGCATTCACACACATGGAATCACAGCACAATAATGGGATCACAGCAGGAATGTGCAATCAGAGCACCCACAAACATGGAATCGTAGAAGAACAATGGTATCCCGGCACAAAAATGGAATCACAGCACAATAATGGAATCAGAGAATTCACACACATGGAATCCCAGTAGGGATGTGCAACCAGGGCACCCACAAACTTGGAATCGCAGAAGAACAATGGAATCACGGCACAAAAATGGAGTCACAGCACAATAATGGAATCACAGCATTCTCGAACATGGAATCACAGTAAAATACGGACTTAGGGCATTCTCAATCATGGAATCACAGCACAATAATGGAATCAGAGCAGCCACAAACATGGAGTCACAGTAAAATATGGAATTACAACATTCACACGGATGGAATCCCAGCACAATAATGGAATCACAGCAGCCACAAACATGGAGTCACAGTAAAATACAGAATTACAACATTCACACGGATGGAATCCCAGCACAATAATGGGATCACAGCAGGGATGTGCAATCACAGCACCCACAAACATGGAATCACAGAAGAACAATGGAATCATGGCACAAAAATGGAATCGCAGCATTGTCCAACATGGGATCACAGCACGAATATGGAATTACAGCAAGAATGTGCAATCAGAAGACCCATAAACATTGAATCCCAGTAAAATATGGAATCACAGCACCCGCAAACATTGAATCGCAGGGGGAAAAAAAAACGGAATCATGACACAAAAATAGGATCACAGCACAAAAATGGAATCACAGCATTCTCAAACACGGAATCCCATTAGAGATGTGCAGCCAGGACACCCCCACACCCCTGTAATCACAGCCCACGCTGGGGGTCCCCTCGCTGTCCCCACCCTGGGCACCCTTTTGGGGGGCACCCAGCTCTCCCCTGACGCAGCCACCAGACACACACAGGCATATTTTTATTGCAGCTGTCACGAACATGAAAAACCTTTCTGCCAGCACTCAGCACGGGCAATTTATGAGCCTGCTCTGTTTGAGTGAGGAAGGGGAGGGGGGAGAGGGGATGGGATCAGAGCAGAAATGATGGGAGACAAAATGGCCCATAAATTGTTCGCCGTGATTTACACTGGAGTCCATTTGCAGCCTATTCTTTTCTCTTTTTTTCAGATTTTTTTGGAGCCTCTCTCTCTCTCACACACACACAGACACGGATCCCTGTCCCGCTCCTTCGCGCCGGGGTCCTGAGGCGGCGCAGCTGGAGGAAGGCAGCGATCAGAGTTCAGTTGGTGCAGACAGAGCTAAAGTAAACAGCCGTGGTCATTCAGCAGGCAGTTAGCAGCCTCTGGACAGATGAGCGGGGCTCGGCAGGACCACACACGCAAAGCCCCGCGGACCACACAGCGACCGCGCTCCGCACGCAGCTCCGGCTGCCCGAGCATCCTCCCTGCCCTGCCCGAGCATCCTCATCCTCCCCTGCCCTGCCCGAGCATCCTCCCTGCCCTGCCCGAGCATCCTCATCCTCCCCTGCCCTGCCCGAGCATCCTCATCCTCCCTCCCCTGCCCCCTCCCCTGCCCTGCCCGAGCATCCTCATCCTCCCCTGCCTTGCCCGAGCATCCTCCCTGCCCTGCCCGAGCATCCTCATCCTCCCCTGCCCTGCCCGAGCATCCTCCCTGCCCTGCCCTGCCCGAGCATCCTCCCTGCCCTGCCCGAGCATCCTCATCCTCCCTGCCCTGCCTGAGCATCCTCATCCTCCCTGCCCTGCCTGAGCATCCTCATCCTCATCCTCCCCTCCCGCTGCGCCTGCCCGGGGCTCCAGCCCCGCTGCGGCCCCGCAAGGAGCTCTGGTTAATTCTGGTTAGCTCTGGTTAACTCTGGTTAACTCTGGTTAACTCTCGTTAGCTCTGATTAACTCTGGTTAATGCTGGTTAACTCTGGTTAGCTCTGGGTAACTCTGGTTAGCTCTGGCTAGCACTGGTTAACTCTGGTTAACTCTGGGTAACTCTGGTTAACGCTGGTTAGCTCTGATTAACTCTGACCAACTCTGATTAGCTCTGGTTAACTCTTGATAACTCTGATTCACTCTGGATAACTCTGATTCACTCTGGTTAACTCTGGCTAGCTCTGGTTAACTCTGGTTAATGCTGGTTAGCGCTGCTTAACTCTGGATAACTCTGATTAACTCTGAGTAACTTTTGTTAACTCTGATTAACTCTGGTTAATGCTGGTTAACTCTGATTAGCTCTGGTTAGCTCTGGTTAACACTAGTTAACTCTGGATAACTCTGTTTAACTCTGGGTAACTCTGGTTAGCTCTGCTTAACTCTGGTTAACTCTGATTAACACTGGTTAACTCTGGATAACTCTGGTTAACTCTGTTAACTCTGCAGGGGATGCATTCCTGGGCAGGAGACAGAGTGTGCTCCTGGAAAGGCACCACCGCTACTTCCCCAGCTTGGAAAGGCATCTGCTGAGCTTCTCCTGTCTCATCTGCTGAGCTTCTCCTGTCTCATCTGCTGAGCTTCTCCTGTCTCATCTGCTGAGCTTCTCCTGTCTCATCTGCTGACCTTCTCCTGTCTCATCTGCTGAGCTTCTCCTGTCTCATCTGCTGACCTTCTCCTGTCTGCCCCGAACCCACCCTGTCGGGCTGGCACTGGCACATCCACGGCTCCCTAATGAGGCACCAAACTGGGGTTAACAGCCTCTGTCTGTCCCCCGAGTTTTGGCCAAAAGCTCTTTTGATAGCAATGCTCTGTGCGAGGCTGAAAAGCTCCTTAAACTTTCCTGAAACTTCACCTTGGCTCGGGAGCCCTCCCCTGGGCTGGGCTGGGCTGTGTGTGTAGCTAATTCACCTGGAAATTACAGATAACCAGCCTGCTCGGGCACAGCGCAGCACCCTTCCTCCTTCAGGAGATGCCAGGAGGAAAGGAGAACCCCAGGAGGAAAGGAGAGCATCCCTGAAGCCCAGGATGAAGGGGAAAGCATCCTTGAACTCCAGGATGAAGGGAGAGCATCCCTGAACTCCAGGATGAAGGGAGAAATATTCCCAAACCCCCAGGATGAAGGAAGAAGCTTCCCTGACCCCCAGGATGAAGGGAAAAGCATCCCTGAAACCCCAGGATGAAGGCAGAAATTCCTTGAAGCCCAGAATGAAAGGAAAAGCATCCCTGAACTCCAGGATGAAGGGAGAAATATTCCCAAACCCCCAGGATGAAGGCAGAGCACCCCTGAACCCCAGGGTGAAGGAAGAAGCATCCCCAAACCCCTCTGAGCCACTGGGCCTCCTCCTCCTCCAGTCCCTGCAGCTTTTGCCATCATCCCCCAACCCCTTCCCTCCATCCCCCCCTGTTTTCACACCACAAGTTTTCAACCCCAGTTCTCATCCTTCCCTGGGATCTGAGGCCCAGAAGCTGCTCCGTGTTTGGTGCTGGGCCTGTGGGATGGACAGACATGGAGCCATGGAAGTGCCAGCACAGAAAAGCTCTGAGACCTCTTGATCCCCACCCTGCCCCAGGGTCCCTCCTGGACATGCACAGGGTCAGGCACTGCTCCAGCATTGCTGCAGAGGAGTGAGCAGGGATTTCCTGGAAGGGACAGAGGTGGAAGGGAGCTGGAGGTCAGAGGAAGGAGCTGCCATCCCTGCCAGGTCTCTGTTTTGGGTTCCCGGTGGTGCAGAACATTTCAGCTGGCACCTGGGGGGTGAGGATCACAGAATCACAGAAGTTCAAGACTGGAAGAGACCTATAAGATCATCAAGTCCAGTCGATGTTCTAACTGTTCAACTAGATCATGGCAGCAAGTGCCACATCCAGTCTTTTTTTGAATTCTTCAAGGGATGATGACTCCACCACCTCACTGGGTAAATGATTCCAGTATCTGACCACTCTTACTGTGAAATATTTCCTTCTTAATTCTAACTTACATCTCGCTTGACGCAACTTGAGACTGTGTCCTCTTGTTCTATCTGTTATCGCCCGGAGAAAGAGACCGACCCCCAGCTCACCACAGCCACCCTTCAGGAAGTTGTAGAGAGCGATGAGGTCGCCCCTGAGTCTCCTTTTCTCCAGGCTGAACAACCCCAGCTCCCTCAGTCGCTCTTCGTATGGCTTGTGCTCCAAGCCCCTTATTAGTCTCGTTGCCCTCCTCTGGACGCGCTTAAGTAACTCAAGGATCCCAGCTCTGCCCTTCTGCCACCTCCTCCCAAAAGACTGAACTCATCATTCCCCTGCTCCTCACTCAAACACGGCCCTGCCTTCCCTCCAGGAGCAGCCAGGGTGCAGGCAGAGCTCCAAAGGGAATCTCCCTGTGCCTCCATCCCCTCCTGCAGCATCCCCAGAGCCGCAGCCAGGCCAGGGATTATGAACCAGCTCAGTGCAGGCTGCAGTGAACTCTGAGAAACCACATTTGCCTGTCAGTATCATGTTAAAGCATAACACAGACTCTCATTTTCCCACTCCTCTGGCTCCGAGGGCGTTTGGGTCCCTGCTGAGAAACACCAAGGTCGTGGCCTTCGGGTTTCCAGATCTGCCCTTCCACACCACGGGGAGATCTGACAACAGCCTCGTTATTTATGTACCCAGCCAGGGGCTGCCTAATGAAACCCAGAGGTTTTTATTGACACACCTTGGGGCTCTGGGCAGCAGAGAAGCAATCTGGAGGCCGCTTCCCATAAACACAGTGGCCATTCATGGAGGGTCAGTCCTCGGGGTGGACTTGCCATGCCAGCTTTGACAGCACTTAATTCACACTGGGTTTGCACTTAGGCTGGGCAGCTGCTGGTGGGGCTCAGCCGTGCAAATCCTGCCAAAAGGGCTCGGTTTTTGCTGGGTGTTTGGGGAGGGTGAGTGACAAGGAGAGACCCAATTCCCTGCTGGAAATAAGGGGGGAAAAAAGTGGGGTTAGAAATGAGGTTGCAGGGGTCGGGGGGGGAAAGCAGTCTGGAGAAATTTTAAGGTTTTTCACCATGATGTGCAAAAGAAAAAGGATGCAATCAGTGGAAAAAAGGAAAAAGAGATGCAATCAGTGATTTTTCTACCCAGAAAGTTATTACGAGTTCTCAGCCCAGAGCTGATGCTTCTTACATTGATGAAGGTTTCTCTGTGCTATTTTGAGCATTATTTTGGTGCTTTTTTTGTCCAGATTTCTCTGCTGCTGCTGGAAAAGCCTCCTGCTTTGGGGTGCCCTGCCGAAAGCGGTCTGGGGAAATTTTAAGGTTTTTCATTATGATTTAGGAGAGGAAAAAGAGATGCAATCAGTGATTTTTCTATCCAAAAAGTTATTCTGAGTTCTCAGCCCAGAGCTGATAATTCTTACATTAATGGAGATTTTTCAGTGGTATTTTGATTGACAAGGAGAGATCCAATTCCCTGCTGGAAATAATGGGGGGAAAAGTGGGGTTAGAAACGTGGTTGCAGGGGACAAGGGGGGAAAGCGGTCTGGAGAAATTTTAAGGTTTTTCACCATGATTCGGGAGAGGAAAAAGAGATGCAGTCAGTAATTTTTCTACCCAAAAAGTTATTCTGAGTTCTCAGCCCAGAGCTGATCCTTCTTGCTTTAATGGAGGTTTTTCAGTGGTATTTTGAGTGACAAGGAGAGACCCAATTCCTTGCTGGAATTAAGAGGGGAAAAGGCAGCTTAGAAATGTGGTTGCAGGGGTTAAGGGGGAAAGAGGTCTGGAGAAATTTTAAGGTTTTTCACCATGATTCAGGAGAGGAAAAAGAGAGGAAATCAGTGATTTTTCTACCTAGAAAGGGGGAGGGTGAGTGACAAGGAGAGACCCAATTCCCTGCTGGAAATAAGGGGGGAAAGTGGGGTTAGAAATGTAGTTGCAGGGGTTAAGGGGGGGAAAGTGATCTTGAGAAATTTTAAGGTTTTTCACGATGATTCAGGAAAGAGAAAAGAGAGGAAATCGGTGATTTTTCTACCCAAAAAGTTATTCTGAGTTTTCAGCCCAGAGCTGATCCTTCTTGCATTAATGGAGGTTTCTCTGTGCTATTTTGAGTGACAAGGAGAGACCCAATTCCCAGCTGGAAATGAGGGGGGAAAAGTGGGGTTAGAAATATAGTCAGAGTGGCTGGGGGAGTGAAAATGGTTTGGAGAAATTTTAAGGTTTTTCGTGATGATTCAGGAGAGGAAAAAGAGATGCAAACGGTGATTTTTCTACCCAGAAAGGGGGAGGATAAGTGACAAGGAGAGACCCAATTCCCTGCTGGAAATAAGTGGGGAAAAGTGGGGTTAGAAATGTGTTTGCAGGGGCTGGGGGGGAAAAAGTGGTCTTGAGAAAGTTTAAGGTTTTTCACCATGATGTGCAAAAGAAAAAGGATGCAATCAGTGGGAAAAGGAAAAAGAGATGCAATCAGTGATTTTTCTACCCAGAAAGTTATTACGAGTTCTCAGCCCAGAGCTGATCCTTCTTGCATTAATGGAGGTTTCTCTGTGATATTTTGAGTGACAAGGAGAGACCCAATTCCCAGCTGGAAATGAGGGGGAAAAGTGGGGTTAGAAATATGGTCACAGTGGCAGGGGGAGTGAAAACGGTCTGGAGAAATTTTAAGGTTTTTCACGATGATTTAGGAGAGGAAGAAGAGAGGAAATCAGCGCGATTATTCTGCCTAGAAAGTTATTCTGAGTTCTCAGCCCAGAACTGGTAATTCTTACATTAGTGGAGATTTTTCAGCGGTATTTTGAGCATTATTTTGGCTTTTTTTTTTTTTTTTTTTGGTCCAGATTTCTCTGCTGCTGCTGGAAAATCCTCCTGCTTTGGGGTGCCCTGCAGAGCCCAGGTCTCCCCCCTGACCCTTAACTCTGCTGGGTCTAGCCCGGCATTCAGGAGGAAAGAGAAGCTTTTCTTGGCAAGGAAATGCCTCCTGAGCAGCCTCCTCACAAACCAGCAGCGTGTAGGAAAACCCTACACTGGGAGCCCGGTTTAAAAAGAACTGAAAAATGACTGCGGCTTCCTTCGGTGACCTTTGAGGAGATTCTGTTTACCGCAGCCCCGGGCCGGGAGCTTTGCGTGAGCAGGGCTGAGCTCTGCTCCCTGCCTTGCCTCTGACCCCTCCCGGCCTGCAGAACAATGGAGAGGATACCTGGGGGCCGCCGGGGGAAAAGAAATCACTAAATCACTCCCAGCCTTGCCCCGGAGGAGCGCGGCAGATGAGAATCACACATGGGCACACATCCTCTGCCCGGCATCAGGTGCAAGGGCGGGGCTGGCCTCTGGGCGATGCCCATGTTGGGTTTTTCAGAGATAAAGCTGCCCAAAAAAAACCCCCCCAAAATTCAAAGCTTGTTCCTGAAGTGTTGATGAGAGGAGTCCTCCCTGCTCCAGGTTGCGTTTAGCAGCTTGTTGAGTCACCCTAATTCTATTAAATACCTGGAATCTTTTCTATTATCTTTTAGGGGCATCACAAGCACCCACCCCGTTGTCCTGAACGTTTCCAGCTCCATCCAAAAATCTCTCACCTCCTCCCCATTTTGTGGCTTTTTGGGGTCCCCAACATCTGGATCCAGGGAGGATCCAGATCCTCCTTTTGGGGATCTTCAATTCCTCCTTGTGTTCTTTTGGGGATCTTCAATTCCCTTTCCCAGGAATTTTGTGTTCCTTTAGGGATTACAAATTAATTTTCCCAGGATTTTTATGTCCTCCAATCCCTTTCCCCAGGAATTTTGTGTCCCTTGAGGAATTCCCAATCTCTTTTTCCCAGGATTTTTATGTCCCCCAATCCCTTTCCCCAGTAATTTCATATCTCTTGGGGCATCCTGAAAGTCCCCAATCCCTTTTCCCAGGTTTTTTGTGTCCTTTGGGGTGTCCCCAATCCCCTTTTCCCAATAATTTTTGTCTTCCAATCCCTTTTTCCACAATTCCATGTTCCTTGAGAGCTTCCACATCCCTTTTTATGTCCCCCAATTCCTCTCATTATGAATTTCTTCTCCTTTGGGGTGTCCCCAACCCCTTTTCCCAGGTTTTTTGTGTCTTTTCCAGCTTAAAAAGAGAGGTTCAATTGCTGATCACATAACACCCAGGTCCCCTTTCCTTCTCCTTCCTTCCTTCTTCCTTCCAAAAATGTCCTAATCCTCAAAGATATAAAAACATAAAAAAACTTTAAATAAAAAATAAATAAAAATAATGAAAATGGCAATAAAAATGAATTAAAATAAGGCTATATTAAATAAAATAATTATAAATAAATAAAAATAATAAAATCTTAAAAAATAAAATAAAATAAAAATAATAATAATATCTTAAATAAAAAATAAATAGAATTAAATAAAAAATAATAGAAATTTAATAAAATCTTAATAAAATCTTGAAAGGATTTTATTGTGTGAGGAATGTCATCCCTAATTATCCCAGTGCCAAATGACTGCTAAATTTCACCTCTGGAGCAAAGGATGAACTGGTGGAGTTTGGGCTGCTGGGATCTATTTGTAATTCATGAGGAAATCTTCAGACCTGCTTTTCCTGCTGGACACTAAATAGAGCCTGTGCTGGAACAATGCTGAAAGGGCTCCCACTGCAAAAAGCACTTTCTAATAAACGGGAGATGGAAATTTAAATCTTCTGCTGCTTTTTTTGGTCGTGGCTGGAGGCATCCCTTGTTTCTATTCCAGTTTGGTAACAATTATAGACCTGCACTTGAGGCTGAAAAAGGGCCAGAAATGCTGCAGAAATGCTCTTTTCCTTTTCCCAGTTTCCTGGATTTCTGGTGGGCAGTGCTGTCCCCTGTGTGTGGCTGGGGCTGGGGACAGGCAGTCTGCTCCAACTTCCTCTCCCTGCTGGATTGCAATGGAAATTTGGGACGGTTTCCTGAATTTCACAGGAAAAATATAACAAAAAAAATATAATATTTTTTTTTCCTTTTTATCTTTCTTTTCTATTCCAGCCCAGCCACCTGCAGCAGCACACGTACACATCCCTGGCTCTTGTTGGATGCTCACCCCAAAAAGAGGAGCACAAACCCTCTGTGTCCATCCCTCTTCCCCTGAGCCAAATCCCTGCGGGTTCCCAAGGGTGGGAGTGGGATGGGATGCACCAAATCCTTTGGGATTCATAAAGGATCTTGCCTGCTGCACCCCAGGACAAGATGGGGTGACTTCATTGTCCCATTCTGTACTTTCTCCAGCTGCTGCCAGCTCTGTGCTTCAATTTAGGATGCTCTGAGGAATGGGATGGTGCCTGCTGAGCAGAATTCCCCTCTGGCAAAACCCCAAACTGCCTCTGGAATAAGGATGACTCCTCCAGGGAGGGCTGCTTTCACCCCCCTGTGGATGAGGATGGCCAAAAAGAAGGAATATTTTCACTTTTGCTGCCTTTTCTTCGTGGATAGAGAATAATGATTGTAGGAGTTTGCAAAGAGGTTTGTTCCTGTTTGTGAAGGGATTTGTGAGAGCCCTGCAAAGCCTGGACCTCCAAAAATTCCCCCTCTCGCCTCAGATGATGCTCTCAAATTATCCCGAAGTTTTAGGGAGGTATTTGTAAACATTTTATAACAATTTTTCATACTTTTTTTTGTGAAAACTTTTTCACCAGAACCTGGAAACTCCGTGGCACAATTGATGTCAGATGGCACAGCCAGGGGAGTCACCTCCTCCCTCCCGTCCCCTCGTCCCTGCCGTGCAAACCAAACCAAGAGGAAAAGCTTTTAGCCCCGAGTCTTTGCTAATAAATTGGTGTATCCATGACATGGAATTATGCTCGGTGTCTCCCAGCTGAGCCTGGACACCCAGCGAGGGCTGGGATAGGATTCCTTGCAATTACAGCACCAGATTGAGTTTGCAGTTGATTTGGGAATGGAGAACCTGGGGTTTATTCATTTCCTTTCTGCTGGAAATCAAGAGCTGAGGGCGGAATGTGGGGTGGGATCCCCCTCCAAACCCAGGTCCTCCAAACACATCTGATGCACCTCCAGGGCCCAGAGCGGTTTTTGGGAAGGTGGAAGATGGAATTCTTTATTTTGGGCTGCAGACACAGAATTAACTCTTTCCCTGCTCTGCTGCACATCAAGAATATTCTGCTTGTGTTGCTGAAAGATTTGGGAAAATGTGGAAAAGGGGAGATGCTCTTCAAGGTCCCTTCCGATCCAAACCATTCCAAAATTTTGGTTTTTGTCCCTTCCAACCCAAACCATTCCAAAATTTTTGGTTTTTGTCCCATTCCAACCCAAACCATTCCAAAATTTTGGTTTTTGTCCCTTCCAACCCAAACCATTCCAAAATTTTGGTTTTCGTCCCTTCCAATCCAAACCATTCCAAAATTTTGTTTTTTGTCCCTTCCAACCCAAACCATTCCAAAATTTTGGTTTTTGTCCCCTTCCAACCCAAACCATTCCAAAATTTTGGTTTTCATCCCTTCCAATCCAAACCATTCCAAAATTTTGGTTTTTGTCCCTTCCAACCCAAACCATTCCAAAATTTTGTTTTTGTCCCTTCCAACCCAAACAATTCCAAAATTTTGGTTTTCATCCCTTCCAATCCAAACCATTCCAAAATTTTGGTTTTTGTCCCCTTCCAACCCAAGCCATTCCAAAATTTTGTTTTTATCATTCCAAGACCCTCGTGCTTGTTGAGCAGGGAGTAAAATAAATTAAAATTAAAGCTTTCTTTGCAAAATAGCTCAAGCAACTGTGACAAAAATTGTTATGAAGTGATTGTTGGAAGTGACAACAACAATCTGTGCGACAATAACTCGCACGGCCTCGATGTACCTGGGCTGGCTCGGTGATAAGGGTGTGATAAGAGTGATTTGTGTTTATTTTGGTGCAGTCCTTCTGTGTTGAGAGGGTTCCAGAGGTGCCCAAAATAAAGTTTTAGCTCCCTGCCCTGCTGGGGGAAGCATTTCCAGCCTCGGCTCCTCCTGAGCCCGGCTCGGAGCGCGATTGAAATCCCGGGAGAGGCTCGGGATTGTAACTGTGCTAATAACTGAGGAATCCTTTGGAAAGCAGGGGAATCTGGGCAGGACTCGCCTTGGCTCAGCCCTGCTGCTCCTCACATTCCAGGCACACACGGAGGATTTATGCATTCCACCAGGAGAATAACCTCCTGCATATTTATTAACACACAGCCTGGAGGTAGCTGGGCTTCCTTCCCCTCCACGCCCTGAGTGCTGTAATTGCTGCAGGGCTGAGCCCAACCAACCTCCCTGCCCAAAATTCCCATTTTTATGTACTTTTCCTTCACCCAGGTAAAGGTTGCTTTGGCATTTCTTCCAATTTATTTGCTCCCAGCATCCCAGATTGGGATTTGATATTTCTTCTCCTAATGGCATCTCTGCTTATTACAGGGCTTTGCACCTCTACTTCTTTAAAAATAATAAACCTTAATGCTAATGTTAATGCTACTACGAATAATGCTACTACTAATAATGCTAATAATAATAATGCTACTAATAATAATGCTAATGCTAATGCTAATAATAATGCTAATGCTAATAATAATGTTAATGCTAATGCTAATAATAATAATAATAATAATAATAATTGTTATTATTATTATTCCTATTATTATTATTATTATCTGAGTGCTAAAATCCAACAGAAAGAAAGAATGAGTTCCTCGTTATTTAAAAACCAGCCCAAGGCAAGCTGCACTTCCCCTGCAGTTTGAGGGATGATGTCACAGCAGCAGATCCCTCTGCCCCAGGAATTTGAATATTTGTTCTTTAAATAACTGGACCTTGACCAAGCTCGGGGGAAATGAAAGAGAATCCTCGATTTCCATGTGTTTGGAACAGCATCCTGATGAAGTTTTCTTTTCTTAATTAATTGGAAAAGCTAAATGAACTGTGGGTGTCCTGTGTCTGCTTCAAAGTCCTGCTCGGGTTTTTATTAATTTCCACTCAGTGCTTTTGGATTCATCTGTCTAACTCAGCCTTGATTGCAAACCTAGGAACAATTTGTCTTTTCGATCCCCCCCTGACAGGACATTTGCTTCCTGCCAGGATTACAAGGAATTTAAGAGTGACTTTCGCACCCAGGTTGTGTTTTACCATTTTCAGAGTCCAGTTTTGACCTTTATTTATGGAGTTTTTAATGTAGGAAATGTCATTTTTGAGTTTTATCTCTGGATACCTGCTGTGTGCAGAGCTCTGTGTTTGTGTTGTGCTGATGCTGCAGCTATTCCTAAGAAAAAATAGGAATTTTAAAATTATGGCATCTTGATTAAGGAAGATCATATGGATAAAAGGAAAAGAAAAAGTTATTTTCAAAAAGATAAAAGAAGATAAATTCTCAAGATGAATACAAAATTAAGAGATCAAGAAATATCTTGATAGTTCTTCCTCCCTACTCCTCTCCTTGGAATATATTTTCCAGACAGAGCAAAATGGTTTATTTGAAGGAAATTAGAAATACATTTAGGGCTGCTGGGTTATTTCAGTTTTGATTTGCAGGGAGACATGATCTGAGGGAGAAATGCTGCTTTTAGAGTGGAAAAGGGTGAGCTGCAGCACGGAGCTGTAAACGAAGGACGGGGCAGCCAAAGGGAGTTTTTATTGTTTTACAGACAACAGCATTCAGGGCACAGAGGAGAAAATTCCCAGATCCTCAGGCAGAGAACAAGCAAGGAATGAGACCTGGATTTTCCTTAAAAACAGTGTGCAGTCAGGTTTTCATTATTAGCCTGAGTTTGAGTTTATGAATTCTTATTTATTCCACCACAGTGCTCGAATAAATTAACAAACTGACCTGGACCTGCATTTAGATGTGTCCTTCCATAGGTTTTTATTTTTCCATGGATTTTTATATTGTCCAGCATGCACAGAAGATCATGCTGAATTAAATATTCAATATTTAGCAGCACCAAGGGGAATTCGGAGTGTGCAAAGAGAGTTTAGGTCATGTAAATTTAAAAAAAATTCATTTTTTAAAGGTCTCCTTTAACTTCTGGGGAGGAACCTGCCACCTCCCCATCCTAAACCCCATTTTAAAATTCAAATCCTTCCTCCATGCTCCATATTCAGTGACAAGGATAAACTTTCCTTTAAAACAAAGCAGGAGAAGCCGTGCCTGGCCAGGGGCTGCAGTCCCTGGGATCCCCAGCCCAGCTGCAGGAGCATCCCTCACCCTGAAGGATGCAGCTCCAGATGTGTCCCTGTCCCCACAGCTGTGGGCAGAGATAAGGGACAGAGCCGGGTGGATTCAGGGCGGAATTTCACCCCCTTATCTCCCTCTGCTGCAGCTCTGCTTTTGCTGGGGCTTCACACACTGCAGCAATATTAATTAATAATTACAGCCACTTATTATCTGATTTATCCTGAGGTTATATAAATAACAATCCCTATATAAGTGTTGTAATTATTCTAATAAAATTAAACAAAAATTTTCTTTTTTTTCCCCCCCTCTCTCCAGAGCAATTAAAGATGTAGAGATTTTTTGGACAGTCTGGAAGCTCAGCTTGGAGTTCATTAAATCTGCCCCAACCTTATCTAAACCTCCCTGGAATTGTGTGATAAGAGAACCTTATCACTCAGAGTTTACAGCCCAACCAGAGGAGCCTCTTACTTTCTTCTCCATTTCCTGCTGCCCTCAGCTGAGAGCAGCAACACCTCAAAATTTTGATCCCCTTTTCTGCAGGACAACTGCAACCATAAAAAGGAGTTAATTGGAGTCCTTCAGCCTTAAAACAAAAAAAATCTATTTTTGGGCTTGTCTGCTGGTAAAGAGGCTGATGCTTTTATTTGATCTCAAACAGGTTTTTCCCATCTGCTGAGACAGGGTTCAACTAAAAACCCGCGGACACTTTGAGTATGAAATGTTTGGCAAAACCCAGACATTGGAACATCTGTTTTAACCTGGTTTGAGTCCTCCTTTTCCCCAAAAACCTGCTGCCCCCAGCTCATCTGGCATTGCTTTCTCCCTTATCTCCGCGACCGCAATCCTCCCAACACTCTCCCATCCATGGTTTCACTTTTCCTTAGGAAACCGAGTTTTACTTTCCAAACCACCACGAACAAGATACCAGACAGGAGCTTTTCCCCTTCTTTACCAATGGGGGTGAGAGGAGTTGTTAATTTATTATAAAATATGAGGCACTGAAAACAAAATATGAGGCACTGAACTCAAAATATGAGGCACTGAACACAAAATATGATATTTTTTTGGGGAGGGGAAGGTGTTTCACACAGTGTCTGTCACTGCAGGCTCCATGCTCTTATCAGTTTATCCCCAGCTTTTATCCTAGAGGGGGAAAAACCCGTTTCATCTGCTGGAAATACAAAATTTCCTTCTCCAGAAGGGAGCAGTGCTGCATCCCGGCTGCATCCCGGGCATCCCGAGCCCCGGAGGGAGGGACAGCCTGGGTGGCTCAGGGTGCAGAGCCAGCACGGCAGGACTGGGAGCCACAAATGCCCGCAGGACGCTGATAAATGACCCGATTGCTGCTCCCTGCGGTTTAAAGGGGAAGGGAAAGGCCGCAGGGAGAGATAAGGAAGGGGGATGAGAAGGAGAGGAGGCCAATAACAGGTCCAAACCCGCTGTGATTTTGCAGTCTGGTGGCTTTTGCTGAGTGCTACTTTCTTTTTTGCTTTTTTTTTGTTTGTTTTGTTCCTGCTGGGTTTGTTCTCTGCGCTGAATCCCAGAGGGGGAAAAGGCTTCAAAATCCATCTGAAATTCTTATTGCACAGCAAAGAGAGAAAACTCTTTACAAGGGTGAGTTGCTACAGCCAAACATCAGGGAAAGTTGCTCCTAAACACACCCCAGTAAACCCAAATTTATCCTGATTTATCCCAAATTTAAAATGGAAACCGGCAGCAACCCAGACCCAAAACCTCTCCCTGTATCAGCTTTCCCCAGCCCCACGACACGAAAACACAGCTAACAAAGATCTTTTGAGGGCAGCAGATGGAGTTTGAACCTCGGAGCCAAACCCAGCCCCGATCTTAATGAGGTCTAGAGGAGGTTTGCCTCAGTTCGGGACTCATAACGGGGCCTTTCATGTCCGCGTGTCTCTGGGTACACACAGGCACGCCGAGCTCATCCCCGAAAAAACTCCCTGGGCATCTGAGATAACAAAATAACCTCACCTCAGTCTTCCCCTGGGAGCGCTTCAAACGCTGAGGGAAGGACATTTGTTGCCGCAAGGCAAACCACTGGGTGACCACTGTGGGTCCCCGCGTGTGTGAGAACAGCGGCGGCGTTTGTTGCCGCTCTGGCTTGCAGGAGGTTTTTGAGGGTGAAAGGAGTTTAAAAGGACACGAATCCCGTAAAAATGAGCTCGAAATATGCCAGGCATGATCTGAAGGAAGTTAGAGGTGTGTTAGGTGGTGGCTGGATCTGTTTAGTGAGTAGCCAGGAGGAGACAGCCGTGAGGAAATGGGGTAAATGGTCTTCAGCTGGAGCAAGCGGAGCCAGCACGTTCACCAGCTTGCTCTGGACATGGGCTGTGGTTTGCAGGGATGCTGTTGGAGCCCCAGTGCCCTTTGTTTCAGCTTTTAATGCTCATTCCTTCACACATAAAATAAAAAAAAAATCCCTGTGTTCCCAGTGTTTTAGTGTTAACTAGAAGGAAGCGGCGTGGCACAGGTTTGTCTTTGTCCCAGTGTGCGTGGAATGGAAAACTTGGGGTGGAAATGTTTGTCCTCAAGTGGCTGGAGATGCCCAGAGCTGCCAGAGGAAGGCAGATTTAACAGAATTCCCAGGCTGCTTTGTCTCCACTGAAGGAACACCCAGGGAAAAGGGCACCTTGGCTGGGGGATCTCCAGAACTTGTATCCTGCTGCGGTGTCCTGTCCTCACCCATGTCCAAAGAGGATGTTTGAGTGTTGCTGGTCCCTTTTCACCATCAGATGGGAGGAAAATCTCCATTCTCAGCTGTGACCTCCATGTGGGATGGGGGATGATCACCCAGTGCAGTCCAAGGTCAGCAGATTTGGGATGGAGCTGTGTGTCCATCTGTGGATGTCAGAACAATGCTGAGGCAAGAGACAAACAGAGGTACCTACAGCAATCAGATCTATGGAAATGAGGCAAAAACCAGGAAAAATCCACACACATAATATCTTTTCCATATTTTTTATCAGGCTTTGCTTTTAATTTTTGGGCATTGGGATGCTTCCTCTTAACCATCCAGCTGAAATTCAGTGTTTTGCCTGGAAAGCAAAACCAGTGTAGAATGGGAGAGAAGCTAATTTTGTTATAAAAATAATCTTTTATCTGTGCACGACAGCAATATTTATTCAGGAAGGGTACACAGACAGCAGGAGGTCAGCACTCCCACTGCTTGGCTCAAAGGCTCCACCACACTCTTTATTTTGTTTTATTTCTCCTTTTTTTTTTTTTGACAATTCGTTCCCATAGATATTTATTTTTCCTGAAAAGCCTTGAGCTGATTTCACCCATCCTCAATTCAAACCAATAAAGTCACAGTGGCTCCTTGGGTTGGGTGTTTTAGGTCACAATTTAGGCTTGTGCTTGATGGTCCCACACTGACCTATCTCCACAAATAACCTCCCTGTGCCTTTCCACAATAAACAGAATTTATTCCTTCAATCCAAGCTCCTGGAATTTGTGTGGCTGTAGTTGTACACATTTTCCTTGAACTAAAACCTGAGAACTTGGTGAGATGTTGCAACTCATTTTTTAATTTTTTTTTTTTAATACACAGCAATATTTTTTACGCTTCTCCTTTTCCCCATTCCAGTCCTGGGAGGTGTTGGTGCCTCCTCCAGCGTCTCCCCAAACACTCTACAAAAACACATCAGTTAAGAGCAACCTTTCTGTCAGCACAGAGATGCCAAAATCTAAACAGAATTTGTCATCTCGTTAAGAAGGAAGAGAATTTGGTGTTGCTTCATTCCCTTGACGTAGTTTCAGGAGGCTCCTCTTGATGGGTGACGGAGAGGAGGAGGAGGAGATGACATTTAAGGAGAAAAAATTGGGTTTAAAACATGAGAAAATCCTTCTGTTTCAGGTGAACAGCTCTAAAATTGAAGGCTGTGTTTTTTTATTAAAATACTGCCTGGGCCCTGGTGAAACATGGATCTGTCAGTGGAGGAACTAAAGGAGGATGTTATTGCAATGTTCGCTGTCTCTTTCTGTCCATTTTCATCCCACGTCATGATATAAGGCTTCAAAAAGCCTTTAAGCACCTGTAATAACATTCACCTTTTCATCAAAATCTCCTTGGAGCATAAGAAATGATGTTTATTTAAATTTTGCAATGGGCTAACGATAAAGTCCCGTCTCTATTTTCCTGCTTCTGTGATTTGCACATGAAAAGCTTTAGCGGGGCTGGGTTTTGTTTAGGCTCCTCTCTCCTTCCTAAAGCCACTTTATTAGTGGGATCACAGCCTCCCATCAGGTTGGAGTGATGTGCTCCACAAAATGCTGCTAAATACAACAAAATAACTTAATTTTGGTTTTATTTTTTTCCAGTTAACTGAGGCAATGCAATATAACACTGCAATATTTTTTAACTCCTTGTACAGTGGTTCTGATGAAGCAAATTTTGCTAGTGGAAGGAAAATAAATCCCTGGAAGATTCACCAACCAGGAAAGCAAAAATAGAGCCATTTAAATTCCTTGTTTATGTGGGGTTTTTTGCCTTGCTGCGCTGCAAAAAACACCTCTCTTTGCTGATGGAACATGCCTTGAGCGCTGCTTGGTTGTGTCAGCAGAGAAAAGGGGGAGTGAGAAGAAGGAGAAAAAGATCAGAGTTTGACAGACTTAATCTGAGCCCTGCTGAAAGACGGCGCTGGCTGAGCGCGCCCCATCCGTCACCATCCTCTCGCCTTTCAAACCTCCACGGGGCTGTTCCCTCCTGGAGCCCCTCCTGCATGAGGGACAGGCTCTGCTCAGCCCCCAGCCCTTCCTGGCTCTACCCCACTGCCCCAGCCAGCCACCAGGGCTCTCCTGTGCTGTACAAAATTGGGATAAAATCCCATTTTTTCTTCCTTTTGAAGCGGGACAGCTCCGATCCCTCAAAGCAGCTCCAAGCAAGGTGTTTCCCTCACTCAGGGGTGATTTCTATGAGTGCCAGAGGCTGAGCAGCCCTTGGATTTCCCTCAGCTGAGGCTGCCAGGGTGGTGGAGCAGAGGAGACATTGGACATGGCTGGAGACAGACGGCGACAGCGGGAGGAAGCGCTCAGTTGACATTAGCGCGACGGGAACAACAACAACCCCGGCTGCTGTCGTGCTTTGTTTTGTCTTGGAGGCACCACGGTGCTGGAGAGCCTTGCAGAGGGGGCTGAGGAGCCTGGAGATGCTTTGCAGATGTTCGAAGGGGGACCCCTGGCACCCAGAGGAGGAGCCTGGCGGGAAACGGGGAGGTCCCGATTGGAATTGCGAGGCAGGGATGGAGGTGGGATCGCGTGGTGAAGTGAGGTGCAGTGCAAAGGACCAAAAGAGGTCAGAACTAACCTCACAGATGTTGCAAAAGCAGGGCAAGAAAGCAAGGAGGAAGACACAACTTTCAGGGGAAGATATGAGGGACATGGCATGGATACTTAAAAAAAAAATAAAGTCAAATCTTGGGAAAACTCAAAGCCATCAAAAGGCATGGCACGCCATCAGTGGCAGGGACATGAAGCAAAGCATGCCCAGTTCATCCCTGTTGAAGGTCAAAACAGAAAGGAAGGGCTCACAAACACTCTGCAATGGAGATACCATCAAAGGAAATGCAATTGAAGAACAAAAAAGCAGGTCCAGAGGCCAGGACTTAAATCTGAGGGACAGAGGAAGGCAGGGGTGGGGATGGGCTGAGGGGTGAGGACAGGGAGGGGACATGCAGCGCCACAGAGAAGGGCCAGAGCAGGAGCTGCACACAGAAGGGCGATGCAACCAAAGGGGCAAGCTAGGAAAACATCCTTGGCAGAGATATCCTGGAGCTGGAGCAGCTGGAATCACTGCATGTGCAGACATGGGGGAAACAAACCCATTTTTTAGGTTTTTCTCCTCCTTCCATGCAGACATTTTTGGTTTCTTTGAGTTTTTTTCAGGCTTAACCTCCCTCTTTCATCACCATTTTTCCTGCTCCCCACAAAGCACCCAACTGGGAGCCATCAGAACCGTGAGGATGGAAAACTGCGGAGGAAAGGCCGCTGAAACAAATTCATCTGCAGTTTCTGGCTCCTTTTGTGGCCGAACAAAAGGTTGTCAGCACACTGGGAGTATTGATATTTCCAGTGGGAAAATCTGGATTAAGAAAAGAAAATCGCCGGTTGCGTTATTACTATTATTATTGCCAATATTAATATCATTAGTATAATCATTATCATTATGGCTTTACCATATCATTACTGGTATTCATTATGATTATGATTATAATTTTTATTATTTTTATTATTATAATTATCAGAGTTACGCTTTGCTCTGCTTTGGTTGCTTTGCTCTCACTGGTCCCAGAAACTTCCTCCGTTAAGATTTCTCTTACAATCCTGGAAATCCTCAAGGACTGGGAACCAGGAGGAGATGGTGGGGCCATACCTCTCTCTTCCTGAGCCATGAGCGTGCCACCAAACCCTTCCCAGGAAACCCTGATTGTAACCGAGCCCTCCAGCAAAATTTCACAGGGCTTTCTTCCCCAGCAGGATAAAATTAGCCGAGGTCTCCCGAGATGACAGCTAAGAACTCCAGCTTCCCTCAGATGACCTCAATGGAGTCATTTGTTGCTTAAATGACAGGCAAACGCAGTAATTAGGTCTATTTAGTAAAGGGGAGGTGAAAGGTCAAACTACTGGGCAAACTGTCTCCAGTGCTCGGCTTGGGGACCACGCCGGGGCTGTGCGGGAGGTGATGTTTGTACAACAACCTGACACGGGCTGCAGCAGGTCCCTGCTCAGCCCTGGGGGCTCCCGAGCCTGAAATCTCCTGTTTCTGCTCCTAAACCCCTGGGCTGGCTCGTTTGTGTCCTAAGGGATTGGAGGCAGAGGAAGGAAGAGCTGAGGAAAAGGCGAGCGGTTGTGTTGCAGACTCGGGGTGGGTTGGGAGATGTGGGATGAGTTAAGTGGGAAATCACCAGCCTTCCCCATGTTATTTCCCTTCTGTTCTCCCTGGCAATGCTGCCTTCTGTTCTCTTTGTTTGTTTCCTGAACTTGGTTGTGTTTTATGTTACCAACCCAACGTAGACAAGCCCCACCTGGATTTTTCTGTGCTATTTTTTTGTACGGAGGCTGAACATCATTCCTGCATGAAAGCATTGCTTGCCACGCATCCCAAATCTCCAGAAGATCCCTGAACCAAAATGTTTAGCAGAAGATGCTGCTTTTTTGTAGTTGAGCTCCTGCTGGCTGCCCATCCTCAGGGCTCACAGCAAACCCAGCATCCTTTTACCTATGGATTTCCCTCAGCTGTTTCATAAAGCAGGGAAAATCTGTAGGATTTTTAATCAGTAGAAATTGTAAATGAAGAGTTCCAATTTGCGAAGAGAGGCGGTAGAAGGTGACCGAGATTTTGGTTTTGGAGTGCTCCTCACCAAAAAAACTCCTACATTTCTGTATTTTTCTCTGCTTTTTCTTCAAATTCCCCTGCCACAATTTTCTTAGTGTGTGGACATAGAAGAAATCTTCTTTCTGTGGCGCTTAGAAATACTGAAGGCGACCAGTACCTCTCCCATGGTCCATCCCCGTGGTGGTCACTGCTCTGAAGCACATTCGGTGTCTTGGCATTTCCCTGCACATTTGGGTGTCTTTGCATTTCCCTGCACGCCTTCCCTCCCACAAATCCCATCCACCTGAGCCCCTGCCTGTCTCCTCCAGATCCCTGCAAAACTCCCTTCCCTCGGGAGGCCTCTTAACCCCTGTCTGCAGGGCCCCGGCAAGAGGTGCTGGTGATGCTGCTGAGAGAGAGGGTCACCAAGAGCCTGACGTGAGAGTGAAAAGAAAATCAGAAAACAAACAGAGGGGAGGTGGAAACGCGCCCACCCTTGAAGTGCAAAGACCTCCCCCCCTGTCCCCCCCGAAAAGGAGCTTATCTTCAAAAAAAGGGCCCTTGCGATGATACAAGAAAGAACAGACTTCTCACACCTTGTCTTCACTTCCCGCAGATCCTATCTGCCCGCAAGTGCCTGTGATCTCGGGCAGACCTCTCTACCTTGCCCCTCGCCTTTCAAGTCTGCGGCAGCTGTTTTGCTAAGCCGGAGACTTTTCCCACTTCATCCTTTTCTCCCTGGCTGATGGCTGGGGGAGAAGACAGGCGGCGTTTCTGAAATGTCATCAGGAAATGTCATCCCAGAGACTCTCTTTTGTATATTTTCTCCTGGATGGATTAGTTTGTTTGAAGAGCATCTCCTATTTAACACCTCATTGAGCAAAAAAACACGAAGGGACAAGGGTTTTTTAACGGGCTGCTTGTAAGGAGCTTAGAGTGCACACTGAGTGCTTAAATAATTTGCTCCAGTTTCAGGAATACTGATCACACAGGAGTTAGAGTGAGTCATGAAACTTATATGTTTTATAATGATATAATCCATATTTTTCCGCTGTTTCTCAGTCCAAGACCAGGCAAATCATGACATTCTGGATGAACACGCGGGGTGTGAGTAAAGCATCCCAAACTGGAAATAGGATTTGTTATGCTGGTTTTTTCACCTCGGCATCTGGTTGGGCTCCCATGGCTCCTGTGTTGGCGTCAGCAGGAGGGATGTCCCTCAGCCAAGAGCAAGGAGTAGCCCTTGTCCACATGGATTGAGTCATTCCTGCAGGGTAATGGTAACACGTTGCTTTTGCACTTCTCCATAGACAGCAGTGACCTCCCACTCCCAAAAATGCTGAGGTTGTCTCAGGAGAGCTCCCTTCATCTGCTCCCTATCTCCATCTGACACAAACCATCCAGCAGGTCCCCTGTAATGGGATTACATGGGTGAAATCCACTTTATCGGGAGATCTTGGAGTGTTTATTGGTCCTTTGTGACACTCCTGGGAGAGAAGTGCCCGATTCAGATAGATAACATTCCTCCCTGCTCTGCTACCCCTCCTGGAGGAGCCTTTCCCTGGCTGCTCAAGCACTGCCCATGGGATAAAATCCAAATCCCTTCCCATGGAGCAGGTCTCTTTCACAAAGAAGGCAAAACTGTTTCTTCCTTGGGGAAAAATTAGCTCCAACAGCCATCTCAAACCCTTCCAGCCCAATCAACTCTTATTCTGTGCTTTGTAGGTCACTGCAATTTCCTATGAACTTGAGGGGAGATTTTCTTGGGAAAAGCTCTTTATTTTTTTTTTTCCTCTGTAACTATTCCAGCTGTTGATTTTCCCCTAGGAAAGTCAAATTATACTTGAGCATTGTATCAGCAGGCGGATTAAAAAGCTGATCTGTCACACAAGAAAAACCTGAGCTGAACAGCTTCCTGCATTTCCTGGGCTGGGAACCTTAGAAAATAAAACCCAGACTATTTTTCTTCTTGCACTAAACATCCAGGATGAAATCAAACCATGGCCCCTGGGACTTTGGAGAACATTTGGGATTTGGTGAGCTTGATGCACACATTCTACAAGGGAGGGGAAGCCATTGGCCAAAATTTGAGTGTTTTAGGGAGCAGAGTAAATTGCAACCACGTTCCAGAGAGCTTGCCAGGGAGGCTAGTAGACTGATCTCATCCACCTTGATGTAAATCCAGCCCAGCTCCAGGAAAGCCAATAGCATTATCCTGGCTCCGTGTGGAGGTACCGCTGAGATCACAAATGACACATTTCTAATGAAGACAAAGTTTAGGGAACACGTGCCCCGCATGGAGAGAGAGGGTGTGGCAATGTCCCAGGCTTTGGATCTCAGAGGAAGAGGAACTGGCTCAAGTATGAAGGGTTTTGGAGGTGTTCTTCCGTGGGTTTGCTGTGTGTGAGCCCTTTGGGATCTGCTGCTCCTCCTTGCTGAACTTCCCCTCGAGATCTCCAAGGATATCTCAAGATACCTTCCCACAATCTGATTAAACTGAGACAAGGATTTATCTGAAGTGTCCAAAGAGAACAGCAGAAGCAAGAAAGGAGCAGTGCCATGAACTCATTTTCCAAAATTTTAGTTGAACACGGTTAAAAAAAAAAAGCTGTGAGAAGCCTTGACAGGCTCCTTCCTTGGATGCACAGAAAAACCTCATTGTGAGCTCCCCAAGGATGCTGCCTCTCTGGTTTGAAATCTCATGCAAGAGAGAATAAATACAGACCCCTTCCCCCTCCTCCCCTGACATTTCAGTTGTGATTAAGGCACCATTCATCGCCCCTCGTCTCCCAAAGCCTTTACTATTTATGGACCTGCTGTTTTTCCAGGGGTTGACACTAGCGTGCATTCAGCTCCGCTCTTCTCTCCCCGTCCCATCCCGTCCCCCCTCTCCCCTCCCTGCAGGCATTTCTCCATTTCAGTAGAGAAACCACGAGTGACTGGAGTGTCTGTGACCCCTGGGCTGTCAAACTCCCACTGACTAAATAAAACCAGCCCGAGAGGGAGAGAGTTCCCATAAATCAGCTCCCGTGACAGAGACCACCTGGGATCCGCTCGCTGCCTGCGCGGAGGTACCCGGCCCGTTCCAGCTGCTGAGCTTGCATTTTCCCGCAGTTTTTATGGACACCCTCTGAGAGATATGCCGTGTTTACACAAGGAATGGGAATTTCAGCTCTGCTGCACGGAACTGCTGGGCTGGAGGTGGGCAAGCTCTTTGATTAGGGAAGGGGTGAGGCCCCGTCGCACCCCGGAGGTGTGGGATGAGCTCGCTCCCAAGGTGGGATGGGGTGATTCCAGTGATTCCAGCCTTTAGGCTGCTCATCCACATGAAAGCTAGGGGAAGATGAAGATGTTCATGTCACGTGTCAGATCCAGGTCTAGACAGGCTTGGTTGTGGCCAAGGGTGGCATCTGCAGCTTCTGGATCTACCTGAGGGCCCCCAGGTGTCATCATTTGCCATGTCAGGGTGCCCAGTCCCTTCAAAGTCACCCTGAGTCACCATGGAGCCTTCAGGCAATCTGAACATCATCAGGGATGGAATCATGGAAAGGTTTGAAGGGTGGAACTGAAGGGATCATGGAATCATGGAAACTGAAGGGGTCATGGAATCATGGAAAGGTTTGGGTTGGAAGGGACCTTAAATCTTGCCCAGTTCTGCCCCCTGACATGGCAGGAACACCTGCCAGGTTCCTCTAAGCCCCATCCAACCTGGCCTTGGACACTTCAAGGAATGGAGCAGCCACAACTTCTCTGGGCACCCTGTGCCAGGAACTCTCCACCCTCATTGGGAAATATTTCAATATTTCTCCCCAAAATCCCATCTAAACCTGCTCTTGTTCAGTTTCAATCCATTCCCCCCCTGTGATATGAAGATCAGCAGAAGATCTGCCCCTACTGAGTGAGGAGCCCTTTCTAAGGTCTGATATGACCATTTCCAACCACTTCACTGGATCCATGTGGCTGTGACAAAGTGATTTTGGGATTTGCCCCTGCCCTACACATCTGGCAACGTTGCTTTAAATTATTTCCAGCCTGGATTGCAAGGCTCATCTGTTGAGGTCTCAGCATTTGTTATTAAGTAGCATCACCATTTTTAAACAAAAAGATGTATATTCCATGCTATGTTTATCAAAAAAAAGACTTTCACTAACAAGAAAGGAATTTTGTTGATGGTCTTCCCTGAACAAAGAAAATGGGGCCAGGGAGGTGAACAACCAGAAAGGTCAGAAACATAAATCCTGTGAAATGAAGTTTTAAGTAGAGAAATTAGGCTTTGATAAAGGTGATCCAGAGAGGAAGACCATTTTCCAGTGGTTTCTAAAATGTAGAAAAAAATACAAATAAATGGCATTTGAAAATAACAACTAACAGGTGTGTGAACTTTCTTCTGCTTACCTTTTTTTCTAACAGTACAAATTTCAAAGCAACTTTATTTCAAATTTTTTATTTCATGGGAAGAGTTCTTCCCATCAGGATCTTGAATGAACAAGAGGCTAAGACAGATTTCAGGGTGGGAACACATTTTTCCATCTTGGAGGTTGTTGCATCCACGATACAGCCTGGGAAACTCTGAAGCCAAGCTGATAAAGTGAAGCCCTAGGACTTGGTGCACAAACATTTTTTTCAGACTGAGTCCAAAGGAAAACTGAGTCAGAGGAAAAGAAATTTGGAAATAATTTGGGTGCTATCAAGCAACAATGATATTTTGCTTTTACACAGATAAACAAAGCCAGAAATCAGAGTTGCAGCGGATGAACCTGGTCATGGTGGAACCTCCCCTTCCAACCCAGTCCTACTGAGCCTTCCCACCTCGCCCTGTGCCTGACTGATTTTTCCCAAAAAGCTGAGGATGGTGTCCAAGGTGGATCATGAATGACTCAGTTTGCAGAGGAATGACACTCCCAGATTGTCCCTCCACTCTTTTCCAGCCCAGCTACTGTGGAGTTTCCAAGCTCCCTGCACATCTGGATCTCAAAGGAGAAGAAGCTGGTGAAGAAAAGCTGGAGAGGACCCTGAAGAGGGAACTGTTCAGCTGGAAGTTGAGCAACTGGAAGCTGGTCTGAAGTTCCTTGATATTTAAAATTATCTCGTTTTTTCTGCCCCTTTTTGCTTCTTTCTCTCTTTAAGAAAACCAAGATCTTGCCATGGGACACCTCATAGGGTCACCAAAATGCTGGAGACCTAAGAGAGCCCCCAGCATTTTTTGTATTTATCAAACATCTGGACATCCTACTAGGATATCTCTGGACCAACTGAGATCCTGCTGGCACTTGGAGTGAGCCATGGACACCGCTGTCCTCAGCACATGCTCATTGCTGGTGGTTCACACAATTTTGGGACCAGCCCCTCACGTCCATCCTTTTCCCCTGTGCCAGGACAGCAAATTTGCTTTTCCCTGGAGACTCTTCAGCTGTGGGATGCCACAGAACGTGCCAGGAGGAGAAAATTCCTTGCTGATGTAAATGCAGGAACAGCTCTTGCTAGTGGTGTGTGTGCTCCTGCCAGGCTGAGAGGGATTGGGAGTTACTCAGAACAGCGTCTCTGTGTCCCTTTCACACACAAAAAAACCCTGAACCTCTTCCACCAACTCCACAAATTTAATTTAGGAGCGTTGCATGTTCTCAGATAAGGGTTTGGTCCACTCAGGTTTACAGAGTTACATTTAATTGGAGAGCTCTGCAAAATCTGAGAGGTCTTCACAAAGACTTGGGCAGCCGGGACATTAATTGCATTATTTTCTTTATAGATAAATCTTATTTGGTGGAGCCACCTTAATCAGATAAAGAATAGATAAGATCAAACCTTGCCTTTAAATTCCAGATCTCCTGTCTTGAGAAAATATGGAGCTCAGATTACGGTGAAACTTTTAATGGGCTTCAGAGATTTCTGCCCAAGCGGGATGGGGGAAAAAATGTAGATCCTCTGAGATCCTGGAAGGAGCAGATATCCCGGATTTGTGCAGTAGTCAGCAGTTTCAGATAAGGAACAGAGGATTTTCAGGTCTGATTGCTGATGTTTTCCATGTAAAAGTTGTGTTCTCCTTCAGGAAAGGGACCCGAGTCCCTTCAGCAATCACGAAATCCAGCCCTGACACCCGGCCTAATTCTCCTTGCTGGCTTTGATCCAAAACGTTCTTCTGAGCAGGAGAAGCCTGGAAGGGGAAGGGAGAGGGGAAGGGACCAGGGGGAAGGCTGAATAAGGGAGCCAAGAGGCTGCTCTGGAAAATCACGGCTGAAGTTACAGGAGGGGAATTAATCTTGAGAGGCCGCATGTAACAGTTCCATCCATCAGCATGACACCGGTACCATTATTAGAGGAGATGGAAAATTAAATTGCAAAATTATCTGTTCTGTTTCATTGAGGGTTTTTTTTTTTTTTTTTTTTTTTTTGGCTCTTTCCTTCTTCCCCCTTTTTCATTCCAGGCATCTCTCTCTCTCAGCAGTACCACTGGCAGTTGGCAGCGGGTTATTAAAAGCACCTGGCCATGAAAGGAAATCAGATCCCGGGGCATGTTTGGTAGTGCTGCCATCGCAGAGCTCCTGGAACAAACGTGGCAGGAGAGGGGGACCCAGCTGGGAGGAGCGAGGTCCCACACGAGGGGCCCTGTGAGGGATGCCCTGATGTGCCTGGGCATCGTTTCCCTCAGGACGGTGGCTGGCTGCCAGAGCCCAAGTCCTGCCCATCTCTAAACATGGGAGAGGTGCTGGAGATGAGAAACCTTGGTGCTGACTAGAGGGCACCCATGTTATTATTCTCTTCCTCTTCTCACTGATGTTCCCTACCTCCATTTAGGATTTTCGGGGTTTTGCTGTCCCTTTCTTCACATTTTCGTCCAGATTTCCCACTGCTTTATCTTCCATATCCTTTCCTCAGAAGCTTCCAAAGCCTGAAGCTTCCAAAGCCGCTTGAGACCAGTGGGAATAAAACAATTTAAAACTGTAGAAAAAAATTGGAAATCCCCATTGGAATATAATTTTAAACACTTCATTCCCATCCAAACAGCCTTTTCTTTGACATTCCAAATACAGGGACACCCCAAGATGTGTCCAAGACTGGGTTGGATGGGGCTTGGAGCAACGTGGGATACTGGAAAGTGTCCCTGCCCATGGCAGGGTGTGGAATGGGATGAGCTTTAATGTTCCTTCCAACCCAAACCATTCCATGATTCTGTAATCCTAAAATCATGGGAATCCAAGAGAAAAGGGATTAGCAGGGAGCTATTCCCAAATATTCAACAGCCCAATCTGTGTTTCTCTTCCAACTGGTGTGCAAAAAGTAAATACGAAGAGTAAAGCATAAAAATGATAAAAAAAACTAAGAGATTGAGTCTCTTTGTAAACCATAAGGGAGGATTTATCAAGAAATGTCAGGAGTGGATCAAGCCCTAATGAGTGGAAGAGTTCTGGTTGGTTTTGAGTCCTAATTGACCATTATCTCATAAAGAAAATTGGGGAAAAGAATCAGCAAAGAGATTACCTGAATATCTCTGTGTTGTGCTGGTGGAAAGATCAATCCAAAGAAGGAGAAATGTAAACAAATTGTCCATCTTGGTAGGAACTGAACCCTGACCTGCCACCAAAAAGAATTTCTTTTTGTCTGTATGCATCCATTTATGTTTATTAATGTTTTTAGTCACATAGTAGAATTTGTGGGCATTTGTGGGCCATACCCTGTTGAAACTTCATTATTGAAGACTGAATTATGCACAGCAGTGAGGTCTGTACTGAACAAACCTTGCCTCCCTTGTTATTCTTCTGCCTGATTCCTGGCTTTTTCTGGCTGTTTCATTGATGAGTAATTTGTAGGGGTCAAGGCATAAACTGCAATTCCAGCCCTGTATTTTATGCTGCTACTGTTTCCCTGACAGGGGAGACATCTGTAAAATAACAGTAAATAGAAATGTCCAGTTCTTGAGAAGCTCTTTAATCAGATTCTCTATGTATTTTGCAAAGACAAAAGGCAATGGAGTGATTTCTCAAATTGAGAAAACATTTCCGCCAGGGATTGCTGCCAGTCCTGATGGAGATTGTGTGGCTTTTGTGAGTGTCAAACTCACAGCTCCAAGGGGAACCTGAGCATCCACCCCCATTAAATATTTTGGTACCACAGTCTTGGCTTTAGTATCAAAATATCTCACGGAGGTGGATGCTCACATTCCCCAGGAGCTGCTGTGACTGAAACCTCCCTCAACGGACAAGAGATCCCTCTCCATGACACAATTCAGAGATGGAGAGGTTGAACTTGGAATTTTATTTTTTTTTTTTTATTTTTGTGGCCTGTTTTTTCCATCAGCGTTGAAGGACCAAACTTCTTTGCGTTGGTTCTCTCGCAGTGATAGAGAAATCCTGAATCCAAAGAAAGCAAAGTGACCTAGCAGAGCTTTGCTCCATCTTAGGAACTGGGAGAGAAGATCCTGGTGGAGTTTGGGTTTCCTGCCTTGGATCTTTGCAAGTTTGGCAGAGCCTCTGGCAGAAAATGTCCCGCTGACCAAAAGATGATGGATGGATGGATGGATGGATGGATGGATGGATGGATGGATGGATGGATGGATGGATGGGACTCACTCACAGCTCTGCTTGCTAAACTGGCAGAAATGACCAAAACTTAAGCCACAAAAACTCTACCAAGCGAAACTAATTCCCATTTTTCTGCAGACCTGCACATAACCCTGACCCAGCAATGATGGTCTGGTGTTAAAAACCAAGCTGGCCCAGAGCAGGAGACACAACAAGAGGGTGGTGGTCAGTAGCTGCCTCTGGGGCTACTTATCTGTGTCTGCCTGGCCCCCTCAAGTGCCTCCATCACCATAAAGAAGTCAGAAATGCCCCTCTGCCCTCACCCCAACCTCTGGCAATAAATCCAGAGGAATGCAGCATAAAGCACAGCCAGGGCCTGTGCCAGAAGTGCCTCTGGAGCAGCACAGCCGGGCCGGCAGTACCAGGAGAACATAAATTTCAGCCTGTTCTGCCTTATACCATGAAGGCTGAGGGAGAGAAATGTAAAACAAGCCTCTCCCAGGCCATTCCCGTGCCAAACAGCAGCCTCTCTATCATTTGGTGGTTTATTATAAACAGGCTCCCACTGCAGTTTTGAAGCAGAAATTTTTTATGAATAAACGTGGGGCTTTTTTTTTTCCCCCTCCCTTCCCCCTGCAAAGCCGTTGCTTGAAATCTTCACATGTCACTGTGAGCGCCCCTGCAAGCCTTGGATGTTTGACTTCTGGTGGGTTATTTTGGGGTTACTCCTGGAAAACCCTGAGGTTGTCATCATTCGCCTCTTCCAGAGCTGCCTGTGCCGGGAATGTTCCTTTCAGGAATGATCAGCATCAGTTTTTGTGTTCAGCCCCAGATTCCCTGTTTACTACTCATGCAAAGAGGGTGGTTTTTTTGCCCTCAGTGTAAACACAGTTGATCACTTTATATCCTCTGTATATTGTTTCTTAATATGAATGAAGTGAGGCAGCCTCGCAGCCGTCATCCAGATCAGGGCCTAAAATAAACTTACAGCAACTCGGGGAGTGTTTGGCTTTGCAAACTGTGAAAACGGCTTCGACTCTGCAGTAAGAACATGGGCATATTTTTAGCACTTAGCATTTGGTATTTTATAAAAAATTAGGTCAGGGATATCGCAAATTTGATCTGTTTACCTTGCTTTTGTTGGGTTTTGGGTTCTTTTTAAACAGCTCTCACTGGACAAATGTTTTATCTGCTACTGCATAATCCAAGACAAACAAACCTGCTGGGAGTGTATTAAAAGAAGTAGGTCCTTGCATTGAAATGAGGTAAAGAGAAAGAAATATTTGACCTTTTTGCCAAAAATATTATGTCTTACATTTGTTTTATATTTTGCTTTTATTAAATCACTCTTCTAAACCACTCCGAAGTCTCAGTTCATTCGGTGACAATTCGTTTATGGTGTTTCTGAAGTGGATTTAGATTGGAGTGATAAAATTACAGGCCAAAATTACAACCATCATGGAAAATACTGGTTCATGTTTGGCTTTGCATACCACAACTGAAAGATTACCAGGCATTGCCAATAAGCAGGAGGAAGTCAAGATAATAATATATGCATTTACAGAAATGAGCTGAGTTCCAGGACAGGCCACAATAGATTTGTGGAAGGTGAACTGGGACATTTAACAGCGTCTCATTAATGGGGAAAAATCTGGCAGGTTGTAAAGAGGTAACTATAGTTCAGACACTGGATTTGTACGATCTTTCCAGGAAAAATGCAGGTCTTGCAAATGCTGAAATTAAAACACTTTCTGAGTTGCAGTTCAGCTGATGACATCATGGAGCAATTCCCTCTTTTCTCTGTGCTTTCACAAAAAACCCTGAGGTGGTTGGGGCGTTTTCTTGGGATGGATCTTGTTTTTGAAGCATTCAGGGGAATTCTTCAAAAATATTTTGCTTTACGTGATCACATGGAAGTGCAGAGCCAAGAAAAGAAGGATAAAACCAAACCAGAATATTAATCCTCCACAGGTACCTGTGAGAACAAAGCCTTAAAACCCTAAACTTTCCAATATCACAGAATCATTTAGGCTGGAAAAGATCTCCAAGATCATCAACTTTTGGCCAACCACAACCCTGTCAACCAGACCAGAGCTCTGTCATTCCTTGAGCATCTTCAGGGATGGGGACTCCACCACCTCCCTGAGCAGCCCCTTCCAATGCTCAACAATTTAACCTTGAATCTATTGGATGTTCACAGGTCATTTTCTGGGTCTAAAACTTCCTAAATTTTGTTTATTCAAAAGTACATCCACGATGAAATTGAGCCCAGCTGAGCTCTTCAGTTTTCCAAGAGCTTCCAAAGTTGTTGTAATAGAGGAATTATTACGCAGAACTCAATGATCTTATGGGTCTTTTCCAACCTAAATGATTGTACAATTTCTAGGAATTAACAGAGCCCTCAGGCAAAAGGAAAGGCAAAAAAGTTACTCAGGCCATGAGAAAGTTCTGGGGAAGAAATTCACATTTAATGGTCCCAGGTAAGTGTGCTTTGAGGGATGCAGATGGCTCAGAATCACTGCAGCATCCAATTAGCCCTGGGAAGGGGCTTTTATCTGATTATCCCTGTGAAATCATTGCTGCTGCCATCAGCACTGGCTAAAACCCCTTCTTGGAGAACTTCGAGGAGGGTTTTTCTTAAAAAAAAAATTTAAAAATCACTCCATGCTGTTGAGAAACTGCAAACATTAGTGGTCTGAAGGAGTGTCATTATTCCTGCTGTAAAAATGTACGGGGTAGTTTGGCATCTCTGGCTGACATCTGCTCCTCATTGTCCTGTGCCAATGCAAACTCATCAAGTCAGAGAGGATGAAATATTCCCCTCTGCTCCCAAACCCACCTCTCCTCTGGCTTGCTCTGCAGCTGTCAGCAGCTCGGCCACCTTGGTTTCATTACGGAGCCGTTCCCCCCGGGCGGCCACTTCTGCTGCTGACAGTTCTGCCCAGAGTCCTGCTGAGCCTCCTTCGGATGCAGCTTCCCCGCATGGCCTTCCCTTCCAGCAGGGCAGTGTGGGACAAACCTCCTGAGAAAATCCCCTGTCTTCGTGTAAACCCGTCTTGGGGAAGGCGTAATTGAGAGTTTGGGGAAAAGTGAGAAATGCCAAACATAAAATACGCCCGGAAAGATGGACGGCGTAGAAATCTAGCTGTGAAATAAAGTCAGAGAGTCCAAAACCTAAAGGAAAAGGGAGGAAAAAAAGCAAATATTGCAAATTAAAATTCATTCAAGCCTCTGAGATTTGACGCAGCTCATTGTCTTAGTTTTTCTTGAGAGAGTGTTTTGTTGCCAGCTGAATTAGCAGCCTTGCAGTGATCAAAAGGGGAAAAGGTTGGAGGGGGAGGAAGATCCTCAGGAGATGCTGGAGAGTTGTGCAGAAATCCTAAAGCAACAAGAGCTGCCAGGAGAAGAGTTTGGAGGAAGCAGGAGAGCTCAGGAAGTCAATTTGTGCTGAAGAACCGGGGCTGTGCTTCCAAATCCAAAATAAACTCTCTTTAAAACAGCCCAAAGACCCAGTGGATCTAGGCTTCTGGATACAGCATTTGAAAATGCTGGCCCCAAGCGATGCCTGGATGGATTGTAAATCCCTGGGATTGCACACACACACAGCCGTGCTCACGCTCAGGGGGAGGCCCATAAAACCCAGCTTTATGGGAGCTGAGCCTGAGCTCAGGAGCTGCAGGAGCCTCTCTTGGCCCATCTGCACGGCCCAGCCGGCTGCTGCTGCCGCTGCACCAGAGAAATGCAGCTGCAAAACAGCTGTGCTGAGCCCAGCCTGGGTGTTTGCAGGGCATTTGGGGTGTTGACTTGCATCAGGTGGGCTGAAACCCCAATAATCCAGGAGCTCTTCATCCCCAAACCCTGCAGAGGCACTCAAGTCCAGCACCTGAGCCCAACCATTTTCCTGAGGACCTCAGGCCTCAGTTGCTGGTGGTTCCTTCTCCCCATCAGACAGGTGACCCAAACTCATCATCCCTGCATTCCTGGGCTCTGTTTTTATTATCCCAGCCCTTATTTCCCTTATTCCCCTTGTCCTGGCCAGCTGCTGCCTCTGGGGTTGGACACTGGGATGGTGCCCATCCACACAGGCACTGCTGGTTCCCCGCCTGGGTTGGGCTCCTGGCTCTGCTTCCACTCCAAGTCATGGATGAGTAACACCTTTGATTACTTCAGTCCTTCACTTCTGTTATCTCTGCTGTTGGCACCTGGATTTAAACATGGCTCAGTCTGCTGAGCTTGGCTCTTGTCTTGGTCAAGATCCTCCCATGGGCTCCGTTCCCAGAGTGCTGTGAAAGCCGTGCCCAGAACATGGAAATCAGTGCCCAAAAGGTGAGCCTGGCCCTGAGTGTGGGTTCATGGCACAGTGAAGGGCTCAGCAGGGCTTGTAGAGCTTCATTCAGGAGCTCTTTGGCATCACGGCCCCACTGGATATTTGTTTTGGAAGGAAGGAAGCTCCAGGCGCCTCTACCAGGATCAACCCGACTTTTTTTGCACACGGCAGCCTGGGGTGAGGAATGTGTAGCCATGGATCCCTGAGATATATTTTAAGACCTGAGCTTTGGGGAGCCAAACTATCGAGCTCCTCTCTTGGCAGAGAGCTCTTTAATTTCAGATTTTTCATGGCTGCGAGCATTTATCCTGGTTTGGACTTTTCCATGTTCTTATTGCCACGGAGTCAGAACCATTTCTGGATTGCAGCTGAGCAGTGCAGTCTGACCCCAAGATTTGCAAGCAAACCAGCAAAGTGTCTCTTACTCGAAACTGGAATATGTCCCAAACCTTTCACCACTCAGAGCAGGGTATTGACAGCTCCAAGTGTTTTCTCTAAACTGTTGATGTTGTTGGGATGGTTGTGATATTTTCTCCTCAGTCTCGAACTGTCGTGCCTCATTTCTTTGTTTATACAAAACCTCACAGTGTCCTTTAGGAAAGCGTGGGCTGGAAAAAATGTCTCGTGCCTAAAGGATTTTGCTGGGGGAAGGAAAAGCAAATGGAAGGCCTTGCAGTGCCTATAGGGTGTGATTTATCCCACAGCAGTTTTTCTGGGGTGCTGATGGAAGGACAGGCTCAGAGTCATTGCTGGCTGAGTGGGGGGCACAGCTCTGCTGCCCCTGGAAGTGCAGATGGAGAAGATCTCCAACATCTGGAAGTGGGCTGCACTGGTAGGGCTGTGACTGGAAACCCTGGAAGGCTTTGCAGAGACTCAAAATGCATCCAGATCCAGGCTCCTGCCTGTGGGGGAAGGCTGATTCCACGGTCTGTGTTTGTTACCTCATGGAGTCCATACAGGACAATTGGACAGAGATCCCAAGTGAAGTTCTCTCAGCAGTCCCAAACCCCTCTGGAATGGATTTCCAGGTCTGACAGACCAAGAGCTTGGCCCCTGAAGGGCTGATAGAGTGGAGGAGCAATGCCGACGCTGATGCTCACCTGAATCCATCCACAGAGGAGGGAAAGGGGGAGCTGTGCCCTGTAGATGTTCCCAGAGCAGCTTTGGGTGTCCCACCAGATCTAAACCCCTTATCCAAGCGTTCATGTGGCAGAGTTTGCCACAACCCTGTAAGAGTTCTGATGATTACTGAGACTTTTGTGTGTCAAAGCCATATCTGGGCTGGATATTTCCTTTCTGCTCCACCAGGGCCACTTGTGTCAGCCTGCGGAGGGGTTAAGCTCCCTGTGGGAGATGCTGATTTCATTACAACCCCGGGCTATAAACACTGCATGCTGCAGCACTGACGAATTGCTGGGTGTTATTGGCAGATGGAAAAGCCTGCATGGGCCAGGAGATCAATTCAGGCCCTCGCTGCCTGCCAGCAAGTGAGTTATCTCCAGCTCAAGTGATTTTTATTTCGCTCCTTAATCTCATTTGTAGCTGCGATCCCCGATGACACACGTCTGAAACCTTGGCTTGCAGCACAACGTTGCTGAGATGGAGCTGGAAGGAGCTCCAAAATCCATAAGCTGTTTTAAACATGGACTTAAAGTCCTTCTTTGATTTGTCCCTGTTTGTATTTGCTTGGGCTAAGTGGGTGAATGAGAAGGGGAGATGTTACCTTGGGATTTAAATGGGTTGGGGATGGGGGGAACTTCCCCTGTCATGGATGAGGAATTGATTTCTTCTCCCAACTCTGTTGTTTTCCAGGTGCAGCTGAGTGAGTCACTCCTCACCTGGCAAAGATCTGCCCATGAGAAATTGCAAGGGTGACAGAGAGAATGGTTTTAGCTAAAAACTGTTAAAACTCTTGTTCAGCTAGGTACTGAAATACTCTGCTCTACCTTGGAAAACAACAGAGCATTCTGTGGCTTTCCTTAGCTTCATGCGAGGATGTGTTTAATTATGGAAGCTTACATCTAATTCTGCATGGGTAAATAGATATTGAAAGTGCTGCTTCCATCTTCAAGCGTGTCTGAGTAATGCTTCAATCCCAGAGGGAGCTACAAATATGAATGTAGTGGGGATCAAATGTGATTCAGTCCTGGGGTGAGCTCAGGTGAGCAGGTTTTTAATTCAAAGGAGTGGTTCTATGTCAGTTCAGGGGGTTTTGGTCTGGAGATGCTGCTGCTGGACACAGAGGCTGAATGACAGCCGTGGAATCATCAGAGAATCCCAGAACAGTTTAGATTGGAAGAATTATTAAAATAATCCAGTTCCAATGCCCTGCCATGAGTAGGGACACCTTCCACTATCCCAGCTTGCTCCAAACCCCATCCAGCCTGGACATTCCAGGGATGCACCCATCCTAGACAGGGCTGCTGTGTGGGATCTGAGACCTGCTGGGAATGGTGAGCAGAGAGGATCCTGCCTTGCCACGAGGAACAGGGGCTGGGGGCAGCATTGCCATTTCCTGGGAAATCCCTCCCAGCCTTGCTCTGAATCCATGCACAGATAGGGCTGGGAGATAACTCCTCCACCATCCACCAGCTAGGATTTCCTCAGAGCATGAGAAACAGCCTCTGCATCCCTCTGACCTTGCTCTAAATTTGTTTCCTTTTAAGCTGCTATTTAAAGGGAGGGGGTGCAAGAGCAAAGAAGGAAAGTTTGATTTCTTTCATGTCCCTGGAAGCAGGGATTGATAACACTTGCAAGGGCCAGGCAGGGAGCCAGAGGGATCCTGCTCGAGGCAGCTGTGCCAGCAAAGCTCAGCCTTGCTGGCCGGGGATGCAAAGCCCTTCTTGTTTATGACTCCAGGCCACCCTTGGAGATGCTCTTGCCAATCCCCTCAGGCTGCAGCGCTGTGCCCTGAGCTGATTTAACAAACACTCACCCTGGCAGCACCGCCAGGGTCCTTCCCCAAGGCTGCAGGCTTCTCCCCACCTGGGAGGCACAAGGATTAACCCCTTCCACCTTGGCTGCTGCTCTCTGGCTTCAGGCAAAGTGCTGGGGTTTGGATTTGTGTTTTTAAGAAAAGAGGACGAATGCATGTGGGAAAAAAAAAAAAAAATCAGTGTTGTGTTTTTGTGGGTAGAAAATAGAAAATGGTTCTTATCACAGCTCTGGGAAACTATTGTTCTGATTTTTATAAATATGCCTGTATTCCCCTTGACTTTTTTCCTCTCCCTTCCCACTTGCTATCTCCTGTGCTGTGTGCCCTTGGCTGCTTCCCAGACACTTCTCGATGCAAAAGGAGATAAGCTCCAACAAGTTATAAACCTCAGAGGTGCTACATATCTCACACTGCCCTGAATCAAACCCTTGCCTGGATGCCCCCACAGGCTCAGAGCAAAGCCCCTCTGGGATATAAATGATCCCAGCCACCTTCTCTCCTGGTTGGAGAGTGGTGGATGCGCCTGGAGTTGGGAATTTTGTGTTCCTTGCCAGGGGACAAAGGCTGGGTGACGTTCCTGACATCTGGCACATCTGGGCCAGGTGTCCTTTCCAGCAGCCTTCATTGTGCTGGGCAAGGCTGGGAGTTAGAGGAGAATGAGTCAAGAGCCCCCAGGAATAACAAGATTTTTTAACAGTGATAAGAAATTTGGGGGGAGCAGGTAGATTTTCAGTAGTTTGGCAAGTGATAACCCTTTGTGGTGTTTTGAAGGCATTTTTTTCTGCAATGCTGTGGACCAGTGACAAGGGAGGGGGGAGAAACTTCAAGGGTATTTAAAAAACAGAAGGGAAAAATCCCTGGCAATGCTCGTTTCAAGCTTTGGCCCCAAGGATTCAATTTTACTCTTCCGGTGACTCACAGCCTGACATTGGCTCTGCTCTCCTTCCTTGGAAAGGAAGTGAGGAAGGAGAGCAATCCATCTTCAGGGGATTCGAACAGCACAGATCGTGTTCCCCTCTGCACACTGGAAGAGCTTGGGCTGGAAGGTGCTGTGGACCAGGTTCAGGCGTGGAAATCTCTGTGATGGGAGGAGGTTTCTAAAAATCCCTGGATTCTTATGGATCTGGGATTCCCTTTGCAAGGCTTGGTCCAGCTCCTCTTCACCATCCTTGTGAGCTAAGGGAAGATGGGAAGCACCTTCAGGGCAGCTCTGGGGGACTTTGCAGGCAGTGGAAGAATTTGGGTTCCAAAATCTCAGTGTGTGGAGAATCCCAGGACTGGGGGAAGGACTGGGCAGAGCAGGCAGGGACGGGATGGGATGGGATGGGATGGGATGGGATGGGATGGGATGGGATGGATGGGATGGGGTGGGATGGATGGGATGGGATGGGATGGGGTGGGATGGGATGGGATGGATGGGATGGGGTGGGATGGGATGGGATGGGATGGGATGGGATGGGATGGGATGGGATGGGATGGATGGGATGGGGTGGGATGGATGGGATGGATGGGATGGGGTGGGATGGGATGGGATGGATGGGATGGGGTGGGATGGGATGGGATGGGATGGGATGGGATGGGATGGGATGGATGGGATGGGGTGGGATGGATGGGATGGATGGGATAGGGTGGGATGGATGCGATGGGATGGGATGGATGGAATGGGATGGGATGGGATGGGATGGGATGGGATGGGATGGGATGGGATGGATGGAATGGGATGGGATGGGATGGGATGGGATGGGATGGGATGGGATGGGATGGGATGGGATGGGATGGATGCGATGGGATGGGATGGGATGGGATGGGATGGGATGGGATGGGATGGGATGGGATGGGATGGGATGGGCTGGGAAGGGGGCTTTGATCCCTTGCCATGTGAGGAGGAGGGGATGAGGAGGAGCAGGAGGAGGGGATGAGGATGTCACCCTCAGTGCCTGCTCTGTGTTAGGGAGATGAAGAGTGCTCCCGTCACTGCTCTCCTCTCCCGCAGGGCTCTGCCTTGCCTTAAAAGAGGCACAAATCTAAATCCCTGCCTAACTTCAAAGTAACTCCGGGGAGATTAGGCTTCCCAGAGTCAGGCAGCAGATGAGAAGGAGGGAGGAGGGATTTTGAGGCTCAAATACCACTGAGGACCCTTCAAGCTCCCCCTCTCTGGGGGTTTGACCCCTCTGCCTTGGGGATGCTCGTGGCAGAGCAGGACCTTGTTGTTCCCTGTTTCTGTTTCCCAAGCTGCTGGCTCTGGTTTCCCTTCTAGCTGCTCCCTGCTCCTCTTCATTAGCAGCTCTCAACAGCACAGAGGGATCGTACTCAGAACTATGAGTTCATCTCCCAAAACTTTGTACTGCTGCCAGCGGGTCAGTCACTTTGCAAAAAGAAACTTCCCTTGGAGAAACTCTATCCCTTTGGAGAAAAGGCCAACGAGCCAGAAAAACAAACTCTCAAAAACGCTGCCTTCAAAAACACTCCCTAATTTGAATCTTTTTTTTTCTGGTGTCATCCAGTGGGATGGGCGTTGGGAAAGGCAGAGCCTCCTCTGCTCTGGCAGCTCTGCCAGTGACCTACAAACCTGCTTCTGGTGGGTGTCTGAGCCTGGCCACCCCTCCAAAGGATGGGCAGAGGGTTCTGGGTGAGGCAAATTAAAGTTTTGTACAGTTCCTGTCCTGTTAGAGAAGCACAAGTGCTGTGTAAATGGTGTCAGTTGTGTAAAACTGTGTAAAGCTGATCACCCCTCTCCATGTCTCAGCTCTGGGTTGAGGGCTAGCTGGACAGGTTGGTGGCTACTGTGGGATTGTGACCACTAGAAGGGCTTGTGTGGAAGTCTGGCCATTGTTCCCAGCAGCAGGATGCTCCAGGGTGTGTCAGATTCACCTGGCACTGAACACATCCACGTCTCACAGCAATTCCAGGTGGAGGTTTCAGGATCTGCCTTTGATGGTGCCATGGTGATGTTCAGAGCCAGATTCCGCTTGGAAGGAGTTGTGGTGTCACCTTGCTCCTCTTGCATTCACTGAACCCTTTGAGGGACAGCACAGCCTGGGTAAAACCCAGTTTAAAATGTTCTCCAGCCCCTCTACTCCTCAAACCACCCAGATCCCAAATCCCAGCTTCTTCTAGTGAGTGTCCCTTTATTCCCTCACAAAATCCTCTTTCTGCTGGAAAGGATTTTTCCCACTGAGCAGCAGCAGCAGAGGCAGCTGAAATGTGTTATTCCTGCAGTGAAATAATGTTTTCCTAATCTCAACATCTTTTTTTAAAGCATGTCCACATGTAGTGCACTTCCAGAGCAATTCAAGTTCCAGGCACAGCTGCAGAGAGCACTGAGAAAGGTTTCACTCCGTGATCTTGGAGGTCTTTTCCAACCTTTTAATGATTCTGTAACTGCTGGCATGCTCCTCTCTGTGCTGGACACTGTGAGGAACTGAACCAACTCCTGGTGTTTTTTAATTGTGGGTTTTGGTTATTTCCTCCTTGTTCTCTTGAACATGAGCCAAGATGGGCAGAAGGAAGAACAAGAAAAAAAGGTTTAATTAGGATGGCAGCACTTTCCTTTGGGTTGATCATTCTGGCTGCACCAGAAAATCCCTGGCTTGGAATAGAGGAGATGCAGAGCAGCTGCAGCTCAGGGGGCTCGGACAGGGAGGTGTGCCTTGGATTTGCAGCTGCTGGATGAGGTTTGGGCAAAAGGAGAGATGCACTTTCTGCTTTTAAGGCAGGTGACCTGCAGCCAAGTCTCATTTTACTTCCTCCTCAATCCTTTCTCTCTTCCAACCACACCCACAGAATTGCTCTGGGCTCAGCTTCTCATGTGGGCAACAAGGAGGGGACTTCTCATTTGGACTTAGGACCAGAGCCTGTCAGTGGCCAAGGTGGAAATCCAGGGTTCAGGAGCTCAATCATTGTCTGCATCCCCTTTCCTTGTTTCCTTTGGTGGATTTAGAGACAATCCTCAGTGGAATCTGGAATGGTCCCTGATTTTCATCCCCGATAAAACCTGGCCATTGCCATGGCAGAGGGCTGGGACACGAGGCCACATCTTTGGGCTGCTGTAATTATTAGATGGGCACTCTGCTAATGACAGGTTCAATTAAGCACCAACAGATTTGTCTGATATATTCCCAGTAAGAAATAATTCCTTTTGAGTCCTCAGCTGCTTCTGGACTTGAAACCCATCCTGCCACTGCCCGCTGCCCTGGGCTCTGGATAAGGATGATAAATCCCAACAGATCCAACCTCAAGCTGTGAAACCGAGTCCTTCACAGTGCTCAATACGTGAAATATTCCCGTGGTTTTCTTCCAGATAACTACTCTAGATCAGCCTTATCTACTCACTTGTGAATTGTAGCCTGTAAGGCAACCATAAAAAACAACAGGGACCACGGATTTGGTCCAACATGTCCATTTGTTTTTCCCCACAGGCAGAGATGAAGATGCAGCAGTCTGGGGAGCGTGCAGCACATGCTGCTGTTTTGAGCCCAAGTAGATTTCAGTGTCAGCCCTTATCCCCTGCTCAGCTCAGGCTCTGAGGCTGATGCTGCACATCACAATCACACTTGAATCCATAGGGTGCCACCTCATTTGTCAGCTGCCATAAAGCTTTTTTTGCTGTCAGCCAGCACAAAGTCCACATTCAAGCCATGATCAAACCTTGGACAGAGCGTGAGCAACAGCTCCAGTGAATTCTGCTGTCAGAACATGGATTAGAATCTTCTCTGAAGCACCTCCTGCCAAGGGGCTGATGTCATCTGTCTTCTCGGGGCAGGGAAATGGTGTGAATTCAGTTTTTGTGCTGAACAAATCCCTTTCTGTGAGTGCACTCAGGCTTGAGACCAAGAATCCAAGCGATTCCCTTTTTCCCCTCTCCCCTTGCCCCATCCCCACCCTGGTGAGGTCGATGCTGGGGCTGCAGGCACACCAGGAGATGTTGGTTGGTGTCACAACGGCCCATCCATGGACAAAACCCCCTGGAACAGCAAGGACTGGGCTCGAGATGGAAATGGGGAAAGTTGAATGCTGAAAGTTCAGAATAATTGGAGGATATTGTGGATTCCATCACTCTCATCAGGAGTGGGCATAAACACCAGGTTTGGATTGATACCAAGGGCAAAGAATCCTGTTGGGGTTAGGCTGCACCTCAGGCTTTGCTCTAAAATGACCTGGCACAAGTGTAGGTGTTGTTTTCCTTGAAAACTTTGTACCAGTGCCTCCAGCCCTGCTGGAACTGTGTTAACAAAACAGCACTGACACCTGAAAACACTGAAAAACCTTCAATCCAACCAAAGATCATTGCTTGGCCTCACGCTCTCAGAATGATGGGCCAAGCTGAAGACAGAATTGAAAATTTTATTTAAACACACATGGCTCTTTGACCCATGGAAGGTGGGATGTGCAGGTTGATTATGGCCTCCCTAAGATCCATTGCCAGGCACCAAAGCAGATTTCTCTGTGTCCTCACATTTTCACACCCACCTGAAAGATTTTCCCAGGAGCTTGTGCATGACTTTCCTGTAAAACTCACCAGCTTATTCCTCTTTGGGAACAACATCTTGGATTAATGCACATTGCTTTTATACTGTTTGTCACCTTTTCTCCCCTTAGTTCTTTACTCTCTGGGATTTTTGTGTGTGAACAAGGCAGAATTTCCAGCTGACAAATTTCCCCTGAGCTTTCTTGGGAACGCAGCTGATGTTGTCCCATCCAAGATGGTTCAAACCCAGCAGAGCTGGAATGTCAGCTCATGCAAAGCTCTCCCCAGCTCCTTGGAAGGGATTTGCAGCTCGTTTGTGTTTCTGCACAGAGCTCTCCTGATTTACGCTCATCCTGACATGAAGTTCAGCATCAGGAGATGCCCAGATTGGATTTTTCCAAGGAAAACCTGGCTCAGAGCAGCACAGCCCTGCTCAGGTGACAGGCACAGCCTCCCCCAGAGCTCAGGGCTCCAAACCGCAGCTCAAAGTGGAATTTGACGACAATCCTTGAGGATGGATTTAAAATCTCTTCTTCAGGGGTGTCGCCAAATATTACAAATCAATTTTAAGTGTTCGGTCCTTTCTCCTCACTGAAAAGGTTTTACAGGACTGGGATTGTTGCTGAGCTCTCAGTGAGAGCTGCTGAAACACAGGCAAAATAACCTTTTATGAAATAATCCTCCTGTCTTCATTCTGTCACTGCTATCAAGCTGAATAAAGCCAGGAATTTAAGCCCTGATTCTGCAAAGCACTTAAATGAGTGCTCAGGTTTTAGTGAGAGCACTTGCCATGGGCAGAGTCTGTTCCAATGTGGCCTTTCCAAAGGATTATTAGGTATTTTTTAGGATATACCTTTCAAAAGAAACTCCTCCTCCTCCCATAGTGTTCAGCCATCAATCTGTGCCTTCTGCAACAGAGAGAGGTCCAGAAATGCATTGGAAGGAAAGATAAGTGGATTTTGGGAAGGCCTTTACTGAAAACGGATTATTTTTTTAATAGGAAACTGAGTATTTTGCTCTATAGACTGAAATTTGAGAGGTGGTTTGACTACAATAGGCAAGATATTGCAGGGAATTGAAAGCACCTTTGCCAAACTTTCAGCTTGGATAACGTTAATCTAGAAATGGATAAAATGAGCTAAATGAGAGTAGAGGAATAAGAATAGAATTAAGGAAAAAGAGGCAGTGCCTAAATGAAGTTTTTTATTTCTTGACCAACCCATGAGTCTCCAAACTCTCATCACAAGTGGTGGCTGCTTGGATAATATTATCTAGAAATTGATGAGTTAAATAACAGTAAGAAGAGGAATAGAGGAATAGAGGAATAGAGGAATAGAGGAATAGAGGAATAGAAGAATAGAGGAATAGAGGAATAGAGGAATAGGAATAGAATTAAGGAAAAAGTGCCTAAATTAAGTATTTTATTTCTTGACCAACCCATGACTCTCCAAACTCTCATCACAAGTGGTGGCTGCTTGGATAATGTTAATTTAGAAATGGATAACGAGTTAAATAAGAGTAGAGAAATAGGAATAGAATTAAGGAAAAAGTGCCTAAATTAAGTGTTTTGTTAGAAATGGATAGAAATGGATAGAATGAATTAAATAAGAGTAGAGAAATAGGAACAAAATTAAGGAAAACGAGGCTGTGCCTAAATGAAGGACTTTATTTCTTGACCAACCCATGACTCTCCAAACCCTCATCACAAGTGGTGGCTGCTTGGGTAATCTAGAAATGGATGAGTTAAATAAGAGGAATAGGAAGAGAATTAAGGAAAAAGAGGCAGTGTCTAAATGAAGTTTTTTGTTTCTTGACTGCCCAACCCATGACTCTCCAAACTCTCATCACAAGTGGTGCTGCTTGGATAATATTATCTAGAAATGGATGAGTTAAATAAAAGGAATAAGAATAGGAATAGAATTAAGAAAAAAGAGGCAGTGCCTAAATGAAGTATTTTATTTCTTGACTGCCCAACCCATGACTCTCCAAACTCTCCTCACGAGTGGTGGCTGCTCCAGCAGTGTGAGGTCTGAGGAAGCAGCTCACAAGAAACTCCAGGGTAACTGGGGATGAAGCAATGTTATTTGTCATAATAATTACTAATCCCTTAAGAAAGCAGGACAATGTTTGGGTTGGATGTGAGGAAAGATTAAAATTTCAGCCCTCACTTGAGCTTAATTTTTTTTGATTCCAGGTTGTTCGTGTTGAGAAGCCCAAGGACACCCAAAACCTGTCCTTTAGCAGACCCTTCCCCATCTGAGCACCCACCCAGCCCTGGGAGGGAGTGCCCTCATCGGAAACAGATAATCCTTCCCCAAACAAACCCTTCCTTCCCTTCTCTTCCTCTCCCTGTGCTCTCCTGCCCTATTGTGTTACGTTATCATATCAAGTCGTGGCATGGCGTAAAGCAGCTTAATGTGTTGCAGGAATGCAGCTCTGTCTGCAGTAATCCCTGTCAGCTTTGCTTCCCAGAGCCCCTTCCATGGGTTTTGGGAGAGGTGTGATCCATCAAAGCCTCTCATTTTCATATCTACCTGGTGTAGTGTTACACAGCCCAACAAAAATCCCCCTGTGTGCCATATCAAAGACCGGCCCCGATTCCCAGAAGTGTTTTTGTTGGATCATCTGCCAGAATAATGGCTTATCCCCAATTTTCCCTTTCCAGAGATCTGAAAGGTGTCAAAGAGCTGCAGGGCCTTAATCCTCATCCCGTCCCCATTGTCTCTGACAGTGGAAATGGGATCCCCCATATGAACCTGGATGGTTGGCAAAGACTTTACCCACACCAGCACAGGGATTTCAAAGGGTTTTACCCACAAAGATTTGCCCACACCAGCACAGGGATTTCAAAGGATTTTACCCACAAAAATTTTACCCACACCAGCACAGGGATTTCAAACCCTATAAAGAGTTGGGAAAGAAGCACCAGTGAGGTTTTTTTTCCTTCAGACCAGTTTCTCCCATAAACATTTCTCCTCTGCTTTAATCACACAGGAATTCCAGTGACATCTTTACTTCCCAGTAAAGAGCGTGGGGAGGAATTCCTTATGTAACTTCCCTGCCCGAGTTGCATAAAAATTCATCCTGCCAAGAAAGTGAGTGCATTTTGCATGCATTTAGATGGGTTTATATGGCTTTTATTTCCCTCGCTGGACCTGTTATCACATTTCATCCTCAAAAGTGGTTGGACTTCTCCTTATTTCTCCCCTTGGTGGTAGGGATGGTAACAGGAGAAGAGTACATTCTATTCTGGGTTATTTTTAGGTCTAAAATCAGAACATTTGAAGTCATAGCCCGGGTGGATTAAACAGTTCAGAGTGAAGCAGGTTCCATTTCTGTGTTTGCACAGCATCAGGGTCCTGGCAGACAACTCCGGGCATTGTGTTCATGCAGATGATGACAAAGGGGGTTGTTCTGCCCCCTCTCAAACACCTCAAAGCTTTGCCAAGATCCCCATTTCAAAGAAAGCTGGGATATCAGATTTACAACTTCTAGAGGGAGAAAGCTGGGGCTGAAGGAGGTAAATTGAGGTCAGCTTAGAGAAGGGAGAAAGCCTTGAGCTGCTGAGCTGTGTGAGAACATCCAATCCCAGATTCCTGCCTGGAAGAGGCTCCTCTGAATAAATCCTGAATTATTCCCAAGCAATGCCTTCTCCCAGAGTGGATCTGTGGGTGAAACATCCAACCTGTGCTGTTGGAAGAGAGCAGGAGGTGCTTTCCAGGTGAAGGAAGACTCCCACCTGTTGTTGTTTTAAATTCAGTTTTTCAGCTGTGTGGAAGCATTGATTCACCCACATAAATTCCTCCAGGTACTCTAGGTAAATTCCTCAGGTAAATTGGCTTCCTCTAGGTAAATTCCTAGGGATGGGTTCTGCAGAGCCATTCTTCTCCTTCCAGTGGGAAATTGCCAAATTCTCCCTCTTTGGCTCTGTTTATCCACAGGGCAAGTGTGTCCAGTGCCACTGAGCCAAAATGGGGATGGGCTCTGGAAAGGAGCTCAGATCCCACCTGCTGCACAGCCAGATGGGATTTCCACCTTCTGGAGCCAGGCTGACAGAAAACCACCTGCAGAAAACCAAGATCTGCTGCTCCTGGACCCCCGTTCAACAGGGGAACTCCAGCAGAATTTCTCTGGTAGCTTCACGGACACTTCTTGGCAGCACCACGACATCAAACACCCTGATTCAATTTTTTTTTCCCCCTGTAATAACAACAGCCCAAGTCTTTCAAGACAATTTAGGCTGCAGTTGCCCAGAGAGCAACAAACACTCAGGGCTGTCCTTGCTGCAGCAGCTTTCCCTGAGCCCCATCCCACGTGTGCAGGGGACAGAGGTGTGCAGGACCTGGGTGCTGAGCTCCAACAGCTGAAGTCATGCCTGTGGTATCACAAATATGAGAGCCCAAAGCCGTTTCAAGGGTTTCCAAGCCAAACACTCGAGCACATTTCGTAGCCTTTGAAATCCATCTGGCCAAAAGCTCCTGACAGTGTGATCTATGAGGCTGTGGAATAGTTTCCCCTGGGAAGTGTTGGAAGGGCTATCATTTGAGTCATTTAGTGCTGAGGGGAATATACCACGGGGAACAATCCCTCATTAGCTGGACTAATGGAGCTTTCTGCTTCAAACTCTGGTGTTCCTACAAAAAAAAAAAAATATATATATATATATATGCCTTGTCTTCTCCTTGTTCTTCCATATGCTGATATTGGCAGGGATGTGAGGCCGTTGGATGTTTTGTAGCTTTTGTTTATAAGGCACATAAATTTATCAGAGGAGGGGGGTTTCATGTGTCAGGCAAAGTGTGGAGTGTCAAGAGCAATCTGAAGGAAAGAGTCCTGGGGATAAATGAAAGGCACATCCATTATTTGCTAAAAGGCAGGGGGACGTGTGGGTCCTTCCTGAGGAGCTCCAAGCGAATTCCAGGGAATGGAGATGTGGGATCCGAGTGGAGCTGAGCCTTGGGCTCACCAGCCACCCATGGACAGCAACTGTCTGCATTTGGCTGGTGGATTCCTCATCCTCCATTCAGATTTTTCCTGGGATAACACAATTCCCAGTAACACAATTCCAACCCGTCCTTTTCACCATGTGTTGTTCCAGATCAGTCATTTTTATGCCCTGGATGTGGAAGGATCCCAGGTCTGGTCCTCTGGGAACATCAGCACTTTGAGGTGACTTTGAGGATCAGGCACCTGCCTTTTGGATTACCACCGCTGCCTTCCCTCATGATCTTCCCGTGTAACCTTGGGAATGCCACTTGGATTTTTGGGATCACTCACTGTGATGTGCAATTTAACATCTCTGATGGGTGAATCACAATCCCAGCAGGCTGGATCCTCACCAGCTTTGCCTTATCTATGGAGAACATGGAGAAACCATCCCAAACTTTATTTGCTGAGACCTAGCATGGGTGTTATGGCCTTTCCCTTATAGAATGCATAAGTTTTCCAAGACCTGGCCACTCCAGAGAGTATCAACTCACTCCTTGCTCCCTTGACTTTACCTGTCATAGGTGCCTTAGCGCCAGTGTGGCCTTTCAGAGAACACTGACATCACTCCAGCATCTGCAGAGGATATTTTTTGGGCTATTTTTTATTTTTTTTTGCTTCCCAAAGTCTTGAATATTTTCCAGCCATGATGATTTTTCCTTCTGTGCTTCTTTTTTTAACAGTAGATTTTCCAAGCGGGCAATCCCAAAGGTGGCCGGCTTCACGGGCGGGAAAAAGAAAAAGAGTCACACAGAGATATTTTAAATGCGACGTGAATTTTATGCCAAAAAGTGTCTTTTCCATATTTATAAGCCCTTGTCATCCCCTCTCCCTCCGCCTCCTCCTGCTTAAAAGGAAACTCCATTACAAAGGCAGGAAAGAACATCAAACAAACCTCGCTTGGCAGCCATGTCTATATGTGAAATTACTGTCAGAGTACAAAGGAAGACTCAAGATTTAGAAGGTAACGTGTGACAAGAGAACGCCGTCCTCCTCAACGTCTTTACCTTTTGTTGGTGAGAGCTGGGAAGGGGTTGGTAGTGCTGCTTTTTTTTTTCCTTTTGGGAAGGACTGTGCCAATTATAGAAAGGCACAAATCGTGGCGGTTTGGCTGGCTGGGAGCCCCTGATGCCGGCAGCGACTCCAGCCAGGGCTGTGTGGCCACGTGCTCGCCCTCAGCTCCATCCTTCAGGGCCCCCCCAGGAGCAGCTGTGGTGTTTGATCCCACAAAGCTTTGATGGAGCCACTTTGGAGCTGCTGGGAGGGCTCTGGATGCGTTGGCTCCCCTTGGCACGAGGGGAAATGTGTTTGGTTGGAGTGACCACATGCGCTTTCCGTGCAGCCTTTCAGCAAATGGCTCCCAGAAAATATGTTTTGTTTCACTAGGGGAGCAAATTCCTGCTCTGGAATGGAAGTTATTCCTGCTCTGTGACTGGAAATTAATTAATGGGTCAATGTAGCCGCGGTCTTGACGTAGATCTTTGTCTCATCTTTCTCTTCATCTTGGACAGTGTCTTTATTAGCTCTATTCTTATCCACGCTCTTGCAATCCTGCTTCTCCTGCCAAAACAACGCTCCTTTTCCATGTTTCCCAGATGATGCAGGAGAGCAGGGCAAGGAAAGCAGTGGAGCAGCACAAGCTGCAGGTCCCCAGCCCTGGCAGGTGGGACAGGAGACGTCGAACCTGCTGCCCTCACCAGCCCTGGCTGCTTGGGCTCTGCCCGAAAATTCAGGCACTCAGTTGAGAATTGAATATTCAGGTGTTTATAATTAAAAAAAAACAGTTTGTTTTTTTTTTTAAACACAGGGTTTATAATTAAAAAAAACACCAAATCATGGAGTTGGCCTCCTCATTTGGATGTCACCCAGTGGATTGATGCCTCTGCCCTGTTCCTCCTCTGCCCCACAGTCTCAAATGAAAGTTAAGCTGAGAATAATTCCCAGGCCCAATCCTAAACCAGTTTTCCACTCTTGTATTTATGAAATGTTTGTATCTTTGATCTGCTTCTTGCCCTGTGTGGTTCCATGGTCTGTCCCCTCCTGGTCAGCCTTGGCTGCTGGGGCTCTGCCCGAAAATTCAGGCATTCAGTTGAGAATTGAATATTCATGTGTTTATAATTAAAAAACAAAACAAAACAAAAACAAAACAGGGGTTTTATTAAAAACCACAGGGTTTATAATTAAAAGAAACACCAAATCATGGAGTTGGCCTCCTCATTTGGATGTCACCCAGTGGATTGATGCATCTGCCCTGTTCCTCCTCTGCCCCACAGTCTCAAATGAAAGTTAAGTTGAGAACAATTCCCAGGCCCAACCCTAAATTAGTTTTCCCCTCCTGTATTTATGAAATGTTTGTATCTTTAAGCTGCTTCTCATCCTGTGTGGTTCCATGGTCCATCCCCTCCTGGTTCCCTGTGCCAGGACCTCTGCAGGAGAAGCTCGTTCATACCTGGTGTGGCTTGCTCAGGTGTGAATCTCTCCCCTTTGTTCTTTGAAGGAACATTTTTTTTTTTTTCTAAAAGCCAGGCTTAATGCAAGAGACACTTTTAATCCCTCTTAGTTTTGAGGGCTATTGAACTTACCCACTGTAATCCAAAGGTGAATTTAAATTTTCAAAGAATAGGAGATTTCTTTTTTGGCTGTTGTTGGAGCGCGGGTACTACAAGGTCTTTCCTCCTTTATTTTAGGGATAGAGGCATTGTTTGCTTGGGTTTGTTTTTTTTAATACAGAGTTGATCATGAGCTGCAATGACATTTGCTGACCTCATGCCAGATATTCAGAAGCACCACACCGACTGTGTCTTGCATTTTTGGGAAGAACCATTGCCCTTCCTCCTTTTATTAAGAACAATAAAAATTGAGCCTTTTTCATTATCCCCCATAGGAAAAAAAAACACTTTAAAAATCTATGTGGGGAGGCACGTTTGCAAACCTGGTTTACAGCCCTTTTCCAGTTTCAGCTGAAGTTTTTTTGAATGAGGTGCAAAAAAGTGGCTGCGAGCAGGGGGAAGGGAGGAAAATTCAGTTCTGTGCACACACACACACACAAGATGGAGACACTGGTTAGCAACATAAACAAAAGGTGGGTGGTAACCCCCGAGCTTTTTTTTTTTTGACAGCCAGTGGTGGCAGTGATGAATTTGTGAAGTTATCTAATTTTCCACTGTTTTAATTAGAGGCCTGGGCTATGAGACCTAACAGCTGGGTTCTTTGTACTGCTTTCTGTTGCCTGACAGAGAAAAATTTCTGCTGTGTCTTCAGCCAAGCTTTCAGTCTGACCTGAGCAAATGAAACTTCTGGGACTCATAAACTGTGGTTTCTGGGCAGATTGCTTTTTGAACTGCTCCTTAGCCCTCCTAACATGCAAAGAACACAAAGGCTCGCAGAGTGAACTCCCTTTGTACTCCCGAGCTAATGGGGATGCTCATTAAAGAGGAAGGAGGGAAGGGAGGGAGATTCTCTCCCTGCCATATTAGAGGACTTATCAAGTGTAAAGTTTCTCCTGGTGGGCCACAGCAGAGCTGGGAAGTTGTAAAGCTCGAGCCCTTGGAAGACAATGGCTTTGGTTGCACAGCGCGACCAGTTGAGCAACTTAATTTATGACTCAGCTCCTGCCAAGTGATTTTTAAAGCTTTACATTAGACTGGATGTGCATCACAGTTCATCACCCCTCTGCTTCTCGAGGCATGCACCGTAACCACTTTCCTTCACTGGAATCAAGGAGGGAAAAAACGTCAGAGGAATTTTTAGACCTGAATTCAGCTCAGTCTAAAGCCTCTGCTTAAATCCCATTGGAGTCAAAGGAATTAAGCAAGGCTTCGACTTAAAGCACATACTTAATTGCTTTGCTGAATCAGAGCCCATATTCTGATTTTCTTTCTCAGGAGCTCTTCAGAGTCAGAAATGTGTTTCCATCCTCCAAAGGCCATTGCCCCCTCTTCCCCCACCTGCTCATTTAGGATTTCCTTGGGGCTGTTTTGCTGCAGGAGTCAAAGGCACTCGGTGATGACAAGGCCACTCAAGCCAACGCAACTTCAATAAACCAGAAAGTCGTTTGATTTCCAAGGAACTCACTGGAAATAGTGGTTTTTTTCTGTGAAGGCAGCTGAGTAATGACCCATCAGTCAGGCAGTTGTGAGAGGAGAGCCCTTTACAACTCGGGGGTGAAGAACGGTGCCTTTAATTGCCACCATCTCAGGCCTGGCTTGGACAAAAATTTTCAGGCATGTCCAAGTGCTGGAGCAGATGGATTGTGCAGCACAGGGAGGGGTTTCAGGCTTTCCATCTTCCACACTGGTGGTAAAATCATGGGCTGCTGCAGCACTGCAGCCCCATCAGCTCCAGGAGCAAGGGAAGGGCAGCTCTTGTCAGATCCATGGACAGAGAGCACCAAGAAAACCACTCAAACAAACCTGGGAGCAAAGATTTTCCTGCTTGGATGGAGCAGTGTCTGGACCTCATCCACCCATTCTCCTTCACCCTTGAGACAGGTAGCCAAGAATGACAGAGAACTTGGGCAGAGAGTGTGGATGAGCACGGTTTTGGCCAGAAATACCAGTTCAAAACTCTTACCAAACCCAGCTACTTCCAATAAAAACCTCTGTTCCCTTCTGGTAAGAAGTGGGTCTGCTCCCACTTCCTCCATCCCTAAAATAAAGGAGAAAAGACCTTGTAGCACCCACACTTCAACAACAGCCAAAAAAGAAAGCTCCAATTCTTTGAAAAGTTAAATTCACCTTCAGGTGAATTTACAGCAGGTAAATTCAATAGCCCTCAAAACTAAGAGGGATTAAAGGTCATGCTCCTGTGTGATGCCTTCCCTGTGGTTTCTCCATAGTTTTGTATCTGGTTTTATTGGATGAATCCATCACTACAGAAGGGAATTCAGGGCCTGCAGTGTGTGAGGAGTGAGAAGGGAGACCACAGAGCTCCTCTGTCGGGGGGAATCTCCATCTCCATCTCCCTGATGGGCACTGACAGCTCCTTGCACACACACTGACTGCTGCTTTCCCTTATATGTAAAAAAAAGGATGGGAGAAATCCTCTTGTGACATTCCCTGTTTGTCCTTGGGTGGATTCTCCCATGAAAAAGTGGAAATTTCATCCCAGTCCAGTTCAGAGAGGTCACAACTCCCTCTTTATGAACTCTGACTCTGCTGGGCAAAAGTTCTTGTATTTTGTGCTCATGACTATGGATTTGTCCCTCATGTGTTGGGTGGGATCTGGGCACAGCTGTGCCCACGTGAAGGCTTTGGGGGAAAAGCAGGAATTGTGCCTCTCCTGAGGCTAATTAACGGGACAGTGCTGAGTGCATTTTAATGGAGGCCACTCTGTCGCCCCATGTGGAAACATCTGCACTTTTCCCTGGGATGAAGTGACAGCTGACATTAAGCAGTTTGCAAGTCCCAGGTGCTGAAAGTCCAACTAAGATGGGATTTAAGCCAAGTTCAGGTTGCATTCCAGGCTGTGATGAAAGGGAATTTTGAAACGTCCGACTTCCCTGCAGAGCAGAAATTCCGTTTCCCAATCAGCTCCAAATAATGATTTAAAGATGGGATTCTAAATTGGGATTGTTTTAATGTGTCATCTTGGTTTTAATTGCCTGGAGTTCTGAGTAAATGTTATCAGACCATCAGAGCCTGAGGATGGAGCAAGAGCCGGGTGGTGATTCAGATGGAATTGCCTCTTGCCAAAGAGGAAGTGCTGGGATTGGGATGACTCCTGCTCCAGCACAAGACAAGACACTGAACTCTCTGTTTACAGTGGGCCACCGAAAGAATGGGATAATTGCAATTATCCCAGCGGAGCAGCCTTTTAATGACTGCTTCATTTTGAAAATACATATGTAAATCTCCCAGGAGGTGGAGAGGTGCCAATTTGTCCTGGCCGAGCTGGGGACCTTTTATCTCCTTCAAAGAGCTGGCAGCTCAGCTGTGGCAGCAGGGTCCAGCACTGGGGCAGGCTGTGCTTGCTCAGCTCTGAGTCACAGCACCAGCGTGCACAGACCACACCAGGACCCAGCTCAGACACCCATGGAGCAGCTGAGGGATGGATAATGCTGGTTTTCCCTCTAATAACCTCTAAAATTTTGTACAATAAGCAGAGTTCAGCTCTAGGAGTTTGCTCTGGGAAGATGCTGAGTTGTGGGTGCTTGTCTGTGATGGATTCTTCTTTTCCCACCCCATTTTTTGCCTGCTTCCGCATTTCAGAACCAGGGTACATGTGATCCATCTTCCCTGGGATGGTGATCCCATATTTATCCTGTCAGTCCAAGATACTCAGCTCTGTGCTCTAAAGGATCTCTGTATTTGGAAAGGAAAACTTCACTTATACTTTATTATAATTCCCCCCCCTCTCAAAAGCTTCTGGTGCTGAATTTCTGAAGAGGCCCAAGGAATCGGGAGCCAGCACCCACTGGGTTGGAATTTCGGGACCCTTTAAGGACATTGGAGTGGAATATTCTTTGTGTAACATGTGGCCAGAGGTATCCAGAGGATCAACAACATGTTGAGAAATCAAGATTCTTGAAGGGATAAGACCTTCCCATGCAAATCCTGGCCAAATTCTGCGCTGTGAGTAAGCGAACAGGAGCTGCGCTCTTAATGCTGAATTTATTGGTCTTTGTGTTTCAAGGTCTGCAGTAATTACCATCATGTGACTGGGGTTCATGGACTTGGGAATGTTACACGTCCCACTATCTGCTGTGGGAGTGCTCAGACACACAGCCCAAAAAGGCCCAAAAACCACAGATTTATGAGAGCAGCCTTTTTAAGCGTGCCCCTGTCCAAGAAATGGGAGTTTCTAAATCACTCCTGCTCTCCCTTCTTCCCCACGTATTGGAGTGTCTTTGCTGAAGCAGGCACTGCTCCCTGATACTAATTGCTGAGTTTAATAAATTATATTTGGAGAGGGTTGGAGATTTGCCATGTCGACTTTCTGACTCCTCTCTTCTCCACTTGTGGAGGGGAGGAAGGGAACAGCCATCCCTGGATGGATCAACGCGTTGGAGAGCATGGAAGATGCCCCTGAAATATCCTAAAAACTTCAGATCTCCCCTTCAAATATCCTAAAAACACTTCAGATCTCTGCCTGAGCTGGGGTGCACTCGTTTCACCCGTGGTTGGCATCCCCTCACCATGTCAAAGTGTCCTCTCTGATTTCTCAGGGCCCAAAAGTGACCATCGTGTGCTCAGATGGGTCTCAAGGAGCAGATTTCCATGGAAATTGGGCACAGGTCCTCCAAATTTAACACTGTGGGGAAAATTTCTAGGAAAAATAAAGCACATCCACATATTAGTCACAAGGAGCCTTCCTAATAAATCCTGTAGTGCTGGGAACTCACAAAAAGCTTTGTGTGAGGGGAAATTCCTTTTTTTTTTCCATTCCCCAAACCAATAAATCCATCCATTACTTGCAAAATCTGTTTAAAAGGGTACATCCTCTGCTTTCTTTTCAAAACAAGGTTTCCAAATGGGCAGTTTGACTGTGAAGGTGAAATAAAAGATAAAAAAATAATTACCATGGAGCATCCTTGTACCTCTACTCAAAGTGCAAATTGTCTGCTCTGAAATTTATTGGACATACTGACTGACCCCTGCCTGTGGGAGCATGGGGGTCTGTTCTGCTGGCAGTTTTTGTGTGAAATTACCATAATTTTGGTTTAAGGTGCTGATATTTAATAGAGGGTGTAAATGCTGGGAGCTGTTTGTGTTCTTTAGGGTGATAAAACAACTGCCTGAGCAGGACACGTGGTTAAAGCTAAATCTGACTCTGGGTGCTTTGGTTTGTGGGTGATGCTTGTGTTGATGATGTTCTCAGCTACTCTCTGTCCTCCCCTGACTCAGGTTATCAATCTGAGGTCCTTTCCCAGCCCTCACTGATTCATTCCTTTGCTGTTTCTTCCTCGAGCTTGATCTGTGGAAAATAAAACCCCAAACTTGGATTTTTCCTCCGTTAACTCCTGCAGATGCTCATCCTTCAGGGAAGATTTGAGTCTCTCCATAACCTTGGGATGATTTGCAGCACTAGACAGCAAAATCAGGAATTATTTGGTAACCCCATGGGGTTGCAACAGTGTGGATTAATCTCCATCACTGCAGTCCTGCCTTTTCCCTCCTCTTGCCACATTATTTCCATCCCTTCCCTTCTGCTGGCCCTGAGACTCTGACCTGGCTGAGCTGAGAGAGTTTTGTAGGGCTCGTTTTCCCACTGATTCAATTAATTAGGGGGTAATTAATCAATTAATTAGGGAGCTGGGTGAGTTGTGCCTAGGGATGTGTGAAAAGGAGCTGCATCCTCACACCCCCTGTCACTACTGGGGTTCAGGTGTTGAATTAAAACCTACAGAGGGTTTTGCAGTGAATCTTATTCCTGGATGGTGCCTTTCTAAAAAATATCTAATTAATTGGGATTTCCAGCTCTGGTGACCCAACAGGGCAGGGCCATGGGTGGGTTTGGCAGAGGTGGGAGGGAGCAGGGTGGCTCCTGGTAACCAGTTTTAGTGCTAGGGCAGATTCATCCAACTGTTCCTGCTAGAGAAGCTTGCAGAATACTGAACTTTGCACTAAATTGATGTGTTTGCTGATAACTGAGTGTTTTAAAGGGTGAGTGGATCCTGGCTAACTGCCCGTTTGCCTTTTTATTGTGGTTTATTTTGGGGGGGTTTTTTGTTTGGTTTTGGTTTTGGTTTTTTTGGGTTTTTGTTTTTTGTTTGTTTTGGTTTTTTTAGTTGTTGTTGTTGTTGCTTTTTTTTTTTATTTAGACTTTTACTTTTAAAAAACTCCTTTCCGCAATTGCCAAACCTCTGCAAAGTTCAATACTCTGTTCTATTCAATTTACAATTCCAAAATTCCTATTCCACCTGCCGTCGCAAGTTCACTTCCATTTTTATCGGAGCCTTTCAATTCTCCATAATTTTATCCCCCCTGAATTTCTGTGCCTGAATGCATCACACTGAGTTAAACACAGGAATATTTCTGCCGTGCACCTTCAGCAGAGAAACTTCCATTACTTCTGAGAAGAAACCCAGGACTCATTCCCTCCCTGCCCTCAGCCAAGACACATTTTCTGCCTATAGGACACCTGTCAAAGAGGAACAGACTTTTTAAATAAAATAAACAAAAAATCATTTGGTGAGAAAACTCAGGGAGGAGAAAGAACCAGCCAAGTCCCGGATATCCTGGACAGAAGTTTTCATGCTTCCTTCAGCTGTCTTGAAGAAAAATGTCATCTCTTTCTGGCCAATTCCAGTTTTATTTTCAGCCCGAGGAATAGCTGCAGAGCATAGATGAAATTTTCTTTCTTGCCTAATGTAATCAAAGGCTTAGTGGACGAGGTAAATGACGGCACGAGCTGCAATTCGATGTTCCAGGGCTTGAGGTGTCTGAGTCACCTGAGTGTCAAAAGTGGGGTGAAAAACGAGCTGGGACGTGGGCAACAGACCTGCATGGAGATGTTCCCTCTCTCCAGGAGGGACCAGGGAGGAAAGGTCACATTCCAACAGCCCCAAAACGTGGTGATGCTGGGGTTGAGGCTCAGGAGGGACTTTGGGCTCTGCTGGGCCGGGCAGGATGAGCTGAGCTCAGCTTTGTGGGGAGGGAAGTGCTGAGCCAGAACTGGATCAGCCCGTGAGCTGTGCTGGGATCCTGGCTCAGGGAAATCCTGCATGTCCCAGGCAGAGTTTTGGCCTCATTCCTTTGGATAACCATAAATGAGCTTCACAAAAAGACCCTGTGAACGTGCCCTGGATCAAAATGTCATCCAACCTCCCTAATTACCCTGATACTGAGCATGGGCATTCAAAATCTCATTTGCAACCTGTTCTGAGCTCCCTGGCCCTGCGTCCCAAAGCCCAGCACCAAATGAGGCAGAGGATGGATGCAGGCAGGATTAATCTGGTGGGTTTTGGGCACACTCCACCCCTCTTTAGTTCCCACTTGGTCTTTCCTTTCTGCCTTGACCTCAGCGTGCCTCCTTCCCTGCCTGCTGCTCTCTGAATAAAACACTGCCCCCTAAAACTGCATCTTAAAAAATAAATTTAAAAAATATATCCCAGATTCCCTGTTCCTAATTCAGAAGCTCAGCTCAAATCAGGCAAAGAAATTGAAACAAAGACCAGAGCAGCTTAGACAAAACTGAATTGCTGCTTATTTTAATTCACCGCAATTTTCCTGCGAGCGGCTCTGGACGTTTTATTTGTGAAATTTTCAAGTGTGAAATTACCATAATGCAGGGAGGCAGAGGCCAGAGCTGGAAACTGTTTACCCACAAGTTAAGAAAATGTTTTTGCAGTTGGCTGATGTTCAGTCCCATGAATAATATTTTGCAGAGGAGTTTGCTCCCTGATTAGCACAAAATGCTCTGTGCACGTGTGGGAGCAGCTTGCTGGTGGCTCTGCAGGTTTTTTTGAAATCCCTCCTGTTCCTCGGAATATCTGGGTTTGTCTTGGAACCCAAGCAGTGCAGACAAGGTTGGATGAGCAGAGGAAAAGTTGCTTTACCCTGGTTATTATCTCTGAATCAACTTTCTCATTTCTCAGGAAAAAATTAAAAAAAAATATTTAATTACTTGTGGTTGGGTGGAACCATTGCTGCACTCTGGCTCTTCCTGAGTTTGAAACCCTTTAGTGCTCAGCCTTTCACCCCTCTCAGAAAGATTTTTGCTACTTGAGACTAATCCTGGTTTAATCTTGGGAGAAATCAGCAATCCATCCCAAAATTCAGTGGCTTTTCCAGTGATTTGTCAGGATTCAGATTTGGGTGGGAATTTCCCTCCTTATTTTTCTCACCATTGGAGAAAGGCTTTCAGCAGCAATTTTAGAATTTTTTTGCTGTTCTTCAACCCTTCAGAAATGGCTCCTGTACACCCAGGAGCCTTCAGGCCACCAGTGAAGGTCAGCCAGGGAAAATGCAGGTTTGGAACCATGACAATGTGAAAATTTCATGGAATCATGGAATGGTTTGGGTGGGAAGGGACCTTAAATTCCATCCCCTTCCACCTCCTGCCATGGTTTATATCCACATAAAATTCAAGTCAAGTTGGAGCAATGCATTGATCAGCGTTCAATTTCCTGTCTTTATTTTATCCATTGCTCTTGAAGGACAGGACATTTCACTCTCTCACTAGCTCAGAAGATATCTCAATTTTACATCCTTCTTGGATGAAAATATTTACTTTTTCTCCTCAGAGATAACAACTTCCTGCACCATTTTACACTTTCTCTTTATTCTTTCTCTATATTTTTTATATTCTTCCCATCACCCAGTTTACCTTTTAGCTGAGAAATTTATTATGTCGCAATTATTAATCCCTGGGTCTGAGTGGAGCTGGTGACAACACAACTGAGGGACCTGTACATGGAATTTTTGTGATATTCTCATTGAGGGAACCTGAAGAACACTAAGAGCTCTCAGGCTGAGAGAGATTTCAAGATTTCTGAGCATCTTTAGCGTTATTTGCAGTGACAGAGGCATTTAATTTGTAGTTTAAGGGAATTGAGGCATTTTTTGGAGCATGGTCATGAAGAACAGTGAGAAATCAGCAGATCCAACATTTCCCTCAATTACAAAGCAAATCAAACAGCTGTCAATAAAATTCCCTTTAGTTCTTTAATTTTCTTTACATTTCCAGAGGGAAAATAATCTCTGGAAAAATTGAATGAGTGAGGAACTTGGAAAAAAGGCATCAGAAGGCACTTGAGGATGTGTTTATTGCTTTAACTTTTCACTAAGAGAAAACCAAAATTTTTAAGCATTTTGACCAGATTTCCTTGAATTTTTACTCTGATCAACCCCAAAAGATGAGCATTGATATGCTTATTGATATATTTCTGATTTTTCTGTTTTTCCAGCAGCACACAAAGCACGCCTTGGGAAAATCCCTGCAGGAACTTTGGCCAGGGTCTCCTCAGCTGTGCCCTGAGCTTCCTGCAGCCCCGTGGGGAACCCAGGCTCCTGAACAATGGAATCCAACCCCGTGCACAAACACAACGTCAGCTGCACCTTCTCAGCCCCAATTGTTTGGAGCTGCCTGAAAACTTCCTATGGAACCAAAAGGACTCAAATGCCCACAGTGGTTTCCCTCCCCCTGACCTGCTTTGGGCCTACAAAACAACTCCATCAGTACAATTTGGGGAAAAAAATATCTCCCCAATGGGGGCACCTTGTTGTTTCCTGGTGGATTTGCACCCCAGGCTGCCTCTGGGAATCAAATACTATTGAGTTTATTAGGGTGGTTTAATGGGAAGGGGTGAAAGAGAGGTCTGGATGGGCATGAAAGGATGGTGAAGGAGCAGGAGGGAGGAGATGGGAATGAAAGCAAAGGGATCAGAGCAGGGAGCACTGGGAATGTGGGGCTGGGTCTGTCTGTGCCACCTTTGGGCTGGCATCACCCTCTGGATGTGCCCATGATCCTGGGAACCTCACTCCTACAGAAAGCCTGAGCTCTCTGCTCCATCCCCATCCCAGCACCTCCTCCCAGCAGGGATTTCCAGGGGGAATCTGCTCTTCCCAATCCCCAGAGGTGCAGGGATTGAGCGGGGAAAAGGGGGATGAGGAGCAGAGCACCACAGAAACGCCCAGAAACACCGCAGAAACACCCAGAAACATCACAGAAACACCACAGAAACACCCAGAAACATCACAGAAACACCCAGAAACATCACAGAAACACCCAGAAACAAACACCACAGAAACACCCAGTTCTTTCCCCAGGAAAGGCAGCTCTTAATTGAATTAATTAGGGGCTGAGTTTCTTCACAAGGAGAAATAGGATTTCAGGGAAATGGAAAAGTCTAAAGAAATATTTTAAATGGGATTTCAGGGAAATGGAAAACTCTGCAGGAACATTCTTGGCTGAGCAGAGTGGGGATGCTCAAGGTCTGCTCCAGATGTGTCTATGGAATTAAATTGGGAGATGGGATTTCTGCATGGTCACTAAAGCTGCAGATAAGTGGCTCAAAGAGAGTTCACCCCACTAATTACCAGATTTGCATCAGTCACTGGAATTCTGTGATTGATCAGACAGAAGTGGCTCTGTCCTGCACAAACCTTCCTTCTCTGAGGCTGCTCCTTCTCTGAAGCATCCTCACTTGTCCCTGCCCATTCTGTGCTGAATCCAGGCACTGGTTTCATGTTTGTTTTCCCTCCTGTTGGGAAGGAGCTGCACAGCTCCTTATTTCTGATTTTTCCTGGCTCTTTGCAAAGCTTGTCATTAAGATGGCATTTGATCAACTGCCTGACTGTTTCCTGAAGCAGAAGCAGGTAGAGGTGCTGATATATTTGTACTTTGAACAGTTCTGGGCAAGGCTGTTTTCTCAAGCCTGGATCTCTCTGACAAACTCTTGGAGGTTTGGCCCACGTTTATAATACACAAATACACTGAAAAGAAAAAAGAAAAGATAAAAGGACACCCTCCAGGGTCACTCCAGGTCCTGCCTGCGAGCTCAGCCTGGCCTGGTCCTGCTCAGAGCCCCTGGGAGCTGCTGCAGTTCCCCCACGCTCTCCTATTCCTGTGTTTTCCCAAAATGGGAGTGAAGTTTTGGCCAAATGAAGATTTCCCTGCGGTCTCCAGCACTGGGAAGGTTGGGTAACTTCTGTTCCTGCATTCCCACCTCTTCTCTTCGTCCCTTAACACAGAGGGAAGAGGATTCACCCTGGGAGATGCTGCAATCCCCCCAGGCTCCTCTCTTCCCATGTTTTTCCAAAATGGGAGCAAATCTTGGCCAAATGAAGTTTTCCCTGTGATCTGCAGCACTGGGAAGGTTGAGTAACTTCTGTTCCTGCATTCCCACCTCTCCTTTCACCCCTAAACACACAGGGATGAGGATTCACCTGCTGTGGCTCCCTGTGGATCCTGTCCCAGCCTTTCTCCCACTGAACGCTTCGAGCTGGGATCTTTCCTGAAGAAACCTGGGATTATCGAGTTTTGGATTAGCAGGCAATTTCCTGACTTTCTCAACATCATAAATGAGGTCAAAAAGGTCTTTTTGAATGGAACCCATTAATCTCCTTGTTGTTAGCAAGGAAATGTAGAAAAGTGCAGGTGTTAACAGTCGCTGTGTTATTTTTGGGAGAATGTGAACTGAAACACTCACAGGAAGCGTAGTATTCCCCTGCCAGCATCCTGGAGTATTATTTTAGGCAGCAGAACTGAGGGTTATGTGCAGGATTATGCTTTCATCACACCTTTAGGGCTCGAGCACTTTGTGTGCAGGAATTTTGCCTGAAGCGTTTCTTTGCTCTGTCTCCTCTGTTTTGGAAAAAATGAAAATAAAATCCCTGTGGTGGCCAAGCAGCAGCATCGTGGTGTAAAAACAGGACAGAATTCAGCCCCTGGATCACAGGAGGGATTTGCTTCAGGGATCATTTCAGCTGTCTCCAAAATACAGCAAGGTGTGGGCATCTCTTCTTTTTGAAAAGTCTTCTTCAGGAAAAGCCTTTTCACAAATACACAGCTGGAAATGAGCCCAGGTAGGAGCTTTGGGGTCTGGATCCCAAATCCAGCCTGTGTGCTGAATTTGGGAGCAGACTGTGCAAAGGGGGCAATGAGGAATGGAAAAGGATCAGGCATGTGTGGAGGTGAAGTGCTGGGATGAGGGTCCCAGAGAAAATCAGAATTAGGGAGAGTTTGAACCAGCAGCTTTCTGCTGCCTCCTGCTCCACATTCTTCCCCTAATTGAATTCCCAAGCCTTGTAGCTAAAGTAAGATCCATACCCTTATAGCAACAACACAAGCTCGCGTTTCAGGCACACATCTAAATATGTTCACCGCTTGAAAGGTTTCCAAAACATGGCAGCTTCTCTGTGTGCAGTGGACAGAGCAAAGAAAAGGAGAAAATCAGAAAAAAAAGACTCAAATTATCATGAAGGGCAATGAGTAATAAATGAAATAATGTGGCTGAAGCCCGGATTTTGCTGGCTTGCTGCAGTGCAGACGTGGAATTGCTTGGAATGACCTTATGTGGATGGCCAGACAGAGCTAACAAAGCCACATCACAGGGGAAATGTCAGCACTGGTGGCTCAGTGAATGTGCTGGCTGCAGAAACTTTCCCCAGTGACATGGGCTGGTTATAAAAAGCAGCATCTCCACAGAGATTCAGAGGGAAACCATCCAGGATCCCTGAAGAAATTAATGACCCTCGAAGATGAAGGGCTTGATGTTATTTTCTGATATGAAAATGCTGAGTGGAGGAGCAGAGTCACCCCGAAGTTTCCCATTTGTTTGCTTTGATTTCTCCTCATTTTAAAAGAGTGGTGGCTGGAGCTCTCCAGCCAATGGAACTAATGAGGAAAAACCACCTGGATCCTGAGGTTTTCCCATCAGCTGATTAAAATCCACAATAATCCAAGAGGAATCTCACTGAGCATGGAAGAAATTCCCTTCCCATCCCTACCAACCTGTCCTGCACTACTGCTCTGGCAGATCAAGCGATTTTCCTAGGAATATCTGGAATTTGAGATGGGTTACTCACAGCCAGGCACTTTTCCAAGCAGCTCCTTATCAGCTACGAGGGGGTTTTTAGGGTTTGTGGAGTTCTGGCTAGCAAAGGAGGCAGAGGTTTTAAATTCTGCAGAAGCATTCCTGGCTGAGCAGTGCGGGGATGCTCCAATTGTGACTCCAAACTGGGAGATGGGATCTCTGGGTGGTCACCAAAGCTGCAGATAAATGCCTAAAATTAGAGAGTTTGCCTCACTAATTAGTTACTATAATTCTGTGGTTAATCAGGTGTGTAACAGAACCTCTTTGGTTTTAGTGCTGACATGGAAATCCCAGAAAAATGAAGGTTTTTGGTAATGTGTTAATCAAACAGGAGAAAAGACCAAGAATATAATGGAGGCAGCTGTACAACACCAGCCAAATTAAATGTTTTGATTGAGAGCAGGTTAGAAATAACTCCAAATTTTCAGCCCTATTATTGCTTAGTGTTTTAAATGTTGTTTCTGATATTTAGGCTGAGCAGGATGATAGGAAAGGATCCCAGCCCACCAGCAATGCCCTGTTCCTGATAGGGAACCACAATCCAAGGCAAAGGGAGGATAATTTCCCAGAAACCAAAGCCATAAATACTCTCTTTCACCTTCAATGGGAATAATAAAGATACTCCCTTCTCTAAAATGCACTAATTCAAAATAACACATTCACTCCCCAGCAGATTTTTTTTTTTTTTACCTGACATCTGTTCCAACATCTGCTGAGCAGGACAAGAATGAATCACATTACACTGATTGTATTTGCTTAATTCTCCCATGTAGGCTTTGATCCACATGAGGTGGACAAGCTGAGCCAGATACCACGAAACCCACACTCCAGGCTGGGAGTTCTTGCACCAAACAATTACAAGGCCCAGATTTTGATTCTTGGCTGCATGGACACGACAAGGAGAAAAGTCATTCCTTGTTCACAGGCTTCCAAATTCACTCTCTGTGTGTTGAGGGGAAGATTTTGCCTCTTGTCACTGGATTTTTTTCCCCATAAAGGAGTCTGCAGCAGGCTGGAGGTTTCCTCTGGATGTGGAAGGTGCTCCCAGGTTTTGCTGATCCCCCAAAGGACACCCTTGAGCACATTTGTCACCCACACAAATGGGCAACAAAAAAGGAAAATTGTGTGGAAATGAGGAAACCTGGAGAGATCAGGGATGGTTTGAGGTCCTGCCTGTGGACATATCTGTATAAAAAAGGACTCCCTAACCCATGGTTTGTTCCCTCATCAGAGGCTCCAAAATCCTCATTAAGGGGGGGAAAATCTTCTTTTCCTCGTGGCACCATTCTGAAAGGCATTCTGCAATAAGAGGAGGATCAGAAGCAATTTGATTTTTTCCTGCGTGTGCCATAACCTTTGTCACTCAGTCTGAGTCTAAAATACTCTCCTACACTCCTCTGTAGCATTTCCAGCAGGTGCCCTTTCCAAAGGGCTGCTTGGAATAATCCCCTGACTCCAAAGATTTCTTTTGATTAAAAAATAAAAGGAGGAGGAGAGAAGAATCAAAAGTCACCTCAGCCAAACTCTTTTATTCCATGGTTTGAATTAGGCGGCTGGGAAGAGACCAACACTGAGCTCCAGCACATTTGGAAGCACCTCAGGCAGCCGTACAAATTACTGAGTTAAAACTAAATGCTGCAGAAATCCCATGGATTACATGGAGGCCCAAGTAAAGCTGCATGGAACGAGTCAGAAGAGGTAAAGCTGTTTTTATTTACATTTGGTGAAGTGCTCGTTGGGGTGGGATACACAGAGAAGAGAATCAGAATCTGTCTGTAGATTTTTAGATGTGTGGATGCTGATTTTTTGCCTAAAATGGCATAAAAACCTCCAGAGTCCAAATGCCAGAGAACTTCAGAACTGGAAAATAAAGCTGGGGGGACCAAAGTGAGCTCTCCCTGTCCAGAACATCTGGGCTGTTTCCTCCCGGGATATGTTGTGGCAGACTGCAGATCCTTCCCTAAGGTTGCTTTTACCTTAATTAAAGCCAATTTCTTGCCCCACAGGTAGATCAAGGCACGGAGATGGATGAGATGCAAACTTTGGTTTAGGGAGTCCTTTTTGAGCAGATATGTCCATAGGCAGGAATTTTTGGTTCCTTTCAGCCTTGGGGAGATGTTAGGAAGGACCTTGGTAAAAGTTTGGGTGCTGGAGCTCCATGCCTCTGGTATCTGGAGTTCACCTAAATGGTTCCTCCTGGCCTCCCTCTTCCCACTCTTCTGATTCAGGATTCATTTTTAAATTTTTTTTTCCATGACTCGGAGACTCCCTTGGAGTCTGGAGCGTTGGGAATTGGGGTTGTTCAGTCTGGAGAGAAGGGAAAGTTTTGGAGTGACCCAATTTCCCAATTTCGGCCTCCCAGGGCCTGAAGGCCTACAGGGAAGATGGAGAGAGGAAATGGCTTCCCACTGAAGGAGAGTGAGCTTAGATGGGATTTGGGGAAGGAATTCGTGGCTGGGAGGGTGGGGAGGGACTGGAATGGAATTCCCAGAACAGCTGTGGATGTCCCTGGATCCCTGGAAGAGCCCAAGGCCAGGCTGGACAGGGCTTGGAGCACCTGGGACAGTGGAGATGTCCCTACCATGGCAGGGCTGGGATAAAATGAACTCCAAGGTCCTTTCCCACCCAAACCATTCCATGATTTCTCTGATTATACCCCATAAAAATCCTTTGGGCTTGACCATCTCAGGAAGATTGAAGCTCAAACATTAAAACCATGGGATAATTGGGGTTGGAAGGGATTTCTGAAGCTCTCCAGGGCTGTCCGAGCCAGAGCAGCTTTGAAGTTGCCCAAGGTTGCTCAGGTCCATCCAATTCCTGGTAGTCAGTCATGCTGGAAGCCCTCCTGCCAGAGCTGGCAGGGCTCAGCTCCCTCCTGGAACAGAGCTGGAGCACTTCAAGCATTCCACAAAAAGCCAGACGGTTTCCTCAGCCCTACCTGGAGGAGCCTCCTGGCTGGCTTGGAGGCAGTTTAACAGAGGGACACGGTGGGATGGAAATTCCAAAGGGTAACACTCCTAACACCTTGCCCTGCTCGAGAGGAAGAGGAAAAAAAAATTATTATTAATGAAAACAGAGATCAATTGGCAGTGAAACCATCCAAAAGCAAGGCAGATCCAAAGGAATGGCAATTCCCTGTCTGTCCACCAGCCAACTCCCATCCTCAGGATTTCAATTACCAACCTCAGTGCCTGGAGGTGGCAGGAAAGGCTTAAATTGTTCCACCTGGAGCTGCAGCTCAGAGGGAAGGAAAGGGATTTATTTTTCCTGAGGGAAACAGGGTCACGGTGATTTCTCCTCTCTCCACGGACGCGCTACAGGGGGAAGTGTGGGTTCTGCTTGGGCTTCCAGAGAATTTGCTTTGAAACCTTTCAAAATGTCTCTGGAAGTAAGAAAAATGTTCCCATTCATGAATGCTCTGGAACCGAAAGGGAGGGAGAGGACAAGGAAAGTCCATGGTCAGCTGGAATAAATGCAGCATTGCTGGGATCACAGGGAGAGGAGAGCCAGGGGGAACCATCATTTTTCATGGAGAAAGAAAAGAACTCAGCTCTCAGAGGAATGGGCTTGCCAGAGCTCAGGGCAGACTTTTCATTTTTATTATTTTTATTCTGAGTTCAAAGGGATCTCCTTGGATGCATTCCACTCCCTGGGTTTGGATTCCTGGCTGGTGGCTGTGGCTGAAGTGGTTGGAACCTCAAAAAAATGGGAGAAGTGACATCCTCACCCACCACATCCCATCTCTGTCACCTTTTCCTTCTCCCCTGCCTCTCTACCCAGCCTTGAGCAATAAAAATATTGTCCTGTCCTAAAAGTATTTGTTTTACATTAAAGAGGTTAATTAATTTTTTTCTCTGTTTCCTGGAAATTTGTGATGGCTCCAGTTTGGTCATGACGGAAAGAAACCACTGGTTTTTGGGGTTTTTTTAGAGTGTGGATAGGAGGGAATAAACAGCATGGAAAAGAGCGATTGGGTCAGAGATGGGATATGGGATATGGGATATGGGATATGGGATATGGGATATGGGATATGGGATATGGGACATGGAACATGGGACATGGGATGTGGAATATGGGACATGGGATATGGGATATGGGATATGGGACATGAGATATGGGATATGGGATATGGGATATGGGATATGGGATATGGGATATGGGATATGGAACATGGGATGTGGAATATGGGATATGAGATATGGAAAATGGGATATGGGATATGGGATATGGGATATGGGATATGGGATATGGGATATGGGATATGGGATATGGGATGGCACAGCCAGGAATGTGCTCTTGGCTCATGGATTTTCTCCCTTCAGCCTCCTCTGTCCATCCTCATCCTCCCAGTGAGGGAACTGGGAGATCAACCAAGCCCAGACCCTGCTTGGAACCAGGCTCTGCCCATCCTCCTGGAAAATGCCTGGCAAAATATAAAATATATTTCAGTATAAAATCAATTTTCTCCTCTTGCCAGCAAGAGAGAAATCATTATCACCTTCATCATAACCATAATCAAGGCAGGATTAAATGGGACAATAAAAAGCTGTTGGTGCAGAATTTATATAGGGTCTGATTAAATACCTTTATTAAAATCCCATTTAACCTGTGCAGGCAACAAGGGGAAAATTTCTGTGTACAGAAATCTGATTTATCTTTCATAAGCTGAGCCTGGCATTGATCTTACCCTCTGCAAGGACCTGATTAAATCTACACATGCACATATTTATATTTCAAAAAAAATAACATGCAGAGAAACTTTCCTGTTTTTCTAAGCATTGAAGCTTGCACGAAAAGTGTCACCACATGAGGATATTTTTTATTATTAAAGACATTTCTAGGTCTGACTTAGACTCTGATGGTGATTTTCAACTATTCCCATTCTATTTTACTCACATTGTTCAGTGTTCACTGGTTTGGGTTTTTAGTGAGTTTATTAATAATTAAATGAATAAAAGAAGAAAATTCTGATTAAAAATTTTGATTTTTCATAATAAATATAACATTAATCTGAGCCCTCACAGGATCAAGGCGTCAGAGAAGATTTTTTAAACTTGCTAAGAAAGTGGAATGGACTCTGAAGAAGTTGGAGAGTTTTGGTTCTCATTAAAAAGTTGGAGAAATTTGTTTTTCCAGAGAAGTTGGTCGTTCTGAAATCACCTCCATCCAGCTGAATTTTGTCAAGAATGTTTTTTTCCTTGGGTTGTGTCCTGTAGGAAAAGTTTCCCTGAAAATAAGAACACACTTTGTGTCTGCACAAATGCCCAGTCAATCATGCCACCTGCCATGATTGACACCTGTCACTCAGAAAGGCAGGGGCTGCTTCTTTTGGGATCCATCCCCAAATGAAGGAATAAATGGAGGGAAGAGGAGTGGAGAATCCTCTTTAGGATCAGCCTGGCAGAGCTAAGCCAGGTTTATTTGCTGGGATGTCACATTTAGAGGGCAATGCACGAGCTGAGGTTTCCCATGGAGCAAAACTGGATTTTACAGCAGTTCCCTAAAGATTTTACAGACTTTCCCAACATCCATAAATGAGGAGAAATCCATAAATGAGGAACAATGGGACAGCACCATCCACGTGCTTCTCATGGCCAACTCCTGAAATCACCTCCATCCAGCTGAAATTTTGTCAGAAATTATTTTTTCTTTGGGTTGTGTCCTGTAGGAAAAATTTTCCTTAAAATAAGAACACACTTTGTGTCCACACAAGACTTCCCAAGAGGCAGAATGGGTTTTAAAGTTTTTCCCTACAGAACTTACAGATTTTCCCGAAACAAGGAAAAATCCATAAATGAGGAAAAATGTGAGTCGGAACGTTGCAAAAATAAAAAAAAATTAAAAAAAAAAAAACACCCAAACATAAAAGCTCTGAAATCAAAGGTTTCCTGTTATAAATAATCTTGTGTCCCTCAGGCATTGAAGGGGAAAATATAGCCAAGATTAGATTAAAAGATTTTGGGGGCTTTCTGTGGTTATTTTTTAATTTAGGAAAAAAAAAAATCTAAAAATAACTTTGGTTGGTGGGAGGTTGAGGTAAACGTTTCTTGGCTGTTTGGGGATGTGTTTGTGAGGATGGAGTGTCAGTTTGTCCTTCTGGCACAGGCGTTCCAAATCCGTGTGTCTCCACCTCCAGGGACCCCAAATCTCTCTGCTTTTTTTCCAGAGTGAAAATTTCACACTGCAAACACACAGCAAAGAGCTGCAGGATCTGATCCCTTGAAAAACCACTCGCAAACCACGAGGAGCTTTAAACCAGCTGAGAGCCAAAAGTGCTCAAGGGCTTTTAGATATAAATATGCTGATTTTTGTTCAAAATTTGTCATTCTTTTCCTAGTGACAGCAAAAAGTGGATTTTTAGACTTTGCGCTCTCAGTACCCAAAACATCCTTAGGCCAGTTTTTTATAATTATGCAATTATGAAATGTAAAAACAATTATATTCTTTTCATTTTAGAACCGCAGATGAACATTTAATTTGAAATGTCCAGCTTCTAAGAAATAATGAGTAATTGTTGTTTATGACCTTAATCTGCCATTCATAATCAAATGTTTATCAAATCTTCTTTTTTTCCAAGTCATAATTCAGGATTTACTCCAAGTGCAAAAAAAGCTGAGAGACACTGAAAGTTATTGTAATTTTCTTTTATTATTTTCATTTAATCCACTACAAAAGATATTATTTCTGGGAATATGCTTGCTACCAAGAAAACCATCACCTTGCTAACATGTTTTCTTTAATAAATATGGATTGAAATGTCTGCTGGCTTAAACAGCAGCATTTTCTGTTGTGTCCCATTATAAACACCCCACGGATGAAGGCAGGTGCAACCTGAGCTGGGAAAATGAAATTTTGTCCTGGGAATGGTTCTGATCAGAGGGAAGAATTTGGACAACTAACGAGCAGCTGAGATGGTGTGGGAAGGTTGGGTTAATTAAAAGGGATGATTAAACCCATCCAAGAAATAAATAAGGGCAAGGAACTTTGTTTTTTCCATCTTGACCACGTGAAGATTCTTGGTTCACACTCTGCCTGATCCCTGTGGCAGACGTGAAGCCAAATATTCCTGACAGGCTCAGGAGGAGGAAAAGAGGAGAAAACATTGGATTCAGGCCAACATTTCCCAAACTTTCAGGGTTTTTCATGGTGATTTAAATTCTTGCATCCGTTGCTTCTGTGTAAGTCTGTCATTTGAAGGCACAAGAAATGGAGATTTTTGCCATCCTGGAGTGACTGTGACTGGCAGGGATTTTTTCCTTCCCTTGGCTTAATGGGAATTAATCCAGTGGTGCAGACATCAGCAGGAACAAGTGTCCTTAGATTTCTTCTGGACAAGCTCCAAAATGCTGTGCAGGATTCTGTTTCTGTTTCATTTCCAGACTTTATAGCATTGGAGATAATAGAAAGTTAAATAAACTCGACTCGCTCCTTTGCTCTGCACTTCTTTGTGGCTCCCATTTCCCTGAAAATCAAGGCAAAAAACACACACAGAGGGTCAGAGTCTCATTTCATATCAAATTTGCTCACAGCTAATTGAATTGCAGTGAATGTCTGAGAATTCTGCAGGAGGAATTTCTGGACAGAGTTACCTGAACACGGCCTGAGTGGAATTTCCAGTGGGTGTAAAACCCAGCACATGTGCTCAGGAGATTATTTACCCTTTCCTGTTTGCTTTTCTCTTTTGAAGTTCCCAAACACACAAGGAAGGCAGCTTGAAGCAATTTTTGCAAGCTCTTCACTGGTGAAAATTTAAAAATAATAAGGGCATGTGCCAGTTGGTTGGACTGAATTTCCTTGTGATACTCAATCCAAAGAAAGACATTCCTGGTAAAACGACCTGGTGCAAATTTGTTTAGATCTTGCACATTTAACCCACGGCCAGACATGTTAGGCTGTGATTCTTTATGGCACAGCTGCAAGAGCAAGATATTAATAGAAGTATTAATAGTTAGAATAAAAATAACTGTCAGCAAATGGCGTGGTACTGGAATACTGGAACACACAATGTGAAAATGCAGTTGTGTTCCTGTAAAAAATCCATAGGCACACATATGGTTTCATAATATATCCTAGATTGCAAAGAACAAATGGAATTTAGGAATGATTTGGTTTACAGTTCCCTTAAGTAACATTATCTTGTTAAAGACATTAACCTCAGGCCTTTACTGTTATATATTTGCTTTTATTGTTTTCATCCTGGGGAGCAACCTGTAGGAGAGACACTCAACAGGAAAAGAAGGTTCAAAGGGCATCAAAACATTGATTTTCAAGATGGCTGAACAGCTGTCTTGGGAGCACTGTGCAATTATGAAAAACAGACATCTCTCTTCAGCCTCCCTTATTATTAAAGATCTTCCCAGCCCTTCCCAGCACTAATAACTGGGGGAAGATTTACCTTGGCATCGTTGATTTTCCTCCCTGGGCTGTGCTACTCCCACTGAATCGAGTTTAACAGGATGAAATAAATTCTCTGGTGAGCTGCATCCAGCGACATGCTGACAGAAAAAATGGCTCAAGCAACCTCTCCCAAAAAGATTTTCTCCCAGCTGTAGTGACCCACATGGGATTTCTTCTTTCTGTTCACCCTCAGGGCTTTTATCCTGTATTTTTTTAGGTTTTTTGCTGTGAGTTTCTGGGTTAGGTATGCACAAATCTGACAACAAACTTCAGGAACAACTTTTCCATTTAAGTTGCCTGACAAGTCCATTTTCCAAGCGCTCTCCAGGTTTGCTCCTATTCCTTGACACAGGTGTTCCTCCTTGGCTTCCCCTCTCCCTGCTGAAGGCCAAGGGAGCTTTTTAAACGCCTTTGGCAGCCCCTCCTTCGGCTCTCCAGGGACAAATCATCTCCCACCACAATCTGTGCTGCTTCCAGAGCATTTCCACAGCTTCTCACCTGCTTTAAATGAGCCGAGGATGGGGAAATCTCAGTGGTCCCGATTGCATCATCCCCCCAGGCTGGGCTTTGCAGATGCTCTGAGATGAGAGGGTTTAAACTGGGCTTGGTTCAAATGTCCCAGGAGTGCAAATCCCTGCTGGGTCCTCAATTCCTTCCCCTGAGAGCCCTGGCCAAGGTGCAGCACCAGGCTCAGAGATGGGGGCAGTTTGTGTCCATGTTTGTGTCCACAGGAGCTGTCCATGGAACCCTCCTCCCCCAGGGAAAAAAACCATGAGAAACCAGGAAAAACGGAGGTGATGCCAAAATAGAACCAAACCATGAGAATGGGACAAGATGGGGAAAACCCAGCTGCTCCCAAGGGGAGAACAAACCCAAAAGGATGCAAAATGCAAACGTTCTTCGAGTTCCATTGCTCAAGCAGGACTCCAAGTCCCAGGATTTCTTTCCCAAGTAAAATTGCTTCCGCAAATAAAATTGCTTCCTCTGGAAAGTCCTCTCTGCACAGCTGCCCCAGACTCGGTGACTTCCAAGCCCTTGCCTCAAGGTTTCCAAGCTGGGGCAGCTTTTTTGTGTAGTCCCAGCTTCAAAGGTCATTTTGGGATATGCGATGATGCTTTTTTCTTCCCTTTTTTTTTCCATTTGCAGTTGTCCTCTCTCTGTCAAGGCAAAGAGTCCATCCAGTGACGTCCCTCCAGGAGGTCACAGCAGACAGTTCACAGGAGCAAGCCAGGCTCTTCAGATCTCCACCAGCTCTCATTGCAGGCTCCTTGCAAACTCGAGCACCAACCTCGTTAATCAGTTACAGATGAAGGGTTATTTCTTTCCCATGACCACGAGAGATAGAGACTGATAAAAAAAGAAGAAGAAGAAAAAAAAGATAAAATAAAAGCCCATATGGCTGAAACTGTGGGTTCTGGAAGAGAAAGAAGCAGCTGAGATGTCCTGTCAAGTGGTGTTGCTGTTTCTGCCTCTGCTGGATGAGTGTTTGGGGCTCTTTGCTGTTCCCCAAGGATGTAATTAGGATGCAGCACGGTGGGTCTCCATTCCTGGAGTTTCCTGGAGGCCAGCAGATGTCCAAGGGGTTTTTTTCCTTTTGTCTTTTCAATAGGCTGAGAATTGGGAGCTTGCAGCTTTTCCTTACTGCCACAACAATTTGCTGCAGAGAGAAAATGAACAAATCCTGTGGCAAACGGTGAGGGGGAAGAAAAAAAAAATCAATATTTATTCTGCAATAATTCTGAATGAAGATGTGTTTCCTGAGGCAGGGAGGAATAATTGCACAGTCAGATGCCAACGCTGTGTTTAAAAGATCCATCCACGGTATTTAACCACATGCTGCCTTTTACAAACATGGGATTGTGGTTCTGTCAGTGCTGTTTCCACCTTTCAATGGAATCCAAAGATCCAGGAATGCTGCATTTGGATGCATGAAGTCACCAAAATCCCTTTCCCCTCCATTTATCCAGCGTGCTCTGAAGGCTTTTTTCCAGAACGAAGCTGTGGGGTTGTGTTGTTGGATGCTGACGGGTGGAAAATCGGTTGTTTAAATTCCAGGAAATGTCTGATTTTTCAACTCCAACGGGTTTGTAATTAAGGAAGAATCCAGCTGTCAGCCAGGGGAGGAATTATGAAATGCTAAAATCACTGGGGGCGATGGAGAACAATTAACATTCTCAGCCGTCGGGCCGCGGTCCCCGAGCGCGGGCTCCATACCTCGCACGCCCTCGTGGCCTCTTCCACCGAGGGCTCCTGTGGGATCTGGACATGACCAGAGAACATTGCATTACTTCAGCTCTTCTGGGGTCAGGAAAAAGTCATGGAGTGCTGGAGTTTCTTCTCCTTGAAGTCCACAACCAAAGGTGCAGAGCCAAGTGAGGCGAGTGATGAGTTTCAGCCCCGCTGGCTTCGGTGGCTTCAGGGGGAAGTGCAGCCACTGAGGAGCTGACACGGGGCCTTGGTGGGAGTGGGATGGTGGAAAAGCGGCTCAGGATCTCACATCAGCCCAGGCAAAGCTGAGTGTTGTGGTCCAAGGGCTCGGGAACCAGAGCCAAGACGGGCTTTCTCCTGTTGTGCTGGGAGGAGGAGGAAGGTGAAGGCAAAGAGGCAGAGCCATGGGGCTGTGGTGGGGTTGGCATGAACAGAGCAGCTGTCACTGCTCTGCTGGAGCCTGCCCAGCCTTGTGGTTGTGCACAACTTCTGGTGGGACCCTCTGAAGTGGGGCAGATCCTCTGCTCTGAGTGCTTGAATTTGGGTTACAGTGCCTGGTTCTGTGTTTAATCCATGGAAACAGATCCTGGTTCTGTGCTCAGTCCATGGAAACCAGGGAGAGATGCAGCACCATGGAGCTCAATCCCACCCAGCAGGACTCTGTAAGAAGCAGTTTGAGGAGCAGTTATCTCATTCTGGGCTGTGACTGTTCTTGTTTTATTAGTCTGTACATCCAGCCCAGCAATTCAACACCATTGTATTGACATGTTTGGAACTGAGTTTTATTTAAACCTGTCTTTGCATTTGTCCAACTCTGTGTTATGTATAATTCTTTGGCACTCCTGTGTTGTGCCCACATTCCTCAAGTGGAAAGCCAGCCTTGTGAGATACAAGTCACACTCATCTCCTGTCAGCTTTACAAGGTACTGGCTGGAGGACAAAGTAGCTTGGAAGAAGTTTTGATATTATCTGGAAAGTAAAATAACCAGAAATCCAGGATGTGTTATAGTTGGAAACAATCAGCAGAGATAATGCTGGACTCGGGGAGGTGCAGAAGAAGCAGCCAAAAGGTGACCTGGAGGGAGGGAGGGAGGGAGTGTGGAATTACAGAGAGCACGGAGTGTTAGGAACCATGGATGTTTCCTGGGACAGCGAGGAATCCATGGACGGGCTGGGAAAGGGGAGAAAGTCGCGTGAATTCTGCTCTGCTGCTCTCCTTGCCCAAGCTGGATGTGAGCTACAGGGAGTTCAGGCCAACGAGCTGGATCCCAGCTCCCTTGTCCAGATCCAAGTTCCATCTGCCTGATTTCCCAGTGTTTACACGGGAACGCCTTGGTCGGTGTCAGCACTCCTTGAGATGTTACAAAACCAGGGGAAGTGGGATCAAATGGGGTCCAAACTGAACCACCAAAGGTCAACCCTACAACACCGGGCTGGGAACTCAAAGGTGAAGCCCCAGCCCTGTTCCCCTGCTGGTCCTGAGGTGTTGGACCCCTGCCCATCCTCTTGTCCCTTGAGGATGCCCCACAGGAGCTCTGAGCCTACAAGAGCTGTGCTGGATTCCCCTCATTGCTCTGTTCTGTTCATCCAAATGAAAACCCCAAGACAGAAGGGATTGCCTTCCACTCCTGAAGAACACCAAGCCAAGCCAAGAGGCAAATTTTGGATGCTCAGGATGGGATTGCTTTCCCATTCCTGAAGAACTCCAAGCCAAGCCAAGAGGCAAATTTTGGATGCTCAGGATGGGATTGCTTTCCCATTCCTGAAGAACTCCAAGCCAAGCCAAGAGGCAAATTTTGAATTTGCTCATGATGGGATTGCTTTCCTACTCCTAAAGAACCCCAAGCCAAGAGGCAAATTTTGGATTTGCTCAGGTTTGACCCTTCTAAAAAATGCAGGGTGAGCTGAGAACTTGGGCTCTAAACCTGGACGTGAGCCTGGGCTCAGATCTGCTGATACCAGTCCTATCGCTCTTTTGGGGATGACATAAATATTTAAGTGTGCTCAGCCGGGTGTTTTTGTAAGGAACGGGGATAGTTTGGGATAAGGAGATGAGTCACGATTCTGAGATAGTGCCTGGCTGTTACTGGAACACTGTAAGGCAGCTATAGCAAGTCTATATTAAGGAACAAGATGAATAATTATTTAAGGATAAAAAAGCACATTTATTCATAAAGAGAAAATGTTAGCTGCTCTCTGACTTTCTCCTTTCCAACACAAAGAGTTTCACAGAAAAGAAGTGATAAAACAACCAAAAAAACCCCAAAAAACAGAAAGTGTGTCTCACGTGCAGGGCCAGGAAACAAAACTCCCATTATTTGGGAATTATCTTCCTAGATAGAGATGTTTTGGTAGAGAAGAGATAAAGGTGTGTATTGAGAAAGGACTGCTGTGGCCAAGGCTTGATGAGTACCTTGGATTGGCTTTGTTCAGCCTGCAGAAAAGAAGGTTTTGGGATGATCTATTTGCAGCCTTCCAATGCCTGGAGAGAGATTGTGTATAAGGAATTGGAGTGACAGCACACAGGGAATGGCTTCCCACTGCCAGAGGGCAGGGATAGGTGAGATATTGGGTAGGAATTCTTCACTGTGAGGATGGGCAGGCCCTGGCACAGGTGCCCAGAGCAGCTGTGGCTGCCCCTGGATCGCTGGCAGTGCCCAAGGCCAGGCTGGGCAGAGTTTGGAGCACCCTGGGACAGTGGAAGGTGTCCCTGCCCATGGCAGGGAATGGAATGAGATGAGCTTTGAAATCCCTACCAACCCAAACCATTCCACGATTTTATTATATATTTTCTGATCTTCACTGCTCTAATTTTTGAACCCATAGAAGTTGTGAGTATCAATCCATTTCATAGGATACAGAAATGCACATGGAACAAAACCTTGGGCATTTCTCATGGGGAGAGAATGCAGAGGCTGCTGTGGGTGACCACAGACACTGCTCCAAAGGACAGCCTGACTTTAAACCCTGTTGATAACAAATCACCTGTGCCAACCTCTTCATTAGGAAAGGACCAAACCCAAGCCCTTAAATTAAAGTTACAAAACAAAACTTTTCATCCTCCCCTTCCCATCAGAGCCATCCCCAGCCCTGCCCTCTGCATTCCCGAGTTGGAGCGGGATTGGGAGCAGGGAGATGACATTACACACACAGCCTGTCAGCACACACTCCCAGAGCCCAGGCACAGCAGGACAGCCTGGCTTGTGACAGGTGGAAAAATGCTTTGGAAGCAGAGCTTTGGGAAGAGTTACAGCCGCGGAAGACGACGATTCCCTTTGCACTTTATCAGCCGCGCTTCCGATGGGCGCCGAGCTCTTGGCTCGCCCTCAGGGATGGGATGTCAGATAAACAGGGACTTTGATGGAGCCCTGCTCGTCCCCAGCCAGGGAAATGCAGGATATAAAATATGGGAGAGCAGGTTCTGGAGTGGGTGTAACTTGGAGAGCATCGGTGGGGCTGGGCTGATTTATCCAAGCTGAGAAATCCCGGCTGGAATTGAGGATATTTCTCTGCCTTGCTCTTGGAAGGGTGGGAAAAGGAAGAGATGTCATAACGAGGATGGACTTGTCATGGTTTTGAACAATGGCCTTGGAAATTCCTCTTCTGGCAGCTCATGTGGAATATCACTCCTCAGGGGAGTGGGATCCTCGTGGAATCCTTCCCACTCAGGGCATTCCATGATCCCAGACCCATGGGTGGCTCACAGGTGCTCCTTGGCACAATTCTGGGTGGTTTTGTGGTAAAACAAAAGCAAATGAAGAGGCTATGAGATTGATTTAGCTCCCTCAGGTCAGTAATTACCAGGGCTGTATTGTGGGAAGATATCCATGATTAATCCTTGGAATTCACCACCACAAGACACGGCTGAAGCCAGAGGAGTCGCTGATTTCAGCCCCAGCCTGCAGGATTATGTGAGCAAGGTTGTGTTTGATTTGATTAGTTTGGGAAAGGCTCAAAGCCGCAGCAGCTTGGATGAAATCAAAGCTTTACATGTTTTGGGGCAGGGCTGAAACCTGAGCCAAGGGCTGCAGGGAAGCTCTGACAGGTTATTCCATAACTTCCCAAACTGGGGGTCCTCCTTGCAAGTGTGACACCACCACACAGCAGGAAAAACTGCTCCACAAAATCCAACTCAGGAATTACCCAGGAGTGTGCAGAGCTAAACTCAGTTCAGGGGGTAGAAATCTCTTCCTCAGTTCACAAATCCAACTGAGGAATTACCCAGAACATGCAGACCTAAATTCAGTTCAGGAGGCAAAAATCTCATCCCTGCTCCAAAACTCCAACTGAGGAATAACCCAGGAACATGAAGAACTCAGTTGAGGGGGTAGAAATCTCTTCCCTAGTCCACAAATCCAACTGAGGAGTTACCCAGGAGTGTGGAGACCTAAACTCAGCCCAGGAGGCAAAAATCTCTTCCCTGCTCCAAAATCCAACAGAGGAATTACCCAGAATGTGCAGACCTAAACTCAGTCAAGAGGGTAGAAATCTCTTCCCCAGTTCACAAATACAACTGAGGAATTACCCAGGAACGTGAAGAACTCAGTTGAGGGGGTAGAAATCTCTTCCCTGCTCCACAAATCAAACTGAGGAATTACCCAGAATGTGCAGAACTAAACTCAATCCAGGGGGCAGAACTCTCTTTCCTGCTCCAAAATCCAGCTGAGGAATAACCCAGGAGTGTGCAAACCTAAACTAAATTTAGGGGGTAGAAATTCTTCCCTGCTCCACCACCTCCCAAGGAAAACCAGGGGATTTTTGCTCATGCTTTTGCTTATCCCATCCTCCCCACTACGGTTGTGCTCTTCAACTTGAACTTGGCCTCGAGTGGCCCCATCAGGAGCTCTGATGGACGGACGGACAGAGGAGGCTCTGATGGACAGACGGACAGAGGAAGCTCTGATGGACAGACGGACAGAGGAGGCTCTGATGGACAGACGGACAGAGGAAGCTCTGATGGACAGACGGACAGAGAAAGCTCTGATGGACAGACGGACAGAGGAAGCTCTGATGGACAGACAGACAGAGAGCCCTCGCGTGTCTCCTCAGGCCGGTTCCCTTCAGCAGGTGTTTGCTGTGTCTGAGCCTCCTCTGTTTACAGAACCCCTGTTCCATTTGGAAGGATGAAAAATATCACTGGCTTTTATTGTAAACAGCCTTGCCTTCCCTTAAACACTGAAGGGAAAGGTTACAAGATTAGTCACAGGCCTCTCCCCCCCCCGCACCTCGCTCTGCTCTCCCTCCCAAAACCCAAATCTGCCCCAGCGCTGGTCTGGAGCAGGGTGTGGGTGTGGGAAAGGGTTAAAACCCCGGGGTCCAGCCCTGTGTGGGACCCCCTGCTCTGGGTGAGGGGTCTGTGCAGCCTGGGGGGTCTCTGGAGCTGCCCAGTGCTGCCTATCAGCTTTCAAACACAAGCTTGGATGAGTGTCCAGGTTTTATCTTCAGTTTGCTGCCAACAAGTCTCATTTTGATTTCTTTCCCTTCTTTTTTTCTTCCTTTTTTTTTTTTTTTTTTCCTTAATTCTTTATTTTTTTCCTCCATCAGGGAAAGCCAATCCTTCATAATGACAGAAGCAGAGCCAGGCATCTGTGTCAAAGGGCTGGGAAAGCACAACGAGGGCTGGCCTGAGCTTGGTGCTGGTGTAAGGTGGGTTTGGAGACGAGATGGAAAGGATGGGATGGGTTTGGGATGTGGAAATCCAAGCTGGAAGCAAAACTTGGTGGCTTTGCAGTGACCCTAATGCAGACAGAGCTCCCCAGCACTTTCTGCAAGAGGCTGGCACGTGGATAGAAGTTTTCCATATTAAAGACATGAAAAATTGTCACAGTTTGACCAGAGAGGTGCTGGATGCCCCAAAATCCAAGTTCAGGTCGAACAAGGAGCAATCTGATTTATCTGAAGACGTCCCTGCAGGAAGATTGGACTAAAAACCCTTTAAAGGTCCCTTCCAACCCAAACTAATCTGATTTTTTTGGCCACCACAGGGCTCAGCTTTGCCCTGGGGATGGGGATAAATGAGCTCTGTGCAAAGCCCTCCAGCTCCAGAGGGGCACGAGCATCCTGACAGGGCCTCTAACATAAGGCATGTGTGTGTGAGAGCCGTGGCATGAATCACCAGGGAGCTTTATTTAGGATGCAGAGTCACAGAAAATTCCACCCTTGCCCCGGGAGAAGGGGAAAGCAGGTGTTTTTTTCCATAAACTGTCCTTAGCCCTGAAGTTAATGGACATAAATTAAAGCAGCAGGGGAACAGCAGATGTTGCTCTGGGAATCCATGTGCATGGAGGTGAAAACTGGAGGGGATTTTTTCCTTTTTGAATCCGAATCCAAAGAGATGTCATACCTTTTTGCTTGCTGGCTGATAGCTCACAGGGATTTGAGAGCTGCACTGGCTCATCCCAGCACAGGGATGGGCAGGAATCCCAAATCCCAAATCTCCTGCTTCCCTCTGGGTCTGGGCTTTGCCCAGGTATCCCTCCCTAGAGTGAGTTGTAAGGGAATTTGTTCATTGAAATAACCCCCCCAGTATTCTTGACGCTATTTAATTCTCCCTTTTTTCCCTAAAATCACTCAGTTCCTGCCCTGTGGATGGCACTGGGAGCCTGGCACCCAGAATCACCCAGGCACATCCCACTCCTGCTGCTCCCAGGGATGGAAAAGGGGGAAAAATTGTCCCATGTAGAAAAATTCCTTTGCTCATGGCAGGAGGTTGGGATGGGATGATCTTTAATGTCCTTTTCAACCCAACCCATTCTGTGATCCCCATCTTTTTCCTTTTACAGGCACTTTTCCAAGCAGATTTACCCCTTTCCTATTTGCTTCAACTCGCTGATCCTCCAAAGCCGGCAGGAGGAAAAAAAAATTATAAAAGAAATGAAAAAAAAAAAGAAAAAAAAAAGAAAAAAAAAAAGAAGAAGAAAAAGAAAACCAAAAGCCCTGGGGCCAAATTGAAGCCATTAGTAGCCTCGAACTGATGACAGGGCAATAAATTACTAATTAACCTTGGGGGCGAGTTCAACACCTTGGGGATAAGTGTGAAAACACGCGGTAATAAGCCCTGACACGGGCAGGCTCCCGCCGGGCCGGGCCGGCAGCGCTGCCTCGGCTTTTGCGGGAATTGTGCTCGGTTCAGGGAGCGGCACAGGGGACGCGGGGCTGGGACCCCGCACCTCGCCTGGCCTCTGCCCTGAAAAAAACAAAAAACAACAAAAAAACCGCATTTCTGCCTTGTGTTTGCAAAGCTGCTTCTTCCTTGGGTGTCCCAGGAAGAAAAAATATATATAAAAATATACATATACATATACATATACATATACATATACATATACATATACATATACATATACATATACAATATATTTTTCTATACATATTATATTTATATATGTATATTTATATATATATATAAATATATATATTTATATGTACATATAAAAATATATATTTACCTATATATATTTATTCATTTATATATTTTATATATCTTTATAAATATAAATTTATATACACATATAGGTCTATATATTTATATATACATATATAAATATATATGTATTAATACATATTTATATAAAATATATTTATATAATATATTTTATATATTATATATAATATTTATTATATATATTATATATAAAATATATATTTTAATATACAAAATATATATTGAGATATATTGAGAATATAAATATAAATATTTTTTCTTTCATATATATATATATATATATATATAAAAGTGTGGTTTAGTGCAGCCTTTTCTTTCTTATAAATATATATGTATATATTTAAGTGTGGTTTAGTGCAGCCACACTTTAAAAAAAATTATATATATATGTGTATATATGTATGTGTATATATATGTATGTATATGTGGTAATCACATGGTGCAGGAGATTTTTTATGTCTGTAAATGCAGATATTTGGATATCTCACTGTGATTCCAGGAGCAGGAGAGTGTGGTAATTATCCCAACCTGAGTCCAATCTCTGCAGGTTTTCTGTGATGGTTTGGATTTTATTCCCCAGCAAGGAAAGGGGAAATGCAATCCTGACCACCCACGGAGAGCTCTGGAAATGTGACCACGGTGGGGACAGGGAGCTGTGATTGCAGGGGGCTGTGGCAGCGAGGAATCCTCCTCTCTGCGCTGGGTGATGATGAAGAGGCAGCACACGCTCCAGGCAGTGAAGGGCAAACTCTTCCCACATCACAAAAAACCCCAAACCTCCAAACTTTCAGCTTAAAGAGCAGCCCAAAGCCACCTCTGCTCTGAGATCCCCTAACTTCTCATTTAATTGTTTTTACTTCCCCTCCTCCTGGGGTGAGCATTTGCAAGGTTCTGTTCAGTTTTTGGTTCAGCTTTTGGTTCAGCTTTTGGTTCAGCTTTTGGTTCAGTTCAGGTTTTGGTTCAGCTTTTGGTTCAGTTCAGGTTTTGGTTCAGGTTTTGGTTCAGTTCAGTTTTTGGTTCAGTTTTTGGTTCGGTTCAGTTTTTGGTTCAGTTTTTGGTTCAGTGCAGTTTTTGGTTCACTTTTTGGTTCAGTTTTTGGTTCAGTTCAGTTTTTGGTTCAGTTTTTGGTTTGGTTCAGGTTTTGGTTCAGTTCAGTTTTTGGTTCAGTGCAGTTTTTGGTTCAGTTTTTGGTTCAGTTTTTGGTTCAGTGCAGTTTTTGGTTCAGTTTTTGGTTCAGTTCAGTTTTTGGTTCAGTTTTTTCAGCATCTTGCTGCTGATGGAGCAGGGGCTGTGCCACCGCTGTTGCATCGAGGTCCTTTCAGCTGTAATGGTGCCTGACAGCTCTGAGAGCAGATAGGGCTCAGCTAATCATATTTTAATAGCCCTACCTTGTAGGGAAGGGCTGGCTCAGAGTGTACCCAGTAATATTTTAATTTCTGAGCTCTGATGAGCATAATTTTGAGCAGGTATTCAGTTTCTTTGTGCTCCAAATCGTGCTCCCAGATGTTCGATGCCAACGGGCTCTAAAGAGCAACTGCACAAATATAATATTTAATACCCCATGTCAGTTTGGGTGTTCCACTCAATTTCCTGGAGAGATCTTTAAATTCATCTTATTTAGCTTGAATACCCAATCAGTTCCATACTCCAGCTCTGTAATTCCACATAACTCAGTTCTCTAATTTCTGGGATGCAAATGTGGAGCAGATGTAAAAGGGGGAGTGCAGGGAAGGGGGGATGTTCCTGCACTTTGTGCAGGGCTGGCTATCAGGGAGAAAAAGCCTGTCAGGATTGGCAGCAAATGCAGCCCCAGATGCTTTGGGCCCTAAATGAGTGTTTGGAAAGGAGGAGGGACAACCTGATGTCCCTGACCATGAGAAATCATCCAGCTCATGATGGAATAAATGCTCCTGTCCCATTAGGTGAGCCTGAGCTGCCAGGCAGGTGGAAAGGGGCACTGAGATTTCAGGGTGCCCTCAGGGCTGGAAATTGGGGCTCAAAATTGGGTTTGAGGGAATCCCAAAGGCATGGGAACAGACAGGTCACTAACACAGCCCCTCCAGCAGCCTCAAAAATGCTCTTAGAGCTGGAAATTTGGGGTCAAAATTGGGTTTGAGAGAATCCCAAATGCATGGGAACAGAATCCCAAAGGCATGGCTGGAAACTGGGGCTCAAAATTGAGTTTGGGAGAATCCCAAAGGCATGGGAACAGACAGGCCATTGACACAACCCCTGAAGCAGCTCCAGAAACGCTCTCAGGGTTGGAAATTTGGGCTCAAAACCGAGTTTGGGAGAATCCCAAAGGCATGGGAACTGAATCCCAAAGGCATGGCTGGAAATTTGTGCTCAAAACTGGCTTTGGAAGAATCCCAAAGGCATGGGAACAGACAGGCCACTGACACAACCCCTCCAGCAGCCCCAGAAATGCTCTCAGGGTTGGAAATCCAGCAGCTGCCACTCACAGCATCATCCATCACCACGAGCTCTTTGAACACAGCTGAGTTATTTGACCTTTTTTTTTTCTTTCTGCTTTCAAAAGAAATACAATAAAAATGCAATCCTGGCTGCTGCTCCCTGAGCACAACTGCCCAAGCACCATATATAGCATCAACCAGGGACAGCCACTCTTCCTTCCATGATTTTCAGCAATTCCCCTTCCTCCAGCTCCCTCCAAGCTGCATTAATCATGGGTTTTTTTCAGAGAAAATGGGATTAATTTGCCCTCTTGCCTTTTCTTTGGTGTTCTGCAGCAAACTTTGGGTGTCTGTGGGGTCCTGTGCACCTCTCAGCCTCGAGAGGAAACAGGAGTTATTTCCTCACAGCATTTCCTGCTCCTCCCAGGTGGTCAGAGACTCCTGTGAACATTCAGGTAAAAAAAAAAAATCCTCACTTTCTCCAGGCTTCCTTGCCAAAAATAAACTTGTCTTTTTGCTGACTGACCTGTGGGAAATTAGTTTGTAGAAAAATTTTTAAATAGCTTCTAATTGTAGTAGTGTGAACTATCATATCTGTATTGTCTCATCCTTCTCATGAGACTAAAAATAATATAAAATTTTTTAAAACGCCTCAGTTACCCCATCTCTAAATCAAAAAGAAGTAAAATCCAACAGTGACCCATCTCACTTCAATTTAAAGATCTCAGCAGCTTCAAAGCTGCATCCTGATCTTTGGGGTTGTTCTGGAAAAGCTCAGAATGTGAATAGGTGAATGTTTATTTCCACCTGTGTGCGTCTTTAATAGCCCAGGAGTTTCTCCCTTTTCTCCTCCCCAAAAGCATTTTCCAAAGGGCTCTTTGGAGATGTGCTCAGTGTTAAGCAGACAAGTATAAGGCCACGAAGTCATAAAACAACCCCAAATTCTGTGTTTTATCTGATCTAATCTCAATCACTCTCTCACACTGACAATGTGGATCCTTCATGTCGTGTCCTTATTAGAAAAAAAATCTTTAAAACCTTTTTTTTCATCTTTCTTTTTATTTTACTGAGGAAACCACTCATGTTCTGCCACATAAAAATAGATTTCCCTTCATCTGTGGCCGTGCTGATTGCAAAGCCTGGGAGATCTTCAATTAAACCACTTGGGCTTGGTGTATTCCATTCAGAGAAAACCATCAGAATAGCATTTGTGTCTCATTACAGCTTCAACATTATCATCTTTGACTTCTTGTATTCTTTATTTTCATCCTCTGAGTGAAGATCCCTCACTCAGCTTTGCAGACAAGGATGGGACTCTCTCATTCCTGCAGGGACACTGTGAATTACAGGATTATTATAATAATTTTAATTTTAATTTTAATTTTAATTTTCATTTTCATTTTCATTTTCGTTTTCGTTTTCGTTTTCGTTTTCATTTTCATTTTTAATTTTATTTTGTGACACCTCCCCCTCCATCTCTGCAATGTCACTTCAGCTTTCACCACAGATTTCCCCAGAACTGGAATACTCTGTTGAATTCTGAGCTCTGTGTCTCCAACCTTCCCCAGGTACATCCTCAGACAAAGAAGACCACAAAATTATCCTTTTCTTTCACCCAGGACCCTTTTTATGCACTGAAAATAGAAATATCATTTTAAATGAGCTGCTCAGAGAGACACATTGACCTAAGTACAGATGAAATCACTTAAATATTTTGAAACTGACAATCTCATATATTTTAATTATAGACTGCAGTGATATTCTGCTGAAAGCAATTACATTGCAGCTCTTCCCACACACATGGGGAAATCCTGGGAGCTGGAATTCACAATGACTTCAGCATTTAAGGCATCACGGATGCTTTTATTAAGAAATCAAAATTTTTACATATTTTGCAACAAGGCAAGGGGTTCATTGCTCTGGACACGGCCTCATTGATATGTGAGGGGTAATTAAAGCAGGTGAAGGTGGCTGTGTTGGCTCCTGAAGCAGAAATATATGAGAACAAGTTTTTCTCCCCACTTTTTGAACAGCCTCTTGTTTTTGCTGGGAAAATGACCCAGCCCTGCTTCGTCGGGACTTTTTTAAAACTTGCCATGGCCAGCAAAGATACTTGTGTTTAAAAGCAGAGAAATGCTCCCCTCCAGAGCTCCGAGGGAAGGAGATCTCTTTCCCTGCTTGGGCTGGCCAGCGAGCGGGGCTGGAGGCGCTCAGCTCCAGCTCCTGCCACTGATACCCCTCAAAATTAGCCAGGATGAATGGGCCCTTTTAGTGAGCAAAGAAACGGGCAGGGATCACAATCATCCCTTTCTGGCCAGGGTTCTGCAGCGAGGGGTGAGGCCGGGGCGTGCAGGAGAAGGAAAGCAGCAATTTCTCCGCGGTTTCCGTGGCGTGTTGGAAGCTGGGGGAGATCTCCTCGCACGCAGCCCGAATTCACCAGGATGTTTTCTGAAAAATCCTCCTCGCCCAGGATTTTCTCCTGGGAAGCTGAGAGGAATGAAAATAACAATTATCTGATTGCTGCTCCTGTGTTGTGCTGCTTTGGAATGTGGCTTGGGCGTTGTTTACCAACAGGTGAATGTTTGATTGGTTCTGTGTGAGTTGTTTTTAATTAATGGCTAATCATGGCCAGCTGTGTTGGACCCTCTGAGTCAGTCACGGGTTTTTATTATTCATTCTTGTTAAGCCTTTTGATGTATCCTTTCTCTTTCTTTAGTATAGTTTTAGTATAGTATGATATGATATATGATATACTATATACTATATACTATATACTATATATTATATACTATATACCATATACTATATACTATATACTATATGCTATATACTATATACTATATACTATACACTATATACTATATACCACATACTATATACCACATACTATATGCTATATATAATATAATATAATATAATATAATATAATATAATATAATATAATATAATATAATATAATATAATATATCAGGCCTCTGATATATTAATTATTTTAATAATAAATAATAAATTATAATATAATAGAATTAATTATATAAAAATAATTATATATAACTATATATTTATAAATAATTATATTAATATTTTATATAGAATATATATCATGTAATTATATTATAATATATAATACATATTTTAAATATATTAAAATGTATAATAATGTTTTATATGTTTTAAATAATTTATAATTACTTTAATACTTAATTATACGTTATAATTAATATAATTAAATATAACATATTTTATTAATATAACATATTAATATACATATTATAACATATTATATTAATATAACATGATATAATAGATCATATTACATATAACATAAAATAATAAATCAGCCCTCTGAGAACTTGGAGTCAGATTCTCATCTCTCACAAACACCACACCTGAGCACCTTGGACTGGGCACTGCCCTTGACTCCCTTCCAGCCCTTCAGTGCCATGGACTGGGGACCATGAATGGCATCCTTCCCATCTCCTGGTGGCTCTCGGGTGATGATGGGAGGTGGCAGAACATCTCCTGGTGCTGGTGAGGTTTTCCTGTGTGCTTCACACGGCAGAGCCCTGCTCAGGGTGAGAAGTTACACTCCTTTCCTGTTATTGCAGAACTAAGTGCTTTGCACATTTGGGAAATATTATTAAGTAATAGTCTGAGTGACGGGCTGTGGTCGGAGTTAATTTCTTCCAGTTCTCCAAGTGTCTAATTACACTTTCTTCAGTGCTAAGTGGATGGATTGTGTCGAGTGTGCAAAGGGCTCTTGTTTAAATTTAAAACAAAACACACACAAAGAGAAAAGCCTCGGTTCATCAGTGAAAGTCAGGGCTAGGGACACAACCCAAAAATCTTCTGACAGCTGTGGTGGTTCTGTACATCTTCCCCCAAGCACCCACTAGGCAGAACATACCTGGGAAATCAAATAGTCCCTTTTATACACTTCTAGTATCTCCCAGCTTAAAGCTGAGCCTGGCTTTGACTTAGAACCAAAAGAAGACCTGGTTAGGCAAACACAGGCAGTCCTATGTTTTAAGAAATTATTATTCTCCACTTGGCATCCCTGTGTCTTGCTGTCCACTCCTAGTCCAGGCTGCTGCCAAGGGAGGTGGGCTCTGGAAAGGCCCTTGGGCTGATGTGTGATGTCACCCTGATTTTTTAAGTTTTTCTAAGCCTTCTGAGGTTTACATTCTTGTAATGAACTTTTCCACACACTTTATGAAAATAACTTATTTTTTGCATTATTTTATGGAAGAAGAGAAATCTGATGGACTGTTGGTTTGTCCAGTGTCATTGGAGAGGTGGCACTGTCACCTTCCAATCCACTGTCACTTTTGGAAATCTACAAATGCTGGAGTCAGAAATTAAAAAGTCCTTTTTACCTTGAAAAGAGCAGTGTGTCCACATCATGTTATTTTGTGTCCTGCAGTGACAGTGTTTGATCCCAGAGCAGGGTCAGGGCAGCAGAACTTCCATGGAATCCCCAGCTGGAAACAGGGATTTGGTCAGACCTCATGGCTGGGGTGCGTTTGGAGACAATCTGAGCACCTCTTGATGTTGATGGGAGATTAACAGAGGTTTTACACAGAAACAGCTCTCAGCAGAAGGACAAACTCTGTTGGGAGGGAATTTCCACTGCAGCCACATTGCACAGAGAAAAACAAGGCACAATTCTTCCCAAGAATATTTCTGAGATTCACATTCTCTGTACCTCAGAGAAAGGAAAAACAATTCTTATCATTTGCTGTGCCTGTGTTTGTGCAAAAGTAGAATGCAATATGGAGATTATTTACCCAAAATCATGGTGGTTTGTTTCCTTGGACTGTCAGGGCCAAGAGTGTGTCAGGAATGTTGGGTGACAGTCATGGGCTTCAGAACAGTGTGTGCAGGGTTAAGTGCTTGGCAGATTCAGTTTTAAATGTATAGAATATAGTAGAGTCATTAATTAGCGTTCTAATATCCATAGAATCAAATACATCATTCTCTCCCCTCGTTGAGGCCATCACAACATTACAGTATTCCACCTCTGCTGTGGCCGGTTGGGAAGCCCAAACAGATGATTTTTCTGATTGTGATTTAAAATTCCTTGGGGTGGGGGTGGCAGGGGAGAAAAGAGGGGCAGAACCACACAAGGGGCTGAGAGACAAAGCAGGGACACATCACATCACCCTTCAGTGCCAAGGACAAGCTCTAGGAAGGCACCACCAGCTTGGTCATGCTCATCAACCACCACATCAACCTTAATCTGGGCTGATCACAAGTTGTTTTTTTTTACTTTGGCCATGCTCAAAATAAGGATTTCATGGTTATCAGATCCTTTTTGGTGGCTGTGCTCACTGATTTCTCTAAGAATGGACACATCCAGTTGGGAAGGTGGCTTGCAGGACCAGACTGGAATCCTGGGAGACCAGGCGAGCTCAGGTTGTGATTTATTTTTCTTTCCTGGGGTTTGTGGCTGAATCAGACGGGAGAGAGGAAGTGAAGGTTTGTTCTTTCTAAAGATTTATTTCGTTACATCTGCAACAAGTCAAGAGGAGAACGGGGTAGAAAGGCTTTTGGTTTTGGGCCTGGAACAAAGCTCAGGACTTGAGATAAACAAATGGGGGGAAGGAATTATCAAAGAGAGAGCTGGCCACAGACTTTGTTATGAGCTTTGTGTAACAAGCTGGGAAACTTTGGGAAATTAAACCAAACTGGAAGTGCACAGGGGTAAGAGGAGAAGCAGATGATTGAGGCACCTCAAGGAAGAAAATGGGGATACTTGACATGGAAAACATCCTTAATTTTGGGTTAGAGGACCCAGCAGCTTCTCAGGTGTGTGGGTGCCCTCTCATTGATTTGATAGCCATGGACACGCTCTGCTGGCTCCTCCAGGAGTGAAGTGATGATGTTTTCTTGGGTTTTGCATCCCTGAGACAAAACACTGGCACTGCTGTGGGCAGGGATTGTGACCCTGTGAGCTTCACCTCCCAGGTGTGAGGTGTGGCAGCACCCACAGCCAGGGACTGCACCCACACACAGGATTTTTCTCAGAGTTGGCCACAAAAATATCCAGTAATTTTGATTTCCTATTTACAATTGTGAGTAATTGAAAAGAAAAAACAGAACAATAGTGTCACCCCGCCTAAGTTTCCACTTTGGTAAGTAGGTGTGAGTAACTCCTACCTGGTGTTCAGGATGGTGTAGGAGCTGAATTACTCTGTGTAGGCCAGTGGAGGTGGTGAAAAATAACAAAAGTTCTGAGAGAGACAGGATTTGTTAAAAGAAAAAAATTTATTTCTCTGTAGGGAAGAAAAAAGGGGGGAAAATGTTTAAAGTTTCATTTGCACGGTGTTAAATTAACAACAGCAAAAGCCAGCCAAAGGAATAAAATGCATGTTAAGGAAATTTAAAAGAGTTACTCAGAAATGAATGCCAGCTTGATTTGCTGAGCTCCTGAGTCACCAAAATCCCACAGGGCACCTCCTAGAAAAGCTTTTCAGCCTCTCTTGAAGATCACTATTAGGCTCTGCACAGATCCTCAGGGTCAGAGTGTTTCCCTTTGGAATTGGGTGTCCTGTGCTCTGGGGAGGGGAGATAACCCCTCCAGAAGGTGCCACCACAGCTCTGCCAACACTTCCCCGTTACCTGTGCTGAGTGCTCCTTATCTCCCTGATACTCTATCAGCCTGGCCAGGGCAGGGCTCCCCCACAGTCAAGTGGCTCAATTAGCAGTAATTAGTGCAGGAGAAACCTGCTCTGTGCTGGGATGGAGCAGGTCTGTGTCTGCTGGTCCCTCCAGGGGAGCTGTGGGCTTGGCCTGATGGCCAGGATGGGTTTTGGGTTTTTTGGTTCCATTTTCCTGCTGGTTTTGTGGGGCTGGGTTTAGGGGCAAAGCCTAAAAGTGGGAAAATGGTGGAAATTATTCCATCAGGGCAGGGAGAGGGTGTGGGAGGCTCCCCCCTCCTTCACAGGGTGCCCAGACAGGAATTGCAGAGCCATTGGGCTTCCCAAAACTGTCCTGCAAGGGATGGTCCATGGTAGGGGCTTGGTAGGGGCTGCAGCAACTCACTGGGGTGGGGATTTCTCAGTTTGATGGGGAATTTGGAGATCTGGGAGATGTGAGCTCCTCTGGTACAGAGATATCAGGGATTTTCTACAGCAACAAAGCCCTTGAGATGCCCCAGCCACCAGCACATCCCATGGGGGAAAGGGAAAACCTCAGGCAGGAGGTTCAGGATATTTCCTGCACACACAGACTGCTCTGTATGGCTCCTCTCTCACTCTCCCCAATTTTTCACTGCAGATTTGGTTTTGCCTGCATTTTCTAAGCACTCACCCTTGGGGTTGAGGGGTTGAAGGGGTTGAGGGCTGTCCTGTCTCCAGCCCACAGCACAGCCAGGGATGTCCCTGTCCCTCCTGCAGGCACACAGTTAAAACCCAGCATTTCCAAAAGTTGGCCTCAGTGACAGTGCTCAGTGCTGCTGGCCAGAAACCTGCAAAGCAGAAGAGAAAAATGGTTTTGGTGGCAGAACTACAAATGCTCCATAAAGCACAGCTTGTTTCGGGCCTTTTTAATGTGGTTCTCTGCTGACTTTTTGTCCCCTAATTCACAGCAGAAGCGGAGCAGAGCTCAGTAGAGATTGAGCATGAATCCCCTGCGCTGGGTTAATGGGAACAATTACAGAGGTTTCTTCTTTTTCTGCTGCCAAGCTGTGATAGAAAATCATTCTCTGGGTTCCTGTTTCCACGGGAACAATTAGTTTCATGCCGTTTTGGTCTTAGACATCAATGAAGTGTTTAACTAAATGAAGGCCAACACTTCATAAACGTATTGTCTCACGCAATAATCAAGTAGCTACCAAGTGCCACAGCTAAATGCACTGAAACAAACCCCACAAAACACTCTGGAGCGTGTGAATATTTATTGATCTGCTACAGCACATCACCCGTGAGCCAAAAATACCAAAAATTCCAGCCGTGGGTGTTTAGGTGTTACCAGCTTTTGAGCCAAGCCACGTTTTCTCAAAGGGTCTGATCACCTTGAGCCATCTCCAGGAGAGGCTTTGGGGACCTGCTGGGTGATGCTGATGGGTTTCAGCTGGCCCATGCTGCGGGCCAAGGGCAGGGGGCTTGCAGGACCTCGTAGCCCCGCGGTGCCGGAGCTGCCAGGGCCGTGCCTGGTCCCCAGCCTTCCTCCAAGGACTCCACATATTTCCTCCTTCAAACAAAATATACAAAGAGTCCACACGGCAAGGAGTGGAATTCAGGGCTCTGCCTGCTCCCTCCCCAGCACATCTGGGAGCCTTTCCCTCGCAGAGCTCAGCAGCTGCACGGGAGGGAGGGAAGGAGGCAGACAGGGAGGGAGGCAGGGAGGGAAGGAGGGAGGAAGGAGGGAGACCATTGTATTTGGGGGTGCCCCATGGCAGGAAGGAATGATGAATCTGATTCCATGTTCTTAGAAGGCTAAATTATAATTTATTATTATTTAAAATTATTATTTAATAATTTATTAATAATAATAAATATATTATTATAAGCATTTTATTAATAATAAATTAATAATTTCTTAAATTAGCCTTCTAAGAACATATATATTATACTTACATATAAGCAAGTATAATATAAGTAAGTCATATAATATAATATAATATAATATAATATAATATAATATAATATAATATAATATAATATAATATAATATAATATAATATAATATAATATAATATAATATATATTATATTATATTATATTATATTATATTATATTATATTATATTATATTATATTATATTATATAGTATGTATATGTGTATATATACTTATATATATGTATGAGTATATATATACAATGCATATAAAGAATATATATATTCTTTATATAGATACTATATAGCATATATATGATATACTCTAATATAGTATATAATATATATATACACTATATATAGTATATATGTTATATATACCATATATGTAAAGAATACTATACTAAAGAATACAGAAAGGATACAGACAGAAGGCTAAAAAGATAATAAAACTTGTGACTCTTTCCAAAGTCCCAACACAACTTGGCCCTGATTGGCCAATGAGTCAAAACAATTCACAATAAACCAATGAAACAATCACCTGTTGGATAAATAATGTCCAAACACATTCCAAAGCAGCAAAACACAGGAGAAGCAAATCAGATAATTATTGTTCTCCTTTTCTCTGAGGCTTCTCAGCTTCCCAGGAGACGAATCCTGGGCAAAAGGGATTTTTCCAGAAAATATGGCAGCGACAGGAGATTCCTGTGCTCCGCCATGGAGCAAAGTAAGGGCTGAAATGGGAATGGAATTCAGGGATGCTGCTGTGCGTGGCTCAAATGGGACAGGGACAGGATGGGAGGGAGGGGCAGCTGAGCAAGAATGACTTCCTGAGCTTCACTCCTGAAAATGAGCCCCTCAAAAGGCTCAGGAGGAGTTGGAGTAGCTCATTTTAATGAGTGCAACCCTCAATATTCAACCCTCAGTTGCTACTCCACTGGACAGTGGATCACACCCTTTGTTGATACCAGCCCTTAGAGAGAAGGAAATGATGTTTCCCCCTACATTCAAGAAGGATTTATACACAAAAAGAAAGAGTAACGTGATTTCAGTTTAGCAACTTGAGAAAATCAGAATTTTGCTCCCAGCATTCCCTTTTACTCCTTTTCATTCTCTTGACTGAAATCTGTCCTGGGAATGGTGTCGTACACACCCTTTCCCTGTTCCTGATGGACACTCAGCCCACACTCAATGACCCTTTGCACAGCCATTTCTTGGATGAAGCCCCTAAATTGGCCCTTCCAGCCAAATGCAACAGAGATTTCACAGAGAAAATTCACAGGAAATAATTTTTTGACCTGATCCCAAAGAACATTCCCACACAGGAGGGAATGGTTCCTCCATGGAGTGGACCTTCTCTGCCCACTGCTATCCTTTCTGCTGACAGGCTGGCAGGAGCTGAACCACCTCAACTCAACACAAAATATTCTGTGATGAATGAAGGAAATGCACAGAGCTGTTTCTCCACCCATTCACTTCCATCTGACAGAGCTCTCCCCTTCTCCCATCTGATTTTCCTGCTTATTTATCCTTCCCCATGAGCTAAAAGCCTCGTTGTCCTAGGAAAGAACCAGGGATGAGATGAAGCCCAACAGGGCTGGCTGCACATCCAACCCTCCCTCAATCCACCTGGATCCATTAAAACAACCACTGAAAAGGGTGTGCAGCCACCCTCCTGCAGGACACTTGGAAGCTGGAGCTGTGTCCATAACCTGGTGCAGATTTCCAGCAAATCTGGAGAGGGAAACAGGCTCAAGTCTCCCCTCCAAGCCAGTGTAAACATTTCCATGAAATCTCCGTGCAGGGCCAGCCTTGAATCTCTCCCTGCTCTTCCCCTTTTACCACCCAACCTCCTGACCTTGCTAAAATATGGCTCTGGAGGGTCAGAGCAGGGGCCTGGAGCAGACCCTGATTCCTGGGATTAGGGCTGGGTGGCCCAGGGCTGGACATTCCTGCTCAGGGGCTCTGGTTGAGATAAGGCAGCCCCACACTGTGATTTACTCCAAGAGCCCTGTGTGTTCCCTGGCAGATGAGGCAGGGGAAATTCTGCAGGATAAACCCCTTTTAATCTGTCAGCAATGGTTTGCTTTGGGGAAAAAAGCAATTTTGTACAGCTAAAAGCACCAGGCTGGGCTGGACCACAAGCCAAGGCTCACTTACTCCAAGCCCAAATGCACAGGATGTGCTGAGCTCTTTTATTCCTGCTTTGTTTAACCCTGGCCCAAATCCCCCTGGGTTTGCAGCCTTCTCCTGGTTGGATTTCAGTAGTAAAGTGAGGCAGAGAGCAGCAGCATTTCCAGGTGAGAAAACCCATAGAGATGCTTGGATTTCAGGGCTTGGTGGGGTCGGAGCTAAATAAAAGTATCAATCTCCCTCACCTGGCTGGAAAAGAGAGAATTAATCCCAACCCAGAGGTCCAGCAGTGTGGAAAGGTTAAATTCTTCCTCCAGGGGGATTTCACTGATCAATTTGGTGGAAGGATTGTGTGTGTGTCCCCACCAACACACCCTGCCTTTATCCTCACCTATCTCTGACATTCCCACCATGCTGCACACACTGGGAATGCCAGTTCCCCCCATGTGCAATCCCTCTGGCCATTCTCCAAGGAGGGAAACCTGCAGGAAAGGCTCTTCCAGCCCCTCTGGAGCCCAAACACAACCCCAAGGCTCACAGCTGAGGAAACCTGAAGGTATCAATGCGTGGCCACCATGAAACCTTCAGATCTTCCTACACCTGCAGGGCTGATCCCAGCTACCAACCAGCCCTTCACCACTGGGGCTGGTTCTTCTCCTTCTATCCCATCTGGGTGGCTCCAGATTCTTGCCTGGAAAGCATTTCCAGCATTTTTTGGATGTTACCAAGAGTTGCCAACACTGGGAACATTTGCAAAATGTGTTCAAGGCAAGAGGAGCCTGAGTGAGGACTCCCCATCTAAGGTCACCTCGAGAATCTGACATCAAACACAGGATTGAATTCTTTCAATGCACGGAAACATTTCATGGAGCACAGCAGATGACTTTGGAATTTGAGCTTTACTCCTTTCTTTCCCATCTATTTTATTACACAACTTTCTCCCCCTCAGAAGAACACCAGGTTCTCCTCCCAGTTTGTGAAGCAAAGCAGAAGAGGTGACTCTTGACAGCCTGAGAGGGCTCCTTTCATCCCTGCCACTGATCTCAGTCCCATCTCAGGGAGGCCACTGGAATGAGTCAGGTGACAAATAGAAAACACACAGTTTATGCAAGAGCCTGAAATGAAGGAATCTCCCCTTGGAAAAACAATGAGGCCATTGTGCTCCCCACCAGAGCAGTTGGGAAACTGCAGGGCTGTGATGAATTAAAGGTTTTTCTGCAGCTGATGCAGTTGCTGTTTGCTGCTAAGAAAAGCTGTCTGGGTGTCTGCAGCACGTTAAATCCTTGAGTTTGTGTTCCCAGCAACACCAGAACTTGAAAAATAGCAATAGAATAGAATAATAGAATTCTTTAATAGAATTCTTACATATCTAATAGAATTCTTTAATAGAATTAAAGGTTTTTCTGCAGTTGCTGCTTGCTGCTAAGAAAAGCTGTCTGGGTGTCTGCAGCACGTTAAATCCTTGAGTTTGTGTTCCCAGCAACACCAGAACTTGAAAAATAGCAATAGAATAGAATAATAGAATTCTTTAATAGAATTCTTACATATCTAATAGAATTCTTTAATAGAATTAAAGGTTTTTCTGCAGTTGCTGCTTGCTGCTAAGAAAAGCTGTCTGGGTGTCTGCAGCACGTTAAATCCTTGAGTTTGTGTTCCCAGCAACACCAGAACTTGAAAAATAGCAATAGAATAGAATAATAGAATTCTTTAATAGAATTCTTACATATCTAATAGAATTCTTTAATAGAATTAAAGGTTTTTCTGCAGTTGCTGCTTGCTGCTAAGAAAAGCTGTCTGGGTGTCTGCAGCACGTTAAATCCTTGAGTTTGTGTTCCCAGCAACACCAGAACTTGAAAAATAGCAATAGAATAGAATAATAGAATTCTTTAATAGAATTCTTACATATCTAATAGAATTCTTTAATAGAATTAAAGGTTTTTCTGCAGTTGCTGCTTGCTGCTAAGAAAAGCTGTCTGGATGTGTGCAGCACATTAAATCCTTGAGTTCACGTTCCCAGCATCACCAGAACTTGTAAAATAGCAATAGAATAGAATACTAGAATTCTTAATTAGAATTCTTTATATATCTAACAGAATTAGATATATAAATTCTAATAAAATTAAATTATATTAGAATTAATTATTTAATTCTATTAAATTCTAATAGAATTAAAGGTTTCTCTGCAGCTGATGCAGTTGCTGCTTGCCGCTAAGAAAAGCTTTCTGGGTGTCTGCAGCACATTAAATCCTTGAGTTTATGTTCCCAGCATCACCAGAACTTGCAAAATAATAGTAGAATAGAATAGAATAGAATAGAATAGAATAGAATAGAATAGAGTGGAATAGAATAGAATAGAATAGAATAGAATAGAATAGAATAGAATAGAATAGAATAGAATAGAATAGAATAGAATAATTCTTTATATATCTAATAGAGTTCTTTAATAGAATTAAAGGTTTTTCTGCAGCTGATGCAGTTGCTGTTTGCTGCTAAGAAAAGCTGTCTGGGTGTCTGCAGCACGTTAAATCCTTGAGTTCATGTTCCCAGCATCACCAGAACTTGCAAAATGGTGCAGGGGAAGGAGACAACCAGAGCTGAGTGACTCAGCCCCGTGCTGATCTCTCCATTTCATGGGATATTGCTCCTCAATCACACAGTGGAGGGAATCACAGCCACAACAGCTTCTGCTCTGATAGCAGAGCCTCCCACCCTGCTTGGATGGGCATGAGGGCATTGAAAGCTCTTCTGCTGCTGGGCTGTCCATAGTCCTGCTTGTTGGACCCTGTCCTTGGAGGTTTTAGCTGAACAAAGCCATGGCTGACCCTGCCCAGAGCTGCTGATGGACCTGCCCTGAGCAGAAATCTGGGCTGGACCCTCTGAGGTCCCTCTGGATCATGCAGAGACCTCCTGAGGAGGTCACAGGAGGGGCTGTTGAGGCAGCGGAGCCTTCCCTTGACTACACTCCCATTTCCAGTCCATCAGCCTGGTTTTTGTTGGATGTACTCCCCTCTTTTGTCTGCAAGAGGCCACCTGGCAGCAGCTATGGGACATTTCCAGTGGGCTCTGAAAAGCTGGAGCTGTTTGAGCTCCAGGAATGGCTCAGAGTGCTCTGCCAACACTTCTGCTGTGCCCCCAGCAGCAGTCAGGGCTCGCTGGGAGACAGAAGAGCTCCAGTCCTGGTGCTGGAAGCGAGGAACTGAAATGCCAAGAACAACAAGCACAACAATGCCATGAATTTCCTCCTCTACAACACTGAAGGCGAGTGACAGGGAACATTTCGATGGGCCTGAACAGTCCTGAGCATTGGTTTCACTTAAGAAATTCCAACTGGTTGTGTTTTGTTTTTTCCAGCGGTTGGAATCGCTCTCAGGGGCAGGAATCATTGGAGTGGATCCTGAGCTCCTGTCTTGCTGCTCCATGGGCTCCAAACCAGTGAAGCAGCTGGGAAAAGGGAGCTGGATCCTCGAGCTGGCTCTGTCCTGCATCCCACGTGTCATGTGGGAACTGGATGCACCTGCTGCAGGAGCAGTGTGGGGGCCTTATCCACCAGTTATAAATCCTGGGGCTATCAACAGCCTTCAGTAAACATTTGGACAATCCTTCCTACCTCTCCCTCGTCCAAATATCTGCATCACAGGGGCTGCTGCCCATTTCCTGACACGCTGCAACAGCTCAGAATATCCTGGGATCCCAGGTCGGTTCCAGCTCGCTGTGATGGATGGATGAAATAAATGTCTCGGGGAGAAAGAAAAGGAAAAACAAAAATCTGTCTCGTGATAATAAATCCAGGCCAGGATGGAGTGAAAGAGCTTTCAGTGGGGAATGGTGGTTTTAGGAGCTTTTAGGATCTGATCTGGAGCACCCAAGGGTTAACATTGAGCAACTCAGAGCTCTTTTAGTGGACTCAGAGCACTTCATCTCTTGGAGGAAAGGTTGAAGATGTTCCTGAAAGCTCTTCCTTCCTGCTGGGTTGGGAACAGCCCCAGCCAGCTTTGGATGTAAAATAGGAACCTGCTGCATGAAGCCAGGTTTGGTGGCTCTTCCTCCAGAGCAGAGCCTCCTCCAGGTGAGGAATCACCAGGTTGTAACCTGTGTGTAAAACATTTCATGCAGCAGAGTTGCCAAACAGAAATAAATCTCTTTTTTTTTTTTCTCTTAATGCTGAGAGAGGAAAACAACCTGAACTCTCCTTTAGCAGTGTAAAGGGTTTAGCAGTTAATTGAGTTTAGCAATTAAGAGTTCCAAACACAAAATCTGTGTTTTGTGATTTAAGACTGCTGTGTTAATAACGACTTTAGGAAGATTAAGGCTCACAACACAATAATTTTAGTCTTTTACTAAAGAGTTGACATGGCTGGGACTTCATGGCTGAACACACACCACAACAAGCCAGTGGATTTTCTGATAGAGTAGTAAAGAAAATAATCAACCCTCAGCTTAAGTGCAGGATAAACAGCAACCTGGGCTGGTGGAAGGTGTTGGAACCCACGGCAGGGAGCTGAAACAAGATGAGTTTTAAGATCCCTTCCAACCCAAACCACTCCACGAGTTTATGACAAAACTTAAGGCTTAAATTGGCTTTTCAACTGCAGCTTCAGCTTGGACTTTTTGTTTTAATCTTCTCCTCTGTCCATAAAACCACCACAAACAAGAGCAGCACACAAATATGTTTTCTAATCCTGATATGGTACAAACCACTCGGAGGGTTTGCTCACCCCCAGGTAATCCCCCTCTTCCAGCATCTCCCCTTTCCCCCCAGCGTGCTCATCACTTCTTTCTGAGAAGCCCAAAACTCGGACCCGTTTTTGGACGGACTAAACAACATCTGCAGCCCCGGTGGGGACACAGAGCGGGGACAGAGGCGCTGTCACCGGGGAGGGCGAGCGGCGCTGCCGGGGGCCGCGGGCGAGCCGCGATGTGGCGGAAGCATAAAGCACCTGTTGGGAGGCTATTTAGGGATTAGCCGAGTGCTGACAGACAAATTGGCAAGATTAATAAGAGCAATCAAGGCTGTGTGGGCTCGAGCTGCGAGCTGACATTAATGTGACATCACTTTCATCTGCCCCCGCCTCGCCCCGCGCGGCATCCGCGGCGCTCCGGGGGCTGCAGCCCCGCGGGTGTCCCTGGGTGTGTGGCAGGGCAGGGGACAGCTCGGTGTGTCCCTCGGGGACCCAGCAGCGCGTCTGGGGCAGCCCCGGTGTCCCCCAGCCCCGGCGGCTCTGCAGGGCCTACCTGGCTCGCACAGCGCCGGGGTGCGTTGGGTGATGTTCGACCCAAACTCGCTGCGTTTGGGGTTTTGGTTTTCCGTGCCTCGGACGGAATCGTTGGATGTCACCGAGGGAATGCAATGCTCGCACTCTCAAAAAAAGAAAAACCAAAAAACCCAAAAAAAACCCCCTAAAAAATACCCCAAAAAACCCCCAAAACCGAACCAAACAAACCCCAAACAAACTAACTAACAAAACACAACACCGAGGAAAGAGGGGGAAAAAAGCATCAGGGACCAAAGGTTAATTCCAGGTGCGAGGAGAAAACAAAGAAACCCCGCTGTTGTCGCTCTAAGCCCCGCACCTCGAGACTTCTCTGGCTCGGGGAGATGGTTTGACACCCTAAAGATGTTTTAAGGCAGAAAAAGCTGTTTTTAGAGCGCTCCTCTGCCTCCAAACCCCGGGGGAATTCTCACCTGCATCCCTACTGCAGCACGGCCGTTGTACGGGGAAAATTTGGGGGATTTTAAAGGGATTTTTCTTTTTCTCCTTGTTTTTTTTCGAACACATTCCCTGCTAAAATCTCCCTCGCACCGAACTCTGTTCGCATCCCTTTCCAACGCGAAACTGGATGGATTTTCTTTGTTCTTCAGTCAACGAGGGATTCTAACAGTAGTAAAATATCTGAATGTCCAAATCCTGCAGGTCTGCCGGGCTCTGCAGCTCGGGCCGCTCCGCCGAGAGCTTTTGCCCACAAAAGGAAAGTGTTGGAAAGGAGGGAGATGCCAAAGGCTGAGCGCACGTTCGCTCCTAGGGCTCCTGGGGGAAAATAATCCTCTGCCTGGGACCTGATGTGGATCCCTCCGTGCTGGGGGTTTATCGGGTACGAGGAAAAAAATCTGTAAAAATCTGATTTTTTAACTATCAGCTGTTCTAATTTTCAAATGTAGATGGGGATAGACGCAGCTGGGGGGTCAAGAATGATTTTGGAGAGAGGTTTTATGAAGAAAACAAGAAAGAGACTGACCCCAAAACCAGACTCAGAAAACAAAGTTACAGGATGATGATTGCTCCTCCAACACCCCCAAAAATTAATTTTAAAATTCCTTATATTTTACTTTTAATGTAAATTAATGAATTTGTTTTTTCTTAATTGCATTTATAAGGACTGGAGAGATTATATATGTACTGGAGTTATTATATATATATACCGGAGTTATTTTATATATACAAACATATCTATCCCATCCTAAATGGGTGAATTAACGGGGGTTTTGGAGTGAATTTCAGGTTCCTCCAATCTCCACCCGGCAAGGACAAACCCCTGAGCACAATGTCCCCAGCAGCCGAGGTTTTGGGGGACAAAATTCCATTTCCACTAGGACCCATTCGGTGGGATGGAGGATTCAGGGAGGGCGAGATGAACCCCCCTTTTCTCTGCCCTTTTCCAGGACTCGTTTTTGTCGGATTTATGGCTAAATTTTGTCGTTTTTCCCCTGCGAACCTTCTCCATCCCCGCCTTCTCCACTGTGGAACCACACGGAAAGGGGCAGCCCCGGAGCTCCCTAATTCCTTACCGCTAAAAATAATAATTCCCCATCATTTTTAAAATCAGATTTGCTGCCCCTAAAAGCGATTAGGTTAAAAGTACACATCTTCCACCAATCCGGCAGCACCGCGGCGGGCATTCAGTGGTCTGTTTGTAATCTCAGCCTTTTTCATGAACATAAACACGGCTCCAACCCAAATACACGCGGCCACCAACGGAGCGAGCGCGGGGCCGCGCTCCCCGCGGGTTAACGCGGGTTTAGCGCAGCCCCGCGTGGAAAACCCACGGGGAAATCGCTGCTAAACCTCTGTTTTCTCTCGTGTTGTGCCCCGGGGATAGAGCAGGGAGGGAAGGGATCGCGGAGCGCCATCTCCGCCCTGCCCAGAGCCGCTCCCCGCGCTCCGAGAGCGGCCGGGCCCCTCCGGGCTGCGCTTTCCTCCCTCTCACCCCCGTCTGACAGGGGGAAAATTGAATTGTCTGTGTAGTATTCTTGGTTTTGCAGAGAAATAATTCCCCTTTTCGTATTCGCTGTGTTGCTTTCTTTGGGTTTTTTGATTTTGGGGTTTCTCTCTTGTTCTGCCGCTTTTCTGTCTTTTTCGCACTTCTTTCCTTTTGTCTTTTCTCTTGTTCTTTTAATAGATCTCTTTAAATTTTCTGTCTTTTATTTTTCCTTCCTTTCTCCCCTTTGCTTTTTTTCTTCATTTCATTTTCTTTCTTTCTTTCTTTCTTTCTTTCTTTCTTTCTTTCTTTCTTTCTTTCTTTCTTTCTTTCTTTCTTCTTCTTTCCTTCTTTCTTTCTCTCTCTCTCTCTCTCTCTCTCTCTTTCTCTCTTTTTCTCTCTTCCAGCTTTTCCCATTTCCCTTTTATTTTTCTCTTTCTCCTCATTTCTTTCTTATTCTTTGTTTCCTTTTTTGCTTCTCCATTTCCCCATTCCTCCGGGTTTTTTTTCACCCTTTCTCTATTTCTCACTCTCTTGCTCTTCATTTGTCTTAATTTCCTTTCCTCTCTTATTTCTTTCAGTTTCTCCCTCACATTCCTTCTAGTTCTCGTTCTTTATATAATTTTTCCTCTTTCTTTCTTTTTCTTTCTTTCTTTTTCTCTTTCTTTCTTTTTCTTTCTTTCTTTCTTTCTTTCTTTCTTTCTTTCTTTCTTTCTTTCTTTCTTTCTTTCTTTCTTTCTTTCTTTCTTTCTTTCTTCTCTATTCTCTCTTTTCTTTCTTTTCTTTCTTTTCTTTCTTCCTTCTCTTTCTTTTTTTTCCTTCTTTCTTTCCTTCTTTCCCTCTTTCTCTCCCCCCCATCTCTCTTTCATTTCTCCTTCTTTCCTCCCTCCTGTTCTCTGTTTTCTCTCCTTCTCTTTCATCCTCTCTCCCCTCCAGCACGATCTCTCCGTACATTCATTTATTGCAATATTTGGAAACATTTCTGTTTTCCTTTCCTGGGGCAGCGGGGCAAACCAGACCCAGGGCTGCGCTCCAGCTCAGCTCCAAACCCTTTTCCCGAGGACAGAAAAATCCCTTTCCTGCGGTGCCAGCGCGGATTTCCCAGCTCGGTTGTGTTTGGCCGGCCCCGCTCCCACTCGGGCACTTTTCCATCGCTTTTGGGGCTCAGCCGGGTCCCCACGCGGGATACGGGGAGAAACCGCGGTTCCGAGTGGGGGAAAACTCCTCCAGCCCTCGCTGCTCTGAGCCCCAAGTGATCAAATTCGATCGTTTCCAGAGGAAAAACGAATAATCCTGGAAGGAAAATTCTGATGCTGCAGCCCCAGCCCTCGGGCAGCATCTCTGCGCGCAGCTATCCCGCAAAATCTGCGGGAGAAAGGAGCTGCAGAAACTCCCTCGTTCCCCGATTTTAAGGAGGGTTCATGCAAAATTAGTTGGTGAATTTTCACAACTTGAATTTGAGGGAGATTGGGAGAGAGGAGCTGAGGGTGCTGCGCAAATCGCCCAGGGAGTTTTGCAATTTCCCGAGCGGTTCTGAGAGCGGGAAAAGCAAAACCATTTCTGGGTTCATTATTCGAATTTTTAGTGAGTTCTTGGCCAGTTTTGGTGCGGTTTTCCTTTATTTTAGGTAGGAGTATTTTGTTGTTGTTTTCAGTGGATCGTTCTTTCGGGTTTTTTGGGTGTTTTTACAAAATCCTTCCAAATTCCTCTCTGGCTTCGGAATTCCTCCCAGTCCCTCTGGCACATCCACCCCAAAAGCCCCAAAATATTCACATCGGGAAGACGGACACATGAACGCACCCGTTCCCTTCCCTTTCCCAGGGTGATTCTCCCAAAATAAAAATCAATCCCTTTGCTGCAGAAATCGTTAAACTTCGGGGCACAACAACCCGAGCTGGGGAAAGTTTTCCCACCTTGGCTCGGGCATTTTATGTTTCTACAGCTCATCTTTCCCGGGAATGCCGGCCGAGCTTTTTATTCCCGGCAGAATATTTTTAAAGCCCCTCCAGGTCGTTTTTAATATTTAAGTAGGTGCTGGTTGTGCAAAAGGGACCGATTTACGAGGAGCTGCTCTGTTATCGGGAGGTGGGAAAGATGATAAACCAATTTTTGGTGTATTTTAACTCTCTGCTCTGGCAGCTGTAAAGTAGAGGGGTGCACGAACCTGCAGCACGCAGACCCCGCTGATGCACAACATCATTATTTGGGAATTCTGGCGATGGAAAACAGTTTTTTTTTTTTTGTCGGGAAAGCTTCCAAGGCAAACTATCCCCAGATTTTTGCAAAGAAAGAATCGGGGAGAGCACAACAGCGGGAATTTCTCTTTACAGAGGGAATTCCTGGCGGTGTTAGTGACCGAACCCCGGCTTTGGGTTGGGAAAAGGGGGACACGGAGTTTGTGTGTGTGTAGAACCCGCAGCCCACCAGGCCGTTGTGCAGCCCAGCCGCGCTCCTGCGCGATTTCCCTTTCTCCACACGAACACCCCAAGCTTCCCTACAGCCAAAGCTGCTTTTGCAGTGCTCTGTCCCTGCACCGTGGGCACGAACAGGAGGGTTCTGCAGCCCCAGGGACCTTCTCGCACCGAGGTTTTGCTGCCCCGATACCTCCAGGGACATCCCCGTTCTCAGCATCCCTCCGTGTCCCTGTCCTGCCCGGGTGGCTCTGCCCGCTGGGCAGGTGACAAGGGACAAGGGCTGGCAAGGGACAAGGGCTGGCAAGGGACAAGGGCTGGCAAAGGACAAGGGCTGCTGCCTGCTGGGCACCCCGACACCCGCCCAGGGCAGTGCCCGGTGCTGCCACCCCGGCCCGGGTGATGCTCTGTGCTGGATAAAATCCCTTTTCCCTGCAATAAGCCCACCTGGATCTGCACCCGTGGGTCCCCCCAGTTTCCCCTCGGGGTTTTCCTCTTAGAGATCGCGCTGTCCTCACCCCCAGGGTGCTGTGCCCTGGATCTTTCCCCAAACCCGCCGTGTTTGTTGTCCGCATCCCCCCGCATGTTTAGGAGCGATCCACGCCGCCACCTTGCTCGTTATTTATCCCCAGAACTGACGGTCCCTGCGACTTTTGGCACCCGTGGAAGAAATCACCTGTTCTTCCTTTATCGGGATATTCCGTTTGAATTTCTCCCACCTCTCGGTGCAGACGGATTTTGTGGGACACCCCAAAATGGGGCTGGTGACCTTCGCCTGCCTGATGCTAAAATTCCCCTTTCCACCAGCACCGGCACATTGCTGGGATTTCGACAGCGTTTTGCTTTAAACTTGGGGAAAAAACAAACCAAAACAAACCAAAACAAAGGGCTTCCATAAGGCTGGAAATGAGGCTGAACGCCCTGGAATTCCCTCGTCCTCCTCGTTTTGTGGAGACCCCCGGCCCGGCTTGGCCCAGCCGGACTTTTGGCACCGGGAGTCGCCGGGGGCTGGAGGTGGTTCCCGATGACAAAAAGCTCAGCAGCGAATCGAAAGGTTTCTCTAGCACAATTTTATCTCTATCCTGACGGGATTCGGTGCTGGAAAAGCTGGAAGTGGTTATGAATTTTGTTTGGATGCCATTGCTATGCCAAGTTGTTGGGAGAAGGGAAATCCCATCCCAAGGGTTGTTTGCTTTGGGAGCATCCCTAACCTCGGGCCCCCAGGGAAGAAACCTCGTCCAGGAAAGCCTGAATGCCTCAGGAACGGATTTACACCTGGATTTACACCTGGATTTACACTTGGATTTACAATTCGAGCTGCCTTTAAGGGCGAATTTGTGCGATGTGGGAGCATCACTTGCCGGGTCTCAGCCCCGCTGTTTCTCTCGGTACCAAATTCTCCGGGGCTGAACCCCAGCCAGCCCAAAAGCATCTCCCCGGGAAAACGCTCTAGCAATCCGTCCCTGAGCGGGGATATAAATACCCGGAGATATTTGGAAGATCTCTGTGGGAAGCGATTGTGTCTGAGTGGTAGCGCTCCGAGCTTATTATCGCTGGAACCGATTTGTATTGCAGGGAGCGGCTCCTGCCAGAAAACTGCACAGCAAAAAAATCCCGAGCTGAAGAAGGCTGTAAATTCCTGTGCTGCAATATTTCACTGAAGGACGTCATGGAAAATCTGGGCTTGAAGGGCGGGGGCAGACTCGGGACGGGCAGAGGGGGGAAACGGAGACAAAAAGGGGCAGATTAAGATTTTCTTCTGTTTTTTTTTTTTTTTTTTTTAATTTTTTCCCTTTCTGACCAAAGCCTGAACTTGCGGTGACAGCCAGCCCGCACCTCCCCGCAGCCGCCTCACACACTTGGGCAGCTTCGTTGCGCTCCCAATTTCGGCTTCTGCTCTCCCAAAAATCTTCTCCTGGAGAAGATTTTGCCTCCAGGAATGCGAGAGGCCAAGGCTGGGATGGGAAAGATCCAAAGCGGTGCCGTGTGCTGGACCCGCAAAACAATATTTGGGGTGTGCGTGCATGTCCCTAAAAACATCTCTCCCTCGGTGCTTCCACCTTCCCCCAGCTCTCCTCCCTCCATCCTCGACCCCCTCGCCTTTAAATAAACATTTAGGGATCAATTCGCCGCGGATTTGGGGGCCAGCGGCCACGGGGATGGCGGCGACTGGAAAAAAAAAAATAAAATAAAAAATAAAAACCCCGAAAGCAGGCGAGGGGGAAAGGCTGGTGCTGGGGAACGGGGGCGTCCCGCGGGGGTGTTAATGCAAAGCAGGACAGCGGGGAGGGGGACACGGGGCGGTCACTCCCCTCGGCCTGGGTGGTCCGGGCTCGCAGGAACAGCCCGGCCCCTGGCGGAGCAGCACCCTGGAACAATCCCACCTAGATCCAGTTCCATCCTCGGGTTACACCGGCCTGCGAGCCGACTTGACTTCACTTAAGCAATTAGCTAGGAAAAATACCTTGGGCGCAGGAAAAGGAAGAAAGCTCGGATTTGTCTATTTTTACACAAAACACGGCCCGAGTTTGGGGCAGGGGGAGGGAAGGAGCCGGGTGGGAAGGGAACGGGGCCGGGGGTGTTGGAGGGGTCGGGAAAGCGGCTCCGAGAGGGATGGCAGAGGCTAATTGCGCCAGATGATAATTTAATTTTTGTCATTTCTTCTTTTCCTCCCTTCTTTTCATCTCTGCCCGTCGGGGGCTGGGGAGGACCCGATTAAGCCACCCAAATCACGAGCAGACAACACCAAAAGCGAGTCTCGTTTTCCCCCACACCATCCTCCTCCTCCTCGTACACCAGGCATTTCCTCCCCAAAACTCTCCTTTCCCCAACATGTGCGCTCCGATTAAAACCCCCAAACATTTCTGCAATTCCCACGACGAGGCCTATAGGACCCGGAGCGAGATATTCCCATTTTAAACTTTTGCTAGCTGTAATAAATGCATCGCAAACCAAATCTTCCCCTCCTAAAAGATATTGCAAGAGGGAGAAAGGGCACTCGTGAAGGAAGTGATTTTCTTTGAGGGGAAATAGTTTGATTTCCACGGAGAGTTTTGGGGTTTTTTTTAACTCGGAGATATTTTATTTCCTCGTGGAAACGCTGCCGGTGGCAAACGATTTGAACGAGATTTTTCCACGGGGGCTTTGTGCTGTGTTTAGAGCTCCATCCCCGGGTGTTTTGGGGGCAGATCGGGGAGATTCGGACGCAGAGTGATACAAAACAAAGAAATCCACCCTTTTCGCGAGCCGGGGGGGAACATTCGATGCGGAGCAAAGCTCGAGGTCAGAGATGCGCTCCCACAGCAAAAATAAAAAGAAATACAGCGAGAAGCAGAGGGAATATTCTGCACCAGCCTAAACCCCGGGGAAGGTGATTGCTTCCCAAAAAAGCGATTTTGGGGGGCTTTCCCCCCTTCCCGAGCAGCCCCGCGCAGAGGGAGCAGCGGCCGCCGCCTCCCAGGGCAGCAGGAGCTGCTCCTTCTCCTCCTGTTCCGGGGAAAAACTCCAGAAATAACTGAAATAACTGTCCCAACCTCCTCCCACCCTCCCTGGCTACCTGCCCCCGGCCCGGGGCTTGCCCGGGGCTCTCCCGTGCCTGTCCCGGGCCCGTTTGCACCGGGAACGGGAGGGCCGGTGCTGCCTGAATGATGATTTTTTTTCCCCCCCAAAAGGAGGGAAAAGACAGGAGGGGGGAGGATAGAAAGGTAAAAAAGAAAGAAAAAAGAAAACCCTGATGTGAGATCCCTCTTGGTCGTACCACAGATGTGACAGGCGCCCCGGAGGCTGCTCACAACTGCTCGCCAATAACGCGGAGGGAGTTTGGAAACCCGATCGGTGCCTATCTTTCCTTTAAAAGGTATTAAATTATCATAAAAACCTTGAAAAGCGAAGCTGGAAGACGAAGGGATTGGGGAGGGGGGTGTCCCCTGTTTCTCTTGGCTCAGGGATGCGCCCACAGCCCTGCGGCGAGGCCTGCAGCGGGTGCGGGGGGACGGGATGGACTTTTTCCCCCCATTTTCCTTTCTCTTTTCTTTTCCCCGATGTCGGAAGGGATCAGACGGCAGCAGCAGGCACATCGGCAGCCCTGAGAGCTCAGGCTCCTTCCCCCGTGCCCACCCACAATGTCACCACCCCCGCTCCGCGCCGCTTTCCACGCGCGGGCCGCGACAAGGCGACAAAGGTTCCGAGGGACTTACCTCGAGTGACAGCTCTGCCGGCGGCACGGTGCTCAGAGAGATGGCTTTAGGGGGACAGGGGAGGGAGAAACGGGGCTCTGTACCCCTCTGGTGTTCTGTTCTCCTGCCCCCCACCCGCCGCGTGTGCCCGCGGCACGGCCGGAGCTGAGCGACAAACTCCGGGCACGGAGCCGCGAAACTCCAGCACGGATTTATACACACCCCCCCGAAAAAAACCCCAAATAACCCAAAACGAACCAACCCACCCTCATCCCTAAAGCAGCTCCGGAGCGGGCGAGGGGTCCGCAGCCCGTTCGCGGCCCCGTTCGCGGCGGCGGAGGCAGAAAAGGGCATTTCGCGAGGCAGCGGCAGTTTTCGCCGATTTCTTTTTATTAAAGCACCCCCGAGCCCGTGTTTACATTGCGCAGTATAAACATCCTGCCCGGGCCCGCCGAGCTTAAAAAGAGCGCACGAAGAGGGGGTTTGAAGTGGGTGAAGCTGCGCGCAGCGCGGAGCCGGGGCCGGGCAGCGCCGCGCTGCCCCACGCCACGCGCGGAACCTCCGCGCTGCCCGCACGCCCTTCCCCGGCCCGCGGGGCCCGGGCTGTGCTTTCCAGGGCTGGGAAAAGGGGCAGGGAGGGGATGGAGGAGCCTCACGGTCACGCGTGGCATAAATCACACACAGTCACACGCACAGAGATACACGCGCGGTTCTCTCCGCGGCGGGCAGGGGCGCGGCGTGCAGCCCCCCCGGGTGGGGCAGGGCAGGGCGGCGTGGAAAGGGCTCTTTAAAAGCTGCCCACCAGCGGGGAGCGGCGGCGGAGGGGGCCGGCACGGGGCCGGGAGGGCGGGGGGGAGCGGCTCGGGGCGGGGATCTCCGCTCCGCGCTTACGTCTGTCAAAGGAGCGGCAGACGCCGCTGCGAGAGATAAAGTAGAAGGCGAGCGGCGGGACCGGGGGCAGACTCGACAGCCACCACGATGGGAAGCAGCTCCCCGCAGCAGCGGCAGCGCCAGCCCAGCTAAAGCCTCCGGAGGGGACGGCGGCGGCCCCGGGAGCCCGGCCCGGCGAGGGGCAGCGGGGCAGGCGCGGGCGGCGGCCCCGGCTCGGCTCTCTCTCAGCAGCAGCAGCAGCAGCCGAGCTCAGCTCGCTTCCACCCGCCCCCCCATCCCGCCTTCCCCCCGACCCTCCGCCTCTCGCTCGCCTTCTGCAGCCGCGCTCGGATTTAGGGATAAAGTGGGAGGAGGAGGAGGAGGCAAAGGGGGGTGGGGGGTGTCGTCGCTTCCATTTGTTTATCCACGGAGGGGTGAAGTCTCCCGGTGGAAAGCGAAGCCGCCGGGGGGCCGGGAGGACGCCGGAGGGAGGGCGGTGGGTGAGTGGCGAGCCCCCAGCAGCGCGGCCTTTCGCGGGGGCGCTGGGGGGGCGGCAGCAGGAGGAGGAGGAGGAGGGCCGGGGCTGGGGCTGGCCGCCGCGGACCTGGCCGTAGATGACTGCAGAAGCGCAGCAGGCTCTGTCCTCTCAGCCCCCTCCTCCTCCGGTGCAGAGCAGCTACGGCCCCATGTCCTCGGTGGCTGAGAAGCAGCCGCAGAGCTCGGCCATGGACGCCGCCTCCGCGGGGACCGGCGGCGCGGCCGGCAGCGCCCCGGGCAGCGGCGGGGCCCCGGGCGGCGGCGGCCCCAAGGCGAAGAAGACGAACGCGGGGATCCGGCGGCCGGAGAAGCCGCCTTATTCCTACATCGCCCTCATCGTCATGGCTATCCAGAGCTCTCCCTCCAAACGCCTGACCCTCAGCGAGATCTACCAGTTCTTGCAGAGCCGCTTCCCTTTCTTCCGAGGCTCCTACCAGGGCTGGAAAAACTCGGTGCGCCACAACCTCTCGCTCAACGAGTGCTTCATCAAGCTGCCCAAGGGCTTGGGACGCCCGGGCAAGGGCCACTACTGGACCATCGACCCGGCCAGCGAGTTCATGTTCGAGGAGGGCTCGTTCCGCCGCCGGCCCCGCGGGTTCCGGAGGAAATGCCAGGCGCTGAAGCCCATGTACAGCATGATGAACGGGCTCAGCTTCAACCACCTCCCCGACAGCTACGGCTTCCAGGGCTCGGCCGGCGGGCTCTCCTGCCCCCCCAACAGCCTCTCCCTCGAAGGGGGCTTGGGGATGATGAACGGGCATTTGTCCAGCAACGTGGAGGGGATGGGCCTGGCGGGACACTCCGTGCCCCACCTGCCCGCCAACGGTGGGCACAGCTACATGGGCGGCTGCACCGGCTCCTCGGCCGGGGAATACCCGCACCACGACAGCTCCGTGCCCGCGTCCCCGCTGCTCCCCGCCGGCGGCGTGATGGAGCCGCACTCGGTTTACTCCAGCTCGGCCTCGGCGTGGGCGCCCAGCGCCTCGGCGGCCCTCAACACCGGCGCGTCCTACATCAAGCAGCAGCCCCTGTCGCCCTGCAACCCCACGGCCAACCCGCTCTCCTCCAGCCTCTCCACGCATTCCCTGGACCAGCCCTACCTGCACCAGAACAGCCACAACACCGCCGACCTCCAAGGTAAGGCGCGGCCACGCGTGAGGGGCACCCGCGCAAACGGGGCTCGGCCGGGGCTGCGGGCCCCGCTTGGATCCCGGCGGTGCCGCTGCCAGCTGGGATCCCGCTTCGTGGGCGGCTTTAATGATGGTCCCGAGGGGAGGATGCCTTGCCCTCGCTCCTCGCCTCCTTTCCCGGGGGCAGCCCGTCGGGGTTCTCCCCGCTGTGGGCCCGGGGCTCTGCTCTCCCGGCCCGGGGCTCCGCTTTTCCCGGCGGCTCCCTCACGTCCAGGGCCGCCCCAGGCCTAAGGCCGGTGGGCTGAGGCAGCGGGGAGCTGCGGGAAGGAGAGGCCAGGAATGCCCCCTTGGGCTCTCCCACCTCCCTGGGCACTTGGAGGGAAAAGGGAGGAATTTCCCATTGCCATCCCACCCCGTGCCACCCCGGCCCCTTCCCCGCCATCAGCTGTGTTTTTCACACATCTCAAGGCCGTGTTTTCCAGGCCCATCACTTCCCTCCATCCGCCGCCCAAGCCGAATCTCCTGGCCTGGATCCCCCAAATCCTCCCGCTCCCCAAAACCCCGGCTGGGTCTCGTGCCTGGAGCTGTCGGGGCTGCATTTGCCCTGGGGCTTGGAGCCGAGATCGTGTTTGGCCGGGAAAAGGCCTCTGAAGGGACGAGGCCAGCGCTGGGTTTCGCTTTGCTGCCCAAATTCCGCTCGGGCTGCGGTGCCTGCGGGGCTCTCGTGGCACGGGGGAGCCCCCGAGCCATGGGCGGGTGATGGGGCAGATTTGGGGGTCCCTGCCCATCACCCCGGGCTTTCGGGGGAGCGGGACGTGCCTGACAGGAACGGCTGCAAAGCGGAGAACAAACGGGCCAAAAACACAAAGCGAAGCGGGGAAAATGCACCAGCCGGGCCGGGCCGGAGCTGCAGAACCTGGGCAGGGCCCCGGGCAGTGCCCACTACGGGCACCCTCCAGTCCCGGGGCGGTTCCCGGAGCTCAGCGCGTCCAGGGCCTCTGGAAAACGGAGCTGGGAATCCGCCCCGAGGAGCCACCGGGCCCGTGCGCGGCCTTCACGGAATCGCTCAGATTTTCACCCAAAGGAGCGGCGGGAGCGCTCCGGGGCAGGGCACCCCCTGCCCAGGGCACCCCCAATTCCCGGGGCGCTTTTCCATGCCGAGGAGGCGGAGGGGCGGCGGGAACAGCCCCGCTCCCGGCGGCTCTCGGCCCCACCGCCGCTCCCGGAGCTGCCCCGCTCCGCACCCGGCGCATTTCCCGCACGGGCCGAGGCGGTGGGAAAAGCAGCTGGGGCGAAAGAAAATAAATCCAAGTGTTGAAACAAAACCAAAAACCCCTAAACCCAAAGCAAATCCCTTCTGCTCGCAGCGCCCTCGGGCCGGGCAGGGAATCGCCGTCCCGGGGCTCTCTCTGCCGCACCTGCCCGCACCCGCGGATCCCAATGTGCCAAAACAGCCCCAAATCCGCGCTCGGAGCAGGGTGTGCTGGCGGGTTGGGTTGTTGGGATTTTTTTTAACCCCATCCCGCGTTGCTGGGATGTTGTTCGCCCTCTCCTGCTGAACCTCTTGGCGCTGCTGACCATCTCTCCCCCGTCCCGCAGGCATCCCGCGGTATCACTCGCAGTCTCCGAGCATGTGCGACCGAAAGGAATTCGTCTTCTCTTTCAACGCCATGGCCTCCTCCTCCATGCATTCGGCGGGCAGCGGCTCCTATTACCACCAACAAGTGACATACCAGGACATCAAGCCGTGCGTTATGTGAGCCGAGCCGGGCCGGACAAACGCCGCTCCTGGGGCCGGAGCCGGGCCATGAGCATCCCCCAGGACGCTCCGGGTGCCAGGGGATGTCCCATATCCTGTGTCCCCATGTCCCAGCAAGGCTTTGGGCAGCAAGAATGGACCGGAGCCGGGCCCTGAGCATCCCCCAGGACGCTCTGGGTGCCTCCCCCGGGACGCTTCGGGTGCCAGGGGATGTCCCATGTCCCCTGTCCCAGTCTGGGTTTGGGCAGCAGGAACGGACCGGACCAGGCAATGAGCATCCCCCAGGACGCTCTGGGTGCCAGGGGATGTCCCATGTCCTATGTCCCCATGTCCCAGCCTGGCTTTGGGCAGCAGGAACGGACCGGAGCTCCGGCAGCGAGCTGAGCATCGAGCCCGTCTGTGCCTCCTTCTTCTGCTCGGGGAGGGATGGAGGAGAAAGCAAAAGCAGCCCCACCGTCCATCCCGAAAGCCTCGGCTGCGAGTTTGGGGTGAGGCTTTGCTAAATGAAGGTTTTGATGCTTCTTTAAAAAAAAAAAAATGAAATTGCAAACTCAGTTTGGGAGTTGGCGGCGAGCGATGGGGGCTGGAAAAGACCCCAAACTCAAATCCCCTCGGTGCCGTCTCACTTCGAGCCCGGAAAAAAATGCTTTTAAAAAAAATTTTCCTTCCTTTTTTTAATTTTTTTTTTTTTTTTTTTTTTTTTTTTTTTTTTGCCGGCCAACACCCAGCGGGCAAAAAAATCTCTCAGAGGGATTTTTCGGAACTATGAATTTTGGGTTTTTTTGCCTGCATAAAGACTGCAGGATCAGACCCTATGCAGAGAGAACAAGGCACTTTGGAAAGAGACAGCCATGCTCATCCTGTTATTTATTCTACAATTCTTTTTTTTTTGTTGTTGTTTTTGTTGTTGTTGCTAATAATCGAGACACGAATAGTCTCAGTTGATCAGTATTAAATCGGGGAATCTCTGTTGGCAATATTTGCCATATAGATTTGGGTTTTTTTAGTTAACCTTTGTAAATTTGCAAGCGACCGTGGTCTCTGTGTAAAGACAATCCTCCATATGTTTTTATAGAAATATATATATAATGAAGGATTATTCCCCTCCCTCCCCTCTCTATTTTTTTTTTTTTCCACCCTGACGTTGTACAGTTCGGTGACACCTATTTTAATTCTTTCTGCACTGTATAAAATTGTAATTATGTGGGTTTGTTTTTTTGATTTTTTTCGCCTTTTTTTTTTCTGTACGTTTTGTCCCTAAAGAAAAAAAAAAATTCCCGAAATAAAACCTGTATGTTATTTGTACATGGGCTTCACGATTGTATGAGCAGCAAATAAACGAGCATGCGGTGTAATTAAGCTTAATTAATGAGCAGTCCGGCCCTGCAAACCCTCGGGCAACAATTCCCTATCCCGGCACAGACTCAAAATCGACTTTTTAGGGTTTTTTCACCTTGGCGGGGTCCTTCTTGCCAATTTCCCTGCTGGGAAATATTTCAATTGAGGCTATTGAAACGCAGAAGGAGGAAAAGCGGCGGTGCTTTTTATTTTTAGCTTTTTATTATTAGGATTATTCCATTTTTTTTCCAAGGCTAAAGGCGCCGTTTGACAGCTCTTTGCCTCTCCCTCCAATTCCAGGCGTGAGGCTGCCGGGATGAAACCCGCGGCTCCTTTTTCCTCCTCCTCCTCCATCCCGGGAATTTTTCCTGTTCATTTTTCCTCCTCCTCCATCCTGGGAATTTTTCCTGTTCATTTTTCCTCCTCCTCCATCCCGGGAATTTTCTGAGCCGGCAGTTAAATCATTTATTTTCCCTCGTGAAAAATAAATAAAAATTCATAAAATCGACGGAAATTTACTCAAATTAACACAAATTATCAGGAATTAACAAGCAAGATAAAAATTAAGCAGATCGACTGCACCATCTCTGTTGTGCCCGAGGCAGTGATAAATCTGCATTTAAATATTTGTATATTCCTGCGAAATTTTGAGGGATTTTGGCTAATTCAGGATCCTCCAGTATCCAGAATTTTTTGCTTTAATTCGTGGGCCAATCTGTCTCTATTAATATTCAATATTAACGCCCATAAAAAAGAGATGCAGGGGAATTAATCTGATTACGTGGTTGTGGATTTCTGCCTTTAGCGAGGGAAATTTAATCACTGCACACTAATTAGCCCAGCTTAATTAAATCCAAGTTCGCTATAACAAGGGAGAAATTTATGATATTATTGTAATTAAGGCAAAGCTTTATTAGTGCTGGGGGAGGCCTTTTCAGAGTGGGGTTTTAATTGTTGTTTTCTGGGGTTTTTTTGAGGAGCATTGTGGGCTTTGGGGTGGTTTTTTTTTAAATTTTGTTAATGTTTTGGGGGTTTTTAAATATTATTTTAGCTCTCTTTAAGCCAGCAGCAATCTGCCTGCAGCATTATTTGTTTTCCTCGTTTTTATGCTTTTCTGGGCGGATCTTTCCCACATCCCTGTCAGAGGTGAGCACGTTGTCTCCATCCTTTTAGGTACAAGCTGCAACCAGAAGGTTTTTTACTCCTGAAGCAAACATCTGCACGAGGTGTGGCTTCAATAATGGTCCAGGGTTAGGGGCTCAGCTCTTTGAAATGCCATGGTCACTCGAAGGTTTGTTTTCATCCCTTTGGGTTGATCTGGGGTTGATTTTGGGTGGATTTTGAATGGATTTTGGGTTGATTTTGGGTAGATTTGGGGTTGATTTTGGGTCCTGTTTGGCTGGGCAGGGCAGGCAGCACCTTGTGAGGCTCGGGCCCAGCTCGCAGGGGTTCTGTATCTGCTCCCCACCAAAGCCTGATGTGATTCATTCCCCTCCCTCCCGTGGCTTTCCAAACCTGGAAAAACAGAGCAGCTGCATTCCGGGGACGCCACATATTCCTCAAGCCAGTGAGCTCAGTCTAAACAGGAGCTCTCCATCCCAGAGCCCTCCAGCAGCCAGGAGGGACCAAAACCCCCCAGCTCCTGTAAAACCCCAACTCTGCATCTGCAAAACCCCAATTCTCCATCTGCAAAACCCCCAATTCTCCATCTGCAAACCCCCAACTCTCCATCTGCAAAACCCCAACTCTGCATCTGCAAAACCCCAATTCTCCATCTGCAAACCCCCCAATTCTCCATCTGCAAAACCCCCCAGCTCCTGCAAACCCCCAATTCTCCATCTGCAAAACCCCAACTCTGCATCTGCAAACCCCCAATTCTCCATCTGCAAATCCCCAACTCTGCATCTGCAAAACCCCCAATTCTCCATCTGCAAAACCCCCAATTCTCCATCTGCAAACCCCCAATTCTCCATCTGCAATACCCCAACTCTGCATCTGCAAAACCCCCAACTCTCCATCTGCAAACCCCCCAATTCTCCATCTGCAAACCCCCAATTCTCCATCTGCAAAACCCCCAATTCTCCATCTGCAAACCCCCAACTCTCCATCTGCAAATCCCCCAACTCTCCATCTGCAAAACCCCCAATTCTCCATCTGCAATACCCCAACTCTGCATCTGCAAAACCCCCAACTCTCCATCTGCAAAACCCCCAACTCTGCATCTGCAAAACCCCAACTCTGCATCTGCAAATCCCCCAACTCTCCATCTGCAAACCCCCCAATTCTCCATCTGCAAAACCCCAACTCTGCATCTGCAAATCCCCCAACTCTCCATCTGCAAAACCCCAACTCTGCATCTGCAAAACCCCCGTTTCTCCATCTGCAAAACCCGATTCTCCATCTGCAAAACCCCCAATTCTCCATCTGCAAAACCCCCCAGCTCCTGCAAATCCCCCAACTCTCCATCTGCAAAATCCTCCCCCAGTTCCTGCAAAACCTTCCCCAACTCCTGCAAAACCCCTCAGCTCCTAAAAATCCCCCCAGGTCCTGCAAAACCCCCCTAACTCTCCATCTCCAAAAGCCCAATGGGGTTTTTCACAATATTTTCAATCCCAGGGGATGCAAACCCCAAGACAAACCTCCCCAGCTCCTGTAAAACCCCCTCCAAATCCTTCAAAACCTCCCAACTCTCCATCTGCAAAGCCCAATGGAATTTTTTCCAGTATTTTCAGCAAACCCCAGTATTTTTTAACAAACCCCAAGCTGTTTGTGCATTTCCAGGAGTGGCTGGGCTCTGAGAGGAGGTGAGGAGGGATAAACTTGCCCAGAAATGCTGTTGGAGCCCTGGGAGCGCAGCGAGGCAGGGCTTGCTCAGAAATGTGGGATTTGCTGCTGGAAAGGCTCAGATCTGGCTGAGCTCAGCTGCTGGGGCTCAGCTCAGCACCAGCTCCCTGCTCCTCATCCCTCACACCCCAATCCTAAGGGGAAATAACCCATTTTCTTTTGGGGTTTTGGCATTTCTACTTCAGGAAACAGCTTCTCATTGCTGATGTCCTATGCAGGCCCGACAACTTTCTACAGGGTTGGAATTGCCCAGGGATTTTCTACAGGGAAGGAATTACCCAGGAATTTTCTAGAGGGATGGAATTGTCCAGGAATTTTCTAGAGGGTTGGAATTGCCCAGGAATTTTTTACAGGGATGGAATTACCCAGGAATTTTCTAGAGGGATGAAATCGCCCAGGAATTTTCTACAGGGATAAAATTTTGGAGTCTGATGACAAACAGGGCTTGGTGTCTCCAGGCAGGTTGTTCCCTCTGGATCAGGGGACATTGGTGTCCCTTTTGCAGGGATTCTGGTGGCAAATTCTGGCAAATCCAGAAGATTCTGGTGCTTCCCTCCGTTTCTCCCAGGGTTTCCCCCCATCCCCACAAGGCCCCCATGGAGCTGGAGCTGTGTCTGTCACTGTCACCTGCTCGAGGGCTCGTGTCCCCAGGGGTGTTTGTGAGCCCCACGTGGGGACAGAGCTGGAGGGAGCACAGGGATGGTGCAGGGATCCCAAGGAAGGCCTGGAAGAGGGGATGTGGGGGTGTGGAGGCACACATTTTTAGGAGGGTCCATTGGGATGATCTGCTGCATTTTTTGGGAGGCAGCATTTGGGTGGGGATGGTGGTGAGGGGTCTTTCAGAAATACCGAGGGGTTTGGAGGATCCTGGGGGTTCTGGAGGGTCCTAGGGACACTGGATGATCCCAGAGGACTGGAGCATCCTGTGGGAGAATTGGAGGGATCCTGAGGGGCTGAGGGGTCCTGGGAGCTGAGGGATCCTGGGGGCTTTTGGACAATCCCAGGTGGGTTTGAGGGATCCTTGGGGGTTTGGAAGATCCCAGTGGGTTTGGATGATACCAAGGCTGTTTAATGATGCCGGGGGCGCTGGATCCTGGTGGGTTTGGATGATCCTGGTGGGATTTGGATGATCCCAGGGGTGTTGGAAGACCCTGGTGGGATTTGGATGATCCTGGGGTGCTGATGATCCCAGGGAGATCTGCATGATCCTGGTGGGATCTGGATGATCCTGCTGGGACTGGATGATCACGGTGATACTGGGATGATCTCAGTGGGATTGGATGATCCTGGTGATATCCGAATGATCCTGGTGGGGTTGGATGATCCTGGTGGGGTTGGGATGATCCCAGTGGGATTGGATGATCCTGGTGATATCCGGGTGGTGCCAGTGATATCCGGATGATCCTGGTGGGTTTGGGATGATCCCGGTGATAAATTCAGACGATCCTGGTGGGTTTGGATGATCCCAGTGATATATTCGGATGATCCTGGTGGGTTTGGATGATCCCGGTGATAAATTCGGATGATCCTGGTGATATCCAGTGATAAATTCGGATGATCCCAATGATATATCCGGATGATCCCGGTGATAAATTCAGATGATCCTGGCGATATCGGGATGATCCCAGTGATATATCCAGATGATCCTGGTGATATCCGGATGATCCCGGTGATACATCCGGATGACCCCGGTAATATATTTGGGATGATCCCAGTGATATATCCGGATGATCCCGGCGATACATCCGTATGATCCCGGTGATATATCTGGGATGATCCTGGTGATATCCGGATGATCCCGGTGATATATCTGGATGATCCTGGTGATATATTCAGGATGATCCCGGTGATATATCCGGATGATCCCGGTGATATATCGGGGATGATCCTGGTGATATCTGGATGATCCTGGTGATATATCTGGGATGATCCCGGTGATATATTCAGGATGATCCCGGTGATATATTCCGGATGATCCCGGTGATATATCCGGGATGATCCCGGTGATATATCCGGGATGATCCCCGTGATATATTCAGGATGATCCCAGTGATATATCCGGGATGATCCCGGTGATACATCCGGATGATCCCGGTGATATATCCGGGGTGATCCTGGCGATATCGGGATGATCCCAGTGATACATCCGGCTGATCCCGGTGATAAATTTGGATGATCCCGGTGATATATCCGGGATGATCCCGGTGATATATCTGGATGATCCCGGTGATATATCCGGGATGATCCCGGTGATACATCCGGATGATCCCGGTGATAATTTCGGATGATCCCGGTGGGATCGTCGATCCCGGGGTTTGGGGGGCGGTGCCGTTCCCGTGCCGGCAGCGCCACCTGGCGGCAGCGAGCGGGAGCGCCGGCCCTCGGCTGCCCCAAAATTTGGCTCCAAGCCCGTCCAGGTGGGGCAGGTTTGGAGCCTCTCCCCACCTGGTGGATGCTAAAAATCTCGGGGTTTCTTTCCTTATTAGTTAATTTTTTTAAAATATCTTTTTAAATATATTTATTTTATTTTCATTTTTCCCTTCTGGCATCCAGACCTGTGAGGGGGAACATCCCTTTATCCCATCTTCACACAGGTGAAACTCCTTTACGGAGCACTTTGGGATCAAACCTTTTCCGTGCCCAGGTGGGACAGATGGGAATAGCTGGCATGGAAAAGCATGGAGTGTTCAATGGATGCAGGCATCTGACACAGGATGCTCGCAGATGGGCTGGATTATCCAGATTTACAGAAAAACTTGAAGATTTAACCTGTGCCAACAACACCTGGAACCTTCCATGGGTTATTTGGGATACCAAGGGATGAGTCTGGCACCAAGTTCTTAGCAGGTATAAAGGCTGAGATCCATAAGAATCAGTTGGTGCCTGATTTCTCCCTCAAAACCAAAACATTTGGGATCTGTGCACCTCAGGGGATCAAAGAATAGCTCTTGTCACTTTGGGAGGGGACTTCAATTTCTGCAATGCTTTTGGGAGGCCACACCTGAACATCTGCTCCCTTTCCAAGCATAACTCCTGCCTGATGCTCTGCAGGAAAAGAAAAGGCAGTGCTGGGATGCTCCTGGGAGCTTTATCCCTGCCAAGGAATCTTTGCACAAGGAATCCCCCTCAGGGATCAAACAGGTGGATGAAAAGAGCCCCTGAGGAGCAGGAGGCGTCCGCAGAGCAGCTCTGCAGCTGGAAGCTGATGTTATTCCTGGAAATTCTCAGGCTGAGTGAGGAGAGGCAAGGGGCTGCCCTGTTTTCTTTAGTAACTTTCCCTGCCAGAATCCAGAGGAATTAAAACCAGAATATTCAAATCAGTGGTTAGACTGGATAATCCCAGGGGGTGTTTTCCGATCTAAATGATCCTGTGGGTTTATTATTAATAAAACATAACAGAAGGAATAAATCTTACTGAGCTTCTGGCTCAATATCCAAATTTCCATTATCACAGGGTGCCCAGAGCAGCTGTGGCTGCCCCTGGATCCCTGGAAGTGTCCAAGGCCAGGCTGGATGAGGCTTGGAGCACCCTGGGATGGTAGAAAGTGTCCCTGCCTTGATGAGCTTTGAGGTCCCTTCCAACCCAAACCATTCCATGAATCAGAGGTTGCTTCGCTTCATCCAACTTCTGATGAATATTCCAACTCCAGTCTTAAAATGAACTCATTTTTTTCAGGGGAGCTGCAGATCCTTTGGAAAGTTTCACTGAGGAGTCACTGTGCCATCAACAGGGATTTCCTCTCCTCACACACTTCTCCAGGTCACCTCAGAGATCTCTGAACAAGCACCGGAGAGCAAATGGCAACTCCAGAGGTCAAACCATGGTTAAATCATGGGAAGGGATGTGGGGACACTGGCAGTGCCACTTGGCAGTGAGAACAGGAGCCTGAGCACAGACCTTCCTTTATTTAAAGCAGCAAGGCTCAAAAAACGCCCTGGAATGGCACAGAAAGTGCAGCTCTGTGGCTCAGCTCAGCTTCAGCCTAATTACTGCAAAAATAAACAACCACACCTGGGAAGGCAGGATGACATGGCCTGGAAAGCTTTGCAGGGACTTTGGGGGTACCAGGAGCTCCTTTGGAGCAGAACTTGCTGCAGCAGTTGTGTGGGGGTGAGGAGAAATCCCTGCAGAGGGATGGAAATGTCACACTGCAGAGCCTGAGCAGTGCAGGTGCCTGGAAACACTCTGAGATCCCTCTGAAAAACACAAGCATGGCTCTTGTCTCAACAATTATTCACCTGAAATCTGAAGGAGTGGTAGCAGGGGTTTGGTAATGCTTAGGAGTGGGGCAGCTTTCAGCACATGGATGTTTCTCTTTTTCCTCGGCCTTTTTTTGATCCCATTTCACTGCCCTGTGTTGTTTGCTTTATTCTTTAAGGAAAGGTAAACCTGGCTTGGCTCAAAGTGTGGGATGGGGGGGGTGATAACAATCTGTGTGACTTAGACACCTCTAGAGGTGGCACATTTGGGGGAAAATTTGTTTTGTGTCTTATCTCCCAGAGCAGGAGCTGTGGTTTGTGCCTGGCATATGCTGGAAAGTTCTGGAGCAGGAGAACCAGGGGGATCAAAGGCTCCAGGTAATCCCTGGGAGACAAAATGTTGGGAACATCAATTCTGTCACACAGAGGAGCCCAACAGACACTTGGTTGAGGTTTTTTAGAACTTCTGCTGAGTTTTTGGCCTGTGCTCCTGTTGTTTTCCAAGGGGGTGGGAACGACCAGTCTATGAGGAACCATCTCTGCCTTGCCATCTGCAAAATGTGGATGTTCCTGGGGCAAAATTCTGTGAAAATTCTGTATAAAAGTTCTCATTGGTGCCTTGTCTCCCAGAGCAGGAGCTGTGGTTTGTGCCTGGCAAGTGCTGGGTACCTTGATGGAAAGTTCTGGAGCAGGAGGACCTGTGGGATTAGAGCCACCCTGATGTTCCAGGTATCAAGATCCCCATTGGGAACATCAATTCTGTCACACAGAAAATCCAAGGGAGGCTTGGTTAAGGCTTTTTAGAACATTTGCTGAGTTTTTGGCCTGTCTCCCTGTTGTTTTCCAAAGGGTGGGGATCACCAGTTGCCTCCAGTCTATCAGGAACCATCTCTGCCTTTCCATCTATAAAATGTGGATGCTCTTGGGGCAAAATTCTGGGAAAAAAAAAAATCTTTGGTGCCTTGTCTCCCAGAGCAGGATCTGTGGCCTATCCCTTGGCATACCACGGTGCTGGGTACCTTGATGGAAAGTTCTGGAGCAGGAGGACCTGCGGGATTAGAGCCACCCTGATGTTCCAGGTATCAAAATCTCCATTGGGATCACTTATGTCACAAAGAAAAGCCCAACAGAGGCTTGGTTGAGGCTTTTTGAGAGCTTTGGCTGAGTTTTTGGCCTGTCCTGCTGTTGTTTTCCAAATGAGCAGTTGCCTCCAGTCTATCAGGAGCCATCTCCGCCCTCCCCTCTGTAAAATGTGGATGTTCCTGGGGCTGCAGCAGAGATGGAGCAGAGATAGATCCATATCCTGAACTCATTTCTCCCAGGCACTTCAGTGGGATGCCCAGCCCAGAACAATGGCAGGATACACGACCCTAAACATTTCTGCAGGGCTTTGAAAAGATGAAAAGCAGAGATTTTGCTACCTATGTCAGAGGAGGGCCGGGGAAACGTTGCATGATGTTTACAGCAGCCATCACGGACATTACACATGGGAACATGGGAAACGCTGCCCTTTTCTGGGAGGCAGATAATCTTTAAGAGATGGCAACCAGGAAATCAAAGCCTTTGGTACACAGCAGCCTCCCAAGCAGGGGGGTTTGCCTCAGGAACGTGGCCGTGGCCACAGATGTTTCCTCCAGAGGCTGAAGTGCTGTGAGGGGCTGTTCCTTGGGAGGAACCGGAACGAGAGAAATCCCTGCACACGCTTTTCCTCCCCCTCCTCACCCCCGGGAAAAATATTTCCAATTTTTCAATGGAAATATTCCCCTAAAAGCCATTTGTTTCTCCCTTTGGAGCAGTAGATGATGAAATTTTAAAAAAGCAAACACAAAATAAAGACATGATTTGGAGACAGTGTTTAACCATCCCTCTCCTGAGTGGTTTTTTATTGAGATAATGGGATAAAACCTCTGTCCTTCCACAGCACTCCTGAAGTGCTGTTCCTCTGGAGGAACCAGAACAAGAGAAATCCCTGCACACACTTTTCCTCCCCCTCCTCACCGCTAGGGAGAATTATCACAGCCCTGGATTTTCCAATGGAAATATTCCCCTAAAAGCAGTTTGTTTCTCCCTTTGGAGCAGTAGAAGATGATGAAATTTTAAAAAACCTAACACAAAATAAAGACATGACTTGGAGACAGTGTTTAACCATCCTTTTCCTGAGTTTTTAAATTGGGATAATGGAATAAAACCTTTGTCCTTCCAGGCTGCTTGTTGGGAGGGGATCAGGGCGATGCTGGGCCTGGATGCGAGATCCAGGAAAAAGCCTTGATGGTGAGAGATTTTCTTCTCCCCTTTTCTTTCCCTGGAAACAAACAGTGTGTGAGTGCTGTAACTCAGAGCCTGCCCAGCAAGGCAGCTTGTTTACTGTTGTCTTTGGTGGCTTGAAGCTGTGTGGCCTTGTCCCCGTTCCAGGAAATGCATGGACACGGCCGGCTGAAGGAAAACCCTCACGCCTGTGCAGTTTGGGGTGGCACAGAGCCACCTCAGCCTCATTGTTAGCAGATTCCAGCCCAGCCTCGCTGCTCTGCGCCACACACCACGCTGGGACTGATGGCCTCCAACAAAATCCCTCTCCAAAGTCACCCTGTTCTCCCTCACGGAGCTGGCGGAGGCTCCATCCACCCCATGTTGGTTTCTCTCTGCATTTCTCCCACAAATGAGGGTAGGGAGAAAGGGAGAATGGTCCTGGGAAGGTCACATCGCTCATGGAACACCTTGGTGGTCACTGCTGGTCCCAAACCCAGCCCCAGGGGTTCACTCCAGACCAGCATCTTCCCCCAGTGAACCTCAGAAAGAAGGGAGAGAAGCAACAGCAGCTCAACAGCAGCATCCCAAATGTCTGTGCCATGAAAGGAGCTGGAAAGAATGTGCCTGGCCACATGACAGGCCAGGCCATTGGGCTGTGCAGAGAACAGAGAGCCCTCAGTCTGAATTATTGGGAACAAAGTTGGCTCAGGAAAGCATTTCCCATTGTACTGCTGAACGTTTCTGCTCATCACACAGCTCTGCTGCTGCTGCTGCACCCAGGGCTGGGCTGGGGATCACTGCACTCCCCGTTAAAAGCAGAGCAGAGATCCATCAGTGTGGGATCTCAGCACCTCAGGATGGAGGTGCAGAGTGGCCAAGAACACCCTTGGGGGGCTCGGGAGTCCTGGAACGTTGCCAGAAGTGTCTGGTGGCTGCACTTTGATCCGACACAGGAGACGACACCTGTATGAGGATGGGAGGAATTCACTGGGTGAATGGTGAAGGGATAAGTTAATTAGAGTGTAAAACACAGGGTTTAGGATTTCTGTACAGGGGGGTCTAAAGAAGTAAGATGGAGGAATTGGGGCGTGTCCTGTCCTTCTTCTTCTTCTTCTTGGCCTCCATCTTCTGTGGTGATGGTGGCACTTTGGGATTGGTTATTACTAGAAGTGCACCGGTTAATAAGGGTAGAAGGTATTGGGGAAAAATGATAAATATTGTACACGTAACTTCGGGTATAAAGATAAGTGACCGCCCGGGGGCTCGCAGTGTGCTCATGGCTGGCTGCTGTGCAGACCTCTGTCGGGCTGAAAGAAAATCTTTTAGATAAACAATTAATAAACACTGAGACCGAGACGAGATCAGAAGTCTCTCCTCGTCCTTTGAAGCGCCGGGCTCTTCAAGGCCATCCCTGGGCCTTTCCAGGCCTAAACAGCCTAGACAGAACATGAAATCTACACATCAGCAGCATTTCAGACCTTTCTGCAGCATCCAGGCACTGCCTTGCCCCTGCTGAAGATCTTCTGATGAGTTTTAAGCAGTAAAACTGAGTAAGGACGCCCCTGAGATGAGGCACATTTTGTGTCTTTGTGCACAGGTCACAGCTACAGCAGGCACAGTATGAGGAATTATGATTTGAGGAAATATTCTGCTCTTTCAAGGCTGTTTATTCACTCAGAAAATATTTCAGGCTGTGGATTTTATGGTTTGATTGTTGGTATCTTGTATCACAGGTCACAGCTACAGCAGGCACAGAATGAGCAATTATGATTTGAGGAAATATTCTGCTATTTAAAGGCTGCTCATTCACTCAGAGAATATTTCAGGCTATGGATTTTATGTTTTGATTGTTGGGATCTCAGTATCACACTACAGCAGGCACAGAATGAGGAATTATGACTTGAGGAAATATTCTGCTCTTTAAAGGCTGTTCATGCCCTCAGAGAATATTTCAGGCTGTGAATTTTATGGTTTGATTGTTGGTATCTGGCATAGCCTTGATCTAGGCCAAAGTAAAACATAGCAGGCTTCAATTCCTCGAGATTACTTATAAGATCAGAACTCAAGGATTCAATAAAATCTCCTGCACTTCAGAGTTTTGTGAAGTTACAGAAATCCCTCCTGTCTGCTCTAAGTGATGCCTTCCTGAGGCTGCAGAGAGCCTGGAACAATAGCTCTGACACAGGCACACTGCCTCATTCACTTTTTCTACACAATCTGCTGCTTCCTTTAGGGTCAGCCCACAAGAGAAAATCCACATCACACAGCTGCAGACACCAGAAGGCCATGCAGGGCTGTGCCTTGGCCATTCCTGTGTTTAATTAATTTCATTTATTCAACAGCAGTTTGGCAGCTGGCACTGAAATGTCTTTTAGCTGGAGAAGGTCAGCACCAAGAGCCCCATCCTGATTTCAGACAGGGATTTACTGACTGAGATGGCAGCACCTGAAAAACCTTGATATTTATTAATAACCTGATCAAAAATACAAAATTCTGCAGCATTTTTCCAATCCATTCAAAATGCTAATACGCTTACAGTAATTATTTTTTCTCCTAACCACAGTTCACAGAATCATAAAAGCTGGAAAAGAGCTCCAGGATAATCAAATCCAATCTGTGACCCATCCCCACCTTGTCAGCAGCCCAGAGCACTGAGTGCCAGCTCCAGCCCTTCCTTGGACAGCTCCACCACCTCCTGACCACCCCTTCCATGAAGAAATTCCTCCTGATTTCCAACCTGTTGCACAGCCCTAGTCAGCAACTCCTCATGGCATGGTTTGGAGTTTCACTCTCAGCTGGGAAAGGATATTGGGTAAATACAGCGAAAAGTGGCATTGAAACATGACAGAAACAAATGACAGGCTGGAAAGAGCCAAGGTTTTGGACACTGCTCACCTGTGGGTTCACCCAGAGCCACAACTGCAAACAGAAAAACATCCAGATGTTTGTCCAAACCAAGCTGGGCCCTGGCTGCAGGCTGGGCTGACAGGAAAGCAAGCAAAGTCACCACATTTACAGAACACACAAACAGATCTGCACTGAAACTCAAGATGGGAAGAAAGGAAAGAAGGTAGAGGATGTGATCCCCACAAATGGGACCAGAAAAGGGTCACACCTGAAATGCAACAGGGCAAGTTTGAGATGCTGGAAGTTTTCTTTGGGAGAGTCACTGGATTTTAACTGCTAAGGACACCTGGATATCTTCAGCAGAGCAAGAAATATCCCAGAGTGAAAAGGAACAGCAAATGATCTCTTTACTCAATTTGCCATCATTTGGAAGGGGCAGGCAGGGATGGATAATTATTTTTTTGCTTTTCTTTCCTCTGCTTTGGAAGCTGCTGATGCAGGGAGTGTGTTTGGGCAGTAACATAACCCTGGCTCTCAGCCTTGAATGCCAAGGGCTGCAATGAGACCCAGAGGGTTGTGCAGCCTGAGTTTGGGCTCAGTGATACTGGAAATCATTTGGAGCTGCACAAAGAATGGAATGGAACTCCTGATTTGTTCCAGATCCTTTGCTGACCTTACAAGAAGTTCACAGAATGACAGAATGGTTTGGGTTGCAAGGGATTTCAAAGATCATCTTGTTCCAGCTCCTGTGCTACAAACAAGGACTGTGAACAAGGACACCTTCCACCAAGCCAGGGTGCCCCAGCCCTGTCCAGCCCTGCCAGGGATCCAGGGGCAGCCACAGCTGCTCTGGGCACCTGTGCCAGGGCCTCAGCACCCTCACAGGGAACAATTCCTTCCCAAAGTCCCATCTAAATCCACTCTCTGGCAGTTTGAAGCCTTTCACTGGGTCCTGTCCATCCTATCCACTGTCCCTCTCCTTTGGGAGAAGGAGTCATTTCCATTTGGAAAGTGATGAGCTCACCCCAAAACCTTCCTCCAGGCTGAACAATCCCAACTCTCTCTACCTTTCCTCCCAGCAGAGCTGCTCCATCCCTCTGCCCATCCTGCTGCCTCCTGTGGTGCTCTTTGTCCTTCCTGTACTCCAAAGCTTTCCTTCAGCCCTTCCCTACAGGCCCACAAATGATGAGAACTTTATATTTAATACTGAATAAATGTCTGACCCTCAAGGCATAATAATCTGCTTAAAATACACTTCACAGTACTCCCTGGCTAAAAGAAAAAACTTTCCAACTCTTACTTAAAAAAAAAAAATCCATTTAGATGCTTACTTTGACTACGTGCCCAGCACCACTGGCAAAAGTGCTTCTGTTTAGAAAGGATGGCTGGGCCAAAATTTAACTTGTTTTTCAGGAATAGGAAACCCAAGAGGGAAAAAAAAAGGTAATAAGAGCCATAGCAGATAAATCATTATTGGCCATTCACTGGGAGGGAATGTTCATGGCCAGGACAGTGCCTGGGAGCATTTTCAGCTGGAGAAGTTGGGTGGTGATGCCTCATCTTCCTCACTGGGATGTGAAAGAGCATCAGGGATGGTGACAAAGCATCAATCTCCAGCAAATTCCCAAAGAATTCCATGCCAGACTGAGCACCAACAAGCTCTGACCATGGTGGGCCTGCTTTCCATTTTAATAATAATAATAATAATAATAATAATAATAATAATAATAATAATAATAATAATAATAATAATAATAATAATAATAATAATCATAATCATAATCATAATGTTATTTCACAGAGGCAAAGTAATCACATCCCATGAGAAGAGACAATCAGGAAAAGCAGCTGAATTATAGAATTATACAGCTAAATTATAAAATTATATAGCTAAATTCTAAAATTATAATTTTATAATTATCTGATCCACCAGAAAAGCAGTTTTGGGGAAAAGCAAAGAAAATTGGGATTTGAAATTAGTATTTGTTTTCCTCTGAAATAAGAAATATAAGGTTTATCAAGGGCTGATTTAGCCAAAAGCTGAGAAACGGTTCCCATCTTTCCCACCTGGTGTTACTAGCTCTCACTAGAGCTAGAACTAAGCCAGTGTCTCCACAGCTACTCTGCAAGGCACAAAAAGCATAATCTCTCTCTCTCTCAGGTCATTTTTATAAAAAATAAATTGAAAACTTCTAACAGGCAAAGCCCATTTTTCAGTAAACAGAATTGTTATCCTCAGGACAGAATTCCTGCTGCTGCCTTTTAACCTCACAGGTATCAAGGGGCAGGGCTTTAAGCCAGGCTTAACAAAACCACTAAACAGCACCAAAACCAGAGTGTGGGTACTTTGTGGGCAATTATTTATGGAGAAATGGCTCCTCTGCCACTTGTGGGGACAAACCTTTGCATGTCCATGTGTGGAAGTGAAGAAAGTTTGTGCAGAAATTTGGTTTTGTTAAACCTGACAGTTACAAAAACCTTAAAACTTCAGGTTGGTTTCTCACAAAACAATGAAAACACCTTTTTTGTGGGTTTTTCCCCTCCATACTCATTTGTGGGTATTGATTTCTCCTTGCCCTTTGTCCCTGTGGCTCTTGGCCAGCTCCACTCTCAGGGCATTGCCCCCAAGGCTCAGGCCCTGCAAGGAGGACAGAGCTCTGTGTGCAGCCCCCTGGTCCCTGTAGTCCAGGAAAGCTCTGTGCTGTGCCCCCTGCCACTTGAGGGCAGCAGGAAGCACCTGCAGCTCCCTCAGGGCACTTTTCAGCTGGCTCACCCTCAGGCTGCCAGGCAGGTTCCCCACGTACACAGTGGTGGTTGTGTCAGACCCCTCAGATTTGGGATTTACAGATTTGGGATTTACACATTTGGGATTTACAGATTTGGGATTTACAGGGTCACCCCATGGCTGGGGATTTGCAGCCATCACCTTCCTGTCTGGAATTGCTGCTCTGCTGGTGTTTGCCAGGGCTGGGTGTTCATCTTGGAGGGTGACATCCTTGCCAGCCTGCTTCTCCCTCCAGCGAAGAGTCTTTAGGATGGGGATTTTTCCCAGCATCTCAGAGCTGACCTAAAAAGGAGGAAGATGGATGTAATTATTGTAAAAGGATTTCTTGCCTTCCAGAAAAAGATTATGCTGTTTGTGCCACAAAAAGAGAGGAACCTTATTATCCTCCTGCCATGCAGACAGCCAGAGCATTCCAAATGTCCCTAATTGCTGCTCTGATTGGGAAGGCTCCCTAAATACACACTCAGGACAAAAATAAACATCAGTGACTCCTGAAGTGAGCAGCACAACGTGGATCCAGCAGGCAAATCCCAACCAAAGGCAGGAATATTCTAATGTGACATTTATTTACCTCAGTGCTTTCAGATCTGCATTCTCCTTGTTCTCCCTCTGTGTTTGCTTTGACTGAGAGCCTGTGCTCCTGCCCTGGCAGAATCCTACACAATCCTTGTCTTGGCAGAATCCTACACAATCCTTGTCCTGCCAGAACCCTACACAATCCTTGTCCTGGCAGTACCCTACACAATCCTTGTCCTGCCAGAACCCTACACATTCCCTGGCCTGACAGAATCCTGCAGAATCCTTGTGCTGTCAGAATCCTACACAATCCCTGGCCTGGCAGAATCCTACACAATCCCTGCCCTGGCAGAATCCTACAGAATCCCTCCCATAACAATCCCTGTCCTGGCAGAATCCTACGTAATCCCTGCTCAGGCAGAATCCTACAAAATCCCTGTCCTGCCAGAATCCTACACAATCCCTGCCCTGACAATCCCCCTCCCTAACAGAATCCTACACAATCCTTGTCCTGACAATCCCCTGGCCTGACAGAACCCTACACAATCCCTGCCCTGGCAGAATCCTACACAGTACTTGTCCTGACAGAACCCTACACAATCCCTATCCTGGCAGAATCCTACACAAACCCTGGCCTGACAGAATCCTACACAACCCCAGCCCTGGCAGAAGCCACCCCAACCCAGCAGACCCTTCCATCCTGCAGGGCTCCTGGTGCTCTCTTGCCCCAGCACAGGAAATCCCTGGCTGGCTCACACAATGGAGGAGCTGCAGCAGGAGCGTGCCTTGGAGCAGGGTTCCTGCGCATGTGGGCCCAGCTGGAGGCACATCCCCTGCTTGGGGCACATCCCCTCTGTGCCACCCGACCTCCCACGGCACCCACAGCTCCTCAGACCCCACAGGGAAGTGCTGGGACACTGCACTCACACTGTGAGTTTGTTATTGCTGCCATCCATCCATCCATCCAGGCCTGACCCAAAGAGCTTTTCTGGAAGGGCTCTTCCTCTCAACAGCTGAACCCCATCCATGTGAGGCATGAGATGCCCCAGGCTGCACTCAGGCACTGGCAGGAAATGCAGTGGTTCCCCAGCTCATGTGGTTGAGCTCTTGGCTTGCACACTGAGCTTGGAAAGAGGAGGAATTCCTGCTTGGCTGCTGGACAAGCCCAACATCCATCAACACCAGCTCCAATGCTGAAATGTAGGGAGCAAAGCAGAGCCTGAGGAGGCAATGCCTGAGCTAGCAGAGACCCAGGATGTGAGAGGGCACCGTGAGCAGGCTGGGCTGGAGCAGCACCAGTACATCCCAGTATGCCTGCAGAGCTCCCAGTTCAGACCTCACTATGGGAATTAAATACCCAGAGCCTCTGGATTGCAGCTCAGACCTCACCATTGGAATTAAACACCCAGAGCCTCTGGATTGCTGCTCCTGCAGTTCCAGGCACAGCCAGCCTGTGTCTGCACAGCATCAAGCTCAGCTCCCTGGGGACACAAACCCAGCCCTGAAGTGACTCGAGGAACAGCCAAGGCAGGGTGGGGGCAGTGTCAGGATGAGGTGACAGGCAAGTCACTCAACAGCATTCTCTTCATCTTCTGAAGAGCAAACAAGCAAGGTTTTATTTCAGGCTGGAACTAAATAAAACCACGATTTCCATAAAGCCTGGCTAGCTCTGCTAACTCAACATCAAACAGCAAGGACTTGCTCCAGGAGCCTCCTCACTCACAAAGGTGCAGAGCATTTCCACATTTTACAGAGTTATTACTCTGTGGATTCTGGGGCTGATTTGTTTTTCTCAGCCAAGAATTCCAAGTGCTGTGTTTGACAGCAAACCCCCTTCCCTGAGTGATACAACATCAAACCAAGGGCTGAAGGATCTCACTTTGTTTGTACTGGCCAACAATGAAGAAGGTTTGTTGTCCTCTGTCAAATTTCCATGTGAAATGGAAGCTCTATGCTAATTAAACCAAACAGGAAAAACATTTTTCTGCTCTCATGCAACCCAATCACTCCTGGCCCCAAAGCACAGCCCAAGAACTGCTCCTTTCATCCTGAAATTAAACTCAGTTGCCAAGGCATGGCTTGGGTGTTTGGTTAGAAAGGGAAATGCCACCAAGGGCAAACCCTCAGGGCTTTGGAGATTGGGGAATCAGAGATGGGCACTGAGAGGATCAACCCTGGAATTCCCAGGACAATCCAAGGGCAGGATTTAGATAATGCAGGGAACAGCACAATCTCCAAGGGACTTCCACCAGGCACCTCCTCTCACTACAGAGATTTTGGCATCAGCTGCAGCTCTTGGAGCTGCTGTTTCAGGCTCCTGGCAGCCTCAGGAAGATGCAGTGACAACAGCGTTTATGTTTTAGGAGGAACTTCTGCACAGAAAGGGAGATCAGACATTGGAATATCTGCCCACGGTGGAGTCCTCATCCCTGGAGGTGTTTATGGAAAGACAGGACATGGAACTCAGCAGTCTGGTCTGGGATCTGTCACAGGTTGGACTTGATGATTTTGGAGGTGTTTTCCAACCTCAGTGATTCTGGGATTTTTGTAAGGGCTATGAACTCTTTTCTTTAAAGTTCTGATCAAACCCCACCATGAAGTGATTCTGTCATTGCCTCAAAATCCAGCCCTGTGCAGGCACAACAGCAACAGACCTTCACCAAAGCAACAAAGGCAGCTGATTTAAGACTTTTTTCTTTTGTATTAGCAAAGATTTGTAAAAAACATTAGACAAGTTCTGCCACTGTCAGCTGACACCCTCCTGTCACAAGAGGCACAGGGATTTACCTTAAGGGCTTTTTTCTCTGGGTTCTAGGAGAACACTTCAGCTGGACCAAACCTTCTAAACCCTTCCTTGTTTTCTCTCATTTTTATGCCACTGAAAGGCAGAAACTCCATTTGGGGTTTCAATTCAACAAATAAATCCATTGGGGTTTTGGGGTTTTTGAGTGTGAGAACTAAAAGGGCAAAGGGGGCAGTGGGTGGCAGGGGAGAGGAAAAAGCTTGTTCTGCTCTGTTGCAAGAGAGCAAACAAAAGAACCTCGTGATAGCACAATGTGTTGCTAATTACAATGATGCTAAAAGTTCCTTTTGTCCTGTGAGCTGGGGAGGATTGCAAGGATTTATTTCCATGTGGAGAGAGGCCAAAGATATTCCTCCTCTCTTTCAACAAGCTGCACACTTCTGGGATGGCTGATCAGTCCTCTCTAACCTTGCTCATCCTTATTCCTGTCCCTGCCTACTGCTTTAGGCTAAGCCAGAATTTAGGGACATTCCAGCCCAGGTCTGGTTGATCCATCTCTGTGAACATTGGCAAACCCAGCATTGGAAGCTTCCCCCATCCCTTTAAAACCAAGGCCAAACCATTTACTGATGTTTTGAAAGCTTGGATTGAGTGTTGGGATTTAGCTTTGCTAGTGAAACCAAAGCTGAAGAAGTTCCCTGTCATCCCCTGACCACCAACTCCCGGAGCAATTCCACACTTCAGCCCTCTGGGGTTGGCCAAAGAAATGCTCATGGGTCTGTGCCATAAACTATTCCCTATTATCCCCTGACCACCAATTCCCAGACCAATTCCACACTTCGGCCCTCTGGGGTTGGCCAAAGAAATGCTCATGGGTCTGTGCCATAAACTCTGAAGTGATTTTGATTAAAAATAACCCCACCAAAGCAAATTAATCATTTAATAATCCCTGCCATGGCTGGGAGAGCCTTGGGGAAAGAGGACAGCAGGCTGGATAAATTCTTCTGACACACAATTACTGGGAAAGGAGCTGAGGAGGGAAATGTGGCCCCTTTCTGACAGAAACCTGAGGGAAAAAAAAGTCCTGGATGCTGAGTGCACTTAACCCACAGCATCCATGGCTATGACACCTGGTTTGACCCCAAAATGTGGTGGCAGATGGATCCTGCAGCATCCCTGCTGGACACCAGGGCTCTCCTCATCCTCTGCTATCCCAGACCTCTGATCAGAGCCATTTCCAATATTCTGCTGTGGAGAATGAAGGATGTGTTTGTCCTGGGTCAGAGTGAGAAATGCTGACCCCTGAGGCAGCCAGGGCAGGGCAAAGAGCACTGAGACCTCCCTGGAGTGAGGGATGGGATGGGATGGGATGGGATGGGATGGGATGGGATGGGATGGGATGGGATGGGATGGGAGGCTGTCCTTATCCTGCTATTTCATTCTGCTCCTCATCTCACTGACACAGGAACACCTGGATCTTGTGAGCCCCCACCTGGAATCCTGTGCTCAGCTCTGGTGTTCCCTGCAGCAGAAAACCATGGAATGTTGGATTGAGTCCAGAGGAGGCCATGAAGTTGGTAGGAGGACTGGGACACCTCAGTCCCCCTCCCAACTGCAGCTGTTCAGCCTGGAGACATCCCAGCACCTTCCAGGATCTGAATGGGCTCCAAGAAAGCTGGAGAGGGACGGTGACATCGGTGACAGCACAAGGGGAATGGCCTCAGAATGGAAAAGAGCAAAATTTAGTTTAGATATAGAGAAGGAATTGTGCCCTGTGAGGTGGGGAGGCCCTGGCACAGGTGCCCAGAGAAGCTGTGGCTGCCACATCCCTTGGGGACATTTGGAAGTGTCCAAGGCCAGGCTGGGGAGCACTCAGGGACAGTGGAAGGTGTGCAGGGGCTTGGAATAAGATTCTCTTTCAAATCCCTTCCAACCCAACCCATCCCATGATTTTAAGATGGAGAGTGATGCTGCTGCCCTGGCAGGCTGCAAACAGCACCCAACACCTCCAGGGCTGCAGATCCACCAAGTGGGCAAAAGTGCTTGCAAGGTTCATCCTCAGAGGCCTCTGGCCCCAGATTGCTCAAAACCTCCAGCACAGACCCAAATTCTTGTGCTGTGTCCCTTTTTCATGCTGTGTCCTCGTTTCCAGGAGCTCTGAGCAAACAGGGATGTGTGGCACAGACAAGGCCAGCACAGCAAGGCCAGCACAGTTGAACATTTTATCGTTCATTTGCACAAAATGTCCAAATATGTGCACACAACCCAAGGGCACATGGCTGGGAGCTGGCAGCCTGCTGGTGTCCCTCAGGAGAAACTCGTGCAGCCCACACTGGGAATCCATCAGGGCATTCTGGGGACTCTGCAGCGAGGCTGAGCTTTGCAAAGGTGCTGAGATGTGTGAGCAGGTGTGGAAACATTCCCTGCCCCAACCATCCCAAAATCCACACCAAAACAAAGCCCTGCCTACACTGGCTGCAATTTGCCAGCTTGGATGGGTGCATTTTTTGAGCTTTCCTTTCCAGATGTTTTATCACACACCCAAAGCTGTTGTTTGTTGTTTCCCTCTCTGCCACTGGGATTCCCCCCCAGTTCATTTCATTTCATTTCATTTCATTTCATTTCATTTCATTTCATTTCATTTCATTTCATTTCATTTCATTTCATCTCATTTCATGAAAATTCTTTTCCTACTCCTACAAAATCCTCAGCAAAAGAATTATTTCAAAGCCAGAAGGAAATACTTGCTAAAATTTAGTGATTTTTCCACCAACTACTCTCCTTTCCCTTTTCACGAACTCAAACATTTTAATTTGTCCGCACAGTTTCAATTTAAAATAAGCACAGCACAAATAACTTGCTAATTGGGACAAATATAATAGCCAGTGTCCCAGATAAAGATCACAGTTACCCATAGAAAATATTAAATGAGAAAGCAAGTAGCTTCATGAATTTAGAGTTCCCAGAAACAATGGGTTGGATTTTCATGACAGATGAAGCCAAATAATTCTCCACTGGCATCCAAATAAAGTTCTCCAGAGTGCTCAGCTCTCAGCAGCTCCTGCTGCCCTCCAGTAACTCAAATTGATGTCCCAAACCTCTGACCTCAGAGAGACAAAAGTTCCACAAACACCCCCCAGCACTGGGGATGTTGAAGTGTTTCTGGAGTGCCTGATAATGATTCTTTGGTGTTGATGACGTTGTGGCTCTTCCACTTCCTTGGAAGTCTTTAAACAGCTCAGAACACACAAAAGCACTCCAGGAAAATGCAGCAGCTCCTTCAGCATGGATTTGTTTGCTGGGTGAGCTCCTCCTTCCCTTCCCTTCCCTCTGGAGCTGAGTGTGCATTACTGACAGCACATCCCCACAACAACCCTCAGCTGCAATCCCATATTTGCAAACACCTGGATTTCAAACCCCTAAACATTGTCCAGCCCTGCTCCCCAAGGATCAGCTTTTTTTAAACAATGGATTTTCCACCTCACAGGTCCTCACAATGAAGTTAAGCTACTCAGTGTTGACAAAAGCCCGTGTTTACAAGTGGATGATTTATTTACTCACTGCCTCTTGGTTCATTTCGTTTTGCTCTGAGGAACAGGAATGCACCAGCAAAGCCAGGATTTGAAGGAGAAAAGGATGGAGAGAAAATGATGGAGAAGTAGCCAGGAAAATCCAAAGGACAAACACTGAAATAGCCCCTATCAAATGCTGCCTTTTTCACACCCTGTGATTAACCAGACCTCCCACCTCCAAACCCCTCTGTGCAAAAACTGAACACCACACACTAAATAAATGTCACTCATTTCCCTGGGGACAATGGTAATTTCTGCTTCATGCAGACACCACACTTTGTTCTGATCCCAAAAAGACTGAGAAGTGATGATTATCCCTGGTCTTCTCCAATATTCCTATTTAATCCATACAGCTCCAAACAAAAGGTGTTAAATCAACACTGAAATATTCAAATAAAGGGTCAATCCATGCTCCATTCTCAGTGAAAGCTGCAGAAAATTCAGTTTCTGCTAAAGGCACAAAAAAAGAAATAAAAAAGTGTCAGCAAGGCCACTTACTGAGAAGTCTGACACCAAGGCAGACAAACTGATCAAAAATATGTTGGCAAGATGGATGGAGCACAAGGGGTAGGCCTTCAACACAATTACATTCAATAATATCCTAAAAAAAAATTACAATTCAAAAATAATTCAATGGAAAAAATGCACTAGGGCAGACAGAGCTGTTATTTATTTATTTATAACCTCAAATCCTCAACCACAGGCAGGGTAAAATGCTCTCCCACTTCTGGAATAAAAATAGTCCTGGCTAGAATTTGTTTGTTGTAGATACATTACCTAAAGAAATTTAACTCTTTCAGCTGGTTGGTAAATTTTAACAAATTTTGATTTCCTTCCCTGGGAGTATTCCCTTAAAATTGCTCAGTTTCTGTAAGATGTGGGTGCACAATTCCTCATTTCAGCATTCCTGCTGTACTCACTCATGCAGGACTGGGTCTGCTCCCTGACTGGATGATTTCAGAAATGAAAATCCAATGACAAAGAAAAAGCTTTCCCAGCAGGAACCTCCAGTAAAACAATTCACTCCAGGCTTTCCTGAAACTACTTGGGAAGCTGAGGAAGTTTCTGACTCTGGGCAGGGGGAAAAGGCCAATCCATAACAGAATTACCAATAAATAAAGATTCATGTTTAAAGTCTCTCTTCTTCCACCTGAAATTGAGCTGCAGCCACCGATTTATCCCTGGAAAGTGAATCCACTGCAGGAACAGCAATGTACCAGCAGCAGGTTGTGTTTCCCCTTCACAACCAGAGCAGCACAGACTTTACCCACCAGTCCCACCCCTGGGACACTTCAGGATGGGGCAGCGCCTCCTGATAACCCATGGATACAGCAACCTCAGATGGAGGGAAATATCTCCTCACCATTACCCCTAAAACCCCACTGCCCACAGAGGCTGCTGCTTTGTTTCACCTGACAAATACATCTGCTGTTTTACCAAATATTTCTAATTTTTAAAATTGTTTCTATATAAAAATGGGGGGTTTATCAGCAGGTTATTGGTACCAGTAAACCACCAACAGCAAAGGTTTAAGATTTGATTGAGATTGAATGTGGTTTGTGCCACCAGCAGCAAAGATTTAAGATTTAACTGGATTAAACTGAACTTGGTTTGTGCCACCAGCAGCAAATATTTAAGATTTAACTTGATTAAGATTGAAATTGATTTGTGCCACCAGCAGCAAAGGTTTAAGTTTTAACTGGATTAAATCGAACTTGGTTTGTGCCACCAGCAGCAAAGGTTTAAGTTTTAACTGGATTAAACTGAACTTGCCTTGTGCCACATTATTCCCTGAGGTTTTGTTAAACTGAACTTGCCTTGTGCCACATTATTCCCTGAGGTTTTGTTAAACTGAACTTGCCTTGTGCCACATTATTCCCTGAGGTTTTGTTAAACTGAACTTGCCTTGTGCCACATTATTCCCTGAGGTTTTGGTCGTTTGCAATGGGTCTGGATGGTCCTGGTCGGAGTGAGGATGTAATCCACAGTTAAATCATGGTCACCCAGCAGCTCCTCTGCTATGTCAAGCACCTACAAGGCAGAGATTTGGTTAAGTAGCTAAAAACAAACTCCCTAAAGCTGTGCCCCATTCCTGATGTCTTGTCACATGAAAATCCATCAAAGACAATGGGAAGGAAGATGCCAAACCAGCTTCATTCCATGTCTCCTCTGCACACAGAGCAGAAGTGTCCCAGAGCTCCCTCCCAGCTGCACAGGGGACATCTGAACATCTCAGCTCACCTGGCAGTCGTGCACAATGGTGACCACAGGTGTGTCCTCCTGCACTGCCCCCATGGACACCATCATTGCATATTCCATGTCTGCATAACCTTCCCCTTTGCCAATTCTCCAGCCTAAAGCACAGAAAAGTGTGAAAAATAAAAACCCCAAACAGCACAGTGGAAAGTTGTTAAAATGGTGTAATTAACCCAGCAGTCTGCAAGCTGTAACTCTGGAAAAAATCAGATCAGCAACTCTCACAGAGTGCAGCTTTCCTTGAAATCAGCACTGAAATGAAATAAAAAATCAGTTTTTAATGACTTCTAAAAGATCCCAGAAGCTTCCCATTCAGAATAAACAAATTCAATGTAATTAACCCAGCAGTTTATTTAGCAATTGTATTTAGAACCTTCTATTCATGTCCCACACAGGTTAATGTGGGTAAAGAGGAGTCTGGGTCACATATAAAAACTGTGTTATTTTAGGCAAGGGATAAAGTCAGTGGAAAATTTTCAGCACCAGGTGGTTTCCAAAATACTAGAAAATGCAAAATCTGATCCCCAAATAGGCCCTGAATCAGCAGGTCTAACACAAGGCCTTTCACACAGCCTGTGTGAGCAGAGCAGATCTGTGACAGGGAGCCTGCTTGGATTCCTTCAGAACACAAAGAATTGCTTTCCTCAAGAAAAAAAACCACTGAAATAGCCCCAGAACATCTCTGAGGCCAGGGCTGTGTGCCCCCTGCATCCCGAGGCACCCCTGCTTCCCTGGCAGCAGGGATTGGGCACACACAGGGGCAGAAGCCAAGGCCACAGCTCAGCTGCAAGGAGAAATCTGGCTCTGCCACTGGGCTGGGATTTGGGACTTTCTGCTGCAAGTTTCTCCTCACCTTTTTCAGAGACAGCCACTGACCCCACAACAACCAAGTCCACTTGTGCTTTGCTATCCAGCCCCACAGGCACGCTGAAGTCTCTCACACCCTGCAGGAAAAAACAACATTTGAGGTTTGCAGAGGACACGATCTTCCAAGGACTGAGGCAGAAATCCAGGGTACTTTGATAAATCCCAGTAACTGCCCACGTTTCCAAGTGTCTCTTCCATGTTTAGCCAAGCTGTACATGTCTGGGAAGTTATCCCCCAGGGAATCCTAGAATAGATTCCCTACTAGAGTGACAGGAATTTTGGCACACTGCAAGGAGAGCTGAGGGAGGTGGGCACTTTTAGAGGCAAAGTTTTTTATTTAGGATCAAAAGCTGATATTTTGAAACTTTTTTTTTGGAACTCTGTTCCTAAAAATGAGGACAAGTGACACTTCCTATTTACACTTCCCTACTCTACTAAAAGCCTGAGGAATACCAGAGCACTACAAATGCTTCAATTAATTCTGAAATACAAATCACAAAGTTAATTGAGACACAGACAGCTACAGCACAAAGAAATCTGGAGTTACACAAAGTGATACAATTTTTTTTTTCCTCTCCTCTCTCCTTGTTCAACCCCACCCACTCCCCTTCAATCTGTTCTCATCTTAACGAAAATTCTGCCCAGATTGCAGAAATTAAAAATTATGTCTACTTGGGTTTTTAAATATCAGAGGTTTAGAATTATTTAAAATCCATCTTGTGATTCAATCACTCCCAATAACTGTGTACAGCACACTGCAAATGCTCCTCACACCAACTCAACTCGCTGCTAATTATAAATTAACAATATTAAAATCCCAATAAAGAGCCACACATTTTCTGTGCAGTGCAGAAAGCCCAAGAATTCAGTAATTTGTGGCTGACTATCAGCACTAACACCCATCAGGCACCTCCCAGCAGTGTGGTCGGGATTGTTTGCACAGTGCTTTGTAAATACAAACTGCCAACAGCATTTCTTCATTAGTGGGCTGGGGGAAAAACCAGACACAGGGTGGTAAGAGCCCAGATCAGACAGCAGGCCAAGAGAAAAGTCTCTTACAAAAGTGCTCTTCAGCCCTGAACAGCTTAATTAGTTAATGACTGCAATAGAACTCTCAACAAAGAAAGTCACTACTAATTACCAGCCTTTACAACCTCGGTTGTTTACGGGGTTGCTGCAGAACTTTATTGCCTTTAGCAGGAGATAAAGGAGGAAACAAATCCCTGTGGTAAGCTCTTCATGTTGGCTTTTCATGGCAAATAAAGATGTAAACGCTGCAGGGCTGTCTGGCCACAGCCCGAGGCTGTGCGGAGAGGTTGGAACACGAGAGGGCAGCAAGAGACCGCTGCAAAGCCGAAATCCCCGCGTGGCTGCATGCAAATGTCTCAATTCACGGCTCTCTGGGTCTTGGGTTCTGTAAAAAAACTCCATTTTCCTACCTGGTAACACCTAAGAGCACTAAAATATTCCCCAGAGGGCTCAGCAGCCCAAAACTGCAGGATGGAGGAGCATGAAGAAAGATCTAACTCACCTCAAGTTATGATTTTCCAAAAGACACTGAGAAATATCAATTGACAAATATCAATTCAAATCCCTTTCAACCCTGCTAAGACTGAATTTTCTCCTGATTTCAACATTATCAATGTACACAAAGCCAGGAATAACATCCTTACAGGAAGGTATTTCAGTTTTAGAAACCTCCAGCTGGTCCATGCTAAGCCCACACTGTCCCAAGGTTAACTCAGCCCTCCCTGATGCCTCAGTCCCACCTGAGACAGATGTAGCACATCTGCCAGACAGATGTGGCACATCTCCTCAGCACTTCCTTGGTTGAAGTTGGTAACTTTCCTACCTGGTAACACCTAAGAGCACTAAAATATTCCCCAGAGAGCTCAGCAGCTCAAAACTGCAGGATGGAGGAGCATGAAGAAAGATCTAACTCACCTCAAGTCATGGTTTTCCAAAAGACACTGAGAAATATCAATTTAAAACCCTTTCAACCTTGCTGAGACTGAATTTTCTCCTGATTTCAACATTATCAATGTACACAAAGCCAGGAATAACATCCTAACATGAAGGTATTTCAGTTTTAGAAACCTCCAGCTGGTTCATCCTAAGCCCACACTGTCCCAAGGTTAACTCAGCCCTCCCTGATGCCTCAGTCCCACCTGAGACAGATGTAGCACATCTGCCAGACAGATGTGGCACATCTACTCAGCATCTCCTTAGTTGAAGTTGGTAACTTCCCTATCTGGTAACACCTAAGAGCACTAAAATATTCCCCAGAGGGCTCAGCAGCTCAAAACTGCAGGATGGAGGAGCATGAAGAAAGATGTTACTCACCTTAAGTCATGATTTTCCAAAATCCACTGAAAAATATCAATACAGTCATGCTAAGACTGAATTTTCTCCTGATTTCAACATTATCAATGTACACAAAGCCAGGAATAACATCCTAACAGGAAGGTATTTCAGTTTTTCCAACTTCCAGCTGCTCCAAGGTTAATTCAGCCCTCCCTGATGCCTCAGTCCCACCTGGGATGTGGCACATCTCCTCAGCATCTCCTTGGTTGCACCTGGAGGGGGAACAATCCTGTTGAACAGCCCAGTCCTCAGACGTGGTGTGGGAACCAGCAAAGTCTTCCTTGCCTGAGGAACCACATGAGAAGGTTCATTTTATACTGAAGAAATGTTTTTATTGTCATACAGTAAAAACTACAGGGCCAAATATTTAACTTTTTATGTTGTTGATGGTGAAGTGCTTGTAAGATTAATTTCCTCCAATACAGGAAAATTCCACAAAAAGGTTTATTGAAGAAATAAAAGGTAAGACAGACATTTGAAGATATTTCAGGAGAAACCTTTAAAGACAATTCCTCCTTTACAGCTATGTCTCTAAATAGCTTTATGAGATAATAGTTTCAAAGTGACAAAGGGCAGGGTTAGGTGGGATATTAGGGAGAAATTCTCCCTGTGAGGGTGGGGAGAGAAGGTGCCCAGAGAAGCTGTGGCTGCTTCTGGAATGCCCAAGGCCAGGCTGGACAGAGCTTGGAGCAGCCTGGGATGGTGGAAGGTGTCCCTGCCATGGCAGGAGGCTGGAACTGAATTATCCTTCAAACCCCTTCCAACCCAAACCATTCCAGGACACTTTTTGATTTGAGGTGCACATAAACCCCTTGAAGATGCAGTGCCAGATGTTGCTGAGGTGAGCTGTATTTTCTCCTCCAGCCAGGTCTTGTGACTTCTCAGAGAACCCAGCACACCTGAGAGAGCCCAGCTACCCCAAATGGCATAAAATCAGCAGCATGGCTCTGAGGCAGTGTTGGAAACAGAAAAGTTTTAATGACAGGCAAAATAACAAAGCTCTTACAGAGACAGGGGGCTCTTGCTTCTGGTAAAAACACCCCACAAAAGGGATTATTTCCTTTGTTCTCTTCTTTTTTTAGTGAATTGCTTAGGCAGGACCTTTTGGCTTCTGTCAAATTTGGTATCCTGAGGTTTGAAGTGAAGACCCCTATGAGGTGGCTTTATACCAAATTGAGGAGAGAAATTTCTGGGCTTTTTAAGAACACAAAGGACAATTTGCTCACTCAGGGGACACATCCCAAGCCGTGCTGTTCCCTCCCAGCCTCTCCTCAGGGCTGCCTTTACCTGCAGAGCCGCCAGCCGGGCACCTTCCAGAGGTTTGTCAGGATCCACCTTCACCTCCCGTGCTCTGCTGAACACCTCCAGCTCCCTGAGAGAGCAGCAGGCCTGGAGGGAGCCCTGGCACAGGGAAGGAGCCAAGAGCAGAGGATTTGCACGTACTCTGAGCACTCTCACTTACTTCCAGCGTGAGGAAGCGGGCGTTCCTCTGGGGAGCATCGGGGTTTATTTTTACTGCTCGGGCAGCTCGGAACTGCTGCAAGCCCAGGAGCCTGGTGGCAGCGTGGGAGGAGCCCTGTTTGCATAAAATATCAGCTCACAGCAGAAATGGGTAATGAAGAACCTCTTGCCCTCTGGACAGGCTGATTTCTGCAGATTTTTTATTGAGGGGTGGCTAATTTTCTGTGAAATGTCCAGTGCCAGCTTGGACAGGGCTGGGAGGGGGATAGTGAAGGTGTTGCTGCTGAGGGAGCTTTAAATTCCCTTCCAATTCAAACAGAATCACAGAATCATGGAATCCCAGAATCACACAATCACAGAATAACGAGGTTGGAAGAGACCTCAAAGATCATCGAGCCCAACCCGTGCCCTCACACCTCAACCAGACTACAGCACCCAGTGCCATGCCCAGTCTTCTTTTAAACACATCCAGAGATGGTGATTTCAACACCTCCCTGGGAAGAGCATTCCAGAACTTTATTATTTTTTCGGTGAAATTTTTTTTCCTAATATCCAAACCGCTCTGTGGCTTGGGAATTGACAAGGGGGCTTTGTTTGCTTTCCTTCCAGGGCTGCTAGGTGCTGTCCAGGGCACTGGGCGGGCACTGAGGGGGAACTGGGGGCACTGGAGGGGAACTGGGGGAAAACTGGAGGGGAACTGGGAGGAACTGAGGGGAACTTGGGAGGATCTGGGGGGGGAATTGGGGGGCACTGTGGGAATTTGGGGGGAACTGGGAAGCACTGGGGGAGCATGGGGGGGGGGACTGGGAAGCACTGGGGTGGCACTGAAGGGCACTGGGGAGGAACTGAGAGCACTGGGGGAGAACCAGGGGGAAACTGGAGGGCACTGGGGAGGAACTGGGGGAAACTGGGGAGAACTGGGGGGCACTGAAGGGCACTGGGGAGGAACTGGGGAGAACTGGGGACACTGGGGGGGAATTGGAGGGCACTGAGGGGCACTGGGGAGGAACTGGAGGCACTGGGGGCGGCACTGGGGGAGAACTGAGGGGCACTGGGGAGGAACTAGGGGAGAACTGGAGGTACTGGGGGGGCACTGTGGGGGAGCTGGGGGGCACTGGAGAGCACTGGGGCGCACTGAGGGACTCTGGGAGGGAACTAGGGGTTCAGTGAGGGCATTGGGGGGCACTGGGGACACTGAAGGGACACTGGGGGGCAACTGCGGGCACTGGGGGGGGCATTGGGGGGGAACTGGGGAGAGCACTGGGGGCACTGGGGGGCACTGGGGGGGATCTGGGAGGGCATTGAGGGGGCACTAAGGGGGGGATCTGGACGGGCACTGGGGGGCACTGGGGGCACTGGGCGCCGCTCCCGGCAGAGCGAAGCAGGGAAGCAGCAGCAGGAGGACGCGGCCCAGCGCCGGCCGTACCTTGAAGTTGGGGATGCGGCCGCGCACGGGCCGCGGGAAGTCGGCCAGGCCCGAGGCCTCCAGGTGCTCCCACACCTGCTCCCGGATGTCCCCCTTGGAGCGGCCCGCTGGGGGCAGCGCCGCCGCCATCGCCGTGACGTCACCGCCATCCCGCACCCGCCCGCCGTGACGTCACCGCCATCCCCGCCCGCATGCCCGCTCCCTCCGCCGCGCCGTGACGTCAGCGAAGCCCCGCCCCTCACTAACTCATCACCGTGACGTCACCACCGCGTCTGCCCCTCAAAATAGTGACGTCACTGCCGAGAAACCAGGCCTCTCATAGTATCAGCGCTGAGGGGCGGAGCCTCCACCTTGGCCACGCCCCCGGCAGGAGCGCGGCGGCTACGGCGGCGCTGAGGGCTCAAAACGCCTCGAAGACAAAGTTGGGGAAGCGCCGTGAGGGAAGGTCGCTGAGGGCCCGATTTATTTACGGAATTAAACATTAAAAAGGCTGTGCTGGCGCACTAACGGGAGATTATACAAACATCACGGGCCTTCCATCACGTTTTATGGCTGGGAGTAAAATCCCACCCCTTTTTTTGTAAAAATATCCCTCACATTAGTTGATTTTCCATTTAGAACTGGCCGGTGGTGAATAAAACAATGTCCAGCCTCTACGTGGGTTCCCCAGTCTGCCGCCTTCCCACAAGTTCATTTCTTGCTCGCCTTTAATTGGATAATAAATTATTTGTTTGTGCGATTTATTATTTATAGAATTAGAGCATTCTACTAAAACCACCACAAATAAAGGAGTTTGAGAATCCCGACATTCCTGAGGAGGGATGGAGGGGTCATAGGAACAATGAAATGGCGAATAAAATTCATGAAGGTTTATTTTAAAGCGTGCTGGAGAAGGGGGGAGATGTCTTCAGAGTTGGTATATTTATTATTATTTATATTATGTTGTATTGTATTGTATTGTAGATATGATATTATATTATTTATTATCATATTTATTATTATACCCCACTTGGCTGGGATGCTGTGGATCCTCGGTCAGAGCCAGCTGCAACTGTGCCACCCCAAAAAATCAGAATAAATTGGGACGCTCCTCTCTGACGGCTGCAGATGCAAACTCCTTTTCTGAGTTGTTTTCTCTCCACAAAGACCATGACTCTGCTGAATTCAGGAATTTTTCCCTCCAGCTCTGAGCGATTCATGTGCATCAATGGGTCTTGGCTGGACTGGTGCCAGACAGAGCTTTTTCCTTTCCCCTTTCCTCTTTCCTTTCCTTTCCTTTCCTTTCCTTTCCTTTCCTTTCCTTTCCTTTCCTTTCCTTTCCTTTCCTTTCCTTTCCTTTCCTTTCCTTTCCTTTCCTTTCCTTTCCTTCCCTTCCCTTCCCTTCCCTTCCCTTCCCTTCCCTTCCCTTCCCTTCCCTTCCCTTCCCTTCCCTTCCCTTCCCTTCCCTTCCCTTCCCTTCCCTTCCCTTCCCTTCCCTTCCCTTCCCTTCTCTTTCTTCCCTCTTTCTTCCTCTTTTTTCTCCTCCTCTTTCCTGCTTTCCTTCTCTCTTCTTTCTTGCATCTCCTTCCTTCCTTCCTTCCTTCCTTCCTTCCTTCCTTCCTTCCTTCCTTCCTTCCTTCCTTCCTTCCTTCCTTCCTTCCTTCCTTCCTTCCTTCCTTCCTTCCTTCCTTCCTTCCTTCCTTCCTTCCTTCCTTCCTTCCTTCCTTCCTTCCTTCCTTCCTTCCTTCCTTCCTTCCTTCCTTCCTTCCTTCCTTCCTTCCTTCCTTCCTTCCTTCCTTCCTTCCTTCCTTCCTTCCTTCCTTCCTTCCTTCCTTCCTTCCTTCCTTCCTTCCTTCCTTCCTTCCTTCCTTCCTTCCTTCCTTCCTTCCTTCCTTCCTTCCTTCCTTCCTTCCTTCCATTTCCTTCCTTCCATTTCCTTCCTTCCATTTCCTTCCTTCCATTTCCTTCCTTCTCTTTTCTCTGCTCCTTCCTTCCCCACTTTTCCTTTACCCACTCATTTTCTCCACTCACCCTCTCTCTCCGTTGTTCCCACCTCCATCCTCTCTCCCACGCTTCTCCCTCTTTCCTCTTTTCCTGCTCGGTGTCTCCCTGTCCCTATCTCTGTCCCTCTGTCCCTGTCCGTCTGTCCTGTCCCCGTCCCTTGCCGTGTCCGGGCGGTGCCGGGGAGCGCTGCAGTCCCCGCGGTGTCCCCTGGGGGGCGCCACACGCCGCGCGGAGCCCCCGCGGGCAGGTGAGAGCGGAGCGAGCCCGGGAGCGGCCCCGGGAGCGACAACGGGAATAGCGCTGGGAACAGCCCGGGAACTGTCCCGGAGCGGCACCGGGAACGGCCCGGGAATGATACCGGGAATGACCCGGGAACGACCCTGGAAACGGCTCCGGAGCTCACCCAGAGCGGCCACGGGAACGACACCGGGAGCGGCCCCCAGAGCGCCCCGAAATCTCCGCTGCCGGTAAAGGCTGCGAGAGGAAAAGCGGCGGCTGTCCCGGAGAAGCGGGCGAAGGGAGCCCCGCAGGGAAAACCCCGCATTTCCAAGCGCCTCCCGCTCTCCTCCTCCTCCAAGGGGCTCCTTTCCCCGCGCTCCCCGCCCCCCCCCCCCCGCCCCGTATTTTTCATAATACGAATTTTTATTTTATTTTGTTTTGTTTTATTCAAGCCATTCGAATTTGGGTTTTTCCGAGCCCGCTGGTTCGGTCTCTGCTCGGTGTCCAGCTCCAGCAAGCAAAGAACTTTTGCTTCTGGGGGTTCTGTAGAAATCCAGCTCGGTACAGTTTTCAGCCGAGGGGAGGTAAGATTCCATCAAGGATATTTCTCCAGGCTTCTGGGAAGGGACAGCGCTGCGACACCACAGGGGCGGCTTTGCTCAAGCTCTCTTTTTAAAAATTCCAACATTTTATAAACGTATATCGTTAAAGAAATGCAATTTGCTTGTGTACAATGAGACGCCGCCCGAGCTGTTACGAGAAATGTGATTTATTTGAAAACCGAACATAAAAGTGTGAAGTCGTTCTCAAATTATTCCAGAAAAAAAAAAAAAAAAGTTTTCTCTTATGGTCATACATTTGCATGAAAAGTATCAGCTTATCTCGCTGAATCCACTATTTGTTTTCTCAAACAAAATATCCCCGCACATTTTCTCGGTGGATGAAACCGTCCCCGAACATTCAAAATTATTTCCGTCAAAACTAAATAACAATTTTGAAACACCCGAAGAACCTCCCCAATCAATTTTTCCACCGCAGATCATTTTTAACCATCCCTCCTTGTAGAGGATCTGCCTCATAATTTAATTTTTCCCTCCCTTTAGTTATCGCATAAAATCGTTTCCTTTCTTATTAAGAAAATCTCCGGTAATTAAGAGCCCCGCCGGGTTCCCACGAACGGGAAAGGGACCCTCGGTGCCAGCAGCCGCCCAAAATCCCAGCCCGGCTTTGGGGGCAAAAAATATCTTTGTTTAAAGCCTTACGAAACCGCACAAATTGCAAGGAGGGCAAGGCAAAATTACAGTGTAAGAAACCCGAAAATCACCGCTCGGGAATCACAGCGGCAGCAGCCAGGCTCGGGGGAGGCGGCGGGAAGGAGCCCGAGAGAAGTGACAGCAAAATCATTCCGACCTTATCTCGTTCTTTTCCAACTCAAATCGATTTTGCAGCGCTATTTTTTATTATAGTTATATTCTGATTTTTATTTTTTTTTCCCTGCGGAGCGGGGAAATCGCTAGTTTCCCACCTCGGTTCTTTCTCCCGGCGGATCCACGCTTCTCCCGGGTGGAACAGAAGAATTCTCAGCAGTTTCCCCCAACACTTGAGTTTACACTTGGTCACCATGCGTCCCTAATTGTCCCGCTCTGATTGCCTCTAATGAACTCATTAGGGACAAGGCACAGGGGCGGATTTCACAGCCACGAGAAAATCCACCTCAATGCCCGGAACGAAAATAAAATACAGACACTTAAATGCGCTCGCTACTTTTTGTGGGGTTTGTTGGGTTTTTCCTATAATAATAAAATATCCCCGAACTCCCCCAAAGCGGCAGAGCCCGCTGAACCCACAACATTCACAGCGCTCTGAACCCGCAACGACGGCACCACCGGGGCCGAGCCGCGATGTCCCCGCTACGGTGCGAGCACCCAGCGGCTTCTCCCCATGAATTCCATAGAAATACATTTAAAACCGTGACCGCACGCACGGCCGGGCACCGGGACGCGGGGAGGACACGGGGACACCGCCATCAACCTGCCCGCACTCAGCGCTGACAAACCCCGCCGTTAGCACGGGGCAGGCAGCGGGAAGCGGGCAGCGGGCAGCGGGAAGCGGGCAGCGGGCAGCGGGCACATCCCCGGCCCGGCTCGGGGCTGTTTTTGGGGCAGGACCGGCGGGCCCGGAGGTGCCGGAGCGGGGCTGGGGCCGAGGGTACCGGGGGTGCCGGACGGGGCCCGGCCCGGCAGCGCCGCCGCGTCCCGCGCTCCCATTGGCTGCGGCCGCGGCGCCGCGCGCTGCCATTGGCTGGCGGCGGCGCAGGGGGGCGGGGCCGGCGGGCAGTAAAAGCGCGGCCGCGGCGCGGGGCGGTTTTGAAGCTGCGCAGCGCGGCCGGGAGGGAGCTCGGCGGCGGCTCCCGCACCCCTCCGGGGGCTCCGCACCGCTTCGGGCCGCTCCTGTGACAACGACTGGGCTTTCCGCGAGGCTGCTTTTTCGGCTTTTTCTTTCTACGTTTTTTCCCCAAATTTTTAATTTTTTTTATACTTTTGTTTTGTTCGTGCTTTTTTTTTTTTTTTTTTTTTTAAATTCCCTTTTCCTGCGAGAACAGCCCCCCCCCACCATCAGCCCAGCTCCCCAGCGGGCCGTAGGCGTGTGTAGCAGAATCACTGTCACACAGAGGGAGGGAGAGGCCGCCAGAGACCACCCTGCCCCCGGCGACCCGGAGGATGCCGCTGCGGTGCCGCTGCTAGAGGACACGCTGGGATTGAGCTCGGCTCCGAGACTCTCTCTTTCTTTCTCTCCCGCTCTCTCCCTCTCTCCCTTCTCCGCGGAGGGGTCCCGGACGGGGGTGAGGCCTTTCCACCGTCCTCCTCTTCCTCCTGTCCTCGGCGGCCGCGGGCAGCCCCTCTCCATGATGCAGGCTCGCTACTCCGTCTCGGACCCCAACGCTTTGGGAGTGGTGCCGTATTTAAGCGAGCAGAATTACTACCGGGCTGCCGGGACCTACGGCGGCATGGGCAACCCCATGAGCGTCTATTCGGGCCACGCCGAGCAGTACGCGGCGGGCATGGGGCGCTCCTACGGCCCCTACCACCCGCACCAACCCACCGCCCCCAAGGACCTGGTGAAGCCACCTTACAGCTACATCGCCCTCATCACCATGGCCATCCAGAACGCCCCCGACAAGAAGATCACGCTCAATGGGATTTACCAGTTCATCATGGACCGCTTCCCTTTCTACCGAGAGAACAAGCAGGGCTGGCAGAACAGCATCCGCCACAACCTCTCGCTCAACGAGTGCTTCGTCAAGGTGCCCCGCGACGACAAGAAACCGGGCAAGGGCAGCTACTGGACCCTGGACCCCGACTCCTACAACATGTTCGAGAACGGCAGCTTCCTGCGCCGCCGGAGACGCTTCAAGAAGAAGGACGTGTCCAAGGAGAAGGAGGAGGCCCGGGAGCGGCTGCTGAAGGAGCAGCCCAAGCCCCCCGGGCTGCCCGGCGCCGACCTCCCCAAGGAAGCCTCCTCCTCCTCTTCCTCTTCCTCCGCCTCGGCGCCGGCCTCCGAGAAGAAAGTGGTGATCAAGAGCGAGACGGCTTCTCCCGAGCTGCCCGTGATCACCAAGGTGGAGACGCTGAGCCCGGCGAGCGGCGGGGCCGTGCGGGACAGCCCCCGCAGCGCCGCCTCGCCGCCCGCCGCCGCCGCCTCTCCGGACGCGGCGCTGCCCGAGCATCACCCCGCGGGCAACGGGCTGCCGGGCTTCAGCGTGGAGAGCATCATGACCCTGCGGACTTCCCCCGCGGCCGAGCTGAGCCCGGTGAGTGCCGCCTCGGGCCGCACGGGCGGCGGGCTGGCGCTGGGGTACCCCGCGGGGCAGCCGTCGGGCTACGGCGCGGCTTGCGGCCAGGCGCTGGACACTAGTGGGAGCTACCACTGCAGCATGCGGGCCATGAGCCTCTACAGCGGCGACAGGACGGCGCACATGTGCGCCCCGCTGGAGGACGGCATGGCCGAGCATCCTCCGTCGCCGCTGGGCACGCTGAGCCTGCCCGCGGGGCAGGACGGAGCGCTGGGCACCGCGCATCCCCACGGAGGAGGAGGAGGAGGAGGAGGAGGAGGAAGCGGAGGGGCGGCGGCTGCGGCGGGGGGACAACCTGCGGCTTCTTGGTACCTGAACCACGGCGCTGAGCTGAGCCACCTGCCCGGGCACACGTTCGGCTCTCAGCAGCAGACTTTTCCCAACGTGCGCGAAATGTTCACGTCGCACCGGCTGGGCATGGAGAGCGCGGCGCTGAGCGAGCACCAGGTGAGCAGCAACTCCGCCTGTCAGATCCCCTACAGATCCGCGCCCTCCCTATACCGCCACGCCGCCCCCTACTCCTACGACTGCACTAAGTACTGAGTAGCCGCCAGTAACCCCCGCTAAGACCCATTTAAAAAAAAAAATTATTAATAATAATTATTTTTTAAAAATCGGGAGAAATAAACCCACGGCAATAACAATAAATCTGACGCAGCTTCCCCGTGGACTCTGCGGCCACAGAGTTTGAAGATCCCAAAAAGCCTTCCTTAAATTGCGGACAAGTAGATTTTACTTGAAACAAATGGGGGATCTCTCATTTAAAAAAGAAAAAAAAAACAAAAAAAAAAAAAAAAAGAGAAAGAAAATAAAAAAACTTTTAAAAATTATATATATGTTTATCTAAAAGTGGCAAATTTTATATGCTAAAGTATAGGGGGGTCTCAGAAAAATAAGTTATGGACCAATATCACAACGACCATTTATACGTTTTAAAAGGAAAAAAAAAAGTTTATAAATATATATATAAATATATGTCCTGGGTATTTTTTGAGTTCTCTGTTGTGCTGTAAAAAATATGTGGATTTCTAATCAGGCTGATTTTCAGAGCCATTAATATAATATTTAAAGTTGAGTTCACTGGATTATTTTTGTCTCGCCCAACGGTTCCTAACTTCCAAATTCATGACAAGTGATTTCTTCTTCTTCTTCTTCTCTGTACAATTATGCAATAGATTTTTCTTTCGTTTTAGAGCTGTTCTTTTCTCAAGACGAGGAAATAATTTATTTTTTGCTGGTGGATTTTGTTTTTTAAGGAAAAAAAAATAGACAAAGTATCTGATACTTTTTTATTATTATTTACGACGTGTGATGTTTTGTATAATAGATTTCACCTTTACAATTCCTAAGGACTTATTTGCTTTAACCTGCTTCAAAGTTCGTTTGTCTTATGTGGTCCTAATTGTTGTACTTACCTTAAAATAAATCCATGCTGGTTTTTTCTGCTCCAAGTCTGCCGCTTCTCTGTGTATAAACTGGGGATTTTTTAACAGTTCTTTTTATTTTTTCCTTCCTTCACGCAGAAAACGTGGCAGCGATTGTTTTTAAAACAAAAAAATTATTTTCCTGGAGGTTTCTTTCTTGGAGACGAGGTTGAATTCACGTGAAGAGCTGGAATTGTACAACTGGGGAGGGTGGGGAAGGAAAAACAGCGGGGCTCAATCCCAAATCCCTGCCAGGGTGAAATTTCGGGATTTTTCCCAGGCCTGCCATGGGGAAAACAGGAAAACAGGAGGCGCAGGGAGGGGAATTTCTGCTCCTCTCGCCCCCTCCTTGCACGCCCGGAGCCGCCTCTTCCCAGGGCAGAAAACACCCACCCACCCCTAAAAAAAAATCCATTTCATTTATTTATTTATTTGGTTTTCTTGAAAGGAATCCCGAGTGCCTGGGAGTGAGAGCGATCATTTCAACCCGGCCTCGCCGCGGAGTCTTAGAAAGGTGCAAAGTTCACTCGGGAATCGTTTCGGGTTTGAAATCCTCTCTTGGCAGAAGAATTGGCTGATTTTAACTTTTTATTTTCATTTATTGATGCTCAGGTTCGCAAGGCCGGGCTCTGTCAGATATTCTGGCTTTTCCCAAATTTTATTTGAACCTGTTCAAGCTTTTTAATCCAGGGCAAAGCGCCGGATTTAGCAATCCCGAGAGCCTGGGAATGCCGGCAAAGCCTAAAGCCGAGTTTAGGAGATCTTTGGAACTTTTCAAGCGCAGATTTCTGGAGCCAGGCTCCTTTCCCAGCTGTAAAATCACGTCCATGCAGCAAAATTTCCCAACCGTGCCCCATCCCACCCCCTCAACCCCCCAGTGCCCCTCAAATCCTTTATTTTTTGGGTCATACCCACGTCAGGCTGTTAAAATCGATGATCTAAATTGGTTTTGACCGGTTAAATTTCGCCTGCGCTTGAAAGCTGGCAAAAAGCAGCGAAAGTCTCGATTTAAATGAGAAAAAAATGTCTGAACCTCAGCTGATCTGTATTTTAAGGAACATTCTTGTAAAAAATCCTCCCTGCCGTTTTTCCTGGCTGTCGGAGGGAGTTTTTTATCTAATTTTATATTTCTCTTATTTTTTATTATTTTTAATGAAATAAAAGTCAAAGTGCTCTCTTAATAAGAGAAAATAGAGAGTGTAAAGGATTAAAAAATAGGGGAATAAAGGGGGAAAAATGATGAAAAGAAAATAAATAGGAGAAAAAAAGGGGGGAAATACGAATTGGGAAAGAATTCTTCCCTGCTCCAGACCACCTTCCCGTGGGATTTTTTTCCTGCGTGGGTCCCGGGGTGGCTCTGGGGGGGATGGCCGAGGTCGGGTGCCTGCTGTGGCTTTTCCCACCCGCGTGGAACAATCCCAGCATTGCTCCTTGGGAAGATGGGAATTTGGGGACCCTTCTCCTCAGGGATGAGATGTGGCTCCGGGATCGGGGACACCCCCGTGCTGCTGCTGGACAGTTCCTGGCGTGTCCTTTTTCCCCCAAACTCCTTTTTTTGGTGTTTCTTTCCCCACCTCGCCCCGCAGGACGCTCCCGCTCCTGTCCCCTCTGGAGAGCTCCTGCGGGGCTGCGAGCATCGTCCCCTCGCTGTGTCCCCTCGCTGTGTCCCCTCGCTGTGTCCCCTCGCTGTGTCCCCTCACTGTGTCCCCTCCTGTCCCTGGGCTCCGTCCCCTGTCACCCCAAACACCCCACGGGGAGCCTTTTGGGGTGGGCTGGTGTCTCATGAGAGCCTTTGGGGGTGGGCTGGTGTCGCAGTGGGGTGGGCAAGTTTCACAGGAGAGCCTTTTGGGTTGGGTTGGTGTTTCTGGAGAGCTTTTGGGGGTGGGCTGGTGTCTCATGAGAGCTTTTTGGGGTGGGCTTATGTCTCATGAGAGCCTTTTGGGGTGGGCTGGTGTCACAGAAGAACCCTTTGGGGTGGGCTCATGTCTCAGGAGAGCCCTTTGGGGTGGGATTGTGTCTCATGAGAGCCTTTTGGGGTGGGCTCATGTCTCAGAAGAGCCCTTTGGGGCGGGTTGGTGTTTCTGGAGAGCCCTTTGGGGTGGGCTGGTGCCGCAGTGGGGCGGGCTGGTTTCACAGGAGAGACTTTTAGGGTGGGCTGGTGTCCCATGAGAGCTTTTTGGGGTGGGCTGGTTTCACAGGAGAGACTTTTAGGGTGGGTTGCTGTCTCATGACAGCCCTTTGGGGCAGGCTGGTGTCGCAGGAGAGGCGAGAGGATCCTTTGCTGACTGTTTAAAAGCTGCGATAGGGATCTCGGTACCGCGATCAGAATCTGTCGCGACAGGTGACTGCAGCCTGGCCGGAGCAGAGGGGATGGAATGAAGAAGTGAAGGAAGGAGGAAGGCCCAGGGTACCTTTTGAAGGCAGCCATGACCAGATTTGTCTTGCGGTCCCCGAAGGAGCAGCACAAGCCCCCCACAGCCCCTCTCCCGCAGCTCAGGGGGCAGGTTCGGCCCCGGGACTGGCTGATGCTGCGTGGGGCTCAGGGAACAGGATGAGGATGGTGGATTCGTCTCCTAATTTTTTTTTATTGTATTGCCATCCACCACCGGGTTTGCAAACCTGTCCCAAACCCCAGCCAGTTTCGGTCCTGGGGAGCCGAGCCAGCGGTTTTCCATCTCTCCCCACAGCCCGGCCAAGGCAGCGTTTCCCCGGTGGAACAAACACGTTCCCCCCAGGAATGCCCCGCAGTGCCCAGCAGAGCCGTCCCGTCCCTCCCAAGCACTCCCACCTTCCCTGGAGCTCGGGCGAGTGGGTTTTGGGGAAGGCCACGAGCTCCTCTGTCATTTCCAAAGGGATTTCGCAGAAAATCTATAGCGGGCACTGGAAGGAAACACATCCCTGATCCCGGGGACATACCGAGAGAGCGGGGTCTGTGCTGGGCCAGGGGCGAGGGGCGGGCAGTGCCCACCGGGAGGGCATCGCTGGGGAGCCCGGCCGGGATGGGGCAGGAATGGGGAACTCAAATTCACATCCCTGAGGAGCCCGGCCGGGATGGGGCAGGAATGGGGAACTCAAATTCACATTGCTGAGGAGCCTGGCTGGGATGGGGCAGGAATGGGGAACTCAAATTCACATTGTTGAGGAGCCCGGCCGGGATGGGGCAGGAATGGGGAACTCAAATTCACACTCCCTTTCCTATCCAGGCCGAGATACGGCGGGAATGGGGAGCTCAAATTCACATTCCTGCTCCCCTCCATGCCGGGATGGGGCAAGAATGGGGAACAAGGATTTACATTCCCTCTCCTATCCAGGCCAGGATGCGGCGGGAATGGGGAGCTCAAATTCACATTCCTGCTCCCCTCCAGGCCGGGATGGAGCAGGAGAAGGGATCACTGATTTTTGCTCTGCTCCCCACATCCTGGGATACAGCAGGAATGGGGAACTCTGATTCACATCCCGCTCTGCCCCAGGCCGGGATGCAGCAGGAATGGGGAACAATCTTTTCTGCCCTGCTCCCCACATGCTGGGGTGCTGCAGGAATGGGGAGCTGTGATTTACACCCTCCAGTTCCCTCAATGCAGCAGGAATGGGGACCTCGGTTTTACACCCCTCCTTCCCCCATTTCCTGGGATGCAGCAGGAATGGGGAGCTCTGATTTACCCCCCATTTCCCCCGGGCAGGACTAATGCGGGAATGGGGATCACTGATTTACCGCCCTTCTTGCTCCCAAAATCGTGATGCAGACAGAGTGAGGAACTCTGATTTTTGGCTTCCTCCCGCCATTTCCCGGCATGGATCAGGAATGGGGGATCACTGATTTGCACCCCTTCTTCCCCATTTCCCGGCATGGATCAGAAAAGGGGAGTCCTGATTCACAGCCTTCTTCTTTCCCCCAAGACTGGGATGCAGGATTAGGAATCCCTGATTTCCACCCTTTCTTCCCGTTTCCCGAGATGCAGCAGGAAAGGGGAGCTTTAATTCACACCCTTCTTCCCTCGAGACTGGGAATCCCTGATTTCCACTCCTGCTCCCCCAATCCTTAGGTGCAGCAGGGTTGGGAATCCCTGATTTCCACCCTTTCTTCCCGCGTTTCCCGGGATGCAGCAGGAACGGGGAGAGCTCATTTGTGCCCTGCTCCTGCTGGGGGCTCCGGGCGGGACCGCTCCTCCCTGTCCCTGCTGCTTTAAAAGGGGCTCGTCAGCTGGAGAGAGGAGGGGAAACCCATCCAGGGGCGCCTCCATCGCCGCGTTGTTTATTATTTTTTTTTATTGGTTTTGTTTTGGTTTGGGTTTTTTAGTGGTTTTTTTTTTTTTTTTTTTTTTTTTTTGTGTGTGTGTTTCTTTTTTTTTTTTTTTTTTTTTTTTGTTGGTTTTTTTTTTTTTTTCAATTTAGGGAAAGAGCGATGGAACCAACAGCATCGAGAACCCCCCTCTGCCTCTTCTCCCCGGCCATCGGAGCCTCTCGGATGCCGATCCCGTTCGGAGCTCCAGCGATGCCGCCGGCAGGGAAGGGATAACAGGGATAACACTGCGGCACACACGAGCTGGGAAAAAGGAACGGAGAGAAAAGCCGCATCCCCGCCTCCAAGGATTTCCCACCGCCGAGAGGGGAAAACAAGGGAGGAAGCGAGAATTTGGCTGGGGGAGGGAGCTCGGGGGCAGAGTGAGAGAGAGAGCGGGAGCCCCGGGACTGTCTCCGGCCGTACACGCGAGTATTTATTGTTCTGCCAATCCGTGCCTGGAGTGTCTCAAGGAGCGGGGGACTCCCCGAGGTGGGAGAGGAGGAGGAGGAGGAGGATGAGGGGGGAAGACCCTCGGTGGCTGCTCTGAGGATGCTCCGGGCGGCTCCATCCCATCCCTCCCCGGTGAGGATGCTCCAGGGGCGGGGAGGCGGCTCGGGGGTGGGTGCTGCTCCCCAAACCCCTCCTTTCACCTCTTTCTTTATTTATTTGGGGCTTTATTGCGCTTTTGCACGGCGGGCGGGTGCTGCAGCTGCCGGGGGTGCGGGAGGGATGCGGAATCACGGGCGAGGGCGGTGTTAGAGGCGTGAATTCCCCTCCCACGCGTGGGCTCAGCCATTGAGAGGGGAGACCCCCGCACCCCCGCCCCAGAAGCCGCTCCCCGCTCACCCCGGCTGCGTTTCCCAGGCTCTCCTGGCGATTTGCAGCTTGCAGGACCCATCCGGAGCTCCACAGCATCGCGCTGGGTTTTACAAAATTAAAAATTAAGATTAAAAATCCTTCTGCTGACAGGGGAGCGACATTGGGTCAGAAACACCATGGGTGAAGGGGGACTTGCAGGGAAATGCGGGGATGGCATGGCCGGGGCAGGGTGGCGCTGGGGGACAGCAGGAGCTCGGCTTTTACCTCCTCCCCGGCCAGGTAAAAATCCCGTGGGAGCTGCTGTGCTGTTGGGATGTTTCTGTTTGAAGGAGAAAAGGATCCCCCTCAAGCCTCAAGATGCTCCACAGGACAGGTCTAAACCCGCGGGGGGATTGGGGACACACAGGCGACACCTCCAACTGCATCGGAATCCCTCGGGGCCTCGCATTAAAGCTGTTACGTCAGTAAATTATATAAAAAAAAAAATCCGACAACAGAAAACACAGCCCCAAACCTGGACGTTTATACAGAAAAAGAGCATCACAAATTCCTAATGTAAGCACCGGCCAGCTGTGTGCACTTGTAAAGTTGTTATAATCCCCCTCCTTGTTATAAACAGGAAAGTACATAATATAAAGCAACAGGCCCGCATTCACAAATACTGACCCTCCTCCCCGGGCCTGCCAAATTCCCCTTTTTGCTGCAGTCTGGGCTGCACGGGGGTCCCCTTCGCCCTCCCGGGGGTCTCCTCGGGGTGGAAACCTGGACCGGGAGGTGCCAAGGACCCCTCCACACCTGATCCCCCCTTCCCTTTTCCTTCCTCATCGCAGCTCTGCCTCCTCCCCTCATCCACCCTTTTCTCTTCTTTTCTTCAATTTTTAATTTTTTTTTTTTTTAATTTTTGTGTTGTTGAACGCGGCAGTTTGGCTGCGGGGATCCCTGCCCGCTGCTCCCCAGCTCCAGCAGTGAACATCCTGCTCTGCTGTGTGTGCTTACAGCGTCAAAGGGTGGACGTGATATTTCAAACATCAGATCAGTGCGTTTATGTATTGGGTGCCCGGAAATTTTTCCAAATAAACACAGCTTGATTCGACTTGGGTGGGCAGACTTATCAACAGACTAATTCTATAAACAAATGAAGGAATAACCCGGAGACCATTGGCTGGTACCAGCGAGACACGTGGAGAGAGCTCGGAGTTTTGTAGCAATGAAATTTTAATTAATGTGGGTGGGCTGAGAACACAAACGACTGTTTATCAGAGACAATTTATTTTCCAGCGCTAAGTCAACATATAATAGCAAACTTACAACAATTATTTAACTTTTTTTTTTCCTCCCCCCCCCCTTTTTTTTTTTTTTTTAAGCGCTATGAAGCAGGGACAGAGGCAGAGCGAGCTCCTTCAGGCAGGGCTGGGAGCTGAGCTCGCACAAACAGCTCCCCGGTGGACTCACGATCCCGCTTTGCTCGGCTCCGAGGGGGAAGGCGCGGAGCTGCGATGAGCCACATCTACAGCAGCCACCTGTCCCCCCTGGGCAGCCCGTCCATGGTTTACCTGCCCGCCGCTCTCGGCTTCACCCCCGGCGGGGCCATGTCCCGGCAGGACCCCCCTCAGAAACCCCCCTACAGCTACATCGCCCTCATCGCCATGGCCATCAAAGAGGCTCCGGAGCAGAAGGTGACCCTGAGCGGCATCTACCAGTTCATCATGGACCGCTTCCCCTTCTACCACGACAACAAGCAGGGCTGGCAGAACAGCATCCGCCACAACCTCTCGCTCAACGATTGCTTCGTCAAGGTGCCCCGCGAGAAGGGCCGGCCCGGCAAGGGCAGCTACTGGACCCTGGACCCGCGCTGCCTGGACATGTTCGAGAACGGCAACTACCGCCGCAGGAAGAGGAAGCCCAAAGCCGCGAACCCTCCGGACGCCAAGGGCACCGAGCAGCCGGCGCCGCCCGCCCGCCCCGTCGAGCCCAAGCGGGCCAAGGGGGACGCGGCGGTGCCGCGGGCGAGTGAGGGGACGGCGCCTTGTCCCCAGCCCCCGGTGCCCCCCGCTGCCGCCCCGCCGCACAAGAGCGTTTCCCGGGGCCGCAGCTTCAGCATCGAGAGCATCCTGGCCCAGGGGCTGCGGCCGCCGCCGCCCGGGGCAGCGGCGCCCAAGGCGGCCCGGGCCAGCCCCGGCTGCCGCGGCGGATCGCTGGTGGCCGGCGGCGCCTTCGGGCCGGCCCTCAACGCTTCGCTCGTGCTCGACTCCCAGGTGCACGGGAGGCTTTACCACATCGGCATCCCCTTCCTCTCCTGCTTCCCGCTGCCCTTCTCCGAGGCGATGTTTAATTTCCAGTAGTCGCCCCCTCCCCAATTAACGCGCCCCCGGTGCCGAGCGGGGGGCGCGCTGGGAGGGAGAGATCGGACTCAGACCTCACCACGCGGGTAAAGACCTAAAAAATCCCCCCCACAAGCGATGTTTGAAAGGTGACTCAGGATTTCAGGGCATTTTCAAGGCTCGTTTTGCTGCGGACTCTCTTTTGCCCCTGCCGGAGCGACTTTGGAAGGTAAAAGCGGCTTTGTGCTCCCGTGGGCGGTGGAGGCAGAGGCAGCACCACGCTGGCCCCCAGCCCCGAGGGCTTTGCTCTGCACCTTTACTCTTTGCATCCCTCAGGTTCCTCAGAGCAGGCTTCCCCCGAGCCCTTCAGGTCTCTGTTTTCTTCTTTTATTTTTCCTTTGAAAGCCAAGCCCCATGCCGGGGGGAGGAGGCAGGGTTTTGTTTTGCCATCATTTTGTTTTGCCATCATTTTGTTTTGCCATCCATAGCCACAGGTATTAATAATGCCCGTAATTTTGCCGTCAATACCCACAGGCACATGATAATTCCTGATGTTCCCCGCTGGCCCAGTCCTCCCAGTGGGTAACTGGAGCTGAACTCATGGCAAACCAAGCAATCCAGGCTCACCCTGAATATTCCTGCTTGCTTTGACCCAGCATGGTGTGGAACTGGTTTCCTGCTCAGCACTGGGGCTTTGGAGTGTCCCCACAGAGTTTCTAATCATGGATGTGGCCAAAAAGAAGGAGATGGATGTGCAAACACGAAAATTATTCTTTTTCCAACTCTTACTGGGATTGGTTTCTTATGACCAAAAAAGACTGAGGCAGGGTTGTGGAGGCCAGGAGAAAAAAAGATAAAAAGAGACATCAGCAATGTTTCTAAAGATTTTTGTAAAGAAAGAAGAATCCTGACACACTGCAAGAAATAAGGAATATTTTGTATTTTTGTTTGCCGTAAATAGATGCTTTTTGTATATTCGTGGATAAATGCCGTTTTGGGGAAAAAAAAATTTATATTCTCAATTTTCATTATGAAACTAAACCTATATCCAATAAAGGTATTTTTGTTCAGGATTGTGGCTGGTGTGATGTGAAACACCCCTTGGTTTGTGCTGGAGGATGGAGGAGTGGGGCCTGCTGTTGATATAATGGGCCACAAAAAGATGGGAGAGGCTACAAAAAGGTTCCTGGGAAATTGCCTGTTCCTTGAAACTGATGAAGTCTTTCCCCAAAATGATTGTTCCTCCTTCTCTTTCCCTTTTTTCATCCTACCCCATCTCAAAAGCAAAGCTTGCTCTTAAATGAGCACCTGGATATTGGAAATGTGGGGTTTTCAGGTGAGTTTTGATTCAGTTTTGCAGAGGAAGGTTGGCATCAATTCCTTGATGTTTGGACCAGGGTTGCTCATTCCAGCCCAAGACAAAGAGTTCTTATGTGGGGAAGGACAGAAAATCTCCAAAAGGTGAGAATTGCTATTTAGCTTCCCCCAAAAATGATGCTCATAGGCAGATCCCTGGATGGGCTGAGCTGGAGTTTCTCAATAAAAAAGAAAATAAAAAATATTTTTTATTTTTTAAAATCAGATTTGCAAGACAGACTTTATTTTATTAGCTTCCTATTTCTTGCAGCTGCTGTTTCAATATTGAGTTGCTTAAAGTTCTGGCACTGAATTAGAAAATGAAGAAACACTTGCGAAAGGTTGTGAAGGTGTCACTGCTTGGTCTCCAGCATGATTCCCAGGGCCGGGTGAGTGCTGTGAGGGTTCAATGTCCCTGTGTGCCACTCTTGGCCCTGTGTGGCATTAGGGACAGGTGCCAGGTACACAAGGGGCCACCTGGCCAGGAGGTTTCATTCCAGCCTGGCACTGACATCAGCCACAGGAGGCTGCAGGGAGAGGAAAATAAGCCCAGCAGTGCTGATTTGGGTGTGGGGTGGGGTGGGAGGTTGATGCTCCCTCCCAGGAATTGTTTGATGGTCTCCATCAAGCCCTTCCCCTGCATCCCTGGTGTCCCCACAGCCCAGCCCATGGAAGGGTTTCACCCCCCAAAATTGGGTATTTATGCTCTCAGCCACCACTTTTAACCTGCATCTTCAGCTCTTCTGTTTCCCTTTATCCTGACTTGGCCTCCCAGCTGTGACCCCCAGTTTTGTCACCTCTCAGCTCCTATTCCAGCCCCCAAAATACCTTTTCGGGTCTGCAAACAGGGCTTTTATTCCTTTCCTACTCACCCATGTGGGACCTCTCCCTGTCTGAGCCCTTTCTGCACAAGAGCAGTTTTTTAGTGGTGAAAAAAAATGAATCTCAGTTTAATACACAATGTATATTTTTATCACAGACACTTTTTTTTGGAGACCCAGCTTTTTCTATGCAATGGGAATTTGTTTCTTTGTGAAGTTTTGCTTTGACATTCGATCTTATTTCTGTTTTGGTGGAGTGGAGTGGGACCAAGTGCAGCTGCAGCCTTTAAAAGCCACATTGAGCTTGATTTTGGTTTTGCTCGAGGGAGTGAAATTAGTAAACTTAACATGCTCTGCACAAAAGTGACACTAACTGCAATGAGCTCAGAACCCGGTGAGCAGTTCTGAGGGGCAATTTGGAATTAATTGGGATCAGGCCAGTGCTGTTACAGGGGATAAATACCAAGAAAAAGGGTCTTATTGCCAGCAGGCTGGATGAGTAACCACACACGGCTTCTGCACGTCATCTGTTTATAGAGAGGGGAGAAGTCATGGTACAATAAAAACATACAGTAAAAACATAAAATAAAAACACACAGTGAAAACAACAGCAGAGCAATGAGTGTGCAGTCAATTCACCGATTCCTGCCCTCTGCATGGGGCTGAGCATCCTTTAATCCTCTCCACATCCACGTGGATTTTGGTGCCATGGAAAAATCGAGGACCTGAGGAGCTGCAAGGAACTGGTGCCAGTGGTTTCACACCTGCTTCACAAGCCAAAAAAGCAGCTGCCAAGCACAGAAATGCCACCCAGCATTTCACTCGTCCCTGCAATCTTCCTCCTCCTGGCTTTCCCAGCCTCTCAGGGCTGGCTATAAACACCAGTCTGGAATAGTGGGGAGAAGTGGAAGCAGCCTGGGATGCAGGATAAACAGCACACAGCCTGTGTGGGCGATGGACGTGCCTTCCCCTTCCTCTGCAGAGGAATGACCTCTCCCAACCCAGCAAGGTTTCTCCTCTCCCAGCTCTGCAGCCAATTTTAACTCCTAGGAGCACGGAGATCACAGAGGAGTTTGGTTCCCAGAGGGGCTTTGCTCCAAACGTGAGTTTCCTATGAGGGGAACTGAAAATTTGGCATATTAAAATAATTCCGGAGTTTAATTCCTCATAAATGGGGCTTCCAGTCTTTAAATAGGCTCAGTGTGTGTTCTCCTAAAGTTGGTCTCAAAGCATGGATAAAATATAATCAAGTATTTAAGCATGAGCAGAAGCCACTTTCAGGGTTTGTCACTCAAGGTGTGGCTGTCCATGCCTGATTCCAAGGTGCCATAAATCGCAGGGACTTTGTAGCCTCTTCTCCTTCACACATTTTAAAAGTTAATTCTCTTTCTATTCCTTACCACAGAAAACACACAAAGGAGGGACCATCCCTTTCCACACCAAAACCCACTGGCTTCCTGCTGCCCCCTCCTAAGCCTGGTGTGAGGAGCAGCCAATTCCCAAAGCAAAAAAGGGAAGAAGGATCTGCTTCCTCACTTGATTCATAGCCCCACACACCCAGAGAAGAGATCTCCCAGGAGACTGTGTTCAGGATATTAAACAGATCACATATTTGATTTGAAGTGAAAGACCAAGAAGACAAGATCACAGAATGAGAGAAGTTACAGATGGAAAAGGTCTATGAGGTTATGCAATCCATCAGTCTGGACGTTGCATAATTGCTCCCCACAGTATATTTTTAGTGCTTTATCCAGACAAATCATTAAGTGCTTTAAAATGGGCCAGATTCCTCAAATGCAGTGCGTGCTAAGTCACAGCTGATTTCCCTGAGCCTCGCAGCTCCAGTGTCTAACAAGACACCAAGAGGAAGTTTTGTGTGGTCAGAGAGAACAGAACGGGTCCTTCCAGAAATAATCCAGGCTATCCCTCACAGGAATCTCTCCTAAATTGACTGAGTGAGACCTCTAAAATCTCATTTTCGGATTACAGTGAATAATACATTATTACTTATTCAGATGTTCTCTTAGGCCAAAGTCAAACATTGCTCGTGTTCATGCGAGCACCATTTGTTTTAAGCCAGCTTCAAAGCCGGCTCAGCAAAGCGTAAAGAATGTTTATTTAAAATATAGTTGCTAAATTTAGCATGAGCTCGGTTAGCCTAAATCTTAGGGACATTTTTAGAGAGCACATTGCGAATCAGGAATGCATGGAGAAATAAATAAACTTTCCCACATTTTTGGAAATGGAGGGAGAATTTGCGAGCTCTTTCTCGCACGGGCGATTTCCGTGGATTGGAGGACACAAATTTCCCACTGAACAGACAGTTGGAAATGCACAATGCTGATCATTTTCACTGCAGTTTGGTTTCAAATAATGCTCCTTCAAGGAGGAAACAAAAGCTGTCAGCTTTTTTTTTTAAACAGAAATTACGCAGAGCACCAACATGTTTCAATATTTACCCAAGCTCTTTGCAAAGTACCAAGAAGCAAATGGAGCTGGGCTTGGGCACGAGCCAAATCTCAGGTTTGGATTAGGTCTTGTGACCTTTCCTAGGAGTTCTGATCCTGGATTTTACACCCACCTCTTGCACATTGGTTCAAACATCCCCCAGCTAGATGCAGGGCTGGGTGAAATGCCATCCAGCCTCTGGGTTGGATATTTAGACAGAAAAATTTTATGAAGAAATTTGTGAAAATTTTAATGTTTTTTAGACAGAAAATTTTCATTTTCTGGTTTTTCAGACAGAAAATTTTCACTTTCCTAAGCTTCCACAGCTTAAAGAGACACGTTTGAGTCACCTTTGCCTCAAGTGATATTCTCTGAGAGACCTGAGCAAACCTGTGATGAGCAGACATGATAAGCAGTTAAATTCTCTTTTATCAGGTGACTTTTGATGATCTCCCTCCATCCTTCCCATCCTTTGGTTGCTGTGAGTGGGGTGTTTCTGCTCCTGGAGTGGGAGGGTTCCAGCTGTGCCCCTCATGGGGCTGCAGGGCACAAGGGATGTGTCCAAGTACCCCCCTTGCCTCTGGTGGGATTGGGATCAGCTCCTCCCGAAGCACACAGGTGGAATAAGGGGGTGTGGAACAAAACACAGGGTTGTTTTCTTCTCCTTTCAAAGTCAGAGCTCCACCACTTCCAGTGGTTCCAGCAGCTTCCAGCACCTCCATCCTGTGCCTCAGCTTTCCATGGCAGTGCCAATTCCCACCTGCAGACCCATCCTTCCCAGAGCCTTCCAGATGAGCCTTTGCAAATCCACTGGCCCAACCCAGCAATTCCCAAATCCACAGTGAGCTGGATCCCCTAATCCTTCACTACCTATCTCCAATTGCTTACTGAGTTTCTGTTTTCCTTAGAAGAGCAATATGTAATAATAGCTGTTACAATAATTGTATTTCTGTTTTTACATCTGTAAAGATTAAGTTAAACAGTATGAAGCCCATTAAACTATTTCATGTCATGCTGCCATAAATTTCCTCCATTCCCATTGCTACTATTATTCCAGAGTAAACTCTGAGATCAAGCTGCTGCCACAGAGAGTTATTTATAGGAGCTCATTCATCAATAAAAACTTCAAAAGAAATCTGTTACTCTTCTATTGGGAAGCCAAAGAAAACTAACATAAAGACAACCCTGTTAAGAAACAAAGCTAAGGAGACCACAAGACATTAAGTTAAGAAAAATCCTGATTTCTAACAAATGCCATGCAAGGAGGGGAAGAAGAGGAAAAAAAAAAAAGGAAAAGATTGTTGGCAGCATGAATCCTTTTAAGTTGTTTTGCTCTCATTGGATGGTTAAAATAAACTGTTAGACAGTTGTATTTGGCCTGGCTCAGCCCCCTCATTAGGCTCCATGTGATGGATTTGGGATCTCACAGAGTGGAAGGAGCTCTTCATCCCCTGCAGAAGCTGGTGCTGTCCTGCCACATGTCCCAGCTGCTGCTGCACCCATCCCTCAGCACAGCAGAAACCCAGCCAGGAGGGAGGACTGGGCACCAGAAAGCATCCACCTCCCTAAAGGTAAACAGATAAAATAGGAAAAGTTGGCTTTTGTCATCTCCGCTTTCTCTCACTTCTTGTTGTGCCTTTCTCTGTGCTCCTGAGCTGTGCAGGGTTGGATTGGGTGGTCATGGTAGTCCTGCAGAAAATTAAATGGAGGACAGCTCCCTTCCCTGTTCCACCTGAAAATCAACCTGAGAATAGGCCAGGGGAGGGGATTCTGCTCCTCTGCTCTGCTCTTGTGAGACCCCACCTTCATCCTGCTCTGGTGCCCCCCATACAAGAAGATGGAGCTGTTGGGAAAAGTCCAGGTGAGGCCACAAAGTTGATAAAGGGACTAAAGCACCTCCCCTGTGAAGACAGGCTGAGAAAGATGGGACTGCTCAGCTTGGAGAAGAGAAAATTGTGTGGAGATCTCACAGCACTTCCCAGTATCTGCAAAGGCTGTGAGGAAGCTGGAGTGGGATCCTTCATCAGGAGCTGGAGTGACAGGACAAGGGGGAATGGCTTTACAATGGAAAAGAACATGCTTGCATTGCATACTAAGGAGAAATTCTTCTTCATGAGGCCCTAGCACAGGTGGCTGCCCCTGGATCCCTGGAAGTGCCCAAGGCCAGGCTGGATGGGGCTTGGGGCCATTTGGGACAGTGGAAGGTGTCCCTGCCCATGGCAGGGGGTGAATGAGATGATTTTTAAGGTCCCTTCCAACCCCAACCATTCCATGATCCTGTGATCTCTCTCCTTTTGGTCCCTGTCTCATTAACAGCCCCACTGGAGTAAGACCCCCTGAGGGAGCAGGCACTGAGGATCAGCCACACCAAGAGCCTCAAACTGTGTTTTTTGAGCTCAACAGATGCACTCCCTCATTTCCATGACAGGATCTGCGTCCTGAGAGCAGTATGGACCCACAGCTCCTGGCAGGACCTGGTGATGATTATGAACATTTCATAATCACACCCCAAAACATGAAAGCTCAGAGGTGAGGGTTCTGGTTCCCAGGGATCTCTTTTCATCCTTACTCACACAAAGCTGGGCAGGGCACTTTGTGTAGATTCACCTCCATCAACGCTCATCACACAACAGCTCAATTCCTGCTCTGAGCTGGCCATCAGAATTATCTCCAGAACCTGCCAGGACACAAAAACAGAGGGCTGGAACTCCCAATCGCTGAGGCTCAAGCTTTGGTGAAATCACCCTTTGGTTTTATGTGGAGGGGCTGGATAAAATAAATCTGTGGTTTAGGGAATTAGGGGAGGTGAAATTTCACTTGCAGCAAATGCCTAAACTGTCCTCTCTACACTCACCCAAAACTATTTATTTTCCTTACAACCAGTTCTTGGCAGTGCAGGTGAGGCATCCCTGTTTTCCTTGCACTGAGGATTCACAGCAAGAACTCCCAAATCCCAGTGATGTGACTTAAAAGCAGCCCCAGCACTTCCTCCCAAAACTGAGGTAAAAGGTAAAGAGATATGTCAAAAAACTCCTCAAATCAGGGGCTGAATAAATCCCTTTGCCCAAGACATCTGAAAGAACTACCCTCAATTTTGCCCATCTTTGCTTTGCTCCAAATTGAGGCTCATGTAGCCAGTTTGAAACTGATGTAATTATGGTTGTTCAAAAAGAGTGGCAGAGCCAAGTCAGTCACAGTGACTCAACCATGCCAAGAGAAAAGTTTTTATGCATTGCTACAGCTCAGATTTGGAACTGCTCTAAACACTAAACACAAAGATTATTAATAAACATGCAACGTCTCTCTGTACAAACCAGATTTATTCCCATCCAACTGTATTTACTGTTAAATAGAATTGGTTTGTTATGAAAAGGGCAAAGAGAAGCCCTCAGTTGTTGTGTCTGGTTTCAGATTAGACACTACATAATTTCTGAGTAACAATAACAGCAATTGTGACCCACTTCTCATGGAGTATTTTTCACTGATTTCTCCTAAAGTGCTTTGTAGGGAAGGTCAGTAGAAAGACCCATTGTAAACACAGGGAAATCTCCTGATTATTTGTTTTGGATGGTTAGAGAGGAAATTGCATATGCTTTCATGGAAAAAAAAATCCTCTATTATTATCCTCTGTCCTAAAAAGGTGGTGGTGGGGGAAAGCCTGGTGACTTTGATCTAAATTATCCTAAAGCAAATTTCTGGCAAACCAAATGAAGCCAGACGACTCTGGATTTAATGAGAGTAAATAGTAGCAAAGTTAAAGCTTGAACCAGGGCACCCAGCTGCTGCTCTGCACAGCTTTGCTGCCTGTCTTGAAGCCTTTGATTGCCCAGTTTTATTTTCTTAGCTAATTTCAGAGATATTTAACTTTGCTTGAGCATCAACAGGTCAGCTGCTGGCAAAAGCAAGTGGCAAAAAGCTGTAGGCGTAGTTTATAGACAATTAGGAGAAGAACTGTGTTTAGAGTGTGAAATGCAATCACCTAGCCAAACTTGCCTGATAAGGCTTGAGGCTGAGCAGAGCCAGCCCTAGAGCAGACTGAGATGTGATTCAGCCCTTTGAAGTCTCCTGATCTAATTCGCAGTGCAGCCATACATGATTTCCGTTGCTGGGGAAAACAAAAATGCCATCCCACATCCCAGAACCCCAGGTGCTCTCCTGTGTCTCTTGGCTGTGGAAGCTCCGTGTGCTGTGACTCCCTTGGAGGTGTTTGGAGGGGGTTCTGCCTCTCAGGGCTCAGCCAAGCTTTGCTGAGTGTTTAATTTGCAACACTCAGGCTCTGCCTGGGCAGGCACCTACCGAGCTTTGTTGGGTTGGCCTCCCAACCTTGCCCTCTCTGCCTTGCTCTTGTCAAGTCTCTCATCAAGACAGGACTCGTCATACTCCACCCTGGTGGCTCAGCAGAGACCTTTTGGCCTTTCCTTGAGTTTCCAAAGGTGGGGGCAGGTTGTGAGGAAAGCTGGATGAAGGGAGGCTTCTGTTCCCACTCCTGCTCCTCAGCATTCTCTCAGGGTGTCCCAGAACTCAGAAGTGGTGGACAAGTGGTCACAGTTCATAGATTGTTGCTTGTTCATCCAAATAAGATGAGGAATTAGTGGCTCCATGGCCTTTTCCAGTCAGATTTTGTTAAGATTTCTTTGTTAGCATCTCCAAATGAGACAAGCTTCCCTCTGCTCTCACCCCTGTTTGCTTTAAAAGGGATCTTCTTTTCTTCCATTAAAAAAAAAAAAAAGAAAAGAAACCAATAGGGGGAAAAAAATATCTTTAAAATATCTAAGGAATGAAGTTTCTCTTTGAGAATGTTAAAACTACAGAGGAAACATGAAGAATCAACTCTGACACACATGACAAATATTGAAAGGGAGCTGAAGCTGAAAGGCAACTCCTCGAAGACTTTGGATCATTAAGAAAGTACATGAATGAGTTGGAATTCTTGAAAGAAAACCTATCCCAGGCTTACTCCTTTGGCTCAGAGCCAGAGGCTCTGTGTTTGCCTCCCAAACTCTACTGCAGTTCTGATGTCTGAGGGAAAATCCATCTCCTCTGATTTCCTAAGGTTGGGCTGGATCAGGGAGCTGGGGGTTCCTGTGTGCTCATTTTGGGGCTTGGAGCAGCACTGGGAGCCCATAAAATCCATAAAATCCAAAAGTCATAAATCCTGGCTGCCTTTGCCCCAGCCAGGGTAAGAGCAGCAGCTCTGCTGTGGCCCAAAGGGTGACCACCAGAGAGCTGGGCTGGGCTGTGCAGAGCTTTCCCAGGCTCAGGCTCTCCCTGGACTGCTCTGTGTCCACTGGAAAGTGCTGGGATGCAAACCCAAGGTCGTGGCTGCTCAGTCCCGTGTGGATTCTGCAGTCCTGGGGCTGTGGCACAGAGATGTGAACGTGGAGGTTTTGACAGTGAGGGTTGTCTCTCCAGGAGGTTCCTTCTTTTCTTAAGGAATGCTGTGGGATTGAAGGTGAGTCACCCACATTTTGTCCAGGGAAGCTGCACCCTCAGCTAACAAGGGAGTCTTTGGGTTCTGGGAGCAGAACATCTCTCCTGGGTGGCCTGAGCAGAGCCTGGCCTCTCTGTACAGCTCTCCTGGCTTGGGCAGGCGTGGGAGCTGAGCCCTGAGGGGTGTCCAACCCAGAGGATGATGACCTTACGGACCACAGAAGCTCCACATGTGACATATCCAAGCCCACACTCCTTCCTGTGCCCCCACACAGCTCTCACACCAAGTCCTGCCCCACACCACCCCAACAGCTCTGAGGTGACCCAGCTGCCCAACAGGGAGCTTCACACCCAGCTGAGGCCCACAATCAGCTCTGCAAGGGGAAGGGACGTGGTGTAGGAAGTGGCTTTGGGGTGGTTTGGTGTGGGAGAGGAGCGAGGGAGGCAGAGGGATGTGGAGCTGAGCTTTCCCATGGTGGCTGCAGCAGTCATCTCCCAGGACTCCCTGTGTCCTTTCTGCCAGCCACGTTTTACAACCAATTCCCAGCTAGATTTACAACAAATTCCCAACTAGTTTTACAACCAATTCCCAACTAGTTTTACAACCAATTCCCAGCTATTTTCCCCAGGAACAGCCTGGCTGGGAGCTGGCCCAGGCTGGTGAGATAACGCCACGATGCGCGAGCTCCGAATTTCACAGCTGTGGTCAGACAGCCTTTAAAATCTCCGAGACAGAACTGGCCCTGTGCAGAGCAGAAATTGTAAGTTTTGGCCCTGTCTCTAACCTTTGGAGAGCTGCCCAGCTTCTGACAGTCTGTGATGATGTCTCTGTGGAGGAAATCCTACGCTGAAGAAAAGCATGTTGCTTTCTCCCAAAGTTATATTCTTCCTTTCATTCGGCCACCATAAAGGACACTTTGTCATCTTGGCAGATCCTAAATATTCCCTCCTAATTTTATGGGAGGCAGAAACAGGGACAAAAAATTAAGGATTATTCAGGAATGTTATTTATGGCTAAGGATATAAGGGATTTGAATGGAAATAACAATTAAACTCAAGAAAAAATTCTCACTACAGGTCACTGCAATCCCAACTTTTCCCCTCGTGAACTCAAGCCGAGGAGGTTTTCTTCCCCTTTGTGATTTAGGCTTTGCTAAACTTCTCTGAAAATAGTTCATATATCACAGAGAGGAATTTCCATGGGGAACATAAATACATCTGTGGAAAGAAGGGAAAATTTTTCCTTGTCTCTGGGAATGGATGAGAAAGAAAGACAGTTGACGCCAGATATTAATGATGAGTGGAGGAAGCCATCCAAAGAAAAAAACTACTGAGAATACTAAAACTATCCCAAAGTCACAGACCTATAAAAACCTACTATGGAACAATGACTTTTCCACTAATACAGGCTTAGATTCAAGAAAATATTTAAGCACAGGCTTAAGCTGGTCCCAGTTTGGAGCAGCTCTTGAGTGAATTTCAGCTTCGTGGATGTGTTTTTCAGCTCTGGGGATCCCAGCTGGCACTAAACATGCCCACAGTTAAATCCAAGCTTAAGGACTCTTGAGAGGGGAGGTTTTTCCTTCTGGTGGGACCAAGTAATTAACACAATTTTCAATTTCTTTGGTCCTGCAGGAGTTTTTATTAAATTCATAGCTCAGAGGACAGCGCTGAGGGCATTCCAAGCTTATGGGTTTTGATCAGAAGGAAGTTGGATCAATCTAAAGGAAATACAAACCACAATATTCAAATATTTGTGGTTGATACACTGAGATATAAACACGGATCCATTGTCTATGTGGACATATGGACACATCCAGAGGGTGACAGCCACGGAGGGACATTAACAGCTGATCCTTTCCAGCAAACACCTCTGCAAAACAGAGCTGGTGGAGGGAGGGAGAGGATAACTGAGGGAGATAGCTGTGCTTGTTTCTCCTCTTCCATTTTCTCAACTTAAGTAAGTAGAATTAAAACAAAAAGTTTGGGATCAGTTTGGATGCAGAGGTATCCCCCTGGTTCACAAATCAGTCAATTTTCTTCCAGCCTTGTCCCACAAGGGGATGGAGGTTACATTGATGGGGGACACCTGAGGGAAGTGGAGGAACAGCCAGCAGACGAATCTTTTTAATAACCTTTGTCCCAGCTCTCAAGATTCCCTCAAGCTGGGTAAAAATCCCTTTTTTGCTGTGCTGATAACTTTGCACACATGATAAGATATTTACTCAGGTCAGCTCAGCAAACTCTACCTCAACTACAGCACAAACACTAACTCAAATAAAATAAAGTAAAAAATGGTCCAAAAGCAGCCCAGGGACAGGACACCACCCCCTCCCACCCTTCTAGGGAGCTCAAAGCACAAGTGGACAGGAGTGACTGGAGTCTCCCAGTGGGGCAGGGAAACATTCCTGCTCTCCTGAGGTGGCTGAGAAGCAGAGGCACAGTAATGACAATCCTGCATGGGCAAGTCCAGGCAGCCCTGAGCCCTGGTCCCATGTGGGCAGTGCCACGTCTGCCCTGCACCTTCCCCACCAGCTGCTGGGCTCTCCTGCCATCCCCCAGTGCCTTTGCCATGGGAATTCCATCCTTTGCACAAGGGCAGTCGGTGTTTCTCACCCGAAGGCCACGAGCTGAGCACCTTCTGCCACGTCTCACACGCAGCCTTGCATGCTCCCATCCTCCTGACACAGTCAGGAAGTGCTGCTGGTGTTCAATGCCCATCCAGCTTTAGATTTTAGCTCTTCACTGCCTCCACCCTGCACAAGAGCCCTGTGGGGACGAGCTGGGGTTACATGGCAGCCACGGGGACGTGGCTTTGGCGTGCTGCAATGTGGCCCAAGGATTGCAAGGCCGAACCCGCCAGCCTCGCGCATCCCTGTCCCCCTGATGTGGTCAGGAGGTGCTGTTGCTGTTCAGTGTCCATCCAGCTTTAGATTTTAGCTCTTCACTGCCTCCACCCTGCACAAGACCCCTGTGGGGATGAGCTGGGGTTATGTGGTAGCCAAGGGGATGTGGCTTTGGCGTGCTGCGATGCGGCCCAAGGATTTCAAGGCTGAACCCGCTGGCCTCGCACGTCCCTGTCCCCCTGACATGGTCAGGAAATGCTGGTGGTGTTTGATGTCCATCCAGCTTTAGATTTTAGCTCTTCACTGCCTCCACCCTCCTCAAGATCCCTGTGGGGACAAGCTGGGGTTACATGGCAGCCGTGCTGTGACGCGGCCCAAGGATTGCAAGGCCGAACCCGCCGGCCTTCCCCGAGCGCTGGGATTTGGCACAGCTGGGTGAGCAGTTTAATTGGTTTATTAACACATCTCCACGCTGACATCAGGAGCATTAAAGGCTGTGTAAATACTGGCGCAAACAGCACTGCCAAGGTGCTGCAGGCAGGTGGGAACGCCTCTCCCCAGCCCCTCAGTGAGCTCCATGATTTTCTGCTGTCTCTGCACCCCTGAGGTCCAAGGTGGTGGAAGGCAGGAGGCAAAATCTCAGCTCATTTCAGAGCTGAAGACAGGATTTGTGTGCTACACACCAGCCTCAGGTGGCCCTATTCTTCTTTAGAGCATCCTGGGAGCTGCGCTGATGCATCCTAAAATCATGTGGGGACCGCATTGCTACCACAGCCTTCAATCCCAGGAGGTGAGATGGGCTCCCCAAACATCACAGTCCTGGTGCTGCTGCCTCCATGGGGTTCTCATCACTGCTGAGGTTCCTCCTCCTTCTCTGGGCTCCTTCCTCCTCTCTCATGGTGGAAACAAAGGGTTTTTTTTTTGGTGGGGGGGGTTTGGAAAGGGCTTTTGGGCCGCTCTCTGTGGCGTTGTCCTGAGGCAGAAGTTCCTCCAGCACCTCTGCTCTGAGCCAGAGCCAACATTTGGGTGAAGCTCCGTGGCTGTCACCGCTCAGAGCTGTGCCTCATGTCCCGAGGGAGGAGAGGATTAGCAGGGCACTTCAAAGCCTTGTGTAATTGCACTTTCACTCAACTCGCACGCCTGTGTTCGCTTGATTTCCAGAAGAAATGTCAGGAGAGCCTCCAGGGACGGGTGAGAGGATCCCTCTGATGGTGACACCGGGTAGAACAGAGCCTGCACGTCCTGTCCCCACACGGCATCCTCTGATGCCTGTGAGGGTGAATAAATCAGCTTGGGGTTCAGCCCCTTTGGCCTTTTGAACCCTCAGCAGGGAGCTCTCAGTGCTGCCCCTCTGTGCTGGAGCTCCTCTCTCTAATTTAGAGGGTGAGAGCCAGACCTCCTGCACCTCCTTCTCCTCCTGCCACCCCACAGGGGATGCTGGGCTGGGCTCAAGGCCTTCCCCTTGCCTCCCTGAGCTCACATTCCTCTCTTCTCACACCCCCTGAGCTACCTAAGGGAGTAAATCCCTTTTTTCTGTTTGCTGTGCTGCTTCTGAGTGCTCAAAGCTTGGGGCAGAGGAGCCTGGAGGTGCCACCAGCAGCTGGAGGGTTGCTGCCCATCTCTCCTCCTCCATTCCTAAATGGAAAAGGTTATAAAGATTATAAATGCTTTGAGCAAACAGCACAGCAGAGAAGAAATCAGATTCCCTTGGCTGCTGTCTCAGGGAGTACCAGCAGTGCTGCTTTAATACATTTACTGCCTGGAGCAGCTGTAGCCCCCCTCTGCAGTCAGAGCCTGGCCCAGCAGAGCTGGGAACAGTGGAACACAGTGGAACAATCAGCTCAGAGATCCCTGACCCTGCACCAGGTGCTGCAGGATTCACAGTTTGCAGGCTCTCACATGGAAACCAAATCATCCATCTCTGGGAGACAGTTTTAGGTTTTTCTTTAAAAGGTGCAGATTGTGCAGAAAATGGCAGTGGGGGATTTCATGCAGACACAATCACTTCAGGGGATCTTTTAGTCAATCCTGTCTTAAACTTTCCCTGTTTTCCCCCCTCTTTTTCACTGTCTCTGACTAGGAATCACCCTCTACCTTCCTCAGTTTCTGACAGTTCATCCACTGACCAAATCCTGGCTCTGGGGATGTCCTCTTCCCTTTGATTTAATCAATCTTCTTTCTGGCAAGTGGGTTTTGAAGAGAGAATGAGCCATTCATTTAGGAAAATGAAACTGGTGCATCACAGAAGATAAATATTGGGAACTGGTTTATCTGGTTTGAAAATATGCTCTGATTTTCTTCTCGCCCTGTTCCTGGTGAAGAGTGAGCTGTTGTCTCTGACACTGCTCTGGGCTCTTCTCATCTTGGTTGGGACTTAGAAGTGAAGAAATTGAAAAGAAGAAAAAAAAAACCAAAAGAAAAACAAGGGAGTGTTTTGAATGTTGGGTGATTTGGTGGGATGCCAGTCAGAAGTGCTGGGTGAAGGCAGGTGATGAAGGGTTTGCCTGGCTCATCCCCAGACATTTTCTTCCTCCTAAATCAGCTTTGCCTCTCCTGAGTGTCAGGTGAACTCAGAGCTTGTCTGTCTTCAGAAATGCCACAAAAACTTCTCATCTCACAAAGGTTTCCTTTGCTAACTGGAATAAAATTCACAGGCTTGAGTCATTGTCAGCTCTTGCCATTTTGACTCATTAAGATACAGAAATTTGAGGGTTTTTTTAAAATATTAAATATTGTTTTTCTGCCTGGAGATCTCTGGGGATCCCAAACCAGAGGCATTTAAAAGTGGGCTTGCAAAGTTAAGTTTAGCCTTCAAGGTGGGACCTGCTGCCACACGGGTTTGAGAAATTCACTACAAGAAGATATTTTTAATGGTTTCACCTTTTATTTTCTCCTTCATTTCCCTTTCTTCTCTCCTCCCTGTTTTCTCAACCGTGGTGCTAATAAATTAGATTATCACTTGCTCTAGACCCTTTTATCCTGCAGTGGGAACTGAAATGCTGCCCCACTTGGAGGGTTGTGATCTTTTTTAAGGCAAAAGGAGGGGGAAATAGAAATAATTCGATTCTGATTCTTTAGAAAACTCTTGTTTGAAGAAGTCACAGGCTTGTATGGTGTATTCCAATTTTCTCTCATTTATGTGGGAACAGCAGCATTACCCTCAGAGTCAGGAAAAGATTTCTTCACATTTCCAATTCTGACCAAATGGGGAAAAAAAAAAAATAAAAGCCCTTCCCCCTTGTTTGTCTGTCTGACTCTAATTCCCAGCATTTGAGATGGGCCAAGCAGATGCCAGAAAACATCACCCTGCAGGTGCTGTCACACCACAGCCACTCTTGGGACTGGCTGCTTTCCTTCCCCATGCCCAAAATGGGATGGAGCTGCTTCCCAGGGGGCTTGGGGCAGGAAAACTCATCAGTGCCCAGCCCAGCCTGGGAAGAGGGGGCTCATCACCACTTTTCTCAGCAAATAGATGCTCAGGTTAATAAACAAACACACAAATCTTCTCAGCTTTGGGGGTTTTGGGGAGCAGAGCTCCCACAAAAAGCAGAATTCAGCGGCTGTGCAGCTTTGTCGAGTGGAGGGGATGCTCTGCTCCCATCTGATAAGGTGAGAGGCTGTCCAAAAACAACACTGCCAGCCCCATGATCTCATCCACCCAGCCAGGAACGGTGCAAACAAGTGAAAAATTAATGTGAAAAGAGCAAGATATCCAGGAGGCAGGGGGAATAAACCCTCAGGAGTCACCGAGAGCAAGAATAAACCAGGAAAAACAAAGCTGGGCATTATGTGAGCTCTGATCCTGCCTCCCCTCCTGGATGGGAATCAGGATGAGGGCAGGAAGGATGAAGGGTCAGGATGGAACCAATTTTGGGCTGAAATTTTCACTCTGGAAGAAGCTGTTTGCATTTTCAGAGCAAAATGTGCCTCACAGAGGTGACACTCACGTGGCAGCATCACCTGCAGCAGAGAGCAGGGGCTGGGAAATGTGCAGGAGGATGGAAAGTTTTTTTTTTAACCCAAAATTTAACAGAACAAACAAAAAAAGAGAGAATTTTCACATTTTAAAAGCTCAAACCTGCCTCTTGTCACAGAAGTGACAAAGTCCCAAGTTTATTGTTGGAGTGAAGGATAAGGAGATTGAAAAGATACAGCCACAGTTGGTAGCAGAGTTCAGAAAGCTGAAAACTTTTGTTAATTGAGTGAAAAAATAATTTCTGTTCTTGTGATTTTTGTCTCTAAGGGGAGATGTGAGAAAACCCAGCAAATATTACAGGAACAAAATTCCCAAGACCCTGAAATACCTTATTAACCCACATTTGTAAAATCTCCCTTCAGCATCAGTTTTGTGCCATTCCTCCTTGGTTTAGGGAATACTGACAATAACCAAGCACATGTAAATAGAGAATAAATGAGAATTTTAATCCATTAGATATTTTTAATGTTGACATTGATCTCAGAGCCTTTGTGGGTTGTAACTCCTGGTGCCTACCCAACAAGAAGGAAATATTCAGCCAGCAGCAGTGGATTATATTTGCATCTTCAGCAGAGATGTTTATGAGATTTGCTAAAAAGATTGTTGTGCCACAGAAGGGAACAGAAAATTGACACTCTTTTAAGGCTTTTTGAACACAAGACAGAAACCAGCAGGAGAAGAAGGGTGGAAAGTTTATACAGAAATTACTTCTGAGAATCTGACACTGGCAAAACAAGAACCACATTTGCTTGGTGGAGCGAGGATTTGAGTTTGCAGGGATGCAGTGAGAGTGCACCAATTCTAAGTGAGGAAGAAAATGATGCATTTCCTGAAAAGAGATTAAAAACAAACCCAGAAATCTCATTGTGGCTGCAGTGAGAGATGTATAAAACAACCAGGGAAATAAGGCAGAGGTGGGAATTTCTGGAGGAGCTGGGGATGGGGAGGAAAGGCCAGCTGAGTCCAATCAGGGCTCTCTGCTCCTCCTGTCAGGGGCTGCTGCTTGATGTGTCTTATCTTCTGCATCAGCCCCACCGAGCCGGGCCGTGTTCTTAATGAGCTGATAAATGAGACACTGAGAGCTGCGGCTCGGGGAGAATATTGTCCCTTCAGAGACCCCATTTTTCAAAGGGAACAAATGGCCTCTGGAGCTGCCGGTGACTGCGGTAACGGATGAGCTGTCTGGAGCGGGGCTTTTTTAGGGCCATGTGTAGGAAAGGCGCGTTGTAAATGAGCTCTGATGGCAGGGGCAGGTTCTGCTGAGGCACTGCAGCCGTGGGGATGGGGCTGACCCCTTGTCCTGGCTGATTCCTTGCCTTGGGATGAGCATCTGGGGTCTTGGGATGAGCATCTGGGGTTGTGCCCCACCGCTGCTGCTGGTTTTGGAAATCCCATTGTAGAATCTTCACAGAATGGTTCTGTTGGGAGGGACCTTAAAGTCCATCTAATGCCACCCATGCCATGGCAGGGACACCTTTCACTATCCCAGGCTGCTCCAAGTCCTGTCCAGCCTGGCCTTGGGCACTTCCAGGGAGCTTTTCTGGGCTCCCTGTCCCTCCTCACCCTCACAGGAAGAATTTCTTCTCCTCCATTTCTTCTTCATCTGACTTAAATTTCCCCTCTCTCTTTTTGAATATGATCGGTGTTCTCACACAGAGAAATCAGAGAGCCCCTTGTTAATCCCAAGCCCCTTGATTCTGAGCTCATGAATGCAGGAAATTCTCCCGCACTGTCCTAAAGCATTGGAGCTGGCTGCTTTCCTTGAAAATATTGTGAGGCTTCATCGAGGTGATGGAGAAAATAGGGCCAAAAATCAATTTATTGGATTGGATATTGAGAAGAAATTCTTCCCTGTGAGGGTGGGGAGGCACAGGGTGCCCAGAGCAGCTGTGGATGCCCCTGCATCCCTGGCAGTGCCCAAGGCCAGGCTGGATGGAGCTTGGAGCACCCTGGGACAGCGGAAGGTGTCCTTGCCATGGCAGGGGTGGCACTGGATGATCTTTAAGTTCCTTCCAACCCAAACCATTCCGTGATTCTGACAGTGCAGCCCCTACTGGAGAGGCACAGCTTTATGCACACACTCAATTTCCTTCCAATCCACAAAATTTTCATAGTACTGGGTTTGAACAACGTTAGGAAGATGATGCAATGGGTACAGCAAAAGCTGCAGTTATCCTGAAGGGATTTCCATGTAATAATATTCAGGCTGACACAATCAACAGAATCTCTGAAGCGTTCAAGTTTCAGCCAACAGGGGCAATTAAGAAATTTTACCAAGAAATGTAACTTAATTCCTTATTAGCACTTGGATCCCTATCAGGAACACTGGAAAAAAAAAAAAAAGAAACTAAAAAAAAAAATATCCAACAGCATTTTTCAAATTAGCAGCCTTGAGGGCAATATAATCTAAGTTCAGCCAGAGTGAATCGAGTAGGAATAGTTAATTTAGTTCTAGGAAATTTAAGAATCCCTCATCTCCTCATCAGCAGTAACTTGCTTGTTAAAGGAAGACAAATGAAAAGGTTAATCAGCAAAGATTCACACTGGGGGATTGCTTGGAATGAATCCCTCCTCCCCTGCAGCCCTGGCCAGGTCATGAGTGAGTAACCAGCACTGAAACTCTGGGCTGCAGGAATGGCATTTAAACCCTGCCTGGCACACAGAGTCTGCAGAAATGGCATTTAAACCATACCTGGCACACAGGGTTGGGCACAGCTGGCCAGGGTGGCTCCAGGGGGTGCAGGAATGGCATTTAAACCCTGCCTGGCACACAGGGTTGGGCACAGCTGGCCAGGGTGGCTTCAGGGGGTGCAGAAATGGCATTTAAACCCTGCCTGGCACACAAGGTTTGTCACATCTGGCCACGGTGGCTCCAGGATCGTGACCAGCGCTCTCAGTGCTGGCAGTGGTCTGAAAATTTCTCTTTTTCATCCAGCTCTTGGTTGAGCCTGATGAATGTGCCCTGTGTTGGATCTGACATTGGTCCTTGAGTGGCTTCTGGTGGGATGTTGTGCCCTCCTGGGAAGGGGAGCAATGCCCTCAGAGCTACATGGCCAGGTAAATAAATTATGGGACTTTTAAAATCTTGCTAATTTTTCTTTTCTGTTTTTACCCCCCATTTTTAACAGGAGAACCAGCTCTGGCTGGTTCTATGGACCAGAGATTTAAAAATAGCTGGGTTCCTTCCTGTCTGAGGTAGAGAGAAAGATATAAGCCTGATTTATTGGCTGTCCAGTAGACTTTATATTCAATTTCCTCTTGTCACATTCCTATCAAGTAACTGCAGGAGTGTAGCAGAGACAGGGTGAGCCTTTACAGAATAAATACATTCATTTACATGATGAATACCCATATTCACGTGGATAAAAGTCCCTCTTCAAACACTCTAACAAATAAAAACCAGCCAAACATTGTCAGCAGCAAATCAGTGCAGGAAAGCAATCTCCCATATTTTAATTCAGCATTTAAATTCCCATTTTGAATTCACTTTGGTAGGATGTGCATGTGGGATGCACTGAAATGATTGTCCTGCCACATCCAATGGAATGAGGGATAAATCCTGATTTCTGGAATATAACCACACCTTTCCTTTCCTCCTTGATACCTTGGGAAGGCTGGCCTAGAACAGAGACTAGATGGAATTAAAGAATAAAGCAGGGATTTATGAAAAGGATCTCCTCAATGGATCCACCTTGGGCAGCACAAGAGCCCAGCCAAGGCTGCACCCAAGATGAACCAAAATGGCCCCAAAATGAACCCAAGATGAACCAAAATGGTCCCAAAATGAACCCAAGGTGAACAAAAATGGTCCCAAAATGAACCCAAGGTGACCCAAAATGGTCCCAAAATGAACGCAAGGTGAACAAAAATGGTCCCAAAATGAACCCAGGATGAACCAAAATGGCCCCAAAATGAACCCAGGATGAACCAAAATGGCCCCAAAATGAACCCAGGATGAACCAAAATGGCCCCAAAATGCTCGAGCGCTCCCGGGGTCTCTCCCTGGGATCAGCTCTGCTCCATTTGCACCTTGCAGTTCATTGTCCCATTGCAGCTTTAGCCCCTGCAGTCCCACCCTGCTTGTTTTTCTCTCTCCAGCCCACGGTGTTTGTGCTCTGGGGCTGAGATTTGGATCATTTGTCCTTGGTGCCCAGCTGGAGCAGGAATTGTTTTGTGTCCCTGCTCTGTGCACAGAGCTCAGCATCCCCTGATGTGAGCCCAGACCCACACACTAAAGCAGCACAGAATGTGAAAAATATAAACTCCAAAACCTGAGAATCACCTCGTTGTGCCTGTAGTGGCTGATGCTGCTCAGTAGAATTGTTAAGGTTGGGTAACACCTCTAAAATCCTCAAATCCATCCCTCAGCTCAGCACCACAACTAAATTGTGTCCTCAAGGGCCATATCCACGTGGTTTTTGGACATTTCCAGGGATGGTGACTCCACCACTTCCCTGGGCTGGCACAGCTGAGCATCCCACGTGTGCTGGGGGAGGAAAACTCCCAGGATGGTTTCCCAGCCAGCAAACAGCACTGGCTGAGCCAGACTTGCTCAGAAACAAGGCTGAGAAAGGAAAAAGAGAAATAAATAAATTTTTAAAAAGTTAATTAAGTCAGATTTAGAGCTTCTCTGCAAGCTCATATCCAAGTCTGGGCCCAGGTTTGCACAACTTCTGCTGGTTGAATGCAAAGTGGATTTTCCTTGTGGGACATTTCCAGAGAGATGAAATCTTTGATGTTCAGAAGGTCCAAGTGTTTCTGCTTGGACCATCAAACAGGAACAACACCAAGAGCTCCATTTTACATTTCCAGAGGTTCCAGTAGCTCCCATGAACCTCACATTGCACACACAAACAGCTTTTATTTTTCACTTTCATCATGTGTTAAAAATTTTTCTTCTTCTCAGAGAAAACTTGGCCTTTTGAAAGGTTTATGAACTCACATGTATTTATGGAACTGGGACAGGGAACTGACACGAAATGTTCTCAGGATGATGGATGCAATCCTGTCTCCAGGGAAAAAAATTAGGAACCCAACCAAGGAAAAACACTCTGGAACACTTCACATCAAACAAGGAAACGAAGGAGTGAGAAGAAATGAAACACATTGAGATTATGAAAAGGGGGTTAGTTCATGTCTGAGTTTAGTCTGATGCCCTGGTGATGGCCATCAGTGCAATCAGTGTGGGGACTGATTCCACTCAGGAATTACTCAGGAATAATTCCAGCTCCAGGATAAAGGCCAGCACGAGGATCACGGCAATGGTCAGTCTCGGGCATTGAAATGCATCCAGCTTGATTTGCTCCAGCAAACTCAAAAAATCCTTTCCCTGCCTTGTATGAAACATAAACAAAGCCTTCACTTCGATTGCATATTCTCCTGCACAAGAATGTTATTTTAATTTCCCCCAAGAGCTAAAAAAAGAACCTTTTTTCCCTTATTTTTATTTGATATACATAATGTAGGCTGGCAGTATTAGTGTAAGTGTTTTCTATTCATGGCTTTCTGAAACTTTCTGTTAGAAGTCTTTGAAATCAAACACCCTTCTTTTTATCATATATTACTTCCTCCCTGGGAACTATTCCCTCTCTGTGCAGCAATCCCATTAGGCTTTTAACTTTCAGATGTTAAAAAAAAAAAATCCCCTACCCCAAAACCTGCGATAAAAATGTATTGATGTTTGAACACCATCCAGCACAGGCAACTTTAAAAAACAACACACCAATTTTGTGAATGGAAAATGGGAATTTGATTTGCTGGGAGGGGAAAAGCTTTTCCATAGGCAGTTAGGATGTTTAATGGGCCATCTATTGATTTTGGGCTTACTTGGTACCACTGATGTTTGCAGCAGCATTTAAAACAAAATTTCCAAAGGAATGGGCCATGGTTTTATGGAAAACCACAAGTGACACAAGTGACTCGTAGGCTTGGCCATGTCTGCAGGGTTGTTTATTCTTGCAGCACTCACAGAGCCCAGCATGGCTGTGGTTCTTGCAAACTCTGAGGTGGTATCAGGCAGGAAAAACTACATTTGAAAGACTAAAAGTTACTGGATACATTTAAGAGTTTGAAATTCTGTGCTGAAATGGACTTTTTTGGAGGTTCAAAATGCTTCTTTGGATCAAATTTTATGACAAATTTGTTTTCAGCCTCACTCAGGTGTGTTCTTTCACTATTGAGTATTTCAGTGGAGCTGGAATATCCTCTTTGAGTAGTTTTTCATATTTATGAGGTAGACTTATTTAATAATAGAAATGTTACAAATTTAACACCATAGATCTGTTCCATCTGAAATCAGCTTCTCCTCACCCAAGTTTGTGCATCCTGAAGGGCCTGGGTGAGTGTTTGGGATGGAAAAGAAAACTCTGAGGCAACAAACCTGAAAAGAAGGAAAAGCAGAGGACTTGATGTGTCCAGACTGAATGATCTCAGCATGGTAATTATTGGAGCACACAGGGTCAGGGATTTAAGGGATTTACACCTCTGGAATGAGGGGAGCAGAGGACACACCTCATCCTGGGCTGGCTCTTCATTTCCAGCCTGTATAAATGCCAAATTTCTGACAGTGGTGATGACTCCAAGGTGTGAGGGCCATCTCCCCCTTCTCACTGCACCCTTAATTCACCTGATTTATTCCCAGGTTGCCTTTTCTCCTGCTGGAGCTCAGTATTTCCCACAGGAGCACTCCAGGACAGCAGATCACACTCACTCCTCATCCTCAAATGTCTGTGTGAGCACTCCAGGTTCCCCACCTTGGCCAGGTCATTCCTGGGATGTTCTTTCAGTTCCTTGGCTGGAAACTCATCCAAATTCTGCCTGGAGGATTCACACAGAACCCTTAATTTACCAGAGTTAAATTAACACATCCCTTCAGTTTAACACGTTAATTTAATTAACACATTAAATTCAATTAATTTAACACATCCCTTTCACGCACACCTGCCCCCAAAACTCCTGCAAACATGGTGATAATTTAGAGAAAAACCAAGTTCAGGAACCTCTGAAGTGATTTCATTAAAATCAAACAAACTGCTGGTGCTTGACATAATTAAGGGTGTTTGATTTGGCTCTGCAGCAATGAAAAAGAGAAAAGTGGTTGCAGCTTTTGTCCCAACAAATATGAGGCATCATTTATCCTCCACCAGCTCGGTACCAATCCTTTTCTGTTCAAATCTTTCAAACATTTCTTCTTTTTCCCTTTTCCTGGCCCTGTAGAGCCAAAAGAAATGTTTGACAGGTATTAATTTTGAAAACAAATGGTAGATTTCCAGCTCAGCTGCTGAGGAGAAGGCAGGGAAAGAGCAAATTGCAGCTTGTTTTAATTGCAAACTGGGAATTTTATAAACAAAATCCACGCATGTATCATTTATAATCATGATCCGGGCCAGAGCAATAATTATGATAAATCCTTTTTCAACTCCACTAAGAAGTCTTTTATGAAGTAGTAGGGAATTAATTCACATTCTAGACAATGGCTCAATAAAATGCTTTCCAGCTTCTCTGACATATGGAATTCCACATGGGCTGCAATCAGATGTTCCCCAAATCACACTTTTCCCTTGCTTAACTCCCTGACAGTTTAACATAAACAAGCACTGAATTCATTAAGCTGCAATTTTTAAGCCTTCTAATTAACTGAAACAGCTGAAGTTTGACTCTTCAAACACATGTTAAAAGCTTAATTTTCAAGACATAAACCACTGGGAGACCTGCAGTTTATTAACATTTGAGATGTTCAGCAGAGAACCTTCCCTTGTGTGTTTCTTCAGGGTTCTGCAAAATGTAGAATTACAACATTTTAACATAAGACAATTAACAAATACCTCATTTTTTATAATGAAAGGCATTATTGCTTTGATTTGGAAACAGAGTTTTTGACTCTGAGCTCCCTGATTGTCCAGTCTTATCAGACTGCTTTCATTGCTCCATTAAATGTCCAGTGGCTCCCTATACAGCACTTAACTAAACTGTACTAAAGGTATTTAAGATTATTCTTTAAAAACCAGGCAGTTTTCTGCTCCACGAAGTTCCTGCCACATTCATTCCTTCCATAGTCCATTCAATATTGTGGATGCAGCCTTGACCCTGAAAAAGGGAATTTTAACCCATTAAAGTCTTTTAATCTTTGCCATGATTTGGGAAATGTGCTTATGAAAGACCTAAGTTTTAATCTTTCAGTCTTAAATGTTAAAACCCTTGCTTTAAACTGAGAGAGGGAAGGTTTAGATTGAATATTGGGAAGGAATTATTCCCTGTGAGGGTGGGCAGGCCCTGGCACAGGGTGACCAGAGAAGCTGAGGCTGCGCCTGGATCCCTGAAAGTGCCCAAGGCCAGGTTGGACACTGGGGTTTGGAGCACCCTGGGATGGTGGAAGGTGTTGGGGTTGGAACTGGATGGGCTTTAAGGTCCTTCCCACCCAAACCACTCCTTGATTCTGTGCTTTACTTTATTACACAAGAGTTGGGAAGATCTGAGACTGATGTGGCAACATCATCGCTGTGTGATCCCTGCTTGCAGCCAGGGGAGGCCAGGAATGCCCAGAACACTGCAGGAATGCCCAGAACACTGCAGGAATTCAGTTACCCCAAAGATGTTTCTAAATCCAATCCCTTGGAACTTGATTTCGTCACCTTTTAATTCTTAAATTAAAGGAAACTCAGCAAAAGCATCACTTTATTAGGGGCAGGCACAAATCCCTGTGACTGGAGGCCCTCATGGCCATGGCACAGTGGCAAGGACACGATCAGAGCTGGTGGAGGGGACAAAGCCCTTTTAGCTCTAATTATCCCACCACTGTAGCCACATTTCTCTTCACAGAGAAAAGCAAAATTCTAAAAAAAAATATTTCTAAAATTCACATTCTCTCAACGTTAGAGAAAAAAACGTTAGAGAAAAAAACCCCCAACAGTTCTTATCTCATTTGCTACTCCAGTGTTTATTCACAAATAAAACTCATAATAAAAAATTATTTACCTGAAGAAAATTAATAATTAAATTCTAGTGTCAATGTTTTGATTCACTAGCCAATTAAATCCCAGTGTGTGTGTGTTGGGAATGTCAGCTGACAGTCACAAGATGCTGTGCAAGAAAATACAGTTAAGTGCTTAACAAATCCAGTTTAGATTGTAATATATAATATATAAAAATGTAATATTTATAATAAATGTAATATAATGTAATGCAGTGTAATATAATGTAATGCAATATATAATATAATATAATATAATATAATATAATATAATATAATATAATATAATATAATATTTAATATAATAGTAATATAATTAGTAATAGCAATATAGTTTAAAATAATAGTAATATAGCAAAATAGAAATATAATATAAAGATATAAATATAAATAAATATATAATATATAAAAACAAATACATAAAATAGAAAGATATAAATTTAAAATAATAGTAATATAATTTAAAATAATAGTATAGTAGAGTAATTAATATAATAGTATAATAGAGTAATTAGAGGAATTGATATAATAGTATAATATACACTATATTATATATTTCATACTACTATATTATATAATGAAATAGTATAATATATATATAATTAGAGTAATTAAAATAATAGTATAATAGAGTAATTGGAGTAACTAATATAATAGTATAATATAATATATGTGATACATATTATATTGTTATATTATATATACAATATAGTATTATATATTATAGATTCTATAATAGACTACATAATATAATAGTGTAATATATATATAATTGGAGTAATTAATACAATAGTATAATAGAGTAATTAATTAACCTTCTAATAAAATAGACTCCTCCTCATCATGCCTCTCCTTCATCAGTAACAGAACTATCACCTGTTCACCCCTTCTGGATGGATCCCATGCCAAACCAGGCTGCCATGGCCTCTGCCATTCCAGGAGGCCCCATTTGCGTGCTGGGGCTGGGGTGCTGATCCCGGCTGCTGAGCTGTGCCCTCTCCTCCCTCCTGGGACAATAAAGCTGACCCAGGCACCAGGTGCTGTGTCCTGCTGGGGGCTTCACGTGTGAAATGTGGACAGAGGAGGAAGTGGCAGGAAGCAAAGCACCATCAGCACAACTTTCATGTGGGTTTTGTTCCCAGGAAACCACTTCCTCTGTTTGTCTGGCCTGCAGGGGATGGGGCTGCACGGGGCTCTCACTCTCAGCTCGTCCAGCCAAGCCAGTAAAGCCATGGCACCCAACTACAATCAAAGGAGGCTTTTTTTATTATTCTGTGTTTATCTGGATTCTGCTGTCATGGAGTTTTTGTTGTATGGGAATTCTCCTCTTTTTCCTTTCTTTCCCGCCTTTTTTTTTCCCTACCAAAACTGATGACAGTGAGATAGTGAAACAGTGGAAGTTTTGATTTTCCTGCTCATCTCTTTCCTTTCTTTCCCTCCTTATTTTTCCCTACCCAAACTGATTACAGTGAAATCAATTTATGATTTTCCTCCTCATATTTTTCCCTTCTTTCCCTCCTTATTTTTTCCCTACCTAAACTGATTACAGCGGAATCAATTTTTGATTTTCCTCCTCATCTCTTTCCTTTCTTTCCCTGCTTATTGGAGTGGGTTCATGGGGAATAGAGCAGGTGGGCTGCTGCTCCCTCAGCCAGAAACTGGAGAAGGTTGTGGGAAGAAAAGGAATAAGTAGGAAGCCATTTTATGGGTCTATAGCCAGTGAATTTGCAATAAATAAATAAATAAATAAATGGGAGAAAAATTTGTGAAGGTGATTGGGTTAAAGCCTCCTTTTTGCTGATAACACCCCTACATCACATCAAGAGGGTGAAGAGGAGAAATTATCCTTAAATACAGCAGCAAGCTCGTAGATGAGGAGCACAGGGAAGTGTCTGAGGCCTGGTGTCCTGGGATTCATCTGGAAAAGCACAGAGTGGCCCTGGCAGGATGTGGCTCTGCCCCAGGGCTGGGAACTCCTGCCTTTCCCTGCTGAGCCAGCAGCAGCCCCCAGCATGGTGGGGAGTCCTCAGCACAAAAATCTGCAGTGGGAAAGGGAACTGCAATTCTGTCACCTGCCAGCTTGCAAAAAGCAAAACCCAAGCCAAGCTGCATCCCCGGGGCCAAAGGCTTAGCAGGGTTAGTCACCAGCAGTCAGAGCATCCCAAAATAAACACCTCCATGGTTTTTGTTCCTCAGCTGGATGGTTGTGCCCCTCGAGCTGGAGTAATGAAGTAAAAGTTTGTAGAAATTGTTGGTAAATATGATTGATTGGGGGGTTTTTTTGTGTGTGTAGAAGTAAAAATTTCAAACCAAGACAGGAACAAACTCCACTGAGGTGGTGAGCATGAAGTTCAGAAGAGATTTAGAAGATTCTGCTTTCTTTAAAAGCCCCAGAATTTCACACAGCTCTTTGCTTTCCTCTGTTTTTACCCTCATGGACCAGAAGTGTCCTGGGTGAGGCCTTATGGTTTTGCTAAGAGCAGCAGACATGGGATAATTCCACAAGTAGGTCCTGACCTCCAGCTCTGACTGATCTCCCATGAAATCCAAGTGGTTTGGACCAGGACCAGCACAGAAATGCAGGTTGGGGCTTGTCCCTTCCCTCTCTGCCAGTTGTGGTTCTGCAGGTATTTGGATAAGGAGATGCTTGGGAGGAGTTTTTGTTGTCTGAAATCACACGTTGAGAATAAGGGGAAATCAAAGAACATTCCTGAGCTTTAATTATCTGTTTATTAACAATTATTCTTTTTAGAGGAAGAAAGCACTTTAGAAAACAGCAATAGGTAGGAAATTGTTTGTAGAATTCTTATTATCATGTTTGTTTTGCCTGCTTTAGTTCTTTCACCTTGGGCTATCTCCTCTCAGCCATGGAAATGCAGGTGGTGGACAGAATTCTGGTGTTCAGGACTAAAATGGATGTTTATTATACAGCTACAGGCCTGACCCAAATCCACTGAAGCTGGCAAAGTCACAGATGCCACCAAATCCATCTGTAATTATTTCTTGAAGAGAAGTCCCCCAACACAACATCCAGGTACAATCCAAGCTCTGGGTATTGGAGCTGCATCTGCTTCAAATTATGGATAGGCATTTTTCTTTTTTTTTTTTTTTTTCCTTTTCCTTTTCCTTTTCCTTTTCCTTTTCCTTTTCCTTTTCCTTTTCCTTTTCCTTTTCCTTTTCCTTTTCCTTTTCCTTTTCCTTTTCCTTTTCCTTTTCCTTTTCCTTTTCCTTTTCCTTTTCCTTTTCCCTTTCCCTTTCCCTTTTCCTTTTCCTTTTCCTTTTCCTTTCCCTTTTCCTTTTCCTTTCCTATTTCCTTTTCCTTTTACTTTTCCTTTTTCCTTTCGTGTGAGTTCAAACAAACATCATAAAGCCTTTGGCCCCAAAATTAAATAGTGAGAAAGGACTAAAAACGTGTGAGGAAGGAGAAAATAAGTAATTATGCTGAAAAGCAAAATCAATCATTCCCTTCCTACTGAACTGCTCAGTGGTTAAATCCCTGTCTTCTGAAAAGAAAGTGAAACCACCACCTTAAAACTCGAGGAAAATTAATTAGGGACAGCAGCTTCAAACTGTGAAACATTTTGGGGACACAGCGACTTCTTTGGCTCCCACAGAGACCCTGCAAGGCACTCAGAGTGTCCCAGAATGTTTTACCTCCGCTAAGATCCCATATCCCTCACTGGAGCACTTTGTGAAACCACGAGTAAAATGTAATGAGTTCAGCGTTTTCATATCATTCTCATTTTCTGAGCTGATATTTGAGATAAAAGACAAAGCCTGCCTTGGTTTCAGTTCAGAGGACATTCTGTGCTATGGCTTCACTTTGCTGAAATCCTGATCAAAGCAGAGCTGTGAAATCTTACTATCCCATTGCTAACTGCACTGTTGACTTTATGCATACTTCCAAAATCCCTGCTTCCCCTTAGACCTTTTGACCACCTTATTAAAAGGAAAAAAAAAAGGCCAGATATTTGCATTTGGTACTGTTCAGTACTTTCTTGCTTGCAACAACATTGCTAGTGAGGTGAAACGCAATTTTCCTGTTCTAATTAAAAGAATAAACCTTTTCCATGGTTCCTCCAAGGCTGCTCTGCTCTGAAACACGGGTGGGATCATTTTGCCTGCTGGGAGGGATGAAGTTCATTAACCTTGGAGACACCTCCCTCATCAAAGAGAGGAGCCAAACGACTCACAAGCTTTCCCTCTCAGATTCTCTGATTACATTAATCCCAGAAGATCTGAACTTCATTGTCTTCCCATCTGGGACGAGAATCCAGCAGGGAGAAGTTCAGGGTGCCCAAATATTTCCAGAAGTGTCTCAAATAACTTCATACACTTCAGCCTGGCAGCTGTGTAACCAAGAGGGGCTCCCCATCAGCCTCAGCCCATCCCTGTCCCTGGGATCCTCTGGGATAGGAACCATTCTGGGGGGACTGGAGGCTACTGGGACACCTCACCCATCACCAGGTGCACGGAGACACTTCCTGTCACATTTTTCCCAACATTTCCCACATTTTCCCACATTTTTCTCTCTCTGGGATTTAGATTTGGAAGAAAGAAGGAAAGGAGAAGTTGGTGCCATGGCAGTCAGAGTTGTGGCTGTCTGTGACAGTCCCAGCTGGACCAGAGGTGGTTTGAGGTGACCCTGAAACGATCCTGCTGTTCCTGGGATGGTTTCACTCGGTGGATTTCAGACCTCCAGCAAACCATAATTTTCATTTCAGCAAATTAAACACACCCTCGTGGGCAGGGGGGGAAATGATGTTTCAGGAGCTGGATGTCAATACCAGGAAGACTCCACGGATGTTGGATGGGCTCTAACACCACAGGAGAGCTGGGGGCACAGGACCATCCCCACCCAGAGCAGGGCATTTGTGCACACACGTGTGCAGGGGTGGCTGGGGGAGCTGACACCGTGCTCAGCTTGTTTCTGTGGCCTCTGAACATCAGCCTTGAAGTCAATCTTCTTTCCTGGAGGAAAAAAATAGTAGTTCTGACATTCCAAGAAATCCCAAAGGGAAAAATACTGAAAATTAAATGGGTTGGTCTGCATCCAAGTCATTTACTCAGGGGAGATAAATGATTTCGTATGCTAATGACCATTCCCTCAAATCTCTGACATTTTCTTACAATGTACTTAAGTACAGTTTGTTTTGCTTTCTGTCTCCACAACAATTACAAAGATTTATATTTCATTGCTCCGGTTGTGTTTGCCAGGACCACACTTCCTTTCCTTTTTAAAGGCGCAGGGATATTGTCTGGGACAGCACAGAACGGCGCTTTCCGAGCAGCTAAAATGAAAATAAACAAGGCTGAACTTATCTGGTGGAAGAAGGCAGACACTTTCACTAGGCACAGCAAAGCCAATAAAGGCTTCTGGCTCTTTTCTCCTCGACAGATCAGTACACACAGACTCAGCAGCAGTTCATAAGCAAGACAACTCTGTCACCTTTTGTGATAACTCCAAATTAATTCCTCCTTCCAATGTGATTATGAAAGGCTCAAACCTGCCACCTTTCCTGGTGCTTCTGGTGCTGAGGGCTAATTCCCTCTGCCTACTGTTTGGCAAAGGGGGAGCTGGGGAGGAGGAATGCCTGTGCTGGTTCAGGCTGGTGGCAGAACAAAGTGCCACTGTGTCCAGGGCCACGGAGCACAAGCGAGGATTGTTCCTGGTGACACCTTTCCCTGCCTCCTCCACCCATGTCCCAGCACTGAGAGTGACTCACAGCTCCACTGAGGACAACTCACAGGACCAGGAGGACTTTTGTTCCTGACTCTGCCAGCCAGGATGCTGCTGCTAAATGAGCAGTGCTGGCTTAAGGCTGCAGGGAATGGAGCTGAGGTCATGACGTGGGCTGGAAACCAGATAACCCTGGGCTGTGATGGCACTTTGCCTGCAGCTGAGGAGCCTTTTCTGTCACCCTGTGTGTGCCACGAGAGGTGCTGAGCCCCATGATGCTGCTGCACCCCTAACCCGTCCTTTGGTCTCATTATTTAACACCCCATGTTAACCCTGATAACCCTGGGCTGCAGTGGCACTTTGTCCACAGCTGAGGAGCCTTTTCTGTCACCCTGCATGTGCCATGCTAGGCTGCTAAGCCCCATGAGAGGTGCTGAGCCCCATGATACTGCTGGGGCACCCCACGGCCTTTGCTGTCATTATTTAACACCCCGTGTTGCTTTAAGAGCACCATGCCCTTCCAGACCTGCTGGCGTGGCAGACATAGGGTGGTCAAGGATGTCCTGACTCACTGACCAGGACTGGCTGCCCAAGCCCTGGGAAGTGACCATGAGAGCTTTGCTGGTCATCTCCAACCCCTCATGAGGGGTGGTCGTGTGTGGGAATCAGCTCCAGCCAAAAATGAGCTGCAAATGGTGACCTCAGGGCAGCTCCTGTTTGCACAGACACAGGGAGAATCCACTGCTTGTGGCTTCCTTGGGAATCATTTGCAGTCCGTGAGTAATGTGGACCACAAGATGAGAAAAAACCCAAAAAGGGAGTCTTAAAAAAGAAAGGAGAGAAGACAGTGGAGTCAGTGTTTTCTACTCCGTGCTCTGGACATCTTGAGCAACAGCGTTCCCAAAAGTCTCTGTTCAAATGAGCTGTACCAGTTTGGAAATGGAGAGCCTGGTGAAAGATGATGGTGAAAAATCCTTCTCTTTCAGGATCATCACCATTTGCATGGATTCCAGCAGAAAAGTGCAAAGTGCTGGTGATTGCAGTGTGATAAACATTTGTGCTCTCATTTAAGCAGTTTAAAAAACTGGATGAGCACTGGCATTAGTTGGAAAATTTCCACAGCCAAATTCAGCTCTTCCTAATTTCCTAACCATCCCCTGTCCAAAATCACTTAGGCTAAGGAATGTGCATTGTATATCTCCTATTATATATCCTTTATTATCATGTTCTCTATGGATTGTAGTGAAGGACTCAGAAATTCAGATTTTGATTCCTGTCCCCATCCTTAAACTTCCTGTATGACCTTGGGAAAATCTCCTTGTGCTTCTGTTCATCACTCAGTACTTTGGGAAAAGGAAATAAGCACATGGGATCCTCTTTTGTGGGATGCAAAACACAGCTGATTGCCAGAATTTGAGTGAGAAAAAATGCCAATCATTTCCACAGCTGATGAAAGAGCAGAGAGATGCCACGAAACACATTCAAAACTTTAATAATTCCCAGTGGTTCTGAAGATATTTTGGGTTTCTCACCACTAGTCAGCCTTCCTCTGCCATTTGCTCCTGGTGTCTTCCAGCAATTCCTTGTGCAGTGCTCATCACAGAAGTCTTCATCTGGTGCCAGCTGAAATATGCAGCCATAATAAAGATATTTTATTTCAAAGCTTCCCTCTCTGCTCATGGCCAGAACGTCTGAGTATCTTCCACCATGTTTCTCCTAAAAACAACAACAATAATAATAATATAAAAAAGGCAAACAGCTGAAGAGTTCTCAGCTTGGTGCACACAGTGTGCTTGTTTGAGCTGGTTTTGGGAGCAGAGAGGATTTTGCTGATTGGATTCTGCAATTCAAGGCGTGCTGTGAGCAGAACCCACCTGCCCATGGAACAGACACAGGTTTGGCTGCAGCCCCACTGGCAGGACCTCCAGTGCTGCCCATCCCTGTGATGTGGCTGTGGCTTCCTGTCCCCATCCTCCCCCTGGGTGGGAGCCTGGCCAGGCCACCAGCGTGGGCAGCATCTCCATTTAGCAGAACAATAAAGTCTGAGCTCCTATTCCCAAAGGGAAAATGTAAATTGTGAGATCTTGCCTAAAAATATGGATTATGAAAGTGCATCCATTTCTATTGTCTCAGCGAAACATTGTGTTAAGTGAGCTTAATCAGACACACATTATTTGTCTCTGTGGATGGAATTCTCTGGCCTGTGCTCCCCAGGTCACAGCAGATGATCTAATGGTCCCTTTGGCCCTAAAATTCCCTGAAACAATGAAACATGGCTTTCATTAATGGAGCTAGACTTTTGGAAGAATGAAATACGAGCTACACATATCCTAATAATACATCTTGCAGATTCCTACAGAGCTTGTCCATCTTTTTGCCAGACTGCAGCTTGTGGAGTGAGGCAGGGCCCTGATCTCCCTCCCTTGGGAACAAAGTCCTAACCCAGCTTTGTCTGTTGACAGGCAGATGTCTGCATGCTGCTGCAGGATGTTTGACCATCCAAAACCAAGTCTCTGGAGAAGCTTAATCTCCTTTTCCCTCCTTTTTAGTCAAGGATTGTATAACTCCTGCTGTCCATTATATGCATTGTGTTAAATCCCAGAACAAAGTGCTGTTCCTGGGGCTTTAGCTCCTCCATTCTCTGTGGTGATCTGCTCTGACATCAAGACAAGGACAAGAGAAAGCTTTGGAGTAACCTAATTATGGGATATTCTTTTAGGATTTGGACTTCATGGTCTTTGTGGGTCACTTTCAAATCAGAATATTCTGTGATTCTGTAATTGCAGCCTTCCTGTACCTGAAGAGAGACTACAAAAAAGATAGAGAGGGATGTTTCACAAGGAGCTGGAGTGACAGGACAGGGGGAATGGCTTCACACTGCCAGAGAGTAGGCTTAGATTGGATATCAGGATGAAATCCTTCCCTGTGAGGGTGGGCAGGCCCTGGCACAGGGTGCCCAGAGCAGCTGTGGCTGCCCCTGGACCCCTGGAAGTGTCCAAGGCCTAGCTGGACAGGGCTTGGAGCACTCTGGTCTGGTGGAAGGTGTCCCTTCCATGGCAGAGGGTGAGAACCAGACAATCCTTAATATCCCTTCCAACCCAGGCAATGTGATATGAATCATCCCAGGATAATTCTGGGGTCAGGGGATTCCTGGAAATGCAATCACTGTGGATCTATTTGCATGTGCTTGTCCCAATATCCATAATACTGCAGAACCACACCCTGTGTTCCTCTCCTGGTTCATCCCTAGAGCCTGGCATACATGAGGTTAAGCACAAAGACATTCTGTGAATGTCACCAGCAAGAGATGGCACCAGGGGACCCTGCAGCTGTCACCTCAGAGCAGCCACATCCGCAGGAGCCAGACTTCTCCATCCAGCTCCAACCCTCTCTGACCTCCTCGCCGAATGCCTGTGGATGTGCACAACCTCTATGGAGAGGGTCCCAGGCTCAGGAGTCTTCTAATTTGTGTGCAAGACCAAGAACAAACCAGCAGAGCAGCAGGAGGATCGAATTGCAGAAGCCATCCCCCCTGGCCGGCCGGGCAGGCTGTGATTACAGACAATACCTTCTGGATTTCCAAGAGGGAAGTGATCCATCCTTCCCAGGGCAGGCCCAGGACAGCTGTCATGCTTTGTGGCTGCCCTGGGTATGCACTGATGTCATTTCAGAGAAGGAATCAAAGATTGGCTTCAGTTTGAGGAGGTTTAGTTGTTTTGGTGTTTTTTAAACTTTGCCTTAATTTCCTTTTTTTTTTTTGCCTTCAAATTTCACCCAGAGATGTTTCCAAACCCGAGAGCCTTCCCTCCCTGCTCGCTCTTCCCCTGCTGTCCCGTGCTGGCGCCGGGCACTGGATCCTTACTGGGAAATGGGAAGGTCACACAGTTTACTGGTTTTCTCTCAGCCACAGAGACCTCTTTGGCCATGGCGTGAATCACCCTGGAGAGAGGCTCATTTTCTGCACCACCTCCCGAAATGTCACAGAAAAATAAACCCCACTGTGTGACTGTAATGAGGCATATTCTGGGCCTGTTTGTTTTGTAGGCAAAAAGCCACTACCAGCAAGCACAGTCTGCTATAGGTTCCAAAAAATCTCCTTTACCAAGGATATTGGGTGTGGAGGAGAACTGCCAAGTTCTCCAGGCTGGAATGTCTGTTTTCCAAGGAACAGGCTCTTCTGGCACTTCCTGAGCAATCCAGAGTCATGTGGGCAACCAAGTGAGTGAAGCAGAGAGCCAGCAAGGGGAATGTCACCGCTGCAAGGGGGAAAATCAGATGTAACACCTGAATATCTGTCCTACTCCCAAAATTCATCAAAATATCCGTCTCACTCCCAAAATTCATGAATCTTCTCCTGAAGAAGGAGCCAGTTTTGGCCTGGTGCCCAAATCCATCCTTATCACTCAGCTGAGGGCCCATCAACACTGGGAGTTTCTACCTCCAAGGATGGGCTGCAGGAAGCCAAAATCTGTCACCTCTTTCCTCTTTCTCATCAGGTCCTGCCTTTCACAGGATGCTGGAATTGAGATCTGTGTGTTCACAAGCAGATAAATCACCTCAGACCACCAAAAAATGGGAATTCCAACGCATGGGCCTATCTGTGGGCCTGGTGTTTTCACACTCAAATAATGAGATTTCTAACACAGGGGCCTATCTGTGGGCCTGGTGTTTTCAAACTCAAATAATGGTATTTCTAACACAGGGGCCTATCTGTGGGCCTGGTGTTTTCACACTCCCAGTGAAACTTTATGAGGCAGAAAGTGCAATATTTAAGGAAAAGTTTTACAAAAAGCGCCAAGTAACTTTTTAAAAGGGCTCTTGGGTGCAAGCCTGTCATCATCATTGGGGTTTGCTGGGCCTCAGCATCAGGCTTTTAATACTGGAAGAGCTTTTGGGGACAGCAGGGCTGCTGTGAAAGGAAGGATTTCCCATCTCACCTCTGGAGCTGGAGGGCTTTGATGAAAAAAGCTTTCTGTATCTTTGCTTTATCTGTATTAGCTGAATTTTTGCTTTGATGAACACATTTCTGTAATTTAGGGCCCAGCTTGTTAAAATTCAGCCACCTACAACTTTCAAACTGGAATACCCAAAACCATGAACCCCCTTGAGAAGTTTTATTTAAGTTTTTTAGGGACTCACAAGGCTGAGGAGGTTTGTTTAGGTGGATTCAGCTTCACCAGCTGATGAAGAATTTGACCCCAAATTACACAATGCAATCACACCAAGTTTGAACAAAGCATTTAAACCAGAGTCATATTTCTGGCAGTGAAAACCTATAAGGAAAATACACTTAAAAAATATAAACAGAGTGAAAATGTGTAAGGCTACCTCTAAACTCTCTCACAGCATTCCTTGCAGTAGGTGATTATGTGTATTTGTGAACTTTTTAACCTTCTGCTGGCCTGATCTTGGCAGAGCTGAGGTTCCTTGCTGTCCATGGCTCCAGCATTCCCGTGCTGTCCCTCTGGCTATCGGGAGCAGGGATCTCCTCTCTCGGGGGTCTCTCCCCTCTCCATGAGATCATTGACACATTTGCACTTCTGTTCCCAGATTACTCCAACACTGGCCTACCTTAATCGGCAGAGTGTCGATTCCCACACTCGGGAATGACAATTGCAGTGGTAATTTTAAAAGTATTTTTCATCCACAAGGAGCCAAGACCTTTTTAAAGCAGCGACATCAAGGGAATATTTGTTTTAAAAATTTGAGCAGGAGGGGATGGCTATTTGTACACTTTATATTTCCTTTCAACTTCAGCTCTTTTATTTTGCTCTTGCAGGCAGAGTTTTCTGTGTAAGCAGTTGCTGTGTGACTCCTTTTCCTCTTCCCTGGGCACCTTATAGACCAAGAAGCCACAATTGGGAATGCATTCAGAGACCATTAGTACAGGAAGTCGGGTCAAATCCAAAGAAACCATGAAGCAGTAAGTTGGAAAACACGGCATGAATGGCCTTTTCATAGGGCCGCTTTCAGGTGGAGTTTGTTTTTGGATTAAAGGAGTTTATTCAGGTATTCACAAATATCCCAGCTCTCTGAACTGGCTGGAATGTGGAAACCTCCAAGTCATAATCAATTGCTGTAAAAGGGATTGGCGTGTTCTAACTAGGGAATAGAGGGATGAAAGGGTCCTAATTAGGTGACACGCCTTCAAAACAGGATGAAAGGCCCAAAACATCCTCAAAGACGTGAGCAAATATGAAAATCTCCAATCACCTCTTTCTTTATTGGCAATTGCCACGTTCCAAAAATGTTGGTTTCAGATGGTTTTTTGTGTGTACCGAAGTCCCACATCATTTTTTTCCCCCCACTTTGCCTGCTTGGCTGGGGAGTTAAAAAATAAAAGGCCCAACACTAGTGAAATGTGACAGAGCCTCATTCTGTTCCCTCACAGGGGCTGCAGGAACTGGGATTGCTGTGTCCTGGGTAAGAGAAAAATGCTCAGAGGGGAAGTTTGGATGGTTGAGGTGTGATGCCATGGAAAATACTGTCTTTGGCAAGGCCGTGCTCAGAGATACATCCTCAAGTTTTCCTTCTGGGCACAGAAAAAAGGGAAGGTGCTGACCTGAGTTCAGCAAAATCAGAAATCAAAGCAGAAAGAAACTGGAGTGGTGATCACCACAGGCATTAAATATGGATGGAAAACATCCTTGGGAGAAGAAAAAAATCCATTTATTTTTTTTTACTGCTAGGAGAAGTGTAGGGACTGTGTCCTTTCTTCCCACCCAAACTTCCAGGAATGGCACCTTTTAGTGACCTGCAAGTGACGACCTTGATCTGGCTCAACAAAGACCTCAATATTTCCAGCACAAACCACCTTTGGCTGTTTTCAGGGCTAACCCTTTGCCAAGCACTCTGGAGATGCAATTTTCAACAGAGGTGTTAATAATTGTCCTTGCAAAGCAGCTGAAAACGTGGATTTAGAGCCCAATTTCATGGCTGGGAACTGAACACAAAGTCAGGGCTTTCTGCACTCCTTAGGCTCAGCTTATTTCAAGCCTCATCTGCTTTGTGCTGTTGTCAGTTGAAGATTATTGTTTCCCAGCTGGGTGTTAAAAGAAGTGGAAGGTTGTTAGGAACTGGCAAGGTCTCTGGAAATAAGTGAAACCTTCTCCCCTTCTCATCCTCAGCACATAAACACCCCTTATAAACAGCAAATATACCAGAGGAAAATCCACATTTTATACATCCTGAAGCACTTGAACCTCTGAGGGCTCTGCATTTAGAGAAACAGTCAGCATGGCTTCAGACATCCTTCAAAATAAAACCTACTCCCATTCTTATTACATAGTGGCAAATATTTGGCACTTACTAATAGTGCCCAAATTACCTCTTTTTTTCCCCCCACATGGCACACTCCTCATTCTTCCAACTCACTGAGTGTCCTTTTCCCCTCCCACAGGTGCACAGACATGGAGGGACCAGAGGATTCAAGCACAGCCTTGGAATCTGCTTTGAATCTGGGCTGCTGCTGGCAGGCAAGCAATATTTGAAAGGATATTATTGCTGAATTTATTACAGCAGGGTAGGATGTGTGCGTTTTTATGCAGGGTTTTTGCTCTGACCAAGATGCTGACCCAAATTCCATTTTGGTTCTCATATCAACAATTGTTGGGTGCAGCCAGCCAACATTTTTGTGATGGAGCAATTTTCTACCCACACTGGAATTCTGTCTAAATTATATATGAAATGCAGGAATTTGGGATAAATTTACAGCTCCCCAAAAGGTGAGATATCGGATTTTGGCTTTCCCACTTCTTTTTAATAATGGCAAAGTCATTTTAATTTAGTGCCACAGAGACATTTAATTTTGATTTGCTTCCTTTGACTCATTTGGGTCAAGCAGTCCGTTATATTTAATAGCATATTATTTTTACATTATGTTACATGTTCCCAGGGCCAGCACTGGCACGCAGGGTGGAAACTTGTCCCTTCCACTTCTCTGCATCCTTTGGTGGTTTCCATTAGCTCCACACTGCTGAAAGCAGCTCTGCTGCTTCCTTTGCTTGGGCTTTTGAAATGATTTCTCTTGGAGATGCTCTGCTGCACTTTTCCAAGGCTCAGCTGTGGGTGGTTGTGTCCAGCTTGGCAGAAATTGAGCGCTGGTTCCTGAGCTGGGTGTTTAAATCTCCACAAAGATGCTCCATGTTCTGCCTCCTGGATTCACAGCTGGAGCTGAGCTGATTGTGGATCCTTTGGAAAGATTTTTCGCCCCACACTGGCTCAAATCCCCTCCTGGTGTAAGGCTCTGCTCCCAGCTCCTGCAGTGTGTTGGATTTATCTGGCAGCTCCTTCCAGCCTTACCAGCACACTTCAGTGCTCTGTTCTCCAGCATGACTGCCCCCAAAACACTCAGATATCCAGAAGAAAAGCTGGAAGAGGAAGAAATCTCAAATCTCTTTGCTGGTGATGAAATCTTTCCATACTCTGCCCTGACCTCCTTGCAGTCTTTCTCTCCTTTTATTTATTTTTTTTTTTTCTCTTGGAAAGCATCTCCTTTTCTGCCTAAGCTCTCAGTGCCTCGCCAGCCCTCACAGCCCCAGATTTTAATTTTAACTGCTGTGCTGAAAAGCCTGATCTTTATCCTGAGGCTGCCCCTCTCTGGATTTCATGTGCTGCTGAGTTTAGGAAGTGCCACGCTCAGCCTTTCCAGCCCTGCTGTCACCTCCTCCTCCTCCTCGGGTCACTCGGCCAATCCTGCTCTGCCCAGGGAGGTGCATGGTGCCATTTCCTGCAGCACAGGAAACTCTTCTTATTCCTGAAGCTCTCTGCCTCTCCCAGGAGCTCCAGTTTTGGGAGTTGTTGCTGCATTCTGGGGGATTTTCGTTCTATAATGTTCTATAAATGGCCAGGTTGTACAAAGGACTTATTCAAGATAAAAAAGCTGTGCTTAAATAGAAGCTTCGGTTGGATTAGGGAATACGTGATGAAAAACAAAGACGTGCATTTTGTCTGAAAAGGAAATAAAAATAAATTCATGCCCTGGTTGGCTGTGCATTGAGATCACTTAAATGCTGCTGGGTTTTGCACACTGATGGTGGCTGTGTGAGTTTAAAAGCAAAAGTTGAGACCCTGCTCTTTTTGAGAGGATTTGGCAAAAAGGACGATTTACTTGCTTTAAGAAAAACACAAACAGAAAACAAAATAAAAAAAATTAAAAAAGAAAAAAATTTTCAGATCATTTTTCATCTGCTCATGGTGCCCACAGAGGAGTTTGCAAGGGTTAAAAAAAAGCTGGTGGCTCAGAACTCTGGAGATTTTGGAAACTACACTGAGACAGCTCTGTGTGAGGATAATGTGTGCTGCTCTGAGTTCCTCAGTGTTCCTCCTCATGCTTCTCACGGGCTCTGGAAAATCCATGGGGCTGTCATCCATGGGACTCACACTCGAGCACCTCATTTCTCTGCAGCAAAAATCACTTTGAGAACAGAAATCCAATTTGTTAAGTTGCTATTCCTAGAGAGTTTCTTGAGCTGTGTGGAATTAATAATAGACCCTTTCTGATAGCTCTTCCAGCATCCTTCTTTGAGAGCAGGTTTTACTGAGCAAGGAACTGTGCTATTATTAAATGAATTTATGTCATAAATGTGGAAAACACTACTCAAGGAGGATATTTCAAGTCCACATGGTAAAAGAACAGAGTTAAGTGGAAGTTCCTTTTAATAGGGACCCTCTTTTATCCCAGGCTGCTCCAAGCCCCGTCCAGCCTGGCCTTGGACACTTCCAGGGATCCAGGGAAGTGTCCAAGAGAAGCAGCCACAGCTTCTCTGGGCCCCCTGTGCCAGGGCCTCAGCACCCTCACAGTGCTTAGGGTGCAAATTTTACACATTTATGGGCATCTCAGACATCCTAAAAAAAATTTCTTGTGCAGGTGGAGGGTGGAAGGAGAAGGCAGTTGAGCAAAAACAGCTTTACCCTCCTGCTCCAGACCAGCACGAGCTCCTTGCCTGGTGGGAGCCGTGTCCTCCCTTGCTCCAGACGTGGAATGTGCAGCCCAGTTGGAGCAAATGGATGTATAAACACAGCAGGAGCCATCTGTAATGTGAAAATGGGGAGTTAGGTACCTACAGGGCCATTGTGCATTCAATGCACTGTGCTGGCTGGGCAGCCTGAATAATTGTACACATTGATATGGTGAACCAGCTAGGCAGGCAGGGGTTTGCTTTTAATGCAGACCAACGGCTTCCTGTTTTGGAAATCTTGCCTCTTCAGTGCACAAATGCATAGTTTTGTATGTGCATAATTTGTGGCTGTAATTTTAGAGGCTCATTAAATAACTTGGCTGTGGAAATCAAATTGCCTTTCATCAAAATCCAGCGAGAGCTGGACCGGTTCTGTCCATCACAGCAGCCCTTCTGGTCTTCGTTACATGGCTGAAAAGCACAAATGCAAATGTGGCTGTGGATCTGTAGCACAGGAGGGAGGGAAGGGGAGCTTGGAAGAGGGAATGGTGCTGGCAGCAGGTTTCCAAGAGCGAGCTGGTCCTCTGAGGAGAAATGAGAGCTGCTCTGTTTTGCTGCCTGGGCAAGAAAGCAAAGGAAAGTCCTGAGTGATGGGTTGGAACAGGGCTGCCCAGGACCCTGTGACACATCTAGGGGCCCCACGGGGCCCTGCACTGCTCAGGGGACCTTCTGCCATCTCTGCCCAGCAAATCCAGGCCTGGCATCTGGGCAGAGAAACCATGCAGGAACGATCAACCTAACACTGGCATCTGAGCCCCAAAACCCTGCAGGAACCACCAACACAACACTGGCACCTGGGCACTGAAATTCTGCAGGAACCTTCAACACAACACTGGCACCTGAGCACTGAAATTCTGCAGGAACCATCAACCCAACACTGGCACTTGAGCACTGAAATTCTGCAGGAACCTTCAACCCAACACTGGCACCTGAGCACTGAAATTCTGCAGGAACCTTCAACCCAACACTGGCACCTGGGCAGTGAAACCCTGCAGGAATCTTCAACCCAACACTGGCACCTGAGCCCCAAAACTCTGCAGGTACCTTCAACCCAACCCTTCCATTTCTGGCCACCCTGAGTAACTGCAGTGGAGTTTTCTGGCAGGAGGTCCTGGGCTTGATGCCGTTTCTGGGGTTGGTCCCTTCATGTTGGAGAACACTGCAAAATGACTCATCAGCTCATAAAGCTCAGATTTATTGTCAGTGTTCCATGGTAGGAATGAGAATGAGAAATGAGGGCAGGTGAAGATGGGGAGAGGCCGAAGCTCTTTGATGTTCTACAACACTGTCCAAAGTCAAGTGGAGATTTGTCTTAGAATTTTATTTTAATCTTTATATAAAAATATTTTCCCTTTTCAATGGGATTGACAGTGAAATGAAGGCAACTCTGACATGAGAAGGGAAATCTGCACTCTGCTGCAGCAGTGTCACTTGGTTTGTGTCCTGTGCTCTTACAGCTGATCAAAAACTCAGACATTTTCTGGGATTTCATCTTTATTCTGCACAGCAGCAGCACAACCTCCTTCCCTCTCCCACCCTCCCTTCTGCAATGGTATTAATTTGCAGGAAAGTGGATTGCAAAGAAGGAAAAACAAGATGCAATTTCAAAAGGTCCAACGTCTAAAAGAGAAGTTTCAGAAGGGGAGACAAATAAAGAGATAAGACAGATGCTGTTTCCTCTGGAAGGGGAGACAGCTCTTTGGCAGCTGATGAAGAAGAGGTGGGATTCCCCCTTCCTCTGATCCCTTCCATTTGGGGTTTCAGGTGTCTCCTTCAGAAACCCAAAGGTCACGCAGGGGACACCAGAAGGGCCACGGGGCTGCCAACGTGTCAGCGATTCAAAGACCTCTGACAGGGACAGGAATGCAGCAGAGGTGTGACTGCAGTGTCATCTCGGAGCCACTGCAGCTCAGATCCACTTCAAAGGCTCCCGGAGCAGGAGCCAAGCAGGGAGCTTGAAAGCTTGATTATGAGTTCTGGTGTTGCCCCCTGGATGTGTGAAAATGGGCAGGAGGGACTCTCACACTGCAAGGTGAGTGCTGATGGTTTAAAGGGATGGTTTAAAGGGATGCTTTTCCTCCTGCTCCACTGGGAAAGCTCCTTTATAAAGCCAGCAAGGTGTCCCACCTGCCAAGGCTGCTCCAGCTGCACCAGCCCCATGTGAAATGGTGAAATGCAGCAAGGGATGCTGTCCAGAGGTATCCAAGAAGGGAAGGAGCTCACAGGGTGACTTGTCCTGCTGCTATCCATGGATCTGAACAGAATAACTCCATGTTTCCCTGGTGAAACACTCTAACTGATGCCATTAGAGAACTTGTTCACCCTGGTGAAGTCCCCAGCTTTCAAACCAGATGAACAACAACTCCTGTTAGCACATACCCAAACTCTTAATTTCTTCCTGTTTTGTTTTTCTTTCCCCAGTTTTTTTTTGGTTTTGTGCGTGCCAAGTACATCCCTCAGCATCTCCATGCTAGCCCCTGGACTTTTCCAAACAGCAAAGGAAGCAGAAATGGCTCCAAGCTTTTATCTGTGCTTTCAAAAGAATGCAAATCAGGAAACTCAACCTCAAAAGCTCGGGCTGGAAAGAGCATCCTCCCCTCTGCAAAACATTTCACCTTTAATATATTCGAACCAGCCTATGAGACCACTTCTCCTGCCAAGACAACTTTTCCTCATTAACTGTTGTGTTCCAGGAACCTCTTGGCTTATTCTGAACTTTTCAGCACTGAAGCAGAACACAAATGTCCAGCTCACATAGATGAGAAGTTAAATCACATTTCAATACCTTGGCAGATGCTAAATGCTGATAAGGAGGCAAATCCCCTGAAGGAAACAGCACTGCACCAGGGATTTTTGAAAGCAACCTGCAAAGGGAAAATCCTCCTGAGGATTGAGTTTACACCTGTCCCTGCCATCCTGGGGCTCCCACGGGATTGTGGTGCCAAATTAAACCACCATGGATTTTAACTCACACTGATGCTGCAAAATGGAGATGTGATTGACAGCCCAAGAGATGTTCAGCTGTGAAAACTAAATCTGGATGTGATTGCTGATCATGGTCCCTGATCCACCTGATGAGAGGGAGTGAGGTTGTACCTGGATTTCTCAACAGCTCCTGTGGCTTAAGAAAATGGACAAGAAACTCTTCTGTCCTACAAATAATGATTTATTCCCATCACACTCAGATATGGGATAATGTTCTCTCTATTGTAGCATGAGGGGAGAGTCGTGGGGGGAAAGGAACTGAAAAAAACCCAATCCTTAAAACCTGATTTCTTACTCTGAGACACTTCAGTTTCTAACTCTGAGACACTTCCATGAGTTGCCTACACATCCATGCAAGTTTTAGTAGATGTCTTTATGCTGGCGTAGAAACACAGCTGTGACCAGTCCTAAAATTTTTGAGCAATGCATCTCCCCACATCAATTTTCCTCCATGTAAAAAAGGGGCAAGAAACAGAAATCTTTGAGGCGCAGGTGCCATGGAAATGCCTCTGCTGAAGGGCTGGGGTTGTGCCCGTGGCTGAAGTGTCCCTGCTGAGGAGGGAGATTGGAACCAGGGCAGGGCAGGAAGCTGTGGGAAGCCTGAGTTTAATCTGCTCCGTGTGTGACTCAGAGCCCTAAATCTTCCCATCTCCCAAGGCTTTTGTGCTGCTGCCACGTTGGCTACGAGCAGCCAGACCTCTGCTTTGCCCAGCTCCATCTGTGTCCAGGCCAGTCTGGGGCTTTTGCACGTGGACTGATGGGATAAAAGTGCTTGGGGTTGCTGCATCCTTTCCCAGAGAGGTTCAAGGGCTGCCTCCATCTCTGTTTCCATCTCGACAGCTCTTGTCAAGGAAAAGGCAAAGAGAGAGTTTGTTTAAAGTGGAGTAACACATCAACAGAGCCTGTGGAAGTGAGGGAATCAAAATGCCAACAGCCAGCGAGAAGCCTTTGCCTTCGTCTCCTTTCTCAATCTAATTTTGCAACTGCAAAAATGTGGTGGAAATGGGAACCTGGCAAGAAGCACAGGCTGAGTCCCTCAGACAGGGAGCTGAGAATGTCTGCCACGATTAGGGCTCTGTAAATCTCAGTGTGTCTCTCCTCATTAAAGGAAAGCACTGAATTGTGCATTCCAACAGGAAAGCACTGAAGAGTGTGAGCAGGGTACCCTGCCTGACGCAGCACCCCGAGCTCCTGCCCTAACCTGGTGCTCTGCCTTGGTTTCTGGACTAGTTAAATATAGATCAGCCCGATCTGTGTGACCAAACAGGGAATGCTCCTGTGGGAAAGTGGATGGAGCTGGCCTGCAAGCAAAGCTGAGTTAACAGAAAAAATAACAATTGGTGATTTTCGAGTGTATCCATAGCAGGGAAGAAGACAAGGCCATCAGCATGGAAACAAATTGCTTTGCACCCGTGAATATAATGAGTTATTATGATAACTTATTATAAGATATTATAACTTATAATGTATACTAATAAGATATTATTAGTATGCTAAATATATAAGTATTATATATATTTATATATATAGTATATATAACTATATATATAGTATTAAATATAGTTTTATATATATATAAAGTGTTTATATATAAAGTATATATATAAAAAGTATACTTTATATATAAACTATATAAAATATATATACTAAAGTATACTTTATATATATATAAAAAGTATACTAATAAGTATACTTTTAAGTATAGTTATTATAAGTGTACTAATAAGATATTACAAGTATACTAATATACTTATATATATAACATTATAAGATATTATGATAATATAATAAGTTATTATGATGTAGTTAATGACTTAAAATCACACTTTGTTAAAAATATATAAACTAAAAAACACGCAAAATGAAAAACCTTTTTCTTCTTAAATCCGGATCATGTATATATATCATGTCCAACCTAACAATAACAAAAGTATCCTGGGTGTGAACCAGGCTGGGTTTTACATCCTCCTCTTCCTCATCACATGCAATTTGTTAATTTGATGTCATTTATTTCACCAATTTTTGCCCCATTCAGGCCTGGGTGTGCTTTATTTCTGAGGGATGTTGCTGAGATATTTCTGAGTTCGTGCCACTCTTTTCTTCTGCAGATTTGTTCTGCCTAAATAAAGCTTTTTTAGGAGATATTAGGTGGACATAAGTCAATGTAAGAAGCAAAAAAGAGCTCCCAACAGTCTGGGAGCTCAGCTCTTCTGGGTGTGTTGTGGCTCTCTGTTAAAATTGTCCCCTTGACCCTGAATCCCAGCCCTGCAAATCCTCCTTCCCATGAAGATCTCACCTTAATTTTCTCCTCAGGTGGATGTTGAAACTGATTTATTCTGGAACAGACCTGCCTGCAGCTGTATGGAAATTAATTTAATAACAGGAATTGATACCTCACTGGTCAGCTTTTGGATTTTTTTATGGACATGTTTTATATTTTTCATATTCCCTGATTTATAGGGACATCCTGGTGGGTGTGGTGTAGAAGGTACATAGCCCAAATTATTGAGAGGATATATATGACATAATATATTTAACTGTGATTAGAGAGGGAGAATTGCACAAAACTCTGTCAGTTCATCCTCTCCTTCCCTCCTCTTCCTCCCCACATCCCCACACGTGTTCCTTACCCAGAGCCTACAACCACCAGTTGTACTTGATCCCATGGTAACTCCTTGTAATTGTTGCTACTTTTTTAAATTATCAAAGCAAACAGGGAAAACCAGAGGGTTTGGCAGGGGACAGAGAAACCACATCTCTCCCTTCTCTTAGCTACATGTCATAACAAAACCCTGGGCCAGGGAATTAAGAAATTTTCTAAAAATGTCCCCATGATAGTTGCCAGGGTATCTGTCTGTCTGAGCATACACATGAGCATATCTGCAAAAATTGTTTAATGCTTTATTTTAAAATAAACTGGTTCCTTTCTTCATAATCTGAAGCATCATCAATGGATGCTAAGGAAAACGAGGTTTGCTATTCCTTGGGAGGTGAGAAACTGCTGTAAATGTACACAGAGATAAAAAAGAAGGGATCTTGTGCTTTTGGAATGTGTTTTGAGGGACACCTGGGTGGGTTTAGCAGGCTGCAGATGGTCATGCAAAGGGTTAAAATATTAAAATTCTAAATATTAAGATATTAAGATATAATTATCAGCCACCCTCTGATCCACAGTCACCTGTGGGACACTGCAAGCAGGGCTGGCAAGAAAAGTTTAATCCAACTCAGGGCAGCTCAGGACCAGGAGAGAAGCTTATTAAAGGAACTATTTCACTTTTCCAGATGCTGCAATTATTTACTTCTATTTTTCTTCAGTGTTTCTGCAGATGCACTGATACTTCCATCAGTGGGATGACTCCCTTCACTTCAGCAGGTTTCTCCAGGATTTTCAACCCCACAGAAAATCCTGTTACACATCACACATATTATCTTTAAAAAATTCCCTTCAAATTCTTGGATAGCGTGAGAAAACTGGAGGGTTAATTCCAAAAAATCACATTATACCAAATAACTCACAGCATTGCAGTGAAATCTCCCTAAAAATCATCCTGTAGAGCAAGCTCAGTGTGTTGTAACGCACTGCCTCTCCAACAGCCAGCTAATATCATCTCTTAGGAATTTATTATGAGTCCTCTATGCCCTGTAACTTTTTTATGTCAGGTTGTTAATCGCGGCAAGCAGGATGTGTTGAACTCATGTTTGGGTAAGAAAGATTAATTCCACCCTGGCATTTGCCCCTCAAAGCTTTGGGGGGATAAAGGAATATCCTTATCCCTCCTTTGGAGTGACAAAGGAATATCCCACTCTCTGGTTTAGTGCGTCCAAAGGGATGCAGGGAATGAGACAATTAATGAGACAATTTTTAACAGAAGTGTTTTGCAGCCATAAAGTTGTTTTTGGGAATGGCCACGCACAGCCCCCACGCCGGATTTGTCAGTGCCCAGCGCACATTTCCCTCTGATCCATCTTCCCGTCTGTCTGCTCCGTTTCATTGCTCCACCGTGGGTTTCAGACTGTTTCTCACTGTATTATTTTAATGATCCTTTGACTGAGTCAGCCTGGAAGAATCCCATAAACTTCAGGGACACTGGGGGTGATGTGGATGGGCACAAATCAAGGCTGCAGCCTCGCTCACAATTCTTCCTGGGACTCCCAGGGGAGGACAAACAGCCTCAAGATTCGACCTAAAACATTTGGCTGTGCCTTGAGCTGGGCCCTACAGAGGAGCACCACAGATAGGTCTCTGTGGTCCAGCTGATAGAAGGTTTCCAGCAGCATTTCTAGCTTGACCATGACCATTTTTTGCTTGAAAAGCATAAAACCTGTCTGGCAGCATCGGTGCCAGGCGGCTCTGTGGAGTGAGCACTGGAGGTGGCAGGGACAGCAAAGGGAAGCACAGCCAGTTCCAAGATGTTTTCCATCCATTTGCCTGGCCAGACAGGGACATGCATGTTACAGAAATTCACTGAGCCAACCCAGAAATCAAAGCACTTTTAGCAAGGGAGGGAAAGAAGGGAAAGAAGGAAAAGAAGCTTCACCTGCTGCTGTCCAGGCAGAAGCTGCTGACAGAGCAGTGCGGGCACACTGGCACAGGCAGGTGAGGGCACAGCTGGAGCAGAGGACAGGTGATTTGGGGATGCTCCTGGCCAGCTGTGGGGTTGCACCAGCTCCATGAGCATGAATGCAATAGCTGGGTGACTCCAGAGATGCATTCCTTGCAGGCAGCATCGTGCCAGCAGCTCTGGTGCCCAATACAGCTTCACTGCACAGATTTATTATCTATGCCTTGGAGCAGGCAATTTGTCACCTCTGGTGCTAATTATTTGTTCCTCCAGATGCCTGTGCAGTGTGGAGTGCTGGGTTTGTGCGGGTGCTGGGGCAGGAGGGACCTTGGCTGGTGCTGGAGAGGTGGGAGGAGGGGTGGCAGCCCCTGCCAGAGCAGGGTCCTGTCTGCATGTCACAGGGGAAAAGAGGGGACACCGTGACTGTGCCCTATGGCTCCAGCTTGTGCAAGGCTCAGCCTGGCTCGCTGTTCATGGCAGGAGCACCAGGTGAGCTGGGATGTGGAGGGTGGCACCAGCTTTGGGATTTCTGCTGGGGTTTCGGCGCTGGGTTCGTGCAGACAGATCCCTGCACTTGGGGCACATAACTCTGGGCACTGCTGGGCTGACAGAACCCTGGGATCACTGAGATTGCAAAAGAGCTCTGAGATCATCAAATCCAACCTCTGAACAATCACCACCTTATCAGCTGGACCAGAGCTCATCCAGTGGTTCCTTCAACACTTCCAGGAATGGTGACTCCACCACATCCCTGGCCAGCTTTTCCTATGCTTGGCATTTTACTGGTTTAGCCAGAGTTTAGACAGTTTAGTTCTTGTGGCACCCCAATATCTGCAGAGATACTGAGCAAGGATTAAAACCATCCTGGTGGGGTTTGGTGCTCATTCCAGTCAAACATGAGGGAGGGAGGAGAGGGTCCAACCATGCTGCACACCCTGGTGGAAGTTTGCCAGCTCCTGTAGGGTTGATGGGCCTGGTTTATTCTGACACACTTGAAATCTGAATCATGGTTATTATTTATGCACTGGTATTAGCAGCAATTTTGCCTTTTTTCTTTCCCCTCCTGAAACTCTTCCTGAAGAACAGAAAGAGAAAGATATAAGTAACACATTTTCAAATGTTCTTTCCTAGTGAATTACTTGGCCTGACATTGGAAATGAATTATTTTCCATTGTACCAGTGACCCCTGTTGTGTGTTCTATTAACACCACATGTTAAACTTTTATATTTTTAGTAAACCATGACCTTGTACATTCTCTGTCATTTCCCACTGGCATAAGTACAACACATGTGGTATGAAAGTTAACGGTTTTCATTTGTATACAGAGCTTTTCTATCTCAGGCTTGTATGAAAACACACAGGTCATGGTAATCAGGGCATCCCAGGATTTCACCAGCTACAAACAGTCACAACAAAGTGGATGTGTTTTCCAAAAAAACATATTTTTGGCATCCTGCTTTCTTCTGTGTTGTGCAAATCCAGATGAAAATGGGATCTTGAAAGGCTGTGTTAAATTTTTTGATCGTGCTAATCCAAACAACTGTCTCCAACACATGCACGAGCCGGAGGAAGTCTATAAAATGTCAGGTTTGGTCTAAATATCTGCAGAACAAATGTGGCTCAGGAACATGACCAAGTGTGCAGGACTCTTTAGATAAAAGATGATGTCACAGAGGTTCGGTATTTTATTTCATCAAATGGTAACATTGCCCTAGACATCTAAAAAATTATGGATGATTTATGGATAGAGCCCAGACTATGGAAGAGAGAATAATTCCTTCCAGTTGCCAAAATATTTCTTTTTATTTTTTTCCCCCTCTTTTTCTTTTTATGTTTTTTTTTTTTTTGTAGTCTGAGTTTTTTAGATGTGAGGTGGGGTGTGCTCTCAGCTCATGCCTGCTCACACAGAGAAATGTGTGGAAACACTGACCTGTGTGGCCATTTGGGTTTTCCCCTGAGCCAGCCTGTCCTGTGGGCACTGCCAGCACTGATCCCTCTCTTTTCCTGGGCTGATCCACAGGGGTTCCTGAAACATTCAATAAAATCTCACATCTTGGCACAGCTGCCCAGGGGTGGAGGGATTTAAAAGCCATGTGGCACTTGAGGACATGGGTTAGTGGTGGCCTTTCAGTGCTGGGTTAAGAGTTGGACTTGATGATTTAAGAGGGCTTTTAGAGCCTTAAGGATTTTGTGATTTTGTGTTTTAAAGAAAAGGGCAAAGTTTGAAGTCAGGTTGGGGTTTCCTCAGCTGCTTTGCTGGACTCAAGGCCAAGACATGCAGCATGGTCCAGCAAGGAGAGCTTTGCAGGTTTCCATGATCCAAGAGCAGCGGTGAATGAAATGGGAAAAAAAGAGTAAAAATGTGTGATTTCATGGAATCACAGGATGTTTTGGTTGGGAAGGGATCTTTAGGATTATCCAGTTCCATCCCCTGCCATGGCAGGGATGCCTCCCACCATCCCAGGGTGCTCCACACCCCATCCAGCCTGGCTTTGGGCAGTGCCAGGGATCCAGGGGCAGCCACAGCTGCTCTGGACACCTGTGCCTCACCCCCCTGTCCTGTTCACCTCTCACTCCACAGCATTTGCTCCCCTTTCCCTGCTGAACCTCGGTGATTTCTCCCCCTGGAGCTCTCATATCCCACACCAGGAGCTCCAACACCTCCCAGCTGATTCTGGCAGCGTAACCATGCCTGGAGCTGTGCTTTTCCATCATTCCTCCTGCTCTCTGCTTCCCTCTCTTCTCCACCATCACCTGCAGCCCCTCTCAGCTCTGGCAGTGCTCTGGGGCACTGCTGGGGACAGGGACAGTTGTCCCCAGCTGCCCAGGGCTCCAGGATGCTGTCTCAGCTCCCCAGGCTGGCAGCTCCCACCATGACATAATCCTGCTGGTGATGGAACACCACGACTGCCAGGACACACTTCCAGTGTTTGGCTGGGCACCAAACTCAGATTCTCAGATTCTATTTATGACAAAAAGCTATTGTCTCAACAACCCCATAAAGATTTCTCTTTGTCTCTTCCTGGTGCCATGGCCATTGTGGCACGGTTGGGGTGTTTGTGACAAAAAAAAAAAAAGCACAACCTTAAAACAAATTCTGTTTGCACTCATCCTCTGTGGTATAGAGCTTTTTTCCCTTTGATTTGCCCTTTAGGATTTTATTCAGAGTGGGGTTTAATATTATCCTAGCACCCAAGTCAGAAAACAAGAATGGAGAGGAGCGTGTAAGTGGGGAACAAATATATGGGGGAAAAACATGATTGCTCAAAGAGCTGCCATGGTTTCAGGGTGTTTCCTCTCAAAATCTTTTGCTGAGTTCATATTTATGCTTCAGATTTGCCAAGAAAATCACTCCTCAGTTTTCTTTATTCCTGAATCTTCAGCCTTAGAAAGCCCTGGAACAGGAAAACTTGATGCACCCATGGCAATAACCAATAAAGCATATTTTTTTCAGGGATCCCAGTTATAAATATATAGAAATTAATAAATAAAGTCATTTCAGCATCACTTCTGTGTAACAACAAGCAAACCAACCCAGCTCCATTTATCCATCAGGTTTGAGAGTGTGACTTGTCAGAGATGGGGAGGAATCTCCTGTCAGCAGAGATAATGAGAAGGATGGAAGGGGAAATACAGGCAGGAAGTGGTGGAGGAATGAAGAGGAAATGTAGCAGAGAGAAAAAAAATGCCCAAGAAACCAAACTCAGAAGATTACAGGGGAAAAGCCCTTGCAAACAAGGCTAAGGAAAAAATAGGAGAACTGTGGTTATGTGTGAAATGTTGGGGATTCACCCCTGCAAGGGGCATATTTGTGTTTGCAGGAGGAATGGTGAAATTTTTAATTTCCAAATATGTACTGCAGCTTGCCTGTGCTTGAAAACTGAAATGACTGAAAAATAATGAAAAAAAAGAAAATAAAAAACTGAACATTGGTGGCAAAACAAGAGACATGGGCTGAAATGATAGGAAAGAACTGTTTATTAAAGGGAGCTGATCTATGGGACTACAGAAATCCATCAGCAGGTACCTATAGCAGGTGTAGCAGGGCTTGATATTCAGATTTAAAACTGCTCTGTGCTTGAGGATCTCTGGGAAAAGCAGAGGATGTGCAGATCTCTTTGCTGGGTCTGCTCCAGGCTTTCTGAAAGTGATGTTGGAAGCAAATCTATTGGAATTAAATACCAATATAACCGGGACAGCTGAGACAGGCTATGGCATCACTCTGCAACATCAATCCTCTCCTTCCCTACACAAATCCCAGACTGCATCCATCAGCCATTCCACCCTGGGGACTGATGGCAAAGCTGGGCTCTGCCAGAACAGGATCCAGAGCTTGTCAGAGCAGCTCACTGAGAGATTCTAAATCCAGAGTCTCCCTTGTTTGGGGCTTTTCCTCTCCTTCCCTACGCAAATCCCAAACTGCATCCATTGGTCATTCTACCCTGGGGACTGATGGCAAAGCTGGGCTCTGCCAGAACAGGATCCAGAGCTCGTCAGAGCAGCTCACTGAGAACCCAGAGTCTCCCTTGTTTGGGGCTTTTCCTCTCCTTCCCTACACAAATCCCAAACTGCATCCATTGGTCATTCTACCCTGGCAGAGCTGGGCTCTGCAGGGAAGGATCCAGAGCTCATCAGAGCAGCTCACTGAGAGCTTCTAAACCCAGGCCCTGCCTTGTCTGGGGCTTTTCCCATCCTGGGGGTGGCAGACCCCTCCCCAGAGGGTCCCTGGAGCACTGGTGGGCTCTCTCCAAGGGCACTCCCTGAGTGACACAGACCACAGCAGGGTTTGATGGATACCAGAGCAGCCACTCAGGCAGACACTGGCTGGCTTTTCCACTGGAGCTCTCCCCCTGCTATTATTTATATTCCATTTCACTTGCTCACATGTAACTTAAAACCAGCCCAAAATGCAGCAGCCCCATCCAACCACGGGCCAATTAGGCTGGAGTAGCCCTCTTTCCCTTTCTCCCTGCCTTTCTCCCTCTCTCTGCCATGGTTTCTGCAGGCAGGAATAAGGCTGACTATTGTTAGGAACTCCCAGTGGTGGCCCAGCAAAGCCTGGGTGCCAGTTCAGTGGCTGAATATGGGCCCTGTTTATTTTTTCAGAGTGGCAATTTTCAAGGGGTTGTGGAAGAGCTGTTAAAATTAGCGTCAAGAATTTCAGCCACAGAAAAGGTCCTTTCACCTTATTCTTCAAAAAGCTTGTTGTTTCCCAGAGCAGCCACCCCTTCCAACCCGCCTGAAAGCCTCAATTTCCATCTGAGAATAAAAAAATCACCATCTTCAGACCCCAAAATGAGGTTTTGGTGGGATCAGGCTCATTTCTGTGGGTGTGGATGGCACCTGCCAGGAGGGAAAGCACCAAAGGAAAGGCTGAGCAAACCCAGCCAAGCTGGAGAGGGACTGGAGGGAATGGTGCAGCTCCAAGAGGGTCCAAATCTCCACCTCAGCATCAAAAGAAATAAACATCCCCTTCAAAACTGATGGCTCTTGACATGCCAGGCTCTGGGCAGCATCCAGGAGGGAGGAAGGTGATGCTTTCTGACAGCTCGATGTGACATCAGCCCACATCCCCTGCCCAGGAGTGGGAAGGAACAGGGATTCCCTAAATATTTGGCAGCAGTAAAATGGGATTCTTCAGACCTGCTCCAAGTCCTGGAGATTCTGAAGAATCCCAATCCTACAGGGTCTGTACCAGGCTCTGAGTGAGCCCATGCTGAGGGCAGAGGGGTTGGAGTCGGGCTCTTTGCTCTGTTTTGGAAAATGGATGGCAGATAAGGAGTCTGGAGACATCAAGGATTACTTTGGTTCCTCCAAAGCTGCTTATTTAAATTCAGGCCAAGGTCTCTTGAGTCAGCAAACCTCAGCAGGAGCTCTCACAAAAATAGGGTTTCTTTTGAAAATCCGCATGCTTCCTGTTTGTGCAAGCGCCGTGAGAACTGCCTTTCCCATGGCACGTCTGGGCTGGGACCAGGAAATGGACAGGGATTTGGAAACAAGGAATAATTGCTAAAAAAAGAGAGAAAAAGAGAGAAAGATAATCATATTTCTTATTCCCTCTCAGGCTGAAAGAAGCTTTGTGTGGTTTGGTATCCTAGTTAACTGTCCTTAACCAGGTTTGGATTGGATGATCCATGTTGGGTTCAGTGATCCATGTGGGTTCCTTCCAAGTCAGGATATTCCATATCCTAGGGTGGATCAATCCAACACAGTCTGTTGTGAGGCAGTGCTGGAAATTGTGTGGTGTTAAAACATCATCCTGAGGTGTGTGACTGTCCTTGGGTTTGGAACTCATGGAGGGAAAATCCTGCTGTGAGAGGGGATTCAAACTGGAGATTATGGGGGGAAAATCCTGCTGTGAGAGTGGATTCAAACTGGAGATTATGGGGGGAAAATCCTGCTGTGAGAGTGGATTCAAACTGGAGATTATGGGGGGAAAATCCTGCTGTGAGAGGGGATTCAAACTGGAGATTATGGGGGGAAAATCCTGATGTGAGAGGGGATTCAAACCAAGATCATGGATGGAAAATCTTGATGTTAGAAGAGATTCAACCTGGAGATCATGGAGGGAAAATCCTGCTGTGAGAAGGGATTCAGCATGGAGATCACGGGAGGAAAATCCTGATATGAGAGGGAATTCAAACAAGACATCATGGAGGGAAAATCGTGCAGTGAGAGGAGATTCAGTCTGGAGATCATGGAGGGAAAATCGTGCAGTGAGAGGAGATCCAGCCCATCCCTCTCTGCCTTTTTCTGGGATAGGACTCATTTATCTCCCCAAAGGTCTGGCAGGGTGCAGAGCTCCCTCTGGGCTGGGCTGCTGATGGATGCCCGAGCTATTCCAAGGGCTTGGGGAGGCACAACCTCACCCAGAGACAAATTGTGTGCTGCTGATGGGAGCTGGCTCAGAGCCACTGCTGCTGCTCCTGAGCCTGCCTGGAGACCCTGTGCTCGTGTTCCAGGGATGCCTCAAGGAGCTGGAGCAGAGGCCAGATGCAGTTAAGAGGAATAAAGTGGATATTTACTGAAGTGCCTTCAAAGGCCACAGCCTGGCAGTGCCCAGATGCCAAGATCGAACCAAGAGTGGGCTTGGTCACAAGATCTCACTTTTTTTTTGCTGGTTTTTGACTTCCTTTTTCTACCTCTCTTGAGGCTGGGATTGAAGGCACTTGAAACAATAGTTCATGTTCAGAGTCAGGTGTTTATTGTTTCTTATCAATAAGTCTCTTATCAATAAATGTCACAGCAGTGAGTTCTGCAGTTTTTCATTAGCCAGGCACAAAATGGTCAACAATCTCCTGTTTCAAGGTCTTTTAAGGCTAAACTGTCCAGTTAAGAAATGACACCTCAGTTATTTTCCCTTTTAACCCAATAACTGATCCCTTGAAGTCTGCAATGTGGACTTTTGTGTGCAATTACAAAACATCACCCAAACCCATAGAGAAGAAGGAAGAAGAAGGTGAAGAAGAAGGAAGAAGAAGGTAAAGAAGAACAACCAGTCTCCACCCTAAAACTTCCATCTTGCTTCATAATTATTTCCATATTCTAAAACCCCAAACTCTAAGTTTCCCACCCTGTGATATCACCCACTTCTAACCAACTCCACACCCACAATCCCAGTACTATCAATTAATTTTGGAAGCCTTCTCCATGGCCTGAAGTCAAATGCAGTGCTCTCCTGGGAGTCAGAGTCTGTCAGCAAAGAAAGTCTAAAATTCTCAGCATCCAGAACTCCAACATTTTTTAAGTTTTAGTCCATTTGCATATAGGAGTTACCTGTCCAATTAACAGCTTCAAATGATGAAGTTTCATCTTCCTTGCTTGCTTGCCCATCCTCCTCTTCATGCTTTGGTCCTTGGATCTCCAGCTAGAATAGGATTGTTTTGTCTTCACCACTCTGTGAAAATAGAGAAATACTTAATATACAGCTAAAAATATAAATATAATATAAAGCTAAAAGCTGCACCCAAAACAGAACAGAAAATCTTAAACCCCAAGGTGTCACCAGAGCAGCTCTGCTGTGCTCAGTCCCTTCTGGGCAGAATTTGGTTTATTTTATTCCTTCCTGGGACCTCCCAATCCAACCAGAACCTGCCCATGTGTCCATTCCTGCTGGGATTTCCACACCTGGGACACCTGGAGGATGCACAAAGAGCTTGTTGGCTCTTCTGGAGCAGCGTCTGGTGGCCAGATGTGTCCCACAGCGCTTCCAAAGCTCTGGGGACAGTTCAATCTTCTGCCACAGGCATTTCTAGGACTTGTCCCCATCTTTCATGTCAGCTCTGTGCTTCTTTTCCCTTTCTCATCTCCCTGTATCCTGGCTTGACCCGGTCTCAGTGCTCCAGCCTCGTGGCAGGAGCCTGATTTGGCTGACACAGCTCTGACAACAAAGTTCTGCCCCTAAAACAGCAAAATTCGGGCTCAGTGAGCTGCAGCCACTGAATTTGTCTGTGCACCAGGGTTCTTGGGGCTTTTCCCTTGTTTATATCCAAAATCCACCATGAAGAAAATATTTTTGAGCTCTGTAATCCCCCTGGCACTGACATTTGTCCCTCTGCTTCCAGCAAAATGCCCCATTCCCATCTTCATTTGAAAACCTTCCATCTAAGGACTCTCTGGGATTAGAAATCTCTAAAATGGGAATGAGCTTCTCAAGCCTGTCTGCTTGATAAGGATTCAATCCTGCTCCCATTTGAGTCCCAGGGGCAGCTGGATTAGAGGGATTTAATCACAGAGTCCTCCTGCAGGCAGTGCTTCCGCAGGAGACCAGCAGAGTCCAAAAAAATAAAGCTCACCCTAGGGAAATAAATAGTTGTGATGCAGATAAAGTTATTTTTTCTTCTTTACCTTATATTTTCTTCCTTCCAGTTGTGGTGTTATGTGGGCACCACACCATGGAGATCTGAATCCAAGATGAGCCATGACAACAGATTTGAGGAAGGTTTGGAGAACTTGGCCTACAGGAGAGGAGCTTTGGGTGGTCCTCTCCAGGACAGGAATTTTGTCCTGCCCAGTGAACCTGGAGCCTTTTTCTCCCAAATCCTTGTTTTTCTCACCTACCTTCTGAGGAAATCTGAAGCACAGCCCAAATGCCCTCAAAGCTCTGGATTTCAGGTGGAAGGAAAGCAGAGAATGGGATGTGGAGCTGCAGAGAGCTCTGAGTGAGGAGGAAGAAGTGCCAGGGTCTGCTTGGTAGGGGGAGATATTTTTGTATTTTTCCCCTCTAAAAACATCTCAGTGTTGAAAACCTCCCCTCAGCCAAAATGATCCCATCGAGCCTTTTGATTTAAAAATGCAAATATTTATTAATCAATGTGCTCCCAAAGCAGCAGCTCCTTTGCCACATTGCCTGAACCAATGTGAGAAAATGATAAAACTGGATTGTAGAGTCAAATATCACACAATTCACCAAAAGCAGCAATTGGAGGTCTGCAAATCATTTTGATCTACTTTAGATGAAATCCTGCACCTTTGCTGCTTCAGGATTTTTTTGAACCGTTTCCTTCTCATCTCTCCTTTTTCTCAAGGCATCATTCAGGACCCACTGAAGGCATTGGGAGATTTTCTCCTTGAATGGAATCTTAAACAGGAGGTGCCTTGGGTTTTGATGTAAAATGATCAAAAAAATGAAGAATTATAAACAAGCACCACAAGACTCCAGCAGCTATTTGGTGTCTCAAAGTATCAGATTTTGGGGATTTAAAAAGAAAAACCCAATCCCTCCAGCCCCCTCAGTGATGTGAAGTGTGGAGCTGTTACAAATGCACTGAGGAATCTTTCCATGTGCTGCCATCAGGTGTTTGCTTCTCTGTGTCAGAAACCAGCCCCAAGGTTTTTTCCTTGGGAATAACCAAGGCTGAGGAGGAAATTCAGAGGAAACTCCTCTTTTAACCAACCCTGAGCATAATTTAATACTGATTTAGAATGATTTATAATTTATAATTTTAAATTCTTGAAGCATAATTCATTCAGGAATCCCCTCACTGCCACAGCTCCAAAAGGGTGACACAGGAAAATGACATTTTCATCTGCAAGTCCATGAAAGTCTTTTAAGGGTGAATATTTTACAGAGCATAAATAAATCAATGATTTCTTTCCTGCAGTGCCAGGAAAGCCTAAAGGAGGGAAACTTCACAGTACTTATTTTTAAGTATTTTATTTTTATTGTACTGTATGGCAGATTATTATAATGCATATTTCATATGTGTTTATAATATATGATAGTTCTGAAAGCAGGAAGAACTGAAAACACTGCTGAATAATTATTATTTCTTAGGTTGTTTGAAATGGTGAAATTGTTATTTCTTTACAGAAATAATCATCTTTCGCCATTTTTTCTGTTCCTAAATGCTGTTGGAGCAATCCTTGATCTTTTTCCTCAAATGGTGGAATTCCCACTGGAGGGGCTGGCAGCCTTGAAAGGTCCAAGCCTCTGTTTTTACAAGGCAACAAATGGCAGGAGTTAAAAAAGAAAAAAAGCAGAAAAGGAGAGGCAAAAGGGAAAAAAAGGGAAAAAAAGAAGGAACCTTTTCCACCTCTGCTCCTTTTAAAGGCAGTTATATGGGATTTGCTTTCCTTCTTATCTCCCTGTGCCCCCTTTTCAAAGCTGGGGTTAAGTTCAGAGGGAGGAATTTGGGACTTGAGGGTGCTGGTGACCACATTCCTCCCAGGAATGGGGCTGGCAAAATCACAGAATTCCTGGGAATTCACCCCAGACATCCATGCAGGAGCAAACCCCAGTGCCTGAGGGCTCAGCAGTTTTGGGATTTGCTGGGAGAAAGGAGCTGTTATCAGAAAATCCAAAAATCCAGAGGGGCCCTGTGAAAACCACTCTGGGCTGGCCACGTTCACTCCTAAAAGAACTCAAGGAGGCAAAGCTTCATTTCCTGAGATTTAAGGAACTTTATTAAATTTTTTTCCCTCCCTTTATTTCTTTAGGAGTTGGCAGAGCAGGAGAAGCAGCCTGAGAGTAAAAGGGGTTTTTAGAGGGTGATCCCAGGAATCATTGCCCTAATAAAGAGAAAACCAAGGGGAAGGAATTTTTAAGCTCTTGCAGGCTCATGTTATCTGAGATGTACAAATAAAATCACTTTCTCTTTACCTGTTGCACAGTAATAAATTGAGTTTCTTATCTCAGAAACCCCAAGGACCATCCAAGGAGTGGTTTGGGACAGCATTTGGTAACCAAGCCCTGTCCAAAACCCTGATTGCCAAATTAGTGTGTGGGCAACAGAAATCTCAATTGGATAGACAGCAACATTTAACAAGAAAATTAAAAATAACACCTTGAAGACCTGAGTTTTCATCTTTCATTCATGCCAGTAAGTATAGGTCAGGCTTTATTTGAAAGCTTTCAGCTTTTTTTTTTTCTTAATTAATATTCTGAAAGCTGGGAGGTCAGAGTGCTAGAGGTATCACTGCTGTTCCTAAGGGGAATGGGATGGATTTCGGTAGAGGCAAGCAGTCCTCAGGGTGTTTTCCACTTCTTCCTTCCCACTGCAGCGAGTGGGAATAATTCATAATTATATAATAGATAACATATAATATACAGTATATATTATATAACATATAACATATAATAAATATATATAATATATAATATATAATATATAATATATAATATATAATATATAATATATAATATATAATATATAATATATAATATATAATATATAATATATAATATATAATATACCTCTATTTTATAAAATTAATTATCACATTATATATTATAAATATACAAATATTATTATTTATATATTTATGTAAGCTATATAGATATTATTTATGTAAATTGTTTTATTTAATATAGAATATTATATATTCTATATAATTATTATATATTATTTTATATTGTATTATGTATACCATATTATTGTCTTAATTTTATTATATATTATTATATAGATATAGAATATTATATAGATATCTATATAATACAGAAATCTATTTCTATCTATAATATGGAATATTTATATATAATATATAATATATAATATATAATATATAATATATAATATATAATATATAATATATAATATATAATATATAATATATAATACATAATATGTAATACATAATATATAATACATAATATATAATACATAATATATAATATATAATATATAATATATAATATATAATATATAATATATAATATATAATATATAATATATAATATATAATATATAATATATAATATATAATACATAATATGTAATACATAATATATAATACATAATATATAATACATAATATATAATATATAATATATAATATATAATATATAATATATAATATATAATATACCTCTATTTTATAAAATTAATTATCACATTATATATTATAAATATACAAATATTATTATTTATATATTTATGTAAGCTATATAGATATTATTTATGTAAATTGTTTTATTTAATATAGAATATTATATATTCTATATAATTATTATATATTATTTTATATTGTATTATGTATACCATATTATTGTCTTAATTTTATTATATATTATTATATAGATATAGAATATTATATAGATATCTATATAATACAGAAATCTATTTCTATCTATAATATGGAATATTTATATATAATATATAATATATAATATATAATATATAATATATAATATATAATATATAATATATAATATATAATATATAATATATAATATATAATATATAATATATAATATATAATATATAATATATAATATATAATATATAATATATAATATATAATATATTATATATTATATATTATATATTATATATCATAAATTATATATTATATATAATAAATTATAAATTATAAATTATATATTATATATTATATATTATATATTATATATTATATATTATATATTATATATTATATATTATATATACTCTAATATATATAATATATTATATATACTATAATATGTATTATATATTATATATTATATATGACATATGACATTATACATTACACATTACATATTATACATATCATATTACATACTATATATTACACATTACACATTATATATTCTATATATTACATGTTACATATTATATATTATATATATATTATAATATATATAATTAAATACCAATATGATATTTTCCTCACTCTGATGCCACAATAACTCAAGGCCCATCCATCCACCTGCAAAACAGAGATATTTAGTGCCAGGCGCTGATGCTGTCACAGGCACTTTGGCATCAGGTTCTGCCAAGAAGGAGATTGTTTGTGGTTGCAATGCCTGACTTTAGATGGGCATCATGCCATTAACTGTGCTGGAAGCCCCCTGGCTGTGTCCCCATCTCTGGATCCTGTCCCTGCTCACTTTTATGTCTCTCCCTGTCCCTCCATGCTCACTTTCAGCTGGAGGAAGGGAACAGCACGTGAGTGTCATTAGGCATTCCCCTACTCAGGAAAGTAATAAGGTTTTTTGAGCATTGTGAAATGCTTTTCTCTAAGGCTGCGACATAAAGATTTCATTATCCCTCCGTGCATTTCACTCCATCAAATATGTAAACCTGAGATTTCCTAGGATTTAACTGGCAGGCAGATTTAGAACTCTCAACCAAACATTTTGTGTCGTGAAAAACCCTGCAGGCTAATGGGGAGAGGTGGGGCTGGAACCAGGTCCTGGGGGTTTTCTTTCCATTCCTGCCACTGGCTTGTGCAGCTTTGGGATGAATCTTCAGTCCTTTTTCTCATGTCATCTTGCTGAACCATAAAATGGATCTTACAGATGCCAGGAGAAGTGATGTCTGTGGAGTTTCCCAGCGAACTCAAAGAGTTTTTATAGAGATATAGAAACCGCAGATTGCTCGGTGCTTTATTGCTGTTTATGGCTGTCCTGCTCTCTTCCCTGGGCCTGCCCCTATAAATTATAGTTATTATTATTATAATTATTAAATTATATATTATAATATTATAATATTATAATATTATTATTATTATATTATAATATTATTATATATTATTATATATATAATATATATATAATATATATAATAATATATATTATTATATATAATATATATATATTATTATAATATTATAATATTATTATAATATTATAATATTATAATATTATAATAATATTATAATAATTAAATTATAATAATTATTAAATTATAATTATTTGGAGTTCCACATCTCCAAAGAGATCAAATCAATCCCATGCATGCCAGAGGGAGGATTTCCCGGGATCCTCAATGGTGCCGGAGCTGTTCCCATTGCCACCAGCAGGGTCACAACCCATGAAAATTCCAGCATGAAAATCCCAGCAGCCACCTGTACTTTGTCCCTTCCCATTTTTCCAGGGCTGTATTTCATCCCTTCCCATTTTTCCAGGGCTGTATTTTTTCCTTTCCCATTTTCCCATGGCTGTATTTTTATCCCTTTCCCATTTTTCCAGGGCTGTATTTTGTCCTTTCCCATTTTCCCATGGCTGTATTTTTATCCCTTTCCCATTTTTCCAGGGCTGTATTTTTTTGTTCTTTCCCATTTTTCAAGGGCTGTATTTCATCCCTTCCCATTTTTCCAGGGCTGTATTTTTTGTTCTTTCCCATTTTTCCAGGGCTGTATTTTGTCGCTTCCCATTTTTCCAGGTGTGTATTTTTTTGTCCTTTCCCATTTTTCCAGGGCTATATTTTTTGTCCCTTCCCATTTTCCAAGGTTGTATTTTGTCCCTTCCCATTTTTCCAGGGCTGTATTTTTTATCCCTTTCCCGTTTTACCAGGGCTGTATTTTTTTGTTCTTTCCCATTTTTCCAGGGCTGTATTTTGTCGCTTCCCATTTTTCCAGGGCTGTATTTTTTTGTCCTTTCCCATTTTTCCAGGGCTGTATTTTTTGTTCTTTCCCATTTTTCCAGGGCTGTATTTTTTGTCCCCTTCCCATTTTTCCAGGTGTGTATTTTTTTGTCCTTTACCATTTTTCCAGGGCTGTATTTTTTTTTTGTCCCTTCCCATTTTTCCAGCTCTCCCCCTGCCTGGCCTCCGGGCTGGGGAAAGGCAAAAATTGTTTTTTCCTGCCTCCCACCTCCACAGAACGATAACCCAGGAGCCCCTCGGAGTGCAGTGAATTTGGCAGCAATTCCCTGCTTGTGCATTCAGAAATATCCAGTGAGCTGTGAACTCACCAGTCTGAATGAAAATCCAACTGGTCCCAAGCCCGAGGGTCACAGGAGACCTGCTGTAATGTATGGAAATATTTGACTCAAATTGCAGATTTTGCAAGAGTGTGTGGACAGCAGCAGAAATAAATGCTGGATTTTAAACCCCTGGGATGATTCTTTCAGTGTTTGCATCCTATCAGCTCTACAGTCTCTCTGCTTTTAGCCATGGAAAATAATCTTGGTTTTAGCAAATATTGATTTTTTTACATGCATTATGCAAGTTTTTAAAAATGCCTGTTTGGATTCTGAGTTTTTATCATTATTCTTAGAGGGTCACTGAGGAAAGGGAAGAGTTCTTGTTTGGGGGTTAAGGAAAGTGGTGGAAATCCATTCCAGCTGAAAGCTGGCAAGAGTTCTCAGCCTGCAAGCAAAATTGGTCATTTTTCCCTGCAGATTAAGGGAAAAAAAAAAAATCCATTTGGCTCTGTTCATTGTAGAGGAATGCAGAGAAAAAGGACAGGGAGAAAGAGACAGAAGAAGCAAAATGTTTGCATGATTTATGGGAATTTTGCAACCACCAACCAGCCCTGTGGGGTGACCTGTTGTCATGAAATGAAGGAAAAAATCAACAAATAAATCAAGGAGTGATTCCTGAGGTTTATCCCAGCGCTACTGAGCAGCACCTTTCCATGATTTTGAGTTGCACCAGCAGTTCCCATCCCGAGGGAGTGCCACTAAAAGCAATATTGGGATGCATTCCCAGGGGACTTTCACTCCCTCTGCAATCTGGGGTGGAAATGTCTGTGGAAATCCATGGAGCTGCCTCGTATTTGGGTCTATCCCATGACACAGTTCCTTAAAATGACTGCAAATGATTCGCAGACTTCGCTCTCCCCCGTGGGATTCCGTGGTGCCAAAGGAGCTGGGGCTGGCTTGGCTCCTAGCAATAGGCACAAGTTTTTTATTTGCTTTTGCTTTGTGCTACTGTTGAGGAGAAGGAAAGGATTTCTCCCCCAGTCTGCAGGGAGGCAGCGAAGAAATGAGGATTTCAGGAGGTTCCCTGGAGCTGAGCAGGCAGGGATGCCATGGGCAGGAAGGTGGATGTTGTCTGCACTCAGCCTGTCTCAGATTTCCTGCTATTTCTGGGCTTGATGGAATCAGTCTGGATCCACAGACACTCCTTGGAAATGGGGCTTTGTCCTTCCAGCTGGCAGAACTGCTGTTGGGAACTGAGCTGGAACCCCAGGAGAGGCAGGGCGGCTGCCAGAAGCTCCTACAGAGGATTGCAGAAATCCCTTTTCCCTTATCCCTTTTCCCTTTTCCCCTTTCCCTTTTCCCTTTTCCCCTTTCCCCTTTCCCTTTTCCCTTTTCCCTTTTCCCTTTTCCCTTTTCCCCTTTCCCTTTTCCCTTTTCCCTTTTCCCTTTTCCCTTTTCCCTTTTCCCCTTTCCCTTTTCCATTTTCCCCTTTCCCTTTTCCCTTTTCCCTTTCCCTTTTCCCTTTCCCTTTTCCCTTTTCCCTTTCCCCCTTTCCCTTTTCCCTTTTCCCTTTTCCCTTTTCTCTTTTCCCTTTTCCCTTTTCCCCTTTCCCTTTTCCCTTTTCTCTCTTCCCTTTTCCATTTCCCCTTTCCCATTTCCCCTTTCTTTTCTCTTTTCCCTTTTCTCTCTTCCCTTTTCCATTTCCCCTTTCCCATTTCCCCTTTCTTTTCCTTTTTCCCTTTTCCATTTTCCCTTTTGCCTTTCCCCTTTTCCTTTTTCCATTTTCCCTTTTCCCTTTCTTTTCCCTTTTCCCTTGTCCCTCTTCCCTTTCCCCTTTTCCCTTTTCCCTTCCCCTCTTTACCCCCGGACCACTGGAGCCCCAGTCTCTAACACATTTTTACACATCCCAGCTGAATTCCTGCATTCCCATTCCTCCCACTATTCCCAGTTTGTCCCAGAGCAGCCACAGATGGAGCAGCACTGGGAAAATCAACCCCAAATTTAACAGGACCGTTCCTTTGACGTTGGAGATAAATCCGCTCCAGCCTCACTTTTGTTTTCCTCCACCATTCCTTAAAAAGGACTTTTTTGGCACAGAATCCTGTGGGAGCTGCTCATTTCCAGCAGCCATGGGATTTCCATGGACCAGGAATTTCACCAGTGAGAGTGCTTGCATCAGGAATGTTTTTTCCCTCAGCGATTGCACTTCATCAGAACACGAGCCCTGGGGACTCAGTGTCCAGTCAAAACAGCTCAGATTTCACTTTGCAGTGGGTGGACACCCAAACCAGCCTTTCCAGCCAACTGGAAAAGTTGCTTTTTTGCTGGTAAAAGAGTAATTTCCTTGCATGGTAGGAGGAGATGGAAAGATTCTCCCATGCTTTGGGGTCAGGGAGATCCCAGAGCTGATGCAGGGAAATGGAACCAGAAGAGAAATTGAAATGATTTCTCTTCATGCACGAGTCTTCACCCCAAGGTCTGCGTGGAGAATCTTGGCTGATCTCACATGGAGCTGTGGGGGCTCTCTGACCCTGACACCCTTTCAGTTTTCATTGATTTCTTGGGATTTTTGTGTTTATCTGAGTCACTTGGCTTCACTTTATTTACCGGCCAATCAATTTAATGACTCAGAGCCTGGGATTTCTGGGAGGTTTGTGCAGCATCATGGCAAGATTCACTCACAACTCAGTGACATCTCTGTTTTATTTGTAATTCCTGTGCTAGAAAGCACACTCCTTTTTATTTTTGCCCTCTTCCAGGCTTTCCATGGCATTTTGGAAACTATAAAAATGCACTTTTAGAAGAGTGAAATAGCAACACACCTTTAAAGTCCATTGACATATTTTGGACCGTGAGAGCTTTCACAGAAGGACAGAATGGAAAAAAAATAAGAGATATTTTGCTTTTTTTTAAAAAAAATGAGAAACTATCCTTTCTAAATAGGGACAGTTGGCATCTGCACCTCCTTCTCTGCTACAAAAGCCTGTCCCAGTCTTTGCTGTCGGACCCATTTCATAGTAAAAATAGCACATGGAAAATTTTTGTCCCAGAGGTTCTTGCCAGCTGAGTGCTCTGCCCGTTGCTTTCAAGTGACTAATTCAGAGCAAGATTTGACTGAAGAGAGCGTTAAGTGATGGTGTCATTGCCTTCCCTGTCACATCCAGGTAAAACTGGTGGGAAGAGCTGTGACAGGTTCAGCCCGAGCCTAAAATGGTGAGGAAAACAGCCAAGGAAATTGTGAGTGGTCACAAAATCGTGGAATGCGTTGGTTTGGGAGCAACCTGAAAGCTCATCTCATTCCCAGCCATGGGCAGGGACACCTCCCACTATCCCAGGTTGCTCCAAGTCCCATCCAACCCATCCTTGGACACCTCCAGGGATGTTTAATCATATCCAAGGACATGAAAATGAAGTTAAAACCACACTCTCAGTGTGTTCATGCCTGGTGGTGCCCAAAAGCTGAACTCTGCAAGGCTCAGCCTGTGCAAACCCAAAATCCTGAGGCACACAGGTCTCTGAACCTCAGACGTGCTGTGTGGTTAATTAGCATGATTTAATTAATCCTGCACCGTATGGTCCTTGTCTTAAAGCTGCAGCTCCTGGCTGTGATGAGAACCCCAGCTTTTATTTGATTTTATTTTTCAACTCTCTTTTATATTTGCAGAACAGTATGTGATGCCGGAACGTCAGGTGAAGAAGGAAAACATCCCAAAAGTTGGCTTTTCCTTTAAAAATCTCAGTTTGCCTCCTCTTTTTTGAGGATTTAGGCAATAATTCAGCTGCACCACAGTTCTGACAACAACATCCTCGTGAGTGAGTGGTGAGAAACACCCTGAGAGGACACCCCTGTGGTTAATGTAAATAGGTGTAGCCCCTGCAGCTGAAATTTGGAGAAAACAGAAAGAACCACGTGTTTCTCTGGCCTGTCCCCCACTGGGAGTTCATCACCCTGGTGCACACACACCTCTCCTCCTGCTCCCACCGGGGTGAGGAGCTGGGATCCAGCTGGATTCCTCTCCTGGCTCCAGCTGTGCTCTGCTCTCCAAGCCTGTGCTGGAGCACCATCAACAGAGGGCTGGGAAAAGGGACAGGGATCAGCTGGAATGGGTTTGGAAAAAGGGACTGGGATCAGCTGGAATGGGGCTGGAAAAGGGGACAGGGATCAGCTGGAATGGGGCTGGAAAAAGAAATGGGGATCTGTTGGAATGGCTCTGGAAAAAGGGACAGGGATCATTTGGAATGGCTCTGGGAAAAGGGACAGGAATCAGATGGAATGGTGCTGGAAAATGGTACAGGGACCAGCTGGAATGGGCCAGGAAAAAGGGACAGGAATCAGCCAGAATGGCTCTGGAAAAAGAGACAGGGATCAGCCAGAATGGCTCTGGAAAAAGAGACAGGGATCAGCTGGAATGGGTCTGGAAAAAGAAACAGGGATCTGTTGGAATGGCTCTGGGAAAAGGGATAGGAATCAGATGAAATTGTGCTTTAAAAAGACACAAGGATCAGGCAGAATGGGCCTGGAAAAAGCGACAGGAATCAGCTGGAATGACTCTGGAAAAAGGGACAAGAATCAACTGGAATGGGCCTGGAAAAAGGGACAGGGATCAGCCGGAACGGCCCCAGGGCAGCGATCCCCTCCGATCCCCTCCGGCGTGGCCACACAATTTGCTGAATTATTAAACATTGTCCTTTTAAACGCAGCATCATCCTGCCAGCGCTGAGCCTGAGGGTGCGTGTCGGGTTTACACCGCTAATTAGCGGCCGCTAATTAGAGAGCATCTCGCAGCGCTGTCCCCATCCCGATCCCGATCCTCTCGTCCTCCTCCTCCTCCTCCTCCTCCTCCTCCTGGAGCTTCCCAGGACAGCTCCTGGGATAACCCCCAGCTATTGACTCAGCTGCTCTCGCCTCTTTGCCCAGAAAATTCATCTGGTTTTGGGTTTTTTCCTTGTCAAGAGGAGAGGGAGCTGCTGGACAGGGGGGATGCACAGAGGGAAGAGCTGTGTTTAACAAAGGCCAGGCCCTGTGGCATCTACACCCCAAAATTCCCTTTATTTTGCTCATTTTGACTCATTTCACCTCTCTTTTCACTCCTCTTTCCAGTACCATTTTTAGGGAGCGGGACATTTCTTTTTCTGCCCACTAAAGTCTGAACTATTAATAACTGGAGAGCTCTGCATCAATCCCATGTATCACTATTTTAGCCAAAACACACAAGTAGGTGTGAGATGTGATTTATGAACGATCTAAGAGCCCCCAAATCCCAGTGTACACAGACTTCCAAAGGCATCTCAGGCTGTGAATAGCCATGAAAGGGAATTATGAGAGCCAGGTTGATTTTCTCAGTGGGAATTTTTTTTGCCAGTGTTTTCTGCTGTACGAGCAGCAGTTGTTTCCTTTCTGATCAACAGAGGACAGTATTCTTATATTCAGAGGCCACAACACTTCCTCATCACACAGCAGCAGGCTCCAGCACGAATGTAACACCATGGATTGAAAAGCTGAAGAGAAATTAAGGCATTTATCTCACACTTCTCCCTGGGTAAAATCCACCCCGTGACAATCTGGATGATGGAAAGTGGATAAATGGGTGCCAAGCCTTGTAAAATCTGATTTATTCAACAAACCGCTGCAAGATTTGGAATTGCCATAAAATCTCATCATTTCTCCAGTTAATAAAACACTCATCAGAAGGGACTGTGAGAATCCAGCCAGAGATCTGGCAGTGACCACTCATTTAATGGGACAACAGAGCTTTGGATAAATAACAAGATTCAAAGCAGTGTCCCAGATATTTCCAATTCCCTGTCAAGGAAAAGCCATCCCCAACCCTGGGGACTTCATTTTGGCAAACATGGTGTGAGGAAAGCTTATTGAACTGAATTTCTGGCAGCTTTTTGTGATTTCTGAGAGTAGAAAGGCCCTTTGCAGAGCATCCCTGTGCCTGTGGTGTTTGTAAATCCAGGAGGGAATTCCTGCCCGTGGCAGAATTTCTGTCCCCACGTGTGGCAGCCCTGTGTCACACACAGGTGGCACAGGGACACAGGAGCTCAGGGTTAGGATGGGATCAATCTCTGGGCAGAATATCTGCAGACACTTTTCCGGGCTGGAGGCTCAAATAACAACAAAAAATGAGGAGTTAGGCTGAACCCAGGATGGGTGGGAGTAAATTCCTTTCCTCTAAGGCCCCGTAGGATTCCCTGGATCAAGTTTCGAAACTCCTGCATTGGAGCAGGAAGGGAGGAGCTCACAAACCCCACTCTCTCCCTATTTATTTGTCTTTTGCCCCTCACAAATTTCAGCTCTCCCAATTTATCCAGCTCACCAAGCTCCTGCTGGGCTGGCTCAGCTGATAAGCACCAGGCAAAATACCCCAAAACAGCCCTTGCACCAGCAGTGGGACGGATCTGTACTTTTAAGTTCAATTCAGCTGAATTTAACATTCTTATCTTTTGAGGTGCAAATACATTTATTTATTTGAGAAGAGCATATCCATGCCCATGTTGGACCTCCTAGAACTGTTCCTGTAGAGCAAAACTGAGCTTCTGCTTCTCTTCTGATGGTGATAGCAAAAACTTTCAGATAAGATTGAGGGTTTGGGGATGAATACCTGACTTGGTGGGGTAATTTTTAAATAAGCTTGAGAGTTTGGGGATGAATATCTGACTTGGTGGGGTAATTTGTAGATAACTTGAGGGGTTTGGGATGAGTACCTGACTTCATGGGGTAATTTTTAGATAAGCTTGAGGGTTTGGGGATGAATACCTGACTTGGTGGGATGATTTTTAGATAAGGTGGAGGGTTTTGGGATGAATACCTGAGCCAGTGGGGCAATTTTTAGATAAGTTTGAGGGTTTTGGGATTAATAAAATGACCCAGTAAGGTAATTTTTAGATAAGCCTGAGGGTTTTGGGATGAATACCTGACCAGTGGGGTGGCTCAGTCATCACAGCTTGGGGAGTGGGGCAGGATCCCATCCTCAGCTTGGCTCTGTGGGAACTCCTGGCACAAAGAGGTTTGGGCAGTGGTTTCCAAGTAGGAATTAGATTTATTTTATAAATTAGTTCCTAAGCTTGGGGCCAGGGTGATTAAAAGAGGAATCCGCCCCAGGGAGCACAGTCTGTGTCCAGATTCCTTGTGCAGCCCCAGGAGCTGTGAATTCACATTTTAACCATGAGTTTGACACAAAATACATGGCCTGAGCCCGGGGGAATTCAAACTTAATGGTTTTACCCAAATTTCCTCTCTGCTGAAGAGGAAGAAGAAGAAAAAAAACAACAAAAACACCAAACCCTCAGCCATGTCCCTCCAGCAACGCTCCTAATGCGTTCCTCAGGCTCTGCAGGCATTTATCCCCCAATTCCCCAGGAAGATCTTCCCGAGCATCCTCTGTCAGGGTTCACTTCTCCCTTGAAAAGTTCAGCACGGGACCATCCCAGAGCATTCCAGCATCCCGGTTTTGGATGGATACCTGTCCCAGGACTATCCCAGAGCATTCCCCCATCCTGATTTTGGATGGATACCTGCCCCAGACCATCCCAGAGCATTCCAGCATCCCGGTTTTGGATGGATACCTGTCCCAGGACTATCCCAGAGCATTCCCCCATCCTGATTTTGGATGGGTACCTGCCCCAGACCATCCCCACAGCATTCCAGCATCCCAGTTTTGGATGGATACCTGCCCCAGGACCATCCCAGAGCATTCCAGCATCCCGGTTTTGGATGGATACCTGCCCCAGGACCATCCCAGAGCATTCCAGCATCCCGGTTTTGGATGGATACCTGCCCCAGGACCATCCCAGAGCATTCCAGCATCCCGGTTTTGGATGGATACCTGCCCCGCGCTGTCTCGGCAGGGCTGCTGATGGATGTTCCTCGGAGCAGCGGCAATTTCATGGCTCGTTGGGCACAACCACTCTGCATTTTCAGCCGCGGATAACCGAGCTATTACGGGACAATGAGGAACAGATTGCATCTGCCCCGGCATCCCCCGACAAAGGGCCGGGCATCTCCGGCATCTCCCACGGCCCGGGATGCGGGAGGGGATGTTTGGAAGGGGGAAGAGGAGGACAGGTAATCCCGGGTGTTTGAGCATCGTTTTGTCTGCCCCTTTGTCTGCTGATGCTGGGGGAAATTCGCATCCCCGGCTTCAGCAGGGGTTGGGCTGGAATGAGATGGGATTTTTGCCTTGTATTTTATCTCACTTCTCACATTCCAGGCTCAGTTCCTCCTCGCATCCTCCTCCTTTATGATTTACAGTGGCTGCAGGTTTCTGCCGCTGATAAAAGGCACTACCTTTTATAGTAGCAATATAAACACAAAATGTTTATATAGCAATATAAAGATACAATGTTTATATTAATATATAATTTATATATAGTGTATATTATATTATATTATATTATATTATATTATATTATATTATATTATATTTTAATATATAATTTATATATTGTATATATTATGTACAATATAGAATATAAATATAGAAATATACAATACCTGAGGCTTTATGATTTACATGGCTGCAGGCTTCTGAAGCTGATAAAAGGCACTACCTTTTATAGTAGCAATATAAAGATACAATATTTATATAGCAGTATAAATATACAATATTTATATTAATATATAATTTATATATTGTGTATATTATATGCAATATAGCGATATAAATATACAATATTTATATTAAAATTTATTTATATATTGTATATATCATATACAATATAGAATATAAATATACAAATATACAATACCTGAGCCCCAGGAGCTTTGTCCATCCCAAATTCTCCCAGCCCAAGCCAGAGGACAAGGATCCGACCTCACCATGAACAGGGAAACTGAGGCACACTTTGCTGACCCTCCACAGCAACCCAGGCTGCTGCTCACTGCCCAAAATTCACATTTATGGTTTCTCTACAATCTCCACATGACCACGGGCATGGAACCTCCACAGGAAAACAATGACTACAGTCACAGACAGAATAATCTCTGAAACTTTAAGCAGTTGTGGTGAGGGATGGAAAATAATTTTTCTTCCATATCAGGATTTGGGCTCCTTTGCTGCCCTTGGTGAAATCTGCAATGGCCACAACATGGATTTTATGTCAGAAATATGAAGTTTCTGAGACTATAATTTTTTAAGAGTGAATATGATCTATTTCAGGCAGCAAATATACAAATTCGTTTATTAGAAGGAAGGTTTTGATATCAGATTACTTCCCAAAAAACCCATAAGTCTCTGTACATACTGTACTAAAAATTCTTATGCAGTTCCACAGTAGACAAATATATTACATCTCTCTAACTCCATCTTTTTTATGGCTTTGCTGCTCCTTTGCCCTTTATTTTAGCTTCTGACACCGAAATGATGTTGTGCTCTTTGGCTTTTCCAGCCAACCATATCAGGTCCTAATGTTACCCATGGCAAATAAAATAATGGCCATAATTAAAAGCAAACAGGGTGAAGAAGGAGGTGCCAGGCCTGATGTGCCACCGAATCACTTAAGAGAGGTAAAATATTGCTGCATCTTATGGAACATTTAATCAGCCAAAGAATTCCATGCAGTTGTCTCCCTTTAACCTTCCCACCCCCTTCTTCTCCCTCCCACCCAAAAAAAAGCCTTGAAGTGAAATATTTATGATTTTAATAAATTAGAGAACATGGCTAATTAGCTCCATCATCAACACCCCCAAGGTTGTTAAAGTGAGGGGGAATGCTGGAGTTTAATATTGCTCTGCCTGGTGAAACAGCAAAGCATGAAGTTCACAGGATGATTCACCCTCAGTGGCCTTTGGGATGTTCCCAGAGAAACTCCTTCCTAAATGGGGAATTTCAGGCACCATCCAGGGCTGGGAATGGATGGTTGAAATGGGAACTTTGCTGCTGTAGATGGATAAATATTTAACACCTAAATGAGCCTCTCAGGGAACAATCCTTTTCCTAAAAGAGTGGTTTAATCATCACACCCAGGAAGGACCATCCTGTCCTTCCACCAGTCTGGCTGTGCAGAAATGGTTTTATTAATTCAAAACACACCTTTGGCTTTAGGAACCAAATATTAACAGACTAAAGGAAATTATTAATATTTTCTAATCTGTGTGGTGGAATTCGCTAAAATCCTCGCTTTTGTGCAGAGGTGGAATTTTTTGTCTCCTTTGCACCCTTCCAGCAGACAAAACAGATCAAATGGCAAATTCCTCGCACTCATCGTCGCCGGCCTGAGGTGATGGACATTGTTAATTGAGGGTGTCAAAATAATTTACTGCAAGTAATTAAATAAAATGGCAGGTTCCAAAGCCTGCTGAATTTGGATCTAAAGTCCCTAATTGGGGCTATAATTTAAAAGGACCTGACAGAAGCTTTAATTAGAGGACAAAAATGCGAGTCGCCAGTAAAGCTCAGTGATGGATGGTGGAAAGTGGGGGGAGATACCTGCTCATGTCTGCTCTGAGAGATCCCAAACAGCTGCATGGTCCTCAGGGGCTGCTTGAGGAGCCCAGCTGCTGCCCCAGGCAGTGGGAGCCCATTCCCAGTGTTCCCCATCCTTCCACCAAGAAAATTCTTCCAAGCTCAGTGGAAGCTAAGCTTGGTTTTCTCTTGGCTCACCAGTTATCTGGGAAAGGGATTTACCAGCTGGTGGCAGAGCATGAGGGCATTTGCTGGTGGCTCCCAGCTGGTAGAACAATGAATTTTGTCACAGCACAGCTGCTGGTGGTGTTTGTGAGGCCTTCTCAGAAGGTGACAAACCTGGCCTTAGTGCCACGGTGGCCTGGCTGGCTTTGCATTTGAAAACAAACCAGCAGGGCAGCCCCTTTTGGCTGTGCTTCCCAGGCAATTCTGTCTTCCTAAATGGTTCTCCTGGGCCTGCTGAGCTGTGCAGGCTGGAAAACAGTTGTGGTGTTCAGGGCTGGGACCTCCCAACACGCACAGACACAACATATGGATTATTCTTCATGACAGACCTGGCACTGGGGGGTCACCACCCATGTTGCTTTCTAATTCCCAGATCCAGCCCTACGGCCTCCTCCTCAGGAAAAAAGGAGGGCAGGGAGGAAGGAAAGGTCATGGTTTAAGTTTTTTTGGAGGTTATCTAATATAGCACTGAATTATGTCCTTACTGGGTGCTGTCAGGACCAGTTATGTCAATGTGGAGGTGCCATTTGTTGCCACCACTATGGGGGACACATTTTTGGGAAGATGAATCTCTTACGTTTGCATTCAGAGAGGAAACCTTGCTCTTTTTTGTACCTTGTACAGGATCAACATCTATGTAAAGCCAATGTTAGCTAAGATATTGGAGTTTCAGTGTGAAATCCTGATGTACCCTGAATATCAGAGGAGGAGTCCAAAGCCCAAACTGGGATATCTTTAGGCAGGATCAATGACCTTTTCAGTCTTTTCACTGAACTTTTCCCATTACTTCAGTGATGTTTTTTAAGACCTTCATATCCCACAGCAGTGTGAACGCATCACAGAGCTCCCACATGCATCAGGGTCTTATTAATTCAGTTTATACGAGGCCCTGTAATTCGTCTGATCCTGCTCACACCTTCCAAGGGGATCTCATTGAGGCATCATCAAAGGATGATCCCTGATAAAGGAAAACCTGCAAAAAGGGAGATCCACTGGGATCTCCTCAGAGCCATCAGCTGGGAAAGGGGGGAATTGTGCTGCTGGCAGCCCTGGCCAGAGCGTTTTTACATACGTCAGTGGAACCAAAATATTGTTTCAGCAGTTATATTGTCACTATTAAAACAGAGCAGGAGGAATGGTGCCAATCTCCTGTTACCAGGCGTGTAATGCACTGAGGGATAACCAGGGCTGCTCACAGAGGGAACCTGTGCCAGCACTGGAAGTGCAGCAAGGCTCTGATTGCTGGGGAGGCTGAGAGAGGCTGCTTCCCTCCAAAACCTCGGTGATTGCCCTCGAGAGAAAACATTTCAGCAGAGCACGGAGATCCAGTGAAACCAGAATGATTCACTGGGGTTGAAAATGTGAATTTATTTCTTTTAATGTGCCATGTGTATGGAGGGACCGCATTGGTCCTGATTTATTTTATAAAAGGAGGATAGGGGAGAAAAATCTGCGCTTTTCCGTGGCTTCAGTTGGGTTCAGCTCAAAATGAGATCAGTGGAGACTGGTGGATCTTTAGGACCCCACAGAAATTATCCAGGACAAGAGGAAGAAGTGTTTCAACCCTCAGGAATAAAGTGGTGAGTATGGACCTCAGCAAGTGCAGCGTGATAACAGAAAATAATTTTAAAAGATGAGGTAGAAACACTCTTGCTGAGGCTTATTTCAGCTTAATGATGTTTAATGAATTGGCAAAGGGAAAAGAAAAAAAAGAGCAAACTCTACGTATCTGGATCTTAATGATTAATAATTCTGCATGGTTGGGATGCCAGAGTAAACATAATAAACACTTTTCTTTTAACCAATTGACTTTAGTTTTCCGTGGCCAATAAAGTTTGAAGAATTTTCTTTGGATCCAGTTACACCAGCATTGCCTGGGAGGGAGGACAGTCCACCCTATACCCACAGAGCCGACAAAATAAATGGCCTAGAAAGCTCCAAAATGTGTTTTTCACATCAGTGAAGAGATTTTTAATGATGATGTAACAACGTCAAGCATCATAAACAGTGCTGGGAGGAACATACCTGACCTGCTCTGAGCTGTGTGGAAATGCAGGCAGGAGCTGTGGGCTGTGGGATCACTTGGAATTTTACTGCCTTCCTAACTTAGAGTGGCAGAACTGGAGGGAAAAAACACAAATGAAGGACAAATCAATTGAGACACCGTTTTAAAAATAAGACCTCAACTAGTTTCATATTTTTAACATCTTCTGACATTTTGGAGGCTTTTGCTAATTCTCCAAAGCCTTTAAAACACTGTTCCTCTAAGTGGCCTGTTCCAATTTCCATTCAGATGCCACTTCTATTATTTAAGAGTCTCAGTAAAAATGCCAAAAATATTAATCAAGCCATGACTTGTGCCAAATAGCTCGAGTGATTTGTGTTATATGTGGAGACTGAGAATTAACCAACCATTCAGCTCAGTGCAAAAAGAATGTTTCACTTTTAGATATGATGTTTAATTCTGCAAAAGGCCAATTTTGCTGATTGTGTTGGGGTTGTGTGTGAGGTTGGAGGTGGAGCAATGTGAGAATAGATGTGTGCAGCTGGTGCCTTGCCCTCATTCCGCACATAATGAAGGTTTTTTCAAATTTCCTCCCCTTCCATATCATTCTCCTGGCAGAAGTGGCCGTGTGGGCTCTCCCAAATCCAGGTCAGGTATGAAAGGAGATTATTTAAAAATGGGTGGCTGGGAGAACTCTTTGCTGGGCTTTGCTGGACATTGGTTAGGAAATGGTCGGTGGTGGAGAGCAGAAGGTCACAGTCGCATCTGGAAGAGACACAGCTGGATGCAGGACAGGAGGGCCCTGTGTTTGTACAGCTGGCCGTGGACAGACCTGTCCTTGCTGTCACCTGGGCTCTGGCACTCTGTGAGGGTCCTGCTGTGCCCAGCTCATCCAGCAATGCCACTGCTGGAGTCCAGCTCTCTCTCAAAGGTGTGTCCAGCTCCCTCAGAAAGCTGGAAAGAAGACTAAATTCACAGAATCACAGAATCACAGAATCACAGAATTTTCAAGACTGGAAGAGACCTATAAGATCATCTAGTCCAGCCGATGTTCTAACTGTTCAGCTAGATCATGGCAGCAAGTGCCACATCCAGTATTTTCTTAAATTCCCCAAAGTGTTAAAGAAAAAAGCCAGGATTTGCTCGAGTCAAAAAGCACTAGCAGATTTTTTGTTTGGATGTTCTCACAGTCCAACTCATTTAACACAGCTCCAATGACACAATGCTTTAATGTCCAATATTTCATTTTCCTTCCCCACACAGGCAGAACGTTCTCCACTTGCATCATGTCTGATAGCAAAATCCTGAATTTGTCTGTCTGGATTCTGCAGTTTCTCCCCCCTCACATCCAAACCAGATCACACCTCCTGCTAACCAGAAGTGTTGAAAAGCCCAGCCTTTGCAGGTTTTGCTGTCAGCAGGCACAACATCTGTTCTGATAACAACAGCTGGGCACTGATCCACATCTGGCACCTGCAAGGCTTTGCTGTGTGCCTCCCTTTGCTCCTGTTCCTTCTTCCACACACTGATTTTTTTGTGGATGGCAGAAGTCTGGGGGAATTACAGGTGATTTGGCAGCTCAGTTAAACGCTGGGAGCTGATGGAAGGGATGCACACCTATAGGGGCTCTTAAATCCTGCATCCAGATTTCCTGTAGAAAATAAACCCAAAGGAAATAATTTCCTTTTTGCTCCCATGCCATGGGTCAAGCTCACCTCTCCTGCCACAACAACACCAGGGAAATGCTGATGTGGGCTGTGGAGGCCCATCTGCATCTGACTGGGATTCTCCTAGGAAAGTGGGCATCCTTGTTGTCCTTTCCCATGCTGAACAGGACTGGATAAGGAGATCTTTGACAAGTCCCCAGCTTCTTCATATTTTATGCCTCTCTTAGAAGGAATTATTTAAAGGAAGGGGAAGAAAAAACACATTAAAAGCAACCCTTGACTGAGGTCTCCAATAAGGCACAACTTGGAAGCCTTCTTCTTGTGTTTTGCTGTGCTGCCCAACCAAATCCAAGAGCTCTCAAGTCTCTCAAAGTGAGGACTGAGCTTGGAGCCTGGTGCATGACAGATCCTTTATTTACCCAATTTATCCCAACCCAGGGTGACTCGGATGGTTTCATACAATGGCTCTTTGTAGGCTGTGGCAACCCCTTCCCGTGTGGGGATGCTGAGCAATCCTGGACTCCTGAGGGTGAGTTCACTCCTGGGCTGGAGCCGTGGGTGTTCTTCCCTTGGGACAATCCTGGATGAGCAGACAGATCCTCCAAACAGAATTCCTCTTTGTGCTCCACAACTGCACTCGTGGCAAGGGGATTGCTGGTGACTTGGAACATTTTTTTTTTTTTGTCCAAGAAAAACACGGATTTGAGCTCATCGCCTTGGAATTAAGTCGTATCAGGATATATGGAGCAAAGCAAGGATGGGGATTAACAGAAAACCATTGACACAGGGGTGATTCCTGCGGAAACAGACTGAACATTCAAACCCTCAGGAACACTTTGAAATAAAATCTGCAACAATCCAGGCCAGGGCTGGCAGCAAAAAGGTATTCCAGACCTTCCACAATGGTTTTTCCATGATCTTACAAGGAGTTCATTGTCCAACAAGCGCTATTATGCATTCAAACAAGGAGAGCTCTTCCAAGCCTGAATGCATTGTTCCTTTGTTCCAGGCACTTTGTGTCAGTGAAGTCATGGCAAGGCACTGAGGCTGCAGCCTCGCAGCACACGCTGGCTGTGATGGGATATTTCCACTTGGCTCTCCTCCCAGTGGCTCCTGCTGGAGCATTGTTCTCCGAGACCTCCATCCATAAAAAGTGACAATGGCACAACACCTACTTCCCCCGAGCCCTCCACTTTTTGGCATCTGCGCCTCAAAACGGTGACATGGCATTCCCAAAACACCCCCAAATTTTGCAGAATTGCTGCTACCCTTTCTGCCGGGCACAGCTTTCTCCTTCCTGTGATTCTGAGAGTAATTAATGCTCCTTGCTTCAGCTTGGAATGCTTCAAAATGCTTGCAGTGGTGGGAGCTTGCGCTCCACCAGCCCAACTCCTATGAAACACCCCAGCTTATCTCTACAGAAACTATTTAGCCGTGCTCCAGTGTCACTTTATTCATCTTTTAAACGCTCCTAACAGCGAACTGCTTCATTTGGCAGCAAAGTCCTCAGGCTGCTTGAGGTGCCAAGGAGCTCCTCGGGCTGTGCCAGCTTTGGCCAGCTGAGCGTTGCACCAGCAATGGCTTCAGTGTTCCTGGGCTTCCAACCCCCTGAGGTTCACTGCGAGTTTCAGACTGAGCGAGCACAAGGAACTCAACATAAAACTCAGACTGTAAATTTGACTTTTCCTTGGTCTCCAATCAGAACTATAAATCAAGGCCAGATTTGCTTTGAACTTGGTCGCGCTTGCCCCAGAAAGTTCAGGAACTTTAATGATCCTCTGGGACAGAGTCAAGCCCGTTTTAGAGCGTTTACAAAGAAAACATCAAACTGGATGGATTTTATGCGGTTTCGCTACGTGCCTTTGGCACAGCTCTGGCAGAGCCTGACAAGGATCCAATTCAAGTTAAAATAAAGATAAACCGGGCACTGGGCTGATGTCATCGGACAACAAGCAAGCAAACAAACAAGCTGATGGCATCTCTAAGATTTATTTGGTTTCACTTTGCTACAACTTTATCAGCACAACTGGACGGTTCTCCTTTCCTCAGCAATGATGTAAATCAGGAGCCGAGCCATGCTTTAGCTGTGATGGTTATCAGGCTCAGATAAAGCTTTTCAGATCTTTTCTCTGTGGACTCGAAATGTCTGGCCAAGCACAGATTTGGATCCAAGTTAATGGGCTCTCTGTGAAAATGCTGGAGAGCCCCACAGGCATCTGTATTACTCTGCCACACTGGGACAGAGGAGGTTTTGAAAAGGAGCTTTGCTGTTTAAATAGGAGCTGCTGTCACTTCTCAGGTGAAGGGGAATTTGAAGTAATCAGAGTAAAAAGTTGTCCTACCGCGAGGTGGACGTGCAGCTCCCAGATTCCTCCTCCAAAACGTGGCTGGAGTTTCTTCTAAACATTCTCAGTGTAGCTGACCATTAATGCTGAGACAAAACAAGAGATAGAATGTATTTTTTTGTGGTTTATAAATACACACCATGTCCAAAAATCTTGCAGCATGTTTCAGATGGGCTTGCCAAGTGTTCCTAGCACTTATCTGAAAATGTGCCTTTCGACTTCACGAAAATTCTAAAATTATCCAAGCACATAACATACATTTATACATTTCCAAGTCAGGTGGGACCTTAGAATAATCCTGCCTAACCTCCTTTTATTGGAAGGTGACTTTTAAAGTTGTTTTTCTTTCTTTAAGCTGAAGTCTCCCAGAATCCTGCATGGAAGGGCTGCACTGAAATCATCAGCTTGGTATCCAAGCGTGGATATTGTTAGTGAGCAGGGTCATGCTTCTTGCTCTGTTTTGCCTGAAGCACTCGTGCCTGGAAGCGTTAATAAATTGTCATGGAATAACGAGCCCGAGTTTGTGGAAACCTTTCTGAAACATGAAGCTCTATGCCATGACACTCTGAATCTCAGTTTAAAGCATATTCCAATGTCAAAGGGCACATTTTGGAGTAGCTACCGTGGGTTTATTCACAAATTTTATGGGGGAAAACACCAGAATTCAATTATTTAAACCTAGAGCTTGTTTATCTGTCTATCTCTCCCATATCCCAGCATAATTTAATTTATATCAGTAGCAATAATGATGTCTCTGGTAGTTTTAGCAAAAACTTCCCATATTTCATAGGACAACATTGTGCTTTTGGTGATTTAATTGAGTTGTTAATTTTGCAATTTTCATCTCTTCGTTTTGAGCTTTGTGCAGATTTCAAGTTTGTTTTTCAAGTTTTTTCATGCTTTTCTGTGTTTTTTAGGCTACCAACCTTTGGTGGTATCATCCCATAAATAACTGGTGAGAACTGGCTAAAATCTTTTGGTTTTAATGGAACTATGAAGCTCTCAAAGCTCATGAAAATGGTCAAGGAGAGCCACAAATGAGAGTCAGAACTCTACAGAGAATTTTTGGTAAGCACATCTATGTCTGGAGAGGAGCTACATGTAACAAATTCCTTATATTAACATTTAGTTAAGAAATACAGAGAATTTTCCTCAGAATGCAGCATTTCCATTTAACTTCACCTTCTGAAGAGAACTGTTTTTCACCGAAAAAAGAAGTTGTAAAGGAAACAATATGTTCTTAAATTCAACATGAGGAAATTGAGGCCTGAATCTGCAGCTATGTAACTCTGCTTGCACAAACACTTCCACTGATTTCAACAAAGATCTTCACACAGGAGAATTACCCACGTGGATAATTGCTCCTGAGATCAGGCAATCTGGGTCAGTCAGTGAAATAAGGGCACTAAATCATTTTCTAATCTATATTGTTCTTTTTTGACTGCCAAAGTGCTGGCTGTATTTATTTTTTATAATCCTGATAAGGAAACATTCCTAAAACATTAGCAAAAAAAAAAAAAAAAAAAAAAAAGAATCCGGCTTGAGTGAGAGGACAAAGTGAAACAAACATCTCTCAGCCTTCCTCCGCTGTCGCTGAGCTTTAAATAGCAAACTTGAGCCTCTGTCAAAGCACGCTTTGGGTGGCTGTACAGCAAGTAGCTCCACGAGATGGGATTGGAAAATCCTTCAAGGCCCTTAATCAGCAGGCTCTGGCTCTTTGAGCTCTCCCCTGCTCCTGCCTTTGGAAGGAGCCGTGCCTGAGAACGTTTAATCCGCGGCGACCCCGAGCGCCGTCCCTCGGGGAGCTCCCTCCTCTTGTTATCGTGTGTTGGCCGTGTCAGAGGTGAGAGGGGAAAATGTGCAACCCAAACCAACCCCCCAGCCCCTCTCTTGGTCAAAACTTATCTACAATCACAGCCCAGGCAGGATCCAGATGTAGCAAGCCCTTTCTATTAGCGTGGAGTTTGTGGATGGGGAGCGAAGTCAGACAGCGCCGGCTAAATTTGGGCAGAATTCGCTTGAAACTTTGGAAGATGTTTTCCATTCCTGGGTATTGACTTTGTAATGGGACCTGCCCAAGCTTTAACAGGCGTGAGAAATTTAAATATACAACTCCCTCCGACCTGGAAAAGGAAAACAGAATATTTCAAACAGTTGGGCAAGGGGAGAGAGGGGCAGAACTGGAAGGGAGCTTGGCTGGACCTCTGGAAGGAGCTCCCATTAACAACGCCCTCCTGTTCGAAAGCAAATGTTTCTGGGAGCAGCGTAATGTGAACCACACAGATATGGGATAGCCCAGGGGGGCCAGAGGAAGTTGAAATGCATTCTGCAAAGGTCATGCTGCCACACTTCATTTTTATATTGTCACAGAGAAACCTCCTCCTCCTCCACTTCAAACCCTTTCTTATTTATACACCTCCTCCCTGGAAAAAGTTCCCAATAATGAGCGCCCTGGATGAATACCAAGATGCATTGCTGTTGTCTAATCACTCCTTTTGATTCTCCAGATACCAGGTTGCTTCATTCTCATTCACCACAGGGCAAAAATCTTCCAAACACTCATGAAAGCTCTGGAGAAATGCCGGGATGCGTCTTCCAAAGGAGTTTTGTTGGACGTGAGGAATTTGCTGATGGAGAGTGTGGGGCTGCTCCTCTCTCTTTAATGCTTTATCCACATGGGGCAGTAGCAGAATAAAACTCCAGAGCCTTGTAGGAGCAATGTTCCTGCCTTTAAGTTGTGGTGAGACCATTGATCATGTTGCTGATAAAGCAGCTTAGGCTGTGACAAGCAATTGGCCGCTGCAGCGTTTGCAGGGAGACATCAAGGCTTTGGAACACAACCCTTGGGCTTAAAATAGCAAAACTCCCTTGGAGAAGGAGCCCTTACAATGTGTGTTCCTTAAATAGACCCACAACCAAGAAAATAAACCCTGTTTTACACACAGCCAGAATGAGGGGAAAATAAACTCGGCAGTTGCTGTGTGAATGAGTGACAAAGTCACAACCTGAGGCTGAATCACCTGGTTCTGAACAAGCTGATTTTCCTGCTCTTTTATGTGTTGGAAAGATAAGGACAAACCTGGAATGATTTTAAATAAATTCATGCCTGGCTGGCTTTTTTTGGTGGTACACAAAACAGGGAAAATAAAGAAAATCATGAATGTGGTCCCTCACCTTGCTGAGGTGAGGAGGGAAGGAATAACACAAACACAAACAATGAGATTTGCTGTGATCACCCTTCATCCACCCTTGGACCTCACCCACATCAGCACTGCATTTCCTAAAGCAAAAATGAGGATGCGAAGCATCTGACAATACGAAAAAGAGTCAACACCATACTAAAATAGTGGAATTGCACTGTGGATTCCTATTTTGTTACCTCTGAAAATCTCCATTCTGCTACTCATCATAAAGCATGATCTATTTGAGCCTTTATGAACTTGTTCTCTGCTAAATGCTGACAGCTTGATGATATTTTCCAAGATTCAGTGGCTTCTCCTCGAAAAGGAGTCAAGTTAGCCTCATGTGTAAAATATTAACCATGTGTTCATCCCCAAATTTGACCACGATTATCTAATGAACTGAACAAGGCAACATTTTATCGGCAAATGAATTGGTCACCAAAACGTGCAGTTTTGAAGAGATCCTGATAGCTGGAAAATATTCTTCCTGGCCAAATGGAATATTTTGGAAACACCGGCATTTGTCATTTCAACTTGTTGAATTCTCACATTTAGGTGCTTATCAGGAAAGGAGAGGCCTCTAAAACACAGATGGAAGAAGTAGATCTCCAGTATAAATGGGAAATTATGAGCACAGCAGGCAGATATTTCACAGACATTTCAAGAGCTTCCTCAAAGTGCCCCATTTGGGACCAGGAATGAAAACTTTGCCTCTGGATGTCTGTTAGCAGGGGTGACTTGGGTCCCATGGGCACCACTATGTGTTATATATATGAAACACAATATATTATTGTGTAACTTCAATATATTATTTCTCTTGTTATATATATATAACACAATATATTATTGTGTAACTTCAATATATTATTTCTCTTTACTAATTCAAAGCAAATTTTTTTTATTTTTCTGCTGAAGGAGAAAAAGAACATGTGCTGTGAGAGGAGCCTTTTTCTCCCCAAAGCCTGTGGATAAGAAGCTCATAAATGAGCATCTGAAGTTCAGCTACTGTCAGGAATCCATATTTAGACTCTGTTTTTGCAAAAAATAAATTATGTTTAAATGTAAGTAGAAGGGAAATGCTTTAATGTTGTCAGGCAGGAGCACCTCGGAGTCAGCAGAAAACAGGATTGAGCAGGTGCCCAAACTCTGGGCACATGCTGAAATGCTTTGCTGCTTTCTGACCCCAAATGAGCAGCCTGACAAGCGGCTCTGTTCAGGGTGGTCTGAAATCTCTTACTGGGAGCTGGTTTAGATCAGGGGGAGGGATGAGGCTGGGGAACATAAATGTTCTCTGGGGCCCATTTCGGTTTTTACGAGGAAGGTATTCCAGCCAGAAGGAAAGGGCTAAGATCAAGCCAGCCATCTTCCAGGTGAGCCTGCAGCCTTTAAAGCCCTCTGTGAGGGCCCTTAATAACTTTGCCATGTGTAAACACCCCTGATGCTTTTCTTGTGAGCTCAGAGTGACAAGCAGAGCAAGGGGAGAGCGGCTGCCCGACACTTTTTGACGTCAGTTCTTATAATCCTGAGCAGTTGATAACCATGACACTCCAGAAATTGGGTATCACATGTCACTGCAGAGCCTCATGGAGCAGCACTGAGGGGTTTCAGAGCTGCCTCACCCCTCTGAGTTTACTCATGGATTTTTTTTTCCAGGCCCATAATGAGCAAGGCACAATTTAACCCTTTAACCTCTCCCCACACGGGTCACATTTCAGCCCAATAGAGGACACACACCAAGTGGCTCATGTTTATTTTCCAATTGTCATCTTCAGTTTACCTTGAAGAACCTGATCTTTAAGTTGGTAACAAATAGCTACTGAAACCAGCTGAGGATTTATTTTTTTTTGTTGTTGTTCCCCAGCTATAAACCAGTCAGCCCCAAGAAAGACCCCATGAGACTGTGGAACATTTGCTTCTCATGTCAGCTGAGAAGATTCCCAAAACAGCCAAAGACAAAGTACGTCAGATGGCTTTTATATTCCTGCTTTGCTCTGGCCATGCTGGGTCATCGAGTGATATAAAATGTATCAGACTCAGCTAATTCAATTTTCAGGCAGAAAGAACATTTTATTAATGGCACTCTGATTATCTGTGCTGTTACAGCCTGAGCCAATGGACATCAAAGTCATTGATTGTCCTCAGCAAACCTCTGTGTATTTAAATTCTTTATGTAGTTTAGGACTTTATTTATAGCACTTTGAATTCCCAAACAGGTAAATTGTTAAGTTCTTGATTTAAATAGTTATATTTATTTATAGCCCTGAGCGCAATTTCTTGAGCATATCCAGCTAAGGAGAGATTCCAGAGATAACAGCCCCAAAGTTCTGTCCAGGGACCAGATGTATCTCACACTCTTTTTTTCTCTCAAAAGTCTCATTTAATCTGTTTGATAGCAGAGTTATGCAGAATTTATGTTGATATGAAGCAGAAAAAAATAAGAAATCCACAAGGAATGTGTCCCTGGCTCCAGAGTCCTATCCCAGCATCACAAGTGTTGGAAATTTATTCTGGATTGAGCCTCTAGGCAAATCTGATTTAATCTAGAGAGTGTGTTCATATGGATGGTGGAAGAGAACTTTGCAAGCAAGCCCAAACCCAAGCAGAGTCATATCCAAACGTGCAATTTCTGAGGCAGAATCAACGCAGACACAATTTGCCACACGTAATCTCACATCAGCTGAGAATTCCAAACCTCCTTGGAAAACATCCTTTGCCATCTGGTTTAACTGGACCTAAAGGCAGACATTTGAAGTCTGCCCATTTTGTGGTGCTCCCCAAGTTTGGGGTTTCTTCGTTTTGCTCTAATACAAAATTAAAGCTTTGTAAAAATGCCCACGGCCGATTCACTGCTGTAAGTACTTCCATAGTTCTTTCCCATTCCCTTCTAGGCATTTTGGATGCATGTTTGTGTGCTTAGGTGCCAACAGACCAGGCAGATGTGCAATGGGACCATCCTGATGTGCTCCTCCTGCTCCAACCATCCCTTCCTACATGGCAAACATCTGGAATCTCAAGAGTTTGAGCTACCTGGGCTAGTGGGTGGCGTCCCTACCCATGGCAGGGATTTGGAGCTGGCTGAACTTTAAATTCCCCGCCAACCCAAACCATTCCATGATTGTGTCATTCTATGACAATGCAATAACTTTCTGAGCTGGCAAAGATCTAATTATTTTGAGGAAAATCGCTGTTCCTGGTGACAGGAGACCTTTTCCCCTCTTCCAGATGCTTTGGCTTGAGCCCATAGGTGAAGCCCAAAGCTTTCCAAGAGGTGCAGGAGGTTTTAGCCACACAATTTGCTTTAAAGTCCGAGGGAGCCAGGCAGCCAAGGCTTGGCCGGCAGCTCCGGTTTGTGGCCTTCCCCAACTCCAGCATTTATTGGTTTGGTGAGCATTGTGAAACGCTCTTTGGGTGGCCTTGAACTTCCCCCCCACAAAAAAAAAAACAATTATAGGCTCCAGGCTGGTAAACACTGAGTTTGCAGAGCTGCTCTGGGCTCTGCCTTCCAGTTGGCCTAAACCTCTCTCAGCCCAGCTCTGATAGCATCAAACGCAGGATGAGGTCACAGCTCCTGAAATCCCCCTGATCCTTACCCAAACATGCTTCAAACCCTTCAAACTCTCTGGATCCTATATAAAATATCATGCTTAATAAGGCTATTGTATCACAGCAGGGCCTGGGTTTAAGCCCCCTAAATCCCAGCTATTTCCTTAGGCACCTATTATTTGGTTTTCTCTAATGCGGGATTCTGGGTGTTGTTTGTACAGCACGTTTATGGTGCTGCACCTCGAAGGAAATTCTTTCTTCTGAGGAGCAGAGCTGGAATCTTTTTGCCCCTGAATTTCCACCCTTTTTTTTTTGTGTGTAGCCCTCATCTTTTTTTTGCTTTAACTGAGCTGTAATGCATGGGGGGAGCTGCAAACACATGGGATCTCACTCCTTTGGGACACTTCAGCTTTCTTGTTGTTATTTAGAAGAAACTTCACCCAGTCCACCTTGATGCCCTTGGATTTTTTTCTCCTCAAAAAGCCCTTGAGAAATTTGTCATTCAAACCATCACTGTTTTGTTTCACTGCTCAGTTTTTACTCTGGAGCAAGACACTCCTGAGGCTCAGGGTTCAATATCCATCACTGGAACATCAAAGCTCCCAAGGGTGTTCACATAACTCCTCCAGAAACGCTGGGAGGATAACCTGACATGAAAATAAAACAATGACAATTGTTGAATGACAGGACCAACATTTTGACCACTTTTTTTTGTTTTCTGCCTTTGGTCCAAGACAGGGAAAAAAAAGCAGAACAGCGTAAAAACAAACAGCAAAACTCATCCCTGCAGCCTCAGCCAACCTCTCCTGTGATCTGGAAAAATGTCCCGTTCCCCACATCTTCCCCTGCAGGCTTCCCTCTCTAATTTACTGCAAGGGAAAAAATTATTCAGGTACTGTTGGGTCAACAGAGGACTTATAAAGTCGATGAGGATGACAAATGTGACACTCTACCCCTGCTGAACTCCCCTACAGGCAGCTGAAGCCAATCCATCAGCAGATGCAGCAGCATTTGTTTCTGCAACATCTGCTCTGTATCAATATGCAAATCACACCAGGAGATTCTGATCTCAAAGCCTCATGGTTTTGTTGTTGTTGTTGTTTCAAGGAACTGGAACCAGCCACTGCTCAGAGTTACTTTTCATTCGATTTTTGACTATTGCTGCAATACTCCTGGAATATTCAAATATTAACTCGTGAGGGTTATTCCAAGGGGTATTTTTAGGTTTTTTTGGGGTTTTTTTGGTGGAATCGAAGTATTTCCTTACTAGAGGGATTTAAGCTCGGTGAATTCTGAATTAGACCTTAATTGTATCCCTTGTCAATCACTTTTAATCCGAGTGGCAGTTGGGGTGAGGAGACCTCACATGTTTTGGCCAGGCGATGGTAAAATGACTTGGAAAACAGCAAGGCAAGCTGATACTGTGATTAAATAGCCAGCAAGGGACTCAGTTCCCATTCTTTGAGGGAACTTTCTCCAAATTGTGCCAGATCTCCTTTCCAGAAGATGATAAATGCATTTCTGATGCAATAAATATTAAGGCTTCCATTTTAAAATGGACTGGAATCCTCATCCCTGCTCATGACTGCAGAGCACTCAGCTCTTCTGGGAACCAGATAATTTCTTTTACTGCTTAAACATGGATTTGGAGGCTCCTCTTTGTCATATTCTTGACATGATGGTTGAAGTGATAGAATGAAGAAAGAAAGCAATCTAAATGTATTAAGCAATTTTTAAAATATATTATCAATGGGGACCCAAATGTGGGTGGAGGAATATTGTGCAACACACAAGTTTTATTAACTTTGGTTTTTTTTTTTTTTTTTTAATTTGAAGTGTTTCTTCTTGTCTTTAAATATTTCCATGCAGATCTTTCAGTGTGAACTTCTGAGCCACAGAAGTTTGAGAGCCACAAAATGTAATTCACAAGAAATTATTGGTATAAGAGAAAAAAACCCAAACCAATGTACTGATGAGAGGGCTTTCCTTATCTAGAGAGAACAAAATATTAAAAGAAAATAAATAAATGCTTTTCTAGTGGAAAAGGCTCCTTGTGGGTAGATTCCTGCATCCACACCAGGCTCTGCAAAATCACTTGGAGTCGAGGAGTAGGAAGGGGAGAGGGAAGATGGGCACGAGCACTTGGAAGGATCTGTGACCTAGAAAAGATTTTTAAAATTCCTTCCCTTCTCACCATCAGATAAAAGCAGGGACAAAAAGCGAGTGACTCATCCCCTCTTGTTCCCTTCTAATAGTTTCCTAATGAAGTAATTATCGTGTACTCGTTTGGAAACACACAAAACAGGAGGCGGGACAGGAAAATCCAGGGGAGGGGGGAGAAGCCTAATTAGCTGATCCTGCCTCCCTGTGGATCTATTCCCACTCACACCCTGCAAGGATTACGCCAAAAATTTCCTCAAATCCGACTTTTTACAGATTTAATGCTTGGACACTTATACATGTAATTACTCACTAATTAGTAGGATCAATTTTGTAGCTGAGCACACATTGAAATAAATTTATCTGCTGTGTAAAGGGACTGGTAAAATCTATAGTAGGAGGTAATTCCTTAATATCAGTTATTAGTCCAAATAATAGATCTGAAATAGATCTAGTGGGTGTAATGGAGCTAAAATCAGCCAAACTCCCAGGCACACAAATCTGAAACACAAGCAGCAAATTTCTTGTCTTTTAAGCAAGCTCCTCACAGCTACAGCAAAATCCAGCAGGAGCAAATTCCTATGGGACCAACAGTGAGAAGGTCTCAAGGAGATGTCAGGACAAAACCTTTATGAGAAAAAAAATCTTGAGAAATACATAAATTAATGTGGCTGAGGAACCTCTTGGAAATCACGGCCAGAATTTGGAGCAGAAGGGGAAATCCCTGCGCTGATGTTCTTGATCAAATACCTTGTACTTGATTGTTATTTAGAGAGTTTTCAGAGCTGGGTTTTAATTTGGTTTAGGACAGTTTTCCTTTAGGGAAGGACAGTTATATGCAGTTTTGGGGAGAAGGCTGGAATCACTGCTGGTGATGGAATGTGCCCAAGGCAGATGAACCCTGTGGGCCAAAGCTTCTTCCTCACATCCCCAGTGGAACTGGCCCGTGGCAATTCCAAATATCAGGAATTTGTTTCCCCATCTGTAAAGCCGGTGAATTTCTTTTTTACAAAAAGCTTTAGAATAAATATGCTTGGTTGCCACTAAATCAATGTTATGTCCTTTGCCACCTGTTTTGGCTTTTATTTTGCAGAGGTGGAAATGAAAATCAGTGAAGGAAGAGACTCAGTTTTTCTCTAAAACCAGAAATGTTATTTCCATCCATCCATCCATCCATCCATCCATGAAGCAGTAAAAATAATATGCAAAAATATAAATATTTATTCAGCCAGAAAATCACTGTCTCAACAAATGATATCTTTAATTTTTTTATATCTTTCTGAGCCAAATGAGGCAAAAAATCTAATTAAAGATGAAAAGTAAATCAACAACATTTCTCCAAAGATGCAACACAAGTCCATCTTAGTTAACAGAAGAGTTTTATCATGACAGCTGCCCTGCCAACTTTTCAAGGTTTAAACTGCCTTTCTTTTTTAAGGTTTTAACAATTTTTTTCCCAAGAAAAACCCACTCCCTTGATGAGAAGAAAGCCCTTATTCTCAATTTTCCATCATCCGTGTGCATGGGCAAATTCTCCCTGGCTAACCAAGTGTGAATCCAACAATTTTGGCTGAGTTGTAAAGGAGAAGTGACCGCGAATATCATCATGGAAGAGGAGAACGCAGCTCTGGTGGAGATGGTTGATGGATCTCAGCAGTTTTGGGAGCTTCCTTTCTCCCTCTTTTTTCCTTTCTCCCTTGAGTTATCCTCCCAGAAGGGCCCAGCATTGTCAAACCAGGGTCTGGCGAGGCCAGGAGATGAATGTTGTGTTTTCAAAGCTAACAGGAGTTGGTTCCTCAGGGTTCACGGCGGTGTCACGGCGCGCGCCCGACTCCTACACGATCTGAAACTTGATCTTACACCTTGCCTTTTATGAAGATGAAATCCTTGGCAGGTGATTATTTTGCTTTCTCACATCATATCAGACGCTTTAAGCAGCAGTCTGCCTGCTAAGAGCCAGCTGTTGGGGAGTGAAAAAAAAGGAAAGAAAGAGCTCAGAAAGCCCAGACGTTCAGAATCCCTGCAGTGTGGCTATACACAGAGTTTTCCTTAGGTTTCATTGCCAAACAGGGAATGCGGGTGTTTAAAAACACTGGTCCCTGGATCAAAGTTAAATTAGGAAAATGCAGAATGAAGCAGGAAGGCAAAATCTGTTTTCCTGGAAAAATGAGGGAAGAGTAGAGGCCTGTAACTGTGCAGAGGCCTGTAACTGCAGCAGTGATCCTGTGTTTGTGATGGAGATGATCTCCACAAATGTGGGTTGGGGCTTTCTTTGGTAGATAAAGCCGGGAGTGACAACTGTCTTCAGTCCTTCCAACCCTATGTTGAGCCCAGCTGAGATGATTAACTGATTCCAACAGCACATGAAGTGAATTGATCTCCTTGGAGAGAGGAGCCTGTCCTGACTGAGCATGAGGGAAGGGTTAACTGCATCAGAGCTGGGAGCATTTCCTTGTTGGGAACACTGCCTTCCAGTATTTGTCTCTTCCAGAGGCCTTGCTCTGGTCCAGATGAGTCAGGAGATGGGCAGGTCCTTCTTCCAGAGGGAAGTGAAGAGCAGGAGGGGCCTTACTGCCTGACCATCCTCACCCTCAGCTGCGCCAGAGATCTCAAATAATTGTCCTTTGTCCTGTCACTTTGCCATGCAGGATAGCACAGGGTACAGCTGGCAATATGCCCTGTGAGGAATGACTGAGGGAGCTGGGGGTGTTTATCCTGGAGAAAAGGAGACTTAGAGGTGACCTTACCACTCTCTGCAGCTCCTGAAAGGCGCCTGTGCTCAGCTGGGGCTGGGCTCTTTCTCCAGGCAGCACTGACAGAAACAGAGGATACAGCCTCAAGCTGCACCAAGGGAAATACATTTTTCACAGAAATGGTGATAAAGTTCTGGAATGTTCTGCCCGGGGAGGTGGTGGAGTCCCCATCCCTGGGTGTGTTTAACACAGCCTGGATGTGGCACTGGGTGCCAGGGTTCAGTTGAGCTGTTGGGGCTGGGCTGGACTCCATGATCTTGAAGGTCTTTTCCAACCTGGTTATTCTGTGAATTCTGTGCTAACCCTGACCATAGTGACAGGTCACTTAAAAATATCTTCACCTGCTTAAAAATATCTTCACTTTTACAAGAAACCTTTGTTCAAGCCAAGGAAGATTGTGCTGGGCCTTCCCACCCAGGAGGGGAGGGGAGTGATGAGGAACCCCTCAGTGAAGCATATGTGCTGTGAGAATTCTCACTGGCAGCACTGGGACTAGATGGGACATGTCACGTAGTGTGCAACTCCTTGGCAATGGCTGCACAGGGTTTCCTTCTCTGTCTGATAAAAATAAAGTTTTTCATTTGCCAAGACTATCAGAGCAACTGTTTGCTCTTCTCTAGGACCAAAGGAAACAGTGCTTCTTCCATTGTCAACAAAAGGAATATATTTATGTTTCAAACCTGCTTTTCCACATGCACACACCCCCTCAGAATGCTGATTTTAAATCATTCTGAAGCAAATTCAGTGTCTCTGTGCTGGATGTTCATTTCCTTAGAAAAGCAACTGCAGGACTATTTTTCCCTGGTGCACCTCCAGAATTTTGGCCCAGATCAGGCTGTTGAGCTGTTTTTCCTTCCTTTCCTCCCTCTAAATGTAATTGCTCACTTTCAGCTACTGTGAGCCTGACCCAAATCCCACTGTGGGCCATGGAAAACCTCATCTGGGCCAGGGTGGGCTGGGCTGTGACCCAGCCTTGTGGTCAAAGGGAACTGGAGGAGGAATAATCCTGGGACAGCTGGGCTAGGTCTGGTACCACGTCTCTTCATTGCTTGTCTTTATTAGCTAATTAAGCACAGAACAAGAGACTGCTGCTGCCTGAGCACAGCAAAGCTCACAGGCACGTTATTTTCTCTAGAAAAACACATTTGGACACTCTGGTAGGGAAAGGATCAGAAATCCCTGATGGAATGGGATTCATGGATACAAGGAAAGCATTTGGATTATAAAATAAGAAAAATGCTTCTATGCTGTTAGTCCCTCACTTCATCCAAATAAAAATCAGAGGGTATTGGAAGCTGGATGTGTTTGAACATCAAATATGCCAAATGTAACGTGTTTAGCATCACTGTCTTTCATGAAGCAAAAAATGCAAATAAATTAATATTTTGTTTTGGTCAAATTGATTTTATTCTTTGGGGCTAAGATTAAGGCATTGCTAACACATCAAGGAACTCCTGGGTTGCTTATCCTAGATTTGGTAAAGGTTGGAAATTATTGTTGGAACTGTTTTCTTGGACAGCAATTTTCCCAGTAGTAATTAATTCATTTTATATGGAGATTTAGAAGATTACCTGACTGTGAGTGAGATAAACCCTACCACTGCTTAAATAGTATCCCCACCTTTTCATCCTGAAGTTTCACCCCAAATGTAAATCTTCACTTCTCTCCCTGTGTTCTCTCATTGCTTGCAGGATCTGCAATGCCCTAAGAGCACCCCAATCCCAAATACACCCCCACCCACTGCACACAGCCCAGGAAAACCTAAACCTGCATTTTCCAAGGGCAGCCACACCCTTTTGGGAATTGTTTGTAATTGTTGTCACATTTAGGAATGAATATTAGAGAAAGAAGTTTCTTTGTGAGAGTTTTGGGGACCTGAATAGGGGACAGTGCTACCAGAAGTGTCACAGCACCTGGGAGCATCTGCTGGACACATCCACCCCTGGGGTTTGCCTGTTTTGCTTTAGGCAGGGCCAGAAATTGTTTATGCAGCTCTAAAATCACTTTGAAAGGTGCTGTGAAATGTTGATTATCAGCTCTGAAACCCTGTACTTTAAAAACTGGGATTGAGTAATTCCTGCCTCTACATAGTCTTGTGTGTGTGCATGAGATTGTAGTAAAAAAAGCTCAATTAAGGCTTTTAATGTGGAAATTTTAATCTGGAAATTAGGGTTTTTATATAGAAATCATGGTTCTTGTACAGACACTTTCAATAAGTTCTTGATTTCTCACTGGTTCTGACATCCAGTGACTGGATTGAGGAGAGCCAGAATGAGATGAAAATGATCATTTGTTTCTCCCACTCTACAATGCAGGACCAGCAGCACTTGTCATAACAGGCAAACAAAAAAAAAAAGAACCTAAAATTTATAGTTAAAATCCAGCCAGCAAACACCAGGAAAATAAATTGTTTAACTTCAAAGATACCCCCAATATTTTCTCTTTTGAGGAGAAACAAAGATTTCTTCTAAAAGCGAGTCCAGAAGAGCAGCACATTTGTAGGTGGCAGGCTCATTATTTTGTTAGCAGAGGGATAAATCAGGGGGCCCCCTTGTTATTTTATTTTTTGCAGTGTACTTTAAAAATACTCACACGCCCACTTAGTGCTTCCTCATCGATAACACCAGCGGCAGGGGGGAGCCGGTGTCACCTTCCATAAACAGGTATTGTTGACATCCAGCTTGTAAAATAGAATTATTTCAAATAGGGTGAGAGCCAGCTCAGGGAAAAGGTGCAGATAATGCTGCCTTATCAGACAATATTAGCCAAAAAACACGCCTGCCTGTTTGAAGTCCCGCGCTTGTCTGATCCACACACACTTTGTTGAGCTGTTTCCAAAACTAACAGTGTCTCTAATTGGTTGTTTTGGGGCAGACAATGATGTTCAGGAAGATGAAAATAATATTGGCCCAACGAGATGAGCTTTGTGTGCAGAGGTTGTGGATTTTCTGCTCCAGCTCGGGTTGGAGTCACAAGAGTTGACCGCAGCCAGCGCCTAAATGAGATTTAATGAAGCTGTTTGGCTCAGGGCAAGGTAACCAGACACACACAGAGCGTGGAGGAGAGAGAGCTGCTAATGCTCACTAGAGCCTTTCCAAAAAACCAGATTGTTTTTTCCTTAAAAACAGCGTGGAGATGATATAATTCCTGAATTTTTATGAGGTTTTTCCCAGGGGTCTGGAGATGGTTTCATGTGTAACGAACACGAACTCGGGGAAAGGAAAAATGCAGAATGCTGGAAAACGCACCAAACCAGAGAGCCATTATGAGAAAAAAAAATTGTGGGGAGGGTTAATGCTTGGAAAAAGAGAGGGGAGAAGTGGTGGCATCCCAGATTTCCAAACCTCATTAAATATATTTTCCTCATGGAGCCAATAGTTGAGGGTTGGTGCTGTGGTATTTCACTGTACCGGAGTCATGCCCATGGATGCCACTTCACCTTCAGAAAACACCTTTAAAAATGCTCTGTTTGCTTTGTTCCCAGCCAGAGCAGGACTGTGTGGATCTGAGTCTGACTTTCTTCAATTTCCCCCACTTCTCATCCATTCCCTCCATTGCTAATTCCCCCTGGAAATTCCTCTGCGTTCATCGGTGAGAGAACAAAGGTTCTGCCTGCCAAGGCAACGCTTGGCAGACAGCAAAATATCTCATGTATTTACTAGGTGAAACATCTGGATTATTGTCCTGGCATTCAGCAGAGTTATCCACTCGTGCATCAGCCTTAGTTGTACACAGGGATTAGGATTTAACAGGATAAATGTCTCGTAAATGGGAATGAGAACGGCGTGACAACAACGAGACCTTAAATCGAGGAGAGCTCTGCTCAAAAGCAGCAAATAACCAGGGCTGTTTGTATCTGCGAGGATTCCATCTTGCATGGATTTGCATCCCTGAAATTTCACCCTCTAAAATTAGTCCTAACCACCAAAAATGGGGCTGGCTCGGGCTCCAAGTGTGGTTGAACCACCGGCTCCCATCCCTGAAGCAAGAAATTTGCCAAGGCTGTCTCGAAATTTGGACACTGTTCATTAAAAAGTCAACCCAGTTTAGCTTGAAAGGTTCCATCTTACAAATGAATAGAACTTACAAAATGCTTTGTCCCAGGGCTCCCAAACTGGGTTATCCAGCTAAAAGTCTGTTTCTTCTCTTATTTTCTATCCTTCCCTCCTTTCCCCCGCCTCATTTTTATTTTGATCAGCGATTTTCATCAGTGAAATTCATTGCTTTGGGCTTGGCTTTTTCGAACCACACACATTTCGAGGAGTCACTTGCCAAGGAACATCTGTAAAAGTATTTCTAGATGTTTGGAATTTCCTAGCAGTAGTAGGGAAGTTTGGTTTGTTTGAATCTTTCACTCAGCAGGAGGAAAATTGAGCTCAACATGTTTATGAGTATAAAAGCCATCTGTTTGATAGGGATCCTGGAAGAAGACTGAAGGTCTGACTCTGAGATGATGAAGTGAAGAAGAAAGGTTTCTGTTTCCTGTTGCTGAGAATTAATTATGCTGTTAATAGTGTGTTAGAAGAAGTAGGAGTGCTTTACGTTATTACTTAAGCCCAAAGAAATAAATATGACTTTAATGAAAAGCTTTCCTGGAGGAAAAATCCACCATAACTTTTTAAAGAGCTGGTCACGTACCCAAAAACATTTATATGCTGGGATGCTTCTCCCTAAATGTGGCCTGGCAAGGGTTTTTCCTCCTCTTTTCCATTTCTTGGTGGATAAAACATTGGTATTTTTGAAGAAAGTGACTTTCTTATGTTCCAAACCATCACCTACAGCTTGGATTTAAGTTGCCACATAAAGACACTTGATGTCACCTTGTTCTTTGCTGCATTTCTTTCGATTGGTGATGCTTTGTGGCTGCCCTGGGATGCCCAGAGGAAGGGGGGCTGGAAATCAGATTCACCCCATCGATGGGAGTGGAAATTAGCAAAGAGAAATGGGAGATCCCTCCCCAGAGCTGATAAAATAATTCAACAAAAATACTCACACATCCAGATCATGGGTGAGAGCAGGGCTGCTCAGAGCCATTTTTGAAGGAACTAAAATCCCTCTGCTCTTTTTAACAGGAACCAAGGGAGATGAGGCTGTATTTTTACCACAGGAACTGTTTTTTTTTTTTTTTAATGTAGGGTGAATAAACTCAGTATTCCCTTCCTAAAACATAGTTTAGATAATTCAGGTCAAAATTTATTTACCACAAAATGATCTTCTGACGCTTTACAGTAAAACAACTTATCTGTCACAGATCAGTGATTAAAGGTTATTGTGAATGAAATTATTATGAACAAAACATGAAATCGGGTGGTTGAGCTACATTGTATAACTAAATTCATCAGAAATTATTTATTAGCAAGTGTTAAGGATGGAGGTGTTCAAAACCAACTGGTTCTAAACAGTGAAAAATAATTAAAAAATATAATTTTTTCTGAACTGGTGATTTTTGGGGTTTGATGGGGGGGGGGTTGTTTTTTTTTTTGTTTTCTGCGGACGTGGGTTTGTGGTGGACTTGGCAGTGTTGGGTACAGGGTTGGACTCAATGATCTTAAAGGTCTTTTCCAACCTAAATGATTCTGTGAATCCATGTCTGTGAAATTGAAATCCACCAGGCAGCCACTAAATAGGAATGGAAAATTTCCTTACTCACAGGATATGTGCAGACTCACAGATCTCCTGCACGGGGGGACCTGCAGGAGGAAGCCATCCCTGCACAGCACAGAAATTTCCTGCCTTTTCCCCCTCCTCTCCCTTTTTATTCCCAGCCTGGGCTCTCTCCAGCTGCAGAAACCCTCTTTTAAAATTCAAATTCTCATGGCACAAAGCTGAATAAATACCGAGGCTGGAGAAGGTGGGCAGCGCGCACACACCGCCTTTGTCCCTGCTGGCACGGGGACCGAGCTGGGAGATTTTGGGAGGGCTGCCAGCAGGGCAAGATGCCACCAGTGTTTTCTTTAGTGCCTTGTAAAGCCCAGGTGAGTCCTGACAGCGTCCGTGTGGACACTCGGGGCTTTATGTACGAGCTCTGTGGAGCGTGAGCAGCGCGGAGCCTCCTGTCACGGCCAGGAGGATTTGGGTGTACAAAGAAAAATACAGCTGAGCTAACAGAGCTTTTAAAAGGAGCTGACTTGGGTGCCTGATGAGTAGGGCTTGCTTGTCAACATTGCCAGGCCAAATCTCTGAAAATCTGGGCCTTCAACCTGAACGTCCGAGGAGAGCCAAAATAACACATTATGAGCGTTAATGCAGTTGAAAGCAAAACCGCATGTTTTCCAAAGGGTTTAAAAGCTCATTTGAAGTAGGGCAAAGGGTCAGAAATGAAGGAGTCCCATTTATGGAGCTCTGGCAAGTGTTTCCAAATGAAGAAGCCCCACTTAGAACATGTACACTTCATTAGATCACTGCTGCCCTTGTCGCTGGCAGGAAAAGAGGAGATGCTCGCCCTTGCTCAGATCTACAAACTCCAAAAGTTTCCCAACATCCCCCTGAAAAACGGGAAAGAAGCAGCTCTTTGTTAGGAGGGAGTGGAAAGACCATAAACCCCAAATGTTGGGGCTTTTTTATGCTTAGGCAATAGGAAAAAATCAAATCCGGGCATATTTTATGGTGCTAAGGTATCGCTGGGTGTTGTGGTGTGCTGGGTCAGGGGGGCTCAACATCTCCCAAGGCAGGACATGAGGGGTTGGTGAGCCAGGATGGGGCTGTGGGATGGAGAGGTGTGGGGTCACTGCTGCCTCCATCTCTTTATCCCCATCCCAGACCTTCTGGTCAAGCTTTTTCTTTGGCATTTCCCTCTTTCCACTCTTTTGTTTAATCTCTGATTCCCAAGAAGTGATGTCTTTTGTAATCACCCAGAAACCTGGCCCTGGCTCTGCTCTGGCCACCCAATCGCCCTTCTGACCCTGTTACCTGCAGCTCCTGATCCTTTTTGTGCTGTCCCAATTCAGAGGAGCAGGGAATGAGGAGCAACTCCGTGCCCTACACCCTGTTCAAAGTCTGCAACCTCCAGAGAGGACCAGGATGCCTGGGGCAAAATTCCTTGGGCCTGGAGACGCTCCATGAGCCTGCAAAGATGTGATGGAGAGAAGCTGTCAGGCTACCTGCCTCACAGGACCACTGCAGGTTTCCTGCCAGCACACCTGGCTTGTAAAAATCCAGCAGGAACCACCAGGATTTTGCCCCTCAGGGACTGGTTTCCAGTAAGTGCAGCCTTTGGTGGGAATTTCTTGGTCCCATTTTAAAGAGCTGCAAAATTTCCCTGGTGCCAGGTCCTGCTCAGAGTGAATCCTGCCCATCTCACTGTCCCAGGCTCGCAAAAACCACATGCAAAGTACTCATAGCAGGTTTGTCTGGGAATATTTTTAGGGGAAAAAAGGTGTTTCTGTTAAAAAGGAACACACCCCTGGTCCCCAGGCTGGAGCTGAGAGCAAAGGGAACATTTTAGTCTGAGGTTCCAGTTTAAATCACTGGCAGGACATCACTGCTTTCGGAGCACTTGAACTCGGCTCCAACACAAATCCATAAAAAGCTGTTAAGTTGTGATGAAGGGGAGCCCTGGTGGTAATGGGTTTGCTCCAGGCCTTCAGGGCAAGCTGCAGGCTCCTGCAGGGCCACCACCCTGCTGCTCCATGAGGGCAGACAGGTATTGCTGCAATGTCCTGTGTCCCTGGCAGATAAACAGGAAAAAAACCATTTATTCCCGTGGAGCAGATCAGGAGCAGATCAAGAGCGAGCTGAGGTGTTGATCTGTGTCTCCATTACAACTCCCAGCCCTGTCAGAGCATGGAAAGGGCCCTTGGCTGGAGCAGCAGCTTGGGCTGGTGCTTTTGTGGGGATGAAAAGGATTAAAAGGTGAGAGAACTGGAGGGACAGGGCATGGTGTGGATCAAAGGTCCCCAGGGAGCCTCTGCTGGGCACCAAGCAGAGCTTTAGGTGTGTCCTTCATGTTAAACAGGTTTCATTTTCTTCAGCACATAGAAAGAGAGAAGAGAGATGAGCCTAAATAACCTACAGGATTAATTTGCCTTTAACATAGGCACAGGGAAAGAGAGAAGAGAAGAGAAGAGAAGAGAAGAGAAGAGAAGAGAAGAGAAGAGAAGAGAAGAGAAGAGAAGAGAAGAGAAAGAGAAGAGAAGAGAAGAGAAGAGAAGAGAAGAGAAAGAGAAGAGAAGAGAGAAGAGAAGAGAAGAGAAGAGAAGAGAAGAGAAGAGAAGAGAAGAGAAGAGAAGAGAAAAGAGAAGAGAAGAGAAGAGAAGAGAGAAGAGAAGAGAAGAGAAGAGAAGAGAAGAGAAGAGAAGAGAAGAGAAGAGAAGAGAAGAAGAGAAGAGAAGAGAAGAGAAGAGAAGAGAGAGAAGAGAAGAGAAGAGAAGAGAAGAATGAGCCTAAATAACCCACAGGATTTCATTTCCCTTCAACACAAGTACAGGAAGGAGAGAAGAGAGATGAGCCTAAATAGCCTCAAACTGAACAGTTTCAAGACAGCCAAAAGTTGTCAGACACATGTGGAAAACCCACAGAGATCAGCAGCTGAAGAACATCCCCAAAAACCATCCCAAAAGCCATCCCAAAACCCCAAATATCTATGAGGAAAAGTGGAAGACAGGGTTCAAAAGCATGAGGAGCCCTTTCCTTTGGGACTGTGAGTGGTGTGAGACCCTCAGGAGGTCACAAAGGCTCCTGGGGTGGAAATGCTGGGGGAATTTGGCCCAGGTGATATTCCCTGGACATCATGGAGAGCCTAATCCATCCTCCTCACGCATCTCCCCTCCCCATGGGCTCCCCATGGCTCCTGGAGAGGCTCGTGCCATTTGATACCCTTCATTCTGCAAATCAGTCCCAGCACAGGGATTGATTCAAATCCCACTGTAGGATTCATTTCATCCCAGTGTGGCATTGATTGGAATTTTTGCTCTGCTGCAGGAACAGATCAGAATTTGGGGACATTTGGGGGGATTTATGGCTTCAGGAAGGATAAAGCAGCAGGACGACTCCCAGGTTGCATCTGCAGAGGGGTGGCTGAGACGTTCCAGCTTTATTTATGCAGGAAAGGGAGAAATTTTGCAGATTTTGGGATTGATAAGAGTGACAATGAAAGCTGGAGGAATCCAGAAATGTGCTGCTACAAGGCAGAGCCTCCTGGCTTTTCACAGCAGCAAAATCTTTTCTGTGTCCACATTTCCCCTTTCCTTTGGAAATCAGAATAGTTTGAGGGTCTCTGCATCTGAGAGTCGAAATTAAATATTGACTAAGAGGTTTCATGTGAGCTTGAGTGTTTTTAAAAAATCTAAATGAATCCCACAGGGTGAGCTGAGGGCTCCAAAATAGATTCCAAGAGAATAAAGGATGTGTGAGTTAGAGGCATAGGAAAAGTCTCAAATGGCAGATGAGTCAGCAAAAACCCAGAGACCCAGAAGATGCAGAAATAATATTAGTAATATGAAAAAATTGCAAGTAGAGATAATTTTCCTGTACTAAAGCAAGGAAAGAAAGTTTATCTAATATTCCCCAAATTACTCTTCTCCAAATATTTGTTGGTTGATTTGCTTTTCCCTTCCAAAGCCTCAACAGCCTGATTTTATTTTCCTGGCTGTGTGGAGAACCAGGAACAGCAGCAATCTGGATTGCAACATGAAATCCTATGGCTGGCTGGAAAACCTATACCTGGTGTCGAAGGGACACAAGCATCAATTTTTATTAGAGCTTTATTTGCTACTTTTAAGCAATGAAAAAAGTCTGCTACAAAGTGAAAACACATGTGCCATAAAAATTATTGATGTGCACAGATAATGCTGAATATCCCTTGGGTACCCAGGGGATGGAAAGAGTCAGAAAGTCATTAGTAGGGAAGGGCAAAATAATTATAAAACATGTTGCTTTAGACAAATTGTAGCTGAGACTTTTCAATTCAATTTTGCCAGGCTGAATTTCAATTTATCCTTCTGTAACTCACTAATGATGGACTGCAGATTTCAAGGAGGGAAACTGGAATAGTAAAATAATTTCTATATTTTATATAATATATAAAAATAATATATGTAATTATATAATATACCATATATTTTATATATTATAATAAAATAATATATATAATATAATAATATATATATATATAAAATAATTATAAAACATGTTGCTTTAGACAAATTGTAGCTGAGACTTTTCAATTCAATTTTGCCAGGCTGAATTTCAATTTATTCTTCTCACTAATGATGGACTGCAGATTTAAAGGAGGGCAATTGGAATAGTAAAATAATGTATATATTTTTTTTATATTGTCCATTTGTGTGAATATAGTAGGAAAGTGCAATATGTGAAATTCAGTAAATATTTAAAGCTCTTTCGAGTAGTGAGAATAGAGAACTGATGCAAGTGTGAATTAATTGTATTTCCACACTTTAATCTTTGTTTTCTTTTCCCTCCACAGTATTAAAAATGGGAAAACAACATTTGAAATGTTGTGGTTGTAAAATTAGAGAGCAGCAGCCTTTTCTTCTGATTAGGAGTGACCATGTTTTAGTACAAAGTCCTATAAAAAATACAGAAAAACAGATTTTGGTCATTTCTGCACCTCACCACAGAGCAGATCAGCAATGCCAAGGGCTTGGTGTGCTTTTGATTAACTTTTCCTGCTCATTCTTCTTGTTAAAGTTCATTTTGAGGTTTGACTGATGCTCCTTTTGCCTCTGTTTTGGTGCTGCCTCGGTTTTGGGGTGGGTTGGGAAGATTTTCCCTGCTGATGGAGGTGCTGGGCTGGAGGGGAGGTGAGGGGTTGGTTTTACCCAGAGCTGGGACAGAGGCACAAACTCATCCCATGGCTTTGGAGCTGGCTCAGCGCCCAGGGAAAGCAGGGGTGCAGCAGCAGCCCGTGCCACAGCTCAGAAGTGGAGCAGGGGGTACAAATACAATGCAAACATCTCGATATCAGCTCCAAGACCAGTGCAAAGTGCTTAAAAATTTTCTTCCCCCTCATTCTGACAAAACGTCTTGATAATCCCCAGGAGCAGCAGAAATGGAGAAATGGGAGGAAATAAAAGGCTTTGGATGAAAAAATCTTTCAAGGAGCAGAAGCAAATTCATATAAGATTTCCACTTCCTTTTAGGTTAAACCCCCTTTTAAACCAAGGCTAGCCTGTCAGTACTGGGTCCAAATTCAAGTCATTCCAGGCTTGCCTAATTTAAAAACAAAAATCTCCAGGGCTGGTGTCAAGGGACTGTTCACAAGTCTAAGGACAGAGCCTATCCCTTCATCAGAAAACAAAGAGAAATCCTGAATATGCATGAAGACAGTCAGGAGCTTTCCCAAGCTCCCACTCCTCTCCTTGGGAATCCAAAAAATATCATTTGAGATGCTGCTGGAGCTGGTGAGACACAAGCAGCCATTGTCCCCAGACCCACCTCGAGATTTCCCTTTCCTCTCTCCAAAGAGGGGATTGGCTTTTTGTTTAATGTCAATAAATATCCTGCCTGAGATTAGTCTGTGGGGACAGAATGCCAAGGAAAAAAGCTGGAATGCCCAAGCTGGAGGCCCCACAGTGGGCACTGGGTGCAGGTCACTGTTTTGTTTTTGGTTTTGTCCCAAATCCTCCAAGCTCTGCCTCAATGGACAGTGATGGTCCCACACGCTGGAACATCTCTGCATTAAAAGAAGCCTGATCTCCTCTCAATCCAAATATTCAATTAGATTTGGGATATTCTTTTCCCACTTTCTTTATCCTCTGACATTTGTGCTGCTCCAGCCTCGGTTGTGTCACTGCTTTCTTTGCCCCATGTCCTGCAGGAGTGTTGGGAATCTCAGGCTGGTTGTGCTCAGATTTTTGGGCTGCTTCACCTGGGACATTAATTCAATTTATCACCAATAACCAAACTTCTGGCCATGAGTGCTTGGGTGTCTTTTGGACACATCCTCCCAGTAACAATTTTTTCCCTTGGTGTGTTTTGATTGTGTCTCCATGGGAATAAATGGCTTTTTCCTGTTTATTTTTGTTTCATTTGGTGGTAAATCCCATTCTCCAGCATGGCAGATTGGTGACCCTGCAGGGATTTTCCTTAGGGACACTTTCAGTCTAATCCTGCTCCTGCCCTACTCAACACCATCCATTTTATTCCCAACAAGTAGGAAAACAAAAATGAAATGAAAATGTGTTTGAACTTTTCATACATGGCAGATCAACTCAAAATAAGCCCTTTAAAATAAAATATAAAAAAAAAAGGAGAGGAAAGAGAATGTTTTCTGACCACCAGAATTTAACTTGTGTATTCAGTGAGTGGATTGTTAAGGATATCCAACATGGAGCAATCTTCTTTCACCTCCTTTATTTTTTCTTTTTAATGATGCATGAAGAGAAACAGACCCCTTGAATTATGACAGCTTTGTGATGGGACAAGGTTCTCATGCTACTGTATTTTAATATCTTTCCCAACAATGCCATCTTCTCCTCATTAAAGGTAGGTCAGGGAGTGAATCTAATAACTCTTGGAAACCCAAGGAGCTGAAACCTGCCCTTGGCTTTTCAGGAAACAGAGGTCTTTCAGAAATACCAGAGAAATTAGATTCTATTTTCTCAAGGCATCAATTTTTTTTTTTTTTTAATTTTTTTTTAAACCAACCCAAAACGTTCATAATCATATTATGGTCAGTCAGGGTGCTATTCAGCTCCTATATCAAACAGGCATGTCATTAGCACAGCAGGCTAATTGCTGGAGCTTTCCTTGACCTGGCACTCCAGCGTTAAGGCTCTGGGTGGCCAAACGATTTTCATCATTTTGCCTGTGCTCCACGAGGAAATCTGGGGCTGTGATTGCTGTGGTAATTTTCCTTTCAGAGCAGATTGCCTGATTTGACATTTTAAGTACAGTATCTCGTAACTGCCAGCCAGGGGAGCCTTTCAAAGGCGCCGCCGCGAGCAGCCCCGGCTCTGCCTGCCTCAAACTCCCTTCTGTGCCCAGGGCAGGCTCCTCCTTGTGAGAACACAGCAGCACACCATGAGAATCCAAGATAAGGTCGTGTTGGGGAGAAATCTGAGCTCCCTAACCTCTGATCTTTCCCCCACTCCCAATTCTGTGACCTCGCGGCGCACAAAGTTTGCACCGACGGCAGGAGGAACGCCTGGATTCCTCTTGGAATCCCCATCAAGAACAGGACAAACTTCTCTTTTTTTGATCTTTTAGACTGTTTGAAAATACACTCTGTGCTGTTCTACAGGTTTCTAACTGGCTGCCGCCAAAGAAAAAGTTCTTCCAGCTCCTCAGCCATGATGATGATGATGTGGTGATCTAACATACCTGCTCTGCTTAAGGCAGAATTTGGTTCTGACTGGATCAACAGCCAACCAAGGCAGCTGTTGGCGCTTTAAGTAAAGGTTTGAACGACATCCTGTGAAATGGCTGCATCCTGAAATCCCAGGGAGCAGAAATCAATAATAAACTTGAATTGATCAGGGCCGATTTTTCACCAGAATTTCAGCATGAAACCCCAAATCCACCAAAAGTCAATGGAGGAGGTTGTGATCAGTGAGACATCTCTTGGTGTAAAATTATTCAAATTGATACTGGATCCAGAATTCCTATTTTCCCTGTAAGAGAGGGGAAAACTTCGAATTTTAAATTAAAAAAAGGGAAAGGAAAGAGAATGATCTTAGCTGGAAGTTGGATAAGAGTCTGAAACATGTGTGCATATCTGGAGCATCTGCAGGTGAGATGGTGCAGGTGGAGGCAACGAGCCTCAGAACCCCACGTTCAGTGCTGCACAGAGAATTCCAGGCTGCCACCTCCCCAGTCCTGCCCCTCCAATGGAAATTCCAAATTTCAGCCCAGCTGGTTCCCATGAGCCGTGGCACTATCAGATATTTGGTCTCCCAGCTTGCTCTGAGTGAGAACGGTTTATCCTCGGCTCTAACGGGATAATCTCAGAGCTCAAGCAATAAAATCTGGCAGCTCTGGATCCAGAGGTACCAGAGGTCTCCAGCTCTCAACTGGAGTTCTTTTTCTTCAGAGGGATATAAACCCAAGCACGTGTCCTCTGTGCCTTGGCAAGGGAATGCTCTCCCTTCTCCAGGCAACTTGTGAGTGCTGCTCTTGCCACTAGCTCAGACAGTCATTTCTCTGTGGGAAGAATGGATTTAATTATATCACAGTTCCCAGTTTTTATTAATGCTCGAACAATATGAGCATTAAAGTGAAATTATATGCCAAGTACTGCAGAGGCCACTGAAACGTTTCCTGTTATTGTGTTGTAATGGAGATTGCAGGAACGCGGAGCTGTTCCAAGGGGCTGCAGCAGAAAATGGCTCTGAGCCTCTCCAAGATCCACAGGACTATCCTGACAATGGAGTTTCTAGGAATGAACAGCTGAGGTGGCAAAGAATTCCCCTAGGAGGGCTGGGCATGGCTCAGGCACTTCCTTGCTTTCCAATGGGAAATAAATCTCCTGTGGCAGGGCTGGAGTTGCCTTGGGGAATGGGATCACAGGAATTGGATCACGACTTTCCTGACCCACACAGAAACACTGAGCTCATGGGCTGAAATTAGGGACAACTACAAGGTGTAGGAAAGCCACTGCTGTTGAGACAGCTTGGCTGGGTGGCAAATTTCTGGTGGGAATTGGCATTTGGGCCCATTTTCCTGAAGGCACCGTGCTCCTGACACATTTCCCAAGAGAAGGATGGCATCCAGAAGTGCCTGTGATTCCCAGCAGTGAAGAGGAAATCTGTCATCCCTGTGACATTCCTGTGAGTTTTCATACCAGCTCACAGAATCACTGAGCAAATAAAGTTGGAAAAGATCTCCAAAACCATTAAGAAAAGCATTGGAAAAGATCTCCAATAGTGACAAGTCCAACCTTTTTGAGAAAATACCACCATGCCCAGTAAATTATACCACGAAATGCTGCATCTTCTTCTTGTTTAAACGCTTCCAGTGAGGTGACTCCATCATTTCCTTGGAGAGTTTGTTCCAGTGCTTAAACACTAAACAAGGAAATTATTCCTAATATCCAGCTTGCATCTTGAGGCATTTCCCCTTGTCTTATCACAAATTTTCTGGGAGAAGAGGCTGCCCCACACCTCGCCATAATTTATTTTACTCCATCTGAGAGGAGCTCATTAAACTGTGCTGTTTAAATTCTCCTGGCTGTGTTCCTGCCCTCCTGGAGGATGCTATCCTTCCAGCCTAGGTGTGGAATCCCTCTGGAATCCTCACCACCACAGCATCCCAAAGCAGGGGCTGAGCTGATGAGAGATGCAGCTGAACTTCCCTGATGTCAATGGCAAAACTCCACGAGGATGGGATTTCCTGGCCTGGGATTTAACCAGATTCACACTCAAAACCTCTGACAGAGAAATGCACCTCTTCTCTATTTTACCCCATTCTTCTACTGGTCTTTAATGATAACTTAATCTCTGCCCCCTATCTGATTTTTTCCCCCCTCCACCCACCTTTGCTGCAGTAAAAATGAATAATTCCACCATTTCAGCTCAATATATTGCTCTGGAATGAGTTCAGGGAGACGTGCATGAAGATTGTTTCCTGCCATGGCCAGCAAGTGGTTTCTCTGTGCAACCTCTCGTGCTCCTTTTCCAAGGGATTTAAAATCAGTTAGCATAAATTACAGCCCTTAGAACATAGCACTGGAATACAAGTGAAAATTACAGTGTTTTCATCTATTTACATGGAGACTCTTGATAAATAATGACTCAGTGGTTGCTCTGGACCTGTATTGCCTGGATAACCCACAACCCCTTTGTTTTCTTTTTAGGATTTGTTGTCACTACCTTTAGCTGAGAGTGGCTAGGGATGGTTTAAACCATAATTTCATAGAATCATAGAATGGTTTGGGTTGGAAAGACCTTAAATTTCATCTCATTCCATCCCTGCCATAGCAGGGACACCTTCCACTGTCCCAGGGTGCTCCAAGCCCCATCCAACCTGGCTTTGGACATTCCAGGGATCCAGGGGCCTCCCCATCCTCACAGGGAATAATTCCTTCTGAATATTGCATTTAAATTCACTTCCCTTCAGCTTTGCAGGCTGGATGTTTTTCAGCTTATATTGTTTTTGTAACACACTCTATTTATATGATATTTTGGAACAGCTTGGGGGAAACCAGGCACCTGAGACATCCCAGGGTTTTTGGACACTTTCAGAACATCAGGAATCTACATCTCATCAACCTGGGAGGTGGCAGATTTTCCATGCAATTGGGAAGCTTGGTAGTAATGTTTAAATTTATTTTCTTGTAAGAAAAGTTATCAGGAAGAAGCGCATCTCCTTTTTGCCATTTCCCTTGTAATATTGAAGCACCACAGAAATGCTGTCTGGACAAGGAGTGAAGAATTAAGAGTTCAGACAGTGAAAATGGGGGAATTTATCCTAATGCTGGAATTCTACAAGTTGTGAATAGTAAATGAATTTACTCTGCAAAAGTCATGTTTTTATATAAATTAGGCCATATGTTTATCTCCCTAGCTGTCTGTAAACCACATACAAATAATTGATTTCTCAAAATCCCTTTTCCCTCCAGCTGGACACTCACTTGGATTTTGCAGTTGGTTCTGCACATCAGGACAGGAAGAATTGGAAGGAAAACCAACAAAACTGGCAGAAAATTCGGAGAAGCAGTGAGCTTGGGCAGGAGGAATGCCAGGAAAGGAAAAGGAGAAGAATTGTGAAAGAGAGACAGGCTGCACACAGTAGTCTCAGTGTTTGCACTGGTTAAACCCCTTTTATCTCACATTCATAAACACAGGCTCTCTATATGATATAAACCACATTTAGCTGTCATTGAAAGGCTGTGATTTATGGAACAGGGCTGTCCCTAAGAGGGTAACAACACTTGGTGCTTATTTTGGCAGGTGCACTAATTCAAACTGCTGAGCAGCTCAAAGAACAGCTCATGCTAATGACAAAAGGTTAATGATTTTCGTTTCTTTTCCTTTCTTTCTTTTTATTTTTTTCTATATATATTGGAAATATTTGTTCAGTTTAGGCACCACTTCATATGTGACCTCAGCTCCAGCCAAGCAGATGTCAGCTCACTTTGCATTTGGCAAAAGCAGCATTTGAAGAAAATATTATTTTAGTTTCAAACATGACTAAATAGCCATCAGCATTGCTGGGTTAATAAAGAGACATCCACAGACCTTTGTCTCTCCTTCATGTTTGCATTTAACAGGCAAGAAATGATGATCTATTTCCCTAATAAATCAGAATTGGCATGCCCAATAGGAAAATCAGCATTAATATATTTATTTTTCTGCTTATCTATCAGTTCTGGGGGGCTTTATGCAATTTTCCATATTCCTTTAAGGGTCTTGTTACCTGAAGTTTCTTCTGGCTTAACAGATTTGTCTGTAACATCTTAAATGAACACTCTGCTCCTTGCTAGCTCTCCAAGTCATCCCATCATCTATTTGATAAGGGTTTGTGGTTGTGTTTAGCAGATGAAAACTCAAGCAGGCAAACCTTGAACCTACCTTCAGCACACATCAAACCCCAGGGTACAAAAAACTGGCAGGGACACATTCCACTATCCCAGGTTGCTCCAAGCCCCATCCAGCCTGGCCTGGGACACTACTGGGATCCAGGGGAAAAAGAGAAGCCAAGATCATGGCCAGAGTGACAATTATTCATTAAAGAACATGCCCAATCATTAATTAAAGCACATGCTCAATCATGTGGGCTGGAGAGAGAAAAACAAGCAGGGTGGGACTGCAGGGGCTAAAGCTGGAATGGGACAATGAACTGCAAGGTGCAAATGGAGCAGAGCTGATCCCAGGGAGAGACCCCGGGAGCGCTCGAGCATTTTGGGGCCATTTTGGTTCATCCTGGGTTCATTTTGGGACCATTTTGGTTCACCTTGGGTGCAGCCCTGGCTGGGCTCTTGTGCTGCCCAAGGTGGATCCATTGAGGAGATCCTTTTAATAAATCCCTGCTTTATTCTATAACTCTGTCCAGCCTCTGTTCTAGCTCAGCTTTCCCAAGGCATCAACAGCACTGGGAAAATAATAAAACCCCAGGGTTTTTAACCCTTTTTTAGAGCTTCAGAGGACAGATCCTCCAGGATGCAAAGCTTTCTTGTCACTGTCAGCACCAGAGTGCTCAGAGTCCTGCACTGAGCACAACAAGGCCACTCAGCTCATGTGCAACAGAACCAAAAGGAGCAGCAAAGTCCAACAATAACAACGAAGCAGCAAAACGCTGGCCAGCAGTGAAAAGTAGGTCATTGTGAATGCATCCAAGAGCTCTATCTCCACAAGGAACTGGGCAGCAGCCAGAGAGACATTTGTCAAATTAATCATGGAAGATCAGGTGCCTGTCCCCTCCCTGTCCTCTCCTCATTAACCTTTGTCTCCAAGGCAGGTTTGAGGCAAACTCCTAATAAGTGTGATTTTTCCTGGGTAGTCCAGCTTCATGATTGTTATTATTATTATTATTATCATCATCATTATCATCATTTTCTGAGCCACAGCCTTGCTCACAGTGCAGGCCACGTTCCTGTTGCTCAGCCAAGCAATCCCTGATGCAGGGAGGGGAGCTGGTCCCACCACTGGCTCCTGGCTCTTGCTGCAGCCTGACACGTGCAGAACTGCTTAAGGTCCAGCTGTGGCCCCAGCTGGACCTGCTGAGGACCAGCAGAGCATCAGGGTGGTTGCTCACAACACAAACCAAACCTGTCCCAAGCTGCAAAGCTCCACAAGAAATCCCATGGTAAAGTGCCCGATAGCAGCAGAATTCTCCCCTGGAAAAATGGGGCTGGATTATCCCTTTTTAATGCTCTCTGTGTCTCAAGTGGTCGCATTAGGAAAAGCAGAAGTGAACAAAAAGCCCCTGAGGTTTAAGGAGTAGCTTCTCAGTCCATCAGCTATTTGCTAGGAAGCAAAGAAGGAAACCTGGAAAGCATTAGGAACAGAAAGACCACCAGACATGAAAAATGGTATTTTTAATGCTGAAGTTATCAGCAGAAGAGGTTCTCAAACTTTACAAGCAGAGTTTTAACAGCAACACCACAGCAGGGCTTGACAGGTAAAATGTGTGCAAATTTAACATATTTTTTTTCCCCACCGTTGGTCAATATTTCCCTGCCACCAGAGTCAAGAGTTATTTTGGCTTGGCACCAATTTTTTTCTGAAGGACTCCTCTCTGCAAAAGATGAGTAAATGATAAAATATGTGAGAGGATTACTAAAGCACTGGATGAAAAAATAGATTATGGGCACGGGGTGAAATATCTGGTAATGCCTGCGAGAGAAAAAGACAGGCTGAGCATTTCAGTGGAGAGCAAAGAGAAGGATGGAAACCTGGATGTTGGGAGCGAGGCTTGGTCCAGGAGTCAAAACCCATAAAACACATTAGTTCTGGGGTAAAAACTAGTAAAGAGTCTGCTCCAGGTTAGCCAAGTATCTGTGGCTTCAATAGAAGCCTTTAGGAAAATATGCAACCGCTAAACCATTTTTACTCAGCCTCCTCCAAACACAAAATATTCCTTGAGCTGTTTGAGGCTGGTTTTTCCCTCCCAGCCCTCCTGACCTGCCTCACAGGGCTGAGTCAGGAGCAAAACTGGGAGGAATGAAAAATCACCATCTGCTTTTGTCACCCCCGTGACCCTGGTACCAGTTGTTCCTCACTGGCCACATTTCTTCCAGCTTGTCCATGTAGATAAGAAAAGCTGTGACAATGAATTTACTCTGTATTAATAATAAAAAAAAAAAAAAAAAAAAAAAAAAAAAAAAAAAAAAAGTTATTTTCAGGGAGCTTTTTTGCACTGAAAGTCGTGGAGAGAAGTGTTTGTTGTGTCTTTGAAGGAAGACCCATCACTAAGTCACTGTAACTAATAATGGGGATATTGAGGGAGAGCAGAATTTACTGGAGCACTGGGATTACTTTTGTTAAAGCAATAATGCCTCATTTGTTCTTATGACAGAGCTTTACAACAGCTACACAGGCAAGTCTTTAACATCCATCAACATTACTGTCTGGATTGTATTATCTAGGAAATCCCAGAGTCACTAGCCTACAGGTTGAATTAGCTGCAAATTCATTTCAGATTAGAATCCCTTTTGTAAATGCTGCAGTCACTCAGGCAATACCTCAGAGAAACCAGGGGGATGTTATTGAATTTTGTGTTAATAATTCTTTCCCAGCCCTTTTATTTTTTTGGGAAACTCTGCTTCTTGAAAGGCATTAAGGCATTAAGCTGACTTTAAAATAACAGCAGCAAATAGTTTAAAAAAATAAAAATTCCCCTTTAAGCCCTTGCTGCAAGAATGAAAACCTTTCAAACACAGTTTATAGAGTATTTGTCCCTCATTCCAGGTGTTTCAAAAATGTGGCAGAAGAGAGGCCCAGAGCAAATCAGTCAAAAATTCCTTCCCATTTTTTGACCATGCTTTGCCCAGGTACCTTCTCTGTACCTCACCTACTTGGTACAATTTGGACTGATTTTAACTCGGAATGCTTGGAGCAGCTCAGCTCTGCAGGCTGGGGAGACCTCAGGAGGTTGAGATGGACTTTTCCCTCCTGATGTGGTTCTTTGCTCCATGAAATATTTTGAAGAATCTGGTTTTCTTAGACATTGCTGCAACTCACATAGAATTCAACCAAAAATAAGAGAATTATTGCGGATTTTCTGATGCAAATGCAGGCCAGGATTGCTGATAAGAGCTGGATTTCACCTGGGCTGCATTTGGGGTCCCTCCTGGATTTTTTTACCAGTTCTATTCCAGCAAGGAATCCTGCAGGCAGGAAAGAGTGCCTTTGACTTGGGAATGTTTGAAGAAAATGAAGTTTGAACTCCAAACCACAAATAGTCACAACAGAGCCCTGATTTGAGGATTGCATGGAGCCAACCACAGGGCAGAACTGCCACCACAGGACTGCTCAAATGTCACATACAGCTCTTGGCTTTTGAGTTGTCACTGCTGAATTCCTCCCAGGAAATCCTCAGGCCAAGGTGTTTTTTTGGCTGATAATGCTGAAAAAAGGGTTTATTTGAAAATTATTGCCCCCATTAGTTGTACAAATATTTGCATGTTGTTGTAGGAAGAATGGAGAAATCCAAATGAAGGAACAGATCTCTTGAGGTTCTTCCTAAAGGATCCCATCCATGCAAGAGAGTTAGAGCTTGGTTCCAATGCCCCATTAAAATCTGTGTTGATGATACCCAGGATATTTTCATTTTGATTCTTTAATTTCCTAAGTTACATTTTTATGTAAAGTGTATTGCTGCCCTCAGAGAAAGAAAACGGAAAATCTCCTCTGTACTTTTTTTATAATTAAGGATAAAATATTCTGAATGAAGAAATAGATGTTATTTATTGTGCCAAAAACTGTCAAGCATCTGTTTAACCTGAAATCTGCAGCCTGCTCTCTCCAGGGCATCATAAATAGCTGGGGGTGAATGTGGGTTTCATTGATATAATTTTTTAAAGTATTTAAGGTGAGGCTGGGTGAGTCTTGGAGGAGCCTGGGATAGTGAAAGGTGTCCCTGCCCATGGCAGAGGGTGGAATGAGATGAGCTTTAATGTCCTTTCCAACCCAAACCATTCTGTGATTTTGCTACCTGAAGTTAATTAATTCTATGAATTCTCAGAGCAGGTTTTTACCTGTGATTGAAGACAAAGCTGCAGCTTTCCTTCCCTACAGAGCAATTGTTCCCTGATTTATTTATTGAGTGCCTGTTTCAGGTGGAGCACCCCGTTTTCTGGGGACCACAAAGCCCCAGTTCCCACCCAATCCAGGTCCCTGTGAGTGCCACCCCCTCCCCAGGCACACAGACACAGAAATAATGGCTATTTTAGCCTGTCATTCTCTGCAGCCAAGCCCTCACCTCTGTTCACTGAGGTCTTTACATAACCTGACCTCCAGAAGCCAATTACATCTGTTTTCTTTGTGCTCATGTGTTTCTGGTATTGACACCAAGCTCGCTTTCAACAAAGGGTGGGTTCCCATGAACTCAGTCCTTTATTACCAGCTGGTTCTTATTAGAGATTACCCAATAAAAAAGGAGTAATACAGTCAGCAGTGTGTTCCTACATGTAGCGCTTTTTCCATGTGTTTCAATTTACCAATCAACCAATAAAGCCCTGCCCTCCAATGAACTGCATTCCATACCTCACATTTTTTGCTTATTTTGATAAATGTAGCTTTTCCTAGATAAAAAGGGCAAGAATCTGGCTAACACTGTCTACTGTTAGCTGGAACGTTGATGTTGGGTAGATGAATTGGGGAATGCTACTTGATCTTTTCTCTGACAGCTTATTATGCCTCGGTTCCTGGGCTTCTACAATTTCTCTTGCAGAGCTCCCTGTCACTGTGCTTAGTTAAAACTTGTCAAAAAATTATCAAACCCAATTTCAGGCTTGTTTTACTTATTTCCTTCAGCGCCGAGCAGGCAAGGGAGGTTTTGAAAGTCAACACTCTCAGTGCTGCTGTTGCAGAGGTTTGTGAAAGCTAAAATTCCTTATCCAGCACGATGTGTGGGATTAAAGGGCTCAAAGTCGAAAATGGCAGCCCATAAAATGGGTCATTTCTAGTGCAAACTGTTGGGAAGGAAAGTACAGAAAGCAAACAGCAACTGGATGGATTCCTCAAGGAGGGAATGTGGGAGCAGATTTGGGAAGTTGTTCTTTGCCACTGATCTTCTCTCCCAAAAATCCTTATGCACATATTTAATGTGAAGCACTTCAAAAGTTGCACTGGAGGCGGTAAATAGCTGACAGGATTAAAAATGAGCACATGCATTCCTTAATTTTCATCTTTTACCAGGAGGAGCTGAAGCCTTGGCTGTGTCTCTGAGGGTCCCCACTGGGGCCAGGCACAAACCCAGCACCACCAGCAATGAGTTCCCCTTCAAAGGCAGGTGATGGGCATTTGGTACAGCAATGCTGAAGAGTTAAGCTCTCAAAGTTTTATTTAGAAATTTTGATTTTAGCAAATTAATTTTGTCATTGGCGCGTTTTAATAAAAATACACCGTACTTGTATGAAGCTGTGGTCCGTGAAGGAGTGACCTGGTGTCCTGCATGCAAAGCAATCCAGGTGGGATGAATGATTTGAAACACTTTAATGCTCCTAAAAGTTCTCCCTCTGACACTGACTTCTTAGTTTGGCTTCTCTATCACTTTGCAGCAGGAGAATGAAAATGAAGTGAATCTCTCCCTTAAACCAAGCTGCTGAAGAGGAAACTTTACTGTTTGAAGGTAGTTCAAATAGGTTGAAAAACTCTTTATAAAAACAGGCAGGAGCTCCTTAAACCCCCCTGAGGTATCAAAGTGCTCACTGGAGGCCTTGGATGCCTTTGACTCCTTTCTCCATCACAGGCAGGGGAAGTTCAGCTGTAGGAGGGAAAGATCCAGAAAGTCACTGAGAGTTCATCCTGTGAGATGTGGAAACCTGACCTTGATGCCACGCAGATATCAGCAAACCTGGGATTTTCCAGGCTGTCTCAAAGGCATCTTAATTCTGTCAGATTTTAACAATCCAAGGCACTGCAGCACCAACAATCTTCTTTTAGGAGACAACCAAACAACAGCTACAAACCCTCACCCTGCACTAAAATCCTAAACATCCAAATATATTCTGATGCCTTGAACTTTTCCTTTAGAGAATTTTAGGGGGAAAAATTGGAGTTGAGGACAAAACTTCGACTTCCAAGGAGCCTCATGGAAAAGTGGCTCCCTAATATTCCTGCCTAATTCCTGCCTAATATTATCCTCTATAAATCACTGGATAAACACTATTTCCAGAATAAGAAGCGCCAGCCTGGAAGATGAAATTCCTTTGCTTTTTCTCTCCCAGGGCACAAAATGCTTTTTCTGGGTGTTTTTCCCAAGGGAGCACAGGCTGTGACAGATGACAGGGGCCAAGGTCCTGGAAGGGAACAGCAGAGCACAAACCCACTGCAGGCACCAAGGTCCCCTGCCGCTGAGATGCATCCATCTTCCTGCAGATTTTCAGATGGAGGTGATGTTTTTTGCAACCAAATTCTTCATTTCTAGTTGCAACTTGGAGAGGAAATCAGGAGTGGGCTGTTCCCCCTCTGATACTCCTTCTGAGCAATCCTCAGTGGTGAATTTGCATCCTGTGCCCCCAAATCCCAGGGTTCCTGCAGATTCCTATGTGTTTCCATCTTCCCAAAAAGCATCCTGAATTCCCAGCCACAGCTTCCTCCAAAACACAAGAGGAGTTTTACTCAAGTGCAACAGTTGCTTGGCAAACACATTCCATTTAATAAATGCATTCCATTTAGTAATTGATTAAGTCTTACATGAAAAATAGAGAGTCCCGAAGAAGATTCATTTCCAGAAAGGGATTTTTTTTTTCTTTTTTTAAAAATAATTGGAATTAGATTCTGGGCTGGAGAGAAAGCTGGGGATAGCTGATAACATTTTGACAATGATGAGTGAGGCTTTAGGAAATAAATACAGCCAGGATTATTGAAGTCTTTTCAGCAGCAGTGTCTCCAATTCAGTGGAATCATATGAAAAAATATTTGCCTTTTTCAAGTCACCTAATCATTCTAGAAAGCTGGCAGCAATTCAAGTGATGTACACTTAAAATGTCAGGCTAAATTATGGATTTCAGCCTTCAGAATGTGCTGTTAAGTATAATTCATTTGTGTTTTTCAATCGAAAAAATTCTGAACCTTAAGCTCCTTCCTGTATTCCTGGTGCGGGTTTTGTTGTTTATGCCAAGGAAGCACCAAAATAAATAAATGAAGGAAAAACAGGGAAACAAGAGGACATGGAGTGACCAGCACATTTCCTGGAAATCAGAAAATATGCAAGAAGGAGAAGGAATTTATGAAGAGAGAAGGGCCAAGACGTGATTTTCCCCACACTCCCTGTCCCTGACAAACCACATCACCCAGAAAGGCTCTCCCTGAGATCACTTCCATCACACACACCCTTGGCCGTGGCTCTTGTTTGTTGTCACTGTTATCCAACCTTGTTCTTCCCCACAAAGGGAACAGAATTACATGAAATGCTTCATTTCCAACTTCAATTTATTTGGCTTTTTGTCCCAGCCATTGCAGCTCAGCTGTCCTCTCTTGGCTAGATTAAAGAGACCTTTAATAGATGTTATTTTCTCCTCAGTGAAAATACTTAATGTGTTGTAATCAAACATCTGTTTGATCTTTTTAATAAGCTAAACAGACCAATTTCCTTAAGTCTGTTCCATCAGACACTTCCTATATTTTAAATAAAAGCTTTTGCAAAGGAAAGCTGATTTTTTTGCACCACTTTCAACACCCATTCCAGACTTTCAGTACATCCTCTCCAAAATAATACCCCAAAGAGCCATTTTGAACCTTCACTGCCTCAGCTGCTCCCAGTCCCTTCAATATGAAGAGATTCCAGCTGGCAACAGAGTTTTGGATAATGAAATACCCAATAATGAAATCAGGTTTGCAAGGACAAGAGGATGTCACTTTTGACAGGATGAGGTGCCAGAGGAGGTTTAGATTGAATATTAGGAAAAAATTCTCTATGGAAAGGCTTATCAAGCTGCCCAGGGAAGAGGTGAAGTCTCCATCCCTGGAGGGGTTTAAAAGCCCTGTGGATGTGGCACTTGGGGACATGGGCTAGTGGATGGATACTTGATGTTTTTTGGTCTTTTCCAACCTAAATGGCCCAATGATTCTGTGCGGTTTGACACACCCTTGTTGTCACCTTTGTGAGCCGGGATCCACTCAAGCTGTGTCCACATTCTGAGTTTGCATCAGCTCGTGGTGGCCACAGCTTCCCCAGCTGGACGTGCCACCTGTCCCAGGGGCCACCAGCACAAGGGACAAGGCCTGCAGATAAACCTGGCACCACAAGGAGCACGGGGAGCAGCGTCCCACCTTTCAGCAGCAGGGTCCTGGGACACAAAGAGAGAAGGAAAAGCTCCGATTCCACCAGAATTTGTGTGGGGCCACTCCACAGCTGTGTCCCCGAGGTGCTGGCAGTGTCCCCCATCCCAGTCCAGCTGGGGAAGGAGCTCAGGGGAAGTGGTGGCTGGCAGAAAATCAATCACAGCCCCTCGGTGCTGTCACTCTTTGCCCCAACTGGTTTCCACAAACAAAACTTCACTGTCCACTGACAAGAACAAATAAACTGAGCCGGGAGAGACTGAAAGTCACAGGGGAGCTGAAATATTTACCTTGATGCCTTATAAGGCTAATAACCACTTTGCTGCTTTGGAGCCACTGACAGAATGAGAAAAAAAAAAAAAATCAAATCAAATCACAAAACAAAAAAAACTATCTAAAATGTTTGGGGCTTTTTGACTAGTCCAACCTGTCCTGGCAAAAGCATCAAAGCAGGATTAGAACAAGGTTTTAATTATACACAGTTTCCCCCACCCCCCTTCCCTTCTCCCCTCCAAATCTCTTGCGTTTGATTATCGAGATCAGTGGAGTCAGCCAGATATTGCAGTTCACATAAATGATTTCATTCAAGCTCCTCCACCAAAGACACAACGAGCATTTTAAAAGCTCTGGGCTCCGTGTGTTCACCAAGTCCTGTTATGTTCCTTTCTTTCATATTCTTGCAAGCCACATTTTTCAAAATTACCTGTAAGAGTCAGAAACTCCTGCGTGCCAACAGCCCCAGACAAATAAATAACCCACTCTGGGAGGAAATATCCATCATCTGCTGGACATCAAATAAATCCTGCTGGGTGCTGGGCTGCTTTTGGCCAATGCTCCTCAGAGATAAAGCAGTGGTCAATAAAAACGTGGGTCCATTCACTTATTTGGGAGTGGAAAACAAAGCTTTGTGAGGGAATAACTTCACTTCTCAGTGTTTTTTCCTTGCACCAAGGCTTTAAGTTGATGGTTGAGAGAGCTGGAGGTGAGGCAGCGCCGGGAGAGATTTGTGTCATGAGGGAATTGGACACAGTGGGTTAATTGTAGCACTGACACACCAGGATTATTTCCCCCTGGTGATCAAAGGGAGCTGGTCCCCAGAGGGTGAGGCTGGAAGGGATTCCAGCCCTGGATGGCTCTGACAGCTCGGGCTGAGCTCAGCGGAAGGCGTTGGGCGTTTCGCCGCGCGGAGCGTTGGGCAAACGTCCAAACGCGGAGATGAACTTCTGATCTTTACAGTTGAGGTTCTCCACTGAAAGAAGGTCAAAAGTTTCGATTTTCCGAGCCTTCAGATCGGATGACAGCCTCAAAAGCAGCTTTGCCAAAATACCACTTTTTAGAGACAATCTCTCCTTCCACCTGTGAACCAAACCAGTTTGATATCACGTTTACAAGGATGAGGAAAGGGAAAAATCCTGTCTGAATATTCAGTCACTGTCAGGGTGACCTGTGTTCTGAGCCACAAAATTATGTGCTTGACTTATAAAGTGTGAGAAATCTGATGGCTTGAGGCACAAGAACAAAATCAGAATTAAATATAATATTTTTGGTTTGCTGCTTGTCCCTCGTGCAGCCTCTCCCAGGATTTTACACTGTGTGTGACTCAGGGTAGAGCTGGTCCACCTTTACCCTGAGCATGAAATCGTGGATTACAGGGCTACTGTACATGGATTTATGACTAAAAGGGCCAGCTCTGCCTGTGGATCCTGTTTTCATTAGCAGTTACAAAGAACTAATTGCATATGTTTGTGTGTGTAAACACATTTAAGAAAACCCACTCATTTTCCTTCTTTGTTTTTATTTTCCTTTTTAATCAGAGATTAAAGTTTTGGTTGGCTTCCTACTCCCAAGTCCCCATAGATGCAGACTTTATTCATCCCAGACTGGGAGAATTCCCTCCCCTGTGTCTCCAAGGCACCCAGCCCAAGGATCTTAATTAACACCACAGTAATGGGCTGGGCAACCACAATCTTTCCCATTCATGATTTTCAAATTCTTCCCTTTTCAGCCTCCTGACATTAATGCACTTTATTTTTCCTTAATAGAATGATTCCAGCTTTTTACATGGAATTCACCTTATAAAGGATAAACCTGTTTTTCCTGGTCCAGTCCCTGATGTGTTAGTCTTGGTGGCATTGGTTACACCCCTAAATCCCAATTCTCCAGTTCTTTGTGGTGGCTTTCAAATTTCTATCGTTTGGGAATTCCTCAGATTTTCCATAAAGATTGTAGGTCACGGCATTCATAATTAGAAATTCCTAATTACAAATATTGTAGGTTCCTGTATTCATAATTAGGACTCTCTAATTACAAATACAGTTAGAGGTGAAATATTATCCCTGCCCATGGCAGGGAGTTGGAACTACATGGTCCCTTCCAACCCAAATTATTAAATAATAATAATAGTAGTAATAGTAACAACAACAACATCATGATAATTTATTATTATTATTGATGATGATGATGATGATGATAATAATAATAATAACAATAGTAGTAGTAGTAGTAGTGGTAGTAGTGGGAGTGCATTAATGGTGCAGGCAGGCAGGATCATGAGACTGATTTTATTTTTAGGATAAGAGAAGACAAATAACTTTCAATTTTTTGTTTAACTAAAACACCAAAGACAATGAATATTTTACAACTTCACAAAAAATCTTAAGAAATAGAATTAGAATTGACCAAGTAGCTGAATAGCAAAAACTGATATAAGGCATGAGGTTTTACTGTTCTTGGTACAGCACAGTCACCCACAAAATGCAGGGAATACACAAAAAAAAAAAAAGAGAGGCCTAAGATAAAAAAAGAATGGAAAATATATTTCTGAATAATCTCATTTTGGACAATAAATTGTTTAACAAGAGCTGGTTCTGCTCTTTGGGAGAAAGGTCAAGAACATTTTTTTTTCCCCTCTTTTTCTGTGGTCTGCATCTCCAGTGGAAAACCCTGCCCTGGAAGATGGCATCTGTGCCAACCCCATTTGCTGAAGGCTGAGGAATGTGCCTCAAAATCCAGCAAAAGCCCTTGGTGGGGAGGACATGCTCTCATTCCCCTTCAGTTTACAGGGAATGTTTTCTCTCCACACCAAAAGTCATTTGGGGTCACTCCACAAGCCCATTCTCTAAATTTATGATGGTTTTGGTATTTGGGTTGTGGTGGGAACGCTTCCCAAGCAAGGGAACACCAGCAGCCCCAGGAGCACCCATCTGCCTCCATCTCCTTTTCCCCCACAAATTTGTTTCTCCCCAGCCCTGGTGGGAAGGTTCTGACATTTTTTTCTGAGGAGGGTGAGAAGATAAAGGGGACAAAATGTCCTGGACATGCTGGAGAAGGAGAAAGTGGAGGCAGAGCAGCCTCAATTGTTGCACTAAAGGATTAGGAACACAGAAGATCCAGCAAAAGCCACCAGGAGGAATTGCAAAAGGTCATTGTATGTATTTCATGTCCATGCTGTATTTCATGTCCAACCCTGAGGAAAGACAGTTTTTCTTGCTGAAACATCACAGGTTCCTTCAGGAAACCTTATTTATTAAAGTCATGGGATGTTTAATAATGACAGCTTATCTTAGGCTGGATATAAATGAGCTGCTGGAGCAGGAGCTGCCTGCACCAAAGCCCCACAGTGTGATGCTCAGATTCCCACAGCCCCAGAGCAATATTCCCTGGGAGCAGCTTTTGGGTCATGGAAGCAAATTTTGGAATATCTCATTGAAGACTACCAGGAGAGAAATCCAGGAGCTCCCATATTTGATACTGGGGTGTTTGCAGCTCCTGCTGGACAGTCCCAGGGGCTGCTTGGAGGCCAACAGGGCCACTTGGCCATGTGGAGCCCTGGAAGAAATTTAAACTCCAGAGGGGTTAAATTTCAAACCAAGTCCATGTCTCCTTTGAAGTGGCCTGACCCTTTCCCTCCCATCCTTTTGGCTTCCCACTGATGGGCCCCAGAGAGCTGGGGGCTTTCGGGCTCTGCCAGACCCATGGCCCAGCCTGGGAGCAGCTGATTGTTTGCATGCTCCAACTGGGAGCCATCCTTCAGCTTTCCTTGACAAGGATCCAAGCATCCCTATGCTGACACAGGGAGCCAAACAGTCCAGAGGTGCAATTTGTCCATCAGTACAAGCTGCTATTAAGCCATCCGTTGCACCCCCTTCCCCTCCCTTGCTGTCATTCCCACTTCTTTTCATGCCTCTAATTTGTCATTCCCGTTCCCAGGCTGGGAATGGAGCAGAGCAGGGTCTCACTTTTTGGTTTGGCCCTTGTATTTTCACCCCAAAACATTTTTGCCATCCCTACTTCCTCTGAAAAATCAAATCCCACGTTTCCAGGTGGCAAATAAAGCTGGGTCTGGCTGTGCTGGCTCAGGCTGCTCTGATCAACCAGCTGTGGAAAAGCATCACCTAAAAGCAAAATATTTTCTGCAACAGACACAGCCAGAGACAGTCAAGAAGGCAAAGTCAGGCTGCCTTTGCTGTCCCCAAAATTGCACCCATGACTGGTCTGGAAAATGGCCCAAGTCCCAGCAGAAAGATGTTTCTGCTCCCAAGATTAAAGGGTTAAAAAAAATCATTCCTTAAATTACTTTTTTCTTTTGTCTACCTTAATCTCCTTTACTCTTCTTAGTTTATTAATATACCCACCTAGACACAAACCAATCCTGTCTTATTAAATTCCCTGATTTCCTATTCCCACAGTATGGGATAATTTTACTTTACAACACATTTTTCTGCTGTTATGGACTCTCATCCTACAAAGATTCATGGGAATTAGAACCATGTTAAATATTTGAAGCAGGAATTGAGGCAGAAATCAATATTGTCCCAGTGAATTCCTTATCCCTCATACTTAGCCTAAAACAATCCCAGAGGTTAAAGAGACTCAAGTGTAAAAAGCTTTTTCTGCAACACATCATCTCCATGTTTCCTCAATAAATTAAAAAGCTGAGTGGTATTTTATGGGAGATTCTTTGGTAGAAATACAGGATGCTCCTTGATTTGCCACCTTCTATGATTTTAAGCAGCAGAAAACGTCCCATATCCTAGGATGAGAATAAACTATTTGCATAAATTACAAACAATTAAATAGCTTGGTCACTTTCTGAACACATTCTGAGGCTGAAATCCCCGCCTGAAAAATGGCCCCAAAATTCCAAGATCATTCACCAAATGGCTGGAGCTTCACACATCTGGAATTTAAAACCTGTAACGTCTCTTCTCCATAAATTTCAGCCACCTCAAGGTTTTTCCTTTCCACAAGTACAACTTTCCTGACATGTTTTAGTGCTTGAGGTTAAAAATCACACTTTGCCTCAGCCCTGTCAGGGTCAGATTTGTGGAGGGTAATTGTGTTGGACAAGATATCTTTGAGATTGCTTCAAAATCTGTCACTTGGGGGGGAAGAAATAAGACTTTTCCACTCTTCTTTGAAGAGGAAGCTTTTCAAGTGAGCAAAAAGGGCTGGCTCAGCTTGCAGCAGGGGGAAGAAAAAGTGAAGCTAAACGGCCTAAACAGCATTTCAGCCCTTTGTGCAGCCAGATTAAGTGAGCAGATTGAAGTCCTTGCCAGGGTTAAGACCAGTCACCTCAAGAATCGAGCTAAAATCGGTGGGTGAGCCAATTTTCCCAGAAATCTCCAGAGATTTGCTTTGGGAATGGTTTTTCCATTCTGCTCGGTGGCACAGTTTCACAGAGCTCCTCAGACCTTCCAACACCCAGCTTTTAAGGGTGGTATTTCCTATTTTGACCTGGTCGAGCGCTCATCTGTGCATCTCTGAACATGTGCAAAAGGTCTTTTGCCAAAACCTCCTTCTCTCTCCCTTTCCTTTCATGGAATTTAATGGACAGAAGGAAAGTCCTTGGTCCGTTTGCCACCTTTGCTTTTTTTTTTTCTTCAGCATTTTTTGTGCTCCTCCTGTGATTTTGCAGCCACTTAAATCAAAGCAAGAAGGTGAACCACTGGCATCTTAGCCCATGGCTCAAACACCTGAGTGCTTAGCAGGAAATAAAAAAATTCAAGGTTTGCCTCTAAAGGGCAGGATTGCTCTTAATGGAACCCAGTTCCAAGAAAAACCTGAGGTATGGCTTTTCTGGAGGGAAACATTCCAGAATTATTGCCTCTGAGTCTGCTTAGGGTCAAATTAAGAGCTGTCATAAAACACAGTGTTGGCAGGGAGATACCCAGGGCCTTGTGCTTCCAGTCTGGCTCGCAGGTGGGACAAGCTCAGAGATGCTTCTTACAAATAAATTTTTAAAAATTAAATACATCAAATGAAATTAATATAAATTTTTAAATTTTTAAAAATTAATATAAATAATTTTTAAATGAAATTAAAAACTAAAAAAAATTAAAATAATTTAAAAATAAAATACATAAAATAAAATTTAAAATAAATTTATTGGGGAAAAATAATTAAAATCCTTATAAATATAATTAAATAATCCTTATAAAAATAAAATTAAATTAAAATATAATTAATAATCCTCATAAAAATAATTAAAATTATCTCCTGGCTGGGTGGAGTTTTTAAAGCTCTCCCTTCCCTTTGCTGTGCTTTGGGATGCTTGTGGGCTGCAGCTGCTTTTGCCTTTTCACTCCTGTGTGCCTCCCATGCTCTCCTTTCTGAAGGTGAACAATCCCAGGCAGATGCTCACTGTCAGGAGCAGTGACAACCCCATGGCAGGAGCCCAAGGGCCCTGGGCTGAGTTTGTTTATTTGGTTCTGGCATGTCACTGAGCACGGATCAGACCCATTGTGCTCCTCCTGGCCTTGGCTCGTGGGATTTGGGTGTGATGGTCCAAGCCAGGAGGTTTCAGGGAAGTTCCCTGCGTGTCTCCTGAGCTCAGAGGGATCCTCAGCTGCTTCTGCAGTCCTTGTGAAGCTGTGATGTTAACCTCCATGTCCTGGCCACGTCCCAAAGTAAGTAATTACAAACTGCCTATCTTATTTCGGCCTCCTGTGTCAGCTCCATGGAGTGTTCTTTGGCTCTGGTGATTTCTTCTCTATTTTTCCTAAACTCTTGCACAGCACTGCTTTGTGCTGTTTGTGCTGAATTGCCCTTCAGTAATTGTCCAGTTTGGGATGCAAGCTTTGCGCCACAAAGAAATGAAGGACAGATAAATTTCCCAAAATTCTCCCTGTAAATAATGCTCTTAGATGATGGAAAGATGAATTCTGCACGAGGTCTGCTGATGGATGGCAGCAGGGAGCTGGCTGCCCTGTTCCATCTATTTCCAGCTGATGGATGGCTCTGCCAAAAGCCATCATCATTCAGGGTGTGTCTCAGCACAAACCAGGGGGGCAATCAGCCCTCAGACACTTTACATGGGGTAAAACCTGTCCCCTCCCCAGTTTGCGATGCTCACAGAGCTCCTGGCAGAAAGGGAACAGGAGGCCACCTCAAACTGGTTGTGTTTTAGATCCAGCTGCTGCTCATCCACAGAGGTACAATGTGCCCCAAACCAGGGGGGCAATCAGTCCCCAGACACCCCACATGGGGTAAAACCTGTACCCTCCCCAGTTTGTGATGCTTATAGAGCTCCAGGCAGAAAGGGAGCAGGAGGCCACCTCAAACTGGTTGTGTTTTATATCCAGCTGCTGCTCATCTGCAGAGATCCAATGTGGCAATGGAGGTAAACTGTCTTTTGAGTCACCCAAAAATCAGGATAAATGCCCCTTCTTGCTAATAAAGGAATTTTCCACAGTTCCACTTTCCTTTCTGCCCTGCAAGCTGAACTCTGCCTTCCCAGCCCAGCCCAGCAATCTGCCTTATCACCCCCTGGATCATGCAGTGCTCTCAGCTCCACATTTCCCCCAGGACTTAACATCCCTGACCCTTGGCCAGACAGTGCAGGAAACACGTCATAAAAAAGTTTAGTGGCTCTAGGAACAAGCCCAGGGACATTTGTGCACCCTGAGAAAAACCACAGGCGCAGCTGCCCAAAGCCAAGGCATTTACTCACCTTGGGATATTTATTATTCCATTCTTCCAACCTGCTTTCTTCTCTGCCATCTGTCGCTGAGGACAGGAGGAGCACATTCCAGATTATCCCTGATGCTTAAAACGTGGGAAGGCAGTGGTAGAAATGGCAAAGCTGGTGCTCAGAGGTCAGGGGCTGTGCTGCACATCTCTGCTGACCACCCGACCTCCCTCTGACTCCCAGGTTTGCAGCTTTTCCACAGGATTTATTTCAAAATGAGGGAATGCTGCTTCAGACACATATTTAATGAAAAAACCTGCGTTTTTATGTTAAAGGAGAAAGACTTGAGGTGGGTGATGTGGGATTTGCAGCCCTGTTGTGCCAATTTACATCCAAGTGCTTGAGAGGTTTCTGTGACTACAGATCTTGAGTTTTCTTCATTCATTTCTCTACTCTTTTTTTTTTTCTGATTGATGTGAATCAGAGCCCTAACACAGTGGGGCATGAGATTTGCTTGCAGAAAAGGGTGAATTTCTATTTTAATGTTTTGTTTTAAAAATCCACCCTGAGCAGCCGCAGCCACACAGTTGAACCCACCCACTGCAGGTATGAAAATAGGTAAAATACACAAGCACATAAAGGGTGAATAAAGATATTTCCAGCTAGGACAGGCAGCTGTAATCTTTTGGGGAATAAAAAATTTCCTCTGAATCCCCTTGCCTTATTTTGAACTAAGACAGAGTGGCATTTGTGGGAGATCCTACAGTCAGAGCAAGCTGCACATTAACGACTCCGACTCTCCAACACTGGAGGGACGAATGTTTTAAGCCTGAATTTTTTGCAATTACACATTTTTGCTGTGTAAGGCACTGATAAAAGCAGTAAGTGCCCATGCTTTGCTGCAGAGGAAATGAGGAGCCTGAATCCTTCCTGTCCCCCATGCAGGCCCCTGCCCACCCCCGATCCCCCTCACACTGCTGAGGCACCAAAGGCCATCCACGTGAAATCTTACACTGAACCTGCTTCCTCTTTCCACCACCACGGCTTTTGCCACATCAATGCAGCTCCCACCCTAGGATCTGGAAATTCTGTATCCCTTTTCAGCGATGGCCCTTTGATTTTTCTTGGACCCGGCTGTGTTTTGAGGCCTTTCTAAGATAGCTGCCCAGGAGCAGGAAATTCTGTAGACCCCACTCTGTCTCAGGAAAAGGAGATGGAGCCAAACTCCTATTAGCTCTTCCTTTTCATTTGTGACTGTTTGGAAGGAAAAAAAAAAAAAAAAAAAAAGGAAAAAAAAATCATCAGGCACAAAAGATCACCAGGCCCAGGCATTTCTATGGAACTTCTTTATTCCTTTTCCTTTTCTTCCAGCATTTAGCACAAAATGTTTCCACACAAGGCCCATGCCCAGGTCGAGGGTATCTCTGTGGGAAAAGCAGAGCAGTTGTTGGTTCTTGAGGAGTTTTCAGCCTCAGTGCATGAATCAAATACCTGAATCAAATTATTATGTGCAGCTGTGAAAATTGTGATCCTGAAACCTGATTACGACCGCCCCCCTCCCTCCAAAGGTCAGTGACAATATACAAAAGGCTTTCCCTTCTCCAATGTAAATATTTCATGGAACAAAGATGACTTTCTCCCTGAGCCTTGTGTTTCTCAGGGAATGGGGCTGGACAGTGCCAGCAGAGTTCAGAGCTCACGGGAGGTCAGGACAGAGACTTGCTGTTCTCTTGGTGATTGGTCACTGCTTTTTGGAAACATTTTTTTTAGATTTTTTTTCTCCTTGGCTGCTTGTCTCCCTCACCTCACAAACCATTTCAAGACAACGGGTGCTAATCCCTAAAGGGCTGTGTGATGTTTTGTTTTCTAACAAACAAACGTCTCGTTTGACCGTGGCCCTCTCCACTTTCCATTATCCATTTTCCATGCAGTGAAAGCCACACAAACCTCTACCCTCAGAGATTTTCACTTGTGTGCAGACAGGCACAGTTTTCTCCTCAAGCAAGGTGTGTTGTAGTGACATATATAGAGAATAAAGAGACCTGCTCATTCTTTGGTTAAAATGTTGTGCTCCCGCCAACAGCCCAGTAAAGGTTGAAAGAAAGACCCAGGTCATGATCCTCAAGGTTCCTCACAGTGAGATCCAACCTTAGTTAGCATCTGAAGTCTGATTTCCCCTTTTTCTGGAGTGGATGGATCTACTTGCTGGAGCAGGAGTGATTCACACCAGTGAAGCATCCCAGATTCAGCTTTCAAACCACGCATTAACAGTGGTGGATGCAAATGTTTTCCGTCTGCAGAACATCTGCAGCAGCTGTGCTTTCCAGGCAGGCTTTGCTGACAAAATCCCAGCCTGGGCTCCTGCTCCAGGCTGCTGGACTGGGAGTTTGGAGACCTGGGCTCAACCCTGAGCAAGGCACAGCCTCCCCAGAGCCTTGAGAAGGGTGGTCTGTGGGGACAGACAGAGGTGGTGAATGGAAACACGGACAGCCTGGCAGGGTGGGACATGCTGGGCAGGACACAGGGATGTGTTGGCTCCTGTCCCTGCCCTCCTTTGTCCCAGGTGCTCCCTGGGAGTGGCAGAATCTGGTGGGACACAGCAGGAAAATGAGAGAGGGGCATGGTCAGTGTGGGCAAGCTGGAGTGGACAGGATGAGGATCCTCCTCTCCTCTGTGGAGCACACAGGTAGCAAAGCAGGAGGATGGAGAGCAGGGACGAGCAGCAGCACCTCCCCTGCCTTCAGGGCTTGCTTTTTACAGGATGAAAGCCCCAAAAGCTGCCTGTGAACTTGGGCCTTGGGATTGGCAATTTGCTGGGCTCCCTGCCAAGCCACGGGGCCAGATGTTCCCCACGTCTTTGAAAACCACTGTCTCAGTCAGTAAACATCACATCAGCCCAAGCTCAAACCTGATTAAAGGAAACTTTGGATTTTCCACTTAATGAGGAAGGGGTGAAAGGTAGGAATGTGCAAGGGATTGCTCTTAGCCAAAAATGAATCAAGCAAGTCAGTGTCTTCATTTGAGTGACTACAACTACTGTGTAACTTCAGGCTTGGTGCAACTTCAGTGCAACGTGGTCACTGCAGAGCCTAAAAAATCTTGGGTTTCAGTCAGAGGATCCTCCCAGAGTTCATCTGGTTCCTGAGGCTTATAAAAACCCACATTTCTTAAGGTAAGAAACATGGGATGGAAAATTGCACCAAAATGAGGTGTCTGTGGGAAATTGCTGATGCTGATGCTTCCTTGTGGTGTGACATTTACACAAGGTCCAAACGCATCCAAGGAAAGGTAACCAGGGATTTCAGAGTGGCACAAAGATGAACTGCTGCTGTCTTTTGAAAACCTAAATAAACCTGCAGGTTGTCGGGGTTTTCTGCCCTCTCACTGTTCATTCTCTGCCTGTATCACAACAAGAGAGGCTGGGCATCTTTTTGTGTCAGCATTGCACTGCTGAGGCAGCAGGCTCCAAATTGTGGCTTTTTCATCTTTATTCACAAAGTCTTCTAGAGATGCTGTGTTCCCAAAAAACTCCCAGCAGCAGTAAACCAGAGTGCTTGCAAATAACCCAGATTTAAGCTCATCTGAGTCACTTTCTTCAATGATATTTCAAGTTTTAAGTTCCTAAAGGGAATTTTCTGGTGGTGTTTTGAAGTGTGTTTACAAATAAATCCCAGACTTGGCAGTCTCTGTTTCTGAGAGACCATCAAGAGAACCTCCCAGCTTTTTACTGGGATGACAGCGAGTGGAATTGTTGATGTTAACACCACATGAACCCTCTGGATGGATTTTGGTGTATAAGATGTAGGGCTTGGATGTGGATTTATGGTAACTGCTCCCAAAGCACCTTGGCTTTGCACAGCCCAGGCTGTGGAGCAGCTCCTGTGGTGGTGAAGTGGATATGGTTTGGGAAGTTCCAGACAAATCTTTATTTACACAGCTCTAAGGAGGCTCTGCTGCAAAGGGAATTCTGGAATTATCCAGAAAAAAAATTAATTCAGAAGCGTCTCTGTTAAACCCAGATCTTCTCACTGATGTTTCGGTGCAAGGGGTACCAATGAGGAAAATGTGTGTGCTGTCCCACCTGTAGGCAGGTACTGGATTTATTTGGGAATAACTCCACTGGAAAGGGGAAGAAGTGGGAAGAGAGAGATCAGGAATTACAGATATTGAGGTTTTATTTCTTTATAGGGATCCTTCCTGTATAGATTTGTGCTAGAAGTGGATGTTCAGTGTTGAATGGGCAGCAGAGATGGTGTAGAAAGGGCTTGCAAGGGGCAGCCACCCTCCTCTGGCCACTGGAGGAACCCCAGTGCAGGTTGTGTGCAGAAGAACAGCCAAGATCACGTCTGGACAGGGACTTAAAGCATAAAATAAATGTGAGGAATTTCCATTTTCAAAGCTGGAGAGGTGGCCAAGGATGTGAGTGTGTGTGCACAACTCACATCCTTGTGAGTGTCACTTCTTTTTATTGTTAATTTTAAAAATATTTCTTCCTTTGGAAAGAAGGTATTCTCCAATAAAAAAAAAAAAAAAAGCCAGCAATGGAGATATTGGGTAAATTGCTGAGTGCAGAAGTGAGGAGTTAGGAACTTCACCAAATCTCAAGGAAGCTGTAGCGAATTCCAGGGTGAGAATCCCCATCCCCGTGTCAGACAGCCCAGTGTGATATCCACCCCTATTAACTGCTTCAATAGCAGAGCATGGCTATAATTTATTTTACTGCACTCAATAAGAAAAAAAACATTCTGAGCCCTAAACAAAGTTTAAAGCAGATGAAATCAGATCAACTACTTGGTGAGAGTTAAAAATGACCATAGGAGCATTCAGAGACATTCAACAAACCATTAAATGCTTTTGTTCCTGGCAGCCTGGACTGGCCAAGCCGATGGTGGAGGAGTAATTTATTGAACTACTTTGTCCTCCACATGCACATGTGTGATGTAAACACAGAGATAATAAACAGCAGCTGGGGATCCCTTTTTCAGGCAAAAGGGAACTTGTTTGAAATTTTTCTTGCTCCCAACTATAAAAATGTTTACTTATTTTCAGGCTGGGACAATGGCCTGGGTATCAGAGCAGCATTAATCACCCTGAGTGACAGAGATGAGGAGAGGGTGGGAGCTCCAGGCCCTTTGGGATGGTTTAAAGCAATCCCTGGAAATCAGACAATGTCAGTGCAGTTTACTGCACATTTTTATGTAAGTAGTCAACGCTGCTATTAACAGCTGGACTTCAAAGCTCAGATGGAGCAGGAGCCTTGAGGTCTGGGCAATGTTACTTTTTCGCCCCCCTCCCCATCCTTGTAGTCATTAACCAGAGTTGGTTTACATGAACATCAAGTGCTGATAAGGATGTCTGAGTATTGACACCGAAATTGCTCAGTAAAGAGAGCAATTTATAGGAAAGCCAAGTGTAAGACATTAGTCATGCACTATTAGGGGACAGCAGGGCTTTGCAGGGGGAGCTTTTGAACTCGATTGGACTTGAACTTAATGAATCAAATTCCAAAGGAGAGCTTTGCTCTGTGTTGGCCAAACATATTAAACCAATATTGCTTTGTAGGTAATAATAGCATTTCAATTAGCCTAATTCTGCCTTAATTGGAAATACAATTATTCTGAGCAATCAGAGCTTAATTGCAAGCTTGTAACTAGTAAGGAAGGCTGAAGGTTGAAAAGGGGCTGTTCCCTAATATTCTGTCTGCTGATAAATGAACAATTGCAAAAGATTGCTGCAATTGCAGCAAAATAATTGAGTGTAATAGAAGTTAAAATATAACATAGTTTCATAGGAGCAATAATGTAAAAATAGAAATTGTATGATAATAAAAATATTTTGAAATTTTAATGGGCATGTTAAGGCAGAGAAGCCAACCCCAGGAACTGTGTCTGATTGACACTGCCTGATTTCCATGGTGTTGGCAATCCCATGGAAAATTTATTTTAAAATAACCTTCTACTGAGGAGAAAAAAAAGACAGCATAGAATTAAAGTCACATTTAATATTGAGATTTAAACCAAGTCTGAGTACTTTTCACCGAACACACTATTAACTTGTAGAACTCATTGCCACAGGATTTTATGGAGACCAGAAGTAAAAATTAATTGAAAATGAAGAAACAACATCCATCAATGACTATTAAAATCCAGATACAGACTCCAGAGCAGGAAACCTCATACCTGCTGATTGCCAGGAGTTGAGAAAGTCCAGAAGGGAAAGATCATTTAATATATCCTGCCTATTGCAATTTTTTGGGACAGTATCTGCTGGTCCCTGGTAGAGCTGAGGTGACAGCACAGACAGGAATTTATTCTGACGTGGAAAACCAAGTTACAGTTTTCTATCTCTTGATGAGCATTGGATTTGCCTCTTCCAGGATGTGAAAAACAAGGGTGGAATTTGTGTGTGAAATAAATACAAGGGCTGCAGTCTGGACCAGTTTCTGTGGTGACATTTATTCATGGAAACAGCAAAATCAACAGCATCAAATAGATGCTTTAAAAAGAAATAAAAATCTTGTGAGTCTGTTTCTGGATGTGCGAACACAGATGAATTTTGGGATGTGAGGGATTCAGGCTGGGTACCACAGTGCTGATGGGGGATGTCCACATCCCCAAGGTGATCCCACAGAGCCAGGCTTGGGTTTTCAGTGTGACAGCACCTGTTAATTGTCCAGTCAGGTATTACCCATTAAACATTTACTGCCTATTTCCTGTTCGTGTCTGCTGAGGCTCGCAGGAAATTTAGAACAAATTAAGCAGCAGCTGTAATCCCTCTCACTCCCAGCAGCCCCGAGATGATAAAATATTAGAAATCGATGCCGCGAGCAGCACTGAGCCACTCTCAAAGCATCAAACCTGCGCCGTGTGCCCGGCCCAGCAGCCCAGGAGGTGAAATCCCTCAGCTGGTATCTCTCCCCTTGCGCTCCTGCCTCTCCACCCACACTCTCGGTATGTTTGATGGGGCTCTTTCATCCCCCCCACTGTTCCCACACAATTTCACATGTGGTCTGAGCGGGGCACTTCCTGCCGTTAAAAAAAGCAAACCCAAGCCCCCTGCAGGAACAGCCTGCGTGCAGAACACCCAAGTTGACAGAGTGTGAGAGAGAAGGACTAATCCATACCAGATGAGCCACAGCAATAGCCCTACTGAGCCAGGCCAAACACAGAGCAGAAGACAGAACAATCCTTTTCTTCCCCCCCCCCACTCCTCCTCCCCTTGCTCCCTCTTCAAGTGGACACTTCAAAACACTAGGAAAATATTCCAAGGAGCACGGCCCTGGCTTTAAACCGATATTGTTTGGGTTAAGTTGCCTACCATGCAATGTTCTTTCTTCACTTTCAAAATAAACCCTAGGAAGCATTAATGCAAATACTGTATAAACACACATTCATTCCTACATTTTAAAATCTGCCCCGGCGCTCGGGCTTGGGTTGCTGTTTAATTTGATGCGAGAACCAGATGTATCTCCAAAATTGCAGATCTTCACAACCTTCTTACATGTAAACAGGAGGAAATGTGATCCATATCTGGGACAGAGACCTCCAGAAAGCAGCCCCTGGAACCCCAGTGCTTGTCCTGCCTTTGGATGTGCTTATCACAGCTCCCATTTCATTCCAGCTCCCAACTATCAGATCGAAGAAAGGAAGTGCACCACAGTCAGATTTTTGGACAAAGCTCAATAAGAGCTTTTGGATTTCAATTTTTTTTTTCTCTACTTAATTAGTTTGGCCCTCTTAAATACTCTATTTTTTGACTTTAGAATAGGCATAAGTTAACTCATATTTTCAGTCAAAGAACAATCTGATATTTAAATCTTATTGTGATGTGATTTTCAAAGAGTGTTAAACAGCCTTTGAATAAATACAAACACAAAAAATCAATACCTTGTATTATGGCATTCTAATATCAAATTATTCTTTCAACTGTCCTTCTTAAGGACACTGCCCAAAGTAATTTTAGTTTACTGAAAATAAATGTGGTTTTGTAAACATTCTGGTCTTTAGGAATTCACTTTTAACCTAAATCTTTAAAACTGGACCTCTTTTTTTTTTTTTTTTTTTTTTTTTTTCAGCCCCAAAGTGATATATTTTGGGTATATGACTTCATGAAAAAAAAAATCACACAAATGCAGTTGAAAGCGGTCATTGGAAATTTTTGGTTAAAAGGCATTTTTTAAAATTAGAAGAATTCCACCATCTTCCCATAACATGTTATTAATTAAATGCTCAGTTGAGCATTTGAAAATGCAATTATTCACCTGCAGCCTGAGTTGTGGTTTCCAAATGGTTTCCAAACCATTCCTCCCCACAGGCACCGTGGATCAGCTGGGTCCCTCCTGGATGCCTTTGGGCTCCAGAGGAACATCTCAGGGTCTCATCTGGAGCATTTTGGACCTCCCCAGGATTTTTCCCTTTTTGAGGCCTCCATGTAAAGCAAATTCAGGGCTCTCAATAATAACCCACAGTGGAGAGAGAGTTTTGAAGGATGCACCATCCATCATTTCTCTACTTTGAGTATTGAAGGGAAAACTTGAGCCACTTTGAAGAAAACAAGCCCCTAATTTCTGTAGTTCAGGAATTTCTCCCATCTTGGGGGGGAAATTTCTCCCTCAAATTCTGGCTGAGGGATTTATTCCCTCTCCATCCCTGCCAGGTCCTTTCTCCTGCCGGACTGACTCGGGCTCCTTTTGGCTCTGCCAAAAATGATCCATTCCCACAGAGCCCTGCAGGAGCTAAACCCAGCCTGGAGGGTCACAGATCCACTCCCAAAGAAGAGCCTGGATATATTTTTACACAATCCCCCACCTGGTGACAGCTGCAGGGCTGTCACACCCCTGTGGGAGCAAACAGCTCCCATCAGAACTCAGCTTTGCTCTCCGCTCCTCACAACAGCCACAGCCACCATCCAAAGCTGCTCTCCTTTCCCTTTCACATCCCTCTGTGCTTGTGGACAAAAGGAGGAGGAAAACTCCCCAGAGGAAGAGCAGAAACAGCATTAATCCTGTGTGAGGATGCCTGGGAGAGGATGCCAGCAGGGACACAAATCCAGCTCTCCAGTGCTGTTCATGGCAGAGTGATTCAATTCCTCCTCTTGCTGTTTCAGTGGAACTGCTCACCATCATCACTCCTTTCCTCCACCTGGACATTTTCTCCCTCCTCTGGACCCCTTTTTGCATGGGGGATGTCACACAGGGACAGGAATGTCCCACTCCACACACTCAAAGCCATGTCTGTGGGACAGCAGGGGTTACCAGGCTCTGTCCCCAACAGGTGCCCTCTGTGGGTGACTGCCCATCCCATTCTGGCTCCTCGAGGGTTTGGAGGTGAAGAGAACAGCTGGGAGGGACAGGGAGGTTAAACAGAGGCATTGGAGAGGATGGGACTGGCCCCTGTGTGAAGGAAAGCAATTATTTCAGTTTCATACCCACAAAGAAAAAAAATGGAATTCCATTTCTTGCCATCAGGGTGAGGAAAAGACTCTGACAGACCCTGGGCATGACCCTCAGGAAGCTCAGGAAAGATGTGAAGGGTGTTGGTGCAGGAGTCACCTCTGGATGCCAAAGCACTGCCTCAAGAAATGATGTATGAAAGAGTAAAACCTTGCAGATATTTACCTAAAAATGCTTCCAATCATAAAAGTTGCCCCAGAAACTTTCCACTTGGTTAGAGTGGAAGAGGAGAAAAACTTACATCTACTCTCCTTACAAAATTGATCCACGTGGGGAGAACAGTCAGAAAAATCTCAGTGGTTCCCGATTCTAGGAATAATGTAGTGATAATGGACAAGATTTCCAGATAGGCATTATCACTGAATTTTTTCCACTTGTGATTAAGATGACTGGTTTCTGTATTTTCTCTTTCCCATCTGCTTTTTTTCCCCCCAAATCTGTGCATGTTCTTGCCCCTGAAAGCCCTGGGGACACCAGTGTGGTCACAGAATGTGACTCACCACAACATGAGCCTATGGCCAGAGCTCTCACTGCCCAGGTTTGAGATTATTACAGGACATAAATCACTCACACAAACTGGAGCAGATTTGTACCCTGAAGCCTGGGCACTGAAAAACCAGCCAGCTAAAAAATATTACATACATGTATACATACCTCGGGTCCCACTTCTCTTACCATTGTTTATTGTGCTATCCCACTTTTATGTAAAGAAGGAAAAAGTTCACTGGCAGTTGCTCTTTCCTCTGAACAAAACCCCCATTCTCCATTTTTAAAGCCTGCAGCTGAATAAACCAGAGAACCTGGCCTTTCTTTCCAGGCAGGGGCTGTCAATATTATATGATGCTGGAGGAACACGGGGAGAAGTGAGGCAAGGAATGAAACACCAAGATTTTCTGTTTCAAATACCAAATGTCTGAAGCCAGTGTTAGGCTGTGCCAACACACTGAGGAATGAGTGAAATGTGAAACATGACCTCCCTAAGAAGCTGCAAGACACAGAGGCTGGATTCTCAGAGCGTTGCTATTAAAAGCCCATTTGAAACTCTGGGTTCTCCTCTGGGAGGATAACAAGAAGAAAAAAAAAGAATTTTCTGGTAAAAATTATATTTAATTCCATGGTTAGCCTGCCTGGGCAGAATATCAGGAACAACAATATTTTCTGGGGGTTTTCTCCCTTGTGGGGCTTTCTGCGAGATTTTTGTTGTTATTGGTTCTTGGGGCAGGGGTTGCCTTTCTCCCTTGGGTGCACGAATGGCCGAAATGTCATTAGCTGCAATAATTAATCTTTGCTTCTGTGCAGTTTGGAGAAGCAGGGCCTTTATTGAATAGCCTTCTATTTAAATGTAAGCCAGATGCCGCTCTCGTAGCCATCACAAACACAAACTATTAGTTTTAGTTCAGGTCACGGCCAGTTGAGTTATTTGAACTCCTCTAAATGCTTGTGCCTCCCAGCTCTCTCTTGCTGGGGCACCGAGTCTAAATAAGGCAGAAAATGGTAATTTTTAAACCAAACTTTAAAGCCAGCACAGAGCTGTGTTATTAAAACAGAGTAAGGACTTAAAATTTTCAATTCCATAGTAATAAGATATAACTTTATTTTATTAAATTCTCATGTTGTCTCTCAGCATGGATGTTTGCAGCACATTTGTACACACGGGCAGGTGGAGCCAGAATTTGTGTTACAAATATTCCCTCTGAAGGCAGGAGAAGATTTTTTGGGGAGCTGATGCTCATCATGAGCAAAGCCCACTCAGCTGAGGACCTGGCAGGAACCTCACTGTATTTACTCACATTTCACAAGGGCATTGTTTATAATCTTTTTTCTGACATTCACATGCCCAGCTCTAATTAATAAAACCACTTCTGGTTAAAGACCTGCTCCAGCCTCTCTGGGTGGAGCTTGGGAAGACTCCCAGGCTCTGCCACTCCTCTGAGAGCTTCAGTGAGAAGCAAACTTGGTCACCAGCTACAGAAAGAAAATACATAGCATTTTGCTTTAGAAAGAAAATAAATAGAATCGTTCTTTGGAAAGAAAATATATAAAATTTTTAAGTCAATACTTGGTGGAGTAGCAGCTATAGGGGTGTGAAATTCTATGAAGGATGGTACGAAGAAGAAGAGAAAGAAGAGAAAGAAGAGAAGGGGACTTTATTCCAAAAGGAGATCAAAATCCAAGTGCTCAAATAGATGCAAACAAGTGGTGGGAGATGTTTGCAGGACAATTGCAGTGCACAGACGTGTCCTGTGACACATCCCCAAAAAATTTAGGGTCCACTGGGCTGGAGCTGAGCTAAACAACCCAGATTTAATAAAGCAGATGCATCACCTCCAGAACTCCATCCCTGCACGGATCTGGCTATTGTCACCTCAGCAGTGACATGCAGGAGCCTCTTGCTGGCGGGTTTTGCCAGCAGTGACACAGCATGCACGGAGGATCTGCCTCTGCCATCAGCAGGGCTCAAAGCAGCCCCGAGATTTTCCAATTTCCTGACGGATTCCGCGGAATTCAGCCCTGTTTAACTTTAGTTAAAAGCGTTGGCAAGGCCCTGTCGATCATGTCGCTGGGGTAGCTGCTGCATCACTGTAATTGCCATTAATCAAGAGCATCTTGGAGCTGTTGTGCTCAGCTAACAGGTTCCAAATGGCTTCACACCGAAGTGAAAACAAAGAGAGATTTTTTTTTTCTCTCCCCTCTTCGCCTCCTTTTTGCACTTTACGCTGCATATTAAGAAATCTGCTCTCTGGATCCTGATATCAGATAATCTGGCTGTAATTAATGCCTGAGAACATTTGTTCCCTGCCTTACTTTTACAAGAAGGAAGTGTGATATTCAGGTAGTTCCTGTTGGAAGGAAAATATATAAAATTGTAAAGTCAATACTTGGTGGAGTAGCAGCTATATGGGTGTGAAATTCTATGAAGGAAAAGAAACCCAGGGAATTTATCCCAAAAGCAGATCAAAATCCAAGTGTTCAAACAGCAACCTAATTACTGTAACCCATTATTGAGATGAAGCGATTTCATCCTTGCTGTCCCGTGAAACAGGACCCCCAGCTACTGCACGGTGAGGAACAGATGGAAGGGTGTCAGGAATGATAAAAAGTCCCGGAGTATAAATGTAACAAATAGGTTTGGGGCGAGGAATGGCGCCGTGCGTATCATAAAACCCTGCCAGGCTTCTCACGTTCCGATAAATCTTGATTTGGTAACGGGATAACTTCAGAGCCCCCCGCCTTGGGTTTCACCAGTGATTAGATCACTGATGTATGGGGCAGGGCAAGGCAGAAGGGAGGAAGGGACACCGCTGGGAGGCCTTAAATGACCTCTGCTCGCTGCTCTTGGATGCAGGGGAAAAGCCCATGGTGCAGGGTTGTCATTATTGCATTGATCATTTTGGGGTGGCCTCGTTCCAAGATGAGTTTAACTGGAAACAAATCTGCTGCAGGCTGTGCAAGGGGACATGTGGAGGAGCTGGAGGGGTGGAGCAGCAGCTCTCATCTGCTGATTTTCCCCAGAATCGTGCAGTTCACCTCCAGGCATGGCAGGGTGAGGAAAAGACCCTGACAGAGCCAGGGGATGATCCCCAGAAAGCTCAGGAAAGGCATGAAGGGTCCTCCAGGAGTGTGGTAGAATGCCAAAATGATTTTCCCATCATTCCTCAGCAGGAATAACAGAATCCTCCCACTTCCCTGGTGAAGGGAGCACCGCCCCAGTTCAGCATTTCAGAATTCATTTTTACATCCCACTTTCACCCCCATTATTTCCCCATTGCATTGCAAGAGTGAAGACTTTTCTCCAACAAAAAAAAAAAAAAAAAAACCCTCTTGAGACAGTGATGTACAAACAAGAGAGGCCTCCTTTTAAGGAGCAAGGAAAACATTAAGATTCATTTCGGGCAGAGCACCCACCTATTCATCTTTCTTCCTGCTGCTCCTTTTAGCACTGAAAATGCCCCCAGGCTCCTGAAATCCTCGAGGTGCACTGGCACTGCCGAGGTCAGTAACTGGATCTGGGCGCTAAAAAGACACTAACAGTTCTGGAGGGTAAAGCAAAACTCGTTAATGATTTTAGCAGATGAACCAGGGGACAGGGGCAGGGTCAGCTGGTAAATCCCACACTACCCTACAAAAGATAACCTTTGACTCCTCCTGACTCTCTGAACGGTGCTGCCAGCAAACCCCCGAGTCCTTGTGGGGCCAATAAATCCTGGGGTGCACCTATCAGGGATCCTTTATCCTGGCTGTAAAACATGAGAGCCCCAACCAGCCCAGTGGTTAAAAGTCATTGCTGATAAACTGAACTCCTTTCCTTCAGAGGGGAAAAGATCCATTTCTGCGCTGGAATGGCAAAATAACAACAACAACACATCCATAAGCCAAGCTATGCCTTCAGAAATGCTCAGGCCGCTTGGGAATAATGAGGATGAGGAGGGTTTCAGCTGAGGGCAGGGTTTGACCCAAAGTCCCCTCAATCCTTTTGTCCCTGGGACACTCTGCTGAAGGGAACCATCCCCAGCCAGGCCTGAGCATCCCTCAGACAATTAATTCCTCCAAAAGAAAAAATAAAGACCTCAAGGAAGATGGGTTTGAGTTAGGCAAACCAAAAGATACTGCTATAGGCAAACCAAAAGACTCTGCTGTCTTTATTCTGAGGAGCAGTCCTCAGAGAGTATGGGATGGTGCTGTTTGGAAATTTGTGTTAAAATGCATTTCTTTTCCCAGAACGATGCTGGGATGTGATGCAACTGTTCTGACCAGTGAAAGCTTTCACAGCAGAAGCACAACCTTTCTTTGACAGGATGGTGAAAGTGTTTCTTCAGGCTCTGGGTGGTTTTTGGTGGAAGCAGAAAAGCTGCTTTGAGCCACCTTTTGTTCCTGGTCACTCTTCACCCAAACTGCCCATGCCTTTGAGGGCTGAACTGCTCAGCCTTCCCTGGCTTCTCTTGAAACAAACCAATAATCACTTCCAAAACTGCCTCTTTCAAAACTCTGGGGTTTGACAGAGAAAGAACACAGAAAAAAAAAAATGAAGGACATTTCCCTGTGCATGTCTGTGGTCATCGTCCCGTCCATGGCTGCTGCCCAGAGAAGCTGGGAATGTGGAATCAAACCCAAACTGGGTTCAGGATGGAGCTCCAGGGCTGCTGTGGGAAGCTTTGGGAGCTTTGGGAGTTGGATTTAGCAATGAGATTCCTTCAGCCTTGAGTCTTCTGCTCACATTTGGGGTTTTACAGTCATTTAATTGAATTGAAAACAGACACAAGCACAAGCCCAGATATGCACAAGGGAGAGAGGTTTTGTGATGGGTCATGCAAGGAGTATTTCATTAATTACTCCAGAATTCCTCTCCTTCCTCTTTTAAATACTTTAATATAAGAGTGAAATAGTTACTGCTGTGGACAACAGTTCTATTCACTTTGTAGCTCTTTCATTTCCCCTTTGCTGAAGGATGATACACTAACTCCACACAAACTAATTTTTAAATGCTAAGAACGATGTTTGGCAAAGGCAAATAAGAAATAAACAGTGGTAATTTCAGAGGTCTTGGCTGCTTTATATCATAATGTGCTTTTACAGCTACTTCTGGCCTCAGTTTCCCCAAATTTGCATTACCAGATCACCAGAGGCACTGCTCATGTAACAGGGGAAGTAAAAATTTTATTCAATATTACGCTGCTCAGTAATGATGGTAATGAAGAATTCTGGTTTATATCATATAAATATGTCAGATTCTTGTCCAAATAATATTTTCCAATAGTTTTTGTTTCCATTTTCCTGATGATTATGAACATATGCAGCGAAATGAAATGGAGACATTATAGAAGAAAGTCAGCAGTAAGATCAAGGGTCATGAGTATTTGCTCTTGCACTGAACCTGAAAGGAAATCTTCCATAAAGAAGTTTTTCCTGAAAGGCCAGTGGGAAGCTAGCAGGAGCATTAAGATGGAAGATAGGATACCTATAAAAAGTTGTGTTTCAAAAGAAGGATGTGGGAAGAAAGGAAAGTAGGGAAGGAAATGGCATTTTAAACCATATTAAAGTAAGAAGCGGGTTTCCTAATCCTGAAAGCCTTAATTAGCCCCTTTTAAAAAGTGAAGCAAAATAGATTAATCCCCAAACATTGCATTAAATTCACCACAGTTCCTGCCCTTCTATTTGTGTGGGTAAGAGCTTCACAAAAGGGCTCAGCAATAATAATCATAAAACAAGGACAGCAGCCCAAGAGGCAGAGAGCAGCCCATCAGCAATAAAGTGGAGTGTGGAGCTTGGAGCAACACTCCAAAAACAAATTAGCTGGTGTGCACAGCCCAGAGCTGAAGGACAACCCAACAATAACAAACCAGTGTGTGCAACCCAAAGCACTCTGGAGCAACCCAACAATAACAAACCAGCCTGGATGCCTGATGGGAGAGGAGAAATTTCGCAAGGAAGTGGATTTGGGGCTGAATTTTCCAAGGGGTTATTATTATTAACAACAGAGAGTTAAACTATTAATGTTTAAATTAAGAATAATACCAGGAGGTATTACCAGAATAATACTCAGCCTTGCTGCCATTGGGTTTAATGAGTCTAGGAATGGGCCCAAAGTACCCTTAAGGGATTTAGCCAGTGAGGAGAACAAATTTTACCTGGAACTAATGAGCCCACCATGGCAAATGGAAACTCTGTTCATCTCTGCTGGATAATGTGAACTGGTCTTTTATGGGGAGATGGAAACTGTTTGAGTCCTGGCACCAGGACCGTGCCTGTGGTAACCTGCTCCCAGATGCTGCTGAGCTGGACCAGGCTTAGCTCACCTAAAGAGAGGATGGCTTTCCACCTCGCTGCTTTCCTTCTGTGGTGAAATTCCCAGACTTCCCTTCAGATGGGAAAAAAGGAGGATAAATCCTCTGTGGAGCCAACACAAATCGTGCCTTAACGCATGTACCCCCAGGCAGCATTCCCTCACAGGCACACCCCATTCTGTGCATTATGGTGTAAATATGTTATGGTTCCTTTCCAAGCCCAAAAAAAAGGAACCATCATCCAGGCCTCCCTGAGCAGAGCCCTGTGTGTCAAAGCCTGAGCAGAATCTGACTCCTGAGGTCCTGAGAACAGTTCCAAGGCTCAAACACAGCCAGGCTCGTCAAACTTCACAGCTTGAGCTCCTCTCTGGCAGAGCTGACCCCTCCCAAAAGCAAGTTTTGGACAGCAGAATCCCTCAGATGGATCCTTGGGAGAACACATGGTTAACTGCGGACCAGGGGATATCCAGCCTGGCATATATTCAATAAGAGAAGATGTCAGCTTTTCCCTTTCTGTCCTGTTTTGGTGAGGAGAAGTCCAGGTCCATCTCTTTGCCCAGAGCCTATAAAATAGTCCCTGTTGTCAGTCTGGGATTGATGGGAAGAGGTGGGATGGAGTCTCTCAGAGATGTAAAATTACACCCAAAATCCCCTGACTGTCCACACAACACAGACATGCTCCTCTTTTTGTCCCTTTTCCAATGGGAAAACATCCCCATACAGAAAATGTTCTGCTGAAGAAGAAGACCGGGACAGTACTGGATTATGAAGGCGAGGCAAATATTACAGAGATTTTGTGGGATTTTCTTTTTCCCTTGGAAAGAAATAATCCCTGATGTTGTAATCTGTGGTTTGGCTCCCACCTACATCTTGCCCAGTGATTGCTGCAGAGTGAGCCTTGATTCAGACCAGTTTAGCTGGAACCAGAATACAGCTGAAGGTGTTTGGAAATTACTTTCGATCTCAAACACTCCAGAGACCTGGCTGGGAACGTTGCAAATAGATCAAGGAAATTAAAAGGAACATTGGGGTCACTGCGAGAGGTCAGGAGAGAAAAGGAAGAGTTGACCCTGATTAATCAGAAACACGGTGCTGTTGAGAAGAGAAAATATTTTGGGGTTTAGGCTCCTGGCAAACAGCAGCAAAATACCAACAACTTCCATTGGATGGATTTTTCTTTTCCCTTCCAACCAAACCAGAGGAAATTCCTGAACTGACAATGAACAGGAACAATGAGTGAGTCAGTACCACCAGTGCCAGAAATTCTCTGGATTTCCTAGCCAGACTGATGTCTTTGGAAGGTCAGAGTGATACAGAGATACATTTCTATAAAACTTGGGGGTTGAGAATAAGCCAAGTCAAGACACAGATAATGAAGGCAGAAATATTCCAGTTACCCATAAAATATCAGATCTTTGGAGAGAGAGAGAAGACACACTTTCTCCCTCACTCTTTCCCATTTTTTTGCTCATTTATAACATTATGTTGCTTTTAGTTTTATATGAAAGGTGCTCAGATGCTGTCTCTGATGACAACCCTGTAAAACCACCAAAAAAGAGCTGTGGGAGGATAATGCTAAGAAATCCTATTAGTATTTTAATTCTGTCTAATCTGATTCCAAGATTTTTTTTTTTTTCATTTTGTAGAATGGGGCCCTGGCAATACCTGACACCAAAGAGCCAGAAGTAATGTAATATTATTTTCTTTTTCAGGAGGTTTATACCTTGCCATGGTACATCCTAGATCTATTCATGCTTATCTCTAATCTTCATCAACATAATTGTGGAAAAAAATCCCAGAATGTAGGGTTTTTCTCAAAACCAGACCAGGTACAATCATATATAAAAAGAAATCTAATCAGCATAATTGGCATGAGGGTCCAAATTCCATCCATTTGTGGTTCATGCTGAGTTTGGGTGGTTTCTGTTCTGCACCCAAGGGTGCCACAGATCCAGGGTGACACCCTGCCACCCGCTCAGGAAGTTCTCCATAAATGATGTAAGCCCAGGAAGTGAGGCAGAAACGAGCAGCCAGAGGAGAATGTGATTTTTAAATCCTAATGGGAGCCTGTTCTCCATGCAGAACATTCCTGCCATACATTACTCATCTGTTTACTCGCTGTTAATTTAAATGCAAAACTGTGAACAATATCTCTGGGACTTCTTTCCCCCTGGTAGCTGTAAAGTCCCAACAATCCCAGTTCCCAGTCCCAGTGTCACACTGTTAATGTTATTGCTAGGCACTCACACGAGGGATAGAAGCTCTGAAGATATCCAGATGCACCAAGCAGATACACAACGTGATATTATTGCTGGCATGCTCCAAATCCCATTACTTTCAGCAAGTATCAGTGGAGGAGTGACCTCCTTGCAATGTGAACACCACCAGAACCCACAGCCCCAGGCCCCTTTTTTTCAAACTGCAATTTCCTAATCTCGCACTACCGAACCCAAACACGCAAATATGCAACAATGGATGGAAAGAGAAGAAGGCCTCGCTGTATGAGCGTTGGATTAGGAGAGGAATGGCTGGAAAACCTAAATTGCAGCAGGAGAACATTCCAGCCCAGGGATCTGATGACACTGGGGCTCAGCTCTGCTCCTGTGGTTTGCAGTACCACCAGATGGATAACCTTGGGCTGGAACCCAACCCGTTTTTGTGAAAAAAAAAAACCCCTTGTTTTCCCCCAGCACAATCAGCACAGCCACTGCTCTGCCGAGATAAAGATGAAAAGTTTAACCTGGGGAAAAAACAAGCGGGGTTTTTTATTGTTATTATTTGTTTCTCTCCGGGATTTCAAAGGCGGCAGCGGGAGCAGAAGGCATCCTCTGGAACACGCCGCCAGGAACAGGGAGTTGATACAGATGTATTGATTTAATCAGCCTGGGTGACAGCATTTATTTATGCAAAACATCTGTGACAAAAACGTGGCACTTTGAAGGTGCAGTGATATGTGCCTGGTCCTGCCTGGCACGTTAAAATGTGTGATAAGGGCACCCAGCCAGCTGATTTTAGGGTGTTGTTTGCTTTATGTATCACCTATTTCATGTTATTCTCACAGGCCAGGAGGCTCTAAAAGCTTTTTTGCAGTAAATTTTAAATAATTAATTCAAAATTGCCACCCAGGACACCAGACTGACACGGGCAAACAAACCAGAAAGCACAAATATTATAGGGAAAAAATAGGAAATATTAAACCATGTGTTTTCTGGTCTCGATTAGACGGAAACTAAAGAGTTTTTAATCCATGGGAAGGCAAAATTTGTCTGCAAATTTGAGAGATTACATGAGGGAAGACAATGTGAGATTGTCATCTCTTCAGCAACAGCATGAGAAAATATTTGGAGTTCCTACGTACACCAGCAAAAGTTTACATGATAAATCAGTAGCTTGAGTGCTTCCAGAATCCTGGTACAGATGAATGTGTTGAAACTATTGTTTCTGTTGTCTTTTTAATGCTACTGGGAAGCTTTTTGTGGTAAAGCCACAGCTATTGCCAGCTACATTATTACAGTCTCAGCCTAACATCTGCAATTACTAGGGAGTAAACGGTTCGCATCCCATATGAAATATAAAAAAAAAATGAGGAACAGATTTTGCTGTTATTCTCCCTCCCTGCGAATCCTGTGACATTTTTTACTGTTTAACCATGCCTGGGCAGTTAAAGGGTCTGGGAGGAAAGGAAGGCAAAGGGCTCATTTACAATTAGTGGCGGTTAAATATAAAAAAATAAAAAAAGGAAAAAAAAAAAAAAGAAAAAAAAGGAGGGGAGAATTTGGCGGTTCAGAAAAAAATTGAGATGATAATCAGAAATCTATGAAAAATCTCTCTAGAGATCACATTTTATTGGTTTCCTCTCCTGTATCCTGTTCATCCCAAGGTGCTGCTTCTCCCTGCCCATGCAGATCTCCCTCCTAGCAGCACCATCCACCACCCCACTCTGAACATTTTATTTTCTTCCTCACACAGAGCTGGGAGCAGATCCCACCGTAAAGATCCATCCAGCTTGCTCATTTCCTTGCCTCAAAGCTCTCCTTTAGCATTTTCTTCTGCCACAGTGCCTACAAGGAACAATAAAATCCATAAAGAAGTTGCATTTCCTGGCATGAGGAAATAATTTTGTCAATATTTATGAACAGTATTGACTTCGGTGTGGTTGCTCAGAGAGCAAAGAGCACCAACCATGCCAAAATTTGATTTTTGCCCTATTTTAGGTGCTTTTAGGAGGAATTCTGCTGCACAAGGTATCCAAGAAACTGAACCTTGAATTCCCTTATCATTGCTGGGATGTTTTGGGCCCTTCAATGAGACACACGGAGCTCGCTCCCAGTTCTCCTGGCACAACAAGTCCTTGAGGCAAGGCTTCATTTGTGGGGGAGCCCAAGCCAAGTAGGGTGGTTCCAACCTTTAAAAAATATATGAAAAAACTGCTTTTATGGAGCTGCCAAGATGTGCTGCTTCTGCATTTCCATGGCAACCCCGGGTAGGCACTGGCCAGGGAGCCCTCGTGGTGATGCTGTGAGCCCCAGTTCCATCCTGGATATTTCCAATGCCAAAAGCTACTCCAAAAGCAGCCAGTGCAGGCCTTAACACACACAGGATTTCCAAAATGCTTTCACGTCTTCAAAGCACTGTGCAAACAGGAGCTAATTAAAATTTAATGAATGTCCTGACAGGTAAAAGGTTTCTCATTTTGCTTTGAGCTGATGCTCATTCATGGCCAATGGAAATCATGTGAGACCCCAACCAAAACACTTTCAGGGCAAACAGACTCTGATTTGCTGCATGCATTTAGCTAAGAGCTGAGTGAACACTTTTTTTGTAAATGTATTTACTTATCCTTTTTTTTTTTTTTTAATACTATTTCCCCTTTTTTTTCCTTCCCTGCACAAAGATAAATAAATAGCAAGCTGGAACGAAATGACAGAATATATGTAAAACAGAGGGGAAAGGTTAAATACCAAAGTGAAATTGGGCATTAAAACAAAAGTCCATTCTCGGGGTGTAAACGAAGTGTCCAACCCTTTCATCAAAAGTGTTTACAGCTTATTTTTGTAATGTGACTCTAAGTGGATAATGTAGCACACAGCAAGGGGCTGTGCATAAATACGGCCCTGTTTGGGATTTTAAGAATCATAACAGCCTTTGAAATATGAAAATCTTGAGTCTTGATACAATCCATATTATTGAACTGATGCCAGCACCTCCATGGATTTGATTAGCTTTTGCAGCAATCCAGGGATTTGATGGAGACCTGATTTAGGAGCACAGAATTCGTTGGGTGGCGATGAAGTGACACCAACTGTGCAAAGATTCAGAAAGGTGAGGATTGCTTCCTCCTTCCCTGCTACAGCTTCAGTGGAAGTGCTCAGTCTTCAAGTTTTTGGAGAATCAGCTCATTTAAGACTAAACAGGTGATTCCAGAATCAAAAAGGGTCTGAGAAGCTCAAGGTTTTCAAAGTAAAACCTTCATCTTGCAAGATTAACAAAAAAATGCCCAGGTGCCTGCAGGACATCTGAGCTCTCATCTGCCCACCTGCTTTTGTTTTCGGTTTAAATTCAACATCTCAGTGCTAAAAGCTGCTTTCACTTTTTCATGGCCAAACCCAAATCTTGGCACAACAGCTTTGTCAAAGACCTCTCCTTGCTCCGCCCATGGAAACATCCAGGGTCAGATCCAGCTGAAGATGCCAGGTGGGATGGGGCTTGGAGAAACCTGACATGATAGATAGATAGATAGATAGATAGATAGATAGATAGATAGATAGATAGATATAGATATCTAGATATCTATGGTGTCCCTGCCCACTGCAGTGTGGTTGGGACAAAGATCTTTATGGTTCCTTGCAATCTAAACCATTCTGTGATGCTCCCTACTTATTGCACGGTGTTTGGACTAGATGACCTTTAAGGACCCTTCCAAATCAAACCATTCCATAATTCTAGGACTCTAGGATTCAATCTGCTGTGTGATTCCAGTTGGAAAAACCCACCAAGGACCCCTCAATGAGATGCCACACTGGGGCACAGGACCTGCTCTCAGCCTCCACTGCTGGAAGTGGTTTTGAGAGAGGAACGTGGATCCCTGTGCCAGGGAGGAATTCCACATTTCACTCTGCCAGCCCTAAACATCCCCCAGCAGCAGAGCTGGGCCTCATGGTGCTGTGGACATTCCCCAGCCCGTATGGACTCCACCTGTGGTTTGGGTGTACCACAAAGACAACACGGGAATTCTTGCCCACGTTTGGGAATTCTGGTCAAAAACCACTTCAAGAAATCTGGTCCTGGACCAGCTTGTCCTGCATGGGCTGATGTTTGTGCTGGGAATGTAAATGATGCTCCTTCCCCTTTTATCACACCTTGCGCTCTCCTGGCTGCAGCACTTTGGTGGGGGGGTTGTTCTGGCAGGGTTAGCTGAGAAATATTTTGAAAACCTGGAAATGCAGAAGGCTCAGCCTTCAGAAACCCATGTTCTTTTGTGACTGAGCTTTCTGGATGCACTCACTGCATTTTTAGCAACGAGACCATTGGCAGAGTTTTCTAAAATCGTTGGTTTCCTGCACCAGAAAACAAAGAGAGCCAAACCCTCTCCATTGCACTCGATTGTTCTTGTTCCTTGCTCTGCTGCAGGAAGCATGAGAAGCCAATATCTTTAATAACTGGGATCCAAGCAGCTTTCTCACATCTCCTTGATGTTTTTTTCGGATCAATTTATATAAAACATTTTGCAAATTCTGGTCAAGTTTACCATTAAGAACAATTCCCGTTATTCATTCAACGTTTTCCTTTGTTTAATTTAATGAGATTTCTCCGAAATTTCTTCTTATGTCAATCAAAAAAATGCCTTTCCTTTCCTAGTGGTTTATAGCCCTCATATACATGCAGACAGTTATCATATCCTCCCTTAGTCATAATTTGGACAACTTAGCCATGTTTAGGTATTTTAATCTTTTCTCGTAAGCCATTCCCCTTTGGCTCTTCATTACTTTTATTACTTTTTAATTTATTTTTTTTCCTTCTTTCTCCCAGAATTCTCTCTGGGGTGTTGATTCCTTGCTGAGGTTCCCTGAGCGGAGCAGCATTCAAGAAATGAGATGATCACCATGAGGATAGTTTGGAAAGCTGTTATCTCCGTGGTTGATTCAGCTCCATCTCCCCTTCTGGAGCCTCATAAAGGACCAATTTTCCACTGCCATGTCCTAGAACCAGCAGAGATCAAATGTTCTCCTCCGTGGTGGTCACATCCCCTTCGTGCACAGACTTTTTCTGCTGGAGGTGACTCGTCCTGAGTAATTGAAGTTTTGCCAGTAATTCATCTCCTGTGTTTTTCCCCAGTATTTTCCTCCATCTGCAAGTCCAATGCACATTTTGTTTGCTGTGTCCTCCAACATATCCACGAAGAAATTAGACAAAGCCAGGCTTAACACACTTCCCTCTCCAAGCAGCACCTCCTTCATCTCCTCAAATGTGACATCTCAAACTTTATCCTGGTTCGTGGCATTCCAGCCAAGGCAGAGACCACAGACAAGTGCTCACATCCAGGCCAGACTGAGTCAAGCTTTCAATTCAGATTTTATGGGACTATCAAATGCTTCACTAAAACACAGAGATGTTTGCCCAGAAACCATTGTAGCTGTTTTCATCTTCCTGCTCAGGCAATTAGAGTTGGAGGAGCTGGTTGCAAGAGTGTGAATGTCTCTTATGGAGGTCTCTGCTGGTTTAGAGCCAAAAGGAAGGTTTTCAACTGAGCTTTCCTCCCTGCTTAAAATGCCCTGAGCTCCAAACCCTACCAAACTGGAGTTTGGTAGTCAGAGGAAATCTGAGCACAACTCCTTGACCTGTGATTGTCAGGTGCACAGTAAGGTGAGCCTGGTCACCAAATCAACCCCATCAGTGCCCTGCTGTGCATTAAACACCTCCATTTGTCTCTTGGTGGCCCTGCACAGGTTGCTGGAAACAAGAGGGGCTTGATGTCCACCCATTAGACCTGCCCCTACAGCACCTGTGGGCTGCCCTGGGTCACCTCAACCCAGAGCAGAGGAAATCAGGACTGGGAAGGGAGAAGCTCAGGACCTGAGGCCGCTCTGTGTTGGCTTGTCATCACCTGACTTAATAGTTAACATTATTATTACATTTAAGGGAGAACATAAGGAATGCATTTGTCTGGAATTACTTATCACTTGGAAGTCTGGGCTCGCAAGGAGATATGAACAGCTTTAGCAGGTCAGGCTGGAAGCCCATGCCAAATAACCTCCTATCTGCAACAGTAGTGAGAGCCCAGCAAAGAGTACAAATGTAGGTCAGTCCTACAGCAACACTTCCCCCCAAACACTTGCCCAGCTCACAGTGGTTTCTGGCTCAGGCACTTTCTGAACCAGACATGGAGCCTTTCTGTTTAATACAAAACCCAGATGGATTTTAAAAACCTCTGATGAGTTTTTCTTTCATGAATGCATCCAGTAAACTTTTAATGCTCCCAGGATCCTGTGGCAAGGGGTTCCATGGGATGACGAAGCACGGTGTGGAGGACTGCTCCTGCTCCCTTGGAGCTGCCAGCCACCAGCTCCATTTCATGCTTCTGAGGTCTGTGTTAGAGGCAGAAACAGCAAACAGCTGCCTGCTGTTCTCTCCTTTTCATTCCTAATTCCTGGGAAGGCCATCAGATCCTCTCACTCATCTCTTTTGGCTGAAGAAACAGAATCCATTTAATTGTTCTCACACTGAGGTGTGTGAGAACCCTTGGCACCACCCTCTGTGTTCCTGCTTGACTAATTCCTCTAGGAGCTGGGAAATTTCAGGTATTCCAGGTGGAGATGCACCAAAGTTTATAAAATAACACATTTTCTTTCTTTCTATCTATCTATCTATCTATCTATCTATCTATCTATCTATCTATCTATCTGTCTGTCTGTCTGTCTCTCTATCTATCTATCTCTCTCTCTCTCTCTCTCTCTCTCTATCTATATCTATCTATCTCTATCTCTCTATCTCTCTATCTCTCTATTTATATCTATATCTATCTATCTATCTATCTATCTATCTATCTATCTATCTATCTATCTATCCTCTTAATTCTTGATAATTTCTAATATTCACTTGGCTTCCTGAGAGCCACAAGTCCAAGCCATTTCCCAGAATAATTACCCTCCATCCTTAATGATTACAATTAACTTAGAGTGTAAGATTTACTTCAGAGCATTTCCAGAGCCCTCCTCCCCCGTGTGCATCACTTGACATTTATCTGTCCTGAACTTCACCTGATGTTTTCTCACTCAGCCAGGGGCTTCCAGATGGATTTTTGGCATCCCATCACAGTCACCTTTCATCTTTAGCCCCTGAATGGTTTAGTATTGTCAGCAGGGTGGGCTCATCAGTCTGTCTCCATCCCCACATGAAGATTTCTTCTCCCTTTTTCCTTAGTTTGACACTGGATCCTAATCCATCTGTCAAGTGGAGTGACCCATACAGAACTGTGCCATTAGTGACTGCTGAAACGCCTTGGAAAGCATCTTCCCCTGCTAGGATGAGTGATGTGGGAAGAGAAGGAGAAAGAAATTTCCTCTTATTCCTGGAAATAAATGACAATTGTTCTAAAAGTCTGCAGACGTCTGGCTATTACATCATCCGAGGCTCTGCAGCTTCCAGCTAGCAGTCCCTTAACAAAGGAGATGCATTTCCTTCAAGGAATTCCACCATCTACACATCTGATATTAATTCTCATTGGGCAAAAACAAGAATAGGCACAAGTGACTTTTCCAGTTGATGTTTACTTTTTCCCAGGCCACAAAACATCCATTGACTGTGAAACTTCAATTTGCTGCATAACAAATGCCTGCTTTCATAATAGGTTAATAAAGCTGTTTCACAAATAACAGCACGAGAAGCTACAGATGTTAACCTAAGGGAGGAAAAAAAAATACAAGCAACATTCGGGTTTAATTTGATTATTTATTAAATATTTATCGCAGTATCTGAGAATGGAAGGAATTTCATTCTGCCCAGCTGGTCGTTCTGTGCTGTTGAATTCAGCAAAGGGATGGCTGGCAAGGAGGAGATCTTCTGCCTCCTGGGAGTTCTAAATTGCACTTTGAGGCTGCAATTTGGTTCTTTGCTCTTATTTCCCCATCCTTGAGGCAAGAAGGGTACTTCTTTGCTCACTTATATGGGAGAAAACTTTAATTTAGAAAGTGTGGAAAGCACAGAAATCCGAATTTTCAGTAGCCCTGACCAAGCTGGGTGGTTATAAATGAAATTAGCCAGGAGAAAACCCTTGATCCTTGTATATTTTGGGATGATCCCTGAGATCCAGGCGTTCCCTGGGAGCACTCCTCACATCCCCATGCTCACCCAGCCGATTTTCTGGATGAGCAGAAATTGTGGCTGAGCACACAAGGGAATATTTGGGCAGGGAAAGGGAGTTAGATGTTGATTGCTTTCTAAATATTGCCCCCTCTGAAGCGAGCAGTCTGTGTTTGGGCAGGATCAGATACTCTTTGCTCACAGTTTGAGGCACATCATGAGTTATTTTGTGTTCCTGCCTTTGGGAACACGATTTCACTATTGCAAAGGGCCAGCTGAGGTAACGGGCAGGGAAAGGCATTGGGATGCAGATGCCCTATGGCCACAGCCTGTGGTCCAGATGGAAAATCCTTATTTTCTGCTATAACACAACCCAGCCATCAGCCATTTCCAGGGCAGTTACTGGGTGGAAAGGGCAGGGACATCTGGATATTACCAGGGAAGTTCTCTATGCCATGCACCATGCCTCTTTGCTCCTTTATGGAGTCTGATAAGCTCAAATTTGAGCTTTATTCCTGCCTGGGAAGGCTTTATTCCTTCCCTTTCTCCATATCCAGCAGGGTAATAAAGTCTGGACATGAAGAATTTGGTGAATGTTGTGTTCCACCCCTGCCACACATGCCAGCGCCCTGCATTTAAAGGCTGGGAAATAAACTTTTTTTTTTTTTTTGTCCTATAATTTATCCAAATCCTGGTATTTTCCCTAAGCAGCATCTGTTGCAGGGAGAAGTCAGTGGGTGTCAGTGTCTTTCAGGATCAGACCAGGACAAGCAGGGCTCTCCTACGTCAGAGCTTTCCAGGCTTTTACCACATTTGGACGCAGCGAGGAGCAGAGATCTGGCACGGGTTGTTCTCCAGCATCCTCTGTGGGTGTCACTGAGACAGAGCACAGAAAGCATCAGCTGCCATAAATCCCCAGATGTGCTAAGTGCCACACAATGGAAATGCTTTCAGCAGACTGTCAGGAGGAAGAGGCTTCACTGGGAGTAGGGCAGGGCAGCTGCCTCTCTGCTGAGTTTGGCAGATTGGGTTTTACAGCTGCTCCCCAACCCATTACAGCTCATTTCTCTGCTCCATCCCCATCCCTGTCCTGCCCCTGCTGCAGACAGAGCTGTGCTGAGGCAGAGACCTCAGGACAAGGAGCTTCATCCTTTCCAGGATGCTGTAGCTGTGATAGCAACACCAGAGCTGAGGGCAGCTTCTGAGAGCTTAAGGGTTTGGGCAGATATTGTGGCAAAAATCTTTCTGCTCATGCGAGGACAAGTTTTATTCAGCACAAAAAAAAAATAAATCAGATATTTGGCATTTTCTGAATTGCCACCCTCCAGAAAGAGCAGCAGCTGCCTGGGTCAGGATCAAGTGTATGGAAAAAGGGAAGAAAAAGGACATAGCTGTGGCTCCAAGCCTGCTGGAAGCATTTCCATGCCATGCTGAACCCTGGGCTGCTCTGCCCTCGGCAGAGGGACAGACGTGTTTTTTATGGCCACAGATAACTTTCTTGTGAACATGAAACCCCAGAGATAAAAAGGCCTTTATTCACAAGTGTTGGAGCAGAGTGGTTGCAAACTGCATCCCTGAGACAGCCAAGGTTTCTGTCCAGGGGTGGGAGCAGATTGGGCAGGCAGTGCTACTGGAAATCATCCATCGCGTTTTGCCCCTGGCACTTCTGGGCTCTTTTGCACTCTTTGCACTGGGCTCTGTGAATTGCTCCTGCACAGAAAGAACAGAAATTAAGCAGAATCCAGCTTTTTACTCCTCCCAAGCAAGACTGATTCTTAAATTTTTTGGGGAGGCTCAATAACTTGGAAAGTTTTGGGCCATGGATCAGGGAGAGGAGTCCTGAAGGGGATGAGACCCCTGTGTACCCCCATCTGTCCAGATTGGAAAATCCCAGAAGATTTCTGGCCTCTTAAATGGCATTATCTGCAAATAACTGCACCCACTGATTCTGTGGGGGTTTTTTGTTTTGTTTTGGTTTTTTTTTGTTTGGTTTGGTTTGGTTTGGTTTGGTTTGGTTTGGTTTGGTTTGGTTTGGTTTGGTTTGGTTTGGTTTGGTGTGGTTTGGTTTGGCTTGGCTTGGTTTGGTTTGGTGTTTTTGGGGTGGTTTTGGTTTTTGGTATATATTTTTTTTGCTGTTGTTGTTTGTTTGTTTGTTGGGGTTCTTCTGGGGAGGGACATTTAAAGAAGAGTTGCATTTTTAAACGTTCCTGCAGGATTTTCCTTTTCCAAGCCCACTCTCCAATTTATTCCTACAAACTCGTCTAGCTCGGAGCCTTCCCCCTTCACTGCTTTCCACCTAGAAAAAAAGGGAAAGGCTGAGAAGGGAGGCTGTGCATGCCTGCAAAGCCAGGGCAGCAGCATCAGCACGAGCTCTTAAATCAGGAGGGAACGTTCCCGGGAATGCCACGTTCCCAGCAGGAACAGCTCATTTACATGATGGCAGGACACGGAGCCCCAGGTTGGGTTCAGCAAGCCTGGTGTGACAACATGGGCCTTGTTTCCAGACCCTGCCTCGACTGAGCTGACCCTTTCCAGACCCTGCTCCCAATGGAGGCTTTGTGGGAAGCCCAGGGCAAGGAATAAAAGAGAGAAAAGGAGGCAGAAAGTGTTGGAGCATTCACTGACTCCAGAATTCCTGTAACCCCTCAGACTTCTCCGTTTTCTCATGGAGCTGGTGAGGTTTCAGGCCATTCTGATAATTATCAAATTGTGGAATGGGCTTTTTTGTAAATAATAGCTTTGTCTATTTTTAGACAATAGGGTCTTTGTCTATTTCTTGTCTATTATTGTCAATCCTTTGTCTATTTTTAAAAAATAACGAAATCAAAGGTTCAAAATTTGTTTTTCTACACAAACACGATGCCAAAACACAGTCTTATTAATGTGGGGGTGAGAAATCATCTGACATGGGCTGTGTTAGCCACAAACCACTGATAAATCCAAAGTACATGGAGGAAAATATCATTATCAGACCAAACTGCGCTCTCCAACTACAGGCTAAATTATTCCATGATTCCTGATTTTGCAAGATGATAAAATTCATGTTCTTGTGAAAGTTCAGCCTCCAGCTTGTAAGGAGTCCAGTGCTGAGCTCCAAATCCCTTTAAAGCAGATAGAAATGAGTCATTAACTCAAACAGGGCTTGGATCAGGCTCCTCTCTGGGAAAATCCTTAAAAAATGATGCGAGTTTGCACATGGACAATCCTCAGAAATTATCTCTGAGTTTTATTTGTACACTCATGTGAAAACTGAAAAGCAGGGAACCTGATTTTTTCTCGGGAGATAGAAAAATAAGGAGAAAATTGTTTCCTAATGGAATAATCAATCCTCCTTGTGGGATAAACGTTTCAAATCAGAGGAACAATTTACTGTGGGTAATGATTTTAGGAGCACAAATCCCACAAGAGATAATAAGATTTCACTTTGAATTTAAAAATATTCCTTTACAAACACCTTCTCTTGTCCTTCTCTTGTACCCATAAAGCTTCTCTTATTGGTACAACATTTATGGATTATGCATGAAAAGAGGAAGGATAATAAGCTCTACTCATTAAAAAAACCAAAAAATTGTATGCATTTCAACAAATAATTAAATATATTTTCTTTGTGTTCAGCTTGGATATTATTTAACAATCATTTTAACTACAGGAAATTACAAGTAAGATTATTTTTCTTGGGTTTGGCTTTTTTTTGGTAAAACAAAATTAAAAAGTAAGATACATATCTTTTGCTGCAAGAACAATGCCATTAAACACAGCAATGTTTTACAAATTGCAGACAGCTAAAAGTATGTTAATAATAAAATGCAAATATAGAGCTAAAAGTTTCTCCTTTCATGAATAAGTCTGATGTCATATATACAAATATCTAATCACTCTAAATGACTTTTTAAAGTACTGTACTGTGATTTTAGAATGGAACTGATATCTACAACCTTGACGGGAACATAATCCCTTTCCTAATGCTTGTATCACTATAAAACACTGGTTTTAAATGCAATTTCATCCTGAGAAGAATATTTTATAATGTTAGATTTCCATAGATCTTGTGGCTCTTAATGTGTTCTGTGATTTATCACCCAATTTGTTTTTCAGATCAGGAGTTCTGCGCTTCAAAGAAATATTTTGCCAGTGTTGTTATTCCCTTCTAAAACTCCATTTCAGTGGTAATGTATTTTTAAAGAGTGAAGCCCAAGAACAGAAATAGCATGGATTTTTTTTGAAATCTATACAGCCTTGTATAGTTTTCACGTACAGCCTAACATTCATCATCATCTCCCCGCTGCTTTAGAACCACTAAATGTTATTATTCCCCTCTTTTTCTGCTAGGTAGGAATATTAATGAGATATCATTTCCCTGCTTTTGTAAAAATCTGTCTCCTGTTGCTTGTTCAGCAGATAAAAACTCCAAAAATCAGTGAGCAGCGAGGCCACTGCTGAAACCCCATCCCCTGAACCCGGCTTTGTAAACTCACAAACCACGCTCCACATTTCACCCCTGCTTTGCCTTCCGCTGCCCCCAAATTCCAGCAGCCAAAATTCCCCCATTCCCACCCGTTTTGCTGTCGAAATATCCAACGCTTCACTGAGGCAGGTCAGAAAAATCACCACAAACAAACAATCTGATTAAACCCCAGTGAAAAAAACCCTCTTAGACATCAGATTTCCTGAGCTTTTCCCCCTCTCTCGCTGCTCTACTTACTTGTAATTATGTCTGGGGCCATTCCTTCCTATTCCACGGGACAAACTGGAATATTCTGCTCGGCAGTTTTGTCTCGAGCTCTTTAAACACCAGAGAGACCTTAGAAGCAAACAACCCTTTTTTTTTTTCTTTCTTCCCTGCCTGTTATGAAATTTTAATGATCTTCCAAGGCTCTCGAAATCAAACCAACTTTCTTCCCTCCCCCTGCCCCAACAACTTGGCTCCTTTGTACCTTTTGTTTCAGAACTGTGCCCAAGCTAAATATACCAAGCCAGGAGGGAACTCCAGCTTTAAAACAGGGGGTTAAAGTGCCCCTTGTTTTCCTGCACCCTTTCCCACTCCTGGAAAATGCAAAATACAGGATTTTGCTTGGGCAGTGTTGGAGAAAAGCAGGTTGGGGAGTGGAAAGTGGAGCAGGGATGAAGGCTCTGTGCAAAGAGTCCTCAAAAGGGGTTTCATGGAGGGGACGTGGGCCAAGCAGCTTTGTGATGGATGTGTTTATCCTGAAAACTAAGGTCCCATTCAGCGGGGCTGGGTGGGAGAGGTGCCCGGCAGGACACGGGGCTGTGTTAAGGAGCCTTGTTCAAGCCTTCCCTCGTGTGCCAGGGCAAGGCTTTCTCTTAAAGGTGATCTGCAGAGCTTAAGGATCGCCAGGAAGGACCCCAAAAGGGCTTTGTTGTGCTGGGAGAGAGGAAAACCTCCCTCCAAAATCTTCCTGATCCCCTGGGCGCAGCCGGGCTCAAAGGGCTGCAATGACAGGGGAGCTACGAGGTGACAAAAAATGTTGTAAAATAAGAAAAATACCTGGCTTATCTTAAAGGTGATCTGCAGAGCTTAAGGATCACCAGGAAGGACCCCAAAAGGGTTTTGTTGTGCTGGGAGAAAGGAAAACCTCCCTCCAAAATCTTCCTGATTCTCTGGGCACAGCCGGGCTCAAAAGGCTGCAATGACAGGGGAGCTACGACATGACAAAAAGTGCTGTAAAATAAGGAAAATACCTGGCTAATCCTGCTGCTGGAATGTGTTTTCTCAACTCAGTACTTGTCTGGAGATTTGGGAGCTCTAAACCCTCCCAAAGGTGTCTTTGCACCTCTTGTCAATCCCCATCGCCCCAATAACTCCAAATCCACAGTATTTGAGTCCTGTGTAACACCTCCTGTGCTGCTCAGGCACAGATGGAAATTTCAGTCTTTCTGGACATTCCCTAATTGATGCCAAGTGCTTTTAGTCAGGCTGGAGAGAGCTGGCTGGGAATCCCTAAAATGCTGCTTTGCACCCCTGAGATGCCCCAAACACCCATTCCAAGTGGAGTTAGCAGGTTGCAGCCCAAATTCCACCTCAAAATATGATGTGGCTGGAGGCTGGTAGAATTTAACCCCACTGCAGCAGCCCATGGAGTCTTCTGTGCTTCCCAAAGCAGAGCTCAGGGTGATTAATAGAGATGTGGAATGTGTGGTAGGAATTTCTCAACTTTGAAGGGAGTTTTGCTGCTTCAAGATGAGAAGATCTGACATAACTGCACTTGGCTCCGGAGAAGGGAGATGGAATTGGTGGATTGTCCTGCTGGATTGGTGGGTGTCCTATCCCCATTTTATTGCCCTCAGCAATCCATTGGGAAATGGATGGAGGAGAAGAGGCAGCTCAAAGAATATTCCAAGGAAAGCATTTGGGGTAAGAAGCAGAGGAAGAATTCAGGGTAACAGTGCAGGTTATGTGGTACAGATTGGGGATTTGGGGGGTGTTCAGGAAGCCCCAGAGCATCCTTGCTGCAGCTCAGGGACAGTGTTGCATCCCCATAAAGAGAGGAAGGGGCTGCACTTCCCAACAGCCCCCAGCCCTCCTCATTTAGGATTGAGCCCATGGAAGGGGCTGGTGCAGGGCTGAGCCCAGCCTGGGAACGGGCTGCGGGCTGGGATTCGCACAGCCCAGCCAGGCCCTCACTCCCACGGCCCTGGGCAGCATTGTTCTCTAAAAGCAGACATGTTTCCTTCCAAGGAGCAGACATGGAAAGAAAAACACACACAAAAACAAATCATCTCGTCCTTCCCTCCGCGGATGGCGCGCAGCCCGCTCCCGCCTGTCACTGAGGCTGGAGGTGGACACGATCCCAGCCTGCCAGGGGCCATGGGGGGATGAAGGAGACGTCTCTCAAGGCCCTTTTCCCTGGAAAATCCCCTCCTGATGACGGCAGAACCAACCAAGCTTTACCCCCAACTCCTCCTATGAGCATCTCCCTGCTGCTGCTAGTACCTCCCAAAAGCAGGCTTGGGGTACTTGGGTGTTTCCCACGTGTCCAACTCTTTCTCCTCTGTTGGGGAGGATCTGAATTACCTCATGGATCTGTCAGTCTTCTCTAATATTCACCCAGGGCACTTCCCCACCTCGCTGTAAGCTTTGGAGCTTTCCTAATGTCATTCAGGGGTTTGGGGCTGCAGGGTTTTGGCTGGGAAGAAATCACTGCAGAAAGAAGGAAGAAGGAAGAAGGAAGAAGGAAGAAAGAAGAAAGAAGAAATTTCATCCCTGCTCCTGGGCTGCACCCAGTCCTCATGGCCTGAAGGCACTGGGTGAAGCTCTGCAGATACAAAACTCCTGGGTGATGTGTAGGGGATAAACCTGTCCCTGGCGATGGGCTCACCACCACTTTTCACCCTGCCTCTCTTATCTGTCCCTCATCACGTATTTTTTTAAGCTTTCCCTCCTCACAAAATATTCAGTAGATCATAACAGGCTCAAAACACAGTTGGGCATCTGTCCTGCTGCTGGGGCTTTTGGCTGCATTCTGCTCATTAAAAGGGCCTGGCTCTGCACAACCTGACAAATACGAGGTGAACTTTACCCCCGGGTCTGCCACTTTCACACAACAAGGGCACATATTCCACAGCTGGGGAGCTGTTATTCGGCCGGGACTGTAGCACAGGTCAGAATTTATGGCTTTGTTATTATTATGTTTGTGAGCTTTACAGCCCCACGGGTCCCGCGGGAACCCGCGGCACTTTCGCTTGGCCGTGTCAGTCAGACATTCATATCCCACCAAAAAGGAAGCATTGAAAATGCTGGGAATATCCTGTCTAACACTGTCTCTCATCTCTCTGACCCTCAGGTAAGGGCCAGACTTTGTTTGCACCCAACAGGGGAGGAAGCTGATAAAGGGCATTAGAGGAACATGGAGGGGGAGTGGATGGCAATGAACACTCAGCAGAGCTGCTGCCAGACACCTCTGCTGCCCTGTTTGTTCCCTCTAATGACACATGTCCCGAATTTCCTGATCAGAACAGTCATCGTGTTGCTCTTGGTGTTTTATAGCCCTCTGAAGTCAAGCCAGGAGCTTCACAATGGGAGTTAACCTGGTGTTAATGAGTTTAACCACTCCAGTTCATCTGCTGACTCCTCAGAGCTTTAATGGCTTTGGGGGGACACAGAGAGGGATTGTCACTCAGGGATAGTGTGTAAACACACCACACTCTGCCAAAATCTCCCTGTGAGCCACCACAGCCATGCTGAGACCACAAAAACTTTGATTTTTGGCTTGTGGTTTGTCATGGAAAGTGGCACTGGTGGGGTAAAATATCCAGATTTCTCTCTTAAATGCCATAGAGAGATGATAATGAGCCTCTGCCAGGCCTCCTTGTGGGGACTGCAGCGAGCAAACTTCTCTGCTGCAACGTGGGTTGTTGGGTCAGTGACATGGGGACATCTCTCACTGAGCAGCACCAAGCCATCCAGGGAATTTAGCGGCCAGAAATGCTCTTGTTTGGGCATCTGAGACCTCTGCAGCAGCAAGGTCCTCCCCAAAAGCCACAGACTCTTTAGAAAAGCCAAAGTATTCCAAACAACAGAAGTTCTCACCCTCAAGGAGCTCCAACATCTCCTAGCACCCACAGCCAAGAGCTGACACTGAACTTGGAGATGTATATAATAATAAATATGTAAGCCCCTGATATACAGTGCTGTGGTTTTCTGTAGCATAGGATGAACTTTCTAACCACCTTCTGGCTGAAGAAATGATTCCACTTTGCACCTGTCCAAAGAATACATCATCTGAATTCAGAATACCTCAGCTCCTGCTGGGCAAGGGCAACTGGACACCCTCAGGCAAAGGCCAAACCAGGAGTCCTTTAACCTAATAAGGCAGAGAAGGCTACAAAGGCATCTACAATTCCCTTGGATTTCCCTCCAGGGAGGCAGGTGCTGCCTGTCCTTGAGGAGCACAAACATCTGACATGGCCATGACTCTGTCGTGCCTTTCTTTCTCTGCTGTGTGTTCTACAACAATTCCTGAGATCCTGAAGTCAGGGATCCTGGAATGGTTTGGGTGGGAAGGCACCTTAAAAATCACCATGGGCAGGGACATTTTCCACTGCTCCAAGCCTAAATGTCCAACCTGGCTTTGGACACTTCCAGGGATCCAGGAGCACCCACAGCTTCTCTGGGCCTCACAGGGAAGAATTCCTTCCTGATATCTAATCAAGATCTATCATCTTCAGATTTTGAAACTGATATCAACATCCTTATCTATTCATGCTCTGGTCTAAAGTCCCTCTCCAGGTTTCAGTTGCCCAATTTTTGGCAGCAGTTGCTCAGAGTACCTACCATGGCTGGATTGGTGCAACCACCACCTGCAGATCCCTGTGCTGAGGATGGCCCTAAAATCCATGTGCTGATTGATCAGGGGGGCCGAGTGCCACCAAAAATGATGGATAGGAACAAGAAGCTGGGACTGATCCCCCTGTGCCCACATCACCACCTGCACATTCCCAGTGACACATGAGAGGGACAGCAGCCCCCGAGGAGGGAATGGTGCTGCTGGCAAAATGGAACATTTTGGTGGGAGAACAGAGGAGATTCGGTGTCCCCAGGACCTGCAGGGTCCCCCACGTGCGCCGGCAGTTCGCACTCAGAATTTTACGAGGTGAGAGGAGCTGCTGGAAGGATTTTCCCCCAGCTTGTTGGGAAGGCTCAGGCAAAGTCCTCCTGGTGAGGGCAGGCTCTCAGCCCAGGTGTCAGTGACAGCAGGCGGGAGTGTCTGGAATCTGCTCATGCCAGCCTGGAGAACGGGTACAGAAAAAGAAAAAGAAAAGAAATGGTTTACTTATTAAAAAGTAAACCAGCCCTCTGCTCCAGTACATAAGTGCTTTGCTGCACTAGGAGAATTTCCCTCTTCCACCAGCTTCTGAATGAGGGAGCCAAGAATTTGAAAAGGCAAAAGAAAAAATAGAAGAAAGATGGAGATAAACTCCAGCTCCAGTGCTGTGGGCAGAGGGTGAACAAATGCAATCTGCTTTTGTGGCACTCAGCAGAAAGGCAGAGCCAAGCAGGAAGAAAGGAAGATCCAATTTCACGTCTCCTCCTAATGAGCCCAGCATCACACGTGCCTTTCACGGGGAGAAGATGCTCTGCAGGCCCTGGAATGGCTGCCTGTGGATTTGTGCACACGTGGGGCAGAGCTGGGCCCAGCTCTGCTCTTTGAGCCCAGCTCCCCACTCGGGCACGAAAATTAATCCTTGGATTTGCACTTCACACTCCCAGCGAAATGTTAGACATTTGTGAGCTGCGTGAGAGGGAGAAAAAGCAGCTTTTAGCCTGGCAGCCAGGGTGACCTGGCCTTATTTTGGTCCTGGCACCCTCCAGACCCACTCACATTTTTTGATTCCTCATTACATCCTGCGCAAATTCCTTCTGGTCTGAGAGTTTCCATTCTTGATCTCTGTCCAAAGGTGAGCGTTCTCTGTTGAAAGTTTGTTCTAAATTGATTTAACTATTTTTAAAAGTTACTCGCTGCTGGCTAAATATCCCTTTCCCCTTGCAAATGCGTTTGCCTGATTTTCTCCTCCAAAAGGAGCAGCAGGGACATAGTAAAAGATTTTAGGAAGAATAGTCTGGTTGATACTGAGGGAGCCAAATGAAAGAGAAACAAAGAAAGCAAACAGGATATTTATGGCAACTCTAGAGAGCTGTCTGCATGTAGACATTAAAAATAGCCCAAAAATAACAATATTGGCTTTTTGGTCTATCCTCAAACACAGAGAACAACCTTTGAAAGACTTGGATGCACATCCAAAGCTTGTGTGAGTAACTGTGGATTGACAGGTGAAATAATCCTGAGCATGCTCTTAACCTGCCTGAAAGGCAGTTTAACTTGTGCACAGCCTGGAATACACACACTGGTCTGGTTTTAGGCTGAGCCTAATGATTCACTCCACATTTCCTTGGAGAAAGCTCGCAGTTCTTCAGGGCAAAGAAAAATGTGGCTAAATTAGGCAGCTCCTGTGCCTTTTCCTGCTGCAAATTTCGAGTGGCTCCTTGTCCTTTTGAAAAAGTGAGTCAATAGTATAATTCTACGAGAAAAAAATTGCTGTACTTTCAATTTCTTAAATAAACACAAGAAGAAAACCATGCAAGGTTTATGTAATTTTCGAGTGACTTAAAAATTAAAAATCCCACTGTGTTTTCCATTTTAGGCATTGCTAATTTACAGTGGGTAGATCTTACTGCTTTAGCAATTTTCATCTCCAAAAGGGTCCTACACCCCCCAAATGTTATTTTTTTTCCGACAAAATAAAAAATAAGCTGATATTTCCCTTTTTGTGCACAAGAATTTGTCACTGCTACAAACTGAGGTCTTCCAGTGTTGGTCAGAACCTGCTGAAGGGAAGAATTGCCTGAGATATTTCTTCCCTAAAGGGTTTTGTGCTTTCTGCTCTTTTCTCCAGCAAATGTATCAGATCCTGCTTCAGAAAGTTGGCTGGAACAAGTAAGGCAACGTTTCAGCATCCATTATATTTTTCCAGCTGAATGTAAAGCTCTTTTTAAACATAAATGGCATCGTTAACGTCGATTTGTGGATCTGTTGAGATGTAGGTGGTCTGATGCCTTAAATGCGACTTGACTCCACCACTCTGAAAAATACTTCACCAGGAATTGCCATCCAACTCCTCTCTTTTTTTTTAATCCTTTTTGTTTCCCAAAACAGCTGTGTCACAGATAGCCCTCCCCTCCCCTTGCTCCCCTGACCTCTTACTCTGCAATCCTCTTGGATTCCCTCCAGGGAAGGCAAATATTCCCTCCACCTTCCCCCAGAATTGTGTGTTCCTTTAACCTCAGAACAATCTTTGGCCACTAAAAATAGACGCCCAAATCCCCAACCTTGCTGGCTCTCGCCGTGCCACCACTGCTTTTTGACATTCTGTTCTCCTCAGTGGATCACACGCACCATTCCTGCCTCCTTGCCAAGGCTGACAAAAAGCACAACGTGTCACCAAAATTTTAAACAGGAATTCCAAGGACCAGGCAAAAAAAAAAAAAGAAAAAAAAAAAAGAAAAAAAAAAAAAACCCAACCAAAAAGAGTCAATGATGTGTTGAGAAGTTAAGACCAACACAGAAAAACATTCACAGAACTACAGACTCATGGAAACTCAAAATGGAAAATGGATTGGATCCAGGCAATTTGTTTGCTAATTCAGGATAATCCCCTATGCCACTGGCTGTCCTAAAAGCCATAAATGAGAGATGTTTTGCCAGCATCTAAGAAGATTATTCACAACCCAAGATGTCTCTGAAAATTTCTGACGTTAAGATTGAATTCCTCCTCTCAGAGCAGCATCTTGTCCCTTCCCATCATGGATCTTTGATCTTTCCATCCCATCTTCACAAAAGGACTGCAGATATTGAGACTTTCTCCATGAGAAATGTCTGGGTTTTTTTCATATTATTGGATAGTATACTTGCCTTGTGTTTTATCAAAGTTGCTCAATGATCTTAGAAGTCTTTTTCAAATTTAGTTATTCTATGACTCTAATTAGGATAAATTAACTTTCACCTTTCCAATTGTCCCTTGGCTTTAACTGATTAGTTTGTTGCACAGCACAAGGTACCTCTAAAGAATGCACATACATAAGGTAGCCCAAGAGAAAATCAAATCAATGAAGGGAAACCCCCTGAATATTCCAGATTTGAGGCATGGACAGAAGGTGAAATATTAATTTCAATATTATTGTGGTCTATGCCATCCCATCCCTGATTTCAATCAGTCACTTGGACCCCACCATTTGCTTGCATTTTGGAGAGATAAAATGCTTGTGTTATGCAAGTGTAGCACAGTGAAAAAGGAGTGAAGAAAAACAAATCTGAAAAGTTAATGCAGAGAGCTCTGACAGGTTGGTGATCTGGGATGGTTGAATGATCCCTTTCTGGATTTTCCTGCTGCTGGGGGAAAATCCTCAGGGCTAAAGGAGCACAGCTCCAAACCAAACCATTTGTATCAGTGTCCTGGTAGCACCATATATCACTTTGATTTGAGAACTGTCCTCACAATCCCTGCTTGTTCCTGATCAATACTTCACTATGAATAAAAGTGAACAGAACAAATGGGAAAGATTTATTAACCCTGCTGATATGTTAAAAGCATTCTGTCAAAGAATTTGAAAAATGCCTCTCATATTAAGCGTTCAGAGACAGAAAATCCCTTTTGAGTAAGGAAAGGTATGTAAAACACATCAGTACCTCAGTGTGGAAATCCAGACCTGGCTCACTCCATACATTACTGATGAATAGGTATTATTGAAAACTGCATGTGGTTCTTAGCAGGGAGAGCAGCTCCACACAAGAATGAGAAAGTAATTGTCAGCACTCAAGGAGAAACACTGGTCACATCTTTAAGGGGGTTGAGAGAATGGGAGGCTTTAAGATGGTAAAACACAAGATTAATGGAATTGGGAGAAGCTGTTGACAGAATTTCTTGAGGGGAATGAAATTGGAAAGTGATACGCGTTGGGACGCAGCCCTTGGAAATTTGCAGCAGTCTGAAGCTATACACAGATCTCCTCACTGTAATAAAAGTATGGTCTGGGACGAGCTGAGGGTTTGAACTGCATGTCAGAGAGTCACTGCTGGAGCAGGAGTCCAAAAATCACATTGCAGTGCAGCCAATGAATCCCAGACACGGGCACGGAACACGCGAGAAGCGAATCCAGCAGGATGCACTGCACTGCAGGAAAATCAGCACTTCACACTGTCCGAGAGAGCAAAAACCAACCCCAACGTGCCACCTTCACCCAGAGAATTTCTCCAAAGCTGGGACAGCACCTTGTGCAATCAGGCATGGCCACTGAGGGAATTATTTACCTCTGGCCAAATTGCTTCCCAGTTTGTGTGTGGGACCTTGCTGGGCTGGCATAAAGAAGAGAGGCAGCCTAGCTCAGCCCAGTGTGCAGCCACTGGGATGGGGCAAAACCAAGCAAATTTATCAAGGAATACCCTGGTTTTGGATGCAGGTTTTGGATATTCTGGTCATTCCTTAGCGATTTTGCGCTGCTAAAACATGAAGCAAGTTCATGGCCAGCAGTTTGAAGGCAGGTTTTTCCCTCAGTGCCTGGCAAGGAGGCCGGGAGGTTTATTGGAAGCAGACATAGTTTCCACAGTTGCCTTTGTCAGCTCTGAATTAGGCTGTTCTTCTGGAGAACATCTTTAATCAACTGGAAGCTGGTCAACCCACTTCATGGGTTGGGTTTTTCACTGGAACAATGTAGTAACACCAGAGCTGCACTCCACCTGGAGTTCTGACATTTCTCTAGACGGCTTCAGCCATGCACTTAAACAAAAAAAATTCTGAATAAAGAGAAATGAGTAGGGCTTTCTCCATAAAGAGCTTTGGAAACAACTGCTCCTGCTCTGGATGGAAACAACCTCAGATGTGGAGAGGATATTGGAGTGAACAGAATTCTGCCATGAAGACGTTTGGCAGAAGGGTGGTCAAGGTCTTGTGCACGCTCAAAGAAAGAAGACCCCTCCAAGAGCAGATCCCTCTCCTGGGATGCTGAGGCAATCCCTCCTTGGAGCTAAATTTTCCAACTGAGGGGAGACAGCATCCAGTGCAGATTGTAGGAGGTCTTCCCTGTGAGGTCTTCCAAATCCCTCGTGGCCATGTTGAGCCTACCCAGGCTGTGAAAGCCAAAACCATTTCAGGCACAGCGAGTGCAGCAGTAGGAAAGTCAGCTGGAAAGCTACTTTTTTAAAATTTCACAGCAGAAAGTGAATCAAGTTTGGTCATTTCTTCCACAGCGCTAGCCTGGAATTATCAGGGATTATAGCTTGATGCAACGCGCAAATTATCTCACTGTGTTTTAGGTATTTTTGTTCTCTTTGGGGAGCTGGGGAGGAGAATTGTGGAGAATACAGGAAAAAAAAGTAAACATAGTCATCTTACTTACAAGAAGCTGCTTGGTTTCCTAAACAAAGTGGCATTGGAGCATTTCACGTTAAATGGCATTTTCGGCCATACCCACAAGTATGTCTTTCCTGCCTGTTGCATTATAATCCAGCACCTAGGAATACCCAGCCAGCTGGATCATTCCTTGGGCAGACTACTCCAGTCAGTGCCTCAGAAAACAGATGTCAAATCCGGCACTGGAAAGGCTCCTGAAGACCTCCCCACCACCACAGAGAGAAGAAAAAGTCGTTTAGAACCTCCCAGAAACAGCAAAAAGGTTTTCTTTGGGGGTGTGTGTTTTCTGATTGTCTTTAAACTTAGAACTCAAATGAGGGATGCAAAATCAGGGGCTGGAGGAGCATCTGAACATTTGGACAAGGGGGTGTGAATCTCAGAACAGATATTAAATTTGGTCTCTAGCTCTCAGTGTAGACTAGAATACATTCTCAGTGGAATATTAGATTTTCATCAGACCCTGCAGTCTTCCATCACAACTCCTCATCACTAAGTCAAAATAGATTATTGTCAGCCTTTCAAGATCATTTCTGAGAGAAGAGGGAGCTAATTCACACAATAAGTTGTCAAAATTGAAGGGAAATCCCTCTTCCATCTGCTCTCCCCGGTTGCTGTGGTTCCACACAAGAAAATGTTGATCACGCTGGGTTTTTTTCCATATAACTCCCTCCTTCATACAAAGCCCTGGATGGAAAATACAGTGGGAATGACTCCAGGCTGTGCCTTAAAATGGAGCAGCTTTTGCAGGTCTCACCTCTTTTTTCACAGTAGTTGGAAGGGGCATGAACTTGGAGCAATCAGATGTCTAAAGGCTTCATGGAATGGGACAGTTTAAGGTTGCTTGGGTGTTCTGGATCCAAGCACTTTTAATCTTCTCAGAGATTGACTTTAGAACTGAAAAATTTCTTTAAATGCTGATTTTAGACGTGCTGCAGAGTTTAAAAAAGGCTGGCATTGTAGGAGATTGTAACTTGGAGTTGTGTAAGAAATGACAAAGGAAAAGCACAATTATTTAGGATATTCTACAGGGATTAAACTGAACAGTGGAAATTAGGATTGACTGGGATGTTTACCTGATTTAAATAAAGCAGGTGGCACAAAGGACTTGAGGTCCTTCATTGTAGGAAAGTTCTCCAGTGATCCCATTAAATGGCAGGAGGATGTTCCATTCCTTAATTCTCCTCCTCAGATAAATAATCAAAGTACAGCTTTGGTCCCCACACTCCACCCATAAAAGTGCTTTTCATATCCTGGGCATTGAAGAGCATGAAAAGACATCTGGATCTGGCTCTTGGAGGTTTATGAGGGCATTTAGTCAATCACCTCTACACCCTCAGCGAGCTGGGTTTGCCCCAGCAGTGCCTGCCAGCTCCAGCCCAACGAGCATTTGATCTGGAAATGCTGCAGCAAACCCCAACATTTGTGCACGATTACCCAAATTACAAAGCCAGTTTGTAATGTGCCCATAACGAATTAAACGAAAAAATATGTACAATAATGAGGTCTTTATTTCCCAACTTTTATTTTCTACAGCGAAACGAATAAATTGAACAATTTGAGCACCAAACCCCCCCAGTCCACCTTGCCCCAAACAAACCACGGAGTGATTGCAGAAATGGAGAGGTAATTAACTGGGAGTTAGCTCAACCAGCTGCTCCCTGGATTACTGAACAGACTGAGCCTTTGGCAACTGGCTTGGGTAACACCCCTCAGCAATTTTCAGCGTGTCTTTCCTCAGAGCCTTTAGCGTAGCCAAAACCCCAGGAATCCACAGGTTTTTAAATTATCAAATCCACAATTTCGCCTGCCTGTCATGTTCGTGCTGCAGCCCTAGCGGATCTCTCCCAATAAGGTTTGCAGCACGACCTCTGGATTTGATTAGGAGCAAATCTGCACTTCATCTTAACTCCTCCACTTTTGCTGCCCCAGACCTGAGGAATGCAATATTGGCTTCTCCCTCAGCAACTCCCACGTTTGGAGCAAACATTATTGAGCTGGGTTTCTATCTGGAGTGTGCTATTTTAAAAGGCTCCAATTTCCACCTGAACACCGTGGCATCTCCAGCATTAAAAATCTATATTCATTCATATATTTTACTCTTAGTGATGTATCTACTCCATAGCTTGCCTTAAGCTTGGGAACCTATCATGCTCCAAACTGTGCAGCATTCATCACGTTAATTAAACACTGAATAAAGAAGTACTGATGGTAAATTCCCTCCCTCCACACAGAATATGAAATATAGATGATTAAGTAAAAAAGCTTTACTCATTTAAATTTATTTCTATAGATTACCCAAGAGCTTTCCAGTTTGCTGAGACATACAAAAGAATACATTCTTTTTTTTTTTTCTTTTATGGCATTTTATATATAATGTAATAAAAAAACCCCAAAATAAATTGATTTGGAACTTAAAATTAATAACCTATGGCAAGCTAGTTTCTCCCTCTCAATTTTTTGTTTTTATTGTTTAGAATGAACACCAGTGTTCCAACAAGCACTGCTATGAGGTTTTCAATGCTAAACTCCTCTCAGCAAGTCAAAGGAATGTTTTCCATGATTTCTGTGGCAATATATTTTGGTGACTCATGTAATCAGAGATCTGAGACGTTGTGTCTTGCTCCATCCCTATATTTTACCTGTTATGTGATTGATCTTAATTAAACTTCCCTAATGAACCCCCACATCACAACCCGTGTAAATCACATCTTATGTGCGCGGGTGAGAAAATTTCCCACACAAAAGCTCCAGACTTTGGCTGGGAAGGATTTCTTTGCTGGCTGTTGATAAGAGCCACTGGAAGTGAGTGGAAGGGGCTGAGAGGAGATATTAACAAAATGCAAACAGATAAGGAAAGAAAAATGGGATGTGTTTATCATTCCTGGCAGGGGTTCAGTGCTCTGTGCTGCAGGAGATGGTTCAGATTCCAGGGAAGCTGCTGCATAGGTGTAGATTGCCCTGCAAAAACAGACCTGAAGCCTTTGATTTTGGTTCACTCCGTGTCCAGAACACCAACCACTTTTTCCTGCTGCAGGTGAACTCTCCAAAGGGAGGTCCTGAAACCAAACAGGTTTGGGAGCTCACTACTCAAATTGTCTGATTATGAGCACTGAAAAAAGACCTGCACACAGCTTCAGCTGCATGGAGACTGAAAATGGCTCTAATTTCATTATTCAGCTGGTTTTGTGTCCCTAATTCCCATTGCTTTAGGTTTATGAGCCCTGCTCATGGATCAGGATTTAACCACTAGGGATGGTGTTAATATGGAGAAGAAGGTGACACACAAGGAGTTTTCTGGTTGACAAATCCTTTTCTTCTTAACCTGAACTTGAAAGAAACTCAAGCCATGCTGGCTTTCAACAAAGAACTACTGTTCACAGAGATAAATTGATCAGATTTTCCTCATTTGGGAGGTTTAGAAGAATTAAAAATTAGATACTTGCTTTAAAACACTGCCTGTTTACAAATATCACTTCGGGAGTCACAGGGATTTGCTGGTGGATATTCAGGATAAATTCCAATTTCCAATCATGCCAATCCCAAAACTGATTACTTCACTGCAACCCCAAATTCATTGCTGCGCAGCTTGGTTTGTTGGTATCAATGAATATGGAAAGATTTTGTGAAAATCTCAGTTTACTTTGGGTACAAGCATCACATAACTTGGGTTTGTGCGCAAAAATGAAAGTGAAACTTCAGCTGAGTCCACATTATTTCCAACAATCCTGTTAGCCAAGTCCACTTTCCAGCAAGCCTAAGACACTCAGTTAGAAGGTCACAAGCGATTCTGATGAACCTTGGTTGACTTTTCAGTTTAAAAAAAAAAAAATCCCCGAGATTGGGGCAATTTTTACCTGGTTTCCAGTTTCATAGGTACAGCTGGTTGACATTTTTCAAATAAAACAAATCACGACCACTTGGCTTTGCTCCAAACATTCATATTTTTAATGCACACCCCCCCCCCCCCCCCACTACCACCATTTTTCAACCTCACTAGTTTCTTTGGAAAAAATTCAAAAAAAGTCTTCAACATCAAAAGGGGAAAAAAAATAAAGACCTTCTCAGTGGCCTACAAAATACATCTTTTGTTTATTTCTAGGCATTTTTTTGGTTGTTTTTGGACAGCCAGAGCAAGTGTTTTGCCTGGTTACCTCAGATTGTTCTGTGCTTTAAATTTCCTTCCATTCATAGCTGAAACACTTTGGGTCTGATTTTCCAATGACAAAGCCAAAAATATTCAACTTCTGGTCACCATCTTCCAGGTTTTCTGGGGCAATAAAAAATGATTTATCGTAAAGCCAAACAGGCTGAAAAATGTTATCACACTTGTAAATGTCCCAGTAAATCTTTAAACCCTGCTTTTCACCCTCAGCTTCTAAGGAAGGCTTTTGTAAGCATCAGTCAGGAAGGTCACAGCAGATCATTGTGTGGAGCTTAGGCAAAGATTAACTTCCACTTCTGGAGGAGCTCAGTTTGGGCTGTGCAATGGATGCTGTTGAAAATCCAAAATGTGCCATAAATCCTCAATCTGGTCCAGCCCTGAGAGAAAATGAGCTGAGTGACCACAGACAGTGGAGTGAAAGGTCCCTGTGCAGCACAGCTCCAGCTCTGTGGAGCTGCACATTGTCAGGAATGACCTCTCCTCCTCCCATGGAGCTATTCCTCCTCTCCCTCCTCTTGTGCATCTGCACATTTTATGACCGAGCTCCTGGACCCCCCAACATGGGACTTGATTTCTCCTTCACTTGGGATATTTTTCACCTCCTGGGCACTTGGTGGAGGGGTTGACACCTCGGTAAGCGTGTTCTCAAGCTGCTTTTAGCCAGAGACACAGAGCTTAAGCTTTTCAACAGCTGCTTTATCTCTGCTTCTCACCCCTACCCCCACCCCAATTTGAGGCTGAGATGAGCCTCCACCCCCGACGCCCATGATATCTCACTCCAAAGCCCTGTCAGAGCCACAACCAAGGCCATAAATTTCCCAGCTGGGTCACAGTACTCCCTATTCATTTAGTGAAACGTTATAAATGTGTCCAGGCTCTGAGTGAAACCCAACCCCTACATTCCCTGCCTGGCGATTCCCGCGGCCGATGGCAGGGTCATCTGGAATTACCATCCCCTTATCTGATTGGAAACTCATCACCTGCAGTTTCAGTGCCTCCTAAAATCCAGCCCTCTGCTCTTCCAGCTCTGCTGCTCTGCCATGGGAAGGAGCACAGAGGGCTGGTCCTGCCTGCCCACGGAGCAGCAGAGGTGAGCTGGCCCCGAGTGATGCTCCCCAACATATCTGAGGATGGGAACTCTCACCCCAAGGCTGCAATTCCAAGCTTGGCAAAGCCAGAGCTCTTGAGGAAGGGGCCAACGAGCAGCTGTTGTGAAGCAACATCATTTCACTGAGGCTTGTAATTTATATTCTATTTATTTCATATGGGACCCTCACTGTGACCCTCATGAACATCATCTGGTAGTGGTTATGTGACATCTGATGTCTTTTCTTTCCCTCGCCCTGTCCTTGAGGGAAACTGGATCTGAAATGCGGTGGAATTTTTTTGGTTTGACAGGTGAAGGGTTCAGATTTTTTTTTTTTTAAATGTTTTTGCTTCCATTTCACCCAGGGAAAAAGAGAAACCAGAAGGACTCACACCTCAGACGTCACGGTCTGAGTACAAAGACCCACGGGGCAGCCCCGTTTTGAACTGTTCCACATAAACCCAGAGTTAAACCCTTCAAATGTTTCAAACACCACCCGAGGCGCTGTGCAGGTGCAGAATTAACTCCAGGTATCAGCAGATTGAGCTGCCACCCTCCCATCTCCCAGCCCAACCATGGAACCCCCATTCCCAGATACGAGCAGCCAGTGCCCCCGAGCTGTGTACTAAATAAACACAGCCCAGGAAAAGCTCAAACCAAAGGGCTCCACTTGCAGCCAACATTCCTTCCCTCGTGCCAGCCATTCATTCCTGTAATATTTAGTGGATTGCAGAGAGATTTTGGATTTCCTGTCAGGTTTCTGTCCTTCAGGGAGTTAATTATGACTTGGGACTCGAGGAATGATCTCTGCGGCGGTGCCACGCTCGTGCACGTGCTGCTCCTCTGATTTATCATTGTGTCCCTGCTCCCCTCAAAGGTTCTGTTCAAGTCTCTGAGAGAAAAAAAACCCAAAAAACCAAAAAACCAGGGAACTCACTGAGCTGGAGTGATTGATTGGGAGACAGGAGGGACAGGAAGGCTGATAACTTGGTCTGGGCTCGTGGATTCTTCTCACACAGCTCCAGGGAAAAGAAAGGGTTGAGAATGGAAAAAACAGAGATTTTAGTGTCACTTTAGTTCCCTCCTCCTTATATCCAGCTCCCATGGAATAATTCAGTGTTCTTGGTGGGTGAGCCTTTCCCATGGCATAATTCGGTATTATTGGTGGATGAGCCCTTCCCATGGCATAATTCAGTGTTCTTGGTGGGTGAGCCCTTCCCATGGAGCAGATTCCAGTCTCAGGGACACAGATCAGCTCCTGGGATTGCTCCAGCCTCCCCTGAACCCATTTCTACCCTGCAGGGAGTGTGAGTGGGTGCAATTAGCCCTGTTTTCCATGAATCAGCACAGGTAATTCAGCACAGAGCTCCTTGCCCGAGTATTTGCCCAGCAGGGCAGGTGGGTTCTGTGGCCACGCTGAATTCCATTCTGCTCTGAATTCCTGCACTTAAATCTCCTTGTGAGTAACTTCCCCAGCTGTAAAATAGGGACAGTGTATCTCCCCAGTGCAGGGGTGAAAGGAAAATAAATGCACTAAAGCTTCTAAGCAGCTTAGGTATTAAGAAAATGAGATACATCTGTGGGTGAAATTTACAGATAGGCCATTTGGATACAATCTGATTAGATTTATCCCCTAGTAAAACGGGGTAATTTCTGTGAGTTCAAGAATGTTTCTTCTCTCCCAGTGGAGCAAAATTCCCTGCCAGCTCCCAGGCTTAGGCTGTGCCAGCCCTTGGGGAGCATCTCAATGCAGCAGCTGATGCAGGAGGATTCATTTATTTTCCACCCATGGTTGTGCCCATCCTTGGCCATTTGGGGAGGATTTCCCATGGGTTGCAGCCTCACTGCTGGCTCTGCACCCTGCAGATCCCTTCAAACCACAGATCCTGGCTCTGGGTCAGCTCTGGATTCACTGCAGCATTCCTGTCTCATTTCCCAGCTTAAACTGGATCTCTGCTTCGTGAGCTGTGACTGTGGGGGTTTAGATCTGGCACAAAAAGGAGGACAGAAAACTGTGGTTTGCTGTGTTGGTGAACATAAGGTGGATTTGCAGGGCCTGGAAAAAAGTGACAATAATAAAGGACATCTAGTAACACTGGGACAGGGTTATTACAGGGAGATAAAGTTTATTGTCAAGGCAATATTTCTGAAAATACCATTATTCACAAGAGTAATGACCAATTCCCAGTGTTGGATTTTTCCTAGGTTTAGACTACGTTTAGCCACAGTCATGCCCTGTGTTAAACGAACATCCTTCAGATAAAATTCTGGTGAACATTTTCATCTCCCTCTTTCTGGTGAACGTTTTCATGTCACTCTTTTCCTGGTCACATCCCCCTGGCTCACCACAGCCTTGCACAGTGGTGGCATTGCTGAAGCCTTGCTCCCACTGGAATCATGGAATGCTTTGGGTTGGAAGGGACCTTAAAGCCCATCTCATCCCCTGCCATGGCCAGGGACATCTTCCACTATTCCAGGCTGCTCCAAGTCTCTTCCAACCTGGCCTTGGACATTCCAGGGATGGAACAGCCACAGCTTCTCTGGGCACCCTTTACCAGGGCCTCCCCAACGTCAAAGGGAATAATTTATTCCTAATATCCCTTCTAACCCTGCCCTTTGTCAATTTGAAGCCATTCTGCCTTGTCCTGTCCCTCCACACCATGGTAAATTGTCACTCTCACAGTTCTTGTCAGCTCCCTTAAGGTACCAGCCCTCTCTCTCACCTGCAGTTTGAGGTTAGGCTTCACATTTGAAAAAATAAAATACAAAACCAACCAAGACCAGCTTTTGCGGGGCCATTTTCCACCCCAAGGAGCATCTCCCAAATTCCTCTTCCACTTTTCAGCACATACAAACCAACTTTGCCATCATGATCACAGTACCCCATGTTATCCATGCCAGGATTGTGGACTTGTGACAAGTCAAACTGTGAAAACTCCCTCAGGAGACACCAGCCCAGCACAAAATTACTTTGGCTGCAGCTGGGGAGGAATTTTGAACAAAACAAGGCAGTTCCCCTGGTTCTGTTTGCCATCTCCAGCACGCTGCTCTTTCCTTACCTTTAATAATAATATTAAAACTCAAACAGCACTTCCTAAAGAACTTCTGTCATCTGAAGGCTTTGTCCTGGTTGAAAAGTTTATTGTGAATATTATTTTCAGACCATTAACAGAGGAATCATCATCTGTTTGGGGAAAGCAAGGTGCAATAATGCAAAACAATTTAACCAGGGCTACTGAGAGACTCATTGTCAACACTGAGATTAAACTTCCAGCATCAAAGACCACCTCTGTTGTCATGAGGCCATGTAAAAATAAAGAGATTGGAGCTGAGAGTGGGTTTGGGAGAGAGGCTGCTCCTTTTCTTGGACGAGTTGTGTGTCCTTGGATCATCACAATTTTAGCAAAAGGCCTCTGGAGGTCCTGACTCTGACAGCAGTGCTAGAAGGTTGGAGAGGTCTGGGAATAATCAACCTCAACTCCAAAAATAATACAGTTTAAAGGATTAGTCCCTAATTGTTTCACCCTCAGACAAAAGCCAAAAGAATGGTGCTGTCTCAAAGTCTCAGGCTAATGGCTTAATATTAGCGTGTTTAAATTAAAATTGTTTTGCCAAGAAATTAGCTTAAAATTTCTTGCTTAGTACCAGAGACCCAGCCTGGTGTGTGCCTTTTCCTGCTACAACAGCTTCCTCAATAAAACCACGTTCCTATTTCTGAATCCTTTCTTGCTTTAGTCTTTCTCCCACCAAAGTGACCACAAATGTTTGGTGCATCACAAATTAAGGTCATAATTAGCTCCTCCGGCACGTTTTTCTTGAGAAGGTGATTGAGCAGCTACAAGGGGCTGATACACCCAGGAGATGTGCAGCTCCCTGAAAAAGCAGCATTTAAAAAAAAAAAAAAATTGTAAAAATATTTACATGTTTTTGCTTAAAAATTCTTAAGTGGGGAGGATTTGCCAGTGGATTTTTTCATGTCCCTGAGTTTCACACCAGCACCTGGCCCTGCATCTTCACCTGCAGCTCCCTTTGGACACACAAAATTCCCTTGGAGAAAATCAGGGAAAACCTTTCCATGGAGAAATCCAAAGGACTCCTTTGGGTTTCTCAGCACCAAAACCTTCACTGAGCTCCCACACTGTAATGAAAGAGTTTTTACCAACCCTACACATAAAATTGGAGCAGGTGCTCTCAATAAAGAAAATTCTTAACCTTGCTCGTATTTATTTCAGTTCCTCTCTGTCTGGGCATTAAGCCACTATTTCAGGTTTCAAGCTTTCCTGGCTTGCTGGAAAGGGTGAAGGATAACCTTTTCCCCCCCTCTTTTTTCTTTTTTTTTTTTTCCCTCACAAGAAAATATGGAAACAGATTTTAACATCAGCCCTGGAAGCAGTCTGGGTGATTTGCCAGCAAATGAACTGCGAGGCCACCTAATTAAACAAACCTCCAGCATTTTTTAAACTCCTCTGTCCCAGAGTGCACAAAAGATGGATTTTGTCCTTTTGGAAGGTGGCACGAAGGAGGGAACTCAAAAATTCTGATCCTGGTTGTGTCCCAGATATGGATTTATTTCAGAGATGAATTCCACCTGCAGGAATTATCCCTGGACCCAGACCTGTTGGAGCTGCTGGTGATGGAGAAAGATTTTAGATCTGGCTTACATTAAGCACAGTGTGTGTTTAAATTTGAGCAATTATTTCAAGCATGTCAGGTGCCCAGAGCCACATCTTTAAGAAAAATAAAAAGCAGCTCCTTGTCCTGCACCTTCTCAAAAAGAAGAAATTTTGAAGTGAAAAAACCCCAACCTGACAAAACTTTGGCAGAGCCGCCTCCACATTTCCATAATTCCTGGAGCTGCCATATCTGCCAAGCTGCTTTGGGCCACTGGACAAGAGTGGGGTGAAAAAGGAAGGGGAAAATAAATAATTTAAAAATAAAAAGGGCTGGCAGGGGAGAGGGAGACAAACAGTCCATTCATAAAGGCATCGGGGCTGAGCTTTCCTGCATTTCACACTCACTGAAGGAATCACTGGGAAGGCTGAAGGGAGGCTCCCTGTTAACCTCCTGCTGCTTAAAAAGAAATGTTTTCACCCAAAAAGAAATGTTTGTTCCCAAAAATGCATGTTTGCCCCCACCCCACATCACTCTCCTCATGCTGAGAGATTCTCAGGGTGGGTGTCCAAGGGGAAAGTTTGGAAGCATCCAAACATCCTGGGCATGTTTGGAAATCCTGCAGAAATCCTGCTGTTGTTTTTATAATTTATAAATCATTAGTGCAAAAATTACAGGCAAAATCACAGCAAAATGAAAATAACTTGAATTTATTTGAGGTGCTGTGTATGAACGCTGAGGTTACGGGTTCTGCAGACACCGGATTGAAGGAAAATATTTCTTGCTTGAAATGATTATTTGAAAGATTTCACAGGAATCTTTTCTCCTCTGGAATGGATGGGCAAATTCCCAAAGCAATACTATCAGCTGGGAAAGAGATGAAAATCATTTGAGTCAAATAATTTATGAAAAGACTGTAAAAATCTGCCAAAAACATTGTCCTGTGAATTTATTCAACAGACTCCAATCGCTGGTGGATCAGACAATAATCAAAATACTGCAATGATTTTCTCTGCCAAGAAGCAGAATTTTTAAACAATTGGTTGAATTCTGTTGAAAAAAATCAGAAATTCATCTGCATTTATGAAACCTTTCCCTTGTAGCAGAATTAGGTTAATCCCCCAGCCAAATATAAATATTTCTTAGGAAATTTAATGGAACAAAGAATTGAGTACTCCCACCTGAAAAAGAGAGGACAACCTGACACAGTTAAATTCAAAATTAAGAGTTCAGTCTGTTCCACTGCCACATTATTTAATATATATGGCATATAAATTTCATCTTTATCTTATTGCAATATTCAGGCTTACAGATAACCTTTTTTTTTAGTATGTGAATTAAATATTTAAAAATATATCACTAATAAGGAAAGTACAGGGAATATTAGGTAAAAATATAATTTGGATAAGAAGTGACTAAGTCTATAACTGTGAGGAAAACAATACTCAGAGGAGCAGGGGAAAGTTCAAATATCAGTGAATTCAGGATATTTTAGTTACAAAAATCCCATCAACAGCGCTGAAATTCAACAGTGACCATGAATCATTTTTAGCTTGTTTTCTTTTATCAGAAAGTGAAGTATGACTTAGAGAACCTATTTTATCTTTTCCTTTCATTTGCAATTTTCCCGCAAACTCAGCCCCAGTAAAACCATAATAAAATATTATTTAATTTTGTTATTTTGTGCAAAGATTAACTCAAAGTTCTGCCCATTGTTGTTTCGGACACTGAAACAACACTTTCAAGATATCAAATATTTTTGTGTTGCTTTCCCTAGAGAAAAAGAATCCATCCCCTCAAATCCATCGATATAGAAATATCTCAACTGCACCAATTTTTGGGGGAAAATAGTAACTCCTTAAATGTAGCTATCACTGTCTCATTATTTGCACATCTCATTAGGCTTCTTCATTTTCATCATTAGCTAAAATTTGTATAATTATGAATTTTAAATTTTTTTTTTAATAGCAGCTACAATTCTACGCTTGAGGAAAAGAATATCTTGAAATTACCACCGAAAACTCAACGAACCTTTCGAATTTCACAACTTAACTCTGAATAACCCCTCCTGGGCAGCCCTACAAGTCTTGTGTGATTTCGTGGAGGGGGCAGCCTGGTCATCTATTTTTAGCTTGGAGATGAACGTTTGCTGACACCCAGATGGAAACAATTGGGAATGCAAAGTGCCTCGCTGGGCTGACCCACATTTGTTAATCCCCGGTTTTGCCTTCACCTGGAATTGGGAAGAAATGCTGCTCACACTTGGGGCTAAACGTCTCCAGCGAGATGAGAGCTGATAAGACACCCGGTTAAAGAGGGAATTGGGGAAAAAAAAAAACCTAATTAGGTTTAATTGTCGCGCAACGGTTTCATCAATGTGGTTGGTAATTAAGTGCAAATCATGCACATAATATATTACAGATGTGGGGCTCTGCTTTGGAAACATAGAGGCTATTATGGGATGGAGGAGAGGTTGGGGAAGGAATTTGTTAAAGTTGTGGTGGAAATGTTGGTTCCCCCAGAGTGAGGTTGTGGATCTTGGTGTGTCAGAGTAGTTTTAATTTTAGAGGTTGTCTTATCAAAAACTTTCTTTGTTGTTGGGCTTTAAACCAGCAGAAAATGTAAGAAAACTCAAGCCCTAAAATATGGGGCACTGGGGGGATTTGTGATGGTTGCTATTTTCCACAGAAGTTGAGTAATACTGTAAGCACAGTGAACTCATGCTGAAAGAGTCACTCCAGTTCAACCTGCTGGGTTTATATCTTCCCACATTACTTTAAAAAAAATTTTTAAATTTCCTTTCTGGTTACAATTTTTCATGTTTAATCTGAATTTAGAGGAGACTTTTGTTCCTTTCTAAGCTGCAGTACAATTAACTTGGCTACTGTAAGATTTGAGACATGAGGAAGATCATTAGAATGGACTACCTTGCCCTGTAGATGCTTATGGCATCACATAAATATCATATAAACAAATCACAAATTCCAACCCAAACCATACTGTGAAGAAAATAAACAGCATTTTGGAAAAGGTTTTACCAATTTTTCTTTTTCAGTTCATCCTGGAAGAGCAAAACACTTCCTGGCAGTGGGGTGTGTTATAATGAAGAAAAGATTTTTAGAAGCTCTGAAGAAATTTCATTAAATTTAAAATATTTCAGAATTATTTCAGGAGAAAGACAATTCTGTTTTAAACATCATTCTGCAGAGGTGGACAGGACTGTGTGAGTACACAAAGCTCACCCACTTTGCATCACTCATCTGTTTTATTTTCAGCATTTGTGGATGTAACATCATTCATCATATTGGTATTCTGAACATCAGTTGAGTAATAGGAAAAAAAGGAGATTTTTACCAAAAAGTACTGATTTTCAAATTATTTGAGGAAAAATTGAGTTATCTCTCCTACTTTTGACCACCTGAAGTTTACCACTGACTACATGTTGAGAAAGTCAAGTTTGATAAATCCCAGTTTACAATTTCTGTGGGGAAACTGAGGCACAGAGAGGAAAAAAATTGGATTGATTATGGTTTCTCAAGAAGTGTGTGATGGTCTAAACCTGACTCACCAAACTTCAGCCATTTGTTTACCCATAACACTTTTCTTCCATTATTTTCCCTACTTTTAAGCCAACCAAGCAGCATAAATACCCAATACCAATTCCATCATTGGGCAGGCTTGTGATTTTAAGCCTTCTGTCAGGCTCCATAAGGCTTTTTAGCTGGAACATGAGGTGTGAACAAAAAGAACTGTTAAAACAATTGGGGTCAGTACCTGCCCACTGGATACAAGAACTCCTGTGGACTTTAATGGCATTATTTGTGTGAATAAAGAGAGCAGGGATACCCCATGGCTCCCTCATTTATTTCCAGCAAATGGAAACCTGGTGTTATATGACCAGAAGAAAATGAAAAAGAGTTGGTTGGAGTGTGGGAGTTCTCCAATGATTTTTGCAAGCAGCTGAAAAGCCCTGAATTCCCACAGAAATGTTCTTGTTTACTGACAAAACCCCCTGCCATTTTGAACAACTCCTCTTCAGTCACTCCTGGTTTCTGAAAGCTGAAGCATCTTCAGATATATCCATATTTTTGTCCCCTTTGGTTTCCAACCACTCCTTTTTCACAGAACAGCAGCAACTAAATCATCTTAGCAGAAATACAAATTTTAGCCAAAAAAAATTCAGTTAGGAATAAAAAGGCCTCTTTTTTTCTTTTTTGTTCCAGAGAAACCCTGGAAGGCAGCTCTGCCTGTGACAATAATTGGAATATCAGACAGAGGTTGAAGGAGAAGCTGCTGCAGCCCAGCCCAGGTAGGGCTGTGCAGATGCTGTCACTAATGTCACAAATGTCACTAATGTCACTAATGTCCCCCAGGCCTGGCAGGGGAAGGTCACTGACAATGGTGTCCCTGTGCCCTCCTCACTCCACGGGACAATCAGGTCCATATGCTCTGTGTGTTCCTGAGATGGCTGCGACTGGAGCAAGGTCAGCACTGCAGAATTATGGGCAGAAAAGCAGGAAAGGGAGAAAAGGTTTAAAAAGGCCAAAAAGCGAAGCTTTCATTTTATATTCAATTTGTCTTTTTGCCTCAGAAAAGGGCACAGGGGTTGGAAATTATGATGGGAAAGGCTGGAATTTTTTTTTTTTTTTAATTTTATTAATGACAGGCTTTGTGGTTGCTAAGGGAACTTGACCCAACCAGGGGGAAAGGAACAGCCCAGCTCTGCATTATCAGGATTAATCTGCTGCCTTGAAATTGTTGGATCTTTCTCCGCCGGCCTCGTGAGCCCTTCCTGCTCTGTCTCTATCTCCACGACCACCTTGTTGACACGAGCCTCCCGCTTAATCCTTGGGAGGAAACCTAACCCTTGGCCTGGGAGAGCTGTCCCAGGGAGAGGGTAAGCAGAGTGCAGCCGTGCAGGAGGTGAAGCAAAGCCCCCAAAGCCCCCGGGCTCGCTCCCATCACACAATAAAGCAGCGAGAGCAGCGCGATGCTAATTTAACAGGGGGCCTGATTGCACCCTGACAGGCCCCGCTGCTGCCTTCCCTTTATGGAATCAGCATTTATTGCACCCCACATTGTCAGGCACGGGGGTTTGCTCCTGCAGGGCGCTTTGGCTGAGCCATGAAATGTAATGTTGTTTTTTATTGCTCAATAAACGCCGCTCGCGCTCTCGCTGCCGCTCCAGCCCTGCTTTTTGAGGCCTGTTAAGCCTCTAACACAATAATCTCACAGTTTATACCCAGTTCTGGTTACTCCTGAGGCCTCCTAGAGGCCAGATTCCAGGATAACTCAGTCTCTTTTGCAATCCCAATTTTTTAATTTCTAATTTATTTTTTTCTTTTGGAAAGGCTTTGGCCTTCAGGATAGTGAGGGTTGGTGGGTTCTTCTCCTCCAACACAATAATCTCACAGTTTATACCCAGTTCTGGTTACTCCTGAGGCCTCCTAGAGGCCAGATTCCAGGATAACTCAGTCTCTTTTGCAGTCCCAATTTTTTTAATGTCTAATTTTTTATTTTCTTTTGGAAAGGCTTTTCCCTTCAGGATGGTGAGGTTCAGTGGGTTCTTCTCATTGAACAGAAGGTTTCTTCTCTCTTTCTGGACAGTGTTGGCTTGAAGGACAGGGCTGTAGAGGCTCTGGTATTTTGTTTCTCCATACGTGTATGTCCACAGGTGGCTTTGCACGCCATGATTTAATTTAGGTGCTGACAAGAACCCTGCGGGCATCTCCCCCACTTCCCTGCCAGCAAACCCAAATCTCTTGCTGTGACATGCCCACCTCCAAGCTGGCCTTCCCCTCTGAGGAGCCCGGTGTCTGTAGCACATTAATTAACAGAGTTATGAAGGGTTCACCTGTCCCACCACGGTCAAGAACAAGATTTTCCAGTGCTGACTTCCCTTTGGCATTAATTAATGTTTGGAAACTCCCTACATAACACACTGAGCTCCTGCACTGTTCTCTCATCACCTTGGAGGGCTCCTGATGTGCCAGACCATTATGCCTACTGCTGTGAGGGGATGCAGTGCTCACAAATGCACCTCTTTGCAATAATACTGTGGATGGGGAGCGTTTGCAGCAGTGAGATGGAGATATTTCAGGCATTGGTTGTGTGATTAAGGGCTTAAAACACCCTCTGTGCAAGCTTTGAGGGCAGGACCAAACATTGGAAACTAGGCTAATAGTTAATACTAGAGCCTTTTAGCAAAAAAATGATATTTTAAAATTTAATTTCACACTCAAGGCTCAAAGTATCATTCAATTTCTTTTTTCCCTTTTTTTTTTATCATCAAAGAATCACAGGTCTTTGGGTTAAATTGTGCCAAAACCTCCAATGAGATTTCTGTTTACAATGATTTATTTATCATGAGTGGTCTGAGCTCTGTGCACCACTGGAAACTCTTGCAAGCAAGTGGGTCTGTCTCTGAATTTCTCCTTGAAAAATAATCAGTGTTTTTCCCTTCAGACTGGACCATTACAATTCTCTTTCTTCCTCTTTTTTTTGGTCATTTTATATAACCACTTTTGATTACCCATTCCCACATATCTGTAGATCATTTTAATGTCCCCATTGGTCAATGCCAAACATGAGCACAGTGAGTGGTTCTCATCTTTTCTCTTTTTTCAGTCCATGCAGTTATCCCAGCAGGAATCTTATGGATAAGATCATGCTTTTGGATGCTGTCCCCCTCCTCTGCTGAGTGATCATGGCTTGTTTTAATTAAATACTGAAAGAATAATGATATAATTACTGTGAAGGCCATGGCCATTTTCATACCTACCATGATTCTGGCAGTTCTTCTTTCCCAGAGTTTATCAGGATATTGGATCTCTCTTTAACTGCCTATACACATATATTTATATAAAATCCTATAGCCATGTTCAGCTATTTTAAAATATTTTTATGCTTTTCTATAAGGAAGTTATATTGGGGGAAATATAAAATCAAATTTCAGAAAAAATTAGTAAAATTCAGGAAAAAGAGAGAAGAGTTAAGTTTTTATAACATGTTTCTGGCAGATGTAAATGAATTTAATTTTTTTTTAAAAATATAACAAATTGGTAAACTATAGTTATAGCAACAGCTTCCCTGCTTGCTTCTAGGATGATTTAGCTCTGTATAGAAAATTTTATCTTCAAACAGTGCAGGTGGCCCTGGTTCTCTGATTCCTAAATATCCCAAAGCCTCTTTAGGGGATGTTTGCTGTCATTTATTCCTCTAGAAATAGAAGCTTTTCTGAGTGATATTTTTATTACATTTATTTATTACATTTATTTATTTATTTATTATTACATCAGAGTGATGGGGCACTGAATGACATAGAAATAGTGGATCTGATTAAGCCCACAGAGGTCAGCTTTTACTTCTCTGGGTTTGAGCGAGCCCAAATTAATGTTGAGTTCTTCTTTTAGTGTCCAGACAAGTGAAGCATGGTCAGTCCAAGCCCCAAACCAGTTTCATCCATAAATTTGACCTCCAGGACCCCAGAACAGCAGCACCACAAACCCCTCCTGCTTAGAGCTCTTCCCCTCCGCAGAATCACAGACTTCGTCCTGCCAGCAAAGGGTTAATAAACAATACCCCTTCGGAAAAGAATCTCCTGAGAGGGAGCTCAAATATTTTCTCAATGGAGAGTTAGCAGAGTTTTCTGCTGGTCTGGGGTGAAAGAAAAGTCTCCAGAAAGTCGGAGAAGAAAGCTCCTTTGAAATGGACCGACTGGTGTTATGATAAGCACTTCGATAAGCCCACCCATGGCAAAGTTATTAGGAATTTATATCATATGGATCCCATTAACCTAAACGTTTGCTTTCAAAGAAAACTTCTCGGTACATGACTACCACTAAGCCCAAGCACTTCAGGTTGGAGGATTGTGTTTTTACAAAGGAATCGAGGGTTATCCAATCAATTAGCTGAATTCCCTGTGTAATTGTGCTTTAAATGAATCACCTGGTACTAATGAGGCTGCTTACCCATTAAAGGGGAAAAAAAAAAGTGTTGCCTTTAAGGGAAACATTTTTAAATCTGGAGAAAAAAAAATATCACGCAGTTTTTGGTTAATCTTTGGCCCTCAGTGCCTTGGGATATACCCAAGGCAGGTAGATTGGGAAGATTAGGCAGAAGGATTTAGCTTGGATGGCAGTCAAAGTATCACTCAAGCTATTTTTAATTACTTATTACAAGACCATATGAAATCACTACTGGTATCAAAGCCGTGTTATTTGGGTGACAATAAAAATATAGGCTAAGGCTGTAGGTCATTCTTCAGAGGTAGGAAGCAGAGCAGGAGCATGGAGCTAACAGAAAGAAGAGGAGGAAGGAACTGGAATTGACTGGGGCCAAATGCTCAGTGCTGGTTGTGCAGAAATTCAGCTTTAGAGCTTGGAAGAGAACCCAGTGATTTTCATCATCTCGCCTGCCACACTCTGCTGCACTTTCGAAGGGTTTTGCCGTGGAATCACTTATCTCTGTGCTGTAGTATTGCACAACTTAAACACATTTGAGCCCTTGCAGAAGCATAATTCCAGGCTAAATAGGCCATTTGTCTATCCCAGCCAGGCAGCACGTAGCCATCAGTGGTTTAGTGAAGGATTTTATCATTAACTTATATCGTGTTTCTAAATCAATTCACTTGAGCAAGAAGAGAACGAGGAAAAAAGCAATTAAGGCCCTGCTCCACTCAGCAGAGTCCGCAGGCAGGAGGCTGCAGTGGATTATCCAGAGCATATTTCTCCCAACCACAACTGGATTGGAACAATTTACTGGATGTGAGCACTGAATGACAGCAGATCTGGATGGCTGATGGGGGAGCACCCTCAGCCCTCCTTCCTAAAACTTGATTTTCCTGCTGGGAAATGCTCCACACCTTGTCCTGCTCCTCTTGGTCACGATGGGATGGGTTGTAATGCCTTGCATCCAGAAGGGCCCTCAAAGCAGATATTGAGCAGCTTGTTGGAATTATTGCTGGGCTATTTTTGGTTCGTTCAGAGGTCAGTGCCTTTCCATGGGCAGGGAGTTATGAGATATTCCCCTGGACAAACAAAGACATAATTGCTTGGCAAAATAAAAGAATTTGCTCAGGAGCTGGCAAACCGGAGCAGGTTTTTGCTCTAATTCAGAGAAATTTCTGCTGTGTGTATCTGGGGTTTCTGGCGTGTGAAAAGAGTCTGACTGAACTCTCCCCAACTGTTCTCAGTCAAGTGGGAAAAAATGAGAAACACGCGAGAAGTGCCCACTTTTGATCACCAAGGTTTTTGATCTCATAAATTATGTCTGAAATTAGGCGTGAACTGGAAAGTGTGAGTGTGTTTTCCCTTGGTCTGGGAGCTTCTTGTTTGGAGAGAGGGAGCACTGTGCCTCCACCCTCATCAAATACCTTTTATTTTTCCACCTCTGCTTTCTAAGAAGGAGGTTTCTGCTGCCATTTATCAGAGGTGTCGTGAGTGTAGGATGGAGAAGCACCACATTCCTCCCTTCCCTTCTCCTCTGGGATTTCCTCTGTCTGAACCTCGTGCCTAGCTCCAGAGAGACCTGAAAATGTTCCAGGCTGTGGAGCAGGTTGACCTGCAACCTAATCTCATCCCAACTGTCATAACACTGCGCTAGCCATGCACAGCTCATAAATCCCAATAACGCAGAGCTAACGGGGAGGGCTTTGACAGTGCCAGGATTAGGAGGGCACACAATAAACAAAGAGGGCCTGAGTGCAGAGGTACAGTTGAGCAGTGAAAAATCACCAGGTGATGCTACAAATCTTGCGCTGGTATTTCCATGGGCCTCTGGGGGAGCTCAGTTCCCTCCTGTGATCCCTCTTTGGACACACCTTAGGACAAGGAATGGGAATAGGGGGGCTCAGCCTGGTGTTATGTGCAGCTGAAGGGACAGGTCAGGCTGTCTGGGAGGATATGAGAGGAATTATCTTCCCTCAAGCAGTGATTCCCTCCTCTAGAATCAGCATTTCTCACCAGCAAGGCTGGGAATCCATGGCTTCATAAGGAAGACCATCCAAGACAAAGCATCAGCCACCAGATTCAGCTTAAATACAACAAGGAGGAAAATCACCCCAGAAAAAGATGTTCAATTGTTAAAGGTTTCAGAATATCCGAGTGAAAGAATTTTCCTTGTAACTTCTACAACTTCCACCCCAAAATCATGGATAAGTAGAAAAGCTGCAAAGAAACTTATTATCTTTTTACAAGCAAGCTTGTGGTGCTGAATCGTGCATCTCTTAGATCCTGAAATAGATTTTAACATTGTTTTCTTAACCCTGGCATGGGAAAGAGTGGATTTTCCAACCTTTGTTAATGATGGACAAGCCTGAAGACTTTTGATAATTTACTTCACAATGGGTAAATAGCCAAAGTAACCTTATCTGAACCAGCCAGGATCATTTGGTGTGAATAAAGAAGCTGAAAGACTCATGAGAATGGGACTCCTTACAAGATTTCCTTTATTTCCTCTTTCCAGTAGGAAAAGTGACACACAGAGGATATCCTATCTTTCTGTATTTCAGCACCTCTGCTTCTCCTCAGAGCTGGACTAAAAGCTGCAGAGTCATGTGAAAGCAGAGACTGGGAATCATTTCACTGACCTTTCTGGAAAGATTAAACGTGACCCTAGTTTGTCTGCATCAGCACAAAGTGAGAGAGAAAAAACATTTCTTTGATGCATTTTTCTCTTAAGTCTATTAATTTCATCAGTGTTATTTATTAATTTAATATATTTTGTTAGGCAATGGGTCAGATCCACCTTTATCCCCTGTTCTTCAGAATATTTTTTGCTGGTAAAACTGGGGCTTTCTTAGCTTTCTTAGTTTAAATCTTCTTGGACTCACCCAGAGAGGTGATAGAAGAATCTTAGTTGAAAGAGTAAATCATGAACTCAGAGGAACCAGTTTTAAGTCCAAGTGAACAAAGTGTGGTTAAGCTTTCAAACATGAACTTTTAGAATTGATGGAATCATTCCTTTTCTTCAAACCCTCTATTTTCCAAAAAAAAAAAATAAAAGCAGTGCAGGACCTGACTAATGGAAAGACACTATTGCAGAGGTCTGAGCTAAAGGAGTAGAGAACTTGGTGTCAGTAAAAGTGTGCACCTCCATAAAATAAAAAAAAACCCCAAACTAAATACTGTGTATTCAGAAAGAAAAAAAAAAAAAAAAAAAAAGGAAAAGTAGGAAGAAAAAAAAAGGAAAAGTAGGAAGAAAAAACCCAAAGGAAAAGAAGGGCTGTGATCCATGCTGATGCCTGCATTTCTGTTATTAGTAGTGGCCCTGTCCCAGCCAGGCATGAATCACATGCAGAAATCAAAACTAAACGTTGAGCAATCCTTTGGGGGGCTGGGGGTGGAAATCTCCGCGTTTGGGTTTCCTCCAGGAGGAGCAGGATGGTGGGATGGGGATCCTCCCGTGCTCCAGGGCCTCCAGCAAAACCTGCTCACTGGGATTTTGCTTATGGTACCTGTCAATGTGGCCCAAAGGCCTCTGAAATGAGCAGCTTTCAGTGTCTTCTTTAGTTTTGGGATTTTGCTCTTGTGAATATCTCTGCTCTTAAACATGGATACATCCCCACATTCCTGCAAGGAGTCATCAGCAGTGCAATGGCTGCAAAGATTTATAAATTCTGCTTCAGGCAAATTAGTAAATGTCTATTTTCAATTGGTTTTGGTGGTTGGTGGTTTTGTTTTTTGTTTTTTTTTTTTTTTGTTTTTTGGTTTTTTTTTTTTGGGGGGGGTGGTTTTTTTTGGTTGTTTGTTTGGTTTTTCATTTCTTTGTTTGTTTGGGGGTTTTGTGTGTGTGTTTTGGGTTGGGGTTTTTTTGTTTGTTTTTTTAATATATGGAACTGCTGGAGGCTAAACCCTTGGATTTCCCTGGGATGTTTCCATGCACTTTCCGTGTGACATCTACCTCTTCCTCAGTCAAAATTAACTCCTAATATTTGTGGATGCCTTATTTTCCAAACAGACCCCAGCTGGGCTTTTTAGTCCAAAACAGCTCTGCCTCTTCCCAGAGACAATCAAGGCTCAGGCTGAACCTCAGGCAGTAAATCCCAAAGGTTTCAGCCCCTGGAGGATTCCATCCCCTGGTACCTTCTCTCATCCATCCAATGCTTGAGCACCTGGTGAGTTCATTGCCCATTTTATGAGCTATTGAGTGGGGTGAACGTGTGACTGGACTGTAATTGAGTTTTAACTGCTGGAAAAATATCTCATTTCTATTTGGGTACTGTGTTTATTGGTTTCTCAAATTTTTATCAGGTTTCTGGGGGTTTTTTTGGTGGCTCTGCTGACTCAGAAATGGGAGAGGACACCGTGAATTAGGAAGAGTAAATTAGGAAAAGTAAATCAGCGACGTTTTCTCCCTTCAAAAATAAATATTTATGACTCCACCAATGGGTTCTCCTGCTTCAGCCCTGTGCAAACACTGTCTGCAGCAGAGGTAATGTTGATTTTAAGCAATGTGCTCTCAGATGCAGAGTCCTCTATTCCTCAGTGCGTGGGGTGGGACTTGGCTCAGCTGAGATCCTCACAGACTCTTTGATGCTTGGGATGCGTGTCCAGGTGCTTTTTAGGCAACTGGGAAACCACTTAATGCATTGACATTTCCATGGAATCTCCTCAACTTTTGTGGCATCAATTTTTGCAATGTTACTTGCAAATCTATCTGAGCTATTCAATAAATCGCCAAAATTCGCTCAAATTCCTTGAACTTCTGTTCCCAGCACAGATGTTTATTTAGGGGATCCCATCCCTCCAGGCTGTCCCTGATGTTTCAAACCCAGCTGGAACCAGGACTCTCCCCCTGGCTGGCACTCTGATTTGGGCTGGGCAGAGGGATGTTTTTCCTGCGCGCGCCGGAGTTTCCGAAGGCGGCCGCTCGGGTTTGTTTATTTCCCCAGCATTTCAAAGCCTGCCCTGTCCCGTGGCTCCTCGGCTTTCGGGCAGCTTTGGTGTCTGACAGAAGTGTGGAGGAAAACCCTCCTGAGCTCGGGGTGTTGCAGCCTCCTGCAGAGGAGTGGCCAAGCCCCCCGGCCTCGCAGTGCCAGACCGCGAGCGCTGAGATGCTGAAATTTGTTCCTTCCTGGCACTGCTCAGGAAGAGCCAATTTTGTGGCAGAAGCTCTGTCTGTAAAGACTTCAGAATGGTCTGATTTTTATCAGAAATGACAACAAAATGAGAGTAAGCCAAGGGTGCTCCAAATGTTTTGCTTGTCTGCTGCCTCCTTTCACTTTCACCAATGTCAGAGAGAGATTTTCCTTAGGATTTCTCCAGGAGGCTCCCTATAGAAGAGTTTGTCTCTGCTGCTGCAAATCCTTATGTTTCGAAGGGGAAATGAGTGTTTTTTGGGTAAATTATGGACAAAGCAAAAGTGTGACTGCTCTGAGGTCGTTTCAGTGCACGAGGCTACATTCTTCCTCGCAGAGCTGGTGAAAGTAAACAACATTATTACAGATTTTGGTCATGCCCTGGCATCAGGCAGTGCAGTTTCTGTGTTTGCCATATGCTCGCTCTGAACTGGAACAGCTCTGCGTACACAGGGAAATTGTTTCAAGAGCCAGCTCAGCCTCAGAACTCGCTGTCAAAACGACGGCGTACGCGATGCGTCCTGCCCGCCACAAAAGGGTTCTTGTTTGTCGAGTGGGATAATGTGCAATTTGGGATTTAATTCAGGAAAGCTTTTTTTATAAAATTTCCTTATTTTAATTTTTTAAAATATTTTTTAGGGTTTTTTTTTTGTTGTTGTTTCATACCCAACCACGGGCCTGGAGACTGCAGCATGGGGTTAGCGGAGAGCATCCCGCGACGACCGCGGCTCCACGTGAGGTGGGAGCTGGAGGAGGCGCAAGGCAGAACTTTCAACTGGGATTGCAGAAGGCGACTTGCTGAGCCAAATAAAGAGAAGAGGGAAAATTGACACCGCACAAGACATGGACAATTGTTGCCACTGGCTGGGAGGCCTTAAATTACAACCCCGCGTTGTATATGCAAAAGCTTACACTTTCTATTTTTATACCCCACTTCTTCTGTGCACCAAAAGTTGGATTTGGCAAATGCAGCTATTCCCTGCAGGCACATGGGTGGGGTTTGCTGCAGAGAAAATAAACTTGATTGTTGAAAACCTGTGTTTGCAATTACTCGGAGTTTCAATATTCTGAGGTCAAAATAGATCCTTTCAAATTCATAATGCTTTGAAACAGATTCGTGTTCGTTCTGAAATGGTTATTGGATTAAAATGAAATATTGGGATATTTTTGGTAGGCGAGTTATAGCAAAACCCTTCAATAGAAATTATGAAAATGTGGAAAGAAAGCATTGAAAGCTTTGGTGGGGGCGGTTAAAGGAGACTTTTACTGTTAAAAGTAATTAGTTCTAAAAATGACAACCACCAGAAATTAATCAGTTAAGCTACAATGAAGTGGCCAAACCAGGTTTCCAATACATCTTTTGGGAGATTATTCTATAGTCTGAAAGATCTTTGCCTGCAAAGGAGCAGGTATAAATAGTAAGAGACATTTTCTTTGGGGACTTTGGGGGACTGGACAAGAATCTTAGTTCATAAATATTGTCACAGAAAACCCTGTGACTGTCTTTGGACAAAAAGCCAGATTTTGCAGTGTTTTTTGTGTGCCTTAATTTCCTTAGGAGTGAGGAATATGGACTGGCATTTAAAAATAAATTAAATATCCCACCAGGACTGAGCCAAGGAGGTCTCCCAAGTCAGAAATAATCCTTAAGTTCTAAAGCAACCATTCAAGTGGACAAACTATTTTTAATCATTTATTTGCTATTTATATTTCAATGACATCTCCAGAGCATTTCAGCGCAGCTTCCACCTTGGACAACCAAATTCGAGATTACTTTTGAATGGAGAAAGAGTAAGAAACGAGGCCTTCAGGAGCAGGAATAAAAAGAAAATTTAGAAAAAGAAAACAACCCTCCTAATTATTTAGGTCCTGGAGCTGTGGCAGTGCACGGCAAAAGAGCTCCAATAGGGCTGAGAGCTGGAGCCTTTCTCCTCCACCTCGGACTGGAGCTACATCTGGCATTTCCCCCTCGCAGGAAAACAGTGAGGGGCTTGTTCCAGGGAAGGTGCAAGGAGGGGAGCCAGAGCCTGCTCTGCATGCTCCTTGCCCTGAAATATTCCTTCACTGCATGCCCACTTGAAGGCCCCTTTATGCTGAGGAAACTCAGTGTAAATAGGAGTCAGGCTCAAAGAGCACGAGAGTTCAAACCTTTTCAATTCCAACTTGCAGAGCAGAGCAGCCCTGAGCCTCCAGCCAGGTTTCACCCCACTGGACAATGTGTGCTCGTTAGGGCTGGCTGATGAGCTCTGCTAATTACCCCGTGCATGGGGCTGCCATGTTATGGATGGCAAGAACACCAGGGGAATGTTTTCGGAGAAGAGGAGGGGGCGTCTCTTAATTCTCCTAAATTTCTTGAGAAGAAAAAGCTTTTTTATTTGTTTCTTTTTTTTTTATTAACCTTAAAGTGTTACTTGTAAATGGAGGCCAGAACTTAATTTCAGATAGTGTTACTCCACCTTGTGCAAGTGATTTCTCTTGACACTGCACTGACTGCCTGTGCACAAAAAGCCCTTTATGACTTACGCCAAAGAGCCTGAAGTATTTTTTGCCTCTCCAAAAATGACATTTCATTCCCCCTCCTTTTTTTTTTTTTTTTTTTTTTTATATCACCTGAACACTGGCCTTAAAACCACAGCACGCAAAGGCCCCATGTGAAGTAGGGAAAGGCATTCAGCATCTGCTTATATCCCCAAACTGAAGCACCAGTGTGCCTAAAAAAGCTTGTATTTAAAGGCATTGCAGCTGCATCAGCTCATATTTCATCCAGCCACCAATTTCCTTTTCCCCCTGACAAACAGGCCTCAGAAAGAACCCAGGCCAGAAATTCTCCACGTTAGCGAAACATTTCCTCTTTCCCGTTCTCCCTTCCATTAATGTTATTATGCTGCTCCTGGGAAAAGATGACTTTTCCAATCCAGGCAGCAAATTTCTCTCTTTTCTTTTCTTTCTCTCTGTTTTCTCCTTCTCCTGGCTAAGGGTAAGGGAAGAACAGGGAGAAAAGGAATATTGGGGGGAAAGGAAATAGAGTTTCTTCTTCACCCTAAAATCTGCCTCTCTTTCTGCACGTGGCCGCAGAGAGATAGGAATTCCTGCTTTTCCTTCCTCTGGATGTGAGACACAAAGAGGGAGAAAGCCACAGTGTGGGTGACAAGATTCAGATGCTCAAACACCACCTTGGTGACAGCATCCACCAAGGGTGCTCCCTATGGAATCAAAAACTGCTTCAAGCCCATTTGACTGATCCAGGGGTTAAACTCATCCCAGACCTGGCTGTGGGTACTTACAGCTTGTTAACAAGTCAAAATTCAAAGTTGTCAGGTTATTCTATTTTTTTTTTTTTAGGTGGCCAGCAACTTTCATGGTCTGTGCAACCCCACTTCTGTATGTCCACCAAAGATCTCCATCTTCCCACCTTTCAGGACCAACATTTTAACTCCTGGGTCTTCCCTGCCTGACTTATATCAGGACCAAAATTCAACCTACACCAGACCAAAAGCAGAGTGAGGAATTACCCTGCCTATCAGGAGAGCTGCACTCTCATCAAATCTGATTTTACCATGTGCATGTTCACTTCAGCCTGCTTTTATTTTCCTTCTCTCCCAGGACAGGAAGGCAGAGCCCCAGAGGACAGAAAACATCTCACTGAAATGAGTGGCAAAGGACAGCCAGGTCATAATTCCTGGCCTCAGAACGAGCGTGGCGTGACTGAGCCATAAACTTTCTGTTATGCCCATAAAAAAGGTGAAACAGCAGCGTCTGCTCACTGAAAAACCTCTCCAGCACTATTTTAAAGTCATTTTACCTTTTTCTAAGGTAGCTCACTCAGGAAATCCCCCCTTGAGGCAGTTTTTGTAAGTTCTGGTAAAGAATTGTTTCTTTATTCTCCAACCCTAAAAGCCATGAAATAATCTGGGTTTGTCATGTTTGGGTTTATGAGAAGTGAGCCCAGAAATCAGGTAGATTTTATGAAAAAGTGGCTTACAAAAGGAGAAATTTTCCAATAAAGAATAGGTTTGACAGCAAATTTCCTGCAGGTACTGGTTGTTTAATCATGGTCTCATGGCTGGATCAGGTATTTTCAATCAATCCCATTTTATGTTGTGTTTTAGCACTTCTTGGCAATAAGAACTAAGCATGGCTTCAGAAATGGGTCAAAAATCATCATTTAAAAGAGCCCGGGAATGGTTAATTTCTGGAGATCAGACTGAGCAAATGTCCTTTCTGTTGTTCTATTCCACTTGGACTTTGTAATTTCATTCTAAAAACCTTCTGCAGAAATTGCCATTTGCAGTGAGGAAAGCAAGATCCACATCCAGCCTGAACTTCTCCTCCAGGATTATTGGGAAGGGGCACTTTCTCCAACCACTCTTTGTCCCCCTTTTAAATTTTTTTTTTTTTTTTGTGTTCTTACTCACTTTCCTGCTTTTGCTTTTCCCCCCTGACCTGGGAGCTTTGTTCAGACAGACCTTCCCTTGTGAATGGTTTCAGTTTCAACAAATTGCCATTCTGTGACGCCCCGCCAAAAAAGCGCCTTGGAAAATTCCCAACCACCTCCAGCCTGTGCTCTGGAGCACATTTCATCCCCAAATCCTGGGCTAACCATGGACCAAACCATCCGTGGGTGTCGTTCCCTCCACTCCAGGGCATCCCCTCTGCCAGGGAGGCGGCCCCACAAAACAGGGAAGGAATTTGTGGCCAAGGATTTCAATCCTTCTGGAGGTGACAGCCTCGGTTTAAGGCCGGGGAGGGTGTTATTCAGCATTTCTGACAAGAACAGAATAATGATGCTGTGTCTGGTTTTGATTTAGAGCGAGTTGCAGTGCCACACTTCAAAAAAAAAAAAAATTATTCCTTTTTTTTTTAGGGCTTGAAATGATCAATTTTCTCTTTCGGAAGGTTAAGTGCGGGCAATCCTCTCATTTTTTGGCTTTGTCATCAGCAAATAGAGAATCCTTTTTTATTCAAGTGTTCACAGAAACAAGAACTTAGCAAGTTTTGAAAGAAATATAAAAGTATTGATAATCTCACCTTTTTTTAAAAAAAATTGAGTTTTCCAGGAGTGTCTAACAGTGATAACATGAAAAAGATGGGATGAACTCAATTTTATTTTTTTCACTAGTGGTAAAAATAACTCTAGAAAGTGCAGAAGATGCATAATGAGATGCAAATGGCCTTGTTTAGACAACCCAGGTTAATTCTTTGCTGGCATGCAAAGATTTGTTCTTTATTATGCACCTCAATGATTGATTCTCCTCAGATCCCCGAAACGTGATCCTTGAATTCATTTTGTTTTCTCTTTCAACCTACTCTGCAGCAACTCACACAAAAATTTTGAAGTGTGTTTTTCTGAATTTTTCTTCGTGGTTTCTCGGAGCTATAAGGATAACAAAAATAATAAAGCCAATGTTCCAGTTATGCCTGCAGAAGTTTTATTTCGGTTTTACTTCCACCAATGTCAAAAATACCACTCAGAACAGCCTTCACCCCCTGTCACGTGCTCACAGATTTTTCCTTCATGCCTTTCTGGTTAGAGACGTCTTGTTGGAGGATTTTATTTTGTGCATGTCAGAGAACAAGTATGTTTTTTATGACATTTATGAATGTGACCAGTCTGGGAACATGCTGTCTGTCTGGGCGGGTTGCCGCCAAACTTGAAGTCATTGTGACCAGAATTTCCAATTTTGGGGATGGCTGATCCATCAGCTGGGGTCAATAAATTGGCACAGTCATCTTTTATAGTATGGGAAGGGGACCGGAGCGATTATCAGAGCGAGGTTTTAATTATCTGGGATGTTAAGCAGGATTGTTCCTTCTACCTTTCTCTGCCCTTCCTTTTGGCTGTAAAATTTACATTAAATGCAGTATTGAATAAAAAAAATAATTTTGATTCTGAATTCCTGTTACAGAAAGTTGTCCTGAAGTGTAAGGATCAAGCCTGTAGCATCAAAATATCAAAGAATTTCAGATTTTTTTGGTACGTGAAGCCTGCCTGCCTTATTTCAGCTGCTCCAGCCCTCTGAAATCCGTGATTGAGAGCTGTTAACTCCCAACGATACCCTCCTGGCAAGCAGGCTTGAGGGGTTTTTTTTTAATATTTTATTTTAATTATTTTTAGTTTATAGCTCAGCAACTCGCCTGACCCAGGGGAACACTTAAACTAAATTTGATAGATGTCAAGTCAGGGAAAAAAAAAAAAAAAAGAAAGACAGCAGTGTTCTTTCTGCCTGCAATTACAAATGTTTGCTGGAGACTTTTCTGACAGGATTAAGCGGAGCAGAGACCTGGGGGGAGCAGAGAGGGATTGGAGGCCAGGGCTCAGCTCAGCCTGGCTGATGTTCTCCAGAACATCCAAGGGGAGCAGGGCACCTCCAGTAGCAGTTTCCAGCTCCGAAAACAGCAGGTTTGCCTTTTTTCCCCGCTTTTTTCCCTCAATCCCGATGTGTCTTGCACCAACTGGAGGAGGTAAAAGAGTGTCCTTGTTTTGTTAGATGATTTTGAGGTGTGGAGATGCCCCCAGGCAAGATAAAAACCGGAGTTTATCAAACTGCAAAGAAGCGAAGAAATGCTCCAAAATCCAGATTCCAACATCTCCCCCCAAACCAAATATCAGAAAAATCCAAAACAATTTTTTAAAAATGAGAAAAAAGTGAGTCTGCTGTTGTCCAACCCATTTTTTTCCCTCGCAGATTAAATTTTTGAAGATTCTGTAAAACAGACTGATGCAATCAGTGACAAAGAGAGAAAAATTGGGCTCTTTGAAATTCTATAGGGATTATTCAGATGGGAAAAATGTTGCATTTCTCCAGTGTAATGTGCTGGCTGCATCAGGGAAAAGGAATGGGCTCTCCAGTTTTGTTTCATTACATCACTGGCTCAAATCTTGCCCAGGAATTTAATCCAAAACTCAGTGAAATCAGTGGGAGTCTCATTAGTGGGAATCTATAGTCAGGTACACCAAAAAAAACCAAAAAGAACAAATAGAAATTGTTAGCAAAAATATTGAATTGTTATTTTGAAAGTGTTCAGAGTTTTCTTTCCAATGGAATAAGGGAAGAAATTATTTAAAATTTTCATGTTTCTTTTCAAAAATATTTTTTGGGTGATCCCTACTCCTTGAAGATTTACTGCTTATATCTTATCACTGGAAAAGAAGGGAATTACAGGCTGGGAATGAATGACTGAAATACACCAAAATTAGGTTTTGTTTAAAGGCTGGGAACACTCCTTTTTGCTTCTTTTCTTTCTATAATGAAGAAATCAAAATGCCATCAATGGGACTGGATCATTTTTCCCACTGGAACAAAAGGCTGACAAAGAAATTCTGCACAAATATGAAAGTGCTCCATGGTTCATATGAAATCAGTTCAGTTTTGGGAATATTCTGAGTGAAATAATATTGCCAAAGCTGTGCCCATGGCACTGAAAATAAAAATGCTCTGAGTTAACATCTTTCTAAAGCTGAGTTACAATTTCCTGATGGAGATGCCCTTTCCATTTTGGGATCCAATGGTGGTACTGGACTTGTTCATGATTTAAAGTGTCTATTTTCCAGTCTTAATAATTAATTTGAAGGAAAACTCCTTAATGAATGGACAGGTGCTCTTATAACTTACTCAAGAACATGTACGTAGAGTGAAATCCAAGCTGATTTATTTCTGTAACTGTGGAATGCAAGACTATTCCCTCCATATTTTTCTTCCCATCTTTCAGACAAATAAATCAACACTTGTACATATATTTACAACATTTGATAACAAAAAAAAAAAAAAAAAGTGGAGGTTATCTGAATGAGTTCATAATCAGCCAGGTAAAGTGGTTTAGCAGATGATGAAACCCCAAATTGTCCTGTGCTGATAATTATCTGCTCCTGTTTTTTAATTCTGGGTGGACAACGCTGCTTTTCCTCTGTCTGCTGGAAGAAAAAGCAGGATGGCTCTCCCTCTGCTTTTTGGCTTAGCTGCACACATCTGGGTTTCCTATCAAAAAAAATAAATATCAGCCCTAATTAATCCTTGGAGGCTGCTGGGTACGAACTCCTGAGCTGCAATTCCAGGCCCAGGGATGGGGTGGGCTCTGCAGGGCTGGCTGTTGATTTAATGCACAATATCATGTCCAAAAGGATCTGCAACAACACTGATTTACATCCGCTGAATATTTGGCTCATTTGAGGCTCCCCTGGGATGGAGAGGGGGGATAACTCCTCACATCCATCCCCCCTGCTCTGCTCAGATGTGGTGTGCAGAAAACTGCTCTGCAAAATGCTTAGGAAACACAAGGAATTTTTATAAATGCAATTTGCTGAGGTTGTTTAATTGGGAAAAAAAAATATTCCTTCAAGAAATGCAAACTGCTTGATTTATTAGTCCTATAGAAAAAGTTATTTATAATGATTTGACCAGAAGATAAAACTCCTGTGTTTCAGACAAAGGAGTATCAGGATGGCAAGACTCTGATTAGTTTTACATCTTTCCTAATTCAGCTAATTCAAAGATAGACCTCAGGGATTTCCTTGAACAGCAATAAAACTTGTTGAGAATGGGCTCTGTTACATGTTTTACAATTCAAAACCTGTCCGTCTTTTTTACTCCCTCTTTTTAATTTATTTTTTCATTAAGAAAAAAACCTCTAACATTATTTTGATCCAAAATACCTGAGTGCATTCAGAGCAAATGGAAGTAAAGGGAATGTTAACACTGGCCTGGGTACAGCCAAGCTTTGTGCAAACTTCTCCCCCTTCCAGTGCTCCTCAAACCTAACCTGCAGTAAAAGTTGTTATTCCAGCCCTGGATTTACCCAGCAAAAAGCTGCCAACGGCCCCAAATCGTGTGGCTGATTTCTGTAACGAGTGCTAATGAGACCACCACACTGATTTTCCCTGATTTATTATTTTCCTTCCCAACCAGAGCCCAAACTGGAGCCCTCATCCCCAGAGGTTCAAACCTGGTGCATTAATTCCTTGCAAAATTCCTGCTGCCTCCCCACCATGCCATGTGAAGTCATTCCCATGGATCCAGGCTGGTTTTGTTGTGTTTGCATGACTATCCATCTATTAAAAGATATTATTTTTCCAGCGGAGAATATTTCAAATATTTCCAAAGAACTTTTCTTTTTTTTTTTTTTTCTCCCATTGGGATTATTGAAAGTAAAAAATGAAAGTAATATAATCATACCAGAAAAAAAAAATATAGAAAAGTCAGAAAAGCAGGGAAAATTGAGAATTTTGAATTATGGAATCATTTAGCTGGGGAAAGACCTCTGAGATCATTGAGTCCATCCCTTGTCCCAGCACTAACCCATGTCCCCAGGTGACACATCCACATGTCATAAATCCCTGCAGGAATGGTGACTCACCCACTGCCCTGGGCAGCCTTTCCCAGCGCTTAACAAACCTTCCAGTCAAGAAATTTTCCTTAACATCCAACCTAAACCTCCCTTGGCACAACCTGGGGCTGTTTCCACTTTGGTTACTTGGGAGAAGAAACCAAATTCCACTTCAGCCCAACCTCCTTTAATAGCAAAGCTGATGCTGACACTTGATGGCCCTGGATGAAACAGATTTCAGTCAGAAACCTTTACCCCATGCAGAATTTTACTCCCTCTTTTTTATTTTTTAATTAAGAAAAAAACTCCAAAATTATTTTGATCCAAATATCTGAGTGAATTCAGAAATTTTATGAAATTTTATGAAATTTCTTCCATGTTCCTGAATTTTGTACGCACTTTCACACAGACTTGTGGCAAAGCAAGAGAATCCTCTAAATAAAGAAAATTAATATTCTAATTAACCTCATTGTCCAGTCTTGATTTCTGAAAATAGTTCATGAACACAAAGGCTCAGATTAATAAAATAAGTTTCATAAAGAAAGGGTCAGATATTTTTGCTGTAATGGCAGGAAATGAATGCCTTAAAAATCAGATTCAATTGCAGAAATCTCACCAAATTTTTGCTTTTTGTGCCATTTTTATGGACAATCTGAGAACTGCCACCAGCTCTGATTTTCTTCAAATTCTGTGATAAAAGGAAGAAGTAAAATCACAACAAAATAAATTATAATCCCTGCTATTGTTGGGCAAACAAAGCTCTTGTGAAGGAGAAGGAATGGCTGCAGGAAGGTCATTGCCAGGAAGTATTTGAGCACCATTAATCCTCCTCTATCAGTCCCTCCTGGGTGATAAGAGACGCTTTAGACCCCTCAGTTCCTCTCACCCTGACATCTCCAAGTGGTCACTGACGTGTTCCTGTTTTCCATGTCTGGCTGGAGGTTTGGGTTTCTCTCCCAGTTTTCCCTTTAGTTCTGGAGCCAGGACAATGTGGCCTCATTGTCTGGTCTCTTCTCCATTAAAAGTGAATTTTCTATCAGCAAAAAACAAATCTGAGTTTTAAATAGGAGTGTGCAAGCTCCATATTTGTATTTAAATGCTCATTCTGTAAGTGCCTGGCTGGGCACATACAGAAAATACAAAACCTCCTTCCTCCATGAATGGCATCATTATTTGGATTTAATTTTATTCTCACCTAGAAATTCATAGATAGAAACATGTGTTTGGACTCCAGGGCAAAAAGCACCTAAGATTACAACAATTAATTTGAGGATTTTTCTTTTTATTTATTTCTCCAGCTATTTATGGGGTCACACAACCAGTGCCACCTTCACCATGGGCAGGGACACCTTTCACTATCCCAGGTTGCTCCAAGCCCCAATGACCAACCTGGCCTTGGACATTCCAGGGATCCAGGGGCAACCACAGCTTCTCTGGCACCTGTGCCAGGGCCTCTTCACCTTCATGAGGCAAAATTCCCTTTTTTCCTGAATTTTCTATGTCATAACACAAGTGCATAATGAGGTTTAACACAAACAGAGTCATTCAGATTTGGGTTGTGTTATCCCCATAAAAATTCGCCCCAACCAGATGTAATTTAGAAAGTGGAGGAGGGATTCATGATTAGTGGTTACATCATCCAAACCTACTTGAGGAGCTGCTCATGAGCATCAGAGTTTGGCAGAGATTTGGAAAATTTCATTTTTCTTTGGCAGGGGAAGCTGACTAGAAACACTCAGTGATCAGATTTTCAGAGATGTTGAACCTTTGCAGCTCTTCCCATTTCCAGGGCGTGACACAGCTGAGCCTCTGTTTGTTGTCATCTATAGGTTTCTTTTATGAGTCTCTTATTCAAAAGGAATCTCTGTAAATGCATCTTCCAGAGAAGAGAATACAGCTTTCCCCTTTTGGGGTGCCCACAAATCCCTGCTCATGCCAGTTTATGGGTCCTGCAACCCCAAAAAACTGCCTGACCTCACAGCCTGGACCAGCCTGAACATTGCAGGTGTTTCACTCCCTTTATTTTACAGCACATTTGAAACCCATAGTTTTATGAGAAAAATTAAGGATTTGTGCTGTGAGCCTCATTTGATGCCCTGTGGATTTGTGTATGATTTTTACAGCACAGACAGCCAATCCAGCTTTCCCTTTCAGGAGGACATTAAGCCAAATTTCTGCCTCTGCCTATTTTATGAAACATGTAGGAAGTTAATATTTAGGGAGAGTTTGGCTCATTGATCCCATTTGACAGATGGATGCACAGATACAACCCAGACACAGGGACTGGAATCCCCAAGGAGGGCAGCTAAAATACATTTTGTGAGGAGCAGGCTCACTTCTTCACAGGCAGTTGCAGAATTGCAGGTGGGATTTCACATGGACTATGGAGCTTTGGCTGCAGCCAGGGCTGGGTTGTCTGTGCAAATGGAAAACGAAATAGACATTAAAAATGGGTGAAATGGGAAAATCAAAGTGTTCAGTAATTTATAATTAGGCTAAAAGAGGTGATTGCACACATCTAATAAACCTGCTCTTTGTGCTGTGGGCTCCTCTTTGTCTGGGCTGAATACGTGGAAAAAAACCCACCTGAACATATTTACAAATGTCCGCTAATAAATTTGCTTTTTTAGATTTCCTTTTTTTTTGTTTCCCTTTTCATCATAATCAATTCTTTCTTTTCTGTGATGACTTGATTATAAATATGGCATTTTGGCCATAGGTGACAGGAGCACTCTGGGCCAGATGTGCTGGCTGCCTCTGAAGGGCTTGGCCATGGGATGCTGGTGGTTTAAAGTAACAGGAAACCTGAGGAATATCATAAATCAGCCTTTTCTGACTGGGTTTCTTGTACAGAGTATAACAAAATGTATTGAATAACTTAAGTATGTGTGAGCCTCCTGCCTACCAAATTACCAGGGGCTGCCAGTGGAAAACACACTAATTTGATGTTGGCCTCCAAGAGAAAATTGTTAAACGAAAATTAGGTTTCAGCATTTTAACACAAAAATCAACTTGGAGCTCAGTGTTAACAGGAGCCTAAGGATTTAACTAACTGCAAGGAAAACAAGGAGAGACAAAATTCCTGACTTACTAAACCCCAGTCCTGAAAAAAAAACCCTTTTACTTCTGGATCCCAACACGGCAGGAGGGACCAAGCATGTACCAAGGCTGATTTTCTTTCTTTGCTGTCTCCTGCCATGGATTTCACAAGGTCATAGGTTGACATTTTGTACTTTTCCACACTTCTATTGCCTTTCATTAACAACAAACAGAAGGTGCTGGGCCAAAGTCATCGAATCCGTGACAGAGTGTTCAGAAATATTAAACTCCCCACATTCAAGGGCATCAGAAGGGGCTGAGCTCAGAGATCCTCTCCCCTGGTGTCCTGGCAGGGCTCTTCAGGAGAGATATGAGAACCACATCTGAGCTGTTCCCCTTCAAGGAGCTGTTTCCAGCCCCGACTGGGGTTGAAGCCATCAGATTCCAGGATATTCCTGTGGATGAACCTGCCTGTGGCAGTGCAGCTCCTTCCCCAACCAGCTAAATTGAGTTATTGCAAATTGATTCATCCCAGGCCTTAATTAAAAGATGCTCTGTTCTTATCACCCCATTAAAGAACATTTTAAAGCCATTCATTAAGAGCAAAAATGTGCCCTGTTCCTCTCCCAGCTCTTCTCTGCTCTACTTAAATAAAATGATACTGAGAAAACAAATGTATTTTTTTTTTCCTTCTCATAACCTTTCTTTTGGGTTTATTTTGAAGCAATAACTCTAAAGGTCTTTCAATCTCCTCATTCTGTGGAGACAGGCATGGCCTGGCACTCTTGTTCCCTGCAGGATGGCTCCCACATCAATGCTTCAGCATCCACACCTTCTCAGATGCCTATTCCCTTTCAGAAACCACTCTGAAACAACTTCTAAAATTATAAATTAATGGCCTTGCAGTGGATTGGCCCAAGTTTTACCATTTCCTCCACGCTGGAGATGTTTGTCTGGTCAGCCTGGGACGTTTTCTTTCCTGCAGAGTCTCTCCCTTTCTCCACAGCGTTGCTGCGTGATCTACTTGAACATGGACCTCCTCCTGCATGGAATTCTTCTGGCTGAGAGAGCAGTTCATACATTAAATATTAGAGAGAGCTCCTGCTTGAAATGCATGCACAAAGCAGAGTCCTGAGCCATAGTTCTTGTTGTCTTTTGAATCTGCATTTTGTGTTCTGGCAGAGGGACAGCAGCGAGTGTGGCGTGCAGCGTTTCCCAGACTCTGGAGCTTGGCACCAGAAAATCATTTCTTTGGAGTTCCAAACCTGTCAGGATGCTCTCTCCCAAAACTGCTCCACATTTCAGACGTGTAACACCAAAATGTCACTTTTGGAGCCCAAAGCAGAGTGCCTTCAGCTCTCTGACTGGCAGAAAACTGACGGATAAGCTCCAGGGAATTTCTCCTACAGCTGTAAACTTTCAAAAATACTTTACTGCTGCAAAAACTATAGAGTGTGCTTTAAATGAACAATATGCCCTCTTCATACCTCAGCAGCAGCGAGAACACACTTCCCACCTCAGCATGAACAGCCCAGGGGCTGATTTCTGAATTTTTTTCACCCACACAGAACAGGCTAAGCAGTTTTTAGCTCGTTTCTACCCATCACACAAAACAGACAATATTCCAGACATCTCTGGGAAGAGGAAGAGATGATACACATGGTTGTGCAGATGTTTGGATCCTGTTCTCCTCATGCTCTAGGCAGTTTAACCTTGTTGAATGCCTCACAGAGGACCAGATCACAGCCCTGTTCTGTCCCTGGGATCCTGCAGAAAGCTCAGGCTCCAGTTAAAATGTTTGTGTGACATTGGGAGCTTGGCTCTGCTCTGCCCTAATCCTAATGTGACCCAGAGCTCTCTCACATCAGCTGGAGGTTTGCCTGGATAAAGTAGAAGTTAAAAGTAAGCCATGCTTCCAGGTTTCAGGCCAGGGATTTCATTTCACAAAAGCTCCATGTGTTAGAAAAAGATACATCAGCTTCAGCCCGCTGCAGGGTTGGTTTTTTTCTGGAACTTTTCATGTTTTGACTTTGAAAAATCTGAAATATGAGGAGGAAGGTCTTCTCCTCCCACTCCTGGGGCTACACCCTTCCCTGAACAAACCTGGTCTCAGCAGGACCTGAATCATTCCTGGAGCATTTTCATCTCCAGGGCCTGAGCTGTTGGCACTCTGCCCCAATGTCATCAAGGGAAAGTGGTCTCCTGAGATTACCAGGGGCTGGGTCATGTCCTGCTTTATTATCCAAAGAAATTGTGGCTGCCCCAGCCCTGGATGTGTCCAAGGCCAGGTTGGATGGTGCTTGGAACAACCTGGGATAGTGGAAGGTGTCCCTGCCATGGCAGGGGGTTGAAACAAGATGAGCTTTAAAGTCCCTTCCAACTCTAACCGTTCTACGATCTATAATTTAATGATTCTATTTGCTTATGAACAGCCCCCAGCTTATTTTTCTGGTTTTATATTAACATTTACTCCTATATTCTCTCCCTGCCCTTCATTCAAGCCAAAGGAATGGCTGATGGTTTTATAGGAGCAATTCTAACAAGAAAATGGAAGGGCTAAACAGTCTTGGGAAAGGACATGACAGCTCTCCATCTGAAAAATGACTGCTGGAAAACACAGAGGTTTGGGGAAGAGCCTTGAGCACCAACTCCTGGGGAGGGCTGCATGCCTTGGGTGTACCCTTTGCTTCCATGGCATTCACACTTTCCCAGACAGTTCTGGACATCTATCCCATGGTTCCCAGTGCCAGTGGACAGTTGGGACTGCTGGGGGACATCTGGAGTGTCCTTTGCAGGGAACAGTGAGGAAATGTGCTGGAGCACTCCCTGCCCCTTGCATGATACATTAACCCCAGCCCAAACCAGCAGAGAGGCCAAGCTTGACCCCACTGCCTTTTTGAGCTGCTTTCAATTGAAAGGGATAAAATCTTGAGGTGGTATCATAGAATCATAGGCTAATCAAGGTTGGGAAAGACCTTCCAAACCACCCAATCCAACTTTTTACCTATCACCACGATGCCCACTGCACCAGATCCCAAAGTGTCATGTTCTTGGAATGCATCCAGGGATGGTGACTCCCCCACTTTTCTAGGGAGCATCACCCCTTTGGAGGGATCATGGGCGTGCAGGGAGGATTGTGTCCATGGGGATGTCCCTGAGGGGCTGGGTGTGGCCTGGCTGTGTGGCCTCTTGTGGGGACATGTGTCCCTTTCCATGGGGGTCAGCTTCCCCAAGGCCCGGTGGTTTCTGATCTCCCTCTCCTCAGCAATATCCGCCCAAAAATCAGCCAAATTCATCTGTGCTGTCAATCTCCTCTACAGATGCTCTGGAGGTAGTGTTGAGTCTCTAACCACAGCATTTCAGTGCTTTAATTGTGCCTTCTGCTTTGGGAACACAGAGAAAGGAGTGAGTGAGTAATCACCACGAGCCCATGAATGAACAGCGAGATTGTGCATGGAGAAACTGAGAGAGAGAGACCACACAGCGAGGAGTGGGAGCCGTGGGATTAGGAGCTGGGATTTCTCTTGCTCTGTGCACAATCCACGAGGCCCTGCTGCCCTGGATGATCTCATGGAAAAAGTATATTTTCCATCTGTGAGGAACTCCTCGCAGTATCAGCTAAGTGCGAATTAGCAGGATCATTAGCCACTCTTTGAGGGGGATGGCTGCCAGGAAGCCTGGCTGTCTGTTTGAGGCAGAATTCCTGATGTCTGTGTGTCTGGAAGAGTATAAATTCTTCTATTCCCCTCCAGTAGCCTAATTAGATTTTACTCTGTTTATTAGAAGAGTTCAGTTGCTAGCTTAACATGAAATAAAATCTGCATGATTAAGAAGTCACGAGCAGTAAAGCTTACAGTGTGCTGGTAGAAATTTTCCTTTTGGATCAACAGTGGTGAAATCCTCCAGAGTTAAATAAAGTGAAAGCAGGGCTGTGTTTAGATCCAGGATCAAAACAGGGTGTCAGGGACAGAGGGAGGGTTGGGAAAGGGGGTGTCATGCCATTCCAATCATACTTGAAATGAGACATTTTCTGGGGAAATTGCATTTTTAACCACATAGCAGAGTGGATCTTCACTGGGAAACAGGGATAGGAAAGGTGTTCTTCCATTTGAAAATGTATTCTTCAGCTCTTCTCACTTCCTTCACAATATATCAAGAGTCAAGGGGTCTAAAAAGGTGGAGTAACACCTAGACCTAATTCTAGTCAAATATCTTCAAGCCTTTCAGAAGCTGATGGCCTTAGTGATGCCAAACAGCCTCCGGTAGAGACTGCATCCATTAATTTTTCTAAAGTGAATCTTGGCCTTGGAATAAAAATCCATTGAAGACAATGAGATGCTTGGGGCTAGGATTAGATCCTTGCACAGAAAATGCTGAACAGCCAAAAACCCCTGAGATTTCTGAAGTTCAGGATTTGCCCTTCAGATTCCAAATCTCTGGTGGCACAGAATTCCAGGCACGTGTCCCTCAAAATTTCCATGTAACATTTTAGGAACTGAAGGCTAGGGGAACCAGAAAAGAAAACAAATATTCTATTTCCACTGACTTTGTTGGGAACTGCTCTGTCACACACAAAGCCATCAACAATCTGCAACAGAGAGTTTTCCAAATGGTTTTTGAGTAATCAAATTTTGGGGTTGATGACCCCAAAATCCTACTGAAAAAACACCTCTGTATTACCTGCAGAAAGAAAAATAGAGTGTTTTTCTTTCTCCCAATAATCTGAGAAAATAAATCTAATTGCAAATGAGTTTATTTTTTTGAAGGACCTCCAAAAGTTGTGTCTAATGTAATTTTTTTTTGTGTTGGGCTGTACCTAAAACCTCTGAGTCCAGCCCACCCTGCTGGTAGGGGCAACCTGATCACAGACATGAAATCCTGCTCCTCATGGACCATTTAAAAATCCATCAGGGTGCAAATCTGAGGATGAAAGTCGGAAGCCTGGTGTAGAAAGTAAATTCTGGAGCCCAAAAAAAGAAAAGAGCAAGCTCAGAGGAGGTTAAGAGTCGAGGGAAAGAGACTCGAAACCTAAAACCTTCCCCCAAAAAGCGAAGGGATTTGTGCTACCCCAGGGACTAAAAGTACATTTTGGCCCATGCTCTGGTTTTCCTCAGCATGTGCCCAGCCACAAGAGCCCATGTGGTTCTTCAGTTTTCCCAAGTCTTTTGAAATATAGATGCAAGAGTTTCGAATCCCCGAGCTTCCCTGCATTCCTGAAGAAATTGGCCCACCAAGTCGTTGTAATTCAGGATACCACCATACACCCACATGTAAGATTCCTTAACAACTATGCACATTTTTAGGCTCAAATATTTTAGAATTGTTTTCACTGTGCCTGAGCTGTAATTGGCTCAGCTTCCCAAGTGTTGGATCATCTAACTGGAGTGATTTTTGACTCCGAGCCCAGGCACCATATCAAAACATTTATCAATTAATCATAAAAAGTAACTAACATTGTTGTCCACCCAAGAAAAACTGTCACTTACAGACTCATGTATGTTATTCCTTATGAAAGAGCTGCTATATAGAAGTTGATTTCCTGCACAGACCAGGTGGAAAATCTGCTAAAGGCAGAGGTCAAATTTAGTTTAATTTTATACCCTTTGTTAAGAATGTTCTCCCTCTCTCTCTCTCAAAAAAAAAAAAAAAAAAAACAGAAGAAGAAGAAAAAAAACCACCCTTGTGCTCCTTTCCAAGTATTCTAAAGTTAATTCATGTGGAAGAAAAAAAAAGATTAGGATAAAATTTCAAATATTAAATTCAAATGCAGGATTAATGAGTTTTATTTCAAAGCCCCAGAGGTTGTCTGGAATTTAGGACATTTTTTTAGTGGCAGACACGAGACACAGCCAGATGCAGTCGTGTTTTGGACCAGCTCAGCACAAATTTAGCACCTTGAAGGAGAAATTTTATGTCTGTTTTGTAAAGCAAACATTTCAACTTTTCCAAAATCCCTTGTCCAAAAGATATTATTGTTGCACTGGATGAAGGAAGGGATTTGAACTGAGGCTGACTGGTTGCTCCAGCACAGACAAATTGCCACGCCATCACCATCCCTGTAGGTGATATAGGTCTCATGTCCCATGCAACAGATCCATATAAATCATACCTTTATTTTTTAATAATGTGGAGCAGGATAGATTTAAAAAAAAAATAAATGAAAAGAATTGAACCATTTCCTGAAGCCAAATTTAAGGCTGTCCTGGTGACACTCTGCAGGAAAGAGCTTTTTGCAGCTTGGTTTCCCCAAGAGCAGCAGGGAAGGGCTTGGCAGAGGTACAAACCCCGTTCTTCTCACGCCCTCCAGCCAGCATGGCAAACCCAGGGCTCAGGGGCTGCTCCCCTTCACACCCTCTCCCCAGGGCAAAGCCCTTGGAGGCCAAACCTCCCCTTCCATTAAAAGATGTTGTTATCATCCCAAAAATTAACATGCTTCAGCTCCCTCCCTGGCAGGGCTGCTCCCAAGAAGCCCCAAGCATCAGCTGTGTTTCAGGTCACCATAATTTTTCAGAAAAAGAGAGAAATTCCTGTTTCCAGAGCAGTGATGGCTTGGGAAGGGTTGGTAGCACCTGGGGAGCTCAGCCTGCAGATCCAGAGCAGGTGGTTGGACCACGGTGCCTTTTGGGCAGCCAGAAGTGCTAAACATTGTCCTGATTGAAATAAAAAAAATTCAATCCCTGTTGAATTCAATGGATGAGGAAGGCAGCCAACATTGGGTTTCATATTTTATGTGTCAGCATTGAAACCTTGATGGGAAAGAACCAAAACCTTGCAGTGAACACCTTCAAATGCTGGAATCTTGTCTTAAAAGATTCCAATTATAGCAAGAAGAAAACACTGGTGTTTCAGTTTCACATTCTGGCACTTGATCAAATGGACATACCACAGTCTGTAAATAGACCCAAAAAACTGAAAAATCATTCCAATTAAATTCCTTCATTGCCTTAGAACTCTGACTCACCTATGGACAATCAATGGAATTAACATCAACAGATAATTAGGACTTGGTAATAGGCAAGCTTCAGATTGATTATTCCATTTAGAAAAAACATTCACAAATTATTTTTTTTCTTATTTCTTTCTGGGATGAAAATCCTACAAGAACAGGTTTTCCCCCCTCCAGTACAGAACAAAAATAGTCCATGGAAACAGACTCATCTCACAGTATTTCAAAATCAGTAAGTGTGAAAATATAACAATATAACAAAATATAATGATAAAACAAAATATTATGCAACATAGCAAATATACTTTAAAAATTCCTAAAAGATTTTTCTGAATTTCAGCTAAATTTTCGGGTCAATCCAAATTTTTTCCCATCTGATTGCCTATAATCTCATCCCATCTCTAACCCTTTTCAACAGCAATGGAACTTTGGATTTAAAGCTTCATTTCCAAATGGATTTCTTGGCCAGATGGGAGGAGGTGGATGTGATTGTCAGGAATTTCAGGTTATAACTGCCTGGAGCTGTTCTGAGTGCAATGCTGAGCCACCACCAAAGGAAGGGAAAAGCTGTGCAAGGCAGTGGCAGCTGCTCTGACTGCAGCCACATTTCACTCACATGAGGCCAATGCCTCTTTTGGTCTTTCTCACCTCTGAACTCAACCCCTGACATGGCTTTAAGCTGAAAAGTATCTTAAATATCAAAAATTTCACCAAAATTTGCTGAATATTCAGTGTTTTACAGACAAAGCCTTGCTATATATTATCAGTGGCACAAGCTTATGCTTCATTTTGGATATAATAAGAAATGTTTTATCCCTGGACACTGCTTTGCACATGTTCAATCTTTATCTAAACCTCACAGTTTGACACTTGTGTCCAAAAGTCCCCAGATCAGTTGCATCACTCTGACCCATTGTCCAAGGCCAGCTGAACTGGAGGCTGAGCCAAGGGACACGTTATCCAGAGGAAAACAGCAATAGCTGAAACATATCTGAGGCACCAACAGGATGTGAACCCTTCACAACATCTTCCTCTGCTGAAAACCAACCAGCCCAGCACAATGAGAATATTGGGCTGCCACCTGCACCCCCAGCACCTCCCAAGGCTGCTTGGCTGCAGAGATTGGATGGTTTTCCATTCTTGGCCTGGACTCTGGTGGGAAATATTCCCACAGCTGGATGTGAACAAAGAGTGAGGCATCCCAGTGAGTGGACAGGAGGCTCGAGCCAAGCCCTGGCCTGGGTGGAAGCCTGTTCCATGACCAGTTGCTCCACACCTGGCTCGGAGCTTGGGGATGTCCCGCATGGAGCCGTGAGGTTTTTATGGGCGCTCCATCTATCATTGCATCCAGGGGAAATAAAAAGAAAAAAAAAAAAAAAAAAAAAAAAAAAAAAAAGAACAGCAAAAAGAATAAAACCAAGATTTTTATGGGCCTAGGAGGAGCTAACCTGGAAATATCACTGGCACAAATAGAGCTGTTGAGCAGACAATAGCACTGGGGTATTGCCATGGATTTGTTTACCCAAACGTGGCCGTCCTCGCTGTGAGGTCCCCACCCTGCTGCTCCCCAGCCTGGGGAGCTGGTGGAACACAAGCTGTGATTGCCATGCTGACAGCTTTATTGCCTCCCTGACCTTGCTATTTTTAAGGGAACAGGTTATCTCCGTGATGTAATCAGGTCTTCCTCGTGCTGTGGGGTCATTCCCACTGCAGGGAGCTGGAGCCTTTGGTCCTCGCTCGCCTTTGGAATGCCAAGTCAGCTGTTCCAGGTGGCCAGGAGCTTATGGCACTGGTTGGACTGAAAGCTACTGAGACTGATTCTCTCTTCCCAAATCACTCAGAAAATACAGCTTTGGTTCCCTTCTTCAAACCTAGTTTATCCAAATTGATAAGGAGAATTTAAATATCCAAATGTTGGGACTTGAAGCTGAAAAGAGCATCAGTGAGATCGATTAAATGTGTGTTTGTGTTAGGAGTGGGAAAGTGCAAGTGCAAGTTATAGTTCACAAGTGATTCTCTGGAATAAGTGCAATAAGTATATAAATGATAAAAAATGTTGTCACACTTCCATTTTGAAGGTTCTCATTGCAAAACAAGTGGACAGAATGGCCAGACCTTCAATTAGGGAAAATAAAATTTCTCAGTGGGCTGAGTTGTACAGAGTTATTAAAGGCTTTATGTCAAAATTATCTTTCTGGAGAAGACACAGCCATGATTTCAGCAAATGCTAAAAACTTGGGTCAAATTAGAAAAGCATTTACTGATTTAGTAACTACTTATCCAACATTATCTGTATGTAAACTATTTCCTCAGAATGATATTACTTAAAAGCTCTCTCCTATTTTAAATTCCTGACTCCTGTCCGAATTCCATGAGACACCCACAGCAGAGGTTAGGTGAGCTCTGTTAGGAAGCATTCCATGGGAATAGAACACCTTTTCCAGTCTCAGCTGGAATGAGGAAATGAAAAAAATTAAAAATCAATTCCTATTTGAGCTAATGCAGTCCAAACATTAGCTCTAAATAATTTCCCCAGTCCCTATTCTTGTTGATTCCAGTGTCAAGCTGGTTGTGGAACCCAACCACAAAACTGCCTGGAAGGTTTCCTTGGCTTCTCTCAGCTTGCAAGCCTCAAATCTTGAGGGGTGCATTAAAGGAGATGGTGGCCCTCTCCTCCACAGTTCCTATGGAATGGGAAAATGGGTTTATGGGCCATTAAACCCCTCCATTCCTTCAGAGGTGGGGGAATGGGCAGATCTGAGACCTCCAGGGTGCAGCCAGTGGGTGTGACCTGCACAGGGACACAGTTCCCATAACGTCACAGCAAGGAGAGGTGAGCTGGAGCAGAAATAAATCCACTTTCTCACCAAACACCCTCCTATTTTTTCCCGAGTCCAGATAAGCAAATTAAAAATGATGTCATGGCTCCCCCAGGGTACTGCAGCACTCTGGCTGCCATTTGTCCAGCCAGAGTACAACTCCTATTAGTGTGATATAACACAGTAGTTGGGAACTCAATAGGAAAAACAGAGCTGGAATTTAATAAAAAAACCTCTCCAGCTTTTAACTCATTGCCCTTAACACGCAGAGCTACTGTAAGTGAGTGCCTCAACATGAACACTCTGAAGACCAAAGAATTAAAGTAAATGCAATCAGCAGATTACTAAATACCAATGGGAAATTTAGAGCTACAGAGCAAAATCCCAGAGCATTAAAGGATTTACTGCTTGGCATTGATGAGAAGCAAATCTTTGGATTTCCATTTCTATCCTTAATTAGCAACTGAGGTTTATTTTAGTCTAAACCAAGTCACAAAAGATAACACACCCTAAAAGAAAATAGATAGCAGTGCAATAAGCTTCATAAAACATCTTATTAAAAATTAGAAGAAAAAATAACAGATTCAAATGGAAAATCAATTTCCAGGACTTCCATTTCCTTTTGTTTTCTTGTCTTCCCACCCATGCTCAGCTGTTTTCTAATAACATTCAGCTCTTTGCTAGCGAGGTTACCAAGGGTGGTGACAAAGATAGCATTGGAAACCCAGAAGGGAGGCTCCCTTTTAGAAGGGACATTTTGGGAGTGTTCTTGCTCCTTCACAGCTTGGGGTTTGAAGGTTTGCTGTCTCCCTGCCCAGTTCCCACTGGAAGAGGGATCTAAAAAGGATGAGCCGTGTTCCACGTGGCCTCGGCTGTGTGAAAAGCAGCCGTGTGAAACTGAGTGGTTTTTATGGATTCTCTGGGACTGGAGAAAGACAAGGTTCTTCTGCTCAACGAGGACATCCCCGGCTGGTTCTCCTCTGATCCCACCTACCATTTGCACCGCTGGTGATGTGCTCCCAGCAGCTGCTTTGGCAGGGTCTGCTGGAGCATTCCTGGTTTGCTGGAGCGCTCCCAGCTGCCAAGATGCACCAGGGATTTGATGTCTGGTCTCCTGACGTGGGATGCAGACTCCCACGGCACCATTTCCAGCACAGCTCCTGCCATGGCTTCAGGAAAAGCTGTAAAATATAAGCACCTGCTTCAGAACAGGAGCAAAGCGAAAGTCTAGGATTTAAATCTGAAGAAATTCATAATAACGAGGCCAGTCCCAAACAAACCTCATGATTCAGTGAGAAGGAAGCTGAGGTCCTGCTGTTAATCACTGCCTACTTTTCTCCCTTCACCAGAGAGCCCAAGAATTCATTTGGTCCACATAAAAATTAACTATGGAGTGAGTGAGTGTGATCCAGATCCACAGATCCATCCCTCCATGGCTTCACAGTCCAGGATTCCAATCAATTCCAGCTCCAACATCAAACAGATCATCTAGGCCTGTGAATCATCTAAGGAGGAAAACTCCATTAAGTTAAATCAAGCCTAAGTTGCCAAGTTGGTATCTAGCACTCAAAGATCATTGGATGGCATAAGAATTATTTATTTTTAAAAATTCAACTTTGAATTATTTTTATTTATCTTGTACTTAGCAGTGCATTGGGTTGAAAACTGGACACTTGTTGGACATGACAAAGTTTTCATTGTGTGCTAAAATAATTAGTTATGCATCTGAAAATGCATTGGTTATAGTCATAAAATTGCAGGAGTCCTTAAAATAAATTATCAAATGAAAAGTAAAGTTTTCATTTATAAGAAATAAAAAGGATAAAACCCCAAAACCACAGCCACAACCAAAGAAAGCAAAACCCCACAATCCTTTAATGAATTACTTAACAAGTGGTGATACTTCAATCTGTGGTCATTCATTACACCCTGATTCTCAAGGTGAATCCTGAATGAGCACAATCTGGAGGCACTGATGGATATCTGCCCATCCCAGCCTTTATCTCAGAGCCTGAGCAGGGGCTTTAATGCATTTTGGGTTTGTGACACCTCTGCTGTGGCCAGGAGGGACAGCGACAGCGGGAATGTGATGGACGAGCACCGTGGCAGAGCCAGGAGCTGGGATGTGAGGGTGCCCTGCCTTAGCTCAGCGAGAAGAGACAAAGCAACTCCCTCCCTTGTTTTTTTTAATTTGTTAAAATAACACCTCCATATTCCCAGGGGCAAATGTCAGGAATAATTGCATGCAAATTGCGCCAGAGTCACGCTGAGGCACCCAGTGCCACCCAAGGCCTCCTGAAGGGTTAAAATCGAGGAGTTCAGCTAATTTACAACTGGAGACCTTTATCATCTCCCGGTGACTTTGAGGGCTCACATTTCGCACTTAATTACTCGTCCAGCAATCAGGCCAGGGCTGAGAGATAGATGTGTTCTGTGTTTAGCCCTCGCAGCTGTGAATTGTTTATTTACTTATCGTCAGGCCGGGAATGGCTGCAATTTAAAGGTTCAGATCTCTGCTACCCTGAGCTGGGGAAGGTCTTCCTTTAAACACTTCCATATTCCGCGCTGGAATTCCGCTGGAGATGCCCATCTTCTCCTCCCTCCCGTTCCGGGTAACCAGCAGGTGTTCCTGGTTAGTGGCCACTGGGGTTGTTCACGCCAAAGAGCCGCTGCCAAGTTCACAATCGGGACGAGGAATCTGCAGAGATAAATTGGGGAAGGTGAAAAGCGGGCCAGGGAGATGAGGGGAGATGAATTCCAGCGGCCCGGCTTCCGTGGGATGGCGCGATCCCTATCTGGGACAGCTTCAAACGGTGGCTGCTAAGAATTCCTAGGCCAAATGGTGTGATTACAATTTCAGCTGTCAAATGGTGACCAGATGGCTTTATCTTTCACACCAGAGGCCTAAGAAGTTGGTTAGGTGTGACCTCTCCACATACCAATCCACCTGCAGAGCACCAAGGCCTGCAAGGCCCAGAATTCCCGGCGTTCCCAACGTGTTCATCCTCGTCTTTGGGAATTTTGGAGCAAAGCTGTGTGAAACCAACAGCCTCAGTTTTCACAGGGTCACATCACCCTCCAGTGCAGCACCACCAGCAATGCTGTGGGGCCACTTGGGGAGCTGGGGATTACAACAGAAAATGGAATGGAGAGGCCAAAACTTCAGCTATTTCCTCAAGAATCAAATCCCCTACTTCTGGGAGAAAAGGATTTTTCTCCATCTTTGCCCTTTTTTCTGTCTAACAGCTTTACTGTGAAAAACACACCTCAATCAGTGGTGTTACTAGTATCAATGTACCAAAAGTATTGTTTTAATTAGGTTTCTCCCTCTAGGCAAGGATGTTCCTAGGAAGAAGGGTAGGGGACACAGCTAATAATTTTGTAGACAAAGCTGGGAGGTGATAGCACTTTGTGGAATTTCCAGTTAGTCCAAATAGAGGCTTCCTTGTTTTTTTTCCAGTAGTTTATTTTATTCAGAGTATTCAGAGTTTAGAGAGTAATTTGCCTCTCTCCCAGAATCATGTAACTTAAGGTGCTTCCCAACCCAAACTCTGTATTTCAGCCCATGGGGGTTACTGGGTTACTGAGGGGGGATGATCCCTGTTATTCTCTTGGGGCACACCCAGACTTCCCATCTACCCAGGAAAGAAAGAGTTGTGCAGGGGAAGAGAATCTCAGCTCCATAGCTGGCCAGAAAAGGACGTTTCAGAAGGAAAATTGGTGAAATTCCCTGCCAAAAGGGAAAAGCCAAAATGGTCTGAGCATCCAGGCACCGCTGATGGAGGAGAGGATGGTGGAGAGAGCAGATTGGACATATCACCTAAAAAATCCATTTTAGCTCCAGGAGAGGGGCTCTGGGCACAGCCCAGCCTGAATTCCCATCAGCAGCAGCAGCAGCAGCTCTGGAGGTCAGGGGCTTGCTGGGGAATATCCCATGACCCGTTCCAGTGCCACAGGCAGCTCCCTGCAGCCTCCAGGAAAGCCTGGCTGTTCCCACACGGAAAGCACAGCGCTCTGCAGCAGGTCTCAGATTAGAGCAGTATTAAAAGTAAGGACTTTGGGGTCGATATTAACCCCAGAGAATTCTGCCTGTGGGCAGGTGGAGGGCCTGACAGACATCAACAGCAGCAGCAGAGTTTCTGCCTCCAGGCTCTTGCAGCAGCCAACTGCTTTTGATTTAAAGAAAAGGCTTTCCTGTCCTGTGCTCTTATGAGAAACACACTTTTCTCCCAGTCCCAAGGTTATTTCTATCCCACAGATGAGGAGAAGGGGATGCAAGCTGACAGGGAACATGGCAAGGAAGTCTAAAGCACAGAGGCGCTGCTTCCTAATATTTTTTTGTATTATCATCACCACTGCTGTGGGAACAAATTACCAATCTCTGCAAGTGATCATTAAAGTGTTTTAATAATAATATGTAAAAAAAAAAAATAGATCAAAACTTTCTAGTCTTGAAGAGTTATAAGAGATATTATTAGACATACACAAAGAAACAAAAATGCAGATAGTTCCAGGGTGATTTGGATTTTCTCAGAAACAGATCTACAGTCATCTGTGTCACTTCAGTAAAGCCAAAGAAACAAGAAAAGAGCCTCCATAGGCATAATTGAATTAGACAAAATCCTGGAATTTGATGAGAGATAAAGTTACCACTAATTCTCTTTAAGAAGAAAAAAAAAAAAAAAAGAAAAAAAGAGATGAAATTAAAATGTCAAAAGAGCAGTGAGCTGCTAAATTGAACCTTCAGTGTTGGGTGCATTCACGGTTGTGTTGGCAGCGCATCCATGAAGGCACTGAAGTAAAAACACCACAAATGAGAAAGAAAACACCCAAAATGTAACTTTTAAAAGGAATTAAATGAACAGCACAGAAATGGTTCAGGATTTACAAAAGAGAATTGCAAGGCAGAAACAAACACAAGCAAAACCTGGACCAGCAACAGCCCCGTATGTACAAATGTGCTGGGGCTGGGATGAATTCTGTGGGCTGGATTGATGAGAGGGGTACCAAAGACATGGACCCAGGCAGATCCCAGGCTGGCCTTCACCCACTGACACAGAAAATAGGAGAAACATTTGTTTCTTCCAGTTTTTTTGCAATTTTTCTCTTTTGTTTTAATGTTTGCTTCTGCTGACGTTGAGCTGACAGCAGCAGCGCGGGGGTTCAGGGCTGCGGCCTCCGCTCAGGGAAGTGGGGATTTTCAGAGAACTATGAAAATTTAACTCAGATGAACCTTGCCCTGATTTAACAGACATAAAATGAGAGAAGGGAACTTCTCAGGTTCTCAGGCCAGCAGAGGAATTATTGCAGAAAGCCTGTGACAGAGAGATGAAAGGCAATGGGCACAGGGAGCTGTTTCGGAGGTGAGGGCAGAGGCAGAGGGGAGAGGATCCCTTGTGCTGGCTCCCCTGCCCTTCTGCTTCACTCTGCCTTTTCCCACACTTAAAGGGAAGCAAAACAGTTCTCTGAGAGCCTGAGGGAACCCAGAGAACAAGGTGGGCAGGGAAGGATGTGCCAGGAATCTGTTTGGTACCAGAATGCTGCCCTAGCGTACAAAGAGGGAGGGAGGCTCCCACAGTGATGTGACTCCCATATTATTTTTGTCCCAAATACACAAAACTCTGGCTATAGCAATCAGCTAGGAATAATATCAGTCCCAAATGCCTTTTTTAACCCAGGAATTTGCAGCAGAGCACTGGAGAGATGCACTCCTGCCAGTGATGGTGATGCTTTTCCAGCGCTGGAACCTGGGGGCCAAGAAAATCCCATTTTCTGACTGTTGCTCATCACTCCCCCGACATTTCAAAGAGATTTTATCTGTCTGGCATGGAAGATTTCCCAAACTGTTTTTATTAGGAGGACTTTTGTATGCCAGCAATGAATATTACTCTATTACTGAAAGGAATCAAAAGCTAAAGTGCCTGCGTGTACAGTTAATCTATCCAAACAGAAAATGTTTCTTAAAAAATTACGGCACTATTTTTATAACAAACCTCAGCCAAACTCCAAACTGAATAAATGGAATGTGTTCTTTTAAAACCAATTTATTTTTTTAATCATGGGCAAGAAGTCCTTTCCTTGCTTTCATTCATCAGGTAATGCTTCACCCCCCATATTTGTGTGAGGAGATTTGTCCGTCAGGGGATTTTTGCTTTGGAGGCATCGGATTGAAACATTCCCAAGGTTGGAAGGTGGATGTGAGCCTGGGATGGCATCACAGCCAGCCTGTGGTTTCTATCTCTTTTAACAAAACCATGAACAAGGCAAGAAAATGCCTCAAAGGGGCCAGGAATGATGGGGAAGAGCCACCCTAAAACCCTGATGCACCTAAATAAAGCATCAGGTCAGAGCCGTAGGAATTTCTATAGGATTATACAAAGATCTATTCCAGCTGAAACGTTCTGAAGGCAAAACACTGTCTTTATGTTATTTAAAGCTGGCCTGCACACTCATTACCACAATGTAATTGTCATTAGGGTTGCCTAAAGCAGAGCTTGGCCCTTCCTAATTTATACTCCCCAATTATTATTACGGTTTTACTTTAACTAGAAGCCCGTGCAGAGCTCTCCCTGCAGTTTTTCAGTATTTATTTAGGCTTGCACCACTGCCCAAGACCACAATTTGAATGTCCCAAGCCTCATCCCACGATCTCTCACTCCCCAAAATGCTGCGCATTTTTTGGTGCCGTCAGGGAGAGGAGTCGAACCAAACAATTCCCAAACAATTCCCAAACAATCCGCAGCCTGCGAGGACCCTAAAATGTGGTTAAACATTCCTAGAGGAGGCGGTGATGAATAGGCAAGCAGGGTAACCTGACCCCCAGGGCTTCAACATCCCCTTTTTGTTTGTTTGTTTGTTTTTTTTATTCCTGAGCTTTCCAGGAGTTTCAACCTCGAGCAAACCCGGGGGCCTTAAAATTTAAAAAAAAAAAAACAAAAAAAACAACAAAACAAAACAGGCAAAATAAACCAAAAAAGCAAAAAAAAAAAAAAAAAAAAAAAAAAAAAAAAAAGTCACGAAAAACTTTAATTCCTACAACCACGTCGCTCATTTGTGTACGTGGTTTTTAAGAGGATTTTTCCCATTCTAGAAAATAAATTAATTTGAATTGCTCCCCTCTGGTTTTCGTGGGTGAAAGAGAAACTCTGTGCCCTTGCCGAGGGTTTGAGCGCTGCTTTTTCTGTTGCCCTGCTAAAGGTCAGAAGCAGGTAATGGATGTCGAAATTTCCACACTCCGGGGCAAGCTCGGAGCTTGTTGACTTTAATATCAGTTTTCTTCTACCACAGGGAAGAAAAAAAAAAAAAAAAGGAAAAAAAAAAGGGGGAAAAAAAGGGGAAAAAAAATCCAGCTCCTCATTGATTTTTCATGGAAATTCACCAATTTCTCCTCGTTTAAGATCTGGTTTTTGATTTCTCCTGGATTATCGTGTTGCTCTGCCCCCCAAATAAAGTCCGGCTTTGTTTCAGCTCGGGATGGTGACATCGCTGTTACTGCACAGGGGAAAATCTCGATGTGCTGGAGGTTGGCGCTGCTACCCCAGAAAAAAACAAACAAAACCCTCGGGAAAACCCACCTTGAGAAAAAGAGGGAGAAAAAGTCGGAGAAAGCTGGGGATGGGAATGTGCCTTCGTGCAGAGGGGAATAAGGAGCTCAGCGTGGCAGAATTCAGCAGGGTTCAATCTGAAATGTGAATTTTGGGAGCTCAGCGTGGCAGAATTCAGCAGGGTTCAATCTGAAATGTGAATTTTGGGAGCTCAGCGTGGCGGAATTCAGCAGGGTTCAATCTGAAATGTGAATTTTGGGAGCTCAGCGTGGCAGAATTCAGCAGGGTTCAATCTGAAATGTGAATTTTGGGAACCCCAGCTGGCCCTGGCGGGGTTGGGTTGGGTTCAGCCTCAGCTCTTCTGCTCTCAGCTGCAAATGGAGGCAAGGGTGGCAAAATGGTTTGGATTTCTCCAACTTTCCATCAATAATGGATGGAATGAGCCATGGAAAATTATAGTTTTGTGTGTGTGTGTCCCAGTTGTGCAAGGGGCAAAAATGACCTTTAAAACCCCAACATTTTAGTCATCATTGTTGTTAATTGCTGCAGAACTGGATTGGGATGTTCCCAACGGGCTCCCAAGAGTTGAACCAAATTTTTTTCAAATAAGTCAACATAAATCAACATATTCACTGACCCTCTTGAGCTCTTGTAGTTATTACAGGGACAACATTTAAAACTTGCATTTGAAAGTATATCTGGGACGTGAACACTCATTTTCTTATTGCTGGAGTCTAGAGAACTAAGCTATGAAAATGATAAATTTTTGCTAATTATCATTGAGTCACACTTTGAAATAAAACTATGTGCCCACTGTATTTAAAAAAAATAGAAAAATATTTGAAAACATTAGTTGTCAAAATAAACAGAATATTCCCTCCCATGGGAAGGGAGGAAGGGTCATTAAAAGAAGTTCAACACATTTTCAGGAATGCAAAAATGGGCAAAAATTGAACCAAGAGACAATTTTGCAGCCTAAAATATTTTTTTACTAGATAAAACAAAATAAATACTTTAATATATATTCTGCCATTAGTACATGTATATATAATTATATATAAATTTTCAGGTAACATTTCTGATACAGCTTGTCAGTAATCATTCTGATAAATAATACTGTTATTATTATTAAATAATAATAATAAGGAGGTTTTAAGTAATCAGGAGGTTTTAAAGCCATTCAAACACAGTGCCTTGAAATCAAAATCCAGAATTAATTCTTTAGAATGTTTTCCCCAAATGAGGATAAATGTGGAGTCTGCCCTTTAAATTAAATGACAGGGAGAAGTCAGGGGGGAAAAAAAAACCAAACCAAACCAAACAATAGCAAACAGTTTGAGATTGACTCTGCTCATTGTAAATAAGGGGCTGGCTCTAATTTAGTTAATGAGATTTCACCAGTGTAAATTGAATTAGGTTCATTATCCTATGATTAAAATGATCTCTATCATTGCAAAAAAAATATTAACAGATGAAGGGCTTTTTTTCCCCTAATTTAACAAAATCTGCTGGAATGAGATGTAAAAGCAGAACTCCCACAAAGTTGCTGTGAGCAGAAAAATATTTTTCTTAATTAATTAGTATCGACTTTAATTTTTTAAGACATTTTAATTATTTTTACTATTTAAAACTGCATCCATTATCCATCAGAACAAAACTGCTTTGTGCTGTACACATTAAAAAAGAGGGTTTTTTCTTATTTTCATCTTTTCCTTGCTCAGCAGACACCACCCCCACAAGACATGTGGAAAATTCCTTTGCCGATGAGTGCAGCAAGGCACGGGTGTATTCTCAGGTGTTTGAACCTCCAGAAAACAGGGAAGGGCTGGGTATAATCTGCTCTACATTATACATTATTATATATAAATGATGTATCTCTGCTCTACATTATACATTACTATATATAAATTATATATATCTGCTCTACATTATTCTATTTTATATATACATGATATATATCTGCTCTACATTATACTATATGATATACAAATTATATATATCTGCTCTACATTATACATTATCATATCTATCTGCTCTACATTATATATTATTATATATTTCTGCTCTACATTATTCTATATTATATACACATGATATATATCTGCTCTACATTATACTATATTATACATAAATTATATATATCTGCTCTACATTATACATTATCATATCTATCTGCTCTACATTATATATTATTATATATTTCTGCTCTACATTATTCTATATTATATATACATGATATATATCTGCTCTACATTATACTATATTATACATAAATTATATATATCTGCTCTACATTATACATTATCATATATATCTGCTCTCCATTATATATTATTATATATTTCTGCTCTCCATTATTCTATATTATATACACATGATATATATCTGCTCTACATTATACTATATTATACATAAATTATATATATCTGCTCTACATTATACATTATCATATCTATCTGCTCTACATTATATATTATTATATATTTCTGCTCTACATTATTCTATATTATATATACATGATATATATCTGCTCTACATTATACTATATTATACATAAATTATATATATCTGCTCTACATTATACATTATCATATCTATCTGCTCTACATTATATATTATTATATATTTCTGCTCTACATTATTCTATATTATACATACATGATATATATCTGCTCTACATTATACTATATTATACATAAATTATATATATCTGCTCTACATTATACATTATCATATATATCTGCTCTCCATTATATATTATTATATATTTCTGCTCTCCATTATTCTATATTATATATACATGATATATATCTGCTCTCCATTATTCTATATTATATATACATTACATTGTTATGGGTTTTAAGTGTCCTGCAACAACCAATTATTCTGATAACGCCTTTAATGGCCTACAAAGCTCCGCGAGGGGACAGGGGAGGGTCTCTCTTCCCTGATAACACCATTAAACCGCCTGTTGATAAAGCAAATTGTGCCGCGAGTATCCAACAAGTGCTGAAAAGATAAATCCGCTCGCAAAGGCGAGGCAGAGGCTGCGCTCCCCGTCCCAGCACCAAACTTCCAATGCCACCTAATGGAGAGCCCGCACCTCGCAGCGATCCCGGCCGGGCTTTTCCAGCTCCCCAAAGCTCCGGGAGGATGCTGGAATGACAAAATCCAGCGGCAAAGGATGCGCAAATGTTTGGGATGCCTTTGGGGTCCCCAAAATGGGAGTTTGGGGTTGTTTGGGTGCACGGCTCGGGTTTGTGATCTCCGATTTTCCTGGCGGGAGGAAAAGGTGCAGAGGGATGTGAGAATAACCCGGGATGCGCGAATCGCCCTCCCCGAGGCGGGGTCGGGGCGCTGGAGCATCTCCCCCATGGCTCGGCTCACACTTGGGGACACCGAGAGAGGGGACAGACTGACGGGAAATCTGTCCTTGCCTCTTTCCGTGTCATATCTGATTTCTGCAGCGCGCCCAAGCCTCTCTCCGTGCGGGAATGCTCCCACGTCCCCAGGGCAGCGCTGCGGACACACAGCTCACCCTTCACACACAGAAATACAGGGCCAAACCGCTTTAGGACCGGCTTTTAGGGCTGACCCCCAAAGCAGGCCCTAATTTAAAGCTGGCTTGAGATTTCCCGTTGAAGGTGGTTGGAGATTTCCCTGTGAAGCCCCTGGAATCAAGCTGGGATTTTGCTGTGTCCTGTGCCCCTTGCTGCAGAACAAAGCCCCATTGTCTCTCTGACCCCAATGTATTTTCTTTACACCGAACCCAGGATTTCCCTCTGGTTTATTTCTGTGGGGCTGGATCCAAAGCTCCCGCTGATTTTGGGGAGGTTTGGGGTAGGGCCCTGCACTTCTGCAGCTCCAGACCTGCTGCAGCCAGGGCTGAACCTCTGCTGATTTGAATGATAAATATCGGCCAACACAAAAATAATTTAGAGAATTGGCTTGGAGGGGTGGAAAACCCAATAATTTTCCATAAATCTTCGCTCTGCTTATGCCAAGCTTTGCACCCCTTCACCACCGATTTTAAGCATATTCTGGTATGGCAAGATTAGGGATAAAAATTAACTCTGAGAAAGATACAGATTAAAGATTTACAGGTTTTTAACTGCACAGCTCTTGTAGAGTTTTTACACTTTAAGCAGCGGGATTAAAGACAGTAGAGCTGGGACTAAAATGCAAAGGGCGTTTTGCTGCTTAAAAAAAAAATAAATTAAATAATAGTAAACCAAGCTCAGACAAACCCCGCAACAGAAAACCCGACGCAAATAAAAGCGATTGGGGCAGATTTCCGTGTTTACTTTTCTTTCTGCTGTTGGATCCCGTGTCGTAGCCACAAGAACTGCAAGCATAGGGTACGGAATGGGAAATAAAAGGCAGGAAAAAGAAAGAATAATAATAAAAATGAAGCAATTTAAGGAGAAGGGAGCAAACCCAAGAGCTCGGAGCAGCAGCTCCGCAGAGCCGCTCCCCTGCCCAGGCTCCATCCCCGGAGCAGCGGAGCTCTGCGAGAGGAGAAGGGGACGCTGCAAAGCCCGGGCTCGCAGGGGAGGAAGAGGAAGAGGAGGAGGGTTCGGGACGGAGAGAGGGAATAGAAAAAGTCCAGTACATACAGCTCGATGCGTCCACCAGCCCCCAGCCTCCGCTTCTCTCTCTCTCTCTCCCTCTTAAGTCAAAAAGGAAATGCGGTTCTTTTTTTTTTTTTTTTCGGGATTTTTTTTTTTTTTCAGAATCAGAAAACGAACCGTCAGGAAGTTGGCAAAACCTCTGACTAAACAATCAACGGAGGAAATGCAACAAATTCGCTTTGGCGGCGGGGGAGCGAGGGCGGGCGCAGGACGGGGCCGCGCAGGCAGCGCGGGGAGCTGCGCACCGCTCCCAGCGCTCCCTCCCGCGATTCCATCACAATCCTGAATTATTTACCCCACGGACACCCAGGCACGCGGGGCAGAGACGGGCTCCTGTGTCCCCAATCCCTGGCTGAAATCCGCACATTTGTCCGCAAAAGGAGCCCCCTGTGCGGGTGCACATCGATTTCCCAGGAGTTATCCTCCCTTCCCAGGGGCTGGGATGGGCAGGATGGAGAAATGAGCCGGTTCCGTGCTGGTGTTTCTGCTACAAGTGCAGTTTGTACAAGGGCGAGGGTAGCGGGGAGAGGTTTGAGAGGAGTTTGTTTTATATATATATAGTTTTTTTTCCTAATTTTTCTACAATTCCCCCGTTCCTCCCTCACCCCGGAATTTCGGTCTCTGCCTGCCGGGACGGAGCGAGCCGCTCACATCCCCTCCGTGTCTTCCTTAGGTAAAACAAATAAACAAATAAGTAAATCCTTGGAAGTTCCCCGAGCTGTGCGGAGCAGAGCTGCCCCGTCCTGCCCTCCGCTCAGTGCCTCCTTTATGTTCCCGTTCGGAAATTCACCCCCAAACCCTCCCAAGGGATTTTCTCCCAGGTGCTGCTGAAGGCGGCCGGGACCCCCCATCTCCCCTGGGTGCGGAGCCGCCCTCCCCCAAAAATGCGGGACGCGCTCCGGGGTCACCGCTAAAAGCAACACAAATCCGTATTTTTAATAAAGAGCGTTCTCGGGCGAGCTGGCCGCCTTCCACCCGCCCCACGGATGAGCTGGCTCTGTAAACACTGCAGAGCAGATTAACGCTGCTGTTCTAACCTCATGGCGAGAGCCCTGCCTTGCGAGAGCTCTCGCTGCTGCTGATCCGTGCCCCCCAAAAGAGCCCTTTGGGTTTAGGGGTGACAACACCCCCAGCGCGGTTCCTCTCCATCACCAGCCCTGCCCTGCTCGGAGTGTGCCCCCAGATCCTCTCCATCATCATCTCTGCCCTCCCTGGGAGGCACCGATGCTTTGGGTGTTCCTTCACTCCTTCTCCACCGCCATCTCTCCCTGTTTGGGGTTCTGGGGTGACCCCACTCCCTCTCTATCCCTATTTCTCCCTGCCCGAGGTTCTCGGGGTCTTCCCAGTCCTTCTCCATCCCCATCTCTCCATATTTGGGGTTCTGGGTGTCCCCCCACTCCCTCTCCATCCCATCTTTCCCTGACCGATGTTTTTGGGGTTTTCCTACTCCCTCTCCATCCCCATCTCTCCCTGTTCGTGGTTCTGGTGTCCCCCCAATCTCTCTCCATCCCCATCTCTCCCATGCCTGGGTGTTGCACAGACTCTGGGTGTCCTCTCAGTGGAAGCAGCGGCTTCAAAAATCTCCGTAATTTTAAATAATATTTTTTGTTATAACTATCACGATGATATCTTTTAAGAGCTGGGAACCGATGTCAGAGCGAGCTGCCAGCACTGTTTTCCAGCTGCCAGCGGTGGCAGGAGCACCTTTGTCACCTCCCGCACCCGGGACAGGGAGAACCTGCTCCAGCTGCGAGGAGAACGCGGGTCGGCTTCTAGGGAACTTCTGGAAATCGAAAAGGAGGAGGAAAACCGGCAGCAGCAAGGTTATTCTCCCAGGAATTCCATAAACGCACCAGTCCCGGGGGAAGAGGAGCCCCGGGATGGCCGGGATGGGGATTGGGAGGGGGGAGATGCTGGGTTTGGTTCTTTTGCCAAAATATCACCGGGCTGGGGAGGGGGAATGAGCAGCGAATCAAGGATTAAAGAGTGGGGGCAGAACTGGGTGATCCGAACGGGGAGAGCCCAGAGGAGCCCGCGGAGCCACCGCTCCGCCCTCCACCATCCCTCAGTGTCACCCACCCAGCTCGGCACAGGGAGGGCGCGGGGGAAAAGGAGATGAAATACCAACAGTCGTGGAAAAAAAAAAAGCCCCAAGAACAACCAAGAATTAAAAAAAAAAAAAAAAAAAAAAAAAAAGGTGTGGGAAAAGAAAAGAGAAATTAAAAGCAAAAAAAAGAGGCTATTTTGAAAAGATTATAGAAAGAAAACAGAGGAAAACGAGGAGAGGAGAGGAGAGGAGAGGAGAGGAGAGGAGAGGAGAGGAGAGGAGAGGAGAGGAGAGGAGAGGAGAGAAGAGAAGAGAAGAGAAGAGAAGAGAAGAGAAGAGAAGAGAAGAGAAGAGAAGAGAAGAGAAGAGAAGAGAAGAGAAGAGAAGAGATATATTTTTCCATTTAAAAAGTAAAAGAAAATAAGAAAAAGTAAAAGAAAAAAAAAAAAAAAAAGAAGACAAAACAGCCCAGCTTTCCCCATCCCACTCCCAACAAGACCTTTACACAGTAAAATATTTCCTTGGATAAGGATTTCCCCCTGCATCGTTTTCTCCTCTGGATCCCTTTTGGTAAATCCCTGTAAAGCCCGATAGGTTTGGGATTTTTGCCTTTTCCAAGTACCACTGGCATGAGCTCTCCTGGTTTGAGTCCCTTTGCCCACAGTCCCTGTGACAGCGACACCGGGGCGTTTGAAAACCACATAAAATCGGAATAAAGCAGCAAATCGGAGTTGGAGCGCCCGGAAAAGTGTCAGACAAAACACGCTGGAGCCACAATGGGCTTCACCTTTATGAGACGCTACAAATTGCTGCTATGGACACTTTGGAGACCTCTGAAATCCCTTCATTAGCTGCTTGATGCATTTGACATCCGAGCTCATTGTACCCCCGAGGCGTCCGAAAGCTTGGAAATCGAGTTTTATTAACCTAATAAAACGCACGCACGCAAAATTCGGGGGAAAACTCAAGAATCGAGAAATCCTAAATAAATCCTCTGACTAGGTGCTGGAGATTTCTCAAGGCTGTTTGAAATGGGGAGGAAACAAACTATTTACTTGTCAAAATGGGATTTTTTTTTTTTCAGACTATTAGTCCTGCAGCGGGATTTCTTTATAAAAGAAACCGAGCGTTCATTTGCGCTTAAAACTGACAGGCTGCCTTCATTTCCATCCTCATGCTGTATTTCCCTTTTCCTTGATCCCCGCATTATTCAATAACTCAGTCATTTTTTAGGAACAAAGGGGGAAAATAATGAGAAACATTACAGCGGCAGCGCGCCTTCGCTGCCCGCTAGCAGAGCGCTTTGCGTGTAATACATATATATTTTATTTCCAGCCAAAACTAACGATCCCAGCGTCCTACATGATGGGAAGGGACGCGTTTACAATGTGGCCATTGTGAGCCGGCTTGAGGAGATTTTTCTGTGCCTTAAACATCACCTGGGAGAGGTCCCGGAGCCTGGGCAGGCAGCGTCCCTCTTCCGACACGGCTGAAGAGGCTTTTCCCTCCTTTTCCTCTCTGTAAAACAACAAAAAGAACAAAAAATAATAATAAAAATCACCTTGGTGATGGCTTTGACCCAGCAATCCAAACAAACTCCAAAACGCGGCTGAAATTCAGCTGAAGCCGCGCGATGCTTTTAATGCCCGGGGCAAACTTTGCTCGCTTAAAGCATGAGCAAAACACCTTTTTTTCACCTTTTTTTTTTTTTTTCCCCTAGCAGGTCCCTGTAAATCTCTTTTTTTCAACCAAAAGCTGCTGTTCGGGGCCGTTTGGGGCATGACTAAAATCGGGCTACCTGGCCCAGATAAGCGGGGCTGTTGTCACCGAGGCACGAGTGCCACCAAGGCACTCTGCATTAGCAGCTGGTAAATAAGTGTGCAGGCTGTAAATGAAGTTGTATCCTTTAGATAAGGGCTTATCTACACAGCCATTAAAGCCACACTCACCTCCTCAGCGTGTGGAGAGGCTGGCGGTGTCAGCTCCCAGAGGGAAATATTTATTTAGTCCCTGTTGGAACGGGAGGATTTAATCCCGGCTTGATGCGCCAGGAGAAAACTTTTCCTTGTTTTTGTTTGGTGGGATGTAATTCTGTGGATTAAAACTCTTAAAATCGTGCTGTTTGCCTACAAAACAAATAAAGGATAATCTGGGTGGAGTGACTGAGGTGTTAACATAGATTTTTAAAACACCTGGGTGTCTTTTCTGCCATTTCTTTTTAGTGAAGTTTATCTTTTCATCATGTACACAGGCTGTCCACGAAAGCAAGTTTATGTATTAAATATATTTAAAAATATATGGAAAATAGGAGCCAATCCTGCCAACAGTCATTGAGTCAGGGCTGTGTGGTCCAGCTAAATTCAAATTAAAGTCAGCAGCAAGTCCCCCTTGGATCTGAGTGTCAGGCCCTGGGGATGGTCAGAGCAAGGAAGGAGCTGGGAGAGCCCTCAGAACTGGCACTGCTTGTCTAATCCATGGATAATTGCATGGATTAAGTGGAATTGACAAGATTTAAATCCTGATCCTGGATCCTCAGTTTTTCTCCTCAGTAGAGTTTTAGCAACCTAAGGATGCTCGAGTGGACTGCACGGGAGTGGACAGCACAAATAGCTGATTTTAACAAAAGTAATAACAGCAGAAGGAAACAAACCCAGGACATAACTACAAAGATATTCTGCTAGTTTCCCTAATTATTTTCTAATTTTGGAATCTAATATGAAAACCAGCAACATTTGTTTTCATTTCTACAGGTGAGGAAAGTGAGGCACTAGGGAAGGAAAAAAAGAAGATTATTCAAGGTGCAACTTTGGTGGCAGAGTGCAGGATTAAAGCACAGCTTTATTTACATCCCAGCCTGCTGTGCTCAGACCAAAGCCATGCTGACTTGCAGGTAAATCTCTGGTTCTTGCTGAAATTAATGGAAATTTTAGCCCTGCTTTCAAAGGCAAGGCTGAGCAGCCTGGTAAAGGATCACTGGTTATTTATCCTTTCTGAACAACTCTCAGTGTTTTGTTTTATTTAAGACAAGCAAAGCTCCCCACCTGGGGCCTGGCCTTTGGAGTGGGGAGGCTGGAGAAAAATGGGAGCTTTGGTGCAGGAGGAAGGAAAATAATCAGTGTTCCAAGCTGCATTTTCAAACGGGGACTGCTGCAATCTGAGCCTTTCCTCTCCTTTCAAACTGCCCATTTATAGAAGGGTGCACTTTGGATCTGTCCATAAAACATGACAATTCTGCTGGCAGCAGAAGGCAGGGCAGCAGCAGAGTGAATTATTCCTGTGAAAGCCAAGCCTTAACTTTCCATGACATGGCACAGACAGAATTCAGGAGCAGGAGCAGGAATTTTACACACCTAAATGTAATTCCAGTGTAATGGAGGCACATCACAAGTATGTTTTTCTCAGTAGCCATCAGCCCTGAGGATAAAGCTGTGGGTATCACCTCCCTATCCCCATGATGAAACCAAAATCCAGAGCCCCAGAAAACAGGGGGGAAATTGCCACTGAATTAAGCGAGAAAGAGATTATAAAATATATTGTTCTTGACAAAACAACAATATTCCATTGGGGTTGTTTCTGGACAGTTGCTGTTGGGTGTTTGCAGCCTGCCCTGCTAAAATCTCTCATTTTGGGGCATAAATCTCCTCAGCTTCCTCAGCAGAGCCTCCTCAGCTTCCTGCAGCGCCAGGACATCCTCCTGCCACACATGGCACTGAGATTTGGGGGCACCGAGTTCTGCAGGTGACATTTTTTGGTCAAACCTTCCAAGGTGTCCCCTGGGAGCTCTGGGAATGGAGGTGCCAAAGGAGATGGGCACAATGTGGGGCTGCTCCTCCCGTGTCCCATCTGTTGTCAGCCCGTGTTTATTTAACAGTTTCAGGGCTGTAAGGCAGGAGATTGATCAGTAAATTTGAACTACAAGAGGGTTTTCTTGCCCAAAATGGCATTCCTGCGAGATTGATCAGTAAATTTGGATTACAAGAGGGTTTTCTTGCCCAAAATGGCACTGCTGGGAGATTGATCAGTAAATTTGGACTACAAGAGGGTTTTCTTGCCCAAAATGGCACTCCCGAGGGCATTTCTGACAGCTCCCTTCTGAGCTCCCATAAAAGCCTCTCCCTTTCTGGTCCTTTCCTCTGTTTGGTCTTAGCAAAGGTGCCAAAAAGGGACGAATGGGCCAATAAGTGATTTATTGCCAGCCCAATTTGGGATCCACGACTCCTTGCCGTGTTAGATGGTGTTAGCCCCCAGCCTCCCACAAAAAAAGTCCATTTCAGATAATTCTGTGCTTTCCAAACAAAAAAGTGCAAGAAAAAATTGAGGTAAGGCATCAATTTCGCTGCCTTTCTGTATTTCAGGCTGACTTGTTGTGTGCAGCACAAGCCAGCTGGATTTCCAAATGCTCCAGATGATTATATATATATAATATATAATATATAATATATAATATATAATATATAATATATAATATATAATATATAATATATAATATATAATATATAATATATAATATATAATATATAATATATAATATATAATATATAATATATAATATATAATATATAATATATAATATATAATATATAATATATAATATATTATATATTATATATTATATATAATATATAATATATAATATATTATATATTATATATTATATATTACATATTACATATTATATATTATATATTACATATTATATATAACATATATATAACATATATAATAATATATAATACATTATGTATTATGCATAATAAATAATAGAATATATGTATATATTTATATATTATATAAATACATAATATATACATTTATATTATATTATATTATATTATACTATATTATATTATATTATATTATATTATATTATATTATATTATATTATATTATATTATATTATATTATATATTATATATATATTGACTTGTAAGAAAAACGCCCAAAACTAAAACGAAACTGAAATTTAAAAGTCCAGAGAGCTTCTTGAGGAATTAAAAGGAAGAAGAAATGAGCCATGAGAAGGAGCAGTAATTCTGGTTCCCATAAACGCCCATCTTTGAATTAACGAAACTGAGGAACAACTGACCCTTTTGTGACGATCATTAGGATAAATTTCCCGACTGATCTGCTCCTTTTCTCCTCTCTCAGGTATTTCCTGACCTGGGGATGGGCTTGGAGCAGCATCCAGCCGGGAGCAGGGTGGATGCTCCGCCTGCAGCCTGCTCCGAGCTGGACCCTCTAGTGGACTCCCGGAGCATTTTCCTTTGGAAAAAAATCGGGAAAACAGCTTTAAATGCAACTTCCATCTCCGCCAAGCACATTGCTGGGCAGCTCCGTGACACCTCTCCAAAATAAATTTATTTAAAAGAAATTCAAAAAACACAATATAAAACAGAAGCCTTCTGGAGCAAACACCTTTTTCCTTCATGAGAAAAAGCTGAATATTTTAAAACATATTTTTAATTTTCCAGGCATGAAAGGGCAGAGAGAATTCCAGCCTAAAGCAAAGGAAAAAAGAAGAGTTAATATATTTTGATTATGTTTTATAATTGTATGGATCTTATTGAAAGTAATCTTCCTAAAATAATTCCGAGGCTGAGCACTCATTTTGGAGGTGAGAAAATGAGAAAATGTTTTTGTGAACAGGACCAGCTCCATTATTCAGGGGTATGAAATTTAAACAATCAATGAAAAAAAGAGGGAAAAAAATCTCCAATTTGCTTCCTACCATCCCCACTCTGAATTTCAAGCCAGTCACAGTTACAAAACAAGTATATAAAGTTACAAGAACTCTGCCCAGATTGAAAGCAATGATAGTGACAGCACTTGCTTAGAAAAAGGAAATCCAACATTGAGGGAAATGTTTATATTATGCCTCAGAATTTCAAACAACTGTTTTTTTATCCTGAATAGCTGTGGATTTTTCTCTCTTTTCAACAGAGTAAATGACACATCTGAGAGGTGTGGGAAGAGCAGTCCAGAGCTGAGTGTTTAATGATGTGCTGTGGGGAGAAGGAAAGAGGAAAATAGTGATAATTTATATTCAAATGAAAAAAAACCCCATCGAACAACACCACAAACCAGTGTTATTACTTCTCTACTGATCCCAAAACAGAAAAAAAAAAGAGAAAAAAAGCTGTAAATGCCTTATCTTGTGGATATATCCATGTAGCTCTGCTCCACAGCTGTTCCTAAGTGGTGACAGCTCAAGAAAAGGTCATTGTTCAATTACTCTGGGTCAGGAAGACCCAAGAAGACTCAAATCAGATTCAGACACAGATATCACTTTCCAGGCTCTTTGCAAGTTCCAAGATCAGCCTGTGACCATGTGTTGGGATGGGATATTTTTAGATTATTTTTTTCCCTTTTTAAAAATTTTTTAATGTCATGTTTTCACTCGCCAAACAGCGCCGTGTGATGATGGGCACACTGTCCATGGTACCACCCACGGGGCTGCCACAACCCCCTGGCACCACAGCCAGGGCTCAATTCCACCTCCCAGCCCTCCCCAGGCACCAAATGTCATTTAATTTTACTAGGCACCTGTGGGAGGTGTCCAGTAAAAGTAAAAGTGTGGGGACAATGGCCAACAGCTGAAAACCCAACTGTCCTCCGCCAAAGCTCTTTGGAGTCAGGGAGGGAGGAGGCAAAGCATGGAACCCCAGAGGCATTTGGGTTGGAAAAGACCTCTCAGTCATTGGGTCCATCGAGTCCAGCCTCGACCTCTCAGGTCATTGGGTCCATCGAGTCTAACCTTGACTTCTCAGGTCATTGAGTCCAACCATTCCTCCAACACTGCCATGGCCACCACTGACCCATGTCCCCACCTGTGACACTTTCACCACATTTAGATCTCTCCACCACTGCCCTGGGCAGGCTGTTCCAATGCTCAATAATCCTTTCTGTGAGGAAATTCTCCTTATATCCACCCTGGCCCAGCCTGAGGCCATTCCATCTGCTCCTGTCCCTGTTCCCTGGGACCTGTCCCCTCCTGGCAGGAGCTGTGCAGAGCCACAAGGTCCCTCCTGAGCCTCCTTTGCTCCAGGCTGAGCCCCTTCCAGCTCCCTCATCCTCTCCTGGTGCTCCATTCCCTTTCAGAGGCAGCTTCTCCTCTTTCCCACTCCTCACCACTCTCAGAACATCAGGATGCACCAAGCTTGGGAGCTGCAGGACAGCAGCAGCAGCAACAATCACCTCATAACCCTGCTTCCACCTTCTGCCTGCACAGGTCTCCAGGCCAGAGCAGCTCTCTCTCCTTCTGCAGGCTTTTGGCATGAAACATTCCCACTCATTCCATGCTTTGTTTGTTTAGTTGTGGGAGGAGAATACCGGCGTTCTTCCCCATTATCAGAGGAGAGGGAACAGTGGCAGGAAATTAGGTCACAGAAGCTGCCCTGCTGTTTGGAGAAGGGGCTCTGATCCCTTTTGTTCCATAAGAAATTTCCACTGGAGGACAGGAGTATCCCAAGCAGCAGAGCTGCCTCCTTTGTTTCATCTCAGGCCACCTCCCCTGCTCTCTGCCATGGATCCAATTACCCTTCCCTGGGAACAAGCTGTGGCTCTAAATTAAATCAAATGGTTTATTTGTCTGGGGCAGCTCTGCTCAGAGACATCCAGGGCTTTCTGGAGAAGCTGCTGCTGTTTGAAAGGACATCTTGGCCACTGTCACTTCTGTCAGGAAAAAGTCAGGCATGACTGTGTCAGACTGGCATCCCTGTTTTGGGACCTCTTTCTATCCATGCTCCCCTCCAGGATGTGTTTCCTTTTCTTTATTGGTGCCATTTCCCCATCTCAATTCTCAGTTTTGTGGAAATTCTTTTTTTTTTACGCAAATCTTCAGGTGCCCCAAAACATCTTCTTCCCAAAGTTTGATTTCTTCCAGACCTCTTCAGCCCTTCAATTCACCTGCATTTTTTTTCCAGGCTGAAAGAAAGGAGAGAGTTTTCCATCCATTTTGAGAAATAAACCCCTCAGTGCTTGTGCAGCTTTTCTCCAGCAAGGCCATTTCACTGGGGACATGCCCCAAAACCTCACCAGAGCTTTATTTTGGGACTTTAAAACTTCCACCTTTTTCTATGTGTGCTCCATTTTTGATGGGAATTCACCCACAAACGTCTTTGGGATTCAAGTGTTGGGGCTGTCTCCCTATTTATAGCCTAAAATGGGGTTTATTAACTGTGAATGGGGTTTATTAACTTTATACATATAAAGTATATTTTTATATATATTTTACTTTTTAAGTATATTTTTAAATATTTTTTAAAAATATTTCCTGGGGGCATTGGAAGGAGCTCATCAGACCTTCCTGGTCTTGTATGTGTGCTCCATTTTTGATGGGAATTCACCCACAAAGGTTTTTGGGATTCAAGTGTTGGGGTTGTCTCCCTGTTTATGGCCTAGAATGGGGTTTATTAACTGTGTTCATATATATAAAATATATTTTTAAATATCAGAATATATATTTGGTCCTGAGGGCATTGGATGGAGTTCATCAGACCTTCCTAATAAGAAGTCATTAAGGAATGAGATGTAAGGAAGTAATGGAGGTTTCTGTTATTGGAAATAAGGCACCAAAAACCCATTAAGACCTACAGAATCCACATTTTTGAGGATTGCAGTGATTCCATAATCTGTTGTTGAAAAAAGCAAGTGCCACCAGGGCAGATGGAGAGAAAGGATCCAGACAGAAACATTCCAGTAAACCTGAACCATCCTTAAGGCAATGTAAATTTGAAATAAGAGAGTTAAAACCCCAAAGAAGGTGCTGGAGGAGATGATTATATACAGGGAAAATCAGCAGTACACAACATCCAGGTTTGCATTTGTTTCAGAGATTTCCCCCATCCCAATCCAGATTTCTGGAACTTGCGGCAGCGGCAGGTCCGTGCCACAGCCCCCGCTCCAGACACGATCCATTGTGCTGCTGGAAGCACGGGGAGATGGAGAATTAGAGACACATTTTGGGCACGGGCTCCTGCTTCTGTGTTGGGTTAATTAGTGGTTTGTTAGTATGTTAAGTGCTCTGCACATTGACCTCAGGCTGGTTGTCTCTAATAAACAAAAGCAGCTCTGCAGCACCAGGTAACCGCCCGCTTTCCCAGGGACTGTAACCTGACTAACGAGCACTGAGGTACCCAGGCTCCCATCTGGCCAGAAAGTGAGAAAATCCTTTCCTAGGAAATAAGAAAAAAGGTTATTAGAGTGATCTCAAGTCTAATTTAAAACCTGAAGTCTGGGAGGATAGTTTAAAACTTTCCTTGTTTCTTTTCAATAAACTCCGCTGACGCTGAAGGGATTTTTTGGACCGATGACGGCAAATTTTGTTTCTATGGTAAAGTTCATCAAGAAAGAATTCACCTCTTGTAGAAAACCCCATTTTGATCAGAAAATGCATTTTTGCCAATGTTAAGACCAGCTAGACAGGCTCTTGTCAGGAAGTAGGATAGGGCCAGCCTGAAAATCCAAGACATTTTCCCTTTCCTGTTAGGATGTCCTTGCATTGACAGGTTACAAAGCTGAAACACACTCTGAAAAAACCCTCAAAAACCAACAGCAATGCACAGAGATGGCTCTTGGGTGACCCAATGGCCTGGCTCTGATTTTTTTTTTCCGTGGGATTTAGGAAGAATTGCAAAGGCTGCAAGCTTTTGCAAAAGAACTGCTGTAAGTTGCAAGCAAGTCTGGCTGTGTTGGCTGCCAGGAGTTTCAAGAGGATCCCTGGAAACACATTTGGTTTTAATCAGGCCCCTGCACTGTGGAACATCCTGTTTGTCTACACTTATTATTACTGACAAATTATCCTCCTCCAAATCTCAGGGAGCATTCACTTTATCCTCACATTAAACCTGATTGGAAACAGTAGGTTTAATTGGACTCAGCATGAGGCCCAGTCGTAAACTGCACCAGTTCCTTGTTTTATTGTGGCATTCCCTGGATGTGTGAAAATACCATATTTCATATACAGGGCCCAACTTGCTCCTGCCAGGGCTGTCACAGACAATACACAGACACCCTGGCCTACAGGAGCACCCTCTGCCCACTCCCAGCTGGGAAAAGTTGGCCATTCCCAGCAATCTGTGTGTAAAACACGTCATTCCAGATCTGGCCCAGAATTCTGAGAGTTCTCCTCATCACTAACAGAGCCCTGTGGTCTGCAGGATTCAGATTCTGCTGTTTTTCAGCTGAGCTTTGGAGTTTGAGAGGGATGGAGGAGCCAGTGCAGGGTGTGCATCATCCCCTCGCTGGTTTTGCTGGGAAAGGTGAGCATCTTCTTCTTCCCCTCATCAGCTGGAGATTTTTCCTAGGAAAAAAAACCCAGGAATTCTGAGGGGTTAAATGTGAATTCAGTTTGATCCATTTGGAGCTTGTGCCAAGGGTTGATTATATGGGAAAAAAGCTGAAACCTTTCATCCATGCAGGAGCCCACCATGGTTGGACTGATGGTGATTGTGGGGTTTCGTATTTGCCTGGTGCTCTGAGATCTTCCCAACATCTCTGATTTTCCCTGGCTGGGAGTGACCCCCCAGCAGCTGTGCCTCACCCAGATGTGCACTGCAGGGCAGTCCAGATGTTTCCAGATCAGGGAGAAAGCCCAGTGAGGTGTCAGGTAGTGAAAATCTTGGGTGGAAGCCCTGGAAATGAGCTCATGTCCGAGAAATCCTGGCAGGAGCTGAATTGCTGAACAACTCCTTTCCATTGTCCTGGGTGTGGAAAAGCATGAGACAGCATGATGTGCCTGGGGTGAGGGGGAAAACAAACCACCAGATGACAAACAGCCAACCCTACCCCTTTGCTATTCATGCTTACACAATTTGGGGTTGTTCATTAGGACAATAAAGTGTGTGACCTGCTGAAATTCATGTTTTCAGGAGAGTACGGTCTCTCCCAGGTGGGTAAAATTGCATTCAAAGGATTATCTTGGCATAAATAATATTTTAAACTCAACTTAAATGGCATTTACATTTGCCATGCCTGTAAATAACTTTTTCTGGAATAAAAATCTAAATTTCTGCATTTCTCCAGCTTTGGAAACTGTGTTTTGCAAAAACAGCCTTTTGAAAATGATAAAAACCTCACACTGGTTGATAAAAGCTCCTTACCAGAAAAACACAGAAATTAACAAAAAATAGATTACAGATAGAAAAGGAATTGCAAAAGTAATAAATATCTGCAGGATGGAGATCTGTTCCAAACTGTGATAGATCACACATCTCAAATCTTCCTTCTAAATTCTCTTTGACAAAATCTTTGCCTTGTGTTGTCTGGCAAACAGCATCACTGTGATGTTCCTTCCAGTGACACAAAATCTTCCACTCATCGCAAAATATTAATCAACTTTGCCCTGTAGATTGCAGCCTAATCAACTTCTCATTGCTTTTTTGGACACCTGGATTGTTACTTTTTAAGGGAACTTTAAAGAGGTCAGAGCAGAAGGGTTTTTTGTAGGTGTCTGTGAGGCTGGGCATGTTCAGCCCATCCAAAATCAATGATGTCCATCTGCTCTGGTGTTAAACACCAGCCTGGTGAAGGCAGAAGCAGCTGTGTCTTCCTGGGGTGGTAACATCTCAGTGCTTTTCTGGAGGCATCATGGAAGTGCTCTGGAACTCTCTGATATCCCTCAGACCTTCCTTTGGTGCAGGAAGATGCACACACATTTATCCCACCAAAGCAGGGTCAAAAAGCCCAAAAATTAGCTTTTTTTTACCCCTCTTCTTCTCATGACCTGGAGCATGAGTTTCTCCTGTGCCATTTTTGGGCGCTGTCTTCTTGGTGCGCCTCATTTTCTTCACCTTCATTGCTGAGGCACTCACATGACTTAGTGTTTAAATTAAATTGTAGTGTTTAAATTAAATTGTAGAATTAAATTAACTTGTAGAATTTTAATTCTACAAATCCACAGGACAGTTATTACTAAATCTACTAAATCTCCAGATCTACAAGAGGCTGAGATACGAATGCCCATAATGAAATTCAGGTAATTTGCTTTCACTGAAAATTCCCTGTATCTTTCTTGAAGCAACACATTTCCTCTATGACATTTTGAAAGAAAACACATTTCCCTGGCTGGGAGAGATGTGGAGCTTCTCTACCCGATGGAGGTGGCCTGACAGCTTGTAAAAAACCCTTTGCAAACAGTCGGCAGGAACGACAACTGACCTCAATTACTGCAGCCTTTCATTTCTCCATCTGGGGAGGGCCCTGGGATTGTGCAGCACCAGGGTGAGAAACAGGCTGGAAAACACAGAAAGAGCCTGGGTAAAACCAGGGTGCTGTGGAAAACACATCCCACAAAGAAAATCCTTTCTCAGGCTGGGCCTTTTACCCCCCTTTAGCTCAGCTTTGGTACTGAACTTTCCATTTTCGACTGACCAACATGAATTAAAGGCAAACATTGGCATGAGGAGGAAAGATGGAGAAAGTTGACCATTTCCCTCAGGAGGTCAGCCACAAATTCCTGCTGTTGTCTGAGAAATGATGAGCTGCTCTTTGGAGACATGACTTAGATCATTTTAGTGTCACAGGGAAACTTTTCAGGCATTTCAGCAAGACTTGAAATATGTCATCTTTTTTTTTTTTACCCCCTTTTTTTTATAAATATAATTTTAAACTATGTTGTTGGGTGGGTTTTTTTTTCCTTTTAATGTAGTCTTCCCTACAAAAAGCCAGTTGTTCACGGTGCTATTTCCTTTGGGCAATCTTACGAGAAATGTTCCCAGCTTGCTTCATGCCACTACAAATATCTCTTTACCTCAGAGAAAAGGGCACATCACTCACTTTTTGCAGGCCTAAATTAATTTGACTGCCCTGAGCTCAGGGTGACAAAGCACATCGAGGAAAGTGTGTCACTCCCCCTTCATAATTCACTGTTCATAAATGTAACACAAAAATCTATTTACTCTAAAAGGAATATCTGTCATGGGAGTTGGGGATCCCAGCCCACCCCAAATTTGGAGACAAATTTCCAATCAAATACAAACCCAAATTGTGAAGGATGGAGGATTTAGGAGATCTTGTAGGTGACATGTCCAGACAGAAGGAAAACAAGCCCTCAATTCCCCCCGAAATGATAAATAAGGACTGGTTTCAAACCTTCAGCAGAGGCTTTTCTGCTTTTCACATTTACGGCGGCTCCTGGCTGACAGACTTAACAGATGCAGCCCCAGTTTAACAGGGATGAGTAAAATGGCTCAAGACACCTTAAATGTTCATCAAAAACTCACACGAAGCCTGAAATGAGCTTTCTGCTGAGGTTCCTAAAGCTGACTTTCTAAATTCCTCCTCATCATGTAACGGCTCTGGCCCCACTTTCTTCCCTGGACTTCATCCAGGGAAAGAAGTCAAAGAAATTTCTTCTGCTGAGATATTTATTGCATTTGCTGTTCGAGGAAGTATTTGTAACTTGTTCAAAGTTCAAAACATCACCTCAAATCTTGCAGGCTGACCTATGAACCTGCTGCAGATCCACTTCTGAGGGCGTAAAATCCAGGTCTGAAGCTTTTACAGTTATTTTGGGGGAGGGAAAGAAAGGTATAAATAAGTGCCATTACCACAAATTCTAATTTTTTACAAATGTCTAAAGCCAAATAATTCCCCCAGGATATTGATGCTGTGCTGGTCTTTTGCTAAATTAAATCAAACCTTTCTTTTCTCTGTCTCCTGTAATTACAACAGGCTTCCCTTTGACACAAGGGAGCTGGAGGCCAGTTGGGATCACCTTATTTTTTATCTGTTGGAGAATTGTAGGAAATCCCACTGGTGGATTAGCCAATAACCTCAGCATAGTTTTAATATCCTTGACTTAAGTAATAATCTCCAAAGCAGGTTCTGTAGAGGGTTTTTTAACTGATTTATGCTTCACTCCTCACATTTTTCAATTACCCACACCCAGGGATATTTAATGGTGTGTAAATCCACCAGCAGTTTCTGAGCCTACAGATTATTTAATTGAAAAAAAGCATCTGGGGACGAGGGGAAAATCCTTCCATGAACTCCCAGGCCCTGCTTCCCACTCTGTCACATCCTCTGAGACCCAAAAGAGAGGTGCTGAAATCGGGAAGAAAGAGTCAGGAGAAGGTCCCTGAGCACTGTGGTGGCTGTCAGACCACCCTGTGTGCATCCAGAGGTGAGGGATTCAGCCCAAGCACTCAGAGCAGACCTGAGCACATTACCAAGCAGAGAAAACCAGCAAGGACTGCATTAAAACAAGTTTTTACCTGATTAAAACAAGGGTTTTTTTCCCTTTTTTTGGAGGACAGAAGTGTTTGGACAATACTCTTGGAGATGGGGCTGTGCAGGGCCAGAACTTGGATTTGATGATCCATGAGGGCCCCTTCCATTCCAGAACATTCTGCAATTTTATTTAAATAATAGGAATGATATTAATGATGGAAATAACACCTGCAGCATTAATTGTGGTCACAAATTACTCGTGGCTCCCCAAATCCCAGTTGGAGCACAAGACTGGGGCTCACCTCTGATAACAGGTTTGGGAACAGATATTGATCCTCACCAGCGCCAGGAGATGATGGCCCTGCATCCTTGGATATTTCTTGGAAAGGTTTTTGCCCACTCATTAGTATTTCCATTTCCATTTCCATTTCCATTTCCATTTCCATTTCCATTTCCATTTCCATTTCCATTTCCATTAGTATTTCTCATTAATATTTATTTTAGTGAGGAAAGCAAGTTTTTCTGCCAATAGTGCTTCTAGGAATATTTTCCAATGGCTCAGCTGAGCATCACTGAACAGACAGAGTAAGGAAGGTGGATATTTTCTGTCCCATTTGTGAAAAATTCATGCTTTCTGCGTCAGGATGTAGGTGTGAAAGCTTAATCGTAATAAAAAGGCTTTTTTAATGGACACATTAATGAATAACAGAGTGAGAGCCTGTGGTGGTCAGCAGCAAAGCCATCAGATGTGGAGCCCACTTGTTTTTTGGTACAAGAACAGACACAAACCCTTCTGCAAGAAACCTTTATTCATTTCCAACACGACTCCTTGGCTGGGGCAATCTGGCTTCAATTTATTTTAAAGGTGCATTATGAAGCTGGAGCTTGAAATTACACATTTACAGTTTGAAAGCAAAGCCATCCTTGGGCGGGAAGGAACTTGTAATTTTGTCAAATTACACAGAAAATGAAATTGGAGGAGCAATAAAGTGCCTGAAATGAGGTAGTGAAAAGTTCCACCATGAAATACCCCTATTTGCTGCACATGCAAAAACCACGTTTCCGTTGCCTTTACTTAATTTTGCACATTTCTCCACAAGCAATAATGACAGAGTTTTGTTTTCACTTTTAAATACACGGCTCTTTGTTTAACTGGTTTTTATGTTAAAATGGGTGGATAACCTTTCTCAGTCGCATTTTCATCCTTAAATGTTGAAATTCAAACAACATAATTTGGTTCAGACAGGTAAATAATTCTTATTCTTTAAAAAAATGTATAAAAATCAGCTGTCATGAATTAAAATCCATTTTTCCCTAACGCCAAATAAACATTAGTCAGTCTGCATTTGATTGTAATAACACACTTGTCATTTCAGATATAGAATGTTGGAAGGTTTTTTTTTTCCTAAAGGCTTTATTGGAATTCCTTGAGCTAAATTTGCTGCGGGTTTATGATGGCTTCATTAAAAATCAGAAACCAAAAGGATGTGGAGGACTCTGAAGAGTTTGTAGTAACACAAAATAGAAATAACTTGCAAGATTTTTCATTTAGAAGCTGCTCCTGTTTCACATGCCCTCAAATCTTGTCACACAGTAGTAATTTGAGGCCAAATGTGAAGTACTAAAGCACTTAGTAAATTTATTTTGAGTTGAGACTCATGTGCAATGATGCTTCTCTTTTACTTACCATAAACCCAGAGTAAATCTTCCCAAATGTGAAGCTTTCACTGATTTTGCACTGTTACAGAGGAGTTCCCAGAGCAGAGATCCCAATCCTTAAATATCAGTGCCATATCTCCAGAAAAGGAGTTTATTCCAAGTCATCGCAGCTTGTAACCCAAACTGCCCTGATGCAAAGTTATGGTCACTTTTATAAAGTGTGACTTTTCAGTTCTTCCTTATTTTAATTGCAGAGCAGAGCCCTGAGGGACAAACATGGGCAACAGAATCTGAAATTCCTGTTTCTGGTCGCCTGTTCCTGGTAACTGTGGAGTGAGAGCAGGTTTCAGGCTTTGGCTTCATCCTGAATCTAGTTAAAGTCATAGTAGGTGTTCATTAATTAAAATGGGGCTATAATTAGGATTTAGGTTTTCCATACTGACAGTGTTTTAGGTCTGAAAACCTAAAAACTGCATTCACAGAGAATCAAGTGGTGGGATGAGAAAAAGTGGGACTGCAATGCAACAAGAAGGGCTCAAATTAAAAATTGTAAAAGTTTCCAAATAGTGAGGGTGACACAGTGGCTACGAAACTCTGAGGAAATGCAGAATAATTCTCCTGGAAAAAGGAATGAAAGGAACTTTTGACAAGGGCATGGAGTGATGGGAAATGGGGAAATGAACTCAAATTGAACAAAGGTAGATTTAGAAGGGATATTGGGAAGGAATTGTTCTCTTGTGAGGGTGGAGAGGCCCTGGCACAGGTTGAGAAGCTTTGGCTCCATCCTTGGAAGTGCCCAAGGCCAGGTTGGATTGTCTTGGAGCAGCCTGGGACAGTGGAAGGTGTCCCTGGGATGGCACTGGATGGGCTTTAAGGTCCCTTCCCACCCAGACCATTCCTTGATTTTACAATTCTGACTGAACATTTTCATTTTGTCATTTATGGGCCACAACTTTCGGGTCTGATCACTTTTAAGGTCATTTTTTTACCTTCCCATTTTGCAACGAAGTGGCAGAACAGTCCCCAAATGCTTTCACTGTCCAAGGAGCAATAATGTGAGGTGTAACTCACTGTAGGTATTTAGATGACAATTGGCCATGACACAAAGCTTTTAAGGCATAATCAGTCGAGGTGAAGGGGAGCAAAAAGTGAGCAGAATTAAACACGCAACCTTCTTCCTGAACCACCTCCCAAATCCATCTGTCAGGTATTCCCTAGCCTTCATTTACACGAGAATAAATTCATTTTACTTTCCCTTTCATATTTTTCCCTGCTGGAAGGTCGCCCACTCTCTTATGTCAGACCTGACAGGATGTGAATTATCTCCATCCAGCCTTGACACAACTTGGTGCATGGTGATGTAATGCCCCAAAAAGCCTGGTTCAGGAAAAAAAAGAGACAGGACTTATTAACAGGAAAGGAAACAAGCCTCTGTTTGACAACCAGTGGCTGCATATCAAGGGGAGCTTTCTTAGGGGGGAAAAAAATCGTTTATGACCACATGAATTACAATTATTTATTCAGAGGGAAGAAATGGCCATTGATTTTTTAACTAGATTCAGCTGGTTGAGCAACCTACAAAGACCAGGTATTTGGGCATGGATTCCAGGTAGATCCAGACAGGAAAGGCTCAAGTCTGCTCCCTGAGGGATCAATAAAACCACCAGAACTTGAGCCTGAGCTGCTGCAAACTCAGCCAGCAACGTTTCCCTGCACTCCCTTCCCCTCCATTGGGAGAACCCACCAGGATTTCACCATCCCACTCCAATAATCCCCTTTTTCTCTTCTTTTCCACCATGTCCTGAGGGTGCAAGGAGCCTGAGTGCAACCCTGACTCTGTCACCCCCTCATCCCTTCTGCTCCGAGCCTTCGCAGCCAGGGCTGCATTCCAGCAGCGTGATCTGAAACCGAATCCCTCCGAGTTCATGAAATATTCGGCATCTCTGCGTGTGGACTTGTGAACTTTTACCTTTTACCTATCAGCAAGGCAGCTCCCTTCACCCTTTCCTCCCCTCAGACTGAGCCCTGATCTCCACTGAATCGTGGAGAGGTCTCCAGTGTAGCTCCATGGCAAAATATTCCTTTTCTACACCATTTCTTTGCCGTGTTTCTCATCCTGGGATGACACTGGAAATATTGGAGGGTACAGCAGGGAGCATTATTATAATTTCTTGATTCCAGGGATTGAGGGCAATGGAACATCCCTTTCCCCCTTAATTCATTCTAAGATGGATTTGCAGATTAAAGCACATTTTGCTCACTTTTAAGGGTGAGCCTGGCAGCCCCAGAAGCTGCCAAATGATGGAGCATCCTTGAGGGTGATGATGAAGTTTTTACAATGAGGGTGGTGAAACACCAGTGTGGGTTGTCCTGATGCTCCATCCTTGGAAAATTCCAGAATTGGGTGGGGATTTGAGCAGTCTCATGTAATGGAGGATGCTCCTGCTCGTTGCAGAGGGTTGGATTCAGTGACCTATAAAATTCTCTTCCAACCCAAACTATTCTGTGGTCCCAGGCATAAGAGACAGAGTCCAAGAGTGGTGCGAAGGGTCAGTAGGGTTTGTGACAGAACATAGAAGTGGCAGGTGACAAACACATTCTGGTAATGAGGCGCATCTATGACACCCCAAAGTGTCACTGCACACTAAAAAATGCATCTTGGCCTATATTAAAGGCATCAGCTGCTGGAAAGTAATGCAATAATGTGTGTTTGTGTCCCTGTCCTTAACAAACATGCCAAAAATGGTCTCCAGCTAAGTCCTTTCAACTAAAATCTATTGCTATTCCAGAATGTGAGCAATAAATCATGGACAGCTATCCCCACTCTTTGTAGTCACCCCATATTGTTCCATTTTTTCCAGCTGTATTGATGCTCACAGATGTGTGGGTTTCACAGAAGGAGCATTCCTACATATACTCACAGCTGATTGCTCACCAGGCTTTTTCCGAGCTGCAGAGCAGATGCCAGCTTCCTTTTACTTCCCCCTGCCTGATTAAAAGCTGGATTTGGCTCCTGGGGAGCTCAGTGTGACTGCAGTGACCGTGGCCAGACCTAGCACGAGGTCAGGCTTTCCCATGCACGGCTCCCCTCAAAACACCCTCTGCCATTCCAGACCCTCCCTGAACAATGTTCTGACACTGAAACCCCCATCCACACAGACATGCAACACTTGGGGACGTTTCAGAACAATCCTGAATGTGCTCCAAGGCTCCAGGTGCTGTGGTAACCCTGTCCTGTCGCTGTCTTGTCATTTACGCACCTAAATCCAATTGAATTCTTTTTATCTCCGCTATAATCTGGATAAATCTCCAACCCTTTATTCTGGTTCTTTTTGATCCACGGAGAAGCAGAAGAGCTGCAAGCGTGCTCTGGCTCCAGGGTGACCTCAGAGATTTGGGAGCCTGGGTTGTTATCTCTTGTCAAATGCATCTGCAGTCCCAGGGTCCAACTGGAAACATTTGTCAGTGCCCCTTACATAATACCAGGTTTTATGGAAAAATTGAACCCTCCAGTAACTGCAGAGGAAATTCCAGAGCAAGCCTACTGACAGACATGTCTTGGAAGTTAGCTAGCTATTTTGGAAGAGATCCAGGACTTTTTATTTTCTTTTTGCTGCCCCACCACCCTTTAAAAATAATAATAATAATAAAAAAAGAGGATAGAATCTATTTGGAGCAAGAGGTCTTGAAACCCAGAAAACCCCACTGGTGCTTCACTTTCATCTCTCTTGAGGATATTTGGGAGTGCATGAAGGAAAATTGCCATTTGTGACACAGAAGACTGTCACTAAGAACAACCTCTAGGACAACAAGGTCTAGACCCTCTTTGCTCTTTAAAGTATGAAAATGATGTAACTTCTTCCTTTGAATTTGAGAGCCATTAAAATTTGAGAGTCATTGCAATCTGGCTGATAATTCCTCAGCAGAAGTGGGTTATAACAGTTCAGAGTGTGCCTTTAGGAGGGCAGAGATCTGGTTTGCTGTGTGAGAGGGAGCTGCAAAGCCTGTGAGCCAAAGGGTGTTTAACCCAGGAGATGAACTGCCACAGGAATGAAGTGACAAGAGCACTGGGAAACTGGGAACTGGGAAACTGGGAAACTGGGAACAGAGTCAGCAGCAGCTACAGACAAGATGTGCACTAAATCCTTGTGGGTGGATGTCCAGGAGACCTGCAAATAAAACAGGGAAAAATGTGTTTTCAGTTCCACCCCCTGCAATGGGAAACCTTTCACGATCCTAGGTTTCTCCAAGCCCTGTCCAGCCTGGCCTTAGGCACTTCCAGGGATCCAGAACAGCCACAGCTTCTCTGGGCACCTGTGCAAAGATCTTCCAGCCTCACAGGGAAGGATTTCTTCCCACTATCCCATCTAAATCCACCCTCTCTCAGCCCAAAGCCATTCCCCGGTCTGATGGGTCTGGGTCAGGGAGATGGTGCCTGGAAGTGCAATGTGCTGTAGGTACCAATGACTTCCAGCTGACAGGGACATCTCCTGTTCTCAGCAGCTCCTCACCCTAACCAGGAAGGGTGAAAACAGCTTTGTGTCCCCAGCAAGCCCCTGAGGTGACAGGGCTGTGGCTGCCACCCCTCTGCTCCTGGTGCTGGGCATCCCACGCACCCTGGGACCCAAAAATCGGCACGAGGAGTTTTTCACAGATTCCTTGCTGCCCCACTCCAGCCCTGGTCTGTGGCTGCTCTGACTCATCCTGTAAACACCAATCTCTGCAGCAAGCAGGACTGACAGAACAGAAAAAGGAAAGGGAAAAACACCCAAAAAAACAGAGAGAAATGGAGAAAAATGCCCCCCTCCTCCCGCTCGCCACCACCGCCCCTCCTTTGTTGTTGCAGAGCATCTTCCTGGCCAGACTTGACCCGCAAACAGTGGTCACCAGTGAACCATCAAAGGCCTTTCACATCCCCAGCAGCTGTAGGGAGCGTTCCTGTAAGCTCCCCTATCACTTTGACACCTCCAAAGCCAACAACGCCGATTGAACGCTGTCGTGGGCCGTGTTTCAGGGACCACCTTCAATGCTTTGGCTCCAAAGAGCTGCTTTTTTCCAATTCATTGACACAGGGGGATATATATCTCAAAACTTGGCTGCAGCAGCCAGTGCATGCCTTGAGGATTACATAGCAAGTGAACTTTGTCAGTGTAAGCCCCAGTCAATAGGAGGAATTAAGTAGAAAGACCTCTATTGTTCCAGGCAGCCTTCTGAAGGCACTGATTGGCAGTAAAATATCTTCAGTGACAGATGAAAAGTAAATATTGCCCATGCCAAGTCTCTATATTACTTTGATTACCCACCATCAATCAGTTTGTTCCTTCCCTTGCAACAATAGTGGCTGCTGGTACACTTTGGACCCCTCTGATGAAGACCAAAGTGTAATTGATTAACAAAGTGAAAAGAAAGGTTACACAAATGACAGCAAAATGTATCTCAGGAGAAAAATGAGAGTTGTCCCTGTGCACTTAAGTATCTTGCTGTTAGGAACAGAATGATATAAAAAATAAAATGTATATAAATATATTGTATATCGTATATAATGTATCATATATTATATATGATATACTATATATGATATATGATATATGATATATGATATATGATATATGATATATGATATATGATATATTATATATTATATATTATATATTATAGATTATATATTATATATTATATATTATATATTATATATTATATATTATATATTATATATTATATATTATATATTATATAGATATACACATGTACACACTAATATATCCCCTCAAACTCCCTTATTAAGCATTAGGTCATTTCAAATTAGTATTTGCAACATCCCCATGGCTTTAACAATGGCAAAATGTCAGGAATTACAAGGAAAACCAAAGCACTGATGTCACCTCATGAATGAAAGCAAAACTGGAGGTGAAGAGTCTATTTGGGCAGCAGATTCCTGAGGCATGGGATGCACAGCTACAAGCATTATTATAATTTCTTGATTCCAGGGATTGAGGCCAATGGAACATCCCTTTCCCCCTTAATTCATTCTAAAATTAGCAGGTGCTCACATCAATAAAGGTCCTTTTGTTTCACTTACACCATTGGGGAAGGCAAAGAATTTTCAGCTCCCTCAAGGTGAAGGAAAACAAATTTTTTCGAAGGGAGGATGAGTTGCTAAATGCCTCTAGCCCTAAATGCTCTTCCCACTAAGCAGGACAGCACATTTAGGGCTCAAAGCATTTAGCCATGTGCAGAGGGGCTGGACTGGCCACACAGGATCAGGTCTGCTTCCTCTGACAGGCAGGAACAGGCACTGAGGGAAATGCCACAAAATAAAAGACAAACTAAGAGCAGTGTCTTGAATATTCTCCCAGCTTCTGGTGAGTTCCAGAACAGGGATTTCCTCATCAGGAGGCTGCTGGTGTGTCCTTGCTATTCATGGATCCACTGATGGATCCATCCCATGGGGATCTCCCTAAATTCTTTTCCAACCCACGTTTACTCCGATATCCTGTGGCAATGAGTAGCTCAGGGGCTGAGCAAAGCATATCAAGTCTGGATTTGTGCTTAGCCCTGCTCTCTGCTGATGGCACTGTGTGCCCCAAGGTCACCACAAGCCCCTGGGGCTCCTGTCCTGCTGCTCTGCTCTACACAGGGACAGCAGCCTTGGCCCAGGGCATCCTTTGGGACAGCGTAGGACAGGGATCTCTGACTGCAAATCATAAGGACAGGACAGCAGAAGTTGTTTTTGAATGTCTGCTCCACCTCAGAAACCTCTCTGCAATGAAAGTGCACTGTGAATAGCTGGCACTGAATAGATTTTGACCCCATATTTTTGTTTCTGGTTTGTCGCGACTTTTTACCACCCTGCAAATCATGAACATCACACACCAGGCTTAACAACACTGAAAATAAAATGTTGGAAGATTATTATTTCAATATTAATTTTTTCATTTCAAGTTCATCTCATGGGTTAGTTTGGGAGGGGCTTTTATAGACAGAGGAACCAAATTTATCTGACAGTGATTTTATTCCTCATCTCAGCCCCAGCAACCCTGGTTCAGTGTGTGTCTGGGGAATGGAAATAAACCCTTCACATTTCATGGAGTTCTGGCTCTTTGCTCAGCCACTCTGTTTGTGGGGCTCACATGAATGTCTCTGATTAGTTTTTCTGATTTTCCTGTGAGGGACCAAGCCAGTGACAGGCTGAGGAGAGAGCATGGCAAGAGAAAGAAATTTGGGAACACAAAAAGATCAAAGCCAGGTTGGACGGGTTTAGAACAACCTGGTGCAGAGAAAAGTGTCCATCTCTCCATCCCAGTAGCATCCCTGCAATAAGGGGGGCATTTTCCAAGGGGGAAAAAACTCCAGGTAATACCAGAGGGACCTTCCATCTCCTTGGCTTTCCCTCTGAGAGGAGGGAATATTGGGAACAGCACAAAATTCCAACTTTCCCCTTGATTTCCAACAAAGGCACCACACTGGCACTTGTGCCAAGGCAGTTTTAGCAGTTTTTCATCCTCCTGCTCCACCACTAATAACTGCCTGGTTGCTGGATACGTTTTGGTTCATACTTGTCAAATCAAGCTGCAGAATTAGCTGCAGCACCTGATACGTGTATTTTTGGAATTACTTTTAAGGTAAAATCATTAAGGCCACCCACTAACCAACATATGATCTCCCTACTGGCTTGGCTTTGGTTAGAGGTATTACCAATAAGAATTTAAACATTTTCCTGAAATAGTTATTTTTCAGTGACCTCCAGCAGCAGATGGCCATGGCAGCAAGTACTTATTTATGGCTTCTGTGTGGTAACAATGCTTAATGAATTTGTTGAGAACTTATTTTCCAGCCAAACTGGAAGCCCAAATGACTCTAAAAATGGTTGATTAGGTGGCCCCAGCCCTGCTTGCTGGTAAATGGTTTTACTGCTGCCTGGCTCGTGGGGCAACCCAGAGAGATGTGGAGTGTGAAAAGCGAAATTGCTGAATCGTTTCATTTTTCAGGCGGGTGAATTTCTTCTCACCATTTTGGTGGGTGGCTGCATTTTTCCTCTGGCCCGTATACCCAAGGCAAATTAGGAGAGGGAGGCAACAAGACAGTTTCCATCAAAGTTTGGGCAGATTTCCTCTGAAGGAGACTCTCCAGGGGATGAAAAGTGGCTGCGAGTTCACATAAATAAAAGGGAACTTTGCCAGAGCAAACAGCCTCACACAGCTCTGCCTGTGACAAGAAATTCTGCCCCAGTTCCTCTTCTTCTGCTGCCCAGGCACCAAAATCTGGTTCTGTTCTGGCAAAGGCCAGAACTGAGCATGGTGAATTTGTTTTTGTCACAATCAAAGCTCTGCCTGTGCATGGAAGAAAGAAAGATAAACTCAGCTTGGGTGTGTTTTTCTCCTTTTTGCCCCTGCTGAGAAATTAATGGCTCCAGGAGGATGTTTCTTGCTGTCATATGTGATATTTTCCTTATTTTTTCTTCATGAAGACTTCTGGCAAAGTGGGATAAAGATTCCCAGGTGTAACTGGGATTTTTAATGACACTTGAGGATGTCAGAAGTGACACAACAACAAATGCATCTGAATTATAAAACTAGAACCTAAAGGCCAATTTTTAAGCCTGTATTTTTACTCTACCCAACACAAGGGTGTCTGCAGTCCTGTCTGAGGCTCCTAACATGCCTTGGGAGAGGGAAAACATAGTTAAGATCAACATCCCGATTTGCTGACACGGAGCACTAAATCACTCACATGCACACTTCTGAACAGGAGTGTGGGGAAGAACGTTCATTGCCAAGATGAAAGGCCAGAGCTGGTGCTCCTTGGGAAGGCACTGCAGCCACAACTGCTCAGGGAAACTTTAGCACCTTCCCAAATCCAAGGAAAATAACGTATTCCAACCAGAGCTCAGCCCTAGCAGATGTTGGGCATGAGCATGAAACAGATTTTTGGAATAATAATCAACCTCAGATCCAGAAACCATCAGAAAGACCCTTGGAAACTGTAATCAAGCTCAGATCCTGGGAGCCTACAAAAAAGATGGGGAGACTTTTTCAAAGGGTGTGTAGTGACAGGACAAGGGAGAACGGGTTTGACTGAAAGAGAGCATTTTTAGATGGGATTTTAGGGGGAAATTCAGCCCTGTGAGGCCCTGCACAGGGTGCTCAGAGCAGCTGTGGCTGCCCTGGATCCCTCAAGTGCCCAAGGCCAGGCTGGATGGGGTTTGGAGCACTCTGCTCTTGGCCTCATGTCCCTGCTGGCCTTTCGGCTGTGCTATTTCCAATCTGTGCAGATCTACTGGGAAGTGAGGAAGGATTTGGAGAAAACTGTCCCAAAAAGTGCAGATTTGGTAGCTGTGGGCATGTGAGTGACCAGGTTCTGACTGTAACTCCATTGCCCTGTGGCCTGCAGCAGCTCTCAGCCTTCATTTTGCCAGCCAGCAATCTGTTGGTTTAATTTGATGTTACAACCACTGGTTATACCTAAATATATCAGGAACACGGACCTCAGTATTCCAGAGTCATAATTCATGTCGAGCTAACCAAAAGCAGCATATTTAGCTTCTGATGGCCCACAATCCATCTCAAAGGTCACTGCAATCTCCAGGGGCTGAGGAAACCCACAGATGCTGCAATGTCTATTTTCTTTGAAATACAGAAAAGTCTTCTCCTGAAAAAAAATGTATTTTGTTGTTACTATTTAGCTTTTTCCTCCCTCAGGTCAGGTGATCTGTAATCCAAATTTTTTGAGATTTCTGTAATCTGTAATTTCTGTAATCCAAGTTTTCTGAGACCTCAACTTTTCTTTTGAGGGAAAAGAAGGAAAAGTAAAAGAATAGGTGTCAGGTAAGTCAAGCAGCCTGGTCTTTACTAAGCAAATACAGTCCACCAAGTTCCTCTGGTGGTATCTGCTCCATGAAGGAGCTGGAATTCTGAGCAGGAGGCTGGAAATGAAACACAAACTGTGCCAATCAGGAAAATTAATACAACTTGACTGGTCAGGATAGTGTGTGTCAACAGCAACGTGAAAATAAAGTTGTGAGTATGGAGCAGAGGCTGCTTGTTTTTCTGAAAAAGAAAGAAAAGGAGAAGAAGAAGAAATTAAAAAAATAAATAAAAGAGACAGTCTTCAAAATCTGGTGCTGATTAACAGCTCTCATGTGAACTCCTCGAGGGTGCCCGAGCAGAAGGGTGCAGGGTGTTTGTGCTTCACAAGGAAAATATTTATACCTTGTACAGAGCCATAGCTGAGAAAACCTGCTCAAGGTCTAAATAGTGTGAATGCATGAATTAGGCTGATGGCTCCTCTGGTGGGCAAAGGAGGAGATTTTGGTGTTTGGTGAGGGCTGTGGTGGATGCAGAGCTGCATAAAACATGAAAACCAGACCTGCAGCAGGGCCAGGTGAGCATAAAACTCTGCCTTTGTAATAAACCCCTATGCCACTGGGAGTCATCAGTGGTTTCGGCTAATTTTATAGCAAATTACAAAAATAATTTTTTTTTTCACTCTTGCTGAAAAGTCTTCCCCCTCTCACAGGCAGTGAGCACATGCTCATATATTTTTTCTTTCTAGAAAATCATTGAAGGTCTGTATCTAGAATGAAGAACTGTGGTGGAAAGAAAGATGTAAATTAAAGATTATAGGTGAATGTAAAGAGGGGAAATTTGGAAATTACTCCAGAAATGACTCTATCTCCCCAGAACTCTGCCACTGTCCACCAGCTCTTCTGCACTGCTCCCCACACTTTTCTGGGGCAGAGGAGAGACCCTCCACTGCTAAGGCAAAACCAGAGGGAAACCTGAAGTGAAAGATCCCCATTTTCTTAAGCACATAAAGGTGGATATGAGCAAGAGAGGTTTCTGTGTAAATCAAATCAATTTTTCTTTGGCCAATTCCCTGCCTCTTTGCTGCTCAGTCGTGCAGCCCATCATGACGGCCACAAACCTGTAGGAGAGCTGGAAATACATGGAGGAGGCAGACAGCCCCTAAACACCAGCAGTACAAGCCAGGGAACGTCAGTAGGAGAGCTGAGATCCATGACAGCTCACACTTGGCCCTCACTGATGCAGCTGCAGAGGGTTAAACACAACCACTCTGCACCAAGGGGTAGCCCTGGAGTCAACAGCTTCCAGTGGTGATGCACTTGATGCTGGAACAGCAACCTTGGCACAGAGATGGGGATGCTGGAAGGGTCCCTGAGATCTCAGACAGCACCAAATAAACTTGCCAGAGTTCCTCCAAAAAGCTTTTTCAAGCAGTGGTCAACGAGTCCTTGGTAGGGATGTGGCAGGGGTGGATCATTCGCTGAACGGGTGGGGCAGCTCAGTCTCCTCCAGTTCTGCACCACTTGGTCCCTTCTTTGAAATACAGACATTTCTGCTCCACCAGCACAGGTTCCTCCCTTCCAGACTCCATTCTCGTTGTGATTTCCTACCATAAACCAGTCAAACCCCTTTCTGTGTTAGGTTAAGCAAAGCAGCCGCACTAAAAAGACATAAAAATGAGTGACGTGTTACATAAATATGAATCTGCACTATAAAAGGTCTCAAATGGACCAAAATTTTCATTAAATAAGAAAGTTACAAACTTTAACAGCCTGGCAGCCTCCACCTGCTGCCTTGCTCTGCAAGTTGTCCTTCTGAGGTTTGGTCATGGACAAAAGGAGTGAGGGAGAGAGAATCCAGCCTCTGGTATTCTCAGGAAAAATTCTGAGTGCAATGCAATCCCCACATGTTAATGCTGCTGTTTCCAAGCCCTTCAGTCTCCCACTGCTCCTCCCCATCTGCATCCTGCAGGACACCCTGTTGGCAGAGCTCCCTTTTCCTAAGTAGTAACGTCAGGCTTTAATCTTTCCAAGTCATGGTTGAAATGAAAAAAAGAAGGGAAAGGAAAAAAAAAAAAACCAACCAAACACAACCCAGCTACAAGAATTGAGATTGGGAACAAGAGAGAAAGAGAGACAGATGCCAAGAGATGATGAAAAAATTCTGTTTCTTCTAACTGCTGCTTGTACTGAGACTCAGGTTGCTGTGAGAGGGGAAATGAAGATAATTAAAACAGGTTTGGAACATGGACTTCAGAGCTAAGTCTCGTGTGGCAGGACGAGATAGCAAGTGTGATAAGTGTGATAAGAGTGCAGATAGCAAGAGGCAGAGCCTCCATGCCAAGCATCTCATGTAGCTTGGAGCTGAGTTCCAGCAATGCTGAGTCTTTACAGTGATGGCTGAGAGCATCAGATCCAGCCACAGCTCGTCCCAGGAAACTCAATGCAAGGTGGGTGAGTGCTCCTTGGGATCCTCACACCACAGCAGGTGCAGGAATGATGCCAAAATCACCTTTCTGAGGCAGAAACTCAGGCATTTGTGCAAAGGACAGACTGATTTGGAACTATGTGTTAATGTTCAGATTTGAGTGAAATAACTCGGTTCAACATCCTCCTTTCCCCTTCAAGTCTTTCTTCCCTGTGTCCCAATCCTCATCAGTTTGTCATCTTTCTTAGGAACAGCTTTCTCATCATTCCAAGGACGCCTGAGTGAAGAGGTTAACAGGAACACAGGATTACAGAGAAGTCTGGCTTCAGAAAGCCCCAAACACTTCAAGATCAGCCTTGGCAGGGAGCTGTGGTTCACTGGGGAGCAGAGTGTGGAGGCTGATTGCAGATCCTGGAGCCACGGTGCCAAGAATGGACGCAATGCCTTGGATGCATCAGGAATATTGGACAAGCGTTGGAGTGATCAGGGGGTCAGTGTCTGTGTCCTCACCAAACTTCTTCCTCGTCAGAAAACTCCTTTTTAATTACACACATGTGACATGAAATGAACTTTGCCAAAATGTTTTCCAATCCTCCAATCTCCAAGGAAGGAGATGCTTGAGAGAGGTGTTTTACTGCCTGTCCCTTTGCCTCTCTGATGGGGGAAGAAGTGCTGAGGATAAAGGGAATTTCTGCCTCTTTCCCTGCGTGTGAGTTGTTTTTTAGCTTTCTGTGCTCGCTGAAACGGCTCCCACAGGGGCTATGCAAATGTAATGGCTAATTTGACAAGCTCCAATGAGTCATCCTTCAAAACCATTATTGTACAAAACGTAACATGGCTTGGAACCATTCTCCTGTCCCTGTAAAGTGATATTGCTCCTTTCTGCCCTTTCCCTGAATCAAAGGCAGATGCAAACGTCAAGGTTTCTCTACAACACACCCAAATCCCCTCCTCTTTCCACAGTGGGAGCTGCAGACTCTCTGTAGTGGTTCAGAGGTAAAGACCCACTCAGAGCTCTCTTCCAGGGCCATCTCCTCAAGGAAATAACTGAAGGCGAAGAGCACACCATTTATTTCTCAGTGTGTTTTGCCATTAGAACAAAAATAAATCGTGGTGCGTGAGAGGGGCGGGTTGGGGAGCAGGTGGTGCTGAAGCAGCCAGAGAAACCCAGGGAACGCTGAGAGGAATTTCACTGCTGCCAGCCCATGACGAGCTCAACGCTACATTAGTGCTGTGCAGCTTTTGGACCTCCAAAAGGAAGCGTGCAGCAAATTCCTCAGGAGCTGAATGGAATAAGAGGGAGAAGGAGGAAGTGCTGAGTGTTTGGTTGAGGAATACCACTTGTCCCGCAGCATAAAAGAGAAGCTGTCAAGAGAGAGAGAGAGAGAGAGAGAGAGAGAGGAAAGGAGGACTTGTGCTTTTTCAAAGGGAAAGATTCCTGAAGCAGTGAGGGGGTGGATTTCTGGATATCTCAGTGTGAAATAAAATCCTGGCTTGCACATTGTCCCTGCCAGATGTTTGGTGCAGAATGTCTAAATAGGTAGAACAAGAACTCTGAAAGCATAGCTGCTTAAAAGGCAGCTTCAAGGTGGCAGGCGCTGACAGAGGAGCTGCAAAGAGAGGTAGAAATGGGACTCTGAGGGAGAGGAGGCAAAAAGAGGTGAATTTTATTGTGTGCCAGGTGAGCAAGACCTCAGAAGGGCTGGCTTGAAAAGAACAAATTTGGTTTGATGAACAGCTGTTAAATGGGCAGATTGGGATATTTATCCAGAACGAGAGGAGGTTGCCTGACCAGGAATTTAGGTAGAAAGCACATGGAGGAAGAGGAGGGCACAAAGCTCCAAGACCTTGGCAGATGAATGATGAAGAATGTTAAATATCTGATCTTAAAAATGCTGGGAGAATCAGGAGAGATTGGAGACTTGGATGAGTAATTCCAAGAGCAACAAGCCAAAGAGGAGATTAAGAATGTGGAGGAGAGGTAGAAATGGCATAGCAGGGAAAAGTCTCCATACCCAGCGTTATTTCCAAGAAGACCAGAGTGAGAGCAGAGCCAAACCAGCAGAAAAATTACCTCCAAAATATTATTTGCATGGACAGTTAACCCCAAACTTAGGAACCAGGGTATCTGAGATACAAAGCAATGCAGCCACTGCTCTTACCCCACAGCGAAAGGCAGTTTTGCACTGCCAGTCAGACCTGGCTGTTCTCCTTGGACATCTGGAAATCCCAATGGATTTCCATCTGGAAATCCCAATGATTGGTGCTGGAGGGGTTAATCCACCCTTCTGTTTTGCACCTGGATTAGCCAGCTTGGTTCATTCCTGTCCCTGCACGTCCTCAGTGGCACTGCAGCCTGTTTATAAAAATAGCAAACAAATCATTTGACAGCAAAGGCTGGAAGTAAAAATTTTTAAAAATGCCATACTTTCCCTATTAAATTTTGATAGTCTCCCAAAGGCTTTCGATGCATTGCACACGTCCAAGCTCTACCGCAGAATAATTGAATCATAAAGACTAATTCCATGTGTCCTCCCAGCCTGTGCACGAGTCAGGGAACGCTGTGGGCAGGCTCAGGGTCCAGGAGGACATGGCACAGGTAGCCTGGAATGTCCCCAAGGGGATGGGCAAGCAGCACATGTCCTCTGGCATCTCCTCTCTGAGAAGGAAACTCAGTTAATAGTTTTTAAAAACAAATGTTTTTGTTGCATGGCTTGGATATTTTAACCCTTCCTAACAGCCAGAAAAGCAATTTTATCTTTTATTTTTTAGGTTTTTGAAGGCTGTTTTTGGAGGTACTCACAGGTGAGGTGAGTCAGTGGGTGCAGCTTCACTACATCCATGGGAGAGTGGTGATGGAGCTCTGGGCTGCCCAGGGCCATCATCCAACATCTCCTTTGTTTGACACACGGGGCTGAGCTGAGTTTCAGACTCTGGAAATCAGTTTCTGGCTGAGCTCAGACAACAGATGCAAGTTCCCAGATCTGTTAGGGAAAAATTGGCTGCATTCAAGTATTTTTAGCCCTGGGCTTATGTATAGGCCCTGTATAGAAGCAAGAAGTTGAAAATAACCCTGACAAGGTTATAAAAAGCTGCTCTAGCTGGATATAGCCAGTGCAGTGACACTAGTGGGAAACACATGAGGGAGAGGCTTCCCCAGAGATCCTCCATTGCTGGTCGGCAAAGCTCACTCACACTCTTAGATTAACTTGTTGGATCTGTACAGGATGATAAATGAGAGAAAATAAAGTAAGAAATCACCAGCACTTAAGTTACAGTCAAGAGGATGATGTTCCAAAAGTTCAAGTTTTGTAGGAGGAGCCAGCAGGAGGAGCATGAATTCCCTTTCCCCTTTCCCCTTTCCCCTTTCCCTTTTCCATTTCCCCTTTCCCCTTTCCCTTTTCCATTTCCCTTTCCCATTTCCATTTCCCCTTTATTTTTCCCTTTCCCTTTCCCTTTCCCTTTCCCTTTCCCTTTCCCTTTCCCTTTCCCTTTCCCTTTCCCTTTCCCTTTCCCTTTCCCTTTCCCTTTCCCCTTTCCCTTTCCCCTTTCCCCTTCCCATTTCCCCTTCCCATTTCCATTTCCCCTTTCCCTTTCCCCTTTATTTTCCCTTTCCCCTTTCCCTTTCCCCTTTATTTTCCCCTTTCCCTTTCCCCTTTATTTTCCCCTTTCCCCTTTATTTTCCCCTTTCCCTTTCCCTTTCCCTTTCCCTTTCCCTTTCCCTTTCCCTTTCCCTTTCCCTTTCCCTTTCCCTTTCCCTTTCCCTTTCCCCTTTACTTTTCTCCTTTTCCCTTTCCCTTTCCCTTTCCCTTTCACATTTCCCATTCTCATTTCCCATTTCCAATTCCCAATTCCCAATTCCCATTTCCATTTCCCTTCTCCTCAAACATTTCCAGCTGATCCTGCTTTGGAGTTGCCCTGGACTTCCCCTAAAGAAGGAGGGGGTGTCATTTTTGCAGGCAACACAAAGGTTCTTCACATTAGGAATTCTGAGGGAAGCTTTGGCTTGGCTCTGAAGCTCCAGCCCTTTATTCCAGGGATGACACCACTCCCAGGCAATGTGTTTGCAATAGCAACAGGGCTGGTTCACGGAACAACCCAACTCCCTCCTGACAGTGACCCCTTCCCATTGATTTCACTGAGCTCAGACCATGGAAGAGCAAACAAATCTTTCTGAATATACCTTTTCCCCCTCAATATATTTCTGTACTTGATCCAAAACCTCATGGAATTTTTTTTTTTACGTCTCTTACTGTCTTTATGATCATTTCAAATGAATTTCACCTGCAACCACACACTGCCCAAGGCTCTAAGTGTTGGATGCAACACTGTGGACAAGGTTAAGCTTTTCCTGCTAAAGCATTTAAGCCTCTTGAGTGCTGAAATGTAACCTAAACACCACCAGTTTTCCCCAAAACATGAGAGCACTTTGCTGAATTAATTTCTGCATTTGTTGTCATGAAATGCAAGTAATTAAAGCTTTGACCTCTTGGGCAGGGGCCAAGCTCTAAGTGTAAGAGGTAAACACAATAAATAAATACATGTAAAACACGATCCCCTTGCTCTGAAAACAGGGAGCATTTTCTGCATTTCCAACAGAGTTGGGAGAGAATTCGCTGAACACTCCTGCACCAGAGTGCCTGGTTTTAGTTACTAGAATAATAATGCAGGGACTGTAAATAGGGTTTATGACTTTTTATGAGAAAGCCATGTGATGCTTTTACAACTCTCACAAGTAATAAATGTCTACATCAATTTGATTGTTTTATGTGGGTTTTCTTCTTGCTTTATGCCATGGAATGGGTTGCACTTCACTGGAAGGCCACTCGAAATTCTGACATTTCAAATTTGGTTCAGTGCCAAATCAGGAGAAAAATACTTTTGAAAGCTAAATTTTCTCTTCAACCACATTAAAAAAATTGATTTGGAATGAAATAAAATAGCATGTTCTGATAAAACTAAATCAGAACAAAATACCTTCCTTTTTAGCATACATTATTCAAAGCATAAAATTAAATCACTTCTGCTATGAAAAGACACTCAGGACAGAAAATCAAGCCATTTCCCTCCAGCAAGGTCCAAACACAATACTTCAAACTAGTCAAAACAAATCCTTTTTAACAAACTGAAGCAAAACTTCATTGACAACAACGTACTCTGATGGGAAGTCTGGATTTCAAATGGATGGCATTTTCCATTGAAAAATTGCCAGGGAAAAGTTTTTTCCCTGCTGCCCCTAATCTGATGTTCTCATGGACAGCAGCGCTTGGAGTTAAAAACTGCAGCATGTTCTGAGGTCTCCCTGGATTTATTTTCCCCAACTCCAGCAGCACCTCTGGGTTTTGCCAGCTGTGAGGTAGAGCACCCAGAAATGGAAAAGCACCCATAAGCAGCCAAGGTGTTCCTAAAGTTGTTAATTAATTAGTGAACCTGGCCTGAGGTAAATCCCACCAGAAAGCTTTCCAGGAGGATCCATGGTTGGTTTCATAGAAGACTTTCTGAGGATTTTCTCTCCTTTTCCATGCTGTGCCCACACAGAGGTGGGAAATGAGGGCATGGAAGCAGGGACACAACCTTCTCTCTTTCCTCTCACTTGATAAACCCATTAGATCTGCTTCCAGCAGGGTGTTATGGCCATGGATGATGACAGATCCTGGATAAATTTTACCATTCATTGCTAAAATCCTTTGCAATCTGTGACTTCCACCACTGATCTACAGCTCTGAATGCACTGAACACAGAGGGACTTTCAATTACTCAGAAAAATCAATGGACAGACTATAAACATGCAGAGACATGGACAGGAAAATTATTAGGGTCTACACAAAGAGGTTTTTTTATGGTTTTATGAGGAAAAGCAGTGTTAAAGTAGGGTTTATGCCTTGGGCCAAGACCAGTGGGGTATTTGGTGGTCCTCAGTTCCAGCAGAACTATAGCATCATGTCACTTGTCATTAATATATCTGTCTGGGAAGGGGACACAGCTCTTTGTGAGCGAACTTGTCTTTATGCAGAAAATCCCAGGAGTTTATGCAGAAAATCCCAGTTTTTACACTTCTGGTCACCTTGGAGCTCTCACAGCACATGCAGCACAGCTCTGTCTTCACACTTCAGTCTGAGGCCACATAATGCCAGGTCTTAGAGGAGTTTACTGCAACCTGAAGCTTCTTCCTGCAGAAATTAAACATTTTCCTTGAGAGATCGCAGTTTTTTGCTTAAAGGTTGCAAAAGTGACTCTTGGTACCAGCCCACGTCCCTTGGCCTCGTGGTGACCCTGCTGCTCCACAACATCATTCTCTTTGCTCAAAGGCACAAAGATGCTCAGAGACACCACAGCTGCCCTGGGTGGCTTGATGGAGCTAGTATCCAGAAAATATCCTTGGAAGCCTGTGCCAGCCTCGGGTGACCTGTAGGATCCCCCAGATTCATTCAAACCTCAGCTATTGCTCAAACCAGAGCTCTTAAGATGCCCCGAAAGGCAGCAAAGGATGACAGGGAAAGATGAGCATTGTGGGTGGGACAGAAATAGCCCAAAAACAAATGGAAAAAAAAAACCTGTCAAAACATTTATAGACTCCCTGATAATTTAACAAGGGTGGGGAGGATCAATTTACAGATAGCGTCTCCTTCTCTCCGCACTTCTCCCTACAAGAAAATAAATGATGAACTGAAAAGGGGAGCGAGCGACAGAGCGAGTTTGGGAGAGAGTAGCCAAGAGTTTTATTGCAAGCCTGTTCCTCATTAAGGCCTTAGCAGCCTCACACACAAAAGCTAATTACTGTTTTTATGTCATGTTATTTTGATTCATATTTCCTGTCTGGAAAACAGACGGGAGTTTTGGGCAGGCAGCCAAGGCGAGGGCCACGGAATCGCGCGAGCGGGAACCTGCCCCGGCCATGCAGCAGAGGAGACAAGAGCCTCATTTTTTGGGATTTGTTTTGGGGTTTTTTGGTTTTTTGGTTTTTTTTTGTTATTTTGAGGAGGAAATGGGAACTTTCCATGTAGGCGTAGTGTGCTCCCAAAAAATTGTTGTTCTCCAGGGGTAGTGGAAAGAAAGAGATGTGGCAGCGCTCGTTTCTGGTCAGGAAGTGTCCCTGCAGACAGGGACGTGTGGCTTTCCAGGCCTGGCCACCCCTGGTGTCCCCCAGGCTTGGACAGGAGGGAAAGTGAGACCTTCACAAGCAGGGCAGCTTCTAGGAAACAAAGGAATTCCCCAAGGACCCAAATGCTATTCCTGTCCTCTTATCAGCACAGCGGTGATCTCCAACAGGGCTCGTGTCAAAGTGCTGTGGGAGGATAAAACAAAATCAAATGGCCAATGCTGATACTCCAGGTTTCCATGAGGTGGCAGCAAGGAAAAAAAAAAGGTCTCGTGAGATATCTCTCTGCTCCACAAGAATTCAATCCAAGAATATTTTCTGCCTACATAAATGTTTCATCCTTATTTACATCCTCATTTCAAAAGCTTTCGGTACTTCACAGGCAGACCCGAAACCAATCTCTGTCCCCACCTTCAGGGAAAGTGAAGTTAATTTAAAATTTGGGAGAGAAAGAACAGACTAAATGAGTGGTCTGAGGCCATATCATTTTACTTTTCATCTGATCAAGAAAAAAAAAAAACCCATCTCAGAGCTCTTCTTCTGCACTACAGCATTCCTGACTCTTTGTAAATGGAATATCATGCACGCTCCAAATTATCAGAGCTCCAAATTTTAGCTGAAAAAGGTGATGAATAGGAAATTACTGGTCAGAGCTATTACAGATATCTGCTATAAATGGGAAACAACAAAAAATGTTCTATAAAAATTAGAAGGTGTTATATAAACCATAGTGAATCTTTCCATTGCTCAGTGTCATCTCCATTTCTGTTTGCTTATTTCCTGCATGCTTCTAGCTTAAGGTAAATAATTAATTACACCTACTAAGTTAAAAAAAAAATAAATAACAGCTTAAAAATACTGTTCAAAATTCATGGAATTCTAACTTGACAAACAGATCACAAGAAAGCTTCATTTTTTTCTGACCTGAGCAGGAGAATTCTAATTCAACAACTCAAAGATTAAACTTTCCATTTACACATCCATCACTACCTGTTGCTTTGAGAGATGTACGGCCTGAAAACTCATCCCTGAGGCTGGTGATGAAGAGAAGGGATATGAACAATCACTAAAAGTTTTCTTTTTTAAAAATGAATTTATTATGGAAACTTCCACCTGTTTTCTTCTTGCCAGTGCTGCTCACAACACCATGTGTAATAAACTCATTCAGGCTACAGAAAGTGCATTGCAATGTCTGAGGCAGAAATAAGCTTTGCTCAGTAGACTAAAAATGGATGGAGGACCAGGATGAGGTAAAACCCCAGAAAAAACTTATGGCAAAATCACTTTCATATTCCCAGAGTCTTTTATTAGTGCTTTCTAGCCCATGCAATGGCATCCTGGAATTTTGGACCCATCAGTTGGATTTGCTTCCTAATCTCATTTCATGGCTCAGTTCTGCTGCCAAACTTCCAGCCTCTTCTGACAAACAGATGCCCAAAAAATGGCATTTAGAGGACCTTTTTCTGTAATCTGACCATTTCCAGGTCAAAATTATTCTCTAGAGGAATTTAACATTTGTTTTTTTCTTTTCATGCTCCACTCAATGCTCCAGCTCTGGGGTGTAGCCCCCAAATTTTTCAGCAAGTCCCAGGACAAGAATCCAGCACAAACCACAAGGCAAATATTTGATGGGCAAAATATCCAATTACCCATGTGGGCACCAAGCCAAGCATCAGGGGCCATGTTCTCACCCTTTTCCCAAGACACCAGGGAAAATCTAATGTTTTACAAGGAGCCAGGATGCAAGATTTATTTCAGGCTTGAGACATGGAGCTGCAATCCAAGTTTCACTTCCCTGTGCTCAGGAATTGAGGGTGCAGGGTCACAGCTCTTGCAGGCAAAGCTCATCCTTCCTTTTGGAGCCCTCAATCCGTGCCAGGCTCCTGCCACGTGCAGAGGAGCCATCCCACAGAGCTGGCGTGGGGATAAACAGGTAGAAACAGTGAGAAGCCACAAAAGAAATATTCCAGAGATTCAGCTGCAAAGATTACATTGCAGAGATTGATGTCTGACCCCCGTGGCTGTTTGCTGGAGCTGGAGCCTTCACCCCCCCTTGGAGACACCACACTGTGTTCCAGACCCCATCCCAGGAAAGCCGTGGGGATGCAATCAAGCTTGGGATGAAAATTGAAATATTTTACACCCGAGGAAGAAAACAGTCTTTCGGTTTTGTTATTTTTTTTTGTTTCCCCAGCTATTCCTGCTGCTCAGCATCTCCCACCCTGGCAGTTCCACCACCCTTTCCAGCCTGAGCACTGCTCTGCTCTGAGCAAACAAGTGCTTTACGAGCAAACTCCAGCACAGAGACACACGGGGCTGCACAGAGAGAAAACTCTGGTTAACTTTAATTAAGTTTGCATTACTTTTCCCAGTAGGACCTCAAATTTAACGGTATTACATTTTAAACTGTTTGGCAAGTCTTGAGAAAACAGTTTAGTGCATTTCACTAATAAAAACAAAAGCTGTGTAATAAACCAAGCCCCTGTTGAACCAAAATAAGAAGACATTGATCCTTCTGAGCGTGCAGAAACTTCTTTTGAAAGATGACACTGTTGACTGTGTGCCGGGACTGAGGGCTTCTTTTCCAGTTTGTCCTTATTTTCTCCTGACTCAAGCAAAATTGCCACCCTTCTCATTGTGAACCCGACTTGAGAAAGAGGGCAGGAGTTTCACTAGCACCTTAGAAAGTTTAAAAAAAATTATTAATTTTTAAAATTTTTAATTTTTTTAATTTGAAGACCCATAAAAATTATCTTCTGCTTAAGATCACAACAAGAATAAGGGAAGAAGAAGAGCTGCACTGCTTGCAACCTGCTCCCCTCTCTCCTGCATCCCAAGTCATGAAGCACAGAGCCCTGGATATGCAGGAATGGGACAGAGAAGCTCATTCAGAGGTCAGAAACACCAAATGTAACCACTGGATGACACCCCAGCTATCACCACTGACCCTCTAGTGGGAACAGGAAATTACTGGATATCACTTCTGGTAAATGCTGACTCGTTAGTGGTGAGTAAGAGCCTGGTCTGGAGCCCATTGCAGTCAATAGAAAAGGTGTCCCCTGACTTCAGTGACCTCTGGATGAGCCTCTGACACGCTGGAGTTGTGGCTCCTGCAGCTCTGCTGGAAGGACAAGGGACACAGAGGCTGGCAGGAATGTGCTGCACCTCTGGCAATTCTGCCACTGGTGAGGGCAGAGATGTTTTGTTGATGGGTCAGAATGGTCCCAGCTGTTGGAAAGGACAGACAGATCCCTCAGAGCTCTGTGGAATCACCTGAAATGGCTGCGCAGAGATGGCAAAGCACAAAGGTGGCTCCTCCCTGCCCTGTCCATGCTGTGCAGCTGCTCTGGGATCCCTGGGATGAGTGACCTCAGATAATGCTGGGTTAAGGGAGAACATTTTCTCCTGCAGTGACCTTGGGTCCATCTGTGAAATGAGATACCCAAAGCTGTGCGGGGCCTGATCCAAAGCTCACTGAAATGAGCAGGAATGTTTCCATTGGCTTGCCTGGGCACTGGATCTCTAAATATTTGGTAACTCAAATCTAAAATGAAAGCTTTTTTTGAAGCTTTAATTAAATTCCTGTGCTAATTCAGAAAAAGGGTCATTTCAAGGTCAAGGACACTGTAATTATTTATTTAAAATCTTCTTATGACTCACTGTTTATGGGGTTGACTCTTATTTTTTTCCCTTAAAGTTACTGCAATGATCCTTATTTAAACTATAAATTGAATTAAAACCTCACATTTAATATTTAGTTATGATGTGGTTAAAAATGTTATGTGCCAGGCAGTTGCTCCTTTATTTGCTTACAATGTTGTCTTTAATGAATGCCAAACCCATGCAGCTCAAATGAGCAAGCAGATGCCAAGTTATTAACAATTATTACCTTTTACAGTAATTTTTGGCAGCCTTTCACTTTTTTGGTGGTCTAATAATTTCAAAACAGGGAACTTTGAAATATTACACCAATCCCAAACAGCACCGTGGATTGGTTGACTTCCTCTTTTCTGACTTATTCCAACTTGTTTCCTATTGTGAAATATTTTTCCACCCAACATTTGCCCAGCATGGAGTGAGGTTTACCCCTGCAGCTAAAAGCCATCTTCCTGATGAAAAATAACAACTCCAGAGGTCTCCAGACCATGTCCAACTACTGTGTGCAGCACACAGAAAGGACACTCAAGAGCCCAGGGCGGGACTCAAAGGGAGCCCTGAGCTCACTCTCAAGGTAAACAAAAATATATGAAATTTATGGATCCTCCCAAATCAGGATAAACGCTGCCATGTCAAGGGCCACATTTACAGCCCCAGGTGAGGCCTCTTTCTCTGCTAAAGGAAAGCAAAAATTCCCCCCAGGGTTGTTGGTGAAAGCTTGAGAGCTCTTCAGAACAGGGGGCTGGTTTGAGCTGGGTTTATCTCAGCACAGCTCAGAGTTTTGGTGTGTGAGAAGGGAATTGGGCTGTCCACAGAGCCTCTGAGGTTCCCTTTCCCATCCCAGCTCTTTGTAGGGTCTTCAGAGCCAGTTTGGGTGGTCCCCTTGTGTGCTGGCTGGGAGCAGGCAGAGCTCACCCACGTGGGAGACGTGGCTCATTTTCAGTGTCCCTCTCATTTTTGTGCTTCTCCGTTCCCCACTATTGGCAAATTCTCCAGTTTTCTTGACTTTTCAAGGTTTTCTCTTTATTTGTTTGTAGTTCTTAGATTTTATTATGGAAGCCACCTTGTCTTCTGCTGACACTCAAGTGTTGTATCTTCCTGAAGCAAAGCTTTCACTCTTCATTTCTAGTTGGAAAAAAAAAACCTGCTTAGCTGTGTTCATTAAATTACAGGAAAACCCCTTGGCAATGACATAATTTTATAAATATTATTGTTGATAATGGTCAAAACCTACGAAAAACATGGAAAAACCCTGGAAGGCTGTGGTGGTGCCATGATCACAGTGGGGAGGAACTCGCACACGTGGATTTGGCTCCAGTTGGCAGTGGTGCTTAAGAACCAGCTTTTCCTCCCTCCTTCCAATCCTAAATATGAATTAGCATCCCCTCGTCTCGGGACACATGCCCAGAAACCTTGACTGTGAAGCTGCAATAGGATGGAAAACAAGGTTGGCTTGGAAGTCACAAAAATAGTGCTGTTCACACTCTTGAGTGTGCGCTTCCCTCTCCAGAGCTCAAGAACCGTGGCCAAATTCAGGATTGGTCTTAATGGGGCACCTCCTGCTTTTCTCAGGTTCAGATTTGAGCTCCTCTGTTTATAAACTCTGGTGTTAACGCTGCTCTGGATCTGCCAATCATTTTTACTGTGATAATTTTTCCTCTCAGTGCAGTGCCTTCCTTTCCATGGGCTTCCAGAGGCTGATGAGTTTTCCAGCTGCCTCTGGAGTCAGCACAAATGCCTCTTTCTCTGTGGTGAGGCTTTCCAAATGTCCACTGTGGACACTTGAACAAGGCAGGATGGGCTTATCCAGAGCCTCAAATTTATCATCATATTGGCATCAGAAACTGTTCAATTTTTGGTCAATAGTCACCAACAATGTCACTAAAACAGGAGGGCAGAAAAGACTTGAATGACGGTAATTTGTGTCTGAAGGTTCTCATTTCTCATCTTCATGTCTTGGGCACTGACGTTTGCTGGAATTTTCTGGGTAGGAGTTTTGTATCACTATTGAATCAATCTGATTCTTTTTCCTTCTTTATTCTTGGATGAGAAGATTTCAGGGCAAAACAGCTTTTCCAGCATTTCATGTATTTTAAGTTAATTTGGCAGTGTCATAGATTTTTAGGACAAAAACCAGATGCTGAACAAAATCAATATGAAATACTGACCCTTATCATCAGCTATCAAAGCTGCTTGTCTCCCTTCTGTGCGTGTCGTATTTCATCCTGAAGAGAGAGCGTACATTTCATTTATTTATTGCACTCTAAAATATCTTGAGTGGATTAGATTCTGCTCCTCTAACCTAAACACTTGAAAGATGTTTCCTAGTGCAAGATGATGTTGCATAACCGAAGCAAGATTTAAAAAGTCACTGGGGTAAAGTCTGTAAAATTTATGGTGTAATTTATTAAAAGGACACAGTCTGCTACTTTTTATAGCCCTGTATGTGCCGTGTACAAGGGTAGCAGCACCCCAGCGAGCAGCTCCGGGTGGGATGGAGAGTCAGCAGAACGTTTCCATTTACATATGGTAGCAGTTTATTAGGAGAGCAGTTTATTAGGGAAAGAGATTCAAATATTTAAAGTTCCGCTGGGAGAAGCCTCGAACACCCCTTTCCCAGATTTGGAAGAGAATTACAGAGGCAAGCTCAGCCCCTGAGCTCTCCCATCCTGTCTGGACCAGGCATTTTCCATGCAAACTTGTCCTTCCAACAAAAATCTCCTTGACACTGGGGACAAGCGGCCACTGCAGGTTTGTTTTCTCCAGAATATGCTGGGAGCATGGAAAACCTAAAAGTAAAACCCCAAGAGACAATTTTGCCCAGAGAAGCTGCGGCTGCCTCATCCCTGGAAGTGTCCAAGGATGGATGGGGCTTGGAGCCACCTGGGATAGTGGAAGGTGTCCCTGCCCATGGCAGGGGTGGCACTCGATGATCTTTAAGGTCTCTCCCAGCCCAAACCAGTCTGTGACTCTGATCCTAAGAGAACCAGGAACAGCAGTCACTGCATTCATGAAACCTCTGGACATTTATTTTTCATTTTTGGAGCCTGCAGCAGCTCAGAAGCCACCGCAGCCTGATTTCTGAGAAACTCCTTCCAAGGTGAAGCTCTCCTACTTAATAATCCTTAACTAATATTGTTATTTCTGCTGTCATTCTGCTCATCAATAATAATGTTCCCCCACGTGATGCAATTAATTCCAGTGTTGCAGCAGCACCTACTTAATCCAGGATTAAGGCTGCGTTGTGTGAAGCGTTTCACGGACAAATAACAAAGAGTTCCTTTGTAACCATTCCTTTGAAAACAACATTTCCTGCTTCGAGGCTGAGCAGAAATGAGACCACACAAGATTTACAATGAGGGAAGAATTGATTACAGAGCTTAGCAGCCATTTTCATTTTTTTAGGTTTATTGTTATTGTTATTGTTGTTATTAGTTCGAGGCTAAATAATTCACGAAGAGTCGACTCGTCACTCGGACTTTGGAGCTCACAATGAGCTTTTCATAGCACTGATAATTTTCAGAATCTTAAGAACAAGCTGCACACACTAAAATACCTCCCTTTATTCCACATGTGGTGTTTGCACCCTACCCTGTACCCACTGGAGACTTACAAGAGGTCAGATTTGGTTGGGCAAATTCCTTCGATTTTGTAACCACTTACAGCTCTGGAGGACACCAAGATTATAGCCTTGACAAGCCCAGAAAACATATTTTAGACATTTTCTTGAAATTGCTCTTTCTGTAATTCTGAGCCCTGTGTAGTTATGGAGTCATGAACTCCACTGCAAGTGAGGAAAAAAGTGAGAAAAAAAATTCCACTGACTGCAACCAGGGCAGTGTTAAATCAGAGGTTTTGAGGGTGTTGGCTCTCTTGGCAGGGTTAAATGAGAAGTAATTTCAAGAGTTCTGCAGCAACCTACCAAAACCTCCCTGAAAATGTCCTGCTGAGCATGCTGAGGACATGTGTTGCTTTATTGTGCTGTTCCTACCCCCCAGATGGCTCCAACATCTCAAAACACATTTCCATCCTCATCCCAAAAAACCCTCACTGCCAAACCCACACCCTGATGTTGCTGTGTCCTTCCCAATAGCTGCTATCCATTCTCAGCTGTGCCTCTATGGATGCATTTGAGATTGGGTGAAACAGAAAAAATTATGCAGAATGTGAGGTTTTATTTTAAATAATGAAAATAAATTATTTTATTTTAAAGTTATGTTTTCTTGAAAATTATTATCCTGACTTGGCTTTGAGATCACTGCAGATTGAGGAGTCCAGCAGGCAGCCTGAGCTCCTCAGATTTTCCAGAAGAATTAAAATTTGTGTTTCAATAGAGAGGGACAGATTAAATTCCCTGGAACAGTAGAGGATGGGAGCAGGAGGATTGCTAGTGTTACCCACAGGAGGAGAGCAGCACAAAAACAATCACTCATTGCTTGTTTGTGTCCCTGGCATTTTTCAAAACCCTTCAGAAATGGAACAGTTTGAGAAAGCCGCTGGAGATGCTGGGATCAGTGCAAAGGAGGGATAAATTCAGTGGAAATTCCCCTTCTCTTTCTCATTCCCAGAACTGGACAGGCACTTTCTGTCTGATTTGCATTCTGAGATTCAGCCACACTCCTCTCCCTTTTTCTTGCCGCGTTCCTTCATTTTAGTTCTATTTTCTTGCCAATTTTTTCCCTCTTCTCTGTAGAGAGGGGGTAGAAGGGAGAAAAGGCTTTTCAAGTCATCAAAACTCTATTTAGAGGCAGAAAGGGTGGCAAAGAGGCTGAGTCTATATTTTTATCCAGCTGCTGGCAAGAGGCAGAGTCGACCTTCCAGGTCCATCCCACCACATCCCTCCAGCACTGGGGAATGTTTGTCACAGATATCTTTTATGAAAAATCCTTTCCTTAGGATTTTTCCTCCTGAGAAGCTGTGAGGCCTCAGGAACAAAATGTAAACAATGGTTATCTGCTGCTGTGGAATGCAACAGGTGCATCTGGGATTGGTCTCATGTGGTTGTTTCTAATTAATGGCCAATCACAGTCAACTAGCTCAGACTCTGAGACAGAAGCCTTTGTTATCATTCCTTCTTTTTCTATTCTCTTTTAGCCTTCTGATGAAATCCTTTCTTCTATTCTTTTAGTATAGTTTTGATATAATATCTATCATAAAATAACAAATCAGCCTTCTGAAACATGGAGTCAGATCCTCATCTCTTCCCACATCCTCAGACCCCTGTGAACACGGTCACAGATGTTTTCCCTGTAAGGTCCATCTCAGCAGCCAGGGAGAGGGAAGAGGAGTGAAAAGCATCCCCTTGGGAGTCTGTTAGAACAGATTTCTCTGGAACTGTGTGGTTAAATATCCTAAAATGCTACACAAGGGTGGAAAATGGCCTGGGGGGGGGGGGGGGGGGGCAGATGGAAACATCCTGCTGGCTGCACTCAAAGCACGAGCTGCCAGATGGGAAAGGCTGGCCAGGACACCAAAAATAGACTGAGGATTCCATGGAGCAGTGATATCTGCAGGAATTATCCATGGAAACGGAGAGGAATGGGCTGATGTGCTGTGAGACACAGCACAGGCACAGCAGAGGGTGGGGAGGAGATGCTGCCCTGGTGGGATATGAACTGGAACTGGAGCTGGTGCTGACTGGGGGAATTTAAAATATTCCTCTTTCCCTGCACACTGACCACTGCACATTATGGGTATAACTACATTATGGGTGTAACTACTTTAATAGTAGTTCATTAATTTAATAAAAAAAATTTAATTGAACATCCGTAACCAATGATATTGGCACAAAACTGCACCTTAAATATTGCATTGCTCTTTTGGTCCTGGAAAATCTGTCCTTAAAAGAAAAAAATGATAAATATAAAATGAATAAATGAAAAGGAAATGTGCTGGTTCATTTAGAAATGAGGACTGAGAGCAAATAAACAAATTATGCAGGCATCCTAAATCTGTATGCAACAGCCACATTTTAGAGTAATGCTTCCTCTCCTAAATGGAAAATAAATATTTAGGAGATTTTTATAAGAAAATTGCAAACATGACTAGAATGTGTCAAACATCAGTTAAAACACATCAGTCTGAGGGTTTATAGCTGGTTATAAACCTGGGCTATGAGCAACTTCTGGTCTCTATAAAAATGATTTGCCATTTATTAAAATGGCTATTTTGTACATATAAATAAACCTAGCCTTTATTAAGTGTTTATAAGGGCATCATTAATGGACAGTGTTATTATTCTGGGGCAGGAATGTTGAATTTTGGGCTTGTTCCCTGCCAACAGCCATAACCAATGAAGGACGGCAAAGTGTGTCCCCTTCCCTAAGAACAGCCTGGCATGTTTCCACAAGCATCCAAATTCTGCAACCCCACAGGCTGAGAGGGGGCTGAACATCTTAAGCCTGAGTAAAATTAAAATTAATAAAATTAAAAAAAAATATATATATATTTATTATAATAATATATTTATTATTATATTTATTTATTTAGAATTAAATAAAAGCATCCAAATTCTCCATCCCCACAGGCTGAGGAGGCTGAACATCTTAGGCCTGAATAAAATTAAAATAAATTATTTTTTAAAAATTAATATATTTATTATATTTATTATTCTATTTCTTATTATATTTATTTATTTATAATTATATAAAAATAAATGAAAATAAAGGACTAAAAAGGAATAAGAGCTGCAATCATAGAATCATTTAGGCTGGAAATGGATCTCTGAGTCCAACCATTGCCCCAGCACTGCCAAGGCCAACCATGTTCCCAAGTGCCACATCCATGTGGCTTTAGAATCCCTCCAGGGATGGGGATTCTGCTGCTGTCAGGGTTGGACAACCCTTTCCATGAAAAGATTTCCCTGATATCCTTTACACTGTTCCACAGTGATCTCCTGAGTGACCTGAAAATGTGTGGGTGAGGTTTTAAACCAAATTTAAACCAAAATTTTACCATGCAGGGGAATATAGATGGGAAGTATCTGTGTTAGATCAGAATAAAGCTAATTCCTGCAGGTAAGGATTTATTCTCTGTGGGAACAATGCCCAAATACCACCAGCTGCTGTGGTTTGGAGCAGATCCCCAGTGTTTATTTGCATCTCCCCATTGTTTTTTAGCAGATCCCCAGTGTTTTTAGCAGATCCCCATTGTTTTTGAGCAGATCTCCAGTGTTTTTGAGCACTCCCCAATGTTTTTAACAGTTCCCCATGGTTTTTAGCAGCTCCCCAGTGTTTATCAGCAGATTCCCAGGTTTTTTTTTTTAGCAGCTCTACCATGTTTTCAGCAGCTCCCCATTGTTTTCAGCAGATCCCCAGTGTTTATTAGCAGCTCCCCATTGTTTTTACCAGCTCCTCATTGTTTATTAGCAGATCCCCATTGTTTTTAGCAGATCTCCAACGTTTTTGAGCAGATCCCTGGTGTTTTTTAACAGTTCTCCATTGTTTTTGAGCAGCTCCCCAGTGTTTTTAGCAGCTCCCCATTGTTTATTAGCAGACCTCCATTGTTTATTAGCAGTTCCCCATTGTTTTTTAGCAGATCCCCAGTGTTTTAAGCAGATCTCCAGTGTTTTTAGCAGATCCTCATTGTTTTTCATCAGCTCCCCATTGCTTTTGAGCAGATCCCCATTGTTTTTGGCACATCCCCATTGTTTATTAGCAGCTCTCCAATGTCTTTAGCAGACCCCCAGTGTTTTTGAGAAGCTCCCCAGTGTTTATCAACAGATCCCCATTGTTTTCAGCAGCTCCCCAGTGTTTTTAGCAGCTCCCCAGTGTTTTCAGCAGCTCCCCAGTGTTTTCAGCAGCTCCTCAGTGTTTTTAGCAGACCCCCATTGTTTATTAGCAGATCCCCACTGTTTTTAGCAGACCCCCATTGTTTATTAGCAGACCCCCATTGTTTATTAGCAGACCCCCATTGTTTATTAGCAGATCCCCACTGTTTTTAGCAGACCCCCATTGTTTATTAGCAGACCCCCATTGTTTATTAGCAGATCCCCATTGTTTATTAGCAGATCCCCACTGTTTTTAGCAGACCCATTGTTTATTAGCAGACCCCCATTGTTTATTAGCAGATCCCCAGTGTTCACCAGCAGCTCCCCAGTGTTTCTGCCGGACCTGCCTGGTGCTGCTGTGTAGGAAAGGCTGTGGAAGGAGCTCACCCGTGCATTCAGGGCACATCTTCAGCCTCTCCCAAACCCCTTCCTGATCTGGGAGGCAGCCCCGAGGGCCTATACCATTGTCCTGAAGTCAAACTTTATTATTTCTGTAAAGAACAGGCTACTTGAGAGCTCGTTTTCTTTTGAACCTGGGAGAGCCCATCTGTGAAGTAAAAGGATCCTATATATCACCCCGCTAATAAGTTTTCCTCAGCAGTTGCTAAAGTCAAGTGTTGGTCTTCAGCTGGAGTCTCATTAAAAAAATAAATAAAATAAAAAAATATATAGCACTGGCTAGGAGATGAAAAGTATCCCTTCAGCCACTTTATAAACTTACCTCCCACCCTAAAAAGAATTAATATTTTAAGCCATGGAGCAAAAGGGCTGAGATTTCAGCAGAGGAGGGAGGGTTTTGATCTTTTTAGCCCCTGAATAAAGATTTCTTCGATGGGTAATTCAGTGCAGAAAATCAATAAATGCTGTATTAATGTAATGGCTTTTCCTACAAATCTATCATGTCAAATACCAAGAGAAAACATTTTTATGATGAGCAGCAGCCTCCAATTGAGGGGGGATAGGAAGGTCACAGGGACAATATTTTCTTGGGGCTGTTGACACATTAATTTTTACAGGTTGGACACTGGCAAGAGGAAAAATTGAAGCCTTTTCTTCTTTTGAGGCCCTTGCCACCATCTGATCTCTGATGTTAAGGCAAACACAGTTTTGATCCCTTTGATATCTTTTTTTTTTCTCCCTTCCATTTTCTTTGAGGGAAGTCCAAGTTTTTAGTGCTGGGCTGTGAATTAGGTCTCTGCTGTTCTGTGAACTGCAGGGAAACCTATGGAAAGGCTCAGTGAAGTCTCCAGGGTCATAAATCCCTTCCAAGCCCATCTTAAAGGGTTCTTATCTGAACATCTCATGTTTCATGGGGTCCTGAAGAACATTCTGCTCCCTCTGAGATGATGTGTCTGAGCTGGCCACCCTTCCCTGCTTGCTTTCCTTGATGCCTTGGAACTGAAAAGTGAGATTTTCGCCTTTTTTCCTCCATATATTTCCACTGTAGAAGAAAAGGAGTTTGCAAAATGGGGTTAATACATGTGTTAATATTCATACACATCCTCATGAGAAGAGGTGTCGTCAGGAACTGAAGGTGCTCAGAAATTCAGTTTTATTAGGGATTACTCCAGAAGCATGGTGTCCTTCAGCAGCTGATTTCACATGGTTTTGAGCATCATAGATCCCACTTTGAGAACTCCCAGGCCGTTTAGGCAGAGATTTTTCCAGGTTGGGATTTATGTCCTAAATGGGCATTTAGAGCTTCTCAGTCCTTCTCAAAGGGGAGTCTCGTGGTGGTGCAGATCCAGTGGGGCTGCACTGCTGTGAATCCCACAGCCCCAGGATCATGCTCAGGAGTTCTATGAACATTTCTCCACAGCAGAATTTCTTTTCCAGCTCAGATGATCCTCCCCTGTTGTCTGTGAGAAGAAGTACAGAGCACAATCCTTCCTGCACCCTACGTCCATGTCCTCTGTGTCCTCTCATGACCCTCACTGCTCCAGGGTGAACCATCTGCTTGGAAATTTAGGCTGGTGTTGGGAAGGATGAAAGTTTGACAAGAAAGTCTCACAGATATGTGTGCTTAGCAGAAAGATTTTTGAATGTAGAGTCTGATGAAGGAAAAGAGATGGAAGGAAGTTTTGATATAGAAGAAAAAAATTGCTGAGCCAGTCAGGAGGCAAAGGGTGTGTTAGTTAGAAGGGATTTTTGTGGCTTAGAGCAAAGGATAAACCCACCCCAAACAAGAAGAAGTTTTTACCAAGCAGAAAGATAGCACCAGCAAAAAAGTCAGCAAATGTTGCAAGTAGAAAAAAGGTCTCAGAATTTTCCACTGCAAGAAAACTGAAAAACATCTAGCTTTAACAGTAATGTACTGACTTTCAGTGATTGGAGAACAATAACATGAATATGGCAATTATAGTAGTTATGATAGACTATAGATAATAGTTAAGGCATAGATTGGTTCTACTGTGTGAAGATGCTCAGCAAAGAAAAGTATAAAATGCATTGTAACCAAAAGAAAAGTAAATAATGCATTGTAACCAAAACCCTGGAGCTGACAGCTGTAGGCACAGGCTCGGTCACCCACATCCCTGGGCTGCTGTAATGCCTTGGATGGAATAAACTGCATTTTGGAGAGCTGCCTGGAGTCCCATACCCCTCATTTCGGCCCTTACAGGCTGGAAATTCCTGCCCATTTCCAGCAGGAGCTGCCTTTCAGCAGGATGTTTGTTCTTGCCTGGATGTTGAGGATGGTGCTGTACAAAAGGTGCTGTGTGGTGCAGTGAGGTCTCCTCAAAGTTTGTATTTGTTGACTCCAAAGAGCAGCAGATCCAAAGTGCTTGCCCGTGGCTGAATTTGGGCTGTAATTAAAACACCACCTAAGCAATTAGGCACATAATTACTGCTCATAGCCACGGTGATGATGCCCAATATAACATGCACAGAGCCCAGCAGTGACAGGAGGCATTTAGAGAGGTTCCTTTGGCTTAGAAAATGGAAGATGTCGGGTAAAACCATCTCCTCCAGGGCACACGGAACAAAGCAATAAATAATGGGATGAAAGCAGTGGGATGGGCACTGGAACAGGATGGGCTTTTCCCTAGTGGGGGGCACTGAGTTTCCTGGGCAGGCCCTGTTTGCATGAAAAGGGATTTGTTTGTGTGGGGAATCCTCTGCCTGGATGAACACAGGGATCACTGTCCGCCCCACCAAGGGTTCCAACCCTCACTCCATCCAACACAGGAGCTGCTCCAGGGGCTGGAGCTGCTCCCAAAACTCCCTTTTGGCTGAGATGGAGCATCAACACCAGGGCAGGGAGTATACAGAGCCCCTCCCAGCCCCAAAAGCATGAAAATCACTCCCAAACCCATTACCCCTTGCAGGGACTGCCTCTGTCTGGCCTCTGGAATGTAGCAGCATTCCCAGGAAATCATTGAGGAGCTTCCTTATCCCAAGTGGGCCATAGATTGGCAGGAATGCATTCTTTTAATTATTTGATCATTTGGAAGAGACTTTGTGTAGAGATGGTCTTGGGCCCCCAGAGGTGTGATGGGGCAGAGCTCCTCCTCAGCTTCCCCAACACCAAACCCTCCCAGATTTAGGATGGGAAATGTGAAGGACTCTGCTTCCTCCCCATCAGTTGGAGGAGATATTTCTCAGGGAAATATGATTATTTTTCTCATTAAAAATCCAAATTTTTCGCTTTACTCTTCTGCAGCTGCCTGCTGGGATAGGGTTTGTGATGCCATTCCCCTTTGGGAGTACCCCAAATGCTTCTGGGGTTGCACACACATCACTGAACTCCTCTTCACACCTTCAATGTGTATTTATTTGAACAGGAACACAGCAATATAGGGACATAAACCCCAGCATCAGCTGTGCTCTGGGCTGCACAGAAGGCCACCTAGCTCTCTTGGCAGGCTCCTCTTGCTGCTGGCTGAACCCTGAGCTCCCTGTTAATAGGATAGCACTGTTTATTATCTCGTGGAGATCATTATAAATAGATGCTGTTAAAGATAATGCCCTACAGTAAACAAAGGCGCCAGATGAAATCACAATATTTAATTAGCTGCTCTCGAGGTATTTCTTGTCAGGAGGAAAGAGTTCAGCAGCCAAATTAGCCAAACCATCCTGGAGACAGATCCTCTATAAAAATGCTTCCATTTACACAAGAAATCATTCCTTTCATGTCCTTTTTTATCTAGTTCTGGATGATTTGGATCCCCTGACAGACCTAAACCTTGTCATTTTTAAACCTTGCAAAACCTCATAACAGAGAGTTTGTTCCTCAAACAGGAAATCTGAGACACAGGAGACACAAACAGGTCATGCTGGCACCAGCTTTTTCAGTAGGTTGCACATTCAGATTCAGATTTATTAGTCTGGAAACAAATGTCTCTTTGGGGGAATGGAGACTAAATGTTGCAGGCATTTCACGTATCATAATCACTGCAGAAAAGCAAAAAATGGGAAATGTACTCCCCTCCCAAAAAAAAAAAACTTGCTATTCCATTTTACTCAAAAGTACTAGACTTCATCAGAGTCCCAGCACACAACCCCCTCCTTCCCTCTGTTTCCTAAATGAGTGGAAACCAAAAATTACTTGAAAATTGCTCTGTCCCTTCTCTTGACAAGGATGGGATCAGGATTGTTCAAGACAGGATCAAGATGGTTCAGGACAGGGTCAGGATGGCTCAGCACAGGGTCAGGATGGTTCAGGACAGGGTCAGGATGGTTCAGCACCCAGAGAGGCCTCAGGGCTGAGACATGGGGAGGATTTATCCCAATTCCCTCTGAAGGGGTCACAGGGATGTGACAGTCACTCCAGGAAGAGGAGAGAGGCCGGGACAGGGACAGGAGACAGAGCAGAGGGAAGGTTAACTCTTAACCACCTGAACAAGCTCTACAATCCTCTTTTGGGGTGAAAATGAGATAAAAGCCTGTCTGCATTCAGAGTGTGGATGCTGAGCTGTGCTGGTGGCACAGCCCCTGCTTTGCATGGGACATGTCCAGCATTCCAGCTCCCAGGAAAGCTGGGGGTGCTCAGCCTGGAGAAAAGGAGACTCAGGGGTGACCTTATCACTCTATACAGCTCCTGAAAGGTGCCTGTGCTCAGCTGGGGTTGGGCTCTTTCTCCAGGAACTGACAGAACCAGAGCACGCAACCTCAAGCTGTGCCAAGGGAAATACAGGTTGGATATTAGGAAAAAGTTTCTCACAGAAAGAGTAATAAAGTTCTGGAATGGCTGCCCAGGGAGGTGGTGGAGTCCCCATCCCTGGGTGTGTTTACCAAAGCCTGGATGTGGCATTGGGCGCCAGGGTTTAGCTGAGGTGTTGGGGCTGGGTTGAACTTGATGGTCTTGAAGGTCTCTTCCAAATCAGTGATTCTGTGAATTCTGTGAAAATTCTGGAGTCTTCACTCTGCGGCTTTGTGTGCAGCACATGGAGAAGGGGATGGATCAATCCCTGTGTCCTACATCAAGAAAATTTCAATGACAAAGAGACAGAGCAAAACCCCCACAGAAAACCGCCCTGCTCGTGAGGGGCTGTGCATACACAGGACATATCTCACACCTTCATCCTTTCCAAGTGATCCCATATCAACATCAGCAGAGTCCCAAATCCCCAAATCTCATCCTTTGAGCTGTCAGGGCCTCCCTCAGCTTCAGGATGAAGCTGTAATTGGGCAGGATGGAGGATTTCAGGGACCAGGCCCCAGAGGAAGCGTGGCAGGGGCAGCAGGAAGAGAAGTCAAGCAGGGCCAAAGGTCTGAGTGCAATTTCCCTTCCACAGCACGGGAAGAGTCGTCTGGGCAGGGAGAAACCCTCATTGTCCTGAGCCAGCCTGCAGCTTTCTCTGCTCACCACCTAGCCCAGGCAAGAGCAGCAGATGTTTCATGTAAATCTGCCACAGCACAGAAACATCCAGAAGGTCGGACAGCCAGATGTACAGATAGGGATGGGGAGACAGAGGAAATTGCCTTTTCCCCTGGAGGGTTGGCAGGAAGGGGTTTTCATTTGCACTCTGGATGCAGGAAATGCAAGGCCTGAGAGCTATTAATAGAAATGGCCTCTTCCATGGATGCTGGAGGCGAGTGGGCCTCCAGGAATGAGGAAAAGACAAATCATTTTAGGCCCACAGAGGCTGTTTCATCCATGAGGGAAGCCAGAAGAAATTCCTGCCCATGCCCTTCCACCAGGCTGCTGGCATTCAGTTAATTTTGCAAACTCTCCCTCAGGTTGATGTCCAGGAAAGGACAGGGTGGAATCTGGCTGTGGAAATGCTGCTGAGGGGATGTGTCCAGAGCCTCTGAGGCTGATTGATTAATGCAGACAGGATTTTTGGGGAAGGTGGCTGTGTTTGGGGAGTGATTATAGAGGGGGGATGTGAGTTTTTAATGAGTAAGGACAAATTTTCAGGAGTCTCATCACAGCAGCCAAGGCCTTGCTGGCCCACGTGCCTTGTACAGTGCTGGACAAATGGGTGCTGACCATAAAATGGAAAAAACCACCAAACCCAGGCACTTAAAAACTGAACAAACCCCTCTGCTTTGTCACGGACAACCTTACAATTGTGAGGCTGTGGAACAGGAGGGACACAAGCACTGTGGTCCCTATAACCAATAATCTCAGGGACTCTGTAAAGCACTGAGCTCTCATTCCCCTCACAGAGATTAAGGAATAAATGCATCAAGCTCAGATAAGTGATCAATTGCCCAGCTTTGCAGAGTGTAGAGGACTCACCATGAAGGGCAGTACCAGCCCTGTAAACTCCTGAAGCAGGTTGATTTATCTGTGACAAGCCAAAAAATGAAAAGTCAAGAGAACATTTTACTTTAACAATTGCCTAAGGCCGCAGAGCATCCCTCGTGCCTTTTATTCCTACAGGGAGAACTCTCTGCCTCCTCCCAGCTGCACTTCAGCAATAATCTCCTTTATGATCCCAGAGATTTACTCTTCTCCTCACTCCCCTAGTCTGTGGAGGGGATATAGTATTTAGCTACTGCACAGATTAATGTCAGGCTGCTGCAGAGATGTAAAACCCTCTGCTAGTGCTGTGTAATTACATTATTATGGTCCTACAATAACACAGGCAAACCCATTTCGTTTAAGTGTTGGCAAGGGTAATATCCCACTGCATGCAAAAGTTCATTCCCTTTCTTTTCCAGTCTGCTAAAATGGCCAAACACTTCTACCTATTCCCTGTGGCAGTAGCATTTACAGTAGTTAAAAATAGCAAAGCAAAATTAGCTCAAAATAATGAAAACAGAACATTATATTGTCATGTTCCCTACGCTGCTGTTGCTGAGTAGCTGGCCCTGAGGAAGAGGGAAAAGGGAAAAAAATTATGCAGGATAAACCAGATTTCTCCAACCTGCAGGAAGACACATAACCAGATGCTCTTTTCACATAAAAATAATTCCTGCTAATTTTAGCAACTCCTCTGCTTTGTACAGTTTGCACTGATCGTTAACTACTCCTGTTGAATATTGGAACAGATATTGGAACAACTGGTTTTTGGGGATGCTACCCCATAAAGTAATTTCTTCCTGATTATTTTGTGGTTGTGAAGGTGCTATTTACCATTATCCAGTTTGGATTACTGAAGAAGGCAAATGTTTATCTTTTTGTGCCTAAATAACACCTACAGGTCTAACTCATTTTATTCTCTCCTTGAAAAAGCCACCTCTCCGGATGACAGGGAGAAAGAATTCTCCTTCCTGCTCTTTCCTTTTTGTTGTTGTTTGATTTTCTTCTTGAATTGCAAATGAGCACATAAATCTTTAAAATTTTAGGAAAAAGGTTTTTTTTCCTTTTAAAATTTCTCCTCATTCAAGGCTGCGAATTTACACTCATTTGATCCATTAACTTCTCCAGCTTCTCTACCTGTATTTCCTATCAATTTGTGCCAACCTCTCATGGACCAACATCTAAATATTTTCAAGAGATCTCTGGAGTTTGGATCAATCCTGTAAATCAATGATTGGACTTGCTTGAGTAGAAGCTCATGTGTAAAGTCTAATCAAAACCCTGCTGGAATCAGGGATATTCCAGGCAAAAAAAACATTTCAGAAAACCAGGGACTGCCATATCCATGGGGCCCACCTGTGGAAATCCTTCCCAGGAGAAATTTCCCTCTGAGGGTTTGGAAATTCTTTCTCTGGAGGTGTTTGTTATTAACATTTGATGTTCTTCCAGCCAAAGCCAGATCCATTGGGCTTCACTTCACAGAAGTCACTGAGGACCACTGTGCTTCCACCTTGAGGGGCTGGAACACACCTGCAAAATCTGAGGGTTTTGCTGACACATTCATACCAGGGGAATGAAAGAAGAGAGAAAAACAATCAAAAAAAGGAAAAGGAGAGTGAAGAAATATGGTAAATTTTAGGAAAAATAGACTGAGTATTTTTCCATCTTGGCCTGGCCCTGCTCAGAATGTGTGATTTTACCGGTCTGTGCCAAAGGCTCGTTTTTTGGGGGTTATTTTTGTTTATATAAAGGAATATATTTCACTGACAATATTGTAGCAGAGAAGGAAATCTTTTGGATGAGACACATGTGCTCCGTCACTGGGCATTACATCCTCTGCTTTCTCTTGCTTTCTATTCCTCAGCAAGCTCTGAGGGAAGCCACAACAGCCCTCATGCCAAAAAACATCTTTCCTTTCCTCTTTCCTGAGGAACTTTGAACTTTTCTCCATGTCCTCGACAGCTCAGTGCTGTCAGAGGGGAGAAAAAGACCCTTTAGAAGCTTCCTCTGTGTTGTGATTGAAGGATTCTCCATTGGAAGAGGCATCCCCAATTATCCCTATGGGTTAATTGATTGACAGGGGCATTGTGAGCTCCCAGCTGGATGGACAAACACCTGGATTCACCTGAGAGGGTGGAACGTGGATCAGCCTGACAGCCTGAGCCCCATTAGCAGAGGAAGGGTCATTAGAGAAGCAAACTCCTGCCTTGTTCTTGCCACGGCCGTGCCTCGCACGGTCCAACTCAAACAAATGTCCAAAGTGACATTCCAAGCATAATAAAGAGGTTTCCATATCCGTTGCACTCTCGTTGCACAACACCCTTCAATAGAAGTGTTCAGCTAATGGAAAACTGAAATTGCTCGGGGAAAAGAAAAATAAAAAGGGAAGAAAGAAAAGGGGAAAAAAAAAATCTCGTCGGTTTTTTCAACATCCTCTCTGCTTTCAGATGAGGAGGGAAAGGGGGATGTAGAGAAGAATGCAAAGAGCAAACACCTTAAAATGCCAACGAGGGCCTTTTGGAAGCTGATTAGAACCATTTGTGTGTGGTCAACAAAAAAAAAAAAAAAAAAAATGGGGGAGTTTGCAGAAAATGGAAGGGAGACAACCTCTGCTCTGTTCTGAGCCACAGAACCAATGCCAGCGCTCCTTCTGACTTTACAACTTCTTCTTGGCCTATCCCGATTAAAAATGGGGGCTGAGAGTGCTTGTTGAAAAACCTCCCAGGCTGTAATCCCAGCACGAGGGCAGAGGGAGAGCTGCAGGAAATCATTCCTGCCTGTCTGGGTCACTTATCAAACACAGCCAGCAAAGACACCCAGCCACAGCCAAAGGAAACCCAGGGACCTGCTCCTCACAAGGGAATTTTTCCTTGTGTTCAGTGGGAAACAGGGAGGAGAAAACAGCCTCTGAATTACAGCTGAAAGGGGGAAAAAAACCCGCAACCCCTCAAGATTTTCTGTTAAAAAAACTATAGGCATGGATGGAAAGAGATTTATCTACTCCAAACCCATTTTTCCTTCAGTGGTGTCTTAGGTAAAATGAAATAAACCAAGAGGATTGAATTTCACTGGGAGAATGACTGTGAGGTCTGCTGTGCAAGCCAGATTTTCCAACCATACATTTAAAAGCGGTTACTCAAGTTTGGGTAAGAGAAAAAAAAAATTAAAAAAAATTTAAAAAAATAAAAAATACACTTACCCAATTTCCGAGCAGGCTGTGAATGGTGAGCTTGGGAGATGCAGAGGAACAGAGCCTGTATTTACAGCTCACACGGGGATCTTTCCAAAGGATGATGGTGTCAGGACTTTTTTTTTCTGCCCTCTTGACCTCTTGTGGGGGTTGTGTTTTATTTTTTGCCATCAGGGGCTTTAGAGAACATCAAATTCCTTTCCCCTTGAATGCTCCCAAGAAAAATGGGCAGCCAGGACAAGCTGCCAGAGGTCTGTGAGGTGCAAGAGCCGTGAGCATTTTGAATTTTGGAGTGCCAGTGATCCGCACAGGCAGCTCAAAATGGAAATATTGTGCTCATGGTCAAATTAGCATCCATTATATCCACCATAAAAGCAGCAGCTGCTGAAAGCACTGGAGAGGGAAACCTGAACTCCAGAAATTCACTTGAAATTCACATTTCAAGGAATTTGACTGAAGAAGAGAGTTAGAAATGCAAGAGGGTTGAAATCTGGGAAGGGTAAAGCTGAGATCTTGTGGAGCATCCATTTATGAGCTCCACATACAACATGGGCGAAGGAAGAAATTTTTTTGTGCTGTTGATTTTTCCAGGATTAAAGGAGATAATTAATTTGCTAAAACTTCAAGCAAAAGATGAAGAATGAGAGGTTTGGCCTCCAGAGCTGGTGATAACAGAGTGGCTGGGAGCTGATACTGACCCAAGATTCCAATTATCCATGAGTTTCTCCACATTTTTCTAACAGTAATTCAGTGACACTGACTGAATATTGAACCAAAAATTTAAATTATTATATTTATTATTAAATTATTATAAGTTAATTAAATAATATAAATATTGTTAGTAAATCCTTGATGGGTACCTCAATCTAAGAAACCTCATGAAACTCCAAGAACTTGGTTTTATTTTGACCTGCTGGAACAATTCCCCTCATGGCACCTGTGTCTCTGTATGGACCAGGCAAACATTGCACTCATTTTTCTGGCTGGCTGCTTTTCTTCCCACCAAACCTGGTTTCTATATTTAACCTGACTTGCAGCAGCAGCATCACGGATTTTGTTTTTGTACTGAATGTTTGCAGCTTTTTGGCATATCATAATCTCTTGGCACACCTAATGCTTCTAAATGGTGCTGAAATAAATCACTCCTTTGCCTTCAGAATCCAAAATGTTTTGTGACTGGAGCTGAAATAGTGCAGTTGCTGTTCAGTGGTGCTTTAGTGGTAGAAAACAGAGGAAAAGAACCCAAAATTTGAGAAGGAGACAGAATTCTTGACCTTTTTTTTCCATAGCTCTGATGTTAACAGATAAGAATTCAGCAATGGGGAGAAGCAAACATATCAAAAATAAGAATTGTCTTAATAAAGAGAGCAAGATGGGACAAGGTTTGGCTAAAAATGGCATTTCTGAACATGTGGGTAGTTCTGTTGTAACCATACATTGGGAAAGTCTTTCCTAAATTACATGGGAGTCTCAGCTTTTGAGATCCACCTTCTAACCAAGCTCCTCTAATATCTTGCACTTATTTCCTGAAGAGCTTTAAAAATAATCATAATGTTTGAAATTTGTCTGCTACCAGCAGAAAACCAGCAAGGAGAAATCCTCAATTTAGCAAAATATATTGTTAATGCCTTCCTAATTCTAAGAGCGGTGGATTAGCTCATGAGGAATCCTTATTTAACTAATTAGTATTACTTTAAAAGTGTATCTGTTTATTTCCTCCTTTTAAACCCTGGTGAAACATCCATTATCCAGCACAAGAACTTTTGTTTTAGTGAGAGGTGTGGGCAGAGCCTTCTATGTAAGGATCCCCTCTCTCTGTGTGGGGTAGGTTTGCAAATTATTATTAATTATTATTATTATTATTATCTGATTAAAAATGCTAACCCCTACACATTGCTGGATGAAGGGAGACAGGAAAAGAGAAAACAGAGCTTTAGTTTCCTCAGTTTTCTCCATAATTCCCAATGCTTGGGCTTTAAGAAGGATTTTATAAGATCATTTGCCATTGTCCAAGAGGGTTCTGGTGAATTTGTGCTGTGGCAGGGTTACTTTAATAAATTCTGAGAGTTTTTGTCTGAGATTGCCCTTAAATTAACATCAGGTCCATTCTTCAGCTGATAAGCAGCTCTCAGGAAGAAGGTACCAGAGTTTCTCTCCTTTTCCTCCCTTCTGACAAAGGAAATTCCTCTTTTCTCTCTCCAAGGAAGTAACTTCACTTTTACAACCCTGATGTGGAAAACTAAAAGCTCAGAAACTTTATTTTTTCTAATTTTATTTTTATGGAGATATTTTCTCTGTCTTTGCAGCTTCATCAAAGCTCTAACAACCAATAACCTCTTCAAAAAGGATTTATTTTTTTCCAGGATTTTCTTGTTTTTGCTGATATGGGAGTGAGGAAAGAATTCAGCTGTATCTCTTTATCTCCACTGGAAGGAAAGAAATTAGACAGATATATTACAAGCCTTATCTTATCCCCTGTGTCTCACACATGTGTTGTTGGAGGGAAATTTCAGTTCAGGGAACATGTGAAAAGTTAAAGGAGGATAAGGGTGCTCAGGGGACAGGGATGAGGTGGTGGGGAGAGTTTGGCTGCAGAGAAAATGCAAATTACTGCTGAGAAAAGGAAAGATGGAGCTGCCACTTCCACTCTTTCACCTTTTCCAATCAAAAATAAATTAATTCTTTTTTTCCCTTGACTTGCCAAGGGTGAAGGGGGATGCCTCTCAGCAGAAAAAATTGGGGAAAACATTTAATCCCTCAGAAATTCTGCTGCTAGGCTCTCCTTTTATCATGAACCCTCACAATGCAACATGCTGCTCTCTTATTTTTCAGTCCTTGGCTACAAAATTTAGCTTCTATTAAATGGAGCTATTAAATACTAGAAAACAAGTTTTGGCCATTTTCATTATTCTATACCATAAAAGCCTCCATGCTTTCATATCTAAAACAAGCCCAATATTGGGAATTTTGTCAGGATTAAGATTATGGATTTGTTCTGCCAGCCAGAAATACCCTAATCCATATCAATTCCCTCCCATACTCCAAGCTTGCTCTCCTAAGGACAGATTTCTTTGTTGCTGTTCTCTTTAAAGAGAAAAAAAATATTTTGCTAAGAGATATTGAAGTCAAGCCTCCGATGTTTTTTTGCTCACTTGCTGAGAATTCAAGAAACCTTATTACTGCTGAGCAGGGAGTGTCAGGTTTAAACTGCAGGACTGTGGAAGTTTTAGGGTAATTACAGACAGGAGCTTCCAAATTCACCTTTTTTTAAATTTTCTGTTTAGCGTTTGCTATACTTCCTATTGAATATTTCAGATAAATTTTGCTGGTGATTAGAGAAAATAGGGTGAGGAAGGGTAGAATCTATTTTAGAAAATAAGACATCACCTTCATGCCCAAACAACTTTAGTGGTTTTATCTATGGGGGAAAAACGCATTTCACACGAGTTCTCCTCCTTTACTGCCTTCTCTGCATAATGTAGAAAAACAACAGAAAATTTGACAATTCTGTAATGAAGACGATGAGTTTTTATGGATGAATTTTGATGAGGAAGGGTGAAGGAAACCGTTTGCTCCCAGCCAGGGCAGCAAGGGCTGAGAAAGGTTCCAGAAGCAGCCAGGGCAGGGTCGCCTTCTCCTGACCTTGTCGTCTCATTAAAGGGGGATATTCAGAATTCCATATTCAGCCCCCTGTGGACTCCTCTGGGTCTCAGCTTTCTGTCTCTGGCAGGAACTGGTGCTGATGCCAACTTTTGCATTGACACAGATTGGAGTTGACACTGGCAGAGATTCTTTTCCAATAAATTTGACACCAGACACCAGAAATGTTTGCCACGAGGCGAGACTGTTCTCCAACTGCTCTCCATCCCACCAGTGCAGATCTCTCCTAAAAAAAAAATAAAAGAAATCTGTCAGCTTAACTCTCTGCAGCTTCTTTTGCTGAATAACACCTTCCTGCAAGGGGAAGTGCAGTGAGTGAGAGGTGATTGGGGAGCACTGCCAGCCTGCAGTGGCACTCAGGATTTTGGGCACTGGGTGTTTCCAGCCCACCTGATGCTATGGCAAATGGGGTTCTACCATGAGAGTCCACCCCTGGAACCTGCCAGCTGTTGGCTGCTCCATCCCTTCTGGCTTCAGGAATTTTAACAAGATGTTTCTGGTCTGTAATCAATGTAAACTTCCCATGCAAAATCTGGTGGAATGTCCTGATCGCTGAATAAAACACTCAGCGCCGCGTTTTCTCTCGAAGCACAATGTTCCCTGCTTTAGCCACGGCTCTGGAAGCAAGAGCAGCCTCCAATATCTCCTTTTGCCATCTCACATGTTTTAAAACAGGATGGAGCTGGCAGGTGAGATATCAAACAGAGAGCAGCCAGCACAGCTGGAGTATTTTGGAATCAAAATGCATCCCAGAGCCTTATCGCCCTCGGCAGCATCTCAGCCCCACTCCTGTTGATACATACCCATAAGCTTTGGATTAGGTTTCTGCAAAGCCAGGAAGCTGTCAACCTCAGCAGGACTCAGGCACGGGAGAAAAGTTATTTCCATGCATAAATCCTTCAAAATGAGCCCCTGGGTGTGTTCACACGTGATATTTTTAGTGTTATTGTCACTGTTAATAAGTGAACTAGTAATTAAGCAGCATTAAAAATATCTGTTGGCTCTGCACTATTTATTGAGTCATTTGATTGAGAGACACAGCTGCTGTTTGATGGAGTTTTATTTAATATTAAATAAATATATTTATTTAATGTTTAACAGCATAGCCCAGCCTGACATTGTGGTGTTCACAGGTGTGCAGGGGTGAACAAGGCACCCCTGGAAATAAAGATCAGTGATTCAGAAAGGAAACCAAGGATGAGTCAGGAATGCCAGATTTGACCCTTGCAGGCTTTTGGGATGAGGATGGATGGTCAACAGTGGATGCCCAAAATCCTCAGCTGCCCATGCTGTGGTACGTGTGGCTTCCCATGGGGATCAGAGCTGCTCCCTGTGCCAGTGGAACCCCCAGAAATGGCTGAGTTGATGCTGTGCTGCACCTCAGCCTCATCACGCTGGACAAAGTCACGTCCTCTCAGGCAGGTTTCTGGAGTCAGGTTTGTGTTTGTGCCTCCTCCCAGGGCTCAGAGGAGTGACTGCTCCCCCAGCTCAGAGCACAGAGGCATGGAAACACCTGGAGAACACAGCATGAGCTCCTCTAACACAAAACTGACTTCTTTGTCCTGCGTTTTGAGCAAAACAACCCAACATTGTGATGCTGTCCCCTGCCTTGACTTGAACCCAGGCCTCCCAGCTGCAAATCCAACAGCAAATACCTGCTCTCTATTGAAAGCTGCCTAACTGGCTGCTCTTCCTGCTCCTCCAGCTGAATTTGCATTAAAGAAAGACCTGCAATCCTTGGCATTCCCTGTGCTGCTCCACATTTAGCCTATGGAGCTGGCAGCTCTCTTTAACGCCCACATCTGTCTGAGCTGGCCACAGCTGATTTATGTTTAATATCTCAAAGGCATGTGGTGCCAGTCCCACGTCGAGCTCTGGATTGTGGTGGTCCGTCTGTATTTGTTGAAATTGGGCCCAAAGAAGCTGGCTTGGAGCAGAGACTGCGAGGAATGTGAGCCAGTGGCCGTCCAGACAGCTCTGTCAGCAAGCTCAGGAAACTGGCTGAAAAATACTGGGAAGAGGCCCAGATTTCAAACAACCTGTGGAGCTCTCATGAGAACACACTGTTTTAAAACAGAAAGTCGAGTGATATTCTTAATTACAGATTTTTTTTTTGTTTAAAAAAGAAATGTTAATCGTGGCCTTTGCCCTTGCAGAACACAAGGCGCGTTCTCCAAATTCATGGAATGAGCACCCATCATCCCCTGGTGTGGAGGTTTCTTCTCTGTGCCCTGCACTGAGCATTTTTAATTCCCAGGCAGAGATAAAGATCAGGACACTCTTGAGGGTCTCACAGCTGTGGGGCTTGTGGGTCTTTACACTGGCCTTATAAAGAAATATTTGCCTCAGGGGCTCCATTTGTGTCACCACCACTGCACAGCTCAGAGCTGAGGGTGGCTTTGGCTTTTCCAAGCAGTCATCTCATAAACCAGAAAGCCACCAGCCAAAAGTTCAGGTCCAAAGGGTTTTATCTCCTGAAATAATGAGCTCCATGGTCTTACACCAGGGACAGGACGATGTGAGCACAGAGGATTTAACCAAGCTCTCGATATTGGGGGAATGGGGTGAAATGTAAGAGTCCGTGGTGTCTGCTGGATGATCTAATGGTCCCTTTTGGTCTTAAATTTTATGAATTTAGTGGAATCTGGTTCATTGAGTTGATCAGAGTTTATCCTGGGAGAACGGAACACGGCTTTTAATCATGAAGAGGCACCTTGTGCCCTGCCTGCAGTTGAATTGCACTTGGATGCTTTCTCTTGAGAAATCCTCCTTGGGTTTTTTGCTCTTTATTTATTGGTCATGTGAGTGGGTCAGCATATCTGGAGCTTGGGAAATGGCACAGATTTAATATTAGACCACAATTCGTTATATCTGTATATGTTGGGACAGTGTTTCATTGCTTTTTCAGGGCAGGAAGTGACTGTCCCATATCTTGACTTGCACAGAGCTTGCAAAAACAGGTCAGTGAAACCTTGGATTTAATTCATAGTTTACTTGATTTTATAAGATTTTCTCTCTATTAAAAAGTACTCAGAGGATGAGTTTTACAACATTGAAAGGCACTGCTCATAAAATGTAAATTGGGAAAAATGAAAGCCAAATTTGGTAAGAGTAAAGTGTTTTATTTCATTTGAAAATATTGCATATGAATGAAAAGAGATTATTTTCCCTGTTTATAAACTGTTCTTATTATTATTCCACATGTCAGTGCTCTACAGACTTCTTTGAAAATCAGTGATGACATTGGAAAGAGTAAATAGAGGAAAACACATTAAAAATTAGCTCTTGATAGTGACTCAGGGTTTAATAGCATAAAACCTTCCTTGTGGTATTTGGTAGAGGCTAAAATTACGTGGCTCTGTCAAACTCTAACTATCAGTGAGTTACACAGGAATTGTCTGTTAAATACAGACAAGATAAATTAAAATACAATATTTTAATTAACCGAAATGCTTCTTTTGGTCAGCAGCTCGGTTTGTGCCAGCTGGCCTAGAAACTGTGAAAATTAACTTTACTGCTCAGTCCTGACTCTCTGGTAAAAGTGTGTTTGAAGAATAGAATTGGGAGGGAAGGAGAGGATTTGGGAAGTTTCAAGTGTAATGGAAAACCAGTGAAACAGAGCCCTGGATTATTTAATATTCATGTTTTGTACCGCTGGATCCCCACAGGCTGCTGTATGGACAGCATTAAATGCTGGCCTTGGTGGAGAGCTCTGCACAATTTAATAAGCTCTGGACAAAACCACAAATTACCAGTCCAGAAACAAGGAACTGCAAAGAACTTCTGGGGTTCTGCCTCCTCTTTTTAATTACTTTGCTCCTTACTCTGCTGCTCCTGCAGGAAGTTTGTTCCAGAGACTTTTGCTGCTGGTGGAAATGCCTTGCTCTGAAGGGACCACCAAATTCAGCAAACTGGACATTTTCAGATCATTCGTTTCCCCTCTAAACCCACAAATGCCTGGCTGGCCAGCATGTGCTGTGTAAGTCAATATTGCCCCTTATCCAGGGAGTTTTCCCTGCTCCCAGAAGGTTTCCCTGGATGAATTCCCAGGGACAGTGGTGTCCCTGCTCCCCCTCTGCTTGGCTGAGATGAGGAGAGCAAGGTCCCCATTCCGGGGAACGTCCTCATGGCTTCCCAGATAGATCTGCCTTTTCCTCTCTTTTCCCACAAACTGGAGTGGAGTGGAATGGAATGGAATGGAATGGAATAGAATAGAATAGAATAGAATAGAATAGAATAGAATAGAATAGAATAGAATAGAATAGAATAGAATAGAATAGAACTCTGACTTGAAGAAATCCTCACTCTCATTCCTTCAACTTGCTATCTCCCAGTGTTAAATCTATTTTTTTTTTATATTATTTCAGCCCTCAGGGTCCTCTGGTTGCTTACACTGAGCTTCTTTCTCAAGGTCGAGGTCTCCAGAATTATTTTGGATTCATTGTCTAATATTGTCTAAACTTTGGTGCTGTGGTTCTTGAGGACACCATTTAAAATTGGTCTCAAGATGGATCTTTGGAAATTGATATAAACTCCAAACATTCCAGACAATGGGATCAGCTCCCCTTTAGCAGGTTTTGCTCTGGGTTTCCTTCTGGGTTACAATTTGCTCCCTTCTGATTCATTTAAAACCAAAGTCTTCCTCTGGAGCACAAGGTGCTGTTTAGAGATTGTGAAGAGATCACGGAAAGGCTTTATATTAAAATTTCCTCAGGCAAGCTCACCTCAAAATTTGTTTCTTAACTTACCTCAGTGTCTATCTTCACCCTTATTCTCTCCTTTAATTCCTGAAGTTTTCAGATGACCAGGACCAAGTGCAGCTGCTCAGGTAACCCCAAATTGTAACCCCTAACAACAATGGAAACATTTCTTCCTACCAGGCCATTTTTTCTACTCTTCTGGGTGATGATATTTCCCTTCTGTGACTGATTTCAGACACTGAATCCTCTGAATTTTCTTCCCCTCTCCAATGTGGGAACTTCCCACCCACTCATGTGCCCTCCAGCCTTTACCCCATGTTCTGTGCCCTCTTTCTTGCTGAAAACACATTCAGTGAACTCATTTAATTTTGGGAATTATGCTCAGTTGCTCCCAACCCCACCGCCATCCTCACTGCACAGCAAACCCACGTCATCTTTTCTGGTTCTCCTTTTATTCTTCTGGTGGAGGAACTTCTGTTGTTTATTTTAATATCCTTTGCAAGGTCTAACTCAGCTTGACTTTTGGCAGTTCTCACTTTACCCCTGTGCTTGCTGACCTCTAAAATGCAGCTTCCTTTGCAGATTCATCTCTTTTTCCACTCCTATCCCTGACAGACCCTATGGAGCGAGCCTGTGAGTTCCAAACCCTTCAGGCTTTTCCTCCCTTGTTTGCAACGTGAGTCCCCACATCAGTTTTCCACTTGTGGTGCAAAGAATTTTCAAACATCCTGCAAGGACAGGTCAGCAAAAGCTTTTAGCTGGAGCTGCTTGCCCTAATCAGAGCCTTTCATAATCAGAGATCACTCTTTGAAATAAAATTGGTCGAACTAGAAACCCTCACAGCCACAAACTCTGGGGTTTTTATTTATTCCCTCTCTAGTTGGATCACCTCACAGTGGCTGAGGTTTTATTCTGATTCTTGATCTCCTTTTTGAGAAGATTATCTCTAAGTGCCCCAAAAAACCCCAAAAGTTTAAAATGCATTTACTTTTTGTGATTTTATGGTCAAGGTATCTGCTGGTGATCACATCCCAGGTAAAAATAGTTTGGTGTTTATCCTCCATGTGTCTGCCATGTTCAAACAATTCCCTGTGGTATTACACTATCTAAAACCATTTCAGATCTTTTTTCAAACCCAGAAACTTGAATAATTCTCTAAAAATTAAAGATAGGGCACTAATTTGAGCTTGAAATTGCTGAAATGATGTCAGATAATAGGGTATCCCCAAAAAACAGACCAAGGCACTGCAAGGGGATGAAATGGAGCGTCAAAAAATAAATAAATTAAACAATACCAGCACTGAACCTGGGAAGATCCTGCATTTATAGGGCTGTTTACACCCACAGGAACTTAATATGGTTTAGAGAATAAATAAATTTACTCTCTAAATCTCTCATACACTGGGGTATAGCAAGAAAATACATAAAATTATTGACTTCAGAGAAGTGAAGAAAAAGCTGCTTGCACTGAAAGCAGGAACAACTTCGTTCCTTCCAAGAACCTTCCATGATATTTTCTGAAAGAAACTTCTATAATATTGTCGAAGGGCTTATCCCTGCAAGGAGATGAAGAAATGAAAGTTACTCATTTCTTGGGTTGCCTGAAAGCATTTTTCCAAACCATTATTTGACCAAAAATGAAAGGCTTTATTTAGTTCAGTGAGTTTTTCCAAAAGGTGTCTACTTTGGTTGCCTTCATTTTTGATTAGGAGCTTGCAAGGTCTCTGCAATATTTCCAATGAAAACTGGGAGATGTGGGCTCTCTTAGTCATCCTGCAATTTTTTTTTTTGCATAATTTTGCTTTTGTGGCGGAATTTTGTAAATGCATGAGTAATTTTCAGGAAAAACAAACATTTCCTTTTCCTTTTTTTTTTTTTTTTTATTTTTTAATTTTTATTTTACAAACATCTCCCTGGGATAATACTGTGCCCTTGTTGAAATCTGGTGCTGAAACCAGCTCCATTTTTCCTTCCCAGTACCACCAGTTTCTCAGAGAACATGGAACAAAAATTAGAGGAGCACGCAGCTCCTCTCCCACAGAAATGCCAAACTGCAAATGGAATGGAACAGCTGAAACTCCCAGTGAGAGGCACGAGGGCTGAGCTTGCACAATCAGGGTTTCATCCTCTGGCACTATTTGTTTTAGGCTTGCAAAATCTGCACAAATATCCAGAGATTGTATTTATCCAGCACCTCCACCACGGGACGTCGTGGGGGCCTAAGGAATGTGTTCAGGAAGGGATTAGAACAATTATTGGTGAATAAATTCACCAAAAATGGGAGTCTGGATGCAATATCTGGTTTATTTAGGTTTATTTTGTTCCTGGGCTGGTGGGAGCTGGAAGGACAAAGCAGGGAAAGGATCATTCTGTTCTTGTCCTTGTTTTTAACTTCTTTTCCTTAACCAATAACTGGCTGCTACTAATAGAGCACCACGATGATGATTGTTGATGATTGTTGTGATTATCACAAATGATCCATGTCTAATTTGAATTTTAAAAGTAACTGCATTCTGCTGTAACTTCAGATCTATTTTCTCATGTTTCTTGCCACTCTGAAGCCTTCCAATCCAGACTGGCTTTTCCAATCAAACATAATTTCATCAGGAAAAACAGATTATTTCAATAGCAGACTGGATTGCCTCACAATCCCATTCAAAATATCTGGTACTGTTCATGAGGAATAAATCACTTAATCATTACTCAACCATGGAAGAATTTGATGGAGACCCTTCCTGATTTTGATGTCATCTAATCATTCTTGGAAGTTACCAATGAAGGATTTGATCCCACAGCTGTTAATTAACTCATTACTTCTCTCTCATGATTCCTTTACTAATTTTCCTTCCGCCAAGAGATGCTTTGGGGGGATTTTCTCATTGTCCAGCTGGGACAGTCATGTTATCATCACTTGATTTTTCAGCCTTAATTGGTTTGAGTTTGGACTTGATGATCTAAAAGGTCTTTTCCAACCTAGGTATTTCTGCAGTTCTGTCATTCTGTAATCATTAGTATTGGTGGAATTCGTTGGGACTGTGAGAAGTCTCTTATTTTTTAAAAAGTTCTCTTTAAGTTGGTTTTGAGCTACAGTTAAAGTTGGTGGCACACGTGGTATTAGTGTCTTGTTCTTCTTTGTAAATCAGAAGTGAGTATTCAACAAGGATTAAATTCTTTGAGATGCAACTACAAAGTTTCCACCACTGTTTTCTCAGTGCACTTCAATTCTTATAGTCCCTCACAAAGCAAAATGTTTAAGGCTTTATTTAGATGCTGAAAGGTGTTGATGAACACGGATGGACTTAAGAGCTCAAAGTCACGTGCATAAGTAAACATTCTGCTGAATGAGCCCAAATGTTTGCAGAGTGTGATTTCCCCTTCTTAAATACAAATGAATGCTCACAAAGGTATTTTGCATTTATTTCCCATATGGTGTTTGGACAAGCAAGCAGGGGAGCAGGACAGTCTGCTGCAGTCACAAATAAATACTGCAAAGAAGGTTTTGTGCTCTGCATCCATCTTTCACAGGGGCAGAACGTTTGGGGAATGAGGATTCCAGCAGGTTTTGGCATCAGGAAATAGCAGCAGTGCCATGGGAGCTGCCTGGTTTGGGCAGTAACCAATTAATGAACATCAGCTTGATTTAAGATTTATGCAAAGATTTCTATCTATATTAGAGCAAAAATATTTAAGAAGGCCCATTTAAAAGAATGGTCTTTCAGAAGCAAAAATGTACATTATTTTTTTAGTTAATTAGGATATTTTTTAGTTAATTAGCATATTTTTGGCGCTAAATGTTTGCTAATTTAATTAGGATATTTTTAATGCAGTTATGGTAAATTTCCTGGACCATTGCACAGGAGACATTAAACTTTGCCCTTTCTGAAAAAAGCAAATTGCTGGTCAAAAAACATGATGGCAGTGGGCTCACAAATGTCATCCTTACTCAGGTGAACTTTCTGCTGGCTCCAAAGAGAATTTTCCCTTTGGAAAAGAAGAATTAAAACTTCAGGATCAGGCCTAGGGTTGGTCCCAAACAACACAAAGAGTCTTTTTGGATCAGTGTTTATTGCACTTTCCTGACACCATCAGTATTTTGCATCCCCTCTATGAAAAGAAAGAAAATTTTCCAGAAAATTAGAGATTTCTTTAATCTTTTGGGGTCTGCTGCACCTTCCTGACACCATCAGTATTCTGCATCCCCTCAATGAAAAGAAAATTTTCCAGAAAATCAGGGATTTCTTTAATTTTTTGGGGTCTGCTGTGCCCAAAGCATGGCAGATCAGTGGCTCTTGTGCTCTACAGCCAGGCAATGGGCATTCACTGCTTTCCTTCATTAAACTGGAGACCTTGGTGGGCTGCTGAAAAATTAAAAAAGAAAAATAAAAAGAGGAAAGGGGTACTGGAGAGGGGAGAGCGAGCGCGTGAGAGAAGCACATGTTCACGGTGCCTGTGTATGAACAGCAAGCTTTTGGCCTGACATTTATTGAAAAAATAGATCTTACACTGTATCCACCCATCACCTGTTGAGAAACGCTGACCCCATTACAGAGGTTGGATTTACACTGGCTCTGTATAACACCCTATAAAGGAGGCCACTGGTGCAAAAGATTAAAGAATGCTGTTAAGTAAGTTGTTTTATTTCTTTTGAGACCGAAAGAAAGCTGCAAAGTGAGAGAAAGCTTTCCTGGGTTATTTACTCTTCATTACCGGGGATCTTGAAGGGCCTTGTATAAACTGCTCCAGTCGGGTCATGACAACACTTTATAAGGTGCAAATGTTGGGGTGGAGCCAGGGCTGCACTGCCGGGGAAGGGAATGGAAAGGTCCCTCCCGAGCCCATGGAAAGTCAGTGCTAATAAAAGCTCGGGGCTTTGGCACGGCCTCGCAGGCACCAGGGGCCCATGAACACCAGTTTGCACCAGCAAAGTGCCCCCTTTGCACGCCCTGGCCTCCGTGCAGTTTCTCCAGGTGAACTTCATAAAGTCCTGGTTGGAGCTAAAAATCTCATGGTTAAGGGTTGGGGGGAAAAGAGGGGGAAAAAAACCCCAACGTGTTTTTTACAAGCTGCTGTATAATGAATAGCCCATTTCAAGGAATGTGTGAGTTCCTATTAGGGCTCGGTGAGCGCTGCAAAACGTTTTCAGCCCATGTGTGTCCCACTTTTCAGACAAATGGCTTTCTGTGTGTTTGCTGCCTTCTGCTCTCTGCCTTCCCAAATCACCTGTGGGATCTTGTTCTACCTGGAAAAGGCTGGGTGGGGAGAGCTCACCTGCCTGGGATAACACCGTGTCTGCCTTTCATCCCTTTCTGTTCAGATAAAAATGAACAAAGATGAGAACCTTCAGCTGAGAACCTTCAGCTGGGAACCTTCAGTTTTTTGGGGCCAAGCAGGCTGGAAGGTGAAGCAAGGCTTCCAAAGAGGTGTGAACGTTGATGGAGTAGCTACATCCAAGCTGGGAGATGGAGGAATGACCAGGTGATCCAGCCACATGATTTTGGGGTTGTATATATTGCCTGGAGACATCCTCAAATATCTGGGGCATCTCCAAGGGGCTGACAGATTCCACACAGGATCTATGGGAGACCCTTATCCTAAATAACCTTAAACAGCCACGTGTGGCTTGAGCCCTTTAATCACCCTCTGACCAAAGGCTGGCTGGAAATGTGGCGACTCAGAAAACCCCAAAGAAGGGAGACAAACAGAAACGGGATGTGTCCACTGCTCAAAAGAGGAAAAAGCAAAGGAGACACAGAGGCAGGAGGTGTTTGCTGTCACCAGCCATGGTGAGGGCTCCTCAGAGCAGTGAGGATCCTGTTAAGAGCTGTTTTGCTCACTTCTCATTCAGCAGAAGCCTGCAACTCTTCTTAGAATGAGCCCTTTGCTTTAGAGCAGATACAACCCAAACCCCAAACTCCCTCTTCTATTTTCACATCTGTCTGAAAAAAAAAATTGAACCACAGCTACAAAAACACTCTGGAGAAGTGGGCAGAGCAGCTCAGGAGGCTCTGGAGGATCTCTGCTGGCTTTGGGATGTCTCATGTCTGAGCTATGGCACGTTGCATCAGAAGGGTCACTTTAGGCAATGAGGTCCCCAAGCACTCCCTGGCCATGGGCAGAGATGGATGGATGATGGATGGATGGATGGATGGATGGATGGATGGATGGATGGATGATGGATGGATGGATGGATGGATGGATGGATGGATGGATGGATGGGTGGATGGATGGATGATGGATGGATGGATAGATGGATGGATGGATGGATGGAGGGATGAATGAATGGCAGATGGAGGGATGGATGATGGATGGATGGATGGATGGATGGATGGATGGATGATGGATGGATGGATGATGGATGGATGGATGGATGGATGGATGGATGGATGATGGATGGATGGATGGATGATGGATGGATGGATGGATGGATGGATGGATGGATGATGGATGGATGGATGGATGGATGGATGGATGGATGATGGATGGATGGATGATGGATGGATGGATGGATGGATGGATGGATGGATGATGGATGGATGGATGGATGGATGGATGGATGGATGGATGGACGGACGAACTCTGGGCAGCGGATGTCAGGGTGTGAGAAAGTCTCCATTTATTCAGCCAGCCTTTGAGGAAGCTTCTTTCTCATCCCACCCTTTCCACAACTCTGTTTGGACACAAACATGATTTTTGTGTAGGAATAATTCCTTCATAGCCTGGAAATGGACAGTGAATGAGACCTTCTTTTGAATTTTTTTTTTTTTTTTTTAGCTCCTCCAGGCTGGGAATAGTCCTTTATTTCCCAGACAGGGCTGTGAGGCCGGCATGTGCTCTGCATTTGCAGCAGGCAGAGCAGCTGCACGGGGCTCGAGGAGTTGGGCTCCTTCTGTGTGAGCAGGACTGAGCCCCGCAGGTTCAATTTACAGACCTTGGAAAGGCACCAAGGCCTGATGATCCCCAGGCTTGTTTCAAGGGAAGGAAGGTGGCTTTTGGAGGAGAGCTGGAGCTGCCAGGTCTGAACGCAGCTGGGACACACAGTGAGAGGCTGAAAAGGCTGGAACCTGTGCTCTGATGGTCTCCGTGCCAAGTCCCATGGCTGGGACAATAAACAAGCAGGAATAGGCTGTGCAGATGAATGCCTTGTCTTTGGGTTGTAAAATCCGAATGCTTCCCAAGTCACAAGCACCAGCATTTAGCTCAGAGGTCTTTAATGAAAGGGATGAACAGAAAGCAGCTTCACAAAGTAAGAAAAAATGGGATTTATATTAAAAAAAAAAAATACATCCAACAGCACTTTTCAAACTCTTAAGGGCTAATTAATTTAAAAAATCTTTCCATTACTAATTTCATCTAATTACCATCTTAAACTAATAAAGACCTTGGCTTCTGGGATCAAAGGCTGGTGCTTCAAACCAGGGCAAACTCCCTTGAAGTCACAGCTCCCAAACACACAGAAGGCCAGGAGAGGTGAGCACCAGGAGAGCTGATGGGGGAGACAGACCCATCCCCACCCCCTGCACCTTCACCTGGAACGTGGGCATGCTCCACTCTGGTTTCCACCCAGATCCAGAAGAAATTCCAGGGTCTTTACTGGCTGCTGTCAGCTGGACATTACTGCTCTCATCCTCCTCGTTAAGCCTCTGTGTTTTGGCTCCCCAGGTCAGAGTAAAACATTCTTGGTTGCTGATGGTTGATGACTAATTTGAGGTGAAAAGTCCTGAATAAGGAGTTTTGCACCCAACAACCTAAATCCCCCACTCCGGCTCTGCTTCTTTTAGAAGAATCCATTTTAAAACTGGATTTTGGGATGAATCAAGCGAGCAAAAGGAAAAACTGGCTTGCCAGCTGAATATTTAATTGTATCTGGGAAAGCAGTAAAGGACTAGGAGGGGCCAGGCAACGAGGGAGGAACAGAAATATTTTGGGATGGCTGGGAAATGCACAATTTTTTTTTTTAATTATCGACTCTGTTTACTTTAAAACACATCCAACTGGAACGCTAGGTGCAGACATAAAAATTAAAATAGAAAACATCCTGGGCCAGCCTCTCGGAGGATGCAAATTGGCATGGGAGTTCCATGGTGTGGGAACAGCTGCAACCCCAGTGAAGGCAAGAAAAATCAACTCCACCACTGATTTTGTGAGGAGAGAGGGAGATGAGGTCTCTAAGTGCTAAATGATGAGGGGCATGGTGGCTCTGAAGGAGAGCAGAAAGGAAGGGGAAGCCAAGGCAGGTCAAGGAGCACAGGTGGGCTCCAGATCCGAGCCGGGCCGCGGCTTGCTGCCGTTCCTGGGTGGTCCAAAAGTGCAGCCCCACCGAGGGCTCGTTGCTGTAAACCAAGCCCTGGCCTCCTGGACGTGCCATGGGCCCGGGGGAAGCGAGTTCAAGTGGGGTCAGCAGAAAGAATACGGCCGTTGAGTGGTAACAATGCGCGCAAATTACCGACAGATCGTGAAAGGCGGCCCCAGTCTGGGAAAACGCTGGGATTGAGGGGGGGGAAGTACAGTTAAACTTCATCTGCATCAAAGGGGGTGTTGAGGACTTGCTTAAAGTCTGTGTGATGCTCGTTGTTGATAGGAATAATCCCACGTTTTCTCGCTGTGTGGGTTTATTCCTTCTGGAAGGGTCAGAATGGCTGGTCCAGGCTGTGATGGAGCTCTGAGGAGCATCAAAAACGCCTTCAAATCCATGGGAGTGACTGCAAATTATCAGATCTGCAATTGAAATTATGTTTTCCCTCTCCTCAACACGCAGGAATCTCCAGGGAGACTGGAGGTGCAGAAAAACACTTTTTTTCTGCAGTAGCCTGGAGTGTAAATCATGGTTTAGTCCCATCTGGGCAATTCTCTCAATTTATAAATAATTTCCTTTCTCCTAGCAAGTACTTCATGCTTGCTGTGGGGTGCTGGAGAGCTTTTTCCCATTGAATATATGGATTTTCCCAGGTTACACACAATTCCATAGGTGCAAGACTCTGAAGAATAGACATCCAAATGTTCCTTTCACAACTGGAGCCCCTCTAGTTTTTATGTTGGAAAGGCAGCAGATAATCATTCAAAATCGAACAAAATATGTAAGAAATAGAATATTTACTTCAAAAAATATCAAATGAAATTAGAATCAGCTCACATTTTATCAATTTTTCCTTTTTAACACACCTTTATTAGCTGAAGAGAAGAGCCAGGCGACTGCCTTGGCAATAATACTGTCACAGAAACATGCCCCAGTGAACTCTCCCTGAGATAACATCTTCAATAATCTTTCCACTGTTAAACAAACAGCCAGAAAGGAAAACAAGAGTGAATCCAAATATTCATTTCTCCCTAGCAGTTGTGTTTTTGGGAGTGGAATGGTTCTGGATGGAGGGGCCGACATATGGCTTAGTTAATGGGTCGTGATAGGAGTGCAAACCTTCCTAAAGAGGAATTTAAAGTTGAGGGTTCTCTTGTCGTAACTTATGGGCTGAGTGCTGTCTTAAGGAATGCAAATAATCCTCAACAGACATGGCTGACATCCACTGACATCCATGGGAGATTTCTTAGGGAGAAATGCAGCAGCATCTGGTAGTGCCTTTAAGGAAACCATGAGCTGAGGAAGCGACTCACGTTTCTCTGATTTTATTAGTATTGGCCAAATCTGGGAGTTCTCACCTAGACTCTAATTGGACAAAATGTCTCTTGAAGGCAGCTGGAATTTGCCTGGGTTAGGAGATCCATACCAGCTGAAAAAGGTCTTCAGGACTGAGCCCCACTGCCCTTTCTTGTACCAGATGCTCTGATTAGGTGTCAGGAAGCCCCCACAAGGCTGTTCATAGCCAAGAGCAGGGCTCAAGGCTGAACAAGCACTGTGGCTGACAGGGAACAATATTTTCCCTTGCATCTGACCACGGTTAGAGAGAGAAAAGAAGACAGAACCATTCCTAAAAAAGTGAAGCACAAGCAAAAATTTAGATGGAGACATGCTGGGCCTGCCAACACCGTTAAGAGCACATATTCTGCTGTTTCATCTCCATTTCTACCATTTTATGGGATTAGGGAATGGTTTGGGTTGGAAGGGACCTCAAAGCTCATCTCATTCCAACCCCTGCCATGGGCAGGGACACCTTGTGTCTACCCCAGGCTACTCCAAGACACATCCAACCTGGCCTTGGACAATTCCAGGGATCCAGGGGCAGCCACAGCTGCTCTGGGCACTCTCTGCCAGGGCCTCACCACCCTCACAGGGGAGAATTTCTTCCTAATTTTCCACAAAACAGCATTTTGCCTTATTTTGGTCCTGGAAGTAGCTGTAGTTTGGTGTCCTCATGGAGGCCACTCTCACTTGAGAATTGAGGGCTATGGAACATGGTCAATAACAAATCCAAATTGATAAAATTTGGAAAAAAAGGCTTTGAATGCTTTCAATGGATGTTTTTAAAGACCTTATAATACTGATGAGTGCAGTCTCAGCAGCACTGAGCTTATTTCACTTCAAAGCTTGACCTAAACAACTCTTTGATGACTTAAACTTCAGAATCATTTATCCACCCCCTATTTTTTCATTTCCATATAGATTTTTATTACAAAAACACCAATGTATGTGTTTTGATTTAAACAGCTAAAACACTGGTTAGCAGTCATTATTTTAAATGGTTGAGGCTTGTTTTGCTACATTGAACTTCCCCTTTCTATGGAAAATTGTAGGAAATTAATAAAATGGTCGTAGTTTAGGCTGTCTAAGCTTATAAATATTGAGATTTGGGTGGTGGTTGTGTGCGAGTGTGTAGGGACATACAGATGGATGGATGGATGGATGGATGGATGGATGGATGGATGGATGTGTGGGAATGGAGAAGAACCTTGGACACACTGTGAATTTCCTAGCAGCACAAGTGATAGGAGATTTTTCTTAAGGGTTTATTGGGATTTTTTTTTTTTTGGCTAAGGTGTGAAAATTGGCAGCTAGCTGCATTTTCTGACGGACTGCTGAAGATTGGCTAATTAGAAATCATGTCTAATTCCAAGTCAAACAAGCTGAGGCCACTAAATCTTCATGGGATGCTTGTCTGAAATGTTTCAGTGAGCGCTAACGTTTGCAGAAAGAACAATATTGTTGATCCATGTTCACAAGTCCAATCCACCACTTGCTGTAAAGCAAAAATAGTATAAAATTCTCTTTCTGTGAGTGATCAGTCCTCACACTCCTTCCAGGCAGGAAGTAGAGCCCAAACCATACGATTTGTTTGTTATTTGTGTAAGTGATAACACTGATTTAAGTGCAGAGCTGGCTTCTTAGCAAAGGTTTGGTGGTTTGTTCAGTTCCCTAGCTGGGGTGATTAATGTTAAAGGATTTCCCAAAGGCCCCAAAATTCAGTGATGCACCAGCCCCTGTTGAAGCCCCCCATCCTCCTCCCCTTGTCATTCAACAGGCTCCTCTGCATTTTAACAAGCACCACACCGGGCAGGCTGAGGACAGAATTTTGGCCTCGTTTCCTCAAGCTTATTAATTTCAAAGTGCTCTTTTACTAAATACACACCGTGGGCTTCATGAATCCACATTCCAGCCCCAGAGACCTGGTGGACAGCGAAATAATTTTCCCCAAAGATGTGATGGGAGCTCCATAACTCAAACCAGGCAGAACTGGGTCTGACAAAGCCCGGGTGAGCACGTTGGTGCAAACAGAGCTCCTCTGGCAGTCAGAGCAGGGGACTCAATGTGCTCCCGTGCACCATTACTCACCCTGTGGTCTGTGAACCACTGGTGGTCCGTGAGGCATCAGAACGTGGCCCCAGAGATGACGGAAATGTCTTTGTTGTGTTTTTGTTTTCAATAAAAAAGGCACATTCCGAAACAAAAATAAATGAAAGGGGAGAAAATGTAAGCCCAGAGCACTTAAAACTTACCCTGGTTTTTATTTGGTTATAAAGGAAAGGCCTCACAGCAGCACCACACAGGAGGAGCCTGGGATTTTACATCCTGCAGTAGTGGAGTTGTCCGTGGATTAAATGATCATAGAATCTGTCTGTGGATTAAAGGATCATCATAGAATCATGGAATATCTTGGGTTGGAAGGGACCTTAAAGTTAATCTCATTTCAGCTCCCTGCAGGGACACCTTGCACTGCACCAGGCTGCTGAAAAACACTCAGGCAGCAGGTGAGGATGGAGACAGGAATGCCAGAAGCCTTCTCCTTCTGGGAGGGATGGCAGGCTTTCCAAATGAATAGGTGATGCCATTCCTCATTCCTGTGTCCTACCAGATATTGATTGTGATCCCATCTCCACTTTGAGATTCAGGAGCTCTGTTTTCCTCCCACCACAGCTGCCCTGTCACTCTACATGACTTCTTTTGCCTCTTCTTCTATAAAATCAGGACTTTTTACCTGAGAGTCACATTTTCCTACTGTTTTGGGGACTGGCTAAACCACCCAAACCATCTGCAAATGGCTGAGGTGCTGCTGGAAGGTCTCTTCCAATCCTGCTGCCCGAAACTCCCACCCAACACAACCCTCAATAAAATAAATGCTGCTGGTTGAGAGGTTTGTGGTGAAATTCTGGATTTGGTGGGCAAGGTATGGTGAGATTATTGTGAAAACCAGCTTTGACAATTTGCATTTTCCTACAAGGAGACAAAATAATAATTTCATCGATTGTGACACTACCTGGCAATGGCACCACAATGGCTTCACAATGACACCACAGAGGAGGTTATCCTAAAACATTTTAAGGATGAAAAAAGGCTTTGGGTGAAAGCAGAGAGGGCAATTCTTTGCCTCTGATATCAGCTATTTTTTTTTTCCATGTGGAGACTGAACCCACAGAGAAAAAAAAAATCCTTATTTTCCCCCTGTGAACAGTTTGCCAGAATATTGGGAATATCACCCATTGTCTCACAGCAGAACTGCTGGATTCCTTGGGCTTTGAACATCAGCATGACTTGAAAATGAGAGTAAAATGTCTGAGATTTCATGGCCACCACGGGGCCATGCTGAGGTGGCCTCAGAGGCCATCCACATTCCCAAGATGTGTGGTCTGTACCATGCAGGCTTGGGAATGCTCTTTGTGGTCCAAAATTCAGCCTTGAGCCTGTTTTATTTATCCTGACCATTTCAACCACTATCTCTTTTTGAGCGTGGCCGTTTTTTATAGATTGTGGAGATCATTATTTGCACAGTTAACTGCCCTCCCTTTCGTCCTTAGCTGTTTTTCTTATATACATATGAAGTGCTTTGGATCCAGCAGAGTTCATAGAGTACAAAGACTTGTGCTGCAAAAAAATATTTGCATTTCGCTCGTATTCGAGAGAAAGGTCAATAAAATAAAGCAAGATGAGAAATCGTGGGGTGAAATGCTGGCCCCACCATAGTCAAGGGGAGTTTTGCCATTGCCTTCAGTGGTGGCCAGAATTTCACCCGTGTTGCCTCAGACATGGTGAATTACTCCTTTTTGTCCACATTTTTCAAGCCTTAGGAGGCAAATGGAACGGAAATAAATCAATATCCCAGCAGAAATGCAGATTTCACCTTGTCCTCTCTGTTTCTGAATCCATAAACCATAAATTCTGGGCAAACTTTGATCTGCGTGTTTGACTTGGGTTTTTTGTTATTCCTGCGTTTTTCAGGAAGGCTGGCTTTGCAGAGGCTGCCTGGATGGTCTCTCTAGGTGGAACAACCTGAAATGCACAGAATTCTTAGAAGATGAAAGCATCCCTCATAGAGATCCAGGAGTGGACTGGCTGTCTGCTGCACGCAGTAACAAAGCCTGGAGCCAGGCTGGCCCGGTGCCTGACACAACACTCGGATCTTCCCCGTGGCTTTTCGCTCCCAGGGAGAGACAGCAAAGGAACCAGCGGGGAGACCAGTGAAAATCATGGTTTGACAACATCAAAGAGCAGCTTGGACCCCGTCCTTCCAGAGAGAAAAAGGTTGCCAGGATCCCATGAGTTGGCTGACTAATAAGTGAAGTGCTGCCAGCGCTCCCATTCAGGATGATTTGGGGGTGACCCACTGAGTGATGGCCACCGCCAGTGGAAGAAGTTAACAGAGGAAAAGCAGGGAGATAAAGGAAAATACTCAAGCAAACAGAGGGGTTTGGGATGCATAGGAGCACATAGGGGGGAATCTGTCTCTTGGATCAGAGCTGTCTGTGTGAGTAGTGAGGTCAGCAGTGACTCCCTGAGAAGGCATTTGCAGCTTCTGTCCCCTGACAGAGACACTGGGGTGTGGTGCCATTTGTCTTGTCCACACTGGCCAGGGCAGAGGGACAACACTGGGGGAAGGAGGAAAACGTGATTTATGAACAAGGAAACACATAATTTATAAACCAGGGTGGCCAGAGGTGCATTTGCACTGGGGCTCACTGGGGTCAGCCCCTGCTCGTTATTATAAATGATCTGGGGTTCCTTTATGGACACCAAGTCCCCATAAGGGAGGACTGAGTGATTTGCAGGGCTGTGAGAGACAGCAATGACAGCTTGGGACAGCCCAGGACACCCAGGACAAGGAGAAGGGACAGGCAGTTGCTTTTGGGCAAGAAAAGATTTGGTGGCTGCTTTGTGGGTCAAGAATTGCTCACAGTGGATAGAAAACATTTTCTAGTTCTCCAAAGTTTGAATAAACCATAAAATGGTTGAAAACTGTTGTAATCTTGACGTTCCTTTTCCAAAAAGAGATGTTCAGAGGGATGTGATGAGCAGGGTGGCTCCTGGGCTGCTGCAAACCATTTTTCCTTCTCCTAGAGGTCAATGCAGAACTATGGAATCATTAAAGCTGGAAAAGACCTCCAAGACCCAACCTTAGAGCTATCACCTCCCTGCCAACTCAGCCACAACACTCTGTGCTGTGCCCACTCATTTTTTGAGCATTCCCAGGGATGGTGGCTCCACCACTTCCCTGGGGACCCTTTTCCATGTGCTCTGTGCCTCCTGAATTTCAGCTCACTCTGAACAGCATTGCCAGACCTTGTTCTCTCCAAGCACAGCATTAAAGCCAACACCTAAAAAAGAGGAATTATTTTAGCCACAGCCACACCTGTGGCAGCTGGGTCTTGTCTTTAGCTGGACCACTGGGTGACCAAAGCACTGGGGAAGGGGAGCTGCTTCCAGCCTCCCTGGATTTTTGGCAAATCACCTCCCTGTATTTCCATACCTCAGATTTTTGCCTTGGCTGTTTACACTGTCAGCTCTTCAGAGGGTTTTGTGCAGCACCTTCTGCAACAGGACCCCGATCTCTGCAAAAGCCTCTGAACGCCACAGGAAGACAAATAGAACGAGAGCATTTATCAAAACTTACAAAGGCAACGCTCTGTGCTTTGATTTAAAGCGTGTAAAATGAGTCTTGGAAAACATTCCTCCCAAGGAGCCGAGGATTCATCAACAGCAGGGTGGTGCTGGGAGCCCTCAGCACCCACTGGTTTCCAGCAGGATTGGCTTTCACCAAGAGGGGTGCACACAGGCACTGGATCTCACAGGACACCACAGATCTCCTTGCTTTCACTGGGTTTCCTTTTCTGCACCAAAAACAAAAAATCAAAAATTAAAGGGCACAAAATGCTGAGATATTTAAAGAGATGAGGATGGAGAAGTTTAGCATCTTTAAAGCTTGAAGTGCTTATTTCTAAACTTAAATCTCCTCCCTTTAATTTGATTAAAAACCACCTTGAAATCTGAAATCAATGAATCATTTGAATCAATGAATCTCCTCGTGGATTGAGAGGCTGCCCACAGGGGTTCAGCTCTGTCCCATGGTTTTTCCACCACAGGTCCATGGGGAGCCACACTGATCTGTGGGGAGGTCAAGTGCTAAGAACCAAGTTCCCAAACCCCATTTGGTCTGAATTCCCCTGTCAAAGCTACAGAACCATGGAATCACAGAATGATTTGGGTTGGAAAGGACCTTAAAACTCATCTGCCATGGGCAGGGAGACCTTCCACCATCCCAGGTTTCTCCAAGACCTGTCCAGCCTGGCCTTGGACACTTCCAGGGATGAGGGATCACAGCCTCACCTCTGCAGGGCCTCACCACCATCACAGGAACAAATTTCTCCTCCATATCCCATCAAAATCCACCCTCTTTCATCTTACAGCCAAGCTGGATTTCACTGTCTCAGCCGGTTCACATTGCAGAGCACAAGAAGGGAGAATGGCTTTCCAGCTTTTAAGCCAGGATAATTTGCTTGCTTTATTTTTATTTTATTTTATTGTAAAAATGGTTTAAATCAATCAAGTCACTCTTCGGAGTTATAGAGCTGCAATAAATCCTGGTCTGTTTGGACTCAATTTCCGATTAATTTTTTTGCCAAGCACCCCAATAAAAATGGATTAATTTAAAGCTATGGGGAGAAAATATATATATAGAATTTTACAGCAGCTATTTCTTTAGCTGGACTGTGCTTTTCTTGTATGCATGTTCGAATCATTAGAATGGAAATAAAAAGAACTGGTAATTGCAGTGCCTGTAAAAAGTCATTAGACAGGAATGGAAATTTATAAAACCCCACAATTAATGGTGGATGAGTCCATACACACACACATACACAGATGTCCTTGAAAAAGTATTAATGTAGAGGATAATTTGGGATTTGGGCAAGGAAGGGGGCTTCTCTGAGGTTTAAATGTGTTATCTTCTGGCAGTCTTAAGACTCCTAAGAGTCATTAAAAATTCAATTCTCACTGTTCCATCACCAGACACATCCCTGCAGGAGTTTCCTGGGCCAGGAGGAACGTGGGGTGTTTTGGGGTGGAAAATAGGGTGCCCCACTCACGCGTGGAACATGCTGGATGGGAACTCCCACACCCGCAGCAGCTCCTGAAACATGGACGGAGGAGTCACAGCTATGAGGGGCTGTGCCATTTCTGCAGCCAGACATAAAAGCAATTTCTAATTTCTCTAAAATGCCCTAAATTCTCAAATTAACTTTGTAATAATAATGAATGCCAGGGCTTGACATTCATTGTCCAGAGTCCTGAGCACTGGCTTGAAGCAGGGACAGCAAATAAACACTCCTGGCTTGGGACAATCCCTGTCTGCAGAGCATTTCTTTCTGGGAATATTTCCGACCCCCAGTGTGACAGCTGCTGCCCAGACAGGCAAAAATCATCCCCTGGATAACCTGGGAGCAAACACCCCCTGCTCCAGGCTTTTGGGAAATGATTTTTGTGCAGTGATGCTGCAGCAGGACAGGGAATTGCTGGAATCCTGCAGGGACAGGTGATGGGAAACCTGGAGCAGCCACCCCTGGCCTGGGAGGGGAAGGTGGGAGTTGAGCTATGGGAAAGAAGAATCAGTGTTTAAACACTCAGCTTCCACCTTTTCCCTGCTCAGGAAGGACAGGGATATTCATTTCAGGGAAGCAGAGATGGGCTCCTGTCACCTCGGGGTTACACCACACACAGGAGGTCTGGGCTGGCCTTGGTGAATACGTGGGAAACAAAAAGGAAAACAAAAATCATCCCTCCTTCACTCAACCATCACAGTACAAAAGGATTGTTCTTAAACTTGTGATTTAAAGGCATTGTCAATCCTTGAGGTCAGCTGTTAAGTTTTAAAAGGAGAAGCAGCAGATGCTCAAAAACTGAACAGAGGGATCATTTACATGCTCAATTCAAAGGAAATTTAACCAAAAAAAAAAATCACACTTCAAGAAAAATAATCTCAAACAAGTGAGATTTTCTTGCCAAATTCATTCAAAGGATATTTTCCCCCCTCCCATCAGCTGCTCTTGTATCCAAGGACAACAATCTCTTCTCCTTTCCAGAAAAGCTTTGGACTGACAATTTGTTTATAATATCTTATTAGAAATTACTAAAATATTTTCAGCATAAGACCCAGGGCACCAACTCATCTTTCCTCACTGGAGCAATAAGCAGCCACTGAGGCTCGACGTGTTGGGCTTCCTGTTTACATCCTCAGATGGCAAATTAATGTCTGCTCATTCCTGCCGTGGATTAATCTCTCCTTTTCCCACATAATCTGCAAATGAGGCCCAGATGGAAAGAATTAGCTGGAAATCTCCCCCTCCTCCTGCCCACCCTCCCTGAAAAAACGTTGGGAGAGGGGTTTTGGTAGCACTGATTACACTGCAAAGTTCTCCAGTGATTCCTTAGGCCTGTTGGAATCTCCCACACAGGATTATTCTGCCGGTGTAACACAGCACATGATATATTCTGTTGTTATCTGCTCACAAGAGCAGGGATGTTGAGAAGAAACCATTGGAAATGTGGAAAATAAGTAGTTTGAGACTAGTGGGCACTAATTGCAGCTCAGTGAATGCAAGGAAGAGACTTCCCAAGAGCAGGCAGGGACTGAACCTCCCCAGGCCTTCCCAAGCTCAGACCATCAACTCTTACACTGTTTTTGTGGTTTTGACACTGGTCTGGCTGGATATGAGTTCACAGTGGTGGGATTAAGGTTTTTCTGATCTAGAGATGGGGTAACTGAGAGGTCTTTTAAAAACATTCTATTTTTAGGCTTATCTGAAGGGTGAGACGATACAGATGTTATAATTCACACTATCAGAATCAGGAGCTATTTCCTAATTACAATACACTATTAGTGGTTTTTAACTTATCAGCTTTCACTACACCATGTTATAAATACCTTAAAACAAATATAAAATTACCCCTTATAAATCTTACTATAATACATCGTTTATAATTCTATTTCTCTAAAATATTTAATCTTTTTTTTACAAAACCATATTTTAAAACTTATTTCTATTTCCATTTTTCTCTCAACAATATCTATCCTATTCCAAAGCATTTCTAAATCGATATTTCTTATCTCAAAATTCACATACAAATACAGAATATACAAAACTTCTGTCAAATTTTAAGCATTTTCTACGAATCCATTTCCCACAATAGTCTGTATTCCTTATTTTTTGAAGGAAAAGCTCGCCATGAGATGCCTGTGATGCATTTTCTAGGCAGTGGCTCTGAAATCCCTGGATGGATGTTCCCTGTGGCACCTTGGCCGGGTGACTGATGTCACATCAGTGCCATCAGCTGTGTCCAATGCCCACTGGAATTTAGGGAATTCATAGCACTAAAATCACCCATGGATGCCTTCCTTGCACAATTGGGAAGGGAGGAAGTGCAACATGAGCTGTGCCCTGAGAAAATGGGAGCAGGAAGGGCCATATCCAACCCAAACCTAAGATCTTGTGCCTCTTATTAACTGCCTTATTAACAGTATTAATAATATTCATACCTGCTTTATTAGCAATATTCACACCTGCCTTATCAGCAATATTCACCACTGTCCGTGCTTCAAACACACGCCTGGATCTCTGAAGATAAGGGAAAGTGGCCTCAGGTTGTGCCAGTGGAGTTTCGGGTTGGATAATATGAACAATTTCATCACTGAAAGAGTAATTGAGTAGTGGAACAAGCTCTTCATGGAAGTGTTGGAGACACCATCCCTGAAAACGTTCAAAAAATGAACATGAGTTCATGAAAATGGACATGTTCAAAAAATGAGTAAGGTGGCACTTGGTGACACAGTTCAGTGGGAATGTTGATATTTGTTGGAAGGTTGGACTGGATGATCCTGGAGGTCTTCTCCAACCCTAATGATTCCATGGTTTCATGATTCTTGGTGCCTTTTTCCAACATTCCCATCTCCAGAGATATTGTGTTGATCAAACCTTTAAGGCTGGGAATGTCCCACATTATAAATTTTCTGCAATCCCAATTTTTCACGATCATCCCTTTGGGAAAAGCTGAAGCTCTGCTTCCAGAAGGGCTTTCCCATCTGACAATGGATTTTTCCCATGGGAAAAACTCATCAAAGGGAATTAATGAGTTAATTAATGGGAATTAATGGTCCAGCCTTGCCCTCAATCCCATTCCACTGAAAGCCAAACCACAGATACACTTATTTTAATCCTCAATTATAAAATGGCTCAAATGAGTTGCCAGCACTGGAGAACTCTGAAACATTTCAGACACGATGCCAACAATTATTATATTATATTATATTATATTATATTATATTATATTATATTATATTATATTATATTTTATTTTATTTTATTTTATTTTATTTTATTTTATTTTATTTTATTTTATTTTATTTTATTTTATTTTATTTTATTTATCTACATGCTGCCACATGCCCTGAACTGCTCCTGAACCTTCCCAAATCCCAGCCCCAGAGCAGAGTTTGGATCCCAAGTGGAAGAAATCCATGTACCAGGGATTGGCTGAGAGGAATTAAGCCAAGAACCCGAAAATGTGATTTGGGTTTTACCCCACCATCTTCTTCCTGCAGAAATGTGATTTGGGTTTTACCCCACCATCTTCTTCCCATGGGGAAATGACACTTTAATTATCAAGAAAAGCTGGAAGATCAGCGTTGATTGTCATGAAAATGACACAGATTTTCAAAGCTTTTTTATATGTGTAATTTTGGAGTTATTTGGATTAATTTTATTTTATTTTATTTTATGAGCATTTTAATAATTAAAAATGTTATTTCTCAGTTTGAGTGCAAGTGGTTTATGTCAAAACAATTTTTTACCTTCAGAAACACCCAGCTGTGAGGAAATAGAGAAATCCCTGTGGGCAATGGGGAAAACAGATCTGAGCTGAAAACCAAATGAAAAATGAGAAGAGAAATGAGAAAATGAAAATTATCCAAAATATAGACATAAAACCAATTTAATAATGATCAGTGACCTTTAATGTTAAAAAATGAGAAGAAAATAGCTAGAAAATGATAATGTTTGCAAGAAAATTTGCAATAAAAAGTCATCTCTCTCCCAGTAAACATCAAGGTAGGACCCAGTGGAGAATTCATTATTTCCCACCCACAAATGCTTTAAAAAAAGGATAATAACAATAAAAAAAGAGTTACACAACTTCAGTGTGAGCTAATTGTTCAAGGAAACAGAGTTTCCTCCAAGACTGATAAATCCCACAGGCTATTTCAAACAACTGGGCAGTAAATCACAGAGAAGTGCTGGTCCATTATACAATGAAATCAAAGTGATTTGCAGAACCCTAAATGTTTCTTCATTGCCCTTAATCCCACACCATTAAAGTAACAAGGAACTCTGATAAGGTTTTCAGACAGTGACAAGGCAACAGGAAAATTATGGGCATTTTTATTTCAGGCATTTTCTCTTAGTGCTTTTGGTTTAAAATATAATGAAATATTGTAAATACTTTTATGAGGTTGTCATAAAAAAACCCTAATGAACCTAAAACTGTGAGCTTTGTTAGAAGTTGGGAGCAGGACTGAGTCATGCTGCTACATTGGATTAAAAAAAATAAAATAAAAGCAAAAAACAGCAGAATACTTTAAATCTAATATGATTTTTGCGTTTAGAACATTTAAAAAAATAACAAGCCATTACTGTTCAGTGGCAGACGGAACATATTTAGAATATAGAGAACGAAAACCTAAGGGTTTGTAGTCAGTACAAAGAAGTGAAAAAAGAGTTATTTCCTTAAATCCCTGATGCCATTAGGACTTTTTGGCATTAATATAATATAATATAATATAATATAATATAATATAATATAATATAATATAATATGTATAATATGTAGTATATTCTACATATAATATTATATATTATATATTATATGTTATACATTATATATTATATATTATATGTTATATGTTATATATAATATATTATATATAATATATAATATATTATATATTATATACTATATATTATATATTATATATTATATATTATATATTATATATTATATATTATATATTATATATTATATATTATATATTATATATTATATATTATATATTATATATTATATATTATATATTATATATTATATATTATATAATACAGGTTGCACCAAACGTCTATCACATATAGACATGTACAGAATAATTTATAATGTAGGGGACGTGCTGGCAGAGAGATGATCCCTGGTTTTATATGACTTGTGTGTATGGATGGGGTGAGAATAAACATTTGTTGTATTCACTTTTGCTGCAGAATTAATGACGTCTGAGAATGTCATTAATTAGAATTTATGACATCTGAGCCAACATTTGCACCTGTATGGAAGCACAGAACCCCAGAATGGGTTGGGTTGGAAGGGACCTTAAAGATCACCCCAGTCCATGGGCAGGGACACCTCCCACCATCCCAGGGTGCTCCAACCTGGTCTTGGACATTCCAGGGATCCAGGGGCAGCCACAGCTTCTCCAACCTGTGTCAGGGGAGAATTCCCTCTGAAAATCCCACCTAACTCTTCCCTCTGGCTGTTTGAAGCCATTCCCTTTGTCCTGGCTCTCCATCCCTTGTCCCAAGTCCCTCTCCAGCCTGTTTTGTCTGAAAATGTGACGCTGAAAATGTGACGCTGAAAATGTGTCAGTACACACAGAGAGCCATGGAGAGAAACTCAGAGCATCAGACATGACTGAATGCAGCTGCATGGATCACTTGCTGGTTTATTTTGGGATGTAACAGCTCCTGTGCTGTCATTTGCTCCCAGAAAATGGCTCACTTGGGGTGACACTCATTCCTGTGAGCCCAGTTGCTTGTGGAGTGACTGAGAGCAGCTTTCAGCTGGGCAGGGTTTAAAGGTTTCTCTGTTAAAACAGAGTTTTTCAGGAGTGTGGATGATTTTCTGCATTGGCAGGGGCTGCCCCAGGGGGGTTTGGGGTCCCCATCCCTGGAGGTGTCCAGGGAATGCCTGGATGTGGCACTCAGGGCTCTGGGCTGGGGACAAGGTGGGGATCGATTGGTGGACTCAATGTTCTTGGAGGTTTTCTCCAACACCACTGATCCTGGGATTCTGTGCTGAGGTCTGAGCATCTCCTCCACATCAGGGCACCTCTGAGCAGCCCCTGCTGCCTGTTCAGAGCTTTCCCTGCTCAGTTTATCCAGGATCCCATTCCCAGGGCTGGGAACACTGCTGGAATTCTGCAGGACTGGACTAAAAGGTCCCAGTGCTGGTGAGGGGTGGCTGTGAGTGCAGCTGCTGCACTCAGCCATAACTCACTGCTACCACTGAGCTATTTATTTACTGAGTTCAGCCAGCAGACTCCAAAGTGATTTAGATGTTCCTCCAGATAAAAACAGCAGAGTAGTCAGGGCTCTTTTGGCTTTTTTGGCTTTTTTTTTTTTTTTTACAAATCCAGCATTACATCAGCAATGGAAAGGGAGCAGAAATGGCTTGGGTGTCACTGGGCACAGTTTGGTGTTTCTGCTGAGCAAAGAGCGGGAGGTTTTTCTGCTCCCCAGGCCTGTTTTGGTTTGGTTTTAGCACAGAAAAGCAGAGAATATAGGCATGAAGGGACAGAGGAGCACACTGGTGGAACAATGACAGTTCTCTGAGGTGCCAAGTAAAGTAAAAAAAAAGTAATAAATGAGAGCAATCAAAACAAGGGAGGCTCTGGGGAGAGGCAAAAAAAAATCAATTACTAAAGGGAATAAAAAGATCATTGTCAGAGGATGACAGGAATTCCTGATATGAGGGATTTAGCAGTAAAGGACAGATTCCTTTTATTCTTCTTTTACTTAAAGGCAAAATATACATTCAATCTGATGAGAATTTTTGAACTTTGAACTCTGTGACCTTTAAAGCCTCTGAAATAAATCAGCAGAAATGGCAACAAACGGCAGAGCTGGTCCCTTGGGTGCCTTTGGTCACACACCCATCGTGGCATCGTGTGGCTGCAGCTCCTGGGGACAGACAGACAGACAGATAGACAGACAGACAGACAGTGGCCAAACTCTGCTCCCGTGCCCCCAAAGTCTGGGGGTGCAGAAATCCTCGTGGATTTTTACAGGATTATCCTGGCAGGGCTGATAGAATTAGGCCGGGGAGGCAGAGTGGGTTTTACAACAAACGCCAGAAAAGTCACATTTTGCCCCAGTTTGCAATTTTGGTTCCTCCTCCAGTTTGCCCAAGTGAGGTTACAACACTGAATGGACCACAGAGTGGTTTATGCCAAGATCTAAAACACCCAGAGCCATTTTACATAAGAGAAACCTTTAAATCCTGCCCAGCTTTTAAACCTTTCCCAGAAAGGAAAGCTGCTCTCAGTCACTCCACAAGAAGCTGGGCTCACAGGAATGACAGTGTCACCCCAACTGAGCAGTTTTTTGGGATCAAATGAGACCACAAGCCATGGTTTGGAGTGATATGATTATTTTCTGAGCAGGGTTAGCTCCAGATTTTAATAAACACATGGCGGCATCCCTGCCTTAGCATCCCCAGCACCATAAATGACAGAGATCTCCTTAAATCTTAATTTCTGCCAAAGGCTCAGCACAAGGAGAGGGAAGAGAGGAAATCACAGAGAGCAAAGCCCTCAGCTCTTCTGCTCTGATCCTGGTGGAGCATTTTTGCCCGGAGGAAGGAAATTCTGTTCACAACATCTCCTGAGCTTTTCTGCTCCTCCCTACCTGTCCTGGGCCCTCATACAGTATAAAATAGTGCCATCTACTGAGATGTGTTAGCAGCTCCTGGGTACTCAGAAAAGCTGTTTTTACTGCTTCAAATCCACTCATTTTACCTTGAAAGCTGATTTTTCTATCCCTTCATCATTGTATTAACTCTCCAACCAGGACCTGCTACTCCAAAGGTATTAAAGCAGCTCAAACTCATCCTGGAAGAAATTATCCCAATGTTAGCAGGGCATTAAACCTACTGGTGTTAATGGAAAGTCCCTGATGAAAGGGCAAGGATATTGTGGATTTTCCTGTGTGGAGCACGGGGAGGTGTCCTGGGGAATGCAAAGAGGGCGAGCTGTCTTCAGCAGTGCTCAAAAGTAATGGTTTTGTTTTGTGAGATGCTCTGAAATCCTTTTTTTGGGATTTAAAACGGGAGGAAACACCTGAAAGGAAGGACCAGACAGACAGATGCAGCTTGAGGCAGTCAGATGAGAATCTTATATAGAGATGGTGGAAAATCCTTCTTGGGAGCTGCTGAGCTGTGGAGCAGAGGATGTGACATCTGTCAATTCAGGCATTTTAGAGAAAGCCACTTCACAGAGGAAATATTTCCCTGCTAGCTTAAAAACAGTGGGAAAGGGAGAGTGATTTCCCTGCTTTGGAGATCTGTGGTTGGAATCTGCCAGTGTTGGTATCATTATTTTTGGATCAAACCAAAGGGGCTCCAGGAGATCTGGAGAGGGACTGGGGACGAGGCATGGAGGGACAGGACCCAGGGAATGGCTCCCACTGCCAGAGGCAGGGATGGATGGGAGATTGGGCAGGAATTTCTGGCTGGGATGGTGGTGAGGGGTTGGGGTGGAATTCCCAGAGCAGCTGTGGTTGCCCCTGGATCCCAAGGCCAGGCTGGACAGGGCTGGGAGCAGCCTGGAACAGTGGGAGGTGCCTGTGCAAACCCAGGGCACAAGGAATATTTCTCTGTCTGACCCCCAGGGGAGCACTGACTTTGACCCTCATTCATGGAGAAAGTTTCCCAGACTTCAAGATAGACTGGAATCCACAAAAGTGTGCAATAGACTATAGAGAGTAGTGTGGGTGTATCATTTGGTGAGAAATTAGGTTTTGGGATTTTTAGTGTGCCGTGGATGGAAGCAAGATGGAGAGAACAGGGTGTCATCCTGGGTTTCTTCTTCTTCCCCCTTCTCCATGGGTTTGGGTGGCGTTTTGTAATTGGGCAGAAAAGTTGGCATTGCAGCTCTTTGGGATCAGTTATTGGGTTAAAAGGGAAAATAATCCAGGTGTCAGTTCTTAACTGGATAGTTCAGTATTAAAAGACCTTGTAGCAAGAGATTGTTGGCCATTTTGTGCCTTGCTAATGATAGGCTGCCGAACTCATGGCTGTGAGACTGTTTTACTGATAAGAAATGATAAATACTTGTGTTTGAGCATGAATTTCTGTCTCAAGTGCCTTCAATCCAGACCCAGAGAAACTCACAACTGGGAGACCACACCTGCCCATGGCAGGGATGGAATGGGATGTTTATCACTGACATCTTTTATGAAAAATCCTTTCCTTAGGGTTCTTCCTCCTGAGAATCTGAGGGGCCTCAGGAACAAAATGTAAACAATGATTATCTGCTGCTGTGGAATGCAACAGGTGCATCTGTGATTGGCTCATGCGGTTGTTTCTAATTAATGGCCAATCACAGGGAGCTGGCTCAGACTCTCTTTTGTTATCATTCCTTTCTATTCTTAGCCAGCCCTCTGATGAAACCTTTTCTTCTATTCTTTTAGTACATTTTTAATGTAATATATATAATAAAATAATAAATCAAGCCTTCTGAAACATGGAGTCAGATCCTCATCCAAGAACCCCCATGAACACCGTCACAGGATGAATTTTAAGGTTCATTCCAACCCAAACCCTCTGTGACTCTTCATGTCTGCAGATCCCTGTGTCCTCACCATTTCTGTGCCTCCCTGTCCAGAAATCCCCGAGTGACAAATGAACCCCTGTAATTTTCCATTTGCCAGCCTCCTGCAGGAGGATGTGCCAGCGCTTGATTACAGCCCCTTATCAGATCCCAGCGCTGGGATTTTCCCCTCTCCCGTTGTTTTTATGAGCAGGAGAAGTTGTTACAACCTTTATTTTACAAGGCAGCACTGGTGGGGTCGCTGATTGCCCCGACTTCCCTGCAGGTATAAAGCTGCTGATTTATGGCAGGGGAAATTCATATTAACCATAAATATCCTAATAAGTGGCCATCTGGGAGAGAGGGCAGGCTTTGGATCCAGCAAGGACTAATTGCTGTTTAATGGGCAGCATCTCCAGCACCGTGTAAAACAAAGCTTTTGGCAGGGGGTGTTGCTGAGGTTACAGAAAAGCTTTTCATCTGCCAGGGGAAATGTGGCTGCTGCTGGCCCGTGTCCCAAATTAAACACAGAGATTCAGGCACCACCCTCAGCCACGTTCAGACATCACCTGGTTTTCCATCAGCACTGCTATGATGCTTTAAGTTTTAGTTTTTATATTTTTCCCATTCTGTGCTGCTTTAGTGTGTGGGTCTGGGCTCACATCAGGGGATGCTGAGCTCTGTGCACAGAGCAAGGACACAAAACAATTCCTGCTCCAGCTGGGCACCAAGGACAAATGATCCAAATCTCAGCCCCAGAGCACAAACACCGTGGGCTGGAGAGAGAAAAACAAGCAGGGTGGGACTGCAGGGGCTAAAGCTGCAATGGGACAATGAACTGCAAGGTGCAAATGGAGCAGAACTGATCCCAGGGAGAGACCCCGGGAGCGCTCGAGCATTTTGGGGCCATTTTGGTTCATCTTGGGTTCATTTTGGGGCCATTTTGGTTCATCCTGGGTTCATTTTGGGACCATTTTGGTTCATCCTGGGTTCATTTTGGGGCCATTTTGGTTCATCTTGGGTTCATTTTGGGACCATTTTGGTTCATCCTGGGTTCATTTTGGGGCCATTTTGGTTCATCCTGGGTTCATTTTGGGGCCATTTTGGTTCATCCTGGGTTCATTTTGGGACCATTTTGGTTCACCTTGGGTGCAGCCCTGGCTGGGCTCTTGTGCTGCCCAAGGTGGATCCATTGAGGAGATCCTTTTAATAAATCCCTGCTTTATTCTATAACTCTGTCCAGCCTCTGTTCTAGCTCAGCTTTCCCAAGGCATCATCTGAGCCACCCCTCCAGGTCCCAGGTGCCCAAAAGGGATCTCCCATCTTCCAATTTCAGCATGGAAGTGTCAACTCTGATAAAAGTTTGCTGATTTTGTGACATTTTGTGTCTCCCTGCTGCAGGGAGGCTCACAGGTTGTGTGCTGCCAAGTTGGCACTGGAGGTGGAAGGTGGGCACCGGGATCCTGTGGGTTTTTACCCAACTTTCCTGCCCAAAATGGGAATTCTGGAGACTTCTTGGATCTGTGTGATCTCTAAAATGAGCTGCTTCTCACCAGCTCACCCATTGCTTTTTCATTCCAACAGAAACCACCCTTTGGCCAAAGTTTTATCCCAGATATCGACCTCCCTCCCTCTCCTCTCTTCAATCAGACTTCAAAGCCACCAAACCTCAGCAGCACTGGCACTGCAGGGGGAGACAAATGACTCTGAGGATAATTCTCATTTTTTCACACAAACCCCGCGGTTTTTTGTTCTCAGGGAGGTTCCATCTGTGCTGCAGCCTCTGCAGAGCCCTGAGCCAAGGGACCCCTCACGGTTTACACCCAGCTATCAATGAAAATAATAATAATAGTAATAATATTAGTAATAGTAATAGTAGTAGTAGTAGTAGTAGTAGTAGTAGTAGTAGTAATAATAATAATAATAATAATAATAATAATAATAATAATAATAATAATAATAATAATAATAATAATCTGCCTCGATGTGGGAGCATTCCCAGTGCATTTGGGACCAGCTGAGGCCTGGCAGGCAGCACTGCTCAGGGGTGAGCTGCGTCTCCTCCCTTTCTGTTCCAGATCATGATTAAGGAGAGAGCCCTGTGCAGATGTGAGTGATGAGGAGACACAAAAGCAGTTCAAAGGTCTGGCCATTTCCCTGCTCAGCCAGGATATTTGATGGAGTGCAGCTGAAAACATTATTAAAGAACTCAGCTGGTTTAGCACAACTCTTCAGAGTTCTCTGAACCAAGGTGCAAACAGCTTTCTGCTGATCTTCCCTCTCCTCACTTCTGATTTATTTAAAAGCAAGAGCTATGAAATACTTGCTATGATTTTTTTTTTTAACCTCAAATTTAGTTTAAAGTTCTGGAAATAGATTACAAAAATGTGGTTTGGGTTACTCATGGTACGTGAGCTGTAGACACTGACAGAATTAAATCCTGGGGAAATTCTCTATTAAAGGAAAAAAAGAGAAAAATAACGTGGAGAGAAGAACGTGGACAAGGCATCAGGTTTGTTTAAGCTGGTGGCCAAACGCCAGGGAATAGGGCAGCTGGTGAGCTCTTGTGAAGGTGACAAACGCTCTCTGCGCTGTATTTATCCCCCATCCCTGCTCCTGTTTCCCTCTCAGCTGTCCCGGGGCCAGGCTGGATCCTGCAGGCTCCATCCCCAAACACCCCAGGGCAACAAACAAAAATTCCCTCAAGGTGTAGGGGATTGCTCCTCCTGTTCCATGTCTCCTTTTTTACTGCTTGTCACTCAACCCTCGCTCAGCACTTTTGATTGGAGTATCAGCACCGACACGTCAGAGAGTTGGTGCAGATAACTGGAAGTGTTTGGGTGTTTAAATCCCCTCAGCATCACCCAGAAGAGTTTAACCTGTCAGAAGCTGGTGGGGAAATTGCTGCATTCATCACCACGAGGTGCAGAACCAGCCTCTTCCTCAGCCACCTGGAAAAATAAACCCCAGAGCCACTGTGCCTGCCCAAATCAGCATTTCCTGCAGGGGTAGCAGTGCCTCATGCTGCATGGATTAAAAAGCAGCTTTTTCACCTCTTCTGGGTTCAGGATGCAATGCAGAACTTTGGCTCCTCTGAGTGTGGTGACTTGTTCATGCTGAAAAACATTTACCTGTGTGAACAACCATCCCTTGGAAGTCATCTTTTGGAATTGGAAGTGAGCACCTCACTTCACTGCCTGGAATTTCTCCAGTGCCCTTGGACATTTGCCTTTAGCAAGCAAAGCCACTGTGAGAGCACCAAGAGGAGAAACAAATCCCCCAACATGTGCAGGGTCCTGCTCCATGGTGCCCACACTTGTGAAAACCAATTTCTGCATTTGTTGGGAAGGATGAAAGTTTGACAAGAAAGTCTCACAGATATCTGTGCTTAGCAGAAAGATTTTTGAATGTGGAGTCTGATGAAGGAATAGAGATGGAAGCAAGCCAAGACAGAGACTGAGGGGGTTTATCAACCTGTGTGACCATGTTCACAGGGGTCTGAGGATGAGGGAAGAGACGAGGACCTGACTCCATGTTTCAGAAGGCTAGATTTATTATTTTATGATAAATATTACACTAAAACTATACTAAAAGAATAGAAGAAAAGGTTTCATCAGAAGGCTGACTAAGAATAGAATAGGAAGGAATGATAAAAAGGTTTGTGGCTCAGGCTCTCTGTTCGAGCCAGCTGACTGTGATTGGCCATTAATTACAAACATCCACATGAGACCAATCCCAGATGCACCTGTTGCATCCCACAGCAGCAGATAATCAATGTTCACATTTTGTTCCTGAGGCCTCTCAACTTCTCATGAGGAAAAATCCCAAGGAAAGGATTTTTCAGAAAAAGATGTCTGCGACAAAGCTGTTCTTAGATAGATCCCCAAATCCCCCTCTCAGCAGAGCTGGGGGCAGCTTTTCCACACTCTGCCTGCATTTACAGCTCTCCATCAGCTTCTCCTCAATGCTGCGAGCCAGAAATGCCCCAGAGCCACCCAGCTGTGCCTCCACCTCCTCTGCAAACCCCACCACGTGTGCAGCCCTCTCCTCATTCTCCTGCTGGAAATAAATCTGACCTGAGGAATTGCAGTGATAAATGAAGGAGCAGATTCACTCCTGGGAGGAGAGGGAAGGGCTCAGCTTGGCAGTGAAACCCCGGGTAGAGCTGGCACATAAATTTCTGCTGAGTGTGGAGATGAGTGGCGGGCAGTGTCAGGGGCATTAACACCTCCCATCAGGTGTGATTATTCCAGGCTGTTCACAGCCTGGCATTTCAAAAACTCAGAGAGAAATCAAAGCCTGGGAGGTCTCTGGGAGCCATTTCAGGAGGCTGTAAATTTTATTTTAAAAGGAAGAATCTGGAATTGCATAAACAGCCAATCTTTTTCCTAACAAAGAGTGGGGAGTTTTACATCAGCTTTTGCCAGTGATCAAATCACTTCTTGTATTAATATAATGGTGAAATTCAAAATTATAAGCACATTCCAGAGGAAGAAAACCCTTGGTAAGATTAAACACTAACAGAGAATGTCTCTTCCCACGTAAAAGCTTACCCCTTGAAACACAGTGAGTGGATTTTGATAAAGCCCGTTTGCAGATGCTTTATTCAGACAAATCAGAAATGTTTTATCCACACTACAGACATTTCCCTGCTCGTGGTGGCCACCAGGGAATTCATAAGCAGCCAGCTCATGGAAAAGTCTCCCAGATATGAGCAGGGAACAAAAATCAGTGGCAGGGAAAGCGCAGCTGAGAGCTGAGGGGGAATTTCTGCACTGGGTGTTCCCAGTTCAGGACAAGGCTCTGCTGCCAGGGTTCTGCACTCCTGTTCTGCACCTGCACGCGGGGCAGAGCTCAGGGCACATTCTCAGACCTCTCTGAGGTGTGGAAAAATGTTTTGGGGTTCAGCTAACAAGCAGCTCAAAGCTGGCACCATTCCAGCCAAATACAATCCAATACAATTCTCATAAAGTCAGATATAATCAAGGACCTTTGTGGCTGTGATCTTGGAGGAGTTGAGCCTCCATCTCTTGGAAAACAGAGAAATGCCCCTGGGAAATCCCATTTTCAATGCCACCTTCTCCTTTCCTTGGTTTTTGTGGTATTTAAAATTTGGCACGACTGGGGATATTTGCTGCCTGATTACAGCTGAATTCATGAGAACATTCTTCCAAGGTGTGCAGGGAAGGGGGGCTGGATGTTCACAGGAGCAATGGAAAACAGTTTGTTTTATCCAGATAAAAAGGGAAATGGAAACAATCCTTGGCTCTGAAGGGTTTGAAGGATGATTTCTGAAGAAGTTTCTATTTAGAAGTGACACAAAACCTGTCAGGGACAGGAGTGGAGTGCAGGAGCTCCAGGCAGCAATTTAACCAGTGTTTAATAAATACACACCAAACAATAGCTGGTGCTCAGAGATAATTTTTTAGATATAGAATTTAAAAAATAAATCTGTTTTTATTTTTCCCTTATGAATTTACAATAAGAACAAAAAGCAAACCCACCCTGACACCTTTGGTGCAAGAACACTGCTCCTCTCTGCTCCAACAACAACCTCTGTACCCACCAGGGAAATTCCATTTATTCCCTCAAAATCTTCCTGGGCTTTCTTCTCTTGGAGTGAGGAATCACAGAGAGGAACCGGAGAAATCTCTGTCCTTCTGCAGGGCTCTAATCTCAGTTTCTTCACTTCTGCCACATCTCTGCCTTTTGGCATCTGCAGCACCACCAGATACAAAAATCTACATTTTTTCAGTCTCCACAGCCTAATTCCTCAATGCCAAACAAAACCCTACCCAGTTCAGAGACCACTGCTCCAAACACCAGCCTCCCCAGCTCTTGCTTTCTCCTCCCCAGCCTAGGACAGCAATCTGGCTGCACTTAAAACACTTTGCTTCCCATCTTTCATCTCTTGGAAGGGACTGGAGAGGTTTATTACACTCTGTGATCTTATCACAGCCCTTGGCAGGGAATGGGGTGTCCCATGGAAGCTGGAATTGCACCGTGGTATCTGTGCAAGGGCTCCCTTCCCATCAGGAGCAGATATATTTATATTTATATTTATATTTATATTTATATTTATATTTATATTTATATTTATATTTATATTTATATTTATATCTATATTTATATTTATACATATATATCTATATCCATATCCATATCTATATCCATATCTATATCCATATCTATATCTATATCTATATCTATATCTATACCTATATCTATCTATTTCTATATTCATGCTTATATTTATGCTTATATTTATATTTATACTTATATTTTATATATTTAATTAATTATTTTGTTTATTTAATATATTTTAGATAGATAAATATTTATCCTAATCCTTTCAAGCCATGCTGGCAGCTTATTTCTGCACCAAATATAATTTTCATGGAGTATTTTCATGGAGTATTTATAAGGGTTTAAACCCATTTTGTCAAATTGAAGGTGATGTTCAAGCACACACTGAAAGCTCTTCCAGCTAAAGGCTGTTGGGCACTCATAGAGCTCATGGCAGCTACAGAAAAAAGAAAATAATCTCATTTTTCAGTTATTTCTGTCATGAATTGTCCGTGGGTTGGGTTGCCCTGTGTATCAGCCACCCACGAAATGGGTTTAATGGCTGAAGAGCAATGCTGAGAAAGGAAAAAAAGTGAAAATTATCTTCTCTCAATGTGTTCAGCACTCCCAGGATCTGTTTACATGGGGGAGGACAGAATTTCATGTTTTCAGAGTACAAATTCACCAGGATTGAACACCATGAGCTGAACCCTTGTGTGAGGGAGGCCAACCCAATGCTGATTTACACCTGCCCAGGAGTCAATCCTCTGAATCCAGCACTAAAACCCTCTGAGAAAAATAAACCCAACAACAGCAGCTTGTTCTATTAAATAACAACAATTTTAAAAAGAAGAAATAAATTAAATGATACGCGGAGGGGGGGAAACTCTTCCAAAATCAAAGCTCGAGGGCAACGGCCAAGAAGAGCCGGTCTCATCGAGGGGCAGATGAAAGAACATGTGAGTTCAGCATGATGTCATGGCTGTTTGTGCACTCAAATGGCCCTTTGTCATCCAGCAGACACAAAATGACTTTCCAAGGCTCCCGCTGGACGGATGGTCTCTCTCTGGAATAAATGTTGACAAGTTTTATATCAAACCGCCGATCGCTCCCAACTCCCGGCCCGTGATTAACGACCCCACAAATCTTATCTGCTCCAAAACGAGAGGAGCTGGGTTTGTTTCCTCCAGATTAGGGTCCAGGGCTTAACAACAGGAAAATTGCCTGCTGAGCTCACTCTGCTTTTGCAGAGTGGCACACGAAAACGCAGGGCCAGAAAACAGAATTTCAGAATGCGCTCGGCCTCTCCTATCGCAAAGCAAATAAGATACTCCAGGAGTGGTGATAACGCTGATTCCTGGAGCCTGGGAGCAAGGAATTGTTTGGTATCAGGCAGAATAGCTGTGAACAGAGAGATAGGCACTTGTAGGTTTCAATTCAAACATTAATTGGCTGATAAGATGTACCACGCAAAAATAATATCCAGCCTCGAACTTCCTGGTGGTTTGTCCAAAGTGGAATGAGAAAATTTAGGGAGTGAGAGCAAAATGGGGCAAGGATTTGGGATTCCAGGTCTGTGGTTGGCCTGGATAAAGCTGGTAGACAGCACTGAATAAAAGTGGGAGGAAAAGGGGGAAAAAAATTAAATCCAGATAGGCACTTGTAGGTTTCAATTCAAACATTAATTGGCTGATAAGATGTACCACGCAAAAATAATATCCAGCCTCGAACTTCCTGGTGGTTTGTCCAAAATGGAATGAGAAAATTCAGGGAGTGAGAGCAAAATGGGGCAAGGATTTGGGATTCCAGGTCTGTGGCTGGCCTGAATAAAGCTGATAGTATTGAATAAAAATGGGAGAAAGAGGGGAAAAAATTTAAATCCACCACTACCACATTTCTCCAGGCTTTCCCTGCTGCCTGAAAATTACTTTTATTGTCACACTGGTTTGAAGACAGCACAAAGACAAGAACTAAACAAAAAGTGGTGTCAGAACCATGCAGGTCTTGAAGTTGAGCAGAGCAACCAGCTGAAAGATTAAATTCCTTTAAAATCTGCTTCAAAATCCACTTAAAATCTGCACAATATGTAAAGTATTAAAAAGGATATAAAGCATTCCTAGCACAGTTTGGGAAAAGAGGAGCTCACCCTGAATGCAAACATCTTCATCCTTCTCTCCCCAGTTCCAACATTCCATCTTTGCACCTACAACCAAAGCTACAAAGAATAATTTAAAAATATTGCCAGACCTTTCCCCTGCTGAAAAAGGGCAGAGAAGAATTAAAAAGGAATTTTTTTCTCCCTGCAAAAATCAAAGAGTACTCAGCTGAAATACATTTGGTTTTCAGCACTCTGGCACATTGAAATTTCCCTGTGAAATCAAGTGCTGCTTGCCAAGATTTTAATTTATTTTTGAAATGTAGCTTTTTGTCCCAAATGGTCAGTGGATTTTCTCTTAAAAGAGCTCAGAGTTATTGCAATATTAAAAAGAAAAATTGCCTTTGCCTTGCACACAGTGGGCTGCAGATAAGCACAGAGGGCTGAGCAACTCCTTAATTACCTCTCCTTAATATGAAATTCTTTGTCTGCCTTTAATTTTACAGCACTTTCATGCAAAGCCAGGGCAGTGAAGTAAACAGAAATTTCTCCTTATGCTTTTTGTTAAGTGAGAACATCAAGGGCCACCAATAACTCACCAAGTGAGGAAAGGATGGAGCTGCAAAATGAGGCGGATCGTGGAAAAAATCGAATAATCTCTGTGGAAAAAGCAATTTATCCCCACACCGGCAGATGGCTACAGACAGGGGATTCAGGGATAAATCTCATCTCATAGGAGTCACCTTCCAGGGCCTGGGCACAGCCAGGTTTACACATTTCTCAGGGGAAAAAATTGGAGTTTTTTAATCAATAAATAAAAATTCAGTCGCTGATTTATTTCTTGTTTAAGAGTGGTGGGTGTCAAACACTGAACTCCCCCTGCCAGCCCCAGAAATGTTCAGAAAATCCAAGATTTTCCTCTGGTTGATGGAAATTTTCTGCTTTGTGACAAAAAAAATGGGCATTTAAATTAAGGGCGGAAAGACTCAATAAATTGATGAATCTCAATAAGTTTTTCAGATGAGGAAAAAAATCACCATATTCCAAATAATTTACAGACAACAATAAATACACAGGAATGAAATGTAGTGCTGCTGGTTTAATTATTATTTTCTAGCATCTTTATTGTCTGATTAGTCAAAATACTAAAAAACCCAAACTCAATGTGAACTGAAATGATTTTTCACTGCCAAACACCACTCCAGAATGCAAAAGTCCTAACAAAATATGAATTGAGGACAAGGCAAAGGGGATAAGTGGCAAAATATTTAAGATATTATTTGCTTGATCATCACTTGTAGTAGTAGAATCCACCTTTGTGCCATTATGGAATATATTCATAAACTGGAATGTAGTTATATTACATTCTATTATTATTCTATTATTAATACATTATATTACATTATATTATAGAATGGAATTATATTATATTGTATTATATTGTATTTATACAATGTAATACAATATAAGTGTATGTTGTATTTATATATTGTATATATTATATTATATTATATTATATTATATTATATTATATTATATTATATATTTATGTGTTGCATTATATATATTTATTTATATATTGTATTTATATATTTTATATATAAGAATTTATATATTGTATATATATTTTATATTGTATTATATAATTTATATATTTATAATTTATATATTGTATTTATATATAAATACATATATTTATATTTTACAGTTTAAATATTGTATTATATTGTATTGGATTATAAAATGTAATAGAATAATGAGATATTAGTAATAAAATATAGTAATTAATAAATAAATAATAATAACATATAAATAATAATAGTATTCATAATAATAGTAAAAATGTAAAAAATTATTGGCAAATAAATACACTTTATTCCTAAACAAACACGTCACATGAAGGAAGGAAATGTTTGTCCACGAGAGGTCTCTAGAGCCCTGATAATCACAGGATATTTCCATGGATTTGGTGCTGCTGCTTAAAATGAGACAAATATTTGGAATTTCACGTCCCCTCACCATCTCACTGGGTTGTCCCCTCTGGATCTGGCACATTTTGGGTTTCCTCAGCCAAAGGAGGAGGATGGATGTGGGCACAAAAAATCCAAGTTATCCCATCGCTGTGAGAGCAGATCAGGCAAAGAGCAGCCTGAGTGGTTCTGGGGTTTTGGGATTCTCCTGCTGCTCATCGCAGAGGGAAAAGGAATTCTTTACTGGGTGAACACCCAGTGCCACTTCCTCCTGTCCCATCATTTGTCACCTGCGGGGAGAGGCCAACCCACACCTGGCTGCAATTGTAATTTGTATTACAAATTACAAAAGGTATCAATTAACAATATTTCTGTTCAAGTCAGAAGCTCAAGAGCTGCCAGATGTTTACAGCACAACCACTTTTATAAGTGAACCCCATTTCAAGAAGACTTTATGAAACAAAGACAGTCTGGAAGCATTTATAGCTGATAATGGAGAAATCTTTGGAGAGCCCGTTCTCACAATTTCACAAGTTTATACTTTTTGTCTAAACAATATTGGCCAGCCCCAATATTCTTGTGGGATATTGGCTCTTCAGTCTCAGTACTACACTGTTGAGTCCAGGTAAGAGTAAATCCAGGCTCTGTATGGCATTGCCTCAAAATGCAGCTCCTTGCTGAAGAGCTGGAGCCTCCTCAGCTCCTGGGGATCCCTCTCACTGCCCTGTCACCAAACAGTGAAGAATAAGACACATGAAACAGCTCACTTAAAGGAAAAAGCGGAGTTTATTTATGGGAGTCTCCATTTCCCTGCGTTAGTGACTGGGAATTGCAGAGAGAATCAATGGAGAAGCTGAAGGGAAGATAAAAGTTGGAATATGCTGGATTAATGCTGGGTTTATTACTTTTGAAAATTTCAGCCATCACTCTTGGCTTGATCAACCAGTCTCATCAAAGGATGTCACGAGGAGAGCAGAATTCTGCTTTAAAGAGGAATAAAATCAGTCTTTACCTCTTCTGACACACATTCCAGCAACCATATTGGGTATGGAGATTAATGCCACAAGCAGGGCATTAATCTCCATACCCAATACCTTGGCAGATTCCTCCTTGGAATTTTTCCTGCTCGCCTCCCGACCCAAAAATGGAAACATTTCCCTGAAAAACAAACAGAGAGTGCCTGAGAGCAGCAGGCCTGGGTGAGGGGGCTCCCAGAGCACAGAATTCCTTGGATCTGCCCCCATGGAGCCTCCAGCAATCCCAGGGATCTGGGCTTTGAACAATGAATGCCTTCAGTGTGGTTTTCAGCTCTTTTTTTTTCTTTCTTTTCTGATTTGTGGACCATTAAAAATGTTCCAGCGGGGATACAGGATACCCTTTAAAATATGGAGATTTCTGTGCAGCACATGTGAACTCTTCTTCCTCGCTCCCCTTTCATGGAGCCCCTGGGAGCTGCTGGAAATGCTGGCCCTGGGAGATCAAACAAACTGGGGGTCTGTGAATCAGACAGGAGAAACAAATCCAAGAGGCAAGGTCCTGGAGCAAACACCCTCTGGAGTCATTGGAGATGACAAATGGGAAGTGCTTGGTCTCAGGAGGCTGAAAGGGGAGACACAGAGAAACATCCCAGATTGCTGGAAAGGGAAAGCAGCATCCTGGAGGTGATGCCTCGGGTTTTGGCTTTTGTATTTTTCCCATTCTGTGATGCTTTAGTGTGTGGGTCTGGGCTCACATCAGGGGATGCTGAGCTCTGTGCACAGAGCAGGGACACAAAACAATTCCTGCTCCAGCTGGGCACCAAGGACAAATGAGCCAAATCTCAGCCCAGGAGCACAAACACCGTGGGCTGGAGAGAGAAAAACAAGCAGGGTGGGACTGCAGGGGCTAAAGCTGCAATGGGACAATGAACTGCAAGGTGCAAATGGAGCAGAGCTGATCCCAGGGAGAGACCCCGGGAGCGCTCGAGCATTTTGGGGCCATTTTGGGTCATCCTGGGTGCATTTTGGGGCCATTTTGGTTCATCTTGGGTTCATTTTGGGGCCATTTTGGTTCATCTTGGGTTCATTTTGGGACCATTTTGGTTCATCTTGGGTTCATTTTGGGACCATTTTGGTTCATCCTGGGTTCATTTTGGGACCATTTTGGTTCACCTTGGGTGCAGCCCTGGCTGGGCTCTTGTGCTGCCCAAGGTGGATCCATTGAGGAGATCCTTTTAATAAATCCCTGCTTTATTCTGTAACTCTGTTCTAGCTCAGCCTTCCCAAGCAGAGATGGGGATGGGGTTGTGCTCTCTGCTGGGGTTGTGCTGTGTCAGCACAGCTCTGGCAAATGTGAGAGGCACAGAACACATCTGGGGCCTTTTCTGCTCCATTTGCACCTCAGCCTGCACAAAATCCTCATTCCTCAATCAGTGGGAATTAATAAAGTGCCATGAGTTACAGCCTTTCTAGGAAATATTGCTCAATAATGTTAGCAAATAGCACTGAAGTCAGATGTGGTGTGAGTGAGGATGGATTTAAATAAAATAAAGAATCTCCATCTTATGATTTGATATTTGTTCCTCAAGAGAGTTGGTCAAGTCCATGTAAAGCAGGGTGCAGAGTCACAGCTCTGTGACACTGGGAAAACCTAAGAGAGAAAGGGATGGTTGGAAATAGGTTTTCATTTTCCAGTTTTTATTGACTGAAGAAGAGCCTCGAATGTGCTCCAGAGCACCCCTAAGGTTACAGGAGCCTTTGAGGGGCTGAAATCAGGATCCAGCTGAAACCAAATCCAATAATCCCTACCCAGAGCAGAAACATTTGGTGTTATGGTTGAATCAAGACTGGTCATCCATGAGAAAACATTGTGTGAATGCAGATCCTGACTCTTCTTGTGAGCATCACTCTGTGTGCTTGAGTGGAGAGCTGGACTCCAGTGGAAATGTCCCACCCATGGCTGGGGTTGGAATGAGATGATTTTTAAGGTCCCTTCCCTTAACCCAACCCATTCCATGGCTCTTTTGAGTGCTTTGCCAAGATGTCCCTTTCTCTCTGAGACAAATGGAAAAAGATGGAAATAATGTTTAAGGAACAATTTCTGCACAGTTCATTAAGGTGAGGGATAACTGATCTAACCCTCACTCATTTCAGTGCTTTTCCATCATCTCCAGAACACCCAATTATCCAGGAACAAGGTGCTCCCCTAAATACCCATTCAATGCTGAGCAGATCCAGTTGCGACCATGAAACCCAAAGCCAAGCAGTGATTGTCAGGGAAAACTTTGGCATTATCATCATGGCACATTCCTAATGTGCACGAAAACTGAGGATTCCTCATAGCCCAACACATCCAGCATCACTTTTTGCAGTCACAGTTTTAACCATTTTACTGGGGGTGTTACAAGGAGCATCTACAGTGGGTCCTGCCAGGTTTCATTTACAGGTTTGACCATATTTGGGGGGTTTTTTACATACTCTCCCCCCTTTTTTTCACCTTGCCTGCTCTGTTTCCCATCCCAAAAAGCTGAAATGCTGCTGTGGGTCTGGGCAGGGCCCAGGAGGGGCTGTGAGGAGCAGAGAGCAAACTCTGGGGTTAACAGCTAAAGAATGCTGCCATAGAATTGGCCAGACAGCCTCTTCCCCAGAGCTTTCCCGTGGGTAAAAGGCAGATCACAGCTCTTCCTTCCCATGAAAGGCCCTTTGATCTGCCTTGATGAAATGCTTGATGTATTTGGGGAGTTGAGTGTAATTGGCTGTGATGGCTCAGGGCTCTTCCCCGTCCCCTGAGCTCCCTGTGCTGGGGTTTGTTCTGAGAGCCTCACACAGCACTCAACCCCTCCAAGAGCACCGCAGAGCATATTTATGGCTTTGGGAAAATCTCTGAAGGGATCAGCCCAAATCCTCCTCCTGCACCACGAAAAGCATTCTGTGGGGCTGCTCTGCCCTGCTGGGAGCCCAGCCTGTGTCCTCAGGAGCTGCCTGACACGTCCAATTATGGATTGCTCAGCAGTGTCTGCCGGGATTTATTCTCAGATATTTGGGCTGAGCATGTTGTCAGCCCTGCTGTCACCACTGAGGGCTGCCAACCCAGCAGAGCAGAACATTCCTCACCCACAAGGAGATGCACAGCTCTTACATCAGCATTTAGAAAAGAAGCTCTTCTTTCCTCACCTCTCCATGAATTATGACATTTATTCACAACGATTGTTTTGGTGTAGAAAGTCAGGTAAACAAGGCTATATCTGCAAAGTCACTTATTGTTAATGCAATAGGGGAAGGAAAACATTCCTGGCGTTATGGTTTTATCAGCTTATAAACATGTGGGAGAAGCCTACGTGCTTTGGAATAACAGCAGGAACAAGAGTGGGAAAGGAAACACTGGGATCTGGATGCTTTACTAGAGACAACCCATTGTGTGACCTCACAGCTTTTCCCACTCCTCACCTCTGCAAAACACTATTAAATATTCTTAAACCTGATTTTTATAATTAATTTTTTCATTCTTTATCAACCACTTACCCAGCCCTCACTCAAAGGGCATTTAGGAGTGACAAAAGCAACAAAGAGTGGGATTTCCTGTGCTAAATCCAGAAGAGAGGTTTGAAGGTTAAAAAAGGTTGCTCAAAAGGTATCAAGCGTGCATAATTTGTGGCAGAAGTAAAAATTGAGAGCCATCATCTGGATTTCCTTCTGAAAATCCATTTCTAACCCCTACAGCAGCCAGAAGTGCCAGTCTCTGATGTCCCAAGGGCTGTGACAAGGACCTCAGCCATGAACCTCTCCAGGTTTATTGTGCCCAGGGCCATTTCTGCCCTTCTTTGACCAAAGCACTTGGGGTCAGCACTTCAGGCACGCTGTCCCATGCTCAGCCACCAAGAAATGAGAGAGGACATTGTGGCTGAGAATGTCACTCCTGCTTTCCCTTCTTTATCTTTCTTGGAAAAAGGGACAAAAATGTGACATGCTGGGCCATGTCAGATCTGCATCTCCACAAAAAAAAAAAAAGCTCATTCACCACTCAGCACATTTGGAAAATCTCTCTGCACAGAGCAGACACCTCCAGATGTCTCCATCAGTGACGTTATTTATAAGAGCAGCTCGTTAGGCTAATTGCTCCTGCAGGGATTTAACTCCACTGAGGGAGCCTGAACAGGGCTCAACTGTTCCAGGGAATTTGCTGCCACTCCTCCCTTTGATTTACACCTCTCGTAAAATTTTATGGCCAGATTAGAATGAACTTCACTTGCACTATGGTTTAATAAAAGTTTTTTTTTTATGCCGAAGAAAAGCAAAAATCGATGCGGTAACTAATTACAGCTTTAACGACGGGAGAAAAATACCTCAAAAAGGGAGACCCAAAAAGCCCCCCAGGACAGAGACTTTGCTTAGACACCTGAGCTCAGAGGCTGTTGGGAGAGCAACAGTAAAAAAGTCACATTTTAGGGAAGAGCAGTTTGGGATGGAAAGAGCAATGTGGGTTTTTATGGCAGATGTGAGGGAGTTGGGGTTCCAGTAAATGGGAGAAGGGAGTGAGCAGTTATCAGTCACTCTGCCTGGAATGTCTCTGAGTTATTTGGCTGCTGAGCGCGTTCTTCTGGAGGGAAAAGTCCACTTTGGAAATAATCAGTGGCTTTGCAGAGATAATTTGGCCATACAGTGCATTTCTGTTGATAAATTACAGAGCTCCCTGGGCTACACTTTGCTTCACCAACTGTAAAGCTACAACATAAATCCAAACAGAAAAAAAGACTTTTTTTCCTCCCTTTCTTTCCGCCAGTGAAATACAATGTCACTGAAAATGCCCTTTATAGCTATGAACACATGAAAAATTGCAAGAAGGAAGGAGAATAAATAAGCACAGTAAAATATTTACCATTCTAGACATCAGTAGCCAGGAGCAGATTGATGGGAAATGCTCAGTTTGGGGCTGACAGCCTTTAGATGACCTCTTTACAAGGCCTGAATCCTGAAATTCAACGTGCAGGGAGCTCCAGGGGGAGGTGCAGGGGTTTTTTGGGAGCATTTTGCCTTGACAGCAGCAGGAATTACAGGTGCTCCCTCCTCCAGATGCTGGGGAAGCAGCTCATCCCAAGCAGGCTCCAGCTGCCCCCCTTCATGCACATCACATGCTGCATTTCACTCCTGGCCAGGGCTCACCTCCATTTATTGCTTTTTTGGCTCAAAATTAATGCTTTTGGGCTGCAGAAGCACTTCCCAAGATGGATTTTTCCACTGAGAAAGGAGCCACAAAGTGAAGGACCACTTCATATGGTCAAAGCGTGGGGCTTGGGAGATTTATTTTAAATTAAATAAGTTATTCCATCTGTCCTGGACACAGGCTTGCTCTAAAGTAATTTGAAATCCAGGGAGAAAACCCCCACAGTCAATTATTTCAAGTCCTTGGAGCTGAAATACCCTACCAGTAGTTCATCACCTGGCAAATAAACCTGCCAGCTCCAAACTTTATTAATCATTTTGCTGTACCCTGCTTGAACTTTTCCCAGCTGAACTCAGGAGTGCTCTAATTCTCCACCCACTGGTACCAAAAGAAACAAGAAGAGGACAAAAGGAGAGTGATGGAGGCTTCATCTCTGCCTCCTCCACTGCAGGAACATCAACTTCCAGTAATCTGGGGAGACACATTTCCCCACAGCATCCCTACTTCTAAGCCCAGTTTCTGGAATTTAGGAAATAGACAGACCAATCCCTTCCTTGATGGGATTTTTTTTTAATTTTTTGCCTGGACAGGGAGTTATTTTTATAGTGATTTCTCAAACTGTGGTCCCAGAGTCATAATTAACATTTTTTCTCATAATCTACATGCTCTGACACCTCCAAAACCTTGCTTTATTATGTGCCTGTCTTCCACCTTCTAAATGTTAATGTTTTAGCCTTGAAGAAATAAGTGAAAGGGAAAGAGATGACAAGAACTCCACAGAAAAAAAGGAACAGATGTTCCTGAGATCATAGCAAAACAAGCCACACACTTAATAGGAACAAACTGTGATGTATAACATCATTATTTTCCTAACCTTTCTAAAATTACCTATTTGACTGATTTCTGAGGTGTAAAAGGAGGCATAAGGCCTTCCCTCCTGTCAAAGTACCATTGTCTGGAGAAATTTAGAAGCTCCCTGTTTCAGCACCTTGAGACCACGAGAGCACAGACAGATTTAAGACATCTTTGAGTTTGTGCAAGGCTCACAGGAATGTGGCCATTAATACCACTGTAACTGGAGAAGGGTTTATGGAGGTGCAGCTGCAATCCAAAGCTCTGAATCAGTGCCAACCCCAAAAGAAATGCACCCAAAATTCAGCTTGGCTCATCCAGGGGTGCTTTGGGATGGAAGGAGGGGCACAGCACCTGCACCTGCTGGGGTGCAGCTCAAGGGCACGAGTGCAGAACAGGGATCAGGTTATTAATTAGGGAATTAATTAAGGAATGGGGATCTCTCACAGCTGCAGGAGGGTGCTGATAAAACCAGCCTGTCACAGCACACCAGGCTTGCAGCACCCCAGCCTTGTTCAGTGACACATCCCAAACTGGGACATGCATGTCATAAATGCAGGGGGAATAATTTTATATTCATGCACCCATTCTGCAGAAAAAGTTGTTGCAGCAGTAAGTGTAGCAACTGCCTCAGAAACAAAAAATTCTTCTTTAAATTATGTTAAAATCTCTTCCTCTGTCAGCACAAGCAAGGATTATAAAAACACAGACATGTGCATCCAGATTTCACTGTTTTCTGAAATAGAATGGTGGCATTATTCTAATTATAAGGTGTCTTTCCTTAATTTCTCCTCTCCACACTTTCCACTGAACTTTTTTTTTTTTTTTTTGCATATTTTAAGTATGTTTAGTTTTCAGTAATTAATGGCAAGATGCATCTAGGTAGGCAATACCTACCTCAGGCCAGTGACTATTGTGGATTCTGTGGTTAATCCCTACAAGGGAATGATGAGGAATTCAGTTCCCTTTGTAAACTGGATTACCAGACCCTGGCTTTCCTTCAGACAAGGCAAAATCATGTTTGTACCACTTATTTCATTGGCCACTAATGCTATTCCTAGAGGACACCTCACTTAGATGTGCTTGCTCCTGCTCCTTCCACTTCATGTTTTACAAAGCCACAGACAAAACTATCAAATCCTGTAACAGGTTTTTCCCATGTTTTAATGACTATAACAACCAGAGAGTTCTGAAATACACAGTTTTTATTTCAAAAACAAATCTGAGAGAAGAGAGGAGCTGCTAAATTGGGTCAGTGATCCACGTAGCCTGAGGTCCTGGTCGTCACGGTGGGGAGTAGCTGAAGTTTAGGAAAAACACCAAAGGACAGAGCATGGAATGATCCCTCCCAGTGCATTCCTCCTGCAATCAGACTTCCTTCAAATTGCCTCCAGACCACCCTGGTTAGCAACCACTGAAAGCTGCACTAATAAAAATAGATCTCATTTCTCTCCAAATCCTTTTATACCCTTGACCTCCCCGGCATCCTGTGACGAGCTCTACACTCAAACCAGTGCTGGTTTTTGCAGGGAATTACATTTCTTTGGAAAGCTGCTGCTTGCTAGCATTGCTGGGATGTGCCTGTAGACGATCATGAGGGAGAGGCATCAGTGGCAGGGTCAGGTCCCTCTGTTCTGGAACCAAGCTGCAGGTTTGGAACCGGCTGGGCGGCCTCGTCCCTGCGGGAAGAGCAGCGATGCTGAGCTGATGTCTTGTGGAGGAGAAGAAGAACAACATCCCCACCCTTTCATTTGTCCCATGGGGTTGATTTGGGAGCAGATATGAGGTGGAGCTGACAGGAATTGTGTCAGCAGTGCCAAGTGAAGGATCCCTGGGGCTGTCTGGGCTTGCAGAACGAGCCCGGTTTGGGTTTTATCTGAGGCTTTCCCTGCTGGGTCATTTCCTCCACCAGGCAGGTTAGGACAGCCCAAAAGGGGAGGGAGCACAGACCTGGCAGCAGCTGCAGGTTCAAGTTCAACCAGCAGGTATTTTGCACTTTTGGCCTGTTTGATGTGCTTTAAATATGCCTGGTTTTCCAAAGGAGCTGAGGTCTCCATCTGCGGAAAGTCATTTATGGCATTTCCTCTAGCAGCCAAGGATTCGTGTTTATTTTAAAAAGCAAACAAAATGTAAGCAACAAAATTTGCCTTTTTCTTTCATGAGAGCAAAGGCTCCATATGGAAAAGGCTCCAGGGAAAGAGTGACAAACACATGGCAGGAGGAACAGCACTTCCCTGAAAAGGGAAGCAAATTCTTTGTGGATATAATTTTGCCCCTAACAGAGCCATTTCTGTGGGGATTTTCTGAACATTTATCTGTCCAAATAAATCCTTGAGTGAGCAAGTTTCACCCTGTAAACTGCCTCAGTTTGGGGTGAGGATTCTTTATTTCTATAATGGGACAGATTTTCTAAATAAGAGTGTCCAGAATGGAGCATCCTACAACTCATAAACCTACATGGAGACCTATATAAAACCGACATAAACCTATATAACAAACAAATTATATCCTGCACCCATGAAGTGCTTGTGCAATTATTCCTTTTCAAATAATACGAGTGCTTGTCAACTTAATAAACACATTAAGCACTAAATGAGCGACAATTTTTTACATCAGTTAAAAAAATCAGTGCATTTATGCTTCAAATATCTATGGAGTTGTAACCATACAAGTAAATACAGGAGGATGGTAATTTTTTACCTTTTCTTGCCTGTAATTATTTTACCTGTAATAAAATTCAACCAGGCCCCAGCCTGGTGTTAAGCCATTGAGTTGGAAATCTGCAATGCACTCGTGGAAAACTCCTCTCCCTGTCAGGCCATTGTACACCACGGGGCAGGCCTGCTTATCCAGAGCTGCAGAAACATTAAAGCTCTTGCCACCTTGGAGAAGAGTGAAAAGGGGAACAAAGTCACCAACTTTCAGTAGTATTTTATCTCAAAACAATCCCAATATCTATTATTTTTGTGTATGGGTTTTTTTATGCTTTTCTGAAGAGTGATTGTTCTGCCTGCTTTGTAAATCAAGTAAAATGATCAACCACATTTCCAGCTGAATCCACCTCATAAGAGATGTTCTGACACCCCAAGAATGTTGAAATCCCTATTTTATGTGGACTAGCACAAACAGAATCTGTAACTCTCCCTCTGTATCCTGTGACCCTGACCCTGCAGTGGACACATTTCACCCAGGACACACCACAACTACAATTTCATTTAAGCAGGGAAGTGCCCATGACAGTGGGGTTGGAACCAGAGGGTCTTCCAGTCCCTTCCAACCCCAACCAAGATTTTATGGCTCTAAGTAGATTTCTCAGGGTGTAAGATGACGCATTCCCCAGGAATCTCACTGAACACTCTTTCCTCCACTAAAGGAACTGCAGGCCAAGAAATGAAGGCAGAGGCAGCTGGACTGTGTGGAGCTTACCAGCAGTAAAACTGACTCCATACTCCTCCTGGATCAGCCCATCCTCGGCCAGCTCGGCCAGGGAGGCGTTGGACCACTGAACGCCAGCCTTCCTCCCATCAGGAAAAAACACATAACCTACAGTGAGGCTGAAGGGGACAGGAATGCAGCAGGTTTGAAGTTCAGCCAAAACTCAAATGCACCAGAAAAATGGCAGAGAGAATTGGGACTTTAGTGCCTGGAGAAGAGAAGGCTCTGGGGACTTTCAAGAGAGCTGGAGAGGGGCTTTGGAAAAGGGAGTGCCAGGATGAGGGGAAATGCTTCCCACTGCCAGAGGCAGGGTTAGATGGGATATTGGGAAGAAATTCTTCCCTGTGAGGATGGGAAAGCCCTGGCACAGGGTACCCAGAGAAGCTGTGGCTGCCCCATCTCTGGAAGTGTCCAAGGCCAGGTTGGATGGGGCTTGGAGCAGCCTTGGGGCCATGGACATTGATCTTTAACCCTCTGGATGCAGAGAACAGCAGTGAGCAAGGCAGGGCTCCTGTGGAATGCCCCACTGCAGCTGGAGCCTTCTCAAACAGCTGGGAGTGCCCAGCTTGTACCTCTAAATCATCCAGACAGACAGACAGACAGCTCCATCAGCCCTCAGCAGCTGAAGGGAAAGGAAGCAAGGGGAAGGTGAAAGCTGTCCTTGTGACTAACTACAAATAGAAAACTGGGAGCATGAGGGAGTGGATGGAAATTGGGCTGTACAGGCTCAAAGCAGGAATTCACACAAAGGTGTCCTGCAGAGCAGCTTTTGCCACCTCTAAGATGAGTGGTTTTAGCAACATAAAGTTCTTTGGTCACTTACTGAGTTGTGGTAGCTGGCATGCTGATAACTGTTAAATGTGCTGCAGTCCCATCCTGCAAGAGAAAGAAAAAGCAGCCAGAGTTGTGCAGGTTCATTTCTGAGGGTGCTTCACTGGCTGGACCAAGAAGACACAGGATAGAACTCAGCCTATGCAATGTGTTATGGTTTCACACTTTAAAATCCTCTCACTACATCTCCCATGAAGATCTGGCTGCAAACAAATCCAGGAAAATAAACCAAACACATTCAGGACAAATTAAGGACAATGGGAACAACAGAAAGTCCAAAGCAAGAGGACACAGGAGGGAAACAAAGCCTGCAAAGAAGAACAAAACTGGTTTACTATGACCCGACTTTTCTAACCTCTATCCATCTATGTCTGGGAGCAGCAGATTTGGAAAATGTTAAGAAGGAACTGGAATCTCCTGGTTTTACTAATTTCTCTTCCATCCGTAGGTCTGGACTCCTCATGCTCCACTTGGGCTGCTCTGAGGCAAATCTAAGCCTCCTCTGATGATATAAATGTACAGACACTCAGGGTAAGAGGGCTCCAAGCTTCAAGCTGCAATAAACTTCTTAATGAAGTCAGCTGCCTTTTAATTAGGGGCAGAACAGCCACAGACACTTTGAGTCTTGAAAAACTGGACAACAGGGAGAGGTTGGTTATCCACACTGATGATACACAGGCACATGATAAATCAGGATTTGTACAGAAATGGGATTTTCCAAGCTGGGAAAAGAACTTTTATCCTGAATTCAGTCTAAACCCCGGTAATGCTGCCTATAATAGAGAGTTTTGATTTATGCCTGGCTTGGCAAAGGAAATGCCCTTTCAGGAGCATCTGCTGGGCTTGGCTGGCAGCTGGCAGGGGCTGCCCTCAGCATGTCCCTGGGCTGTGTGCTCCCAGCAGCCACAGCTCTGCCTCTCCCCCACACAGCACTGCAGAGAATTATGGCTCAGCACAGGCAGAAATATTTGCTGACTGCTGTCATGAAGGCTTAGGATGCTTCAAACACCTCAGGCTTCCCATTAATGGGAATCAGCTCTGCAGCAGCTCCAGGGAGTGCTGGGTACTTGCAGCAGCTGAGAATCTCTCCTGTAAAGCTGCCTGCCTAACTTTTCTTGAAAAAGCCAAAACAAACTGTTTCACGTTATCGAACAAGTTTTGCTTCAATCAGTGTAACAAAATCTCAGTTTTTACACACACAGCTCTGCTTTTGAGAGAGAGCAAAAGCTCTCAACACTGATCTGGGCTAATGGTGCCACCAGTGAGAACTTTTGATGTGCACCATGGATGTTCCCAAATCCTTATTTCTGGATACTTAAACATGCCTGAAAAGCTCAGAAAAATTTCCTGTATTGCCATGTTAATACCTACTTCAAAGTGTGCCAAAATCATCACATAACGGCGAATCTCAGCCCAGTCCCGGACACCTGCAAAAAAAACCCAAAATCCCTCAAGCTGGAGTTTCACCATTCCTGGGAAATGTGAACTAACAGTCCCTGACTTCACAATAAAGAATATATCCAAAATAATAAATAAATATCCAAAAAGATATTTCTTTTTGGATAAAGAAATATCAAGTCATGGATAACATGGTAACCAATGTATGTTCCCAAACCAGTGCTGGTATTTCCTCTGGAATGTCTTTATTTCATGCCGAGGCATTGACCTGGTTATTTTAACAGCTAATCCTCCATCTCACTGCCCTGCCAGTGCCAGCTACACTGAGGGCATTCCCAAGGCAGGGAATTCTTTCCTGTGCTCTTACCATAGGAGTGGCTCCGAATGCCTTGGAGGGAAAGTTCAGTTTTCCCAGAATTTTCTATTTCAATCTCTCCCACAGACCGGCCCCACTGCTCGTGTCGGAAATGCTGCTCCCTTTGCCTGGAAGAAAGAAAGAAAGGAGTGGGTCAGCACAGGCAAGAGCTCCAATCCTCCTCAGGAATCTCCTCAGTGCCAATCTGATGGATTTATCTCCCAAAATGAAGGAAATTTCAGAGCATCTGGACCATGGCTATCCCAGATTTTACACATCACTTCTACATTTCCCAGTTACTGTTACATAATGAGACACCTGAGAATGAAACAGCAGCAAATTCTCACCCTGACAGGATAGAAAATCACCCTTTGTTTGAAGAAATGCTGGGCTGCCAAACAGCTGCTGCTTAGAACTCAGCAGGTATCACCAAAACACACACATTATTGATATACATAATTTCACACCATTGATTCTCATATTTTTAGCTCTCCAGAGTTTCTATAGTATTTTAAACACCCAGTTCAGCTCCTTTCTCATAGGATTATATTCCTTTTCTTAGCTATACCTGGACCATTGACTTTGGGAGCTGCCTATGAAAACAGAACGAATAAGAAATATTCCTGATGCTGAGGACTTCACTCAGATATCTGTGTGCAGGATCCCCCAGGTGTGGTGTGGCATTGAAACCAAGAGCCATGTCCTTTATTAGAGCACTTCAAATTAAACCCACCTTCAAAATTCAACTATAACACACATCAGACCTTGAAGATAACTATAGAAAAAATTATTATTAACCCCAGAAGTTATTAATCTTGTATCTTACTTTTTGACCCTCTGGAAGAGCTCGATGGTCCAAGGCTCCTGGGCTAAAGCAAGAGCAAATGTGCTGGGGTTACTGTCAACATTAAAGTTAAAAACATCTGTGGAGTTCTCCCACCTAGAAAAAGAGAGAGGAAAGAAAAAGACATTATTAGCATTCAGTTCATGCAAGGCCAAGTTGTGCACTTGTACTTTGATAGAGGCAATCTTTGTACTTTATTGGAAAACTCTGATTTTTGGCATTTTAAATGAGCTATGAGCTTACTGTACATCCCAAAGCAAAGCTGAAAAACTTACTGCAAAGAGAATTTAACTTGTACAAGTTCTCCTTCCTCCTCACTCCACTGCTGTCTGTAGGATCCTTTCCTGCAAGACAAAGCACTTTTATATCATTATAATTTTGTCTTATATTATAATTTTGTTTATATCCTAAACAAACAGCAAAATGTTTCTTTCATGTTTGGAATTGGAATAGAAGAATTCATAATACTCTACACCACCAGACTTATTTTCATTCCTTAAAAATCAAAGTGTCTCAGTTACCAAACAGCTTTTGGTTCATGCTGGTTAAATTTAAAATAAATGTAATATATTTCCAGATAGTGCTGAAAAAGTCTTGGGTTTATGTGTAGATAAATGAAATTAGGGAGTGCTGCAGTACCTGAGTAATCCATCAAAATTTATCTTCCAGCACATTTGGGGCTCCAAGTATTCCATAGTGAGTCCTCCTCCACTCCAGATCTCTTTGGATTCATCTCTCACCATCATGTTTGGGTGCTGTGGGTGCTAAAAAAAGGAAATATTGTAGGAAAACATTTGCTTAATTCAATTGTGAGGATGCCACAAAGCAGTCTTGTTATACTAAATATGACTAAAAACCCAAAATAATGCACATCAATCCTCTCTCTTTTTTTCTATATTCTCCAAATAGGATTTCTCCTGCTTTTCCTGGTCATGGCTACTTAGTGAAAGAGATTTGTGAATATAAAGAGAGTTAAGTGGAAAGGGATTTATGTCAGGTCTTCTCCCCTTTAGTATGTAGCCAGCTCTTAATAAAAAAAGAAAATCCTCAGGCAAAAATCTGATTAATGGTATCTGATTAAGCTTTCTTTTCAGCAAGAATGAAGCAGATGTGCATAAAACTCCCTAAAAGCTTTTCCCTCTCTTTTAAAGAGGCAATTCCAAATGGTTTTTATAGCATGAAAATTAAAAAAGGGGGAAAAACCAACCATAAGCATAAAATGGAACTCATCAACCATGTGCTGCACCTGATTGGAAAGGCTGGATGCTCAAATTCCTCCTGGGGGATTTAATAAGGCACTTTTTAGAAACTGTTCTGTTTTGTGCAGATTATGGGAAAGGGGAATGAGTGTCAGATCCTACAAAAAAGGGACATGCCCACTACTCTGACCAGTTCTGATTTATGTTCTGACCAGTTCCACCACTGCCTTTAGACACAGCCCTGGTGCCTTACTGGTGCGAAGATGCAGAGAACATAAATTTTTGGCTTGGGATTCCATCAGAGGTTCAAGAAAGGAGTCAAGCACTGCTCCTGAACATCACTCCACATGCAGCACTCACTTCAAACTCTCCTATCCCATCCAGCCTGAGGAAGAGCCACATCTCACAGAGGCCAGCAGGACGTCGGGCGAGGCGAGCGATCACAAAGCTCCTGTTGGTCTCTGCAAAGCCGGTGAAGTACAGGGAATCCAGAGCCTGGGGAAAGGGAAATGCATTTCAGCTCCAGCTGGGGGCAGGAAAGGGAGGGGAGAATGTCAGCAATCCTTTGTTTTCCGTAGGCTTCTGCTCAGGGATCAAATTTTGGTTTCACTTTTTGTATTTCATAGCAGGCACCCTGAGAACAGCCAGGCAGCTTTAAAAGCAGCAGTGAAAGTTTAGCCAAAAGAAAGGAGAGCTCAAAAAAATGGGGTTGGGCACTGAGGGGTGCCAGGCACCGGGACGCAGGGAACTGGAGCACCTGAGGGATTGCCAGGGGGATGCAAGGGCTGGAATGCAGAGGATGCAGTGGGGTAGAGGTGGTGTAGGGCCAGGGAAGTTTCAGTCCAAAGGGAAAAAGGTGTTCTGAGGGAACGTGGGAATGCTGTGGATGGGAGTTCCAAAGCTGGGGGAACACGGGGACGCCAGAAATGGGAGTTCCAAGATGGGGGAACATGGAGAGGCTGGGGATGGGAGTTCCAAAGCTAGGGCAACGTCGGGATGCCACGGATGAGAGTTCCAAGACTGGGGGAACACGGGGACGCCAGGAATGGGAGGTCCAAGACTAGGGGAACATGGAAAGGCTGGGGACGGCAGTTCCAAGACTGGGGGAACGTAGGGAAGCAGGAGATAGTGTGCCAGGGGAACAGGGAGATGGGAGTGCCAGGGATGCGGGACACAGGGATGCCAGGATACGAGAACAGTGTATCGCAGAAGCGGGTCCGTGGGAAGGGGGTCCCAGGGAAGGGGTCCCAGCACGGGGGGTCCCGGGTCACTCACGTGGGGGTCGGCGCGGAGCGGGCGCGGCCGGCGGGGCTCGGCGGTGCCCGTGGCCGCTCGCTGCCGGCAGGCGCCGAGGCAGAGCAGGAGGCAGCCCAGGGCCCAGCGCTTCAGGGGAGCCCAGGAGCCGGGGGCGGCCGCTCGTCCGGCCCCGAGCAGCGCCAGCAGCGCCGCGGCCACCAGCGCCGGCAGCGCCGGCAGCGCCGGCATCGCGGGGAGCGGGGAGCGGTGCGGGGAGCGGTGCGGGGAGCGGGGAGCGGGGAGCGGAGCCCGGGGCGCTGCGGGACGCGGTGCGGGGCTGGCTCCGGCCGCCCCCAAACCCCGCCTCGGGGCCGCTCCCCGTCCCGGCTCGGATCGCGGTCATTTCCGCGACGGGAAATTGGATTTGCTGGGTTTAGTTACTACGCACTCCAAGGGAAGTTCAGGCAGTTCTGGAAGGACACTAGAGCAAAGCTTCTAGTGATGCGCGGCAGAAAAAGCGGGTGTTAGAGTCTCTTCCCCAACTCTTTGCTGCAGATCGCTGAAGGACAGTCCGCTTAAGATTAGAGATATGAAATAAGTGTTTGACAAGGAGGGTGGTGAAACACTGACACAGAGGTAGTGGATGCCCCATCCCTGGAAACATTTGGACGCAGCTTTGAGCAATCTGGTCTAGTTGAGGATGCCCGTGGCAGAGGGGAGTTGGACCAGATGACCTGCAAAAGGATCCTTCCAAATCAAACTATCCTATGATGCTATGATTCTGTGGTTTCTGATCCTCTTTTATTGGGCTCTTGGCATCAGTGGGTCCTTCTCTTATTCCCACTGACAGCCCCCGCCAACAGGCAGCATCCCATTTCACTCAAGGACCAAACAACCCCACCCACAGCAGGCACCTCAACATCTCTTCTGTTCTTCTAGGTACCATTTCTAGAAGCCATATTTTTGGAGGCTTCTGGCTGGCTGTACATGAGATCTTTTTTATTCCTCCTACAGTTAGCATTTAGTCTCATTTCCCTGCGCTGAAACAAACCCAGCCTCTCAGGAGAGGTTGAAGTGCAGCCAGTCTCACTTTGGAGAAAGCTGGGGCTCTCAGAACCTGGGCTTTCTTTTCTCCTGGGTGTTTGGACTCCCCGTTAGCTCTCCAAACTTCTCAGCAGATTCCCTGTTACTTGCAAAAACATTTATTGTGCATTTCTCTGCCTTGTTTCAACTGCGCCTCAGTTTGGTTTTATAACCACCTCTGCCCTGGTTTGTGTTTAATGGATCAGTGCTTATGGTTCTTTCGATTTTCTTCTTGTTTTTAATGACCTCCTGAGCTCTGCTGCTCCTTTTTGCCCTTTTCCCAGTTTGTCCTGATACTGATGTGCACTTACACTGCCTCAGTGGTCATGTTTCTGTTGTTCCCTCAAAACCTTTTAGCACTTTAGGTGTTCCTTTTACCTTCTTAAAAAGGTTCCTGAGTTTTACACAGGTCCCCTTTTCTGAGACCAGGCACAGCTGTTCTGTGGTGCTTTACTGCTGTCCATGGGCCACATCAAATAAATTAAAAGGAGAAGGACAAAAGGCACCAGAGATACAGACAATGAAGTTCTGAAATTAATTTCTGTAAATCACCATTGCTTTAGCCAATATTGAAGGGGCACATCCTAAATTTAAGCACCTAGAGCAGGCAGAAAGCCAATAAGGTTGTTTTCCAGAGGGTCAGAGGGATAATAATAATAAGGTTGTTTTTATATTTCAGGTTGTGCTGTGGAGGGATTGAGAACAGCCTGAAAGAAAGAGATGTGTCACAATGTTATCACCCTGCACCTGCAGCACGGCAGATGTGGCTCAGCCCACAGAAAGGCTGCAAAGGGAATAGATTATGAAAAACAGCTTTTCTTTTTTTGCTAGAATCTGAACACATTATTGACGCAGAGCTATAGTCAGTGGGGAAAGATCCACACAAATGACAAACCTTTGGGACTTTACAAACATGCACAGAATTAAACCCTCCTCTGCCTGAGGTGGAAGGGGCTACAACAAATGACAGATTCTTTTTAACTCGTTTTTTCCCCAATGCAATCCATGAGCAGCTTTGCTGCACTCCCCCAAATTGCTGGAGTCCTTACACAAGTAATTTGAATTTCAATATTTGCATGTCTGATGTGTGAAGCATTCCCAGCCTCCCCCTGAGTCTCCCCAGGCCACGGTGAAGGCATTGTGTGAATCTGTACCAGAGATAAGCTCCTTCCTTCCTCTCAGCGCAGGACATGGAAACAATTTGTTTCGTGCCACCTTCTGTTTCTACATTTCTTAGGTAATTTGTTTGAGGGCTTGAAGTTATCTCTGGCAAACAATTTATCTTGGCAATATTATTTAATTGTGGTGGAAATGGGTTCCAAATCATCAGGACTTGCAGAAGAACCAAAGTCCTGGGGATGTTTTTAGTGTAACACCAGCTCTTGTGTATAGAAACAAATCTAAGAGCTGCTCCACGTGTTCAGCAAAAATATGGGGAGGAAAATACTCAACTGATTAGCTTTTAAGATCAGGAGGAAATCAGGAATCTGTGACCAATGTGCGGTGCTAAAACACAAAGAAAAAGCAAGCTGCATTTAAGAATTTCTGGTTAGCATAAATTTAAACTTCTGTATAAGGTCTTAGGCATCTGCAATATTGCTGAAAAAAGATGTCACACTACCTAGCTTTTTTGTAACTCCTGGATAATTCTGGTATCTCAGCCAGCCTGAGATAAAAAGCACAAGAATTGTAGTTTTCTCAAGGGTTAAACTCACTGTAATTGAATAAAAAATAAGAGAATATTATTTTGTTTTCATTTTTATTCCTGCATAAATATTAATTACATTAAGGAAAACACCAAGGGAGAACGCAATTTTAGAAAACAATCAGATCTTATGATTTTGTGTCTATAAATATTTACATAATTACATTTGAATAGCTGAGACATTGGTATAGACAAATTTCCTTTCGTATGTGCAACCAGCTGTTGGGAAATAGAAGAAAATATGCAAAATCAAGCTTTTCAGAAGCCCCCAATATTTCAGCTCAGAAGAGGAGACAAACAGGCACGTGAGCAGCTGTATTTTATTCCATTATCAGCACACAGCACCCTTGTGCACTGGCTGCCCGTGTCCCACTAGATGGTGGTCATGCTACAAGAAAAAAAGGATGCAGGAGCGTGCCCGAGTTGCCATCGTTTCTGTTTGTCATCCTTCAGCGTTTTTGTTTTAAAAATATCCGCAGCTCACACACTGCAAGGTTTTTCCCTGTACTTTTTGAGCCACTGGGTCTGTATTAATACACAGTGGGAAATCCTGAGTTGGTGTCATATAATATTTCCCTATCAAACAATTTAACTATTGATGTTTAGGCACAGTGAACAACTGCTGAACATGCTCTTGAATTAGGTGCCAAATCACATTCCTGATGTTCTCAGAAGTGAAATCATAGAATCACAGATGGTTTGGGTGGGAAGGGACCTCAAAGCTCATCCCATTCCTCCCCCTGCCATTGGCAGGGACAGCTCCCACTGTCCCAGGCTGCTCCAAGCCCCGACCAGCCTGGCCTTGGGCACTGCCAGGGATAAGTACAAATCAATGAGGGACTGTAATGGAATTTGACCACAAAAATATGTGTTGACATAAAGCACAAATTCTTCATGAAAGAACTGAGTACACACTGCCTCTGTGCCCGGTTCTTGCAGGGGCAGGGTGATGTCCGCACCTGGGGACATCAGGGACCTGGAGCTGCTGCAGAGAGCCCAGAGGAGGCTCCAGGCTGATCAGAGGATGGAGCAGCTCTGCTGGAGGAAAGGCTGGCAGAGCTGGGAATATTCACCTGGAAAAGTGAAACTTCAAGGTGACCTCATGGCAGCCTCACAGCACCTGAAGGGAGCCCACAGGAAAGATGGAATTGGGACTGTTTATAAGAGCCTGGAGTGACGGGACCAGAGGGAATGGCCTCAAACTGACAGAGTACGTTTGGATTAGAATTAGGAGGAAATTCTCCCACGTGAGGCCAGGGCGCACAGACCGCCCAGCTTAGCTGCGGCTGCCCCATCCAGGGGACAGCGGGCGGTGTCCCTGCCGGTGGCAGGGGTGGAACGGGAGGATCGCCGCCCTCCGCGCCCGCTCCATGAAGGCGCTGCGGGTGTCCCTGCGGTGGCAGGAGTGGGACGGGACGGGAGGATCTCTGCCCTCCGTGCCGGTCCATGAGGGCGCTGCGGGTGCGCCCAGCCCCAGCCCATGCCCTGCCTTCCGTGCCCGGCTCCAGCCCCAGCCCTGCCCTCCACGCCCGCTCCATGAGGGCGCTGCAGGTGTTGCTGCCGGTGGCAGGGGTGGGACGGGAGGATCGCTGCCCTCCGTGCCCACTCCATGAAGGCGCCGCAGGTGAGCCCAGCCCCAGCCCTGCCCTCCGCGCCCGCTCCATGAAGGCGCTGCGGGTGTCCCTGCGGGGGCAGGGATAGGACGGGACGGGAGGATCTCTGCCCTCCGTGTCCACTCCATGAAGGCGCTGCGGGTGTGCCAGTGCCTGTGCCCGTGCCCTGCCCTCCGCGCCCGCTCCATGAGGGCGCTACGGGTGTGCCAGTGCCTGTGCCCGTGCCCTGCCCTCCGTGCCCGCTCCATGAGGGCGCTGCGGATGTGCCCAGCTCCAGCCCCATTCCCAGCCCTGCCCTCCCCTCAGGGCCGCGCCAAGGACGCCCCGCCCGCCGCGCTTGCGCGGAGCCGCGCGCGCGTCCCTTCCGCCTCCCGCGGAAGCGCCGCCCCCGCCGCTTCCGGGATCCTGCGGCTCCTGGGGAGCCTCGGGAGCCGCGGGCGCGGTGGCGGCGGGCGCGGAGCTCCAGCGGCCGGGGCCCGGCCCCAGCGCCCCACCGCGCCAGGGCAGCCGCGCCGCCACCGCCGCTGCTGCCGCTGCTGCTGAGGTAAATCCGCTGGCGGTCCCTCGGCGGGTCCCCGCGGCAGGGAGCGCGGTGGCCCCGGGAAGGGCGAGCGGGGAAGGTGATTGGGGCTGAGGTGCCTCAGGCCGGCTGAGCGCTGTGGGCGCACTTCGTGGGGTGTTTCTGTATCTCCCGTCGCTTTCCGCGTTATTTACACGCCTAAAAACTTAAAAATTCTCCCCCGGCAGCTGTGGGCAGGAGCGCCGGTGCGGAGGCCGAAGGGCAGCGGGCGCCTCCCGTGTCTGCCCGGCTCCTTCCCGGCCGTGCCCTGCCGCCTGCTCCGGGAGTTCCCCTCATTTCTGTGCTTCTCCTTTGCCTCATTTCCAGGCGCTTGTAGGAAGTGGGAATGCACGTAGCTCTCAAACGAGAGGGTGGGTTCGTGCGGCACGGCGCGAGTGTGATCTGTGCCGTGGAAAAAAAGGGATTGGGAAATCACTGGCTATTTTTCGAACACATATAAATAATGTATGTTCCTTTTCCGGGTTAAGTAAAGGTGGTCCGTCCGCCTTGGACAAATCCGGTCAATTGGTCCAAATCAGGTGGTAATTGACGCGTTATGAATTAAAAGTCTGTACTTTTTTTACTGAGTATCCACTGGTGTGATGGTATCGGGATGCAGAATTACAGTGATGTAAGTGTTTGCTTTGCTGGAGACATAATTAGGTTGAAGTCGCCGTGACTGTTCACATTAACAGACTTAAATTAGCTCTTTTGAAGTGAATGCTCTCTGGCTTTGAAAATTTGCAGATAAAAAGGAGCCGTAGTGGTTCATTAGGAGATGGAACTGATGTGAAATTTCAGTGGTTTGAGATTAGAGTTAAATAGCTGAGATCTCTTTGTGGCTGAAAGGAATTGGTAATACTTTTATCTCTCTAAATACTCATCTCCCTTCTTGGTTTTCCTTTAGCATGGGATATTTTGTATCATACAGATCTGATGATTTCTTTTTTATGCCTTTTATGAGGGTGGAGAGCTTTTAAAGAAAGTGAATAGATGGAATTTTGCAGTGGTTGAATGGCTGAACATGAAGAATATAGTGGAAATATGAAATGAGGAGCAATTCAACATGAGGAACAATTGAAACAAAGGCTTGAGCACTCCTCTAATGAATATTGGAAGTTGCTAGTGAGAATAGTTTGACCAATAGCATTATTTTTTGAACCTGGGAAGAAGAATCACATGGACATGGATGTGGATATAATAGCTAAGATAAAAATGTGCTTGCCAGGTTGGTATCACAGAGCAATCACTGTGTGTGATACCTGAGCTCTCTTCAGTGGAGTGTGAGGGCAGAGCATGCCCAGATGAATGAAAAAATTAGAAATAAAAAATTACTCTCTCAAGTAGGATGTGATCCATTGCTGTTGGCAAAGAGGCAAAACTTTCAGGTGTCACACGCCAGTGTTGACATTGGTGTGAGCCTGCGGCCCTGTGGGGTCTGATCTGAATTTGAGCTGTGGCCCTGATCCAGAAGAGGCAGAAATCAAAGCCCAGCCACAGATTGTGTTTGTGTCCTTCTCAGGTGAAGGTTGTTTCATCCAGGAGCCTTTTGTCCTTGCTGCTGTGCCCAGGGAGCTCTTGCTGGATCAGATAGTGTTCTTTGCTGGGCAGCAAAGTCAGGGTAATGTATTTTCTTTGACTTTCACATCTCAGGGCGAAAGATCTGTTATTGAAAAAGATATCCTGTTGAACATCTCTGGTATTACTTTGTGCTTTTTATTAAAGTGTTTTGGTATCATAAATCTATTCCATGTCTGATAGCAAAGCTTTGTAAAACTTTGTGTAAACATGTGTCCGGAATACATGCATCAGGGTGTTTTCTTGCTTTTTTATTAACTTCTTTTGCTGTGGATTCTCATATCTGTGTTTTGAGGATGTTTGTAAAGATGCTACTGCCATAAATCATAGAAATGGTTTGGGTTGGAAGGGACCTTAAAGATCACCTTGTTCCCAGCCCCTCTGGGAACATCCTCAAATTAGATGGGATTGCTCAGAGCTCCATCCAGCCTGGCCTTGAACAATTCCAGGGATCCAGGGGCACCCACAGCTTCTCTGGGCACCTGTGCCAGGGCTGCCCACCCTCACAGGCAGCAACTCATTCTGTACATCTAGACTAAATTTCTTCTCTTTCAGTTTAAAAAAAGACATCAGTAATTAGATGATCAACTTCCCAATACTTATGCTGAAGTATTTCTGTCTACTTTTATTCTGAGGAGATTTAGAAGCAGCACATCCCCTTTTCACAGCTGGAAAGGAGCAATTCCAGTGTTTCATGATGGGCTGGCTTAAGGAGAATTGTATTAAATATGTGCTTGGTGAATATTCTCTTCAATGTGTGCACACAAATAATCTCCCATTAATTCTGTGTTCAGAATTAATGTGTGCCTGCAGGAGAGCAGAGATGGACCAGCACAAGGAAAAGGCTGCAAGGCATAAATGGGAAATCCAAGAGATAAACACTTATTATATTGTAGAACAACAACAGCAGGGTTTTGGAGAGATGGTGAGCTGTGCCCCTGAGCATGGATTTGGGATAAGCTGATGGTAACACTGCAGGGTTGTGTCGTGGATCTCCATCACAAGTATTCCAGCTGCTCTCTCCAGAGCTGTGTGCTGTGTTAAGGACATCCCAGGTTCCCAAATTGCTGAGAAGGTGGCTGCTAGACCAGTTCCTGGAAAAGAATCAAAACAGCCACAGCTGACTTTTTAAATGCCTTTACAGCTTAGCTTACCTGGATCTGTAATGAAAGGAGGTGATTCTGCATGAGACCTGGCTCTGTGCAGACATTATCTGATAGATATTTATCTGTCCAAATTGCCCATGGGTGCAGGAGGAGCTTTGCCTGCTTGGTTTGCTTCAAACTCCCAAGTTCCTGGAGTTAATGTTTGTGCTGTAACCTCTTAGGGAGATCACAGGGTTTGATTTGCTTCCAGGTGGGATTTAAACCCATTGTATTTAAGTGCTGCAGGATTATTATTCTAATGTGTTGGTGTCTGTACAACTATGGAGAGAAATCAGAAATGTTGAAATAAAGGCTTTTTCTTTATTCTGTTACCACTGAAATGGGAGGAATCTTAGGAGCTGTCCATTGTGTAGCTTGAAGGAAAAGGCAACCAAAAAATTTCTGCTTTGACAGCTTTTAGCCTGTATATAAATTCTTACTTGTTCAAAAAAATTACAGAGAAATAAGCTTTTCTTTCTTCCTACCATGTTTTTCTGTTCATCCTCAAAAAATAGCAGAGAAAAGGACTGTTCCTAACCCTGAAGTGCCTGTTTTTATAAATTTAATTACCAATCCAGGGACCTTATGATACAATTAGTTGTGTTGTGTCATTTGTCTTCCTAATGCCCTTTGCAACCTTGTCCCACTAAACCCAATGATCTTACAAGGCCATCTTGGTGATCATGAGTTTATAGCATAACTTCTTCAAAAGTTGTGTGTGGATTTTTATTCCATGAGTACATCTGCATTTTAGACCTGAGTTTCAGTACCAGTGAGGTGCAGATCAGATGAGAATTTCAAATAACACCTAAGAGTGGAACAGGGTTGGGTCAGGTTTGATATAACCACGTGTGCAAACATAACATTGGGCATGAAACACTGAATAATTTGGTGTTATCTTCTCATGCTAAATAAAGATTTGTACAAGGTCAAATTAAAAACTGTTGCTTGATGTGTTAGAGGTTGAAGTGTAATGCTTTGCCCTTTTGTACTCTAAGAGTAAATTTGGTTAAGACAGGCACTGAAGCAAATAAATGAAGAATAGAGGGAAGCTGTGAGCATCTCAGTGGGGATGCTGAGCTCTTCATAGAGGGAGAGCTTCCAAACATTGATCCCCTTCCCTCACAGGGACCCAGGTGTGGGCAGATCCCATGGGAATGCCTGAATCCATTATCCCTGCAAAGCTGAGCTGAGGGGACACTTGCACACAAACCAGGAGCTGCTGAGGCTGTGACAAACACAGATTTGCCCAGGACTGCAGTTGGGATTTGGGGCTGAGTGAACAAATCACATCCCTGTCTCGGCAGTGAGCTCTCCAGGAGCTGCTGAGGCTGTGACAAACACAGATTAGCCCAGGATTGCAGGTGGGGTTAGGGGCTGAGTGAACAAATCACGTCCCTGTCTCGGCAGTGAGCTCTCCAGGAGCTGGTGAGGCTGTGACAAACACAGATTTGCCCAGGATTGGAGTTGGGATTTGGGGCTGAGTGAACAAATCACGCCCCTGTCTCGGCAGTGAGCTCTCCAGGAGCTGGGAAGGCTGTGACAAACACAGATTTGCCCAGGACTGCAGTTGGGATTCGGCAGTGAGCTCTCCAGGAGCTGGTGAGGCTGTGACAAACACAGATTTGCCCAGGATTGCAGGTGGGGTTAGGGGCTGAGTGAACAAATCACGCCCCTGTCTCGGCAGTGAGCTCTCCAGCAGCAGCGGGTGGCTGGGAGCTGAATGTGTCACCTGCAGGGCTGAGGGTGTCACTGCCATCCCCAGCTCCCCACGGGTGGGTGGCACTGCACATTAATGGCAGCACTCAGCCTGTCTGCTCCTGTCTCTGCTCAGCTGCCACCAGATGCCACCTCAGTGACAACTTAATGGCTGTGCATTTCACAATATTGTGAAGTTTAAGGGAAGTCTAAAAGCTTATTTGTACAGCAAAGCACAAAGCAGTCGCAGCTTCCTGCAGTGGTACAGGAGAGAAGGGGGTGGTTTTAAACTAAAAGAGGGTCAGCTGGGGTTTGATAGCAGAAGTTTTTCTCACTGAGGGTGGTGAAGCTCTGTCAGGAATATTCAAACTCAGGTGCTTGGGGGTTTGGAACAACCTGGGATAGTGGGAGATGTCCCTACCCATGGTAGGTGGTGGCACCAGGTGACATTTAAAGGTCCCTTCCAACCCAATCTGTTCAATAATTCTGATATGTTCATAACAAACATTTGCATTACTGTCTGGTCTTGCAGTAGAATGTTTGGGTTTATTTAACTATATAAGAGACTTCTCCTTTTCAATTCCCCTTGAGCTGGGAACTTTTGAAAATGGATACTGAAGAACTCCACAGTAATGTTGTGTTTGGAGTATCTGATTCTTACAAGCTGCTTTCAGAAGCTTTTCAAGAAAGTGACTTTGTATTTGCTGTGGCTCTGAAATGTCAATCCTTATGTTACTTTCAAAATATATTAAATTAACTTTGCAAAGAAGAGTGATTTCAATGTCTCAAAATTTACTTCAAATAAATAGAAAATAAAACCAATGAATAAGAAAACCCAAGGTGCTTCTTTAGGCAGCTTTAACCAGACAGCAATTCAGGCCCACACCTCCTGTTCTCTTCCCCAAATAGCAATGAAATGCAAGGTTCTGTGCTGCAATCCTGCTCCAAGTGCCAGGTGGTGATTTCCAAAAGTCAGCCAAAAATATCAAGGTTTCAAGTACCTGATTTCTAAATAAAACACAATCTTTTTCGTTGTGGCTACATGCAGCAAGTTTCAGAGTGCTACTACTGATGTCTATTATTCTATTATTATTCTGTATATTTTTCTGTTCTATTATTGATGTCTGTTATTATTTGTATTTAACAGTATTTTCCTGGTGCAGCTTTGCTAATCAGTTTGTTGGTGATGTCTTTGCAGATTCCATCAGACATGACTATGTGAATGACCAGGGACAAGCCAAAGGCAGGACAGGATGTCAGAATAACATACAAAACATTTTTGAGGTATTTATTTTGTTTTGGATTTCTTTTATTGTGCTAAAATTTTTTTTGTTGTCTTTAAGATATTTAAGCAAAATGAATGCAGGAATTCTGTGCCATTCCATATTAAAAACATTTCTTAAAAGTTTTAGAAGCCCTTTTTTGATGAAGTAATAACTGATTTGCATGGTTATCTTCGTGTTTCAACTGCTAATTACGTATTTTTATGACACTTAAATTTTCTTGACCACAATGGTTGGTGTTGTCCCAAAGTGCTATTTGACTTAATAGGGACAGATTGTAGTTTTAATTCTGAACATTAAGAAAAATCAGGATAATTTGAACTGAGTGAAAAGAGGGCCATATTTAGGTTAAGTTAAGCTTAAATTACTTTTAAAGGAGATAAAGTTCATTCTTTCCTAAGGTAATTTTCTAGTGTTTGACATCTTCATCCTTGGCTTAGCAGCTGCATTCTGGTGAGAGAGAGGAATTTTGTCCAAAAAAAGCCCAATGTGTGAACAGAAAATACAATTTAACTCCAAGAAATTGTAATAGATGCAAGCAGCAGAGCTGGATTTCAGTTTGTTGTGTTCCACAAGCAGAGGATGTGTCCTTCAGACACCTCACAGTGTCCTGGGAGCTTCCCAGCTGTTTTTGCAGTTGCTCTCACATCTCTCTGCTGCATCTGCATGGATTTATTTTCATTTCTGGTTTCTTGGATTGCTCCTGCCTGGATTTCCTGGGCAGAATGTGTTATTCTGATTCCTGAATCAGAGAGTTTTTAAAGGGTTTTATTAAACAGCTTTATCAAACACCATCTCAGTGCCAGTGTCTTCATCTGGTAATGGTCACTTGGGCCATTCTAGAGGAACAAAGTGATCCCATATTCACTATCTTGGGATGGAAATTGAAATTGCTGTGCCATAATCCCTACAGTCATGTACAGGCTGCCATTAATAAGGGGGGAAAAGGGAGACCTCTGTGTGCCTGTGATAAATCAATAGAAATGCTCTCAGGTTTCTCTCAGACAAGGCCTTTAATAGCAGGAATCAATAGGATTTTTAGAACACAGTATACTTTTAAAGCAGCAGGATATTCTTGAGGCCTAATGATTAAGTTTTAATTTGTCTCCTGTTTGTTGGTAGCACTTCAGTTCTGCTATTCCATGTCTTTCCTTGGGAGAGATGTCTGGAAAATAATTCTGTTTTCATGAGAACTGTTGAGGCTTCATGTCTGGTTTTGGCTCCATGTTGGAAGGACAACAAAGGCCTAAAAGAGTTTCATGAAATTAAATGAATTAATGTGTTCTTTGAAAATCTGATTCATGTAATCTGTTGCCATGTTCATTTAACCAGAACCATTTGTTTCCCTTAAGGTTGGGCTGATCTGAGACCATTTGATAAGCTATCCAATAGATCTTGTGGTTTTTCCAAAACAATAACATTTTTTGTCAACAAATTTAGCTGCTTTCTGACTTGCTGCATTGTTTGTTGTGAGCAGTGTATTAGAGCAGCTTTATTTCCATCCTGGTTCCTTTGTACTCTTCCCTCACTTGCTGGAGCAGAATGAAAAGTCAACAGGCTGGTGCCATAATTTGCTGTTTTAAAAGAGACATGAGCTGTAATTTAATGACTTTGCCAGTTTAGTTTGAGATAAAAGAGAGAAGTTGAGTTTTTGACAAAAGAGGAGGAGTGGTTTATGAGCACAGCATGATGGAAATGAAACCAGTCTAAAATCCCTTTGTCAGGCATTGAAGTTGCATGTTATTGGTGGGTTAACTCTGGCTGGACATCCACCAAAGCTGTTCTGTGTCTCTCTCAGAGAGGGGAGAGAAAAATATAAAAAAAAGCCTTGTGGGTCCAGGTAAGAGCAGGAGAGATCAGTCAGCAATTACCATCACAGGCTTGACCTGAGGAAATCAGCTTAATTTATTACCAATGACATTAGAGTACAATAATAAGAAATAAAGGCAAAGTAAGAAACAAACAAACAAAACTAATAACAAACAAAAAAACCACCAAAACCTTAAAAGCTGTGCCCCCTTCTTTCACATTCATCTTTCTGCACTCACAGAATCGCTCAGGTGTCGATCAAAAAAAATCCCAATTCTGTTTTGAACTTGAACATGCTTTATCTCCCAGAAACAAAACCCCAGAGCCAGCTGTGCTCTATTTCCTCATTAATAATGAATAACAGTGATGATGATGATGGTGGTGGTGCTGTGTTTGTCCCTGCAGGGCGAGGCCAGCAAACCATGCAGTCATCAGGGCACCGTTTCCGCGATGTCGAGCACCACCCGCTCCTGGCCGACAATGACAGCTACGACTCCTCCTCCTCCTCCTCGGAGGCTGACATGGCTGACAGGGTCTGGTTCATCAGGGATGGCTGTGGCATGGTCTGTGCCATCATGACCTGGCTCCTGGTGGTCTATGCAGACTTTGTAGTGACTTTTGTCATGTTGCTGCCTTCCAAAGACTTTTGGTACTCCGTGATCAACGGGGTTCTCTTTAACTGCTTGGCAGTGCTGGCTCTGTCATCACACCTGAGGACTATGCTGACTGATCCAGTAAGTATCCAAGAGTTCCTTGGCATTGGATTGTCCCCTCCATCTGCACAGAAGTTTGGAGAAGTCTTCTGCTGGGAAAAGTAGTGCTAGAGTCAAAATCCTCGTGTTAGATTCAAAATCCTCGTGCTAGATTCAAAATCCTCGTGCTAGATTCAAAATCCTCGTGCTAGATTCAAAATCCTCGTGCTAGATTCAAAATCCTCGTGCTAGATTGAAAATCCTCGTGTTAGATTCAAAATCCTCGTGTCAGATTCAAAACCCTCAAGGTTTTGATGATACCTGTGCTAATCATCAGGATGGTACCTCTACTTCTATTACTCTATTAATAAAACCATGGAACAGTCAATATAAAATTTATAAAAGTGTTAGACTCAAAAAAATCAGTAATATATTACTCCAGGTCCTGAAGTAGCTAGTAAAGTTTAGTCTTCTATGTCCTCATTTTTCTTACTGTTTTTTCATCTGATTTATTTTCAAAATTTGTGCCTTTATCCTTCTGCATCTCTTGAAATGCTCCCATGCTTCCCACGGAAGAACTTTTAGAGGTGGATGTGCTACAAAACCTCAGGCACACTTGGCATAATGGAAAAACCACTGTTCCCTGTGATTCCTGAATTTTTGTCCTTGGATATTTGGAAAGGGAAGGGAGATTTAAACTGGACACACATTGAAGCATTGTAGGTGTAAGAGGTCTTGAAAGTGCTCATTTCTTAGAACTTTTACTCCTCAAGATTTCAAGTGATTAAATGGTTGATTTTGTACTAAAATCTATTACTGTTTTTAAGGAATAAGTTTAGGAAAAACATCTGTTTTCTCCAGATTTTTGGAGAAAAATGGAGATTTTTCTCCAGTAGCAGTGTATAGAGAAACATTCAAAAACCCAGCAGGGTGTTGCAGTTAATGATTTTCTAGCTCTTTGATTTACTTCTGTCCACACCCAGTGATGGAATATCACAACTTGTACAAACTGTGACAGCTCAGAGAGTTAATGGTTTAAGGATTTATTGCTTATAAATATGAGCTGGTAAAGCTGGGTGTCTTTCTAGACCTGTGGTGTTTTTTATGATGCAAACTGAGATGAGTCACTGCTTTTTTCCTCCATTCCTTTCGTGCTGACTCCCAGAATGGAAGGCACAACTGTGTGATAGAAACTAAGATGAAAGGAATGAACTGCCTCAAAACTCAAGTGAATTAAATTTACACTTGTAACTATAAAAAATAGATTTTTGCTGGCTGGCTGTGACTGTGAAAGATGGTTTTGAAATAGAGTGTATTTTTGTCAGCAGAATGCTTGAAAGCATGGTCTGAGGTTCTGATCCTTGTGGCAGGTGAACAGGGGAGTGTGAGATGTTTACACCAAATATTAACTGGGGTGAGAACGTTCAGATTGCAAAATCCAGCTCAGGAGTAGAACATGAGTGTTGAAGGAAGTCCCTGTGAGCACCTGGTCAGGTTTGGAGCACCACTCAGCCACAGAGCTCACCTGGGACAGGACCTGGGCTTGTCTTGGCCAACACAAACACAAATTTATTATTCCAGGCTATAGGTAACAAAAACTCCCCTGAGCAGAGAGGTGTTTGGCAGTGGAATCTGAGTTCCTGCTGGGTTCTTTATTCTGTCCCAGATGTTCTTATGGTGTCTGTGTCAAGTGCTGATGTTGCCAGGGTTTTTTTTTTTTTTTTGAATGAGAATTAATTCTAGAATGTTGCACTTGGCTCAGGCTGACCTGCAGAAGGCTCTCCCTGTGTGAAGGAAGTGCTGACCTGGAGCAGTGGTGCAGAAAATCCACTTGGCTGCCACATCCCAGTTTGTTTCACAATCACTTCCCCTCACAGATGAGGCTTTATCTCCATCAATGAGCAGGGTGACGTTGATGCTGAATTATTTTCTCCTTACTAATCCAAATTTAGATCCTGATCTCAGGATGCAGCTCTGTGGTAATCAGATCAGAGAACTAATCACTAAAAGTTAATTTCTTTTCCCAATCAATTATTTTTCGTTTGAATCAGTTCCTTCAACTCTTTACCACAAAGCTGCACAATAAAGAAGAGTAAAGGAGCCGTTGCTGGTCCTGGTAACAGTGGTCAAGCTAAAGATTTTAGGAAAGAAAATTACATTTCTCAAAAACTTGGGGCAGGTGGTTAAACCCTGGCTTCAGACAGTTGAAATAACATCTTTCAAGTAGTTGCTGATTTTTGTGGATGGCTTCACCCATTAATCAAATTCCACAAGAAATATTCAGGGTAACTCCTCAGCAAATGATGGGCAGTGTTTGTATCTGCAGGGTAAGATGTGTCTCCCTCTTCATTTCTGTGGGCTGGTGACAGGATATTCTATGAGAATTAAGCTAATACTTGGCCAGAGATGAGTCTTGCTGGAATAAAGCTGAATTTGAGGTCAAGCAGAGGTAATTTATTCATTTGGAATTGATTCTGGCTTGTAGCAGACTGGCTTTGAATAAATGAACTTATTTCAGCAATTATCCTGAGGTTACTGGTATGAAGTCTATGAAATGTATTTTTAAATGCTCTCATGCCATTTAAGAAGCTTTTTCTCCTCTAATTGAAATGATTTCAGGGGGCTGTGCCCAAAGGAAATGCCACTAAAGAATACATGGATAATTTGCAGCTGAAACCAGGAGAAGTGATCTACAAATGTCCCAAGTGCTGTAGTATCAAACCTGAGCGTGCACACCACTGCAGGTATGCCAGACTTCCTTCCACACTTCTGCTTTTGGAGGCCTGGAATAACAATCCTGATATTTGTTCATTTTTTCCCTCACAAATTTCTTTTGGTATCCACTAAACTTTCAAATTCCTACATTGCAGTGTATTTTGTAAGTGTAAGGTACAAAAAATGACTGTGGATGAGGGGAGAGAAGTAAGGAACTCTAAGGTTTTATTACAATAACTGTGCTCTGGTGTCTTAAATAATTTAGATCAGTGAATATCTTTTCCTGTACATCATTGCAGTTATTTGTGCTGTGCTGTGGGTAATGCAGGGCAAAGAAAAGAATCTCAAATTTCTCAGGGAGCTGATTTAAGTGACTCCTGCAGTCTTAAATGAACAAAATTTAGAGTAGTTTAAAATCATTACTTTGTGTCATCTTTTCTTTGCAGCGCATTTGAAGTTATATGTGAATTGGCAGATTATTTTCCCAAAGTTGCATGAATAATGGGTTAAATGCACTTCCACTTAGTGAAAATCCATTTGAATAAGGACAGAAATGATGATCATTTGAACTAAACACGCTATGGAGGAGATAGTAAATGTATATTTTTAATTCCCAGTCTTTGGAGTGTTCAGGCACTGTGGAAATGCTTTTGTAGTGTTTATTGTGTGCCAGTTGAAAATAGCTGTGCCTGCATAATCAGGGCTTACATAAAGATGCAAATGCTTCTGGTGGCTCTCTAGGTGTGGGGAGTGATGTGTGTTGAATTGTGAGAACTACTAAATCGAAATCTCTGCCTTAGTGCCTGTCAAAAGAACAGAGCAGAGTCTTGTCAGGACTCTGAGATGATTCTGGAGCTTTGTGGGTTCTAAATTAAAAACCTCATGTGTGTGTGTCAGTGCTCAGTGCTACGGCTGAGAAGCTGCTCCCATTTATAAATCCTCAGCCTTGGCATGGAGCTCCTGTTCCTCTCTCAGCTCCGAGTGGGATTTTGGATCTGGAGTGTGAAGGGAGAAGTTCCATGGATAAACAGGGGAGGATGGAATGCTCTCCAGTTGCTCTGTGTGTGCTTTAGGCTGGCTTTGCTCAGGTGCACATCCCTGGCTGTGCAGAGATGCTGCTGCTGCTGCTTTGTCAGCTCAGGAGGGCTCCCTGGAGGATGCCTGGGGGTGGAGGCAGCACAGCTGCTCCCAGAAAATCCCCGGGGATCCAGGAGAGCTCACATGGCCTGCCTCTGTGTCTGTGAGGGACAGCTGGGAGCCCTGCCAACATGGCCTGCATCTCATTTCCTCATCCCATATTCAGGTTGAGACCTTGCAGGTATCTGTGGAAAGCATTCCCCACATTTTGGTCCTGGTAGAATTTGCTAATTTGGAAGGAGCCCTAAGTGAAGACATCATCTGTTGAAATACTCCAGCTCTTTTTCTGTCTTATGTACCAGAGATCCTGGAGCTCAAATGCCTCCTTTAGAGCAAGAATTTGAGCAGCATTTATTTTTAAAGAAGAGCAAGAATTGATAATGTGTGTGATAAAGCTGATATTTTCAAAGGGGTTTTTTCCCCAAGCACCTGTTTGGGGTTCCAGCTTTGTCTGTCTTAGGCATTGTTTTAATCCTTGATCAAATATTTTACCTAAGGGTAAAGGAGTGATTTTGGGGCTTGCTCAGTGCATCCCTGGCTCCACACAATATCTGAAAGAGAAAGGCAGAGCTAATTTGGAAGGAGCCCTAAGTGAAGACATCATCTGTTGAAATACTCCAGCTCCTTTTCTGTCATATGTATCAGAGATCCTGGAGCTCAAATGCCTCCTTTAGAGCAAGAATTTGAGCAGCATTTATTTTTAAAGCAGAGCAAGAATGGATAACGTCTGTGATAAAGGAAATACCTGATCTTTTCAGAGGTTTTTTTTTTTCCCAAGCACCTGTTTGGGCATTGTTTTAATCCTCTAATCCTTGATCAAATATTTTACTTAAGGGTAAAGGAGGCATTTTGGGGCTTGCTCAGTGCATCCCTGGCTCCACAGAATATCTAAAAGAGAAATCCAGAGCCTGAAGGTGTTGTGAGGCTGCTGTCATGTTTTTCTCAGCAGTTGGATTTCTGGTTTAATTGTCTTTGTTTCTGTTAGTTTGATTCTTTGCCTTCAATTTATCACTGCAGGAGTTTACCCAATAGAAAAAGGGTTTGTTTGATTATGCTGCCAATTTTTTTTGTTGGTTTGCAAACTCATTCCAAGGACATTAAAAGGATGATCTAGTCCCAAGTATTTAAAGTGGCAATTTGCTGATAGAAGAGGCTTGAAAATGGAAATTGAAGTTGGTTGCTGTTGGGAAATACTTACACTCAGAAAGCCACAGTGCATGTTTTCAGTAGTAAATTATTAACAGAAGAGACTCTTAGGATGTAGTTACGAAAATTGTTGTGCAACACTGCAACAGAAGTTCTTTTAAGGCAGAAAAATAGTTTCATAATACACATTAGTGATGGGGAAAAGAGCAAGAACCTTTTATTTGCAGCTAAGCATCTGTGAAATCAAGTGATGCAATTGAAGTGATGTTTTAGTGAGCAGTTAACATTTTCAGCCCTATCCTGAGTGAAAGGGATTTCATTTTCACTGAAGGAGCACAGCTGTCATCATTTCTGCCTGCTCTGAGTGTTTGTGTGTGGGGAACTCTGAATAAAGTCACTGAGATGTTTCCACCAGGCTCCCAGGGAATATCTGTTACCCACACCCATTTCTCCTGAGTCTTTAGCTGTGTCTTTCTGAATGTTATCTGTGCCATTCAGAGCTGTAATTGCACCTGCCTGAGTTCATGGAGAGACTTTCCTCCATGCACAGGTGATGTTCTCTTTGCTTCTCTCTTGTGACAACCCTGGGTGCAGCTGGAGGAGGGATTTCCCCAAACTCCTGCTGCATAAAAAGGAATAAAATACAAGGGATGAGGTAGGAAGAAGGCAGAAGCACTGCTGGAAGCATTGCTGTGAGATTGTTTGGGGGAGATCAGGCATGAAGGCAGGGTTCCAGATATCTGAGCTCTTGTGAGAGCTCTGTGTGGGCTTGTGGGAAATTCTGAATGAGCAGAATGGAGTCCTGCCCACCTCACATCCTCCAGCCTTCAGCTTGATTGAGCCTGGGTAGGTTTTACTCAGCACTTCACATTAATGTTGCTTTTTAGAGTGCTGGCATGGATTCTGTGGCACATCAGGAGCCTTGTCTGGTTGTGGCACTCGGGGAAATGAGAGGCTGAACTTGCAGGCAGCAAGGAAAGACTTTGGAGGAGCGTCCTGAGTGTCTCTTCCTGTGTGAAACCCCCTTTTCCTGCACCAGGGAGTGGTCGTAGTGTTTATCTGCTGTTGGGATTTTCACTTGTATTTAAAAAATCATTTGTAGCAGAGGATGAATCCTTTAATATCCACAAAACAAAAAGCAGGGGGAATGTGGTGCTGGGTTTTGATAGCCCAGAGCAAAGGCAGCTTCACTTGGGATTCTGCCCCATAACCTGCACATGGTGTGTTCTGCCTCGTGCTGAATTACTTTAGAATCATACAAAAGTGACAACTTAACAATTACTTTCTGCCTCAGAGCACTGATTTCCCCCACACCTCCCTGTTTGTTTTGTCTCTCCAGTGACAGTCACCCAGCCTTGCTTTGTGCTTTGTCACTGCAGCACTTGTAGATACCACACCTAAATCAGCCTGTGTCAAAAACAAAGAGATTTTAATAACAGTGCCTGCATTTTTTAGGCTTATTTGGCTTGGTGACTGCTGAAGTGAAAATGTTTAATATTCTGTGGGAAAATCTGGAGCACTGAGTGTGTGGCTGTCTTAAGTACAAAGCTGGGAAAATGGAATATCAGCATTGCTCAAGCTATTGATTTATGAAGAGCTACAACAGATGTTGCAGCTGTTTCATTTTTGGTGTGTAATTATTCACATTTGGCTGCAGAACTGAGCCCTCTGCTGCTGTATGGCAGATGTAAAATGGAGTTATTGGAGTATTTATTTGGAGTTATTGGAGCATTTATTTGGAGTTATTGGAGCATTTATTTGGAGTTATTGGAGTATTTATTTGGAGTTATTGGAGCATTTATTTGGAGTTATTGGAGTATTTATTTGACTTCTGTGGACATAGCCTTGACCCCAAACTGGGCAGGAACAAGAGAACCAGCAGAGAACAAGAGTGTTCAAGAACTCATGGACAAGTAGCTACTTGATAAGTGCTGGTTATAATTTCAATATTTGTGTTTTCTCTTGAGGAAGTGAGGTTTGATACTCTAAGCTGTGCTTTAGTTGAGATTTTGATTGCATAAGTTTAGAATTTTATGGCCAGTTGAGGTCTCAAAGAGTGACAGTTTCTCCCTTGAAGATGTGAATTTCTTGGGTTTCTTCGTATCCACAAACAAAATTTACAACTTGAAACCCTTTAAAAGTGAAATATTTATCTAAAATACTTCTCCAGAAGGGAAATGTCTTATAATACTGAATGAGAGAGTCTTATTAATACTGAATTCAGCTATCTGAGCTGCAGGTGTCTGAAGTTCTGGATTTGTTTTATTCTGAGGAGTATTTTATGTACACAGTCCATTTTGGAGCACCCAAAAGCTGAGTTGTGAGAATGAACAAGCAGTTTCTTTAAAGAAATGCAAATAAAATCCCTGTCTGCAGTTTGTCAAGAAATATTTTAGCACATCATGCTGTGACCACTGGCTGCCCTTGGTTCTACATTTCAAATACAATTTCTACAATTTCAAATACAATTTCTACAATTTCAAATACAATTTCTCAGCAGAAGCCTCTTGTCCTTTTTTCCAGTATTTGCAAGCGATGCATCCGAAAGATGGATCACCACTGCCCCTGGGTGAACAATTGTGTGGGGGAGAAAAATCAGAGATTTTTTGTTCTGTTTACGGTAAGTGAGCAGCAGCAGCAGCTTGATTTTAGTCTGAATTTCCCTTGGTTATAACAATTTAGGTTGTGCTTGGTGAGTAATGGCTTTAGGACATGATTGTGTTGATAAATTGTGTGGGTTTGTTCTTTCTGTGCAAGGGATTTCTACCCACATTCATTTTAGTTTTGTGCTGTTGTTTCAAAGTTGCTTCTTCAAAGTTTTGCTGTGTTTTATGCAGTGGCAGTGAGTGAAATGATGCTGTCTCTTGTTTGCAGATGTACATAGCCCTAATTTCAGCTCATGCTCTTGTACTCTGTGGATTTCAGTTCTTCTCCTGTGTCCGAGGGCAGTGGACTGGTGAGCAAATAAATACTTAATTTTCATTATCATAGTCTAGTAGATATTAGGGAAAAGTCATAGCATTCCTATTTTAGTCCCGTCTTTCAGTGATATCCTTAAAACATTTCAGATCTGTTTATCCATCACTTTCCTTTTCCTTTCTGGTTTTTCCTCTCCCTTTCCTTCAGTCATTCTCTGTAAGGGCTGTGGCTGTCAGGGGCATTCTCACTGCCTTTACTCACAGTAGTAATTTACTGCCTCTGTAGTGGGAAGGAAACTGAGCTGGTCCTCAATCACCTCAGCACAAAATCACCTAAACCTGGGCTCTGTGTGCCCCACCTCAGTTCTGGGAATGGCACCTGAAATTTAAACAGATTTCTCCCTCTTTCCGTTACTGGAGCTCCTGCAGAAAGGAAATTCCCTAAACTATCCCAGTTTTTTTAATTTAGGCTTCTAGCTTGTATTTCTTAATGTTCCAATGTGCCAGAGCTCATTTTGGTCTTGTGCTTTTGGTATATGAAGCAACAGGGAAATCCATGTGATTTTTCTTTTTTTCTGAGTATTTCATTAAATGGATGGAATCTTAGAACTTTGTTTTACTTGAAACATTCACCTTCTGTACACTATCCCTGTTTAAATATATTTGAGTTAATCAGGTGATCAGAGGCTCTCCAGAGATGTGTGAGGCAGAACTTGATTACTTTGTGTGGAGAATTAAAACAAAAAGAGTAATAAAGCAATGACAGCCAAGTGGAACATCTGTATTAGCAGTCAGGGCTGAGGTGGGGATGGTTTTACAGCCTCTGTCTTGCAGAAAGCTCCAAGCTGCTTCTGTCCTGTGCAGTTCTGAGTTCTTCACTCCCCTCATGTGCAACCATTTATTTGATAGCCTTGAAATCCTGAGGCAGGATTGCAGAAATAGTTACCATGTGCTTCATAGGAAGCCAGAAGTGTTACTACCATAAAATTCTTTATTTTCTTGATCAGCAAATAAAGCTGCTGCAAAATCAGAAGTTTGTTTTAAATGTGAAATATTATTTCAAGTGTCAGACATGTAGGACATGCTCTATAATTTACTGTTGGTTGTTTTGTAACTACAATATTTCATTTTCACAGAGTGCAGTGACTTCTCCCCACCTGTAACTGTGATCCTGATGATCTTCTTGTGCCTTGAGGGTTTTCTGTTTCTCACTTTCACTGCAGTCATGTTTGGCACCCAAATCCACTCAATATGCAATGATGAAACGGTAAAAACCTTGACTTTTTTTATTCTGTAACATTTATTCTGGGAAGATGTGATTAGGTGGGGTTTTATTTGCATGAGGAGAGGCTCTTATTTCAGAGAAAGCTGCAAAACGTCAATCATTCATCATTTTTATTTTCTGCACTTGGGGGAAGACTGGAATGCTTTACTGGGGGTTGCTTTCTAACAGAAGTTCTTGCACTATTTGCTTTTTGACATTTTGTAATTTGGTTTAAAAATGACAAAGAATGCAAAGCTTCTGAGTTGAGGTTTGACTTTCCCTTCTCAGCTGGTAGAAATTCCTGCTGGGTGCCATGGGAAGTGTCTGCTTTTCTCAGGTTTACACTGAAAAATCATTCTCTCTCATCTCTTTGTGATACATTTTATCAGAGGATAAAACAGTTTGGGCCTTTGGCTCCTGTATCCTTAGATCTGCAGTGTCACACCTGGAGAGAATAATTGCTTGGAAACACAAGGGAATTGAATCCTGTGACTGTTCAATATTTTCTCATGTTTACAAGTGTATTTCTGTACTGAGGAGAAAGTGCAAAACAACTGGTAAATATTGAGCCTTCATTAGTGGGAAGCACAAAAAATGACCATCAAAATAATGCATCGAGAGAGTAATCCTGCCTGCAGTAATTGTGGAGCAGGAGCCTTATTGTCTGCTTTCATCAACTGGGTAAACAACTTGTAGTGTAGGATATTGCACGTGGATCCATCAGCTTTTCTGGGATTTCTGTCTTTTAGCTTGAGGGGGAAAGAGATAGAGATATCAACCTTCTTGTACATATTTTATGTTCTAAATCTTCTTCCCTGTATCCACAGGGCTAAAACACTTTCTAACTTCTCCCTTAATAATTAATAAACAACAGTAAGAAACTAATCAGCTGAGGCACAATGAAACAGCACAATAAAAATGCAAGCCCGGTTTTTACGACCAGGTTTTATATTAGATTAAACTAAACCTTGGACGTGCCTGCCTGTGTTTATTTGCAGGAGATTGAGAGACTGAAGAGTGAAAAGCCGACGTGGGAGCGCAGGCTGCGCTGGGAAGGGATGAAATCTGTGTTTGGGGGCCAGCCCTCCCTGCTGTGGATCAACCCCTTCGCAGGATTTCGCATCAGGAGGCTTCTGCTGCGAGGGAAGAAAGGAGGACCCGAGTTTTCTGTTTGAAGATGTTGGAACTTGCAAGAATCCTATATAGTATTTATTTTGGGGCCAGAGAAGGCTGTCTACATATAATCTGTGACCAGGTGAAACTGATATCAGACATTTGCTTGTAGCAAGCAGAGTTTTCTACGTTTGTCACAGACATCTCATTAATTCTGAGACAGGAACTGGATCTGCCATGATCTTCACAGCAGGATAAGCACGTGGTCACACTAAAGAAGCCAAATGTTGTCATGCTACTGTAATTTATTTTCTGAGATTACTTCCCCATTTTTTTGTTTTAAACCCTTTTTATTTGATAAATGTCTGGGGAATTAATTACCTGTGTGTTTTTATAATGAGTCTAAGTCCTTGGATGCCGTTGTCAATCATTAGGAGGAGCCTTCTGGTGGGAGTTGATCTCCAGTGAGACACAGCCTTCCTTGTCAGTCCAGATTTCAGGGAATTGTGCTTTGTTCAGTTCTCCTTTCTCTTTCAGCAGAGCTGTCCCTGTGTGTCCCACACATTCCTCATGTGTGGGTGCTGCCCAGGAAGGTGCCCAGCACTGTCACACCCTGCCCGGGCTCCCTAAAGCATGCCCTGTGTTTGGCAGTGCCCGTCCCATCTGGCATTTAGGGAAAGGCTGGATTTTCACTGCCTGGGGGCCAAATCCTGCTCTGGGATGTGCATTTCCAGTTCCACCTGCTTTGATTGCAGAGGAGCTCAGGTGTGCACTGTGCAGGGATGAGTGGGACCAGTGCCCTGCAGTGTGAGGTGACACTGAGTGACAAACTGGGGCTCATTCACTGCAAACACTTTGTCCTCGTAGGGTCTTGCTCTGCCCCTTTTTTACTGTACAGACCCTTCATAGAGGGAAAGCTGTTCATGATCCCTTGGACAAAGACAGCAGAGAAAGAGGCAACTTCCCTCCTTTCTCAAGTACAGCACATCTTAAATGTAGAAACATCTGCAATATTCTTTTGAATTTAACCATTTCCAACCAAAACTACTTTGAAGAAACGAGAGCAATATAGATCTAGAACTGCTTTATGTGGGCCTGACAAACAACAGTAGTGCTAAAAAATGTTCATAAATCTGCAAGTAATGAAATACAAGCTGCAAGTAATAAAAATCCAGCTAAAAGTTGATTCTTTAAAAATGACATTTAGACTATTTTTTGTATTATTGTTAACCTATAAATGACTGACCATATAAAGGATAAAGCAGGAGCCTTGATGCATAGCTTGAAATCGTGCCTAGAAAGTAAATAGCTCCCTGTTTTGGGACTTGCCTTAAAATTGTCCTGTTCTTGCTTTTGCTCAGCCAGTGGCACTGGTGACCTGTCCCACCTGCAGCAGCTCAGAGCTCTGCATTCCACCCTTTGTGCCCTGCAGGAGCTGTTTCCTTTCTCAGTGCCCTGCTGCTCCATCTCTCTGTGGCATCCTGGTCCCAGCTCCATCAGTTTCTGTTCCATGGCGTGGCTGAAGGCACTGAGGGATCCATTTCTTGGCTGTGCCCTGTGAACAAAACTGTGCAATACTTTGGGGTGTTTTCACTTTGCTTTTGGGGGAGGGTGGTGGTGTGGAATGCTGGAGCCTTCCTAGGTGGAAATCCACTGGAATTGCAGTCCTGTGAACAAAACTGAGGGGGAAGCTGGAGAGGTTCCACAGGATTCTGTGCAGGTTCAGTTGCACATCTTAAAGACTGGGGAGAAAAAAAAAGGTGTCTGGCTTTGTCCTGAGGCTCTTACTGTGTAAATTGTTCAATGGGAAAATCAGAAAATAGCAAAATAGCACTCCAGGTGGTTGGACCCTGTGACTTGGCAAATGTGTGCGTGTGAAATCCGGTTTACTCGGCTTTTCAAATCCTTACCTTGTCTTTTTTTTTATGTAAAAAAAAATAAACTAATGAATTGAAGTCTTAGTTGATTAACTTCTCTGTATGTCAGGGGTTTTTTTACATATATTTAGATTGAAGCAGCTTCAGGGAAATAGTCTTGAATCCTTTGGTAATTAATTTGTATTTATATTAATTAACTGCTCCAAATTAAAGAGGTTCCTCTGCTTATTAAGAATTTTAAGCTACACTTTTTTAGCCCTTCTTGATCATTCCCTTTTCTTCATCCTCTGGTGTAGTTGCTTATTTTATTAAAGAACCATGGAAAGATTTACATGGGAAGGGATCTTAAAGCTCATCTTGTTCCCACCCATGTTGTCTGAGGTGAGTGGGAAAACATTTTCAGTCTGAAAACTCACCCCAGTATTCCAGCCTCTGCACTTCCAGGGAATTTGGGATAAATACTGGTTGGAGTCTCCAGATTTTCTGTGCAAATGTTGGATTTTCCCTCCGTTTCTGCAGCCTCTGGAGCAAAGAGATTTCTGAGCCTGGAGAGCAGCAGGTTGGGAGCGTCCACCCAAACAAGGGGGAGGAGGAACAAATGGCAGGAAAGGATGGGGAGACTCAAAACTGTTCACTTCCCCTTTGCAATAATTCTAAAAAACACTTTGAGATTTTTTCTGGGTCTGTATCACACTCTAATGTTTCTATGGAGAAAGGAGCTCCAAATCCGTGAACACAGACTTTGTGCCAGTGCTGCTGATATTTTGGAGCAGGTTAATGATTATGTTTGATTATGTTCATGTGTATTTTAAGGAAGAGTTTGTTCATTCTCTGAAGGGAACAGACATCCCAGCAGATGGATCCTGCCAATTTATCTCCTTTTTATTTTCTTGTTTAATTTCTAGTAGCAATGTCAGTATTGTTCCAGACATCCTTTCTGAAGTCTTGGACTTAGCAAGAATTCATTTATGGATTTCTTTATGCCTGTCCTTGCAGAAATGATGAATTTCTATAATTGTTCTGCTTCTCCCTGTTGGCTTCAGGCCCAAGAGAAAGAAAATGGCTTAAGGGGTTTTGCAATACAGAAATTGGGCTGTAAAATGATTCTGGAATCTGTTAATAACGCTAACATGAAGTGCACCAGCATTGGTTCTGTATATTTATTATTTTTTTCTTCTGAACAGGGTTACAGGTCAATTTTAATTTTAATGTGGTTGGTGCTTCTTCATTGATGAGATTTGTTAAGTTTTTATTCTCCTTCTTTCACTTAGTCATGGTTTTTTATGTTCTGAATGTATTTTAAATTTTTTTTCCTGCCTGTGTTCCAGTAGCACATCTGCACCTGTCCTGCACTTCACTCTTGTCATCCCCAACCAGAGCCCTGGAAATTATCCAGCAGGCATCAAAGCAAGCACAGGCTGCTTTTTAATAACACGAACAAAACTCTGCACCTCCAAAATATTTCTGTAATTTCTCCTGGTTTTATAGTGCAGCATAAAGTTAATATTGGACCCACATTCAGTGTTAAAGATGCCAAATATTAGAATTGGCAAGGAAAGGGATAACTCAGAAATATTTCAATATTTTCTTGCCTGAGGTGCCCCATTCTGATAAGTAGCTGGCACCTGACAAGGGAAATATTATTAAATGATGGATTTGAACCTTTTTTGTTAACAAACCATGATTGCAATAAAATAGTCACTTGCAAGGTGTGTTTGCATAAAAATGTTGGTTTAATTAGAGTGAGGTTTGAGATAGGGAAGCCAGAAAGAGTCACAGCAAAACTCTCTATTTTGGGCCTTTATACAGTGAATTATTGTTGCTGCAAATCTTCACCAGACCAGCTGAACGCTGAGGGCTGAGTCTGATACCCACAGGTGCACTGACAACTTTATTTTCTTCTTAGTTTGTGAATTCCATCAGTATCCAGAGAAAGCCAGGCTTTGCAGCCAGAGGTGATTCTTTTTAATGAAAAATATGAAAAATAGATACCTGTATTGGAGAAATCAGTGGAGAACCTTGGAAACTGGGTTTTGAATTCAAGGAAAAAAGGCAAACTGTCCAGATGAAATACGAGAATATGGAATTTATTTCCCCCATAGATTTATTTTCTTACCATTAATGAGTATAAATGTACATTTAATGTCTGGAAGAGGAATGGGATGGAGCTGCTGGAGGCACTGGAAGCAGAGCTGGCTCACAACAGTTGCATCTGTCATGCAGCAGGAATGCCTGCAGTGGAACCTGCTCTCCAGATAGAGCTGTTTCAAATCAGGCCTATCAGCATAAAATGTCAGCTCAAATTCATCAGAGGCAGGAGAAAAACAAAACATTCTGATCCAGGTGAAACTCGAGCTGCTCTCTGATGGCTCCCAGCTCTCTCTGGCGCTGCAGAATGGCCATGCTGAAATTCCCCTGCTGCTGGGAGTCCTGCTGCTGCTCCCAGGTTCCCTTTCAGGGCTGGGATTGTGTTTCCTGCAGCTCCAGGTGCTTCCTGAGCAGCTCCAAAGCCCCTCTGGGCTCCACCAGCTCAGCTTTGCCATCAGCAGGGAGGGGTGGAACAGCAATTTGTGCAGAGGGTTGGACCAGGAATTCTCCATCGTGTCCCGAGGCTCAGGATGGCCGCTCCTGATCCCTCAGTGGCTGTTTGGTACAGGTTGGTGCACAAATGAGTTTAGGTTTTGAGGAAATCTGATAATTTGCTTTGTAATAAGGTTCCATTCATTTAAATCAACTCCATAGCACAATGGCAGCACTTTGGGAGCTCTTGGGGCTGTGTAGTCACCACTGGGCTTATTTAATTTGTTGTTGAACTGCTGATTAAATTTTACATTGAGGCAGAAGCACCTTGTTTTAAATACAAACCCTTTTTTAAAAAAGTGGCTCACAGACTTGCCTGTTCCTTTTCTTGGCTAATTTAGAGCCACACTGCAGACATTACAAAGAAATACAAAACCACAGAAAAATCACATCTGTGTACTGGGAAAAGGTATTTTGGGGCACTTGCTTCTTCCAAAAATGTTTGCAGGAGATAACAAGCAGGGTTTGGGATAAGTCAGCCTTGATTTGGGGTTTACCAGAGCAGCAGCCATGGTGAGAGGCAGAGATCCTTGCTGCTGTTAGATGTGCTCACAAGGTAGAGTCCATCCACTGGCTCACAAATGGACTCTGGATATACTGGAAATTATGGAAAATAGCAAAATGTTGGCATTTCTGATCATGAAAAAGAACTGGGCAGCATTAAGGGGCTGCCCTACTGGGACAAGGCCTCTGTGGGTGGAATAAGGCCTTGGCCTTCAAAGGATTGTGATGATAATTTTTCTTACAGCTTAACAGGAGAAATGGGAGTGCAATTAATTGAATTTATGCTGGAATAGACCTTTTAATCCCAATCGAGGCCCTGCTGTGTGCACACAGGAGCTGTGCAAGGCTCTGGGACTGACGGAGACAGCGAAGGGTCACAGGCCATGGTCACAACCCCTGAAACCCAAAGAGCTGCCAGTCCTGGCCCTGCTGAGGAGGGCACCACCCCAATCCTTGTGCCAGGGGGTGTTCCTGGTGGGAATTCCGTGCTGGGGCTCCTCTGCAGGCCGAGCCTGTGCCGGGTCACGGGCGGGGAAGGGCGGGAGCGGCGGCTGCGGGCAGGGGTGAGCTGTGCTTGGGCTCTGCAAAGAGAAAGGGCCCTGTTCACTGTCAGCACGGACCCCACCGAGCTCCCGGCTCCTCCTTCCTCCTCTCCCTATCAGATCTCCTGCTTGGGCATGGCTGTGTGAGGCAGCAGCTGCACCACGGTGCTGGGCCCTGCGCTAGAGCCTAGCTTATAGTCTTCACTGCCTGTGCTGGCAGAGGGAGATGGAAGGGATGTCTCAGGAGAGGCTGTGGGAGAGAAAACAAACAGAATTAACGTGGATGCTGTTCAATGGAAAGCGGCAAACCATCCTACAAAGCCAGGAGCAGGAGCTTGGGGGATCCTGGCATGTCCTTCTTTCCTGGTTTGTGAGGAGGCACTGGGTGGACTGGCAGGCATGGACCAGTTCTCCTCAGGGTTTTGCACTTGGGGAATGCCCCCAAGTGCTCTTCAATCCTTCATCTCCTTGTCAGAGAGGAGCCTGCAGCCCCACTGTACCTCCTCTAATCTCCTTTGCTGGAAAGGGACTAAAAAGCTAAATAAAAGCCACTTAAAATTCATGATGCCAACATTTGTATAGCTGAGAAACAGCAAAATACACTAAGTACACAAATACACCACAGGAGGTAAATGATTGTGACTGGCAGAGGGAGGGAGACTGTGAGTACAGGACATTGTGGTTGTTAAATTCCACCTCCTGTTCTACTTTCCCTTTTCCACAGCCTGGTCCTGCAGGGGATAAATGCCTTAACCCACCCCCAGCAGTGCCCAGGGTGATTGAGGATGGGCTTGTATTCAGGTCCTGTTGTTTGGCAGCAGCCACAGGGAACTCCTGCCATAAAGAACCATCTGTCCTCTATTGTGGCATCTCCCAGTGCTGCCAAATCCATAGAAACACTCAATCTTGATTTCTAGCCCTTATTTTTTCAGCCTTGTGTTGTTTTAGTAACATCGCAAAACCCCCCCTGGGTCATGCTACCATTAAAAATCCTAATTTCTCTTTGGAATCATGGACAGAAGTCAGTCAGGGGGGCTGTGAGCTCTGATTCCAGTGTAAGATTTAAACACATATAAATAAACTTAAAGAACTAAACTAAACTTACATTTACTTTAATAAACTTAAAGAACTTAAGTTAAATTTATTTTTAAATAAATAAATAAACTTTTTAAATAAATAAACTGTTTAAAAAAGAAATTAAATTTAAAATAAATTAAATAAACGGGGGTTTTTTTCTGAGCTGTGTCTGCTGACCAGTTCCTCGCCTGTGCTGACACTAATAATGTAAATATTGTAAAAACGGGCTGTAAATAATGTAAAAATGGGCTGTAATTAACATAAAAAGAGAGACATACGGTCTGGAGCAGTGTGGATCACAGAGGTCATGTTGCTTTGCAGGACATGTCCTGGCAGTGGTTCCAGGTTGAGGTTGGGAGGTGCTGACTGGTACTGGAGATCAGCAGAGGTTCCTGCAGGTGGGATTGGGAAGAGACATTCATATCATTCCTTGCATAGTTCCCCACAAGATGCTCTGGGCTAAATCTTTTTCATGCAGAGGATGTGGAAGACCTCTGTGGGTGAAGGTTAATGGCTCATCCTTGCTTCCTTCCCCTGCTCTCAGCCTCTGGCTGTGTAGGAGCAGCCCCCTGGGATGTCTGGGCTTTCAGCTGCTCTGCAGCTGCCTGGGCTGTGTCCCAAGTGCTGCTCATACCTGGATTTCCCCTAAAGTTATAACTTTTACACATTTCCAACAAAAGATGTGTTGTCTTCCTTAAAATGCCTCAGGTTGGAGGCCTGAGTTGAGTCCCACACCACAGAGGGGTTCCTTTGCTGTGAATCTCACCAAATTTCCAGAGCTAGGCTGGAAAGAAAGGCTCTGGGGTTGGACTGGAGTGAGAAGGATCCTTCAAGCTACAATTCATGAAATGGGTTTGGTTGGAAGGGATCTCAGAGCTCATCTCATTTCAATCCATGCCATGGGCAGGGATGCCACCCACTGTCCCAGGTTCCTCCAAACGCCATCCAACCTGGCCTTGGACAATGCCAGGGATCCAGGGGCAGCCACAGCTTCTCCGGACACCCTGTGCCAGGGCCTCCCCGCCCTCACAGCAAAGAATTTTTTCCCAACATCACACCTAAACCTTGTCTCTTTCAGCTTAAAACCCTTTCCCTCCATCCTCACAGAATTCACAGAATGACCAGGTTGGAAGAGACCTTCAAGATCATCGAGTCCAACCCAGTCCCAACACCTCAAATATAAACCCTGGCACCCAGTGCCACATCCAGGCTGTGTTAAACACACCCAGGGATGGGGACTCCACCACCTCCCCAGGCAGCCATTCCAGAACTTTATCACCATTTCTGTAAAAAACGTTTTCCCTAGTATCCAACCTGTATTTCCCAAAGAGCCCAACCCCACCTGAGCACAGGCGCCTTTCAGGAGCTGTAGAGAGTGATAAGGTCACCCCTGAGTCTCCTTTTCTCCAGGCTGAACACCCCCAGCCCTTTCCCTCCATCCTGCCCCAAAACACCCTCCAGTGACACTTCGTCTGTCACTGTCATATTTTCTGAAAAATCCCTGGGAAGCTGAGAAGCCTCATATAAAAATGAAAACAATAATTATCTGATTTGCTTCTCCTGCGTTTTGCTGCTTTGGAATGTGGTTGGAGATTGTTGATCCAACATGTGAATTGTTTTGACTTAATCACCAATCAGGGTCTGGCTGTGTCGGGGCTCTGGAGAGAGTCACGAGTTTTCATCATCATTCTGTAGCCTTCTGTATCCTTTCTCTGTTCTTTAGTATAGTTTTAGTATAGCACAATATATAATAAAGTAACGTAGTGTAATATATAATAAGGTAATGTAATATAATATAATGCAATGTAACATAATATAATTAATATAATTATATTAATATATTAATATTAATTATGCATTAATAATTATTGTATATTCATCTAAATAATTATATATTATGAATAATATAATATAATATAATATAATATAATATAATATAATATAATATAATATAATATATCATGCAATGCAATGCAATATAATGCAATATAAAATAATGCAATATAATGTAATGTATTGTAATATCCTATAGTATCATATAATATCATGTCATATCATACCATATCATATCATATCATATCATATCATATCATATCATATCATATATCATATAACATATATCATATATCATATATCATATATCATATATCATATATCATATATCATATCATATATCAGAATAATTTAGCCTTTTAAGAACACGGAATCAGCTTCAATCATTTCCTTCCAACAGCCCCAGAAAATCCCCCCATCCCTACCTCCCAGCAGCATCTCCTGCAGCAAGCTGTCGATCCTGGCCACTCCGAAGAGCTTCACAAACTGCACCTGCTCGATCATCTGCCAGGTGATGCTCTGCAGGGGCGGCAGCAGCAGCAGGATGTCGCTGAAGCGGCCCCGCGAGTCGTACTGGCGGTCGTTGATGTAATCCTCCAGGTTCACCTGCACCTGGAAGCGCATGTTCTTCACCTTGCTCGGCTCGCTCAGCCCTCTGCAGTCTGGGACAGGGGGAAATGCAGTTACAGTTGCTGCCCTGTTGTTCTAGGGTGAGGGTATGATGCTTGTATTGCCATTCGTGTGTTCTGGTTTAGGGAAAATTTGGGGGAAAACCTCCAGAAAGGAAACCCACACAGCCCCTCCCCAGAGCCACTTTGGTAAAGATTCCTTGGAGAGAAGTGGAAATAACCTGTTTATTTAACAGGCAAAGCACCCCCTAGCACACAAAATGAACAATGCCAGATGACAACACTCTTTCACCCTTTCACACTCTTTCACTCTGTCACTGATCGGAAAAATATGACAAATTCAGAAAGTCTCTCTTAGGGTAGGTCGCTCTGTTATCAGCCACAAGGTGCAAACTCTCGGTGTTTCCCAGGTCCCAGTCCAGAGCAGGCTCAAGTGGTTCCAAAAAAGAGAAAGGAAAAACAGTCCAGGGAAAAATTTGGACTGTTAGCTAAACTAACTAATGAGCAGAAGCAAAAAGCAGGAGAAAAGCAAAAAGCAAAAGCAGCACCATGTACTGCCCTGTCTCTGTGTCCCGCCAGCTGTGGGAGAGCAGCTGATAACAAAACCCAAACCAAAACATTCACTCTTCAGAGCCGGTCTTGAAGGCACAGCACATAATATCCAGCATAAATAGAACACACAAATGGGGATCCAAGCATCATAAGGCCACCCTAGGACACCTGTGCAGGCAGATGTTGGGGATAGGGAGTAATGGGATGGTTGACTATCACAATTAAATATCATATATATATGTTAAGAGAAGTTTTATAGATTTACAGCTCTGTTTTACCCCCTTGTGTTGTTATCAGGGGGTGGCCTGGGTTTGGGACATTTGGGCGGGTTGGCTCGTTACTATGGCAACAGCTGAGCTCCATTCAGAATTTAAGGACGTGATCTCCACCACTGGACATGAAGGATTTGATGGACAGAACTTTGGGAGGGACTAAAAGGTTAAAAGGTGAAGCTTCCATTGTGTGGGTGAGCACATGGTGGGAAAGACCCTCTGTTCCTGGCAGCGTAATATTTTCTCTATTCAATTGAATAGAGAAAAGCCTACCTGTCTTCTGTTGTATTTTTGATAAGGTTTTAATAAACCTTGCTAAATTTTTTGGAAGTGGGTATCACTTCTCATAGGCAGGATGTGTGCAAGGAAAAAGATGAGATGGCAGTGATGCTCTGAGCGTCCAAGATCAGCTGGCAGGTTGGGCTGCCATTGCTGCACATCTCACATGGAACAAGGAAAAACTGAGGGGAATTGGAGGGAAAACAGTAATTGGAGGAGAAACAGCAATTTGAGGAGACTTTGAAGGGAAACTGTAAGAAAATAGGAGCTTGCTTCACACGGATGTGTCTGCCTACAGCCATTAGCCAAGGGGAAAAATTTAGAAGTTAAAATATTTTTCCTTCCAAGGAAACAGCCTGGAATTTTCCCCTGAAAACTTTGAGTCACAACTGCCACCACTAAATAGTCCCTGTATGTTGTGATTACACTCACTGCAGCATCAGGTTCTTGTCTTGCTCTCCTGCCTTTGACCTGTGGTCAATCCTTTTTTTCAAGGACCACTTGTCCATCTTAAGCAAATAAATTTATCCCTGGGTTGGGTCGAGTGCTGGCATTTGCAGCCTCCCACTCCTGCCTCTGCTGCTATCTAAACCTGAGATTTCTGGATCACTGCCCCATTTCCTTCACTGTCTGCAAGGAATCCACAGGCACCACATTTTGGGGAATGCAGTGCCAAGAGATTAGATAAAGTGGTTAACAAATGATTGTGTGTCAGCACCAAGCTCTGAGGACATTCCTGCTCGTTAGCATGGATGAACTTCATTTCACACTCCCTCCTTCCAGCTGAAACCTCAGCACCTCGTTGTCACATTGATCTAAAGCTGCACACTGATCAGCTGAGAAGGTAATTTGTCAAAATCGGTTTGATGAAAGGTAATTTGTCAAAATCAGTTTGATCCCTCCTCTGCTCACAGCAGGCTTTGGTGAGCCAAAGCTCGTGATGTTCCTGAAACTCCTGGATCTTGATCTTGAATCAGTGAATACAGCAAAAAAACCCAATAATTAATGGATGATACTCTGGTTTCTCCATGCTAAAAGACAAAAGGGCATTGTCTGGACTTGGGATTGTTTTCCCATGTCCTCCCTGAGCTCCAGACAGATACCCACTGGAACCTGGGCTGAGGCAGAGCCCCCTGTGCTTCTGGAATAAACACAGCAAAGCTCCAGAACAAACTGGTTTTTCTCTGTATTTCCCTGATCTCCATCCTGTGGATCAGCCCTGCCCTGGGTTGCTGCTGGCTTCCAGCAAGATCCATTAGCACATCCCTGATATTTCTGGGCACTCTGAGCAACCCAGCTCTCTGTGGTTTCTGGTGGTGCTCTCTGGACTCTCCACAATGCTGCTTGTTTGGCTCTCTCTGCTTATTATACATAATTAATGCAGGTATGTATGTCCTTAATGATCATCTCCTGCATTTCAGGCTGATGGGCTTTTCCAAAACCAAGCTCCTACAGCACCCAAACTCCTCCAGGGCCTTGCACATCAGCCTGGCTGGAATTCACACTCAGGAATTGCTCACTTCTGCCTTAAACCTGCACTACTGAGCACTGCCCATTACAGCACGGGCAGGCTGGGATGTAGAGCAGCTTCCAAGGGGTTTGCCAGGATTTTGGAGAGCCCCCAGCTGCTGTGCAAGCCCTGAGAGGGAATCTCACCTGGGTCAAAGAAGATGATGGCTTTCAGGCAGGCGTACTCGTTGTCGTCGATCTGGATGTCCCGCAGGGGCTTCACCAGCTCGTCCAAGATTCTGGTGGCCACACGAGCGATTTCCAGCTCTGGGCAGTGCATTGGGATGATGAAATCATTCCCTGGGAACACAAGAGGAACTCCCCATCAGGTTTTGGCTCCGGCTCTGCTCTCATCCAGCAGTTCCCTGATAGTCCCAGTGCTGTTTGCAGCAGTTTCCAGCCTGCAGCTTTATAATCTGATCTGAGAGAGAAGCAAGGCCCAGATCTCATCCCCGGGTGCTCATTTATCTCACCCACACTGTGCACACAGCCTTCTCCATGTTCTGCTCTGCTCTGCCCTGTGTTAAATCAAGCATCTGTTTGTAAGCAGGGCTGCGCTGCTTTATTTTTGGTTTTCTTTTCTCACACAAAGTTATCTCTCCCTCTTTCCTTTAATGTGAAGCTTTTTAGGGTCAGTATTCTCATTTGTCTGAGAACAATCCCACCTGTGGTGGAAAACACCTATTTTCCTATAAAATAATACACAATAAACAATAAACAATAAACAATAAATAATAAATAATAAATAAATAAATAATTTTCTTTTTCCTATAAAAGGAAACACATATTTGCTCTGTAATTTTTAATAGACGTTTCTGATCAATTTTTAAGTATCTATATCCAAATACCTCATTGCTTGGGCCTTGGCAGTTTCAGGTACAAAACCAAGACAACCCAATTTGAGATGCCATTTAAATCCTGGGGATTTCTCATCCACAATTTCAAAGCATTGAGGGAACAGTTACAAAAATCCCAGTGAATTTATTTGTTCCTTTTTTACTCCAGCACTGTGTCTCTACCCAGATGTGCAGCCCAGGAGTGCAGAGGGGGTTTCAGGGGTGCACAATGCTTGGGAATGACCTGGGAGGGGTGAATTATAAAATCAGGAGTGTGTTTCACTACCTTACCTAACAGCAGGAAATCAGTGTATGGTATGGACCTCTTGGCCACCCCAAGGAGCAGATGTTCACCTGCATGGGCTCTGAGCAAGGCAACCTGGAGGAGACAAAAATGAGATTCCATTGGAAAAGCAGAGGATGGAGTGCTGAGCTGGTGCTGTTCAGTTTGGTGTTTGCTTAGGTCTGGCAGATCTACAGATAAAGTTCTGTTCAGGGCTAGAAAATACCAGTGTATGTTCATTTTAAGAAGCGCTACATTCATGGCAAACTAAAAGAGAAGCTGTTTTCAACTAAAAGAGCGAAGAGGGGCTTTAAGTAATTTGCGTTCTTAGGAAATAATCAGATTCTATATTCAATTATTAGGTACCACTAAAGGCAAAATCAGAACTGCCCTGTAATTCAGAACTGCATCAGCCTGACACAATCAGAATTTTTTGACTGGATCTTTTACAGGTTGGACTGACTAAATCGATATTTTTAGGGATTTAGGCTCCTGAAGTTATTTTTAACTGGTCCTTCTTTCCTCTTGTTTGTTCTCTGCAGAGGGTGATCTGCATGTTAATGCCAGATTCTCCTGTGAGAGCCCAGCTGGGAATTCCTTTCAAAGGCACTGGATTTACTGGGAAGGGCCATTGGTTTTTACCTGGTCGTCGAGGGGGAGCTCGCAGAAGGCTGGGATGTATTTTGCCCATTCCACCAGCACCAGGAGCTGCTGTTTCATGGATTCACACACGTCGTTGATGGTGGCAATCTTCTTCATGGCAATGTCTGCACTGTGCACGGGGCTCAGGGGTAAATACTGAAAGAGAAACCAGTTTTGGCCGTGTCTGCACCAGTACAAAGCTGTTTTATCCCCCTCCACAGCAAGGGCTCATCCCTGGGGAGATGCTCCCGTTGTGGTTGGGCACTTCGTGCTCAGCTGCGTCCGACTCGCAGCCCATGGAGCAGCTTCCACGAGGTGGTGCTCAGTCCCAACGCACACCCAGCCCTCCTCAGCCTCCTTCCCCGCTCTCCAGGACAAAAATCAACATTCCCATCTCAGCAGCACCGTGTCTCAGCTTCCCACCAATCCCTCCAGCCAGCCAAGTGCATGAAATGCATCCAGCTTTTCTGCCCCAGGTTGCTCTCAGGGATCCAAAGCTGCCTTTTTTGATCTCTGCGTGGCAGGGATAGGGTTAAAACCAATAATTTTTGAAAAGGAAGTGGGCTCATTGCTGCATGTAATGTGCAACATCTGGACCCTGTGTTTCAGTGGGGAAAGGGTATTTGCATAAGAATTTAAAGGAGGCTCAGGGTGAAATTAATGGTGGGGCGTGAAATAAAAAAGCAATCAGCGTCAGCTGAAGCCCAGTGGATTTACTCACATTATTTTTCTGCCTTGATAAAGAAGTTATGTGCAAAGATACAATCAACCACGACTGGAATATTGTGTTCAGAGCAGGACAGAGTGCAGTGAGGAAGGATAAAATTCTGTGTGAATGCAGTGAGATTTTAGAGGTGCCGCCACAATTTAGGCTGGGGGAAGAGGGGACCTGGGCTCTCCAACATCCCTCAGTCCTTGGAATTTCAGCTTTCTATCTCCCACCAAAGGTGCACCTGCTCCCTGCAGGATGTATGGCCTTGATACTGCATTTTTCCTGTCTGCTTTTGGATATTTTGCATTTTCTTCCCTGTGGGTTTGTGCAGGAGCCATCCAAGGGCAGAAAAAACCCTGGTATAGTGGGCTGGGATTGCTGAGGGCCATGGACCCATTTGGAGGGGCTGTCCCCACGTGTCCTACCTGCTGTGCCATGGCCTCAGCCTGGGTGAGGATGTTGATGGAGAGGGAGCCATTGTCCTCATAGCTGCTCCTGCGGATGCTGATCCTGTCACGCTCGTTCTGCACGGCTGGAAGGAGAGACAGAGGTGCTTGTGGCAGTGAGAAACTCCCAGTGATTATGTGAGAAAATCCCAATGGCTGTGTGAGTGAGAAAATCTCAATTGTTGTGCCAGTGAGAAAATCCCAATGGTTGTGTAAGAAAATCCCAATGATTGTGCCAGTGAGAAAATCCCAGCGGTTGTGTGAGAAAATCCCAATGGTTGTGGCAGTGAGAAAATCCCAATGGTTGTGTGAGTGAAAAATTCCCAGTTCTTGTGTCAGTGAGAAAATCCCAATGGTTGTGTGAGAAAATCCCAGTGGTTGTGTGAGAAAATCCCAATGGTATTTCCAGTGAGAAAATCCCAATGGTTTTTCCAGTGAGAAAATCCCAATGGTTGTGTAAGAAATTCCCAGTGATTGTGGCAGTGAGAAAATCCCAATGGCTGTGTCAGTAAGAAATCTGCCCCAAGCAGTGGCTGCTGCTCCCTGTGGTCCCTCACAGGAGTGGATGGGGCTTTGCTCCTTCAAGACCCTCCAGTGTGGCTGGATTTGGAATAAACAGGCTCTGGGGAGGGGAAAAGGCCATTCCAGAGGGAGAAAACCAAGCACCAGAGGGGGATGAGGCCATGTGGAGTCAGAGCAGCACCCAGGGGGGCTTTGCTGGTCCTACAGAATTTGACGAAGCTCAGGGGGAATTTGGGGGTTTGGTGTGACCTCTCTCCACCTGGCAGCGCTGGAGCCCTGGCCTTTGTGCCCCTTTGTGTCCCTTTGTGCCATGGCTGCACTGAGGGCTCTGTGCTGAGCTCCTGATCCAGCAGGGTGAGCTCCTGGGGCTGCACCTCACCTCATGGCAGGGCTGGGAAAGCATCCCCTGATGCCACCTCAGAGCAGCCTTGGAGTGTCCCTGCCCCTGAGCTGGTGACCCCAGGGGACATCCCCACCCCTGGGGCATAGAAAGAGTCACTCCATGAAGGAAGCTCAAAGAGAAGGAAATTTAAATCTCCCTTAAAACCATTTCCTCAGTGTTGCCCATCACACAGCTGATTTCAGCCAGCCTGTGACACATGAAGACAGCACCAAGCCAGGGTTTGTCACCAGCCCTGCTGCTGCAAATTGCTGCTGGAAACCAGCTCAGAGTCCTGAAACAGTAACACCACAGACCCTGGAGACACTGCAGGAACCACAGCAAAATGAAGATCAACCCAGAGCTGGACATGCCATGGTGAATTGGGAAAAACCCACTGATTTTTGAGGCCCATTCCACCCTTTAAGCCATCCTTCCCCCTGAAGCACCAGCCACATCCATCATGCTCCATCAGCCCTGCACAGGGAACAGAAGGCAGGGATTGCACTTCAGCATTTATTTTTGCAGCAGCCTCTGAGAGCTGACTCACCTCCACTGCAGCCATCAAGTGAAACAGCAGCAGAGAAAAAACATAAAAGAGAATTTCAATTGAACCCAAGCTGGTTTCAGTGCTGGTTTCTCCCCCAAGCCCTCGTGCCTCTGTCCAGCAGCTCAGGGCTGGGGAAGGAGCCTGAACACACTCAGTGTTCTCCTGGCAGCTCCCAGATGTTGGCTACAACAGCTCAGAAAGGCATTTGTCACATCCCTGAGGCAGAGGGAGCAGGATTCAGCATGTGGTGATAGGGCAGCACATCCCTCCTCCTCCTCCATGCAGCAATCCCAGACAGATTTCACTTTATTTGGGGTAAAATGACTCAAACGGAGCTGCCAAAGCACGACTCACTCTGTGCTTTAACCCCTTGGGTGCGGAAACACTACTGCAAAAGTGGCCACTTTGAGAAGATTTTTCCAGCAATTTTTTTTCCCTTTTTGCAGAATCAGCAGAGTCATTTTGCCACCATTCTTCTGAGCCTTTTCCTCACTGCTGGGTCTTGTTTTAGAGCATCAGGACTCATCCCTGGGAATCCATACAAAGGAAAAACGTGGGCATTGCTTTGCACAGTTTGAGGGAAGGTGTTTTTTCCTCCCAGCTCATGTCCAACCACTGCTCTGTTTTCCTAACCAACCTCTGATGAGGGGCCAACAAAGCAAAAGGGCACAAAACAAGCAGCAGTGACAAAAATCAATGCCTCCCCTTATCAACAGGGTTTATTTTCCAAGATCTGGGGCTCAGCCTGGCTGTCAGTCAGGATCAGCCTGGCTTTGTACCTGCATCCATTTCTGACAGGTGCCACGCACAAACACATCCCTGGAGCATTTTCAGACTGTGGGCACTACAGAGAGGCAATTTGTCACCAATTTAGAGAACAAACAGCTTTTGGGAGGCTTTGCTAACCCTGCTCAGACAGCAGCACGAGCTGCTCTGTGCATGAGGGCTCAGCCTGAAGGTGATGGTGGTCACAGGAACCACAATCTTGGCACTTCATGGGTTTTACTAGACCACCAGAAAGGTCAGGGGCAGCATCTCAGGAGAAACAAGCTTGACCCCATCTGTGTCATCACTGTTTTGTAAAATCCCCAAACACCTGGACTTATATCAGATGCTCCCCCATGTACTCTCAGGGTGGGCCTCTCTGCCAAGAAAAAGGACAAGTTTTGCCTTTCCAATCAAGCTACACATCTGATTTTCTGTAAATCCTACAGTGCCAGGCAGTCCTGGTCCCCATGGCAGACTCCTTTAAGAAGCCTCAGCCTGTTTTTCCCCCCAGTCTTTTTATGGCACATATTTCAGTGCTTCCCTCATGCTCTGATAAGCTCAATCTTCCAGTGCAAGTGGATGGTACAGAGTGACTTTCTCAAGGTGATTGGGGTGTTATCTCTGAAAGCACCCAAGATGTGATGGAATTAGATACAAAGGAGAGTTAATGTTTCACCTGCCACAAAAATTAATCTATTACTGTGCAGTGATTATATTGCTGTATTTATTGTGTTTGTGAAAGGGAAGGGACAGGTCACTCTTGGTGAGGCAGTGGGAGTGCTCCAGGGACCTGGGGGTGCTGGGCTCAGCTGGGATCTTGCCTTTGCTGTCAATAAAACCCAATAAACCTGCAGGAATTACTAAAAACCCAATGCTGGATCCCTCTGTTTCCCAGGGGCTGCTATTTCCAGAAGTGCCTGGCAAAATCTTTGCTGTTTTTTTTTCCCTTCTCTGCACATTCCCAAAGGCAGAAAACACCACAAAGATCCACCCAGCCCTACAAAGAGTCCCTAGGATGGTGGCGGGCAGGGACAGCCTGTCCCCAAGCTGGGCTTTCCCTCAGGGAGAGGGGAGAGAGGGCAGAATTGATGCTGGTGTCTCCCTCCAGGGACTTGTCCCTGGCTGCAGCATGTCCTGGCAGTGGGAAGGGGATGGGAACACAAACAAACGCTCCCTGTGACGCAGGGCAGCCCTCCGAAGGGTTTTCTGTTACTCTGAGCAAGGCTGGACACTCTGCCTCCAGCTCTGGGCAACCAAACAGGGGCTGTGGGATTGCAGCAAGCCCCTGCTTCCCAAACTGCTTGTGCTCAGTGCCTTGCCATGGATGAGGAACCTCCAGGGAGTGCAGTAAATGGGGCACAGGCACTTGTTGCAGACATCTTTTTATGAAAAATCCTTTCCTTAGGATTTTTCCTCCTGTGAAGCTGGGAGGCCTCAGGAACAAAATGTAAACATTGATTATCTGCTGCTGTGGAATGCAACAGGTGCATCTGGGATTGGTCTTGTGTGGTTGTTTCTAATTAATGGCCAATCACAGTCAGCTGGCTCAGACAGAGAGTCCGAGACAGCTGACTTCGTCATAATTCCTTTCTATTCTTAGCCAGCCTTCTGAGGAAATCCTTTCTTCTATTCTTTTAGTATAGTTTTCATGTAATATATATAATAAAATAATAAATCTAGCCTTCTGAAATATGGACTCAGATCTCTGTCTCTTCCCTCAACCAAAAACCCCTGTGAACACCGTCACAGGCACTGGCTGGGAGAGCAGCAAACCAGTAACTTTCCACTGCAAATACAGGGGTTCCAGCTTTGCCTACACAGGAATTACTGTTTCCATCATTATTCCACTAAAATCAGCCTCAGTTAATGCTGCTGGGGTTGGAAATGCAGTGATAAATGTAACAGAGGGAGCAGGAGGAGGGCAGTGCCTGCGTGCTGCACTCACCAGTGTTCCTGTCTTCACCGACAGATTTACACCTCCTGCTGCCTGATTAATTTATATCCACAAATAATCTTTTTTTTTTTTCCTGAGCTACCTCGGATTTTGTAGGTGTGGTGTGTTTTATTTGCAAATAAATCCCAATGGTACATGTACATTTAATCCTTTCAGGGGCTTGTGGACTGATTTATGACTACTGAAGGTAGAGAAGATCCTTTATCTTTTCCATCCTTCTTTGCAATAAACTGCAGTCCCAGCATTCTGAAAGCTGGCAAAAGAAATGTGCAAACAAAAGGTATGAAACAAGATAGAGGCCCTGTGAAGCACTAATAAAACTGTCCTATAAATCTGTCCAATTTCACAATAAAAAAGAACAGACTCAAAGTCTCCCTCAAAAACTCTCTCCTCCTTACTGTTGTAGCAATAAGTGATATAACAATTTTTTTTTCTTCTGTATAAAACTAAAGAAGTTCATTCGCATTCATAAAATGCTTTGAAGGGGATGAGAGGTTAAATATTAGCCCCTCATTTTTTTCCCCCCACCAGCAAGCTGAATCCTGACAGTGCAATGCTGCCCTTTTAAAAGGCTTCCAGGTTTTCAGGCACTCAGCTCCATGTGAGGAGATGACCTGGCTCACTTGAGGAATCACACCCTGCTGATTTAGTTCCAGGTTAAACATGATCTCAGGGAGATGCTAAAAATAGAATCCTGCTGTTTTCTTTGGGTGTTTGAGTACCTGGTGTTCTACTTAGCCACTGATGCTGCAGTGACCCAAAACCCTGTCTGGTGGCATTGTGCAAGACAATAGAAATCAAAGCTTCTGAGCCAACAGAGGAACTCAGGGGCAACAGCCAGTAAATCCCCAAAACGTCCAGACCACCCCCTGGCACAGCCCCAACACAAGAATAAAGGAGTGAATCTCCTGCAGAAATCTTAGATCCTGATCACAGAGCTGTTAGGACATAAGAGGGGTTTTTGTTCAGGCAAGGCTATCCCTCCCTCCTCATCCTAAATTAAATGGTTGTTATTAAAGTGAATTATTGATACCAGAAATGCAACCAGGAGAGCAGTGATTCTGAGTGAGCTGTTTTCTAGGAAATCTGGGAACTGGACTTTCCACAAGACTCAAGTTTTGTCCCTTCCCTGCTCTCATTAGTGCTGGTGGAACCTGGATCCCATCTCAGTTCACAGGCCTCTTGTGGAGGGCAGTCTTGGTCCTTCCTGAAAATAGGATCAAATTCAGGCTGTGCAAACAAGGCAATCTAAAGATCAACAGGTAATTTTCTCAACCATTCCCTGGGGAGCCTGTTCAGTGCCCAACCACTCTATGAGGGAAGAACCTTTTCCTAATATTTAACCTAAACTTCGCCAGCACAGTTTAAATAATCCTGCAGCCCCAGGCAGAGCTGGTCACCATGTAGCTCAGGTATTTGTATTATATATTAGGGGAGAAATTTCCCTTCTACCAGGCTACACAGTTCCTTGTAATTCCTTACGCACTAGAAAAGTTTCCAAAAAAAAAAAAAAACAAAAAGAGAGAAAGAAATATCCAAACGTGTCACATCATGTCTTACGACACATGAAGATTGGGGAGAAAAAAAAAATAAAAACAATCCCTCTGGATCCAAAATTCCCATTTATCAGTTAGTTCTGCCAGGGAACAGCAAGTTCTCCAGGCTGAGCACACAGACACAGAGCAGTGGGTCAGTGGGGCACGGCGAGGGTGACCCCACCCCGGGTGTATTGTCACAGCCAGCCTGGGAATAGGATCCTTTCCAGCTCCTTCCCCTCTGCCTGGATAAACAATGCCACTGCCACACCCTGGAAACTCTGACTGCCGTTACTGGGGCTGGCCCCAAAGGAATGTGCCAGGGAAAGAGGGTTGTGCCAGTGCTGGGACACAGTATTGATATCATCACTGCCACCTCCCCAGACCAACCCCTGCACACTCCAAAAGATTTTGTACAAATATTTGGCCACTCCAATAGTGAGCACCATCCAAGACATTGCTTCTCCTTCTCCATAAGGCTTCGCAATGCTGTTTAATATTAATCTAGAACCACCCAAAAGCAAATAGCTGTGTTCTTTTTGTGCACACAATTGTGCAAGAACTCTTCTTTCCCAGTCCTGCACATGTGCTCGGGACAGAGCTCTGGTCAGCTAAGCGAATTTCTGCACAGCAGTTGCTCAAGGTGCTCTAAAAATCTTCCTTGCCAAACACAGGAGCGTTTTCCGAGCGCACAACCTGACTGCACTCATAAAAAAGTTTCAAGGAATGTGACGATGTGGAACTTGAAATGAGTCATGTCCCATCAAGCTGCACTCAGTGATGGAGGCATGAGCCAAGGTTTTATAACTTTTACCATAAAAACCAATAAAAATCATGCTTCAGCTCAAAGAATAGATCTGATAGCGAGATTTCAGCCTTTCCAAGCAGTGCAGTTTGCTGCATTGGCAGTTGGCTTGATCCCATCTAGAACTGACCAAATCAGCTTCAATTTTGTCTTTATTAATTTGAGTACTATTTGTTTTTCCATCTGCTGTATTTACTCCATTTCTCCTAAATTAAACCAGTCGGCATTTTTGCTCCATCCATGATTTATGCCAGGTTTCAAAACAACCTTTTTCTCCAGGAAAACATGTGGTCAGAACATGGGAAAGATCATTTAATCACCAGTAAAATCTTATGAATTACCAGAAATCGACAGCAAATTTCCCCTTGGGTTCTGTGGGGCCACAATTCCACCCCTTGGGTGAATTTGGTGACATGGAAAGAAACTTTCAAGCTCTTTTCTACCTCCCTCATATTTTAGCTGTCTGTGGGCTGGGAAACAGCACAAATGAAGGGTAAAGAGTGGGAAACAGCACAAAGGGTAAAGAGTGTGAATAAAGAGTGTGAAACCATCATCCAAGAACCTGCACCTTAGGTAGGTTGGGCCCCCAGTTTGTCAGGCACTCAGTGGACAAGGAAAATCACAATAAAACAGGATCATCCATGCTCTCCCAGTATGCAGAACTGGACAGGAGCTGTGGTAGATCCCAGACTTCCCCAGGGAAGCTGCATGTAGGCACAGGTTGACAGAAATGAATTTTTTCTTGCAGAGCATTAGGCACTATGACAATATTTCCATTAGAAAAGGCACATCCTGCTGGTCACTGGCCCCCAAACCTACAACTCTGCTCCTCCTCAGTACAAATGATGGGAAATGCAACAAAAAGTCTTGGCCAGAATGGGATTGGCCCTTCAGTGCTGGTGCTGGTGGTGGCTCCACAGTCACCCTGTCACCAGCAGCATAACCAAAGGGTTCTGTTGTGAGTCATGTCCCCTGCTGGGGTACATGAGTCAGCTGTGGGGGACACATGAGTCACCCTGCTGCTGGAGCTCTGCCCATGCCCTGTGCCATGCAGGAGAGGCTCCCACTCCTTCAGGCTGTACCTTGCCCTTGCATGCAGCTACGTGAGCATCAGCTGAGCCAACCACACCACCTGAAGCAGCAAACTGATGGCATTTATGAGATTGGAGGTGGCAGATCCTTGCTGAGATTGGCACAGGTGGGATTAGGGGTCACACCAGTGGGTATGGAGAGAGGAAATTGCCATTGTAAAGCACTTAGAGACGTAATAAGGCCCATCCCTTTCCCAGGACTAAAAAACCAGCCTCACAGGATGGGTGAATAACTTCACTGGGCTCTCATTGAAATTGAAATAAAATGGCAAACAGCTGCAACAAAAAATATCTCTCTGTGACCCACAATGATCATCTCTCCAGCCAGTGCTGCTGCTGCTCCCCACCATGCTCTGCAGTGGAACAGGGCCTAAGACAGCAGCAGGAAGGCTGGAAATGTCTCTTTGCACCCACCTTCTTTCTTCATGCCAGCTCTGAAGCATTTCTTCAGCCTGCAGTACCTGCACTGGTTCCTCTTGTCTTTGTCTATCACACACTGTCGGTTGAACCTGGGAGGAGATGGCAAATACAACTTGGAGCAACTTCCTCACCCTGAGCAGCCCCAAATACAGCCCCAGGGCTCCCTGAGCTCCTCTCTGCATGATCCTAGAGAGGAGTCAAAGGTTTTCCAGAAATGGATTGAATCAGTGTTGGCTCGGCCCAGCTCCTCGTCTTCCCCACCGCCGCTCCTTCCAGCTGGGAGCTTCAGACCACCCACCCTGCAGGGATTGGGATGGGTTTGGCCATGAAAACACTACTGTGACTCCAGTTGTGCTTTTGTAGGAGCTCCATCTCCCACGTCCAGACAGTTTTTGGGTGTTTGGCGTTGGGGTTTGTCTGGTTTCACTTGTTAACTATGCTACGATCTGTGTAGAAAAAAACGCGTTAAGAGCCACAAGGCCTTTGGGCTGCGGCCTTGTTCTGAGGCCCATGGCCTCCCAATTCCTCCTCCTTTCCATGGGGATTTAGGAACCCTTGTGCTGTTCCAGGGGTGGCCCACACAGCCTTGGCAGCTCTCCCCATGGAGGGTGACACAATGGAAGGGGAATCTTCCATGCAGAGAGGAGACGACGTGGGACCATCAGGCTGTAAAAGCTGAGGCGCTTTCCCAGACTGGGAAAAAGCCAAAGGTACAAAAGCCCAAAGACTTTCAGAGGAATTCATATCTGCCATAAGCACAGCTCTGAGCTGGGCTGAGCTCACCAAATAAGGGCTTGCACACAAGCTTGGCTTCAATACTGTGGATCTTCCCTGAGCTGTCAAATATCACAGAGATTCATGGATTCCTGGGGAGAGGCAACAACTCCGCTCCCAGAAGAGCGACAGCTGAAATTTCAAATAAACCATTACAGAGCTCATCTCCTCCTGCAGAATTCCCACAGCTCATGGGATGGGCATTGTGCAGATGGACACTGCTGTCACCTCAGGTGTCTTCCATGTCCTGGAGTGGTAAGGGCACCAGGAACATTTCGAACAAGTAGGGTGACTCGCATTGGAAAAATTTGGAATGCCCTTAGAGGAGGAAAAGCTTTGGAACAGAAAGAAAACTTCCAGGTTTTAACTAGAGATGAAGGGCTTAAGTGTATTGAGGTTTGGGATTTCTTTCCACTTTCTCCTGTGCTAAAATAAATATCATTTTTCCTAAGGTCAAATCAAGATAGCAGCTTTATAATTTATAGCCTTCTCCTGGAAAAAAAACCCTTTCAAATGTATACCTGTGTGCCAAAGTGGATGTGAATCATCTCTGGTCCACACATATTTCTCAGAATATTCATAAAATCATCACTGATAAGTGAGTGTACATAATTTATTGTATTTCAAAACAAGAATGGAGAAGCTGTGAGAGGGCTTTGGAGGTGACAGATTCCTGGATGCCTGTTGTTTTTCACCAGGAAAAACAAGAAAGATGAAATCTCTGGAGCTTTGGTCCTTTGCCACCTTGGCCTCCCCTTGCTGTGCTGTGACGGGGTCATGGTGCCACTCCACACCCAGTGTCTGTATTTAGGTATTTTACACATCAGTCAAACCTCAGGTTTTAGGTTGGACTGGAGGATCTCAAAGATCTTTTCCAACCTTATCCATTCTGTGGACTCTGAGTTTCCCTCCATTCTCAGGTCTATGATTTTCCCTCATTTTACCCCATAGGGAAAGCAGTGATGGCGCATTCGCTCAATGCACCACAGAAGGTCTCAGGGTCCAAATGAGATAAGACTGAGTTAAGAGATAGGACTGAATTTAGAGATAGGACTGAGTTTACTCCTTGTAAACCAAATTGCAGTGCTACTGCTGGCCTTCACAGCGTGGCAACTTGACATTTGAGATACAATCCCTTGATCCCAACCCCAAATAATTTCCCACATAAATCACATTTTTTGTTAATTGCCAAAATTTGGTACCTGCAGGAGTAGACGTGGTTCTTGCGGACGCTCCTCCTGAAGAAGCCTTTGCAGCCATCACAGCTGGAGGCCCCGTAGTGCTTGCCAGTGGCTCTGTCCCCACAGATGGAGCACAGGGAGCTGACACCGTTGGGGAGCAGGTTGGGGTTTGCTGACTCGGCCGCAATGGCCTCTGTGGGCACAGAATGGGGACAGTCAGAGCTCTCTGCCATGGAAACCTGCACTGGGATATTGCATGAAAAATCCCTTTGCCAAAATTTTTTCTCCATGTTTTGCTGCTTTGAAATGTGATTTAAAGAATTGTTTACTCACCATGTGAATTGTTTTTAATTAATAACCAATCACAGCCAGCTGTGTCAGACTCGCTGAGTCTGCCACGAGATTTTATTATTCATTCCTTTCTAACTTTCTGATGTCTCCTTCTTCTATTCTTTTAGTATAGTTTTAGTATAGCATAAATATAATATAATATAATATAATATAATATAATATAATATAATATAATATAATATAATATAATATAATATAATATAATATAATATAATATAATATAATATAATATAATATAATATAATATATAGCATAATATATAGCATAATATAATTAATATAATGTAATGTAATATCATATAATATATCAGCCTTCTGAAACATAAAGTCAAGATTGTCATCCTGGGGACCCTCAAACACCACCACAGAAACTTCTGAATTTATGGTCATGCTCTTCCCAAGATCAGCTCCTTTCTGGTATTGGTGTTTTTCTTCACTTAAATGATCAGAGAGATTGCAAGCTGCATAGCCCAAACTGCTCTTGAGAATTTATCAATTATCACTGCTTTCCTGGAGAGATATAAAGAAACCTCGCTTGCATGTGATTTTTTTGGTTTTGAGGGATGGGGAGCCACCTCCTCAATGAGATGCCTGGAGAGCATGGTTCAAAGCTGGTGTCCACAGAATAAAATGGATAAAAAGCTCATTAACTTGAATAAATAGAATGCAGAGAAGAAACAGCAGAGGCAAAAAGGAAGAACTGCTTCATGCCCATGACAGAGGTGCTGAAGACAAAGGATTGCTCTTGAGAGCTCCTCTGCAGCTGGAAGGCAGAGACAGCAGCTCCCACAGGGATCACTTCAGCTCCAAGTCTGGTCCCTGCTCTGAAATTCTCTCTGAAGATGCTCACTGCTTTCCACTAGAAAGCAACAGAGGTGTGCAGGAAGATCAGATTTCTAAATTAGGGACCTAAAATTAGGTGATATGAATGCCCTCTGTCATGTCCTCTATTTGTACCCACTCATTTGGGGCTGGAATAGCTCTGCTGAAAACTCCCCCTGGAACCTCTCCCTCTGCCCTAACCATCAGACTTGCTGCCCTCTCAATCCTCCTAACTGGGGAAGGAAAGGACAGGAGGCCCTTGCAAGGAGGGCAGCTGGCAGTGCTTCCATCTGTTTGCAGAGCCTGGCACTGGCTGCAGGGTGATTTTATGAATTTATCACACCTCTGGGATGTTCTGTGCTCCAGGAGATCCCATCTCGTGCTCCAGTGACCTCAGAGAAGTCCCTGGGACAAGGCACATCCTGATGTGTCTCTGGGATGGGACATCCTCACAACAGAGGTGGGGAATGCTCAGCTTAGCAGATTCTTAGAGAAAACTGCTCAAAGGGGAGGAATTGCCACCTGATCTGCCTAGAGAGCGTTTTCTAATCCATAATGCATAAAAACAGCTCTGGGTAATCCACACACAGGATATATACAGAGAGAGAGTGAGAGAAGGTTATTTTTGTGTGTGAATACATGTAAAAACTTTATAGTGAAAGTATTTGCTGTGCAATAAAAACTGTAATCAACCCCCCCCCCCCCCCCCAGAAAAAAGAAATAGCAAAGCCAACAAAGCTTTAGTTTTTCACAAACTGGATAGTTTCTTAGCTAAGGCTGAGACTAAGACATTTTTAGCCAAGATTTCACTAATGCAAAGTTCAGACATCCTGTCACCTCCTAAAATAACCCTTTTGGTCCATATTCACCTTCTGGTGTGTGGATGAGTAAATAAGTGGGTTACAGCAAGATGGGAGCAACATGACAAGAAAGAATGACAGCACCAAAATCATTCCTAGGTCACAATGACAGGAATTGAGATTTGCCTCTTCCCAAATTCTGTGTAAGGTTCTCCCAGCCCTGACATTTGTCAGGAAGTGACACGTGGGTCCTTTGGGAACAACATCTATGTCAAAGATGTTTAATGGCAATTTAGATTGATTTTTAGGTATTTTGGGGTTTTTTTTTCAATTATTCTTGATTTTATATTACTTAATAACTTAGTATTAAATGAACAATGCAGAATATTCCTTTGAGGATAACTGCAGAACATTTGGGCATCTGTTGTTCCATCCATTTTTTGGAGGAGCACATGACCATAAACAAAGGCACTGTGTTGGATTCCATTTTAAAAATTTGCACAACCGAAATAAAGATAAGGCAGCCAATTTCCTCTTCACTCCCCTCATGCTTTCTCTAGACTTCAGAGGAATCAAGCCAAGATCAAATAGTTTAGATCTCCAACAGACTCTTCATCCAGGACCAGATTGCAAAATATTCCTGATGCTGGGAAGTATTTACTCACCAGAAAAGACTTGATTTCCTTTTATATAGGATGTGAGAATCTGCTTGCTGTTACAAGGAATAAATTAATAATCTGGCCTTAAACCAGGTGTTACTGGAGAGGAACCATCAGCACTGTGTGTGTGAGGGCCCTTGGAAATTAGCAAACCAAATTTTGCCCTCACTTGTATCCATGGAAGCACAAACAAATCACCAGTGAGCTGGGTGGCTCTGGGTTAGGGCAGCTCCACAGCTAAAAATTCAAACCCTGGGAGGGAGCCACGTGTGCTCTCCAGCTGAGTTGGCTGAATGTGGACACAAATTTTTACAAATAAAAGGAAAGCCCTAATCCAGAACGCACGTTAATTATGATCACAATTATAATTACAAAATCCTGTCACCAGCTAATGATGGGCTCCAAATGAGAATTAGCTCAGAGAAAAGAGAAGCACAGCTGATATCACAGGCACCAGGAGACTCTTTAACACAGCTTTCAAACCTCCCCAATATTTGGGTTTTTCTGTGAGGAAAGACCAGGATCCCTGGCAGCAGAGTCCCCTGCCTGCCTGTAAAATCTGCTTTTTGTGCTCCATCCCTGCCTGCCACAGGGAGATAACCTGAACAGTTCCTGTGCTGTGCCACGGTGCCTTTGAAATCTCCGCTGCAGAAATACATTCAATTCTGTTCTCCACGAAGAGACCACAGCTCATCCTGATTTTGTGTGGCTCCCAGGCTGAGCTGAGGCTCTGCTTGTGGCCAGACCCCTCACTGGGACTGCCCTCGACTTCACTGGCAGAAATATCTGAAGCTCGTTTTTGAGCTATATATAATTTTTTGAGTTATATATAATTTAAAAATATATTAAAATCTAATATATAATAAAATATATAAAAATAAATAGTGTTATAATTTTTGAGTGATATATAATTAAAACGTATGTGAAATACATAAGAATAGAATATTATCTATTATATATGATTATATTACATATCATATATTATATCAATATATATTATTAAGATAATAAATTATATTATATAATACAGAATTCTATTCTATTCTATTTTTTTTTTTTTTTTTGAGTTATATATAATCAGTGTGCAGACTCCCTAAGGCTGAGAAGAACACCCAGTGGCTTCTCCAGATTTGGGATCAGCCAAGTTCACAACTGAAATGCACACAAATTTTTTGGTACCTACTGCCTCTGTATGTTAATCATTGTCTATGATAATGCCAGTTTTACAGTGATAAGAAATGACACTGAGGATGTTCTCATCATACCTGACTCCTGCACTGCTTTTCCTTTCAGTTCCTTTACTGGCTGCAGCTCTTCTAGATGCACATTGTAAAAGAGAATTGTCATGTAATACTTTCCAGAGTGGCCTTTATCTACCAGGAAATCCAAGTTTTGGTGCACATAATTTGCAGTTAACAAATCCCCTGATTACATGTGCTGGGCTAGAATGTGAAGAGATCACAAATGTGGGTTCAGGGCTTGAACACACACAAGGAAACTCGGTGCCAAAGCCAGCATTGTGAAACCTGTACACACAAATGTAGGGCAGGAGGGGGTTTAAACCCTGGCCACGTGCAGGGCAGCCTCTTTCCACATCAGCTTTTAGCAAACAGAGGAGTTTTTGAGATATCAAACCTAGCTGTGGTTTAGTGACCCCACATCCTAGAGGAGTGATGATGACGGTGCTGTTCCAGGCTCAAGGGATGGGAAATCACTGCCAAAACATCTCTGGTGGCTTTTGCACGCTCTGAACTGGCTCAGACTGGGAAAGATTTCACCAACCTCGTGCCAGGGCCCCAAGGATCAGTGTGGGGTGTGGGGCTGAGGACAACGAGCACCACCACCCTGGCAGAGAGTGCTCCCCAACTCTCCAGTGAAGAATTGGGGCTGCATTGCAGCAACGCTTCACATCTTCACCAAAATGAGACAGCTCTGACAGGAGTGTGAGGGAATGGCCAGTAACCACACATAAAAACTGAGAATATGGTTTGTAATGCCAGCCAAGGTGAAGGAAACAAATTTGTACAGAATGGGAAAATTTCTGCTGCTGCAACACATATTTCACATAGGAAAGGCAGAATTAGTAGTGATTTTTGCTCCTTTCCTTTTGTCGTTCTGTTTAAACCTTACATATTTCTTATATCACTCCCATAAAGTGTTCTATTCTTTATTTTGAATTAATCCTAAAACATTTGCCAAATTATGAGCTATTTGAAGGTGGAAAATCCAAACTACATATCTGGGCAAATCTCAGAATGATAGCAGCTTCATAAAGAAGAAACATCTAAGCACAGGAAGTGCTCCACACAATTTTTCTACCCAAAATTTTGATGAAATAATGTACTGAAGAAGGAAAGAGTTGTTCTCAAGAAAGCATGACCTTATTTGAAAATATTCCAATTTTCACTTTTGGAATTGTCCAGACAATAAGGAACTGCACTGAGTTCACCAAAATAAATATTTCATCCTTTCCTGTTCATGTTTATAGAGGGCAAAGCTGTCATCATCTAGTAAGGAAAATACAGATGAACCTTAGGAGAGATATAAGCAATCTTTAAAAAATCCAATATAGTTACAAAAAGTACCTAAAACGAGGTTGTTTTTTGATTCTAAGAATTTTTTAAATATTTTTGAAGCCACAAGGAAACTGTAATTTGGAATTACCTTAGGGGACTGAACTCAGCTGGACAGCAATAGATTTCCATGCATGGCCATTTCATGTATTTTTTGAAGTTATTTTTACAAATGATAGAGAAGGACACTTACCCAAGACAAACAAGCTAATTTCAAAGCAGCTACTTCCCGAGAGAGCTGGTTAGTCATTAACAGCTAAACAAATAGCACAATACCGAGTTCGATAAAGTTCAGAAAAAAACTCAACCTGTCAGTTCTACTGCATGAATCAACAGAGAGCCCAAACAGACATTGGTGGTTCGTTTACAAAATTATATTGAATTTCGGGGAAATTTGTGCCGCTTCAAAAAGTGGAAAATATCTTCTTATTCAATGGGAAGTGACAAAGCAAAACATCTGTGTTAAATGACATTTCTGGAGTAGGATAGGGGGTGGAAAGCTTTCTGCAAAAATAAGATCCAGTGTAGCTGGAGCTTACAAAAATTATATATATTGAAAAACCTTGATTTGGAGACAGTCAGAGCTTTACAGAAGGCAATTTTAAATTCAAGTTCCTTTGGGCCTTTTAACTTTACTTGTCTCCTGACCTCCCTCCAGGCCCCACAATAATAAGTCTAATAATTTTATATTGTAGGTTATATCCCTTCTGAAACTCTGATTTCCTTTGATGAGCCAGTTAATGAACAAATGTGAAAATCCCATCTTAATTTCACTAAGCTTCTTAGCAAATTAAAAGCCTGCCAAAACTCTCCAAAGGGATCGCTAACACCAGAATCTCATTCAGTTGTACAATTGGTTTCATGCAAGATGACCAAAATGTCCTTTATTTTTAGACAGCGAGCAGTTGATTTCAGAGGAAGGAGTACCCTTTATGCCAGAGTAATTTTGACTGCAGAAAAACTAAATCCCACACAAAGTGCTTTATTCTTGCGAACCGAGCGGAAGTGTCGGCGTATAAACACTCCCGCCTCCCAGCCAAGTCCTTTGTGCCCTAAAAACTCTTGGACCATCTTGGTAGCCAGAAAAGGAATACAAAGCTAGCAATGGTTTGGATATTGCTTCTCAATTCAAGTTCCCAGGACCAACTTAAACAGGGCACACGGTCATGGACAAATGCCGTTTGGGACGACATGTTTTCCTGAGGATTAAATATCAACTGAGGTCGTATATGGGAATGAGCCACACATTTGAACGACAAGTATTGGTAATAACTCCCCTCCTAAGCTATACAGCAGGACAAACCCAGGGAATGCCATGAAGACCTCTACCAACACCTGCAAAACTTGGTGGGCTCTTCAGGGCATGACAATCAGCCCGCCAACGAAAAGAATAACCCAAAAGAATAACCCAAAATGGGACCGGCAAGCAAAGGGGTCGCGTTTCAGCCCAAACATCACCATGGATGCAACAGAGGTTGACAGGTCAGCTGCTTAAATATTACCCCTTCCACCCTTTGCCCCATACCTCCCACCAGCCTTTCCTCTGTGTCCAGCTTTACAGCAAAAGTGGCGGAGCTTATTCAAGAGAAAAACGAATAAAAATCTCACCCGTGTTGTTGGGGAGCATGCGGAGGTTGTCGAATTCCAGCATGGTATAAGAGGAGTCCAAGGAGTCGACATAATCTGGCATATCCATGTCCATGATGGACTGACAAAGCTTCATTATTACTTGACAACAACGAGGGAAGTGGCAGAAACAGCCCCGCTGTCAATCACGGCCAAGGTTTCCTCTGCAGAGAGAGACACCCCGCTCCTGGCGGTGACAAATCATTACCCAGCTCTGCCCGCAGTCCCTCCCCGTGCCAGAAGAGAAGGGACGAGGCCAAACCCTCTGGCACAGTCCCCTCCCTTCCCGGGGTGCATCTCGCTCTCTGGCTCCTGATAAGGTGATGCAGATAAGGCCCAGGCTCAAACGCCTTGGATTGCATCTTCGGGTCAATACAGCAGCATTTATGGCTGCTCCTGCACAAACATTTTGAGAAGGGCTGGGGAGAGGCCGACACACACGTGTCACTCTCCCAGGGCACAGTGGTCACATCCAATCACCAATTGTCACCTTGCTGGCCTACCAGCCCTTGGGGGAAGAGCAAACGGTGTCACTTGAGGCTGGTAAGGACAAAAAAATCAATGTCCCACCGAATGAGGACCATTAAGGCAGGTCAGCATGGAGAACCTGAGTAATTTCCGTGAGACACCACAGTGCTCACACTGTGAGTTGCTGCTGGAAGGGGGAAATGATGTTTCCTTCATGCCCTACACATGTTCTCACCCTGCTCCATAGGCAGAGGAGAGTTGGAGGAGGTGACTTCCACCCACCACCCTCCATCCCTTCTCACCTGTGTCTTCCTCCCGACTCCAGGCAGCCCCAGTGTCCCAGAGCTCCCTCTGGGGAAGAGCTGGGCTCTGCCGATGAATTGTCATCATGGAAGGTTCCAAACATGGCAAATGATGGAAATGGAAAAGGCTGGGGGGACTGGGCAGAATCCCCCACAGATGTGTGGTGTTACATTTCACGCTGGCCCATGCCTGGCTTTTCTGGGAAAGGTCTGTAGTACAGAAATTAAATTCCAGTTTTTCCCCCACAGGCCCATGATGTTTGGTCTGGACTTTTTTATAATTTACTGAATTTTACACGAACCAGCTTTTTTGATTTCCTGAATTTTACAAAAAGTTCTTTCCTTGTTAAGGAAAGAACATGAGCTGTGCTTCAAAAGGCTGGAAACAAAACTCAGCCATGCAAAGCCATACAGCTTGGAGTGATTGGTTTATTCCCACTTTGATCTTCCAGATGCCCTCCCTGACATTACAGTTCCCTCTCCAGTGACGTGGTTTTTGTGTCAGAGGGTCTTTCCTCTCCATGAGCTGTTCTGAGAGATCCAGGTCAACATCCTGTTGAATTGGGAGGAAAAGAAGAGTTCTTGAGAAACAGGGAGACGTGTTGCCAGAAAAGGAGTCTTGGCCAAAAGGATGGGATTGCCAGACTGCCTGAACTCTCACTGAACCGAGGAGCAGGCTGGCCCCAAGGATCCCAGCAATCTCCAAACAGCAAGAAATACTCAAAAAATCTGAGGTTTTAACTGTTTGCATTATACTAATTTCATTCAACCCCCATTTCAATTTTTTTTTAATATCTTTTTCCGTATCCTGGGGCTTTACAGTGGACATTGCAAGGGGTTAACTCCAGACAGGCTTTTCCTCTATAAAGTTTGGGTGTAGAAACTTTCAGCTTTACTTTCTTATCGTTTCTGGGAAATAAAATAATTTAATGTGCCATATTTTCCTTTTCCTTCTTTCCCTTTTTAAGGACGTGTTGTAACCAGTGGTGCACAAATGACTCCTTGCTTAGATAAGACATTATGTTTTTATCCTTGGACTGTGCCCCAGGCTCCCAGTAATGCCAGCATCAGCTAAGTTGGGATCTGATTACTTGTTCTTGCCTCTTACTCAATGTCAGGCTTGATTATGCCCATTAATCTGGTTGGTTATTTTTTTAAACTGAGCCGTGGGCACCATCTTGCCTGATTCTCAGCACTCTGCTACTATTATAGCAAGGTTTTTTCACATTTCTACAATTCTAGGTTTTTGGTTTTGTTTTTTGGGGGGTGGTTTTGGTTTTTTAAATGGATTTCTCACCATTAAAATAGCCATTTTGGTATTTATCAAGATTTTGGGCAGCAGTGGTTCAGAGAGGAGAAATCTGGGCTCCTGCCCTGATCTTGTTGGCTTTAGAGATCTCTCAATGTTTTCCATCCCTCAGAATGATGTGAGGGTCAAGGATAATTTCCAAGGAAAGTTGTGGGATGAGGATGTGCTTGGACAATTTTCATTTTGGGAATGACAAAAGGTTACAGAGCAAATTTCATAGCTCAGAACCAGATTTCAGCACCACATCCACACAGATAATCAGGACTGACTTGTGCAGGGTGGAGCTGGAGGGACAAAACGTGGCATTTGTTCCAAACAGATGTCAGCACCCTGCTCCAAACCACTCCAGCACAAAAGCAGCCCTGAAGATGGACAAACCCTTGCTGAGGTTTGGGCAGCTTCTTCTTTTTCCTCCCCCTGCTTTCTTACATCACTTTCTGAGCCACAGCTGCAATCCAGCCAGGACATGGTCAAGGCTGGGGCCGAGTTTTACCAAAATCAGGAGAAACGAAACTCACCCAGAGGTGGCCTCACATCTCTTCAGGTCATTGTGAAGTGACAATGAAGGGACAGTGGCCCAGCCAATAGCCAGGAATCTCCAGCTGGTTCCTTATTGCCTTACCATGATCCAAGCTGAGAGAGCAGCCAGGGAGGGGAGAAGAGAACTCAAATCTTTCCCAGAAAGATGGATTTGAGTAGGGATTTGTGAGGCTGGCCAGCACTTTGTGCTGAGACACCTCCTTGGGTGCTCAGGCACTCACTCACCTGCACAGGCATCTTAGATGGATAACCAAGGGCAAAACTGGTACAACTCAACCTTCCCAGTTTGGAAATGGATGCCAATCCTCCTCCACATGGACACAATCCTCTTTTCAATGTGTTTTCCATTGATTCCTGCTTTGAGGCTGGATATAGCTGGAGGGTGCCGGGGAAAGGGGAGAAGGGAGAAAGAACCAGAGGTAAGTTTAATGAAAATAATATGAGCGTTCAAAGTTGGAGCTCTGGGAATGAATCAATGTGGATTCTCCCGTGTGAGGGCACAGGGCAGGCTCTGAAGAACACATGGAACCAATAAGACAACACTTTTATTCCTAGAAATAAAACTCAGGTGCTCTTGGGAACGCTTGTTAGACAAGATGAAGTGCAGCAAAGATAAGGACACTTTGATTGATTAAGAGAGAACACAAAGTACTGTGGGCAGGGTGTCAGAAATAACATTTCTTTGGCGAGGTAAGTGATGGGGGAAGATGTTTGCAGGTCATGGAAGCTGCACATCCATCTCTGGAGGCTGATTTTAATGGAAAGGAACTCGGTGCTGCATATGGGGAGAGGTGTCTGAGAGACTGAAACTTAATGAAAGACTTGTAGGTATGCAAAATGGTGAGGCAGAAGTCACTAAATGGATTTTTGGAACAGAAGTTTTCTTCTCTTATTCATAGAAAGCCACTGAAAATCCCCTACCACTGTTGTGAAATTTCCTCTGTCTGAAATGCAGCAATAATTATATTTCTGTGAACTTGCAGGGTTCAGGAAAAGGGTTTTTATGCAGGGAGCATAAATCCATCAATGATCAGGATGTTCTCAGAAGCAACACTAGACACAATACTACCTACCTGGACAGGTGGTGTCGGGACAAAAACAATAATTTAAGGACAGAAGGCAGCAAGGCCCTTTTCTGGGTAATGTATAATTAGAAACAGTGGGCTTCTAACATTATAAGCAGTGTGAAATCATATCCTTAACATGTAATTACATTTCAAAGATATCTAGAGCAGATGTTAGTAAATCAGCTCCCTCCTTTCCTGGGTGAAATTTGATATTTGTGATGCACTAACAGCAAAATGTTTCTTTCCATTTTCAGGTATTTCTTTTTACAATGAACATTACATTTCTACAAATTGTGACCTCCACTGGGAGGGTCTCCTTGTTCTTCCAGCTGTTACCTCCCAAAAAGATTCTGTCTGTGTAATGATTATTCATAAATATAAATAATTCAAGAAATTTCTGAAGTCCAATGATGGACAATGACCTGATGGACATGGGAGAGCATCACCCATCATGCAGGAGGATGGAGAGGAAAAAAAACCAAAAAAATATCAGGGCCTTCACCTCCTTTCTCTCCAGACAAACTTATTTGGCTTTCCTGCTGCCAAACACGTTCATTTATCATTTACTCATTTTGCTTTAGAACAATGAGGTTAGCTCTTACATAACAACCCTTTGGAGTAAATAGAAACTTTTGCAAGCTCCAGTCACTATGCTGGAAAAAAATCCTTTACAACAATTTAAACAAACAAGAAGAAGAACAAAACAAACCAAGAAAAGATAAAAACTCCAAACCACGACACCCCGCCAAAAAACCCCACAACAAAAGACCAAACTCAAACCAAGCTAAAAAACCCTTAAAATCTCTTTCCACCAGGTTGGAATGATGGATTCTGGTCTTTACACACTGTCAATTACAAATCACCCAGAGACCCCCTTGCCAGCAGTGACTTCAGGCTGGCTGATTGGTGAAATTTGTGAAATTCCCACTTATTGCACCAAATGTTCAGCACAGATGAAACCTGACTTGGATTTGGGGAATAACTCCAAGATGTTTTACATTTTTCTAACGACCAAAGGTCAGGCTGATGACTTGTTCTTTCTGAGTTCACTTAACTTTTGTTCTTGGCTGCAGAGCCCTTGGCCAGGGCCGGAATTTCAGAAGCACAAAGGGCTCCCTTTGATTTCCAAATGGGAAGAGCCTGAATTTCAGCTGTGTTGAGAAACAGGAGCTCTCACTGGGAATAACAACTGGATTTGCAAAGAAGTAGCCACAGGTCACTGGTGATTTAGAAATAAATCCCCTTTTTTGGACACCTGAGTGAAATCTGATTAAAATCTCATTTCCCTTACGTGGGGTCCAAGACCTTTTAAAAACCCGTCCCTGCCTGGCAAGAGCTTCATAGCCAACACCTGATGCCTTCATGCACCAGTTGGAATTTCTCTTCTTTGTTTTCCATAAGCAGAAGTAAATTCTCAGAAATAAGAAATGCCTGCAATATTTTTGAAAAAAAAAATTTCCTCACATTAACAAATATCAGTGGGTATTCCTTGTGTATACTTGAGAGGACTTCTTTTCCTTTCTGGAAAGAGATCAGCTGATCAACACTTGAAATAATTATGGAAAACAGGAAAAAGTTTCATTTAATACTTTTTTCTGTGGAAAAAAATTGTTGGTTTCATTTCTAACTGGACTTTGAAGTTCACTGAAGGAAAGGCAATTAAAATATTTAATAATGAACATAATTAAAAGTACTAAAAGGGCAGAAACAAAACATTTTGGTTCCTATATTTGTTTGCAAATGTTAAACACGGTGCCGGTTTCTGACTCAAGTTTGGGACCCTTGGCAACATTTTAAAACTAAAATTAAAGTTATGTCCCTGGTAACAAAACTGACAAATTCGTGGGAACATCATCCTCTGTCTGAAAATTTAAGAGTTTCGATAGAGATTACATCTGGCACAATCAACTCATGAAAACATCAATTTGTTTGTGAAACTCCACCTCACCAAAATTAAGACAAGACGTACTTTAATGAATTTATATTGTGTTCCACAGGTGAGATTTTAGCAGTGTTTCACTCTAAGGCAGGGAAATGTTGTTTTTCCAATTATTTCCTACAAAGATAGCAAGCTTTTCCTAGGCTGGGTTTACATGGTAAAATCCAAACTCAAATAACTGCGAGAATCTGGGCTGAACTCTGCTCCATTTTGGAACAATCCATCCCAAATTCCTCCAAACTGTTGATCTATCCAACACTGCACAGAAACTGGAAAACACAGCTCTGGAATATGCTGTCCAGAGAACCAAAACACGAGGAAGAAATAATAAAATAATCAAACTTCCATTTTTTTTTCCCTCACTGCCCTTGGGATGAGTGGTTTCCATGTGTTCATTGGGATTTTATCAGTCAGAGAACCACGAGGTTGCATCAGAGAGCCCCATCACTCAGTCACCCTGATTTTCACCATCCCAAACTAACATTTCACACATGGACTGGAAAAAATCAGTATCTCTGCAAGCCCTGAAGAAAAATTGGCATGCAATAGAATTATTAAGAGTGGAAAGGACCTCCAAGACCACCCATTCCCCAGCACTGCCAAGCCCACCACTACCCAACGTGCCACATCCCCACGTTTTTAAATCTCTGCAGGGATGGTGACCTCACCATTCCCTGGGCAGCCAGTCCCAACACTTGATAACCCTTTCCATGAAGAAATTTTTCCTACTATCCAATCTCAGCCTCCCCTGGCTCAGCTTGAGGCCATTTCCTCTCCAGAGGGTGATTCATCCCAAACTCAGGTGTCCAAGGGACCTCAGAGGAACTGCTCAGCACTGCCAACCTCCCTGCACGGAGCTCACGGGCATTTTAGGCGAACTCCACTCAAACTTTATGGAAGGTGAAGTCACAGAAGATAAACTGCCCCTGCCAGGAATGAAAATGACACACGGAGCCATCAGGAATTGGGTTGGACTCCTCCACCACGGGTGATGTCGGCCCTTGATTTAAGAAAATAGCAAACTGCAAATAAATAAATAAGGAGGAAATAGCAAACAGCTAATAAATGAAATAGAAAATAAATAAAAATTAACAAATAAATAGCAAATATTCCAGCCTGAGACAGGGCTGGCAGCAGGAGAGGAGATAGGAGCCAGGGAGAGCATTACCTCACCCAATGTAGCTGGAGTAGGCATGGGACTCATCTGGAGCACTGCACTGCCTCTGGGCAAGAATTTGGCTTTTCCTGCTGCAAACACAGTTTAGTCAGGAGTGAGCAGCCTTGAGGAGAATATTTGCTGTGACTCCCATGTCCCTGTGAACACCATTCCTGCCACCCTGAGCGTTTTCGGTGTTGACACTTCTTCAGCTCTGTCATTAGCCCAGCTGAGGAGAGAACAGAAATGTTATTCAAGCCCCAACGTGGGAGGTTAGGAGGCAAATCCTTGCCTTGCACTGGAAACATGATGAGTGTTTTATGTTGGTGCTGTGCTTTCTATTTTAGGGAATGCCTTTGTTAGGTTACAAACCCTTTCCTAGCACATAAAGCACCATTTTTAAGGGGTTCTTCTACCATAGCTATATTCATTTATTCTGATCTGTAATCTCCCCATGTCCCCAAAAATTAACCCAGGACTTTGTGTTTGACTTGTATCTTACAAATTCCTAGTTTTGGGTTTAAAAGCATTTGCCTTGTCCCTTGTTTTTCTTTTGCATTTTAAGATTTCTGTGCTGGAATCTGGATCCAGTTTGCTCACAGTGAAGATTCAAATGTCACCAAAATTCACCTTTTCCGGTTGTAAGGTTGTTTTTTTTTTTGTAAACCATTCCCTCAGTGTCTTCACACTGTGTTTTTGTTTTATGAGATGAACCAAGAGATTGTATTTCAGAGAATCACCAAGAGTGGGTTGACCTTTGACTGTGATCACAGAATCATCAGCAGATTTACAGTAAATTGAACAACGTTCCTTCCAGGGAAATGAGGCAGCATTTCTTGGGTGGTTTTGATTTCTGGGTGTAGTTTTGATTTCTGTTTCTGTCCCCCAGATTTCCTATTTTTGCCATTCTTCAGACGAGGTAATAATTCAGGACAAAGAGGGAATTCCTCCAAAATACTCCTTTCAGCATTGCCTGCTAAGTAAACAAAGCACAAATATAAAAATTTCAGAGAGAAGACAGGCCACTCAAAAAAAACCAAGACAAAACCCAAAGGTTAAGTCCATTTTATCTGCAACAATCCATTATATATTTGCACATTTGACCTTGCAGCTCATTCACACACACAAACATTTTGTTGGAGCTTGGCATCAGGATAAAAGGGAGAAGTCCTCAACCAACATTTTAAGTGTTCTGGAGAAAAAATTTCCATTTCTGCAGGGAACCTGAAAGGTACAAACCTAAATAAGGTACAAACCATTAGGTACATGGTTTGTAAATAAATATTGATTTTATTTTTTAAATGATGGATTATCTGAAATGTTTATTGTGTTGAAATTGAGGGGGCTTTGAATTAAACATCTATGAGTTATAATAGCATCAAAGGGGGAAAAGTCAAGAAGAAAAATTAGAAAATCTTACAGAAAAGATCCCAGAATTGTAGAATATCCTGAGTTAGAAGGGACAAGGATCATTGAGTTCAACTCCATCAAGTCCAATAGCTTGTTCTAAAGAACTGAGGCACAGGAGCAATTCTCCATTTTATCTCTGGAGTTTCAGGATTATGTGTTCATCTCTTGGAGAGGGAATTTGGTGACAGAACAAGGGAGTGATGGCTTTAAACTGCAAAAATTTAGGTTTAGATGGGATCGTAGGAAAAAAATCTTCCCTGTGAAGGTGGAGAAGCCCAGAGTGGGTGCCCAGAGCTGCTGTGGCTGCCCCTGGATCCCTGGCAGTGCCCAAGGCCAGGTTGGACAGGGCTTGGAGCAGCCTGGGACAGTGGAAGGTGTGCCTGGACATGGCTGGGAAGGGAATGGGATCATCCATAAAATCCCTTCCAACACAAACCATCCTTCATAATCCGAAATGACAAGTTATTTTTAAAGTATTTGGGGCAAATTCAGACAGATTTTCCTTTCTAAAAGATTCTCCCCCCAGTGCACAGACATACTGACATGTGGAAAGATGCTTTTCATGACTTCAAATTGAAGAAAATTACTGTAAACACCCAGCTATATTTTCCCCATAATATCCATTTTTGAACACTTCAGTCTCTCCCAGACTGTCTTACTCATAATTGCTGCCCTCTTAGTGGGTGTAGCAAAAGCAAGTGACTGTTTGCCAAGTGCCAAACACACATCTCCAAACCCCTGAGCCTCACAGATATTTTCAGGAAGCTGTAACCCCCGATAAATCTTTGCAGACCACTGAGATGAATAATATTTGTGGATGCATTTTTGAGGCTGCCATAGTGGAGAGGTATTTGTGGCTTTGTGGGCTTTGCCACTCACATGGAAAAGTATGCTTTCCCTATATCCATCCTATAGGCTATATTTTGCACATCTGCCTTTTATTGCATATTAGGACCATTTCATATCTTCAGGAGTATGTGCCATCAAATGAATCATTTAGAAATTGGAGTTAACCAACAAATTATACACTCCTCTGTGGTTTTTTTTTCATTCATGAATTGCCAGTGTCAAGATTCCCTCAGGGCAGAGTTTTTAGCAAATCTGGTGAGCCAAAATGTATGGTAAATGTCACAGGCACAGGGGGGACAGGTCAGACCTGCATTTTTACACTATAAACCTATTTACAACAGCTATTATTCCACATGGAATAACCTAATCTCTGTCTGGATTGGGGTTTTCTCCCCCAGATATTTCAGGAAAATATTGTGGAGGAGCTCTCCAAGACAAGCTTCATTTCTGATTTCAGTGATGTTTAGAGCATTACATGGGGTTGTTGTTCCACGGTCCCTTGCTGGAACAGGTCACTGTGGCCTCCCCTGCCTGCCAATTACATTTTGCTCCAGGCCAAAATTCTGCATAAAAACACCAATGAATTACTAGCAGAGAGAAAAGGCTCTTTATTGCTCTTATTTCTACTTCAGCAATGCTTAGGGGATGGGAGCCCCCAGCCCAGGAGCTGCTCAGAATAAAGAAACATCCCTGCTGATAACAACTGCAGTGACAAGAGGCGAGGAGGAGAAGAAAAAGGGAAACCAGACCAGCTCAGTCCCACGTGCACATCTCATCTTCCCCACCAAATAAAGTCACTGCATTGTGAGAATCACCCAGATCTGACCTCACTGCATGGAGTTTAACCAGCTGATTGTTTTATTTAACAAGGAGCTGAACTGATCACAGAACTGATTTCAGCATGAAAACAAGAAAGAATGGAACAACCACTGAAAATTATTCAGCAACATCTCATGAGCCAATGGAGCCTCCATGAACTCAGAAACACCATCACCGAGGACTGGAACAATTTCTTTTTGGCCTGAATTTCACTGATGGGTATACAAGGCATACATAAAACAAATTGCCTGTCACCCTGGAACTCTGTTTTCCCAGTTTTATACAACAGCTCATCTCATCTTTCTCCTGGCCATCTCCAGCCTTGCTGCTTTCTTCCAGTCAGGACTTTCTAACTGGCATTGGCCCCCAGGAATCACAACCAGCCTGGCAGCCACAAGCAATTTGCACTCCACAGTTGCAATATTCTCTTTATGCACTTAGGTTTTGGCCCATTTTTCTCTCTAGAAGATTATGCAATGCTAATTACATTATTTTTTTTTTTCCAGGAGAGTTGATAGAAACACATCCAAAGGCACATTTCCCTAGGCAATAGCCTGCTTTAATAAATTCTGGTTGCACTGGAAATATTTGTATTCTAATCTGTAAAACAGAGATTAGGCAAAAGTTCCTAATATTGCTTAAGCACTTCAAGCCAAGAAACAATTCCATTGTACTTTAAATTAAACATGTGTTTTCACGTCATTCTAAATTCATACATTTCTTCCCCAAATGTATGTTCCAGTTGCATATTCATGAGTTTAGATCAAGATATTAAGAAAAAAACCAACATTTGCCATGTGCACAGCAGGTGACACACCAATGCACTGCTAAACCCCACACTGCTGATCAAGTGCATTAAATATTTTTGCAGAAATCTAATCTAATCCTTGCCTGAAAAATAAATCCCAGACAAGAGCAATAAGGATAAAGGGCTTTCAGAGAAAGCAGTGCTTGTTTAGGCAGGATGGATAAATTATGGATAATTTATTATTAATAAATGGAGACATTATTATGGATAATTTATTATTAATAAATGGCGAAATTATTATGGATAAATAACGAAATCCACAAAAATTCTTCAAAAATTATTTTTCATGGTTATCTTAATGGGCAGATCCATAGACATTGTGATAATCTGTAGACAACCAGATTTAGCTACTGGACAATTTATCCCAGTAAGAAATACCCACAATTTAGGGGGGAAATCCCTTCTCTTTCTTCTATGCTGCAGCAGCAGCACTGAAACCAGCTCACCTAAAGTAGTGTTATTCTGGATTTACCATCGTTCTGAACAGAATCTCTCCCAATTAAACCCACCCAGAGCATCAAGAAATCCTGCTGGCAACACAAAAACCTTTTTACTTCATTTATTCCCAATTTTCAGCAGCACAATAAGCCATAAGCATCAGCCATGGACACCCTGGTGGGCATGGAAGCCTTTCCTGGTGCAAACAGAGCTTTCCCAAAACTTTGAGCACCAGATATCAGCTTGGCTTGGTTAATTGAACAAAACCCACTTTAAAAACCTTGATCAAGCAGTGAAGGAGATGCTCAGGCTTTCCTCTTACTGCAGATGGCAGCAGAGATGCTGACTCACCCAGCAGAGCCGCTCCTGCCTTTATTTTCTGCACCTCCAGAGCCTGGAAACAGCTTCCCCCTGGAATGGAACAGGGCAGAACCCAACAGAAAACACAAACGAGGGAGTCAGGAGTGGGTTCTGGATGTTCCTGTTGCTCCTGGCCACCTCCTGCCCTGCTTTCCACACACGGTGTTTGCGCAGCCTCCTTGCAGAAATCACTTGTCTCCAGGCTGCAGCATCAGGGAGAGACAAACTGGAGGAGTATCCTGGAAAAGGAGGAATGGGAGATGTGAAACAGATGTTTTCCCTTAATGGCTTATTGCAGAGGCAGCCCAGTAACTAATCCACCTGTTGTGCTCCCACAGGGATAATTACCCACCCCCGTGCTCCCAGCCGGCTGAATTTATGTTTTCCATGCCTCATTATATCCATCTCTGCCCAACAACATGGCCCAAAGTGCTGCACAAGTGCCACACTCACACAAATACCCATCTCCTTCTCACCCAGAGCAGCTGGGGCTGCCCCTGGATCCCTGGAAGTGTCCAAGGCCAGACTGGACAGGGCTTGGAGCAGCCTGGGATAGTGGAAGGTGGATTGGAACAAGAGGATTCTCAAGGTCCCTTCCAGCCCAAACCATTCCATGATTCTGCAGGTCTAGGTACAGAGCTAGAGTACTTTAAATTAGTATTTTCAGTATTGCTTAGATATAGAGAATCACATGGCAAGCAGGGCTTTCCAGAGAATCAGGAGATGTTAATTAAAAATAATAGCATGGTACACGTGAGAGGAGAGCTTCCTAATCAATCACAGCAGCAAATAATTCATGTCTGAAATCCCTGTTTCTTCTGAGACCCCTTTTATCATAGGAAGTGATCAGGAAGACACAGCGAAGGCTCCTGAATATCCAGGTGATGTTTGTGCTGATTTTTAGCTTGCTCACACATTGCTATTCTGAGTCACATTCAGCACAGAGCAATGTTTGGTGTTCGCCCATCATTTTCCCCAAATATTTCAAGGCTTGCACTCAAAGGTGGTGCTCAGTGAAGAGAGAAGCCCTTGGTAATGAATTTTGATCATGTTTAACATGCAATTAACAGTTACAAAAAGTTAATTGAATGAAGAAAAATATAAGTTTCAAGGGATCTCTGCTTCTCACCTTGGAAGCAGGGGCAGCCCAATCTCCAGTGCTCCAAGAGTGGAGCTGGATTCTTCTCACTGCCAGAGGAATTTGACTTTGATGGAGTGGATGGTGCACAAGTGATGGGAGGTGAAAAATTGCCACTGACTGGACTTGATAGGGCTGGAAACAGAACGTGACCCGAGCTCCAAGCCTGGTTCTGCTCCTCGTTAGCACAGCCTTCATCTCTCCTTCTTTTCCAGGGAGCTACTCGTTTCAGAGCCTCAGGCAAGAGCCAGCACCAGCTGGAGATAATTTAGTCCTACTTCACTAATGTTGATGTCTCTGGATTTAATATTGGCTTTTCTGGAAGCCTCCTAGGGCTCTTTGGCTTGGCGAAGTGGCTCAGGTAGTTACCCTGAGCATAATATTTTGTTAACCAAGAGGGTGCAGATCTATTTCAAATACAAAACAGGAATCTGCTCATCCAGGACTAACAGAGCTCCCCAGATCTTCCCCTGCTGAATGCTCAGCAGCCCTCAGCTCTGGGGAACATCTTCAAAAGCCTTTCAGGCTTAATTAATGCCTGCTGGAGTAACACTCCAAAGCAAAATGAAGTCCTCAGAGGGAAAATCCAGTGGCTGGAGAGATGGATGTGGATGTGCTGGGAATGCAGAGAGGAGGGGGGAGCATTGAGCTTTGTCAGGGGGATCACCAAGAGCTTTGCTCAGTGAAAGAGGCATCCAGGAGCAGCCAGAGAGCCCCCAGAGTCTCCCCTGGAAATACCTGAGCCAGGGTGATGCCTTGGGAAGGCTGAGCTGGAACAGAGACTGGGCAGAGCTAAAGAATAATGCAGGGATTAATTAAAAGGATCTCCTCAATGGATCCACCTTGGGCAGCACAAGAGCCCAGCCAGGGATGCACCCAAGGTGAACCAAAATGAACCCAAAATGAACCCAGGATGAACCAAACTGGTCCCAGAATGAACCCAAGATGAACCAAAATGGTCCCAAAATGAACCCAGGATGAACCAAAATGGTCCCAAAATGAACCCAGGATGAACCAAAATGGCCCCAAAGTGAACCCAGGATGAACCAAAATGGCCCCAAAATGCTCGAGCGCTCCCGGGGTCTCTCCCTGGGATCAGCTCTGCTCCATTTGCACCTTGCAGTTCATTGTCCCATTCCAGCTTTAGCCCTTGCAGTCCCACCCTGCTTGTTTTTCTCTCTCCAGCCCACGGTGTTTGTGCTCTGGGGCTGAGATTTGGATCATTTGTCCTTGGTGCCCAGCTGGAGCAGGAATTGTTTTGTGTCCCTGCTCTGTGCACAGAGCTCACAATCCCATTATATGAAGCTCAGACCTACACACTAAAGCAGCACAGAACCTGAAAAATAGAAAACCTAAACCTGAGGCGTCAGTGGGACCTGAGCAATGGCCTAGGGAGGAGCTGGGAGGGAGCCCAGATAGAGCACGTTTTGAAAAGAACAGACAATAAAAAGCTGAGGCACACCACAACAGCATTTGCCCACACCCTTGTGCCTCAGGACAGGCACAAACCCATGAGCTGGCATCCCTGGCAAAGCAGAAATCCAGAGGGAGATTCAAGCATTGCCCCTTGCCAGACTGGCCATGGAATATTGCCCTGCCCTGTTGCCCCTGAGCTCTGTCCAGGGATGCTCCCAGCCTGGTGTTCCTTTGTGCAGGATGATTTGGGACAGAGGGACATCAGTGATGGAAAGGAGATCCCAAATGTGCCCCATCAGAGCTATAAACACCACGGGTGTTATCCCAGGAGCAGGACAAGGGAAGGGCACAAAGAGACTGAAGAAATTTGTAGGTTTGCAGTAACTTTAGTTTACCAGGCTACCCTCAGTCATGTCCAGCAAAGCCAAATTTAAAACACCTTTTTGCTTTAATTTCCAACTGTTCAGTTGGATGCCTGCCTTGCACATGGGTGTGGTGGGAAATGTTGGTGTGATATATATCACAAACAGAGGTTTTCCTTCAAGCCAAACCCCATCTGTTTTATCAGTGTTACATCCAGCTATTTATGCAGGTAACTGCAGTCCCATTACTTGCCAGTGGCATGGAAAAGCCCTGGAATTAACCCAGCAATTTTGATGCCTGCAGTAATTGTACCCTGCCTCCTCTTTCATGAAGAGAAAAATTTGCTACAAGACTCAAGATAAAACAAATAAATCCAATACAAAAGCCCATCTAATTGAATTAAATGAAAGTAGCCTCTCAGACTGCCCTTTCTGTGAATCACATTATCTTCATGTTTACTGACTCTTTGACAGGAGACTAAATGATCCCAAATTTTATCAGAATAAATCAACTAAACATTAAAAAAAAAAAATCCCCTCTAAAAAGGGCAGACGTTCTTAACAGTCATCTGGAACAGATTATTCCTCTCCAAGTAGCATTGTTGATACTGAAAGTGTTGTAACAATATCCTTTTCTAATGTGGTTCTGCTGTGGCTCCCTCCATAATAAAACCAATCAGTGCCAAAAAAACCCACTTAGCATGACAAGCTCCCCAAAACCTGGATTATTTGTGTAAGATTCTGATTTGATTTTTCAAGCTCCATGATCTGATGAAATTTCTTTTATTTTTTTTGAAGGAGACCAAGGAATGAGCATCACCTACTCTGGGGAAATGTTTTTTTGTTGAACCATACACCCTCCAAGAGCTTGTAAATCCCAAATTCCACTAAAAGAGATGGAGGCTGGAAATCAAAACAATTGTCCCTGTTTCCAGCCTTGTAAAGCTTAAAATAACTGCACCTTTTTCATTTTCTTGAATATATATTGTCAGCTGAGCAGTATGGCTGCCTTCAAAGGTTACAACAGAGAAAGCAGAATGAATATTAATCTCATAAATGATGGATAAATGTCAATCAAAGAATACCACCTTTACACCAAGATGCTCAGAAAAATCCAATAATATTGAGGACAAAAAAGGAGGCAACTGAAACAAAACTACCCAGCAGAAAGAGCTCAACACTCACCTTTTTTAAGACCAAATGGATAGAAGAGTGCTCTACCAGGATCCCAAATAAAAGCATTTTTACCACATGAATGGTGGTCAGTGCTGGGAAGATGCCTTCTCTTCCTAAAAACCATCTCCACTTCTCCACTCACAGATATTTGTGTCCCATTATCCAGCACATTTCTGTCCCAAACCATTAGGAAGGGATCAGGGACAGAAAGATGAGGACTGCAATTCCCCAGGAAAATGTCATTTAAAATTACAGAATTCTGTGGTTTTCACCCTATATTTTCCTTTTCCCAGTGCTCACTCGCTGATATATCTGTTCCCATCCTATTCACATAACCTCAGTTTCTCTAGATGTACACATTCATGGTTACCAAAAACCAGTTATTCTTCAAACTAAAAGCTCTTCAGAACCTCATGGGGGAAAAACAAGTAAAACAACATCACCACAGAGCCTGTTAGATGCTGGACATTACCAGTTCCAGCTGTTCTATCAGCCAAACACTTCCAAACCATTTAGCCCAGAGCAGCGAATCTCAATGAAAAACTGATCAAAAAAAAAAAAAAAAATTTAAAAAAAGAGAAAGAAGGGATGAGAAAAGTCAGAGCCACTTTGGAACTTCTTTGAAGTGTTAGCCTGCTGTTCCCTGAGGTCACTGAGCCCAAGTGCCACCCCTGGCAGAGCACGAGGAGCCCTGGGTGCAGCTCTGCATGGCTGGGGAGCGCAGCAGCCACAAACCCGGCCAGCCTTGCCTCTCCTGGCACCAAACGTGGCTTGGAGTCACAACAGGACCTGGGCTCTCTCCCTCCAGCCCTGCCACCCTCGCTGGGAGCTTTCCTTCTCCTCCTCTTTGTTGTCTGTGCTGCCCGAGAGCAGAGGTCCTGCCAACCTACAATTAGGGACAGGAGCTGTGCCTTTGTGCTCTGCCTGCCCAGAGATGGGGCAGTAATCCATGAAGCCAGCACGCCAAGGGCTCGCCAGCAATGTCAAAAGCAAGTTCATAATAAATTACTCTTTTTGGGGCACTTCCTTTACTTGCCAATGGAGGAAAAGCAAAGAAAAATGACAAAGAGCCCCTCTCGTTTCCTCCAGACAACTGTGATTTATTACAGGCGAAACAGGGAGGATTCCAAAAACATTACTGCTATAAGGGAAGGTAACCCAATCTCCAGCAAAAATAAACAGCCATGTTTAAATAAACCTTCTGAGAAGTGCTACTGCCCTTTTCCCTGGAAATTGGGGGAGCATTTCTGTGCCCTGACATTGTTCTGCTGTGTGAGACGCTGACCCAGGGATCTCGTCTGGTTTGGGTGGCCTGGTAAGTCATCAAAGGATAAAAGGCAGAGAACAAAGGGGGAAATAAAAGTATTATGAGCTGCAGCTGAAGTGCCTGACAGATGTTGGGTGGTTTGTGGGAACTGCCTTCCATCTCTGGAGCAGAGGGTTCACCCTCTCACTGCCCAGGCTCCTGCTCCTGCTGGGGAAGGGTGGGATGGGCAAGGTGTGTGCACCCCAGCACACCACCCCAGAGGCACTGCTCAGTGGTTTAGGGGCTTCCCCCAGCTCTCCCATGAGCAGTGAATTCAATAAATCACAGCAACACTCAGGTCACATACCCTGCAAGGGTCCTCACAGACTTTAGAGCTTGCAGCAGCACCAACCAACCCAAGAACAGCCTTCCCATGGCTCAGAGGACAGGATCCAGCCCCTCTGCACTGACCATCTCCAGACCTTCTTCTGTCCCCAGTGGGAAAGGTGGGAAGGTTAAATCCCACCTTGTTTCCTCCTCTCCTGCTTTGACACCAGGATGGCACATTGCTCAACACAACCAAGAGAAGTGGGTTAATAAAGAGTTTGGGAACACATGCAGACCTTCAAGAGAAGCCAAGTCAGGGGCATCCAGCCTGGCAAAGCTTCTGGAGAGATGTATCCACCTGCCCAGCGGCTGAAGTCCTTCTTTCCCTCCTTATCACACACGCAGCTCCCCAGGCTCTGATGGCGTGATGTGTGAACATTGCTGTGCTCCAGAGCCTTGCACAACCCCAGGGATTTACTGCCCCGCTCACTCAGAGTGATCCCAGGCACGCCCTCTGCCTCCTCTGCTGCTGGCCTTGCTCTTTGCTTGACTTCCTTATGCCAGAATGGCTCCCTAATTAACACGATCAATTAGGAGAACTCATTGCAGGAATGTCAGCCCCGTTCTCCCCACTGAGATAAGAGATGATTAATGACACCAGGCAAATTAATCATACAGCTGCTTGGGTCTGTGGATCTCTTACAGGCTGTGAACACATCAGACTCAGGGTGGAGTTTTTTCTTATTGTGCTGTATGAAGCTCATCAGCAAGAGAAAGGTAATTAAACCAGCCTTTTATACCGCACTCAAACTAGTAGAGTAAAGGAGAGGGGAGAAAAATAGCAAAACTTGTCTTTTTGGATTTCTGTGATGATGATGAAAAGGCTGGCAAGGATAATTTATGGATTAATAGTGGTCTGAGCTGCTGTGGTCAGCTGAGAGCAAGAGCTTGCCCGTAGCTTCAGGCAACGCAGGCAGGGTTAAATCCCTGAGGAGCCCAGGCAGCTGGGACATCCTAAATGCAGAGCAGGCAGTGCTGCCAAGGCTCCAGCCCATGGAGACAGCAGAATACCTTGGCACAGGCTCCAGAATAGCTGGCATGGGAATCAGGGAGCTGCTGGCCAAGAGAAAATGCCAAGGGAAGAGGCATGCCTGCAGCCACAGCCCTGCAGGAATTGGGTGCTGGCTCCCAGTCTGTGCTATCCATCCACGGCTGGATAAACGCCCTGAGGCAGAGTCCTGAGGAGAATCACAGCCCTCACCTGCTCATTCAGTGGTGGAGGAGTCACCTTTGAGGTGAGGGACATCTCCCTTACCCCTGGGCCTGGAATTCCTCCTGTATCCCATGCCCTGGTGCCAGCCCTTGTCTCTGTGGACGGCCACGCTCTGGCTCAGCTCTCAACCAACTCTCCAGCCTGAGCTCTGTGACTAAAAATGCTTTGGGAACAGCCTCCCCTTGTAGCCAGAGGCCTCCTAAGAAGACAGGAAAATGGAGGATTGCTCATGGTCCCAGGATGGGAATGTGAAAGCCATGGGAAGAGATGGACACCTGTGTCCCTGCCCCACCTTCCTGAGGGCAGTGATGGTCAGCTTGCCCAGAACCATCAGCAGAAGGGACATTCTGCTGCCCCAGGAATCTCCTGGTGGAAATGGAGGTGGATTTTCAGGGGCTTTCTAGCTGGGCAGCAAGCCAAAGAGGAGAAGATTAAGGGTCCATACTTTGGACTGAGACACTCTGAGCTAAACCACCGTCAAACATTTTCCACGGGTGACTTCAGCCCTAAGTGCTTAAACTGCTTGGGAGATCCAGCACATCCAACCGTGCTTGAGACACCCAGCTCATCAGCCCAAGCCCCTGTGAGGCAGGAGGGACACCTGAGACCCTCTCCAGAGCTCCTGAAGCACACAGCCTGCACAAATAACCCTGCAGGAAAGCTTCATTTCAAAGCAGCTTGCAGTGAAAATAAAACACTTCAGCACGAAGTGTTCTTTGAAGTACATACCTGTAAGCATGTGCTGTTGTGATTTTTTTGTATAATTTCCTGGGTTGATTAGAAATGGACCTATAAAATAAAAAATAAGATCTTCAGAGTGGTCAGGAAAGCCCCACCTGAGTCATTTTCTCTGGATTCTCAGCCTGGGCTCCTGTGGTGTGAATTGTGTCACACATCCTAATACAACTTCAAAGGAGACACTTGAAAGGACTCAGAAACCACCACCATAAACTGACTGAGAGAGTATTTTAAGAAGTATTTTAACAAGTCAACTCAAATACCTTTCAGTGAGAAAGTCTCTCAGACTCTCTCACTGACTGCAGGGCTTTTTTCTTTTTTCCCCATGGAATAGTTGTTTTACTCCCCCTCAAAAATTGACTACTTACACTTCTGATCCCTGTTCTTTCTGGCAGCTTTCACATTTCCATCATTTGGCAACACAGCAAGGATTAGGAGGCTTCCTGATGTCCTCCTCCTCCCTGAAAAAGAACACACGGCTGACGTAAACATTTTGATTTTAATATTTGGGCACACAACCAGTGGGGATCTCTCACCTGCTTCGTTGTCACTTTTTGTGCTTTGCTTGCCTCGCTGATCTGACAAAATGCAGTGCCAGTGGAACAGATTTATATCAAGGATTTATCCTGGAAAGTAGGATTCTCTCCCCATAAACATTCCCTGCTTTTAAGGCTGTGGAAACACAGCATGGAGCTCCTAAAAGGGAGAAGAAAACAGAGGAAACACCACATCTACCAGGTAACAGGTTATGATTTTGCTGGATTGGTTAAAACAGGGAGCACATCCTATTGTGAAGGTTTGGTACCTCCTTAACATTTTTGGTTCAAAATGTTCCTCTTGGTCTGGGCTTTTTTGGGCAGATCACCACAGAAAAGGTGAATGGAAATCCACTGATTGAGGAGTGTGCATTTGCACCACTAAGAGATATCAGGCAGCCATAAAAGAGCTGTAAACCAATATTTCATATCTGGTCACAGCAGTAGCCATAAACAATGTGTGATACTCTCACGTGCCTGATCCGTGACACCTTTTGTGACTTTATCTGCAGATTTCCTCAAACCTGGAATTGTCCAAGGCCAGGCTGGATGGGGGTTGGAGCAACCTGGGATAGAGGAAGAGAGAAAAATGGATTTGAAAAATCCAGAATTCTCCAAACCTGACAGAAAGCTCACAGTTTTGTACATCTGTGTGCAAACACTGAGATAAGGTGTGCTGATTTAGGAAGGCCATGGAATAGAGATGTTATTGTTGAGAGAGAGATTGAGCTAGAAAGAAGTTTTAGTAAGATTGAGAGATTGAACTAGCAACTAGTTTTAATAAGTTTCAAAATATGCTCTTACAAAAATATTAGATATTTTAAAGAATTAGAAGTGTGAAAGATTCATAGTAGTAGGACCATGTGGGGAAAAAATAGTCCTGCCCCTGATGGTCAATAGGTGACACAACCTTCTCTTATTATCCTATTACTTTAAAAAGTCTTTAAAACTTCCATCTCCTCATCACTGCCACATTTTTAGCAAATTTAAGGGCACAGGTTTTTTTGTTTTTTTTTTTTGCTGTTTAAGAACATTTACTGATGGAAATTTAGATTACTCCCTGGCAGCTGAGTGCGGGGTTTGAAGCTGTAAAATTCAATTAAGCCACTAAAGGAGGGATAAAATAGGACTGATTGTTGTGCCCCAGCTAAAAGCAGCTTGGCTGACATCACCTGGGCAGCAAACAGAAAACCAGGGAGCTCCTCACATCCCCCACACTTGGCTGGAGACTTTGGTGCAGGGAAAGACAAACTCCCCACTGCCCTGGGTGAGTCTGTGCCCTCTCCACATCAGGAACAAGGACATTAAAGTCTCTCAGACCTGTCTGACCTTGAGGATGATCTTTCCTGTTTAATTTGACTGCCCTAAAACTTGGGAGCAGAACTGCAATTTCAAACTGGTAATTACTTGGCAAGTAAATAAACTACAGCAGTGCTGGACCCTGAAAAGTTAAACTACCATGTGAGCTTCCATTAAGTATTTTATTCATACTTGTTTTCTACAGAAAGCCTCCAAATTTGAATTAAAACAGAAGAGTCAGCAGGAGGAGAAAGTGCAAGCTAGGTGCAAGATATGTCTTTTGCTTTCAGTTGCTGCATTAAAGGACAAGAAGCCAAGAGGAAAATATTAAATAAACATCAGGAAATACTAAGGTTTTGATGTTTCATGACAATTGTTTTCAGATGGACAGACATGAAATAATCCCACATCAAACTGACTGTGTCTGACATGCCTGCCACCAGGTATGGTCCAAGAGAGGCAGATAGGGAGGAAGTGGTGAAAGGGAGGATAAATCATTCAGCCAAAACCCACTGCCAGTTCCTCCAGCCCATTCCAGAGAGCTCTGAGGGTTGTTAACACCCACACCTCTCCACTCCAGGTGTTTGTCAGGATTTTCCTCCAGCAGCATTCCTGAAAGGTCACTCCTGACAGGAGCATCCTGCCGGAAAACCTGTCCTCACACACCTGCAGGACAAACTGGCTTTCCAGCAAGATCAGGAGCTCGACTGTGTCACAGACATCTTTTATGAAAAATCCTTTCCTTAGGATTTTTGCTCCTGAGAAGCTGGGAGGCCTCAGGAACAAAATGCAAACAATGGTTATCTGCTGCTGTGGAATGCAACAGGTGCATCTGGGATTGGTCTCATGTGGTTGTTTCTAATTAATGGCCAATCACAGTCAGCTGGCTCAGACAGAGAGTCCAAGACAGAGCCTTTGTTATCATTTTTTCTGATTCTATTCTTAGCCAGCCTTCTGATGAAATCCTTTCTTCTATTCTTTTAGTATAGTTTTAATATAATATATATCATAAAATAACAAGCCTTCTGAAACATGGAGTCAGATCCTCATCTCTTCCCTCAACTGAGACCCCTGTGAACAGCATCACAGGACTGGGCAGGAAGATGCTGGGGGTAAGGCCTGAATGAGGAATTTGTGTTGCTCAGAAGCTCAGGGAGTTAAACTGCACTCAGTGACACCACCAGAGAGTGACACTGCCACGGCTCTTCTTCTTGAAGGAGAATCAGGCAAGATATTCCCACAGATCCCATCAGGTCTCTGGCCTGGAGTTATGGAGAGTATGGAGAGGTTTTGATAGCTCATGGAATGGCACCCCTGGAGTTTTTCCACCTCTGGAAGGGAGTTATTCCACCTTTGAGCCACACTTGGGAATGGCAGCATCAAGCTAAGCCTGTTCAAAATTAGGAATCGACCTGGAGGAGCTAATTCAGAAAGGGTGCGAATTCCAGTCAGTAACAATGGATATCAGTGTTCATGTCCCTCACAGCTGCAGGAGGAAAAAGCCAAGTTCTGTCTGTTCCAGGTCATCTGTTTCAAGACATCCAGGAAACAAGCTGCCCATGGAGCTGGGCAGGACACTCAGCCACTGGATTCCATCCTGGAGAACAAACAATGAGGAGAACGAATTTCTTGCCTTGCCTTTCCTGAAATCTGAACTGCTGTTAACCAGCCCTGTTGGACAGCAAACCCACGATCGCATCCCACACAGCATCTCTGGATTCAGCAGAAGGAAACCTGGGATTTTGGGATGTCTGTCTCCAGAGAGGTGCCCCCTTCTGCCTTTCCCAGCCACAGGACACACCACAATTCCTGCTCTCTACCACAGCCCTTCGAGGAGCAAAGAAAGACATTTCTCCAAGACTTCTGTCTTCCAGGAATGAAAACATAAGACCAGATTTACTCACAAGTTTCTTCCAGGGGTGGCAAAGGAAGGAGAATTGGAAGAGCAGGAACATTTCTAGTAGGTGAGGTCCCTTCTGAAAGATCAACATAACCCATGCCAGTATTACCACAGCTTGCACTGAATATTTCCTTTTAGCAATGAAATTTAAGGCTGAAATCTGAGCTCTTGGGACCCTGGTAATTTGAATGCCACAACAAAACCTCAGCTCTAGACCTGCTCTTTATTTATTCATATACGAAATATGAAACATGAAATATCTGGGCAATATGAAGGTTGAAGCGAGATGACCTTTAAGGTCCTTTACAACCCAAATCATTCTATGATTCTATGAATTATGAAAATTTGAAGCTGCAAATTTCATATTTCATGTATGAATAAATAAACATGGAATATCTGGGCAATATGAAGGTTGAAGCTAGATGATCTTTAAGGTCCCTTACAACCCAAGTCATTCTATGACTCTATGAATTATGAAAATTTGAAGTTGCAAGCAAAGTTCCGCCCATGCCCTGCAGGAGCCTTCCCTCTTCCAGCTGTAGAAAACCAAAATTCTCCATGAAAACCTTCCTCTTCCATTACCCTAACTGTGCTTGGGGCCCACCTAGCAGGCCACCTCTATTCCTTTATTCTAGAATTTTCTTTGGAAGTTCAAGGAGCTTTTTGGAGCACAGAGTGGCTGTTTTTGCTGTGCTGTGGACAAAACCAGTCCCATGGCTCAGCAATCTCCTCTGCAGGACATCCTTGTTATTCCAGCTCCTCTGTGGGATGGCAGGATCAAGAGAACCACAAATGGTGTGCAGGAAGGTCTGCCCATCTAGACCATCTATTCCTCTATTCTGGAATTTTCTTTGGAAGTTCAAGGAGCTTTTTGCAGTGCTGTGGACAAAACCAGTCCCATGCCTCATCAAATCCCCTGCAGGACATCCTTGTTATTCCAGCTCCTCCATGGGATGGAGGATCAAGAGAAGCCCAGTGGGTGTGCAGGAAGGAGGGGGTGACCTCCAGCTCTGCTCAAAGATGGGTGTTTATTGCTTTCCCAAGAAGATAAAGCTGAGCTCAGTCCCTTTCGTGCCAGCACTACTGAACCATTCTTGTTTCCTGTATGTGGAGGTGGAAATGTCATGCTTCAGCCCTGGTTTGTGCTTTTTTTTTTTTTTTTATTTCTTTTCTTATTTTGTGGTTTCCATGTGCTAAAAGTGCCTGGGAGATGTGTGCTCTGCAATGTGAGAGGCAGCTGCTTTCATGTAGCCCCATGAGCAGTGCCAGCAGTGAAGGTGTCACTGGAGGAGTTTTTATTGCCAGGATTTCTTCTTTCTGTCTCTGGGGCTGAGGCACCGCAGCAGATTGTTAACACTGCTCAGAGCAGCAGGAAAAAAAACCCCTCAGAGCTCTTTAGGCTCTGTTAAAAGGGATTGGTGCACGTTTATGACCTGCTTGGGATTTTATCGCAGCTCACAAGTCTTGGGTTTCTTGGGTTTAAAACATGAGCCTCCTTCTGTCTGCTGCATCTTCCAGGAGCCAACACTGGCACAAACGACTCTCTGCCAGTTCCTCCCTGACCAGACCAGTAATTTAACCCCATTTTTAAAGGAACAAACTGGTTTTAGTTTCCATCAGAGTTAGGGCTGATTTCCCTGGCCCTCTGCTCCTCACAAGGGCAGCAGTGACATCCTGCAGCCACAGAGTCACCCAGGAAGATACATGCAGAAAGCAGCTGCCCAAAATAAGTTCCAAAGCCTCAGTTATTGCCCTGGAACACATGGGAATAGTTTAATAAATCTGGGAAATTCTGTGGAAGGGAGAGCTGGAGGGCAAAGGCTCCGAGCCAGTGTAAAAGCTTGAGCAAGGGGCATTATAATGACATTAATATTTATTATAATTACATCTGTAATTGTACTCAGGGAGATGAATTCTACTTCTTTTGTGTTAGATACAAAAGGTAGATTTCAGTTTATCTGCTTTCAATTACAAACATTTCTAAAATGACAAAACCTTCAAGGCACAATAGATGTCCTATTTACAGATAATTTCCCTAGAGAATGATCCACATTTGTACTTTCAAAAAAGCAATTAAAGAATATCTGTCCAACCAAATATCACCTCACCTCTGACCAGCACACAATTCCTCTTGGTGAATCCCCTACAAACCCAATTTGGTGCTATGGAAACAAAGAATTGTCCCAAATCATGTCACTTTTTAACTCAGGGCATGTTTAACAAAACAATTTCCATAAAGATTTCAGATATCCTAAAGCTGAAACAACTCACTGAGCCACTGAGCGAGAAGAGATCAAATGAAAAAAAGATGAATCTGGCAGCATGATTCCATTAAGATGCCAAACTTGCAGTGGGGACAGCAAAAATAGGAAAAAACCTCCCAAGAGCTCACCAGTGCCCTGATAAAATGGGAAATCATCCAATGGAGCAGGAAAATCTGAGACTGATGTCCTTTCTTGCAAACTTACAGCATAATTGGGGAAGCTACAGGGAGAGTAGACAGCTCTTCTTGACAGCAAACCCAGCAGAAATTACTGCACTTCCAAAGCCATCATGTCATTTAAAACATCCCTTCAGATATGGAGTAGGGGAAAAGCTTCCATAAGAAATAGATCAGGAACTTCTTTTCATTCCCTGCTTCTTAGAACTTTCCAATTAAGAGAATTCTTCTTTTTTCCTAATTTTATAATATTGTATCTTCTCAAAAGCGAGAGTATTTTATCTAAAAGCTTGATTTTCTACAAATAATTATTATCAAAAGATAATAAGGGAAGAATTGTACCTTATTTCTGGCTCCTTTAGTTCCTTTCCTGGGATGACCTTGCAAAGCGGTTTACACGTCCCTCATCATCTCCTCCTAGAAATAAAATAAAATAAATAAATAATCTTCCTTTCAGGGTGTTTCTTTTTAAAACAAGAGCAGAAATAACTCCACTTTTTGCCAAAGCACTTCAGAAACACAAAGCTCCCTCCAAACCGAGGTGAGGCGCAGAGGGCAGGAATAAATAGGAGGGTGTTAATTGCAGAGCAAACATCAATCCAATAACAGCTCTGGGGATGCCAAAGTGCCACTGGTGAGGGGCAAATCTGGTGGCAGCAGCAGCAGCTGAGGGATAAAACCAGGAGGTGTTCCCTGGAGGATGCTGGAGCACCTGGAGGGACACCCCAAAAGGTCTCAGTGCCATGGATGCATCCCCTAGTGCTCTGCCAGCACACAGCTGAAGTTAAACCACCAGTAAACCAGGGAAACCACCAGGAATTTCTCTTGGTCCAATCAGGAAGATTTAAATATTCTTTTTTTTCTTTTGGTCTTGTTTTTGTGGGGTTTTTTGGGGGGTTTTTTGGAGTTTTTTTTGTTTGTTGGGATTTTTTTTTTGTTTGTTTTCTTTATGGCTGGAATTTCTCAATAAAACCTTTGAAATGACAGAATGTCTATGGAGAGAAAAAATCCTGCCTGTCCCTGGCAGGACTGAGGGACACTGAGCAGCCACCATGGTTGGGAGAGACATCCCTGCATCTTCTCCCTGTGCTCATCCCCATGGCAATTCCTCCACCTCTGGCTGAAATTCCCTGTGGCATCAACCCAGCTCTTCCCAGGACCAGCAGGTTTAGGGCTGCGGGGACGGAATCCCTTCAGGAGCCACAGAGCAAACTCCAAACTCACTTCCAATCAAAGTTTTAAATGAAAGTTTGATTTTTGTAGTGAAATATTCATTCCTAGGGAAGGGGAGAGGGCCTCACCATGGCCCCATTGGGAAGCCAGCCTAGAGACACTGCCTGTTTGCTGAGGCACATCCTCTTCCCATCCCACCCTATTTTCCCTAAAATAACTCAGCCAAGCAGTAATTCATGGTTATTGACTAAGCTATAGAAAAATCTCAGGGGAATCAAGGAGATAAATGGCCTTTGGTTTTCCATAAATAGGGGTGATGGTAACAGAGCCTTTATGCTGCCAGGAGGGTTTGCAGCTCCTCTGCAAATCTGTAGGATTACGTTGCTCCGTGCCTAAAAACATATTTACACTGGGAACAACAGGCTGGGTGGGAATGGCACTTTTTATACTGACAAACCACTGGAAAATAAAGTCCTTGACAGAATTTTTGCACCACGCTGAAAAAATAGAATTTAGGAAAACATAAAGGCACATGAACTGACATTAATAATGGTGAAAATCTCTGGGTTTTTGGGCAAGTGTCTTTCCTGGTTGTGCCCACCCTCGTGCAGCTCCAGTCTCCCCCATTTGCTCCCTGTGGGAATGTGATGCTGAAAGGGCAGATATTGGATCTGATCCACCTCTTCCCTGCTCATTTCTGGTTTTCTGGGTAATCTCAGGCTCTTCCAGCTGGGGAGGCTGTTGGAGCAAGGTTAATTCTATTGAACACAGGTGCTCCTTGGGTTGTTTAGAAGATGGGATTGCTGCTGCATGAGCAACACTTCAGACTTGTTACTACAGCCTTAACCTTCCTTTGAAACCCACTGATTACAGGCACAAAGGGTTTCCCTGGAATTGCAATTCCATAATTCCTGTGATCAGCACTAGCAGCACATCATGGGGGCAGTGCTTGTAGAAAATAGTAAAGGTAACATTTTTAGAAAGTTGGAAAAGTAGATTTTAGAAACAGAAAGAGCAGAGAAATTAGAGCTAGCTGCAAAATTTGAAAGTAGAAAAAGTTTCATTAGTACAGCAAGCAAGGACATGAAACAATAGCTTGAGTTTTAGGCTTGGCTGAGATAGGCCTTAAAACTGCAGAAAAATATGCTTGGCAAGATAGTGGAAGGTTTTAAACTTAATAATGAAGTATTGTGTATTGTTAATAGAAAGAAGACAAGCGAGCATTGTGTGAAGCAGGTGTACGTGTGGTTCTAGTAACCAGCTAGAACAATTCTGGTAACCAGCTAGAAAAATCCCAGTAACCAGCTAGAATAATATTCTGGTAACTAGCTAAAACAATCCCAGTAGCCAGCTAGAACAATCCCGGTAACCAGCTGGAACAATTCCAGTAACCAGCTGGAAAAACTCTGGTAGAACAGCTAGAACAATCCAGGAACAGCTAGAACAATCCAGTAACTACCTAGAACAATCCCAGTGACCAGCTAGAACAACTCTAGTAACCATCTAGAACAATCCCAGTAACCAGCTGGAACAATCCTTGTAACCAGGTAGAACAACTCTAGTAACCAACTAGAGCAATCCCAGTGACCAGCTAGAACAATCCTGGTAACCAGTTAAACAATCCCAGTAACTAGCTGGGACGATTCTGGTAGAACAACTAAAACAATCCTGGTAACCAGTTAGAACAATCCCAGTAACCAGTTGGAACAATCATTGCTGGCTGTAGTGAGCTGTTGCCATCGTTCCATTGTCTCAACCATGTAACGAGGTTGATTCTGCAATAAAAGCTCAAGGAACATCTCCCAGCAGTCCTGTCCTGTTGGTGAAAAGAACAAAATCCTCCCCAAAACAGTGAAAATAACAAAATCCTTCCCAACACAGTGCTCATCCTGGGTTTGGTGCCCAGGATGCGTCACAGCCCCACCCCAGCACACCAGACTGAGTGCAGGTGACATCTGCCACACCTTTGGGTGGTGACACAAGGACACCACCCTGCCAAGCCCTCTGCTGTCCCCTTCCCCAGCAGGAGCAGAAATTCAGCGAATACAAGAGGAAGCAAATCACACCCTTCCTGTCCAGCAGCAGCAGCAGAGCTCCAGCAGCAAGGAGAGCCGCAGTTTGTTGCTTGTCAGCACTGATTCATGCACTCAGCCTGGATGTACATCAAATCCTCTGCTGGAAAAGCAGGATTAGTCATTGTTTCCAGAAAAATACAGCTTGCAGCAGACACCACAATGTATCTCTTTTCTTCTGCAGTTACTCATGCACTTATTACTTACAGTCTTGGTTGGCGGATTTGAAAAATTCAAACATGAAATTAATTATAGCGCTCGTTAATTCCTCTGCTGCTGGACAAAACCTGCACGGACAAAGCAAAGGCTTTGTCTGCTCTGACGTGGCTGAGGGATCAGGGTCTGTTGCTTCTTTATGGGGTTGCACATCATCCCCCGAGGAAAAAGGATCAACCTTCCCCAGGAGAGAAAGAAAACCTTGGCATGAGGGCAGGAAACACTTTGGGTTTTCTTTTTCTGTGCCATCCCTCCCCATGAGAACGTTTGCCCTGTTCCCTGGGCAGGGCAGGCAGAGTTTTAAATCCAGATTTCAGCTGTAATCCCTTTTTTGAGTCAGTTTCTGCTGCCATTCACCAGGACTGCTCTTCCTGCCACTGGTGGCGTTTATTTGTCATGGCTGGGGCAGAGGAGAGAATGGAATCACACATATATCCATTTCTAAGGAAGGCTTTTAAAGCTCTCCAAGATGATTTTCCTCTAAGTGTTCCTATGGATCATCTGCCAGACCACCAGCCATGAGGCACTATCGAGTGTAGCAGCTCTCTGCTATTTTATTTATTCCTCCAGTTGGAAATAACCAAACCTTGCTAGAGCTGCGTGGAAAAGCAGGCTTGAAATATTATTGATATGTCAGGAAAGGAAGAGGATTGTCATCACATAATTACAGGCAAAAATTATCTTCATATCTGTCATTGCTGCCATTTTTCCTGGAACACCATTGGAAGGAAATAAATTTATCTGAGCTGAACTAGATACCAACACCACCTTTGCTTTCATTTCTGCTTGACTTCTGTATTATGTAGCTAACAGAAAACAGGGAAAATGCAAATATTTTCACAAATTCTCCAGTTTAGGATGATGTGAGCTCCTGGACCCTGATAAACAAGCACAGGGCCACCACTGCCATGGCCAAACCACATCTCTGCAGGGAAGGAGACGCTGCAGGGATGATTATTTTATAAATACCTGCCTGTTTCCATAACTCTTGGCTGGCTTCCACTCACACACATTTTGCAGACACATTTGGACCATTTTCTCTGCCCATCTCAGAGGCTGCAGCCATAACAGCTCTCTGGAGCATCACTTTTGGGTAACAAGCTGTGACAGACCCAGGGAGACCAGCAGGAAAAGAGGTGAGTCTGTTATGGAGGTCTCATCCCTGCCCAGGGCAGCCTGCTGCCAAATCAACATTAAATCTGCATTTTCAGCTCACTCAGGTGCCTTGGAAAGGCTTCTTGGATGAGGGACAAACCACAGGAGTCTCAGCACATTTGGGCATCGAGAGCACTGTTTGCTGCAAAGGAATAATGCCAAGAAAACATCTGGAGTGATGGGCAGCTGAGTGGCAGAGATAATCCAGTCCTTAAACCATCCCCTGCTTTAAAATGCTAAATATTCAAACACAACGTTACTCTAAATGTGGACTTGCAGGAGCAGACAATGCTGCCCTTTTTCTTGGTGATCTAACCCAGATAAAATAGATAAAATCAATTATTTCAAAGAGAAACTCAAAATGGAGCTCTTTTCTTTCACCCTGAAGAATTTACAGCTTTAACTAGATGAGGGAAAAAAAACCAAGAAAATGAACAATGTACAAACAAATACAAACACTTCCTGGGGAGAACAGGACTGGGAAGATTTGTTAATGGTATTAAGAAAGGATTTGAAGGAAAGGAGAATATTCAAGGTAGAATAGCTGTCAGGGAAATGAACTGAAAATACTTCTTCCTGCTGTGGAAAAGGATGTTGGACCTTTGCTGGAAAACAGAAATTTAAACAAAGAAACTTTTGTTTTCCAGCTGTGTCAAAAGAGCTTTGCCAGCTTTTGACAATCTTTTGTGGAAAAGGTTTTGGGAAATCCCATGTGAGGAGAGGAGAGAGGACAAAGGAGAGCAGAGGTTCTGGGCTCCAACATTGCTGGGGACAGCAGGTGACACCAAAAGGAGAAAGCTCAGTGATATTTGTGACCCACAGTCAGGGGGTTTTCCCCCAGCTTTTTTATCTTTGGAGTATAGAAATTGTCTGAATTCCTCTCTTTTTGAATTTTAATATGTGAGCTGTCCCTACAGCAACTTTTCCAGCTGCTCCACAACAGGCTGAACTCACACGTGGAGAGATGCAACATCCCACAGGAAATCGAAAAGCAGGAAGGGACTCATCAAGAACTTGGTTCTTCATGAAATGGAGAAAAAAATGTCTAAAATCCAGTTTGGGGGTATCTAGGTGGGCTTTTCTTTGCTGCTTAAACCCCATCATCAAAGCAGCACAAGGACCAGAGAAGACAACAAAACTGCTTCTAATTGCAGGGATTGAGTGCAATGCAGGGAGAGGATGCCCAGGCAGTGTTTGGGATGCTGGAGGAGCAATGTGGAAAGGCCAGGTTTAAAGAAATAAAAAAGAGAAGACAGAATTCTTCTGGGAGTGGAGGGAGGTGTGAGATAAATCAGTTCTGCCTAAATAAAATCCATAAGCTGCTTTCCAGGTTGTAAAGAGAAATATGCTGCACATGAGGAATTTGTTCTTAGCTTTTCTTCAGCCTGAAAGAAGTCACTGTCATTTTTACAGAGAGAAAATATTTTAACAAGATGTTCTGTCCTTGAGCAGAGGCCTCTTCCCTGTGCTGTGGAGCCCTTGATCCCCAGAGCCAAATGTGTGGGACTGGAAAAGCAGCTGAGACACAGCAGCCACCTCCCTGCAACCCCCAGAGCCAGCAGGAGCTGCTGGAAATGGTGCCTGGGGAAGGCTGAGATAGAACAGAGCTACAGAATAAAGCAGGGATTTATTAAAAGGATCTCCTCAATGGATCCACCTTGGGCAGCACAAGAGCCCAGCCAGGGATGCACCCAAGGTGAACCAAAATGGTCCCAAAATGAACCCAAAATGGTCCCAAAATGAACCCAAGATGAACCAAAATGGTCCCAAAATGAACCCAGGATGAAACAAAATGGCCCCAAAATGAACCCAAGATGAACCAAAATGGCCCCAAAATGAACCCAGGATGACCCAAAATGGCCCCAAAATGCTCGAGCGCTCCCGGGGTCTCTCCCTGGGATCAGCTCTGCTCCATTTGCACCTTGCAGTTCATTGTCCCATTGCAGCTTTAGCCCCTGCAGTCCCACCCTGCTTGTTTTTCTCTCTCCAGCCCACGGTGTTTGTGCTCCTGGGCTGAGATTTGGATCATTTGTCCTTGGTGCCCAGCTGGAGCAGGAATTGTTTTGTGTCCCTGCTCTGTGCACAGAGCTCAGCATCCCCTGATGTGAGCCCAGACCCACACACTAAAGCAGCACAGAATGGGAAAAATAGAAAAGCCAAACCTGAGGCATCAGAACAAGCACATAAACACATAAACTCTGCTCCTGAAGCAGCAGCTGCTCCTGGCCCTGCCCTGTGGGAGCATCCCAGGGATGCTGGCTCCAAGTGTGTTGGGCACTGGGTGCCTCTGCCAGCCCATCTCCAGTGTCCCTCTGCTGCTGCCTTTTTGTTGGGAGTACAAGAACAGCTCCCAGGACAAACCAGGTGTTTTCCATGCCTGGAATGCCTCCCTGCCTTGCTGACGAGGCAAAATCTGGATGGGATCCAGGCAGTGCCCTCCAACCACCACCATCTGCAGGGCTGCTGCACCCAGCAGGGATGGATTATCCCAGCTGAATGCTGTGCCTGCCCTTGCCTGAGGGACAGGAGACGGGTCACTGTGCCACCAGGCTGTGGGACACCCTGCCTGGATGATGCCAGCATCATCCCTTCCCCCTGTGATTCAGCCTCTCCCTTCCTGCTGCCGTGGGTGCAGCTCTCAGCCTTGCAACACCCCGCACATCTCATTCCCCTTCAGGGAATAATGGCCTGAATTTCCACGTTTCAGGGCAAGCTGGCAAAAAAAGCCACATCCTGTGTGAGTCAGGTACAAGAGCCTTGTGGTCCCATCATGCTGAGATGTGACATCCTGGGCAGATTCCTCCTGCTCCTGCACATTCCTGCTGCCCCATGCCCAGGAAAAAGCCAAGGCAAAACCCTGTCCTAGCAGCCTTAGGCAAACCTTTCAGCTATTGAGGGTTTTGGAAATAAATATAAAAAATATTAATATAAACAGGGTGTTTTGCTTCTTGTTGGTGGCTTTGACAGGTGCAAGGCTTTGGGGTGGCACAAGGTTGGTGACGGGACCCATCAGAGGCAAATCATCAGCCAGGACAAAATCCATGGCAAAATTTGGGCAAAATCCACGCTCTTCTCCAAGCCACAGCATTCATTCCAAGCCCAGTGGAAGGGTATTTTTCTTTCCAACAGCTCAGGATTTGTGCTAAGTTATTGTTGGCTACTCTGCATTTGCAGATATTTTCACATCTGTAAGGCTGTAAAAGGTGACATTGATCTTCCTGTGTTTCTGTGGGTGAAATTATTTTGGAAAAGGCACCATGTAGGTGTAGGATAAGCTTCATCTCGCCCTTTAATTATGTCAAAAACTCAGGTGGTCAAAACAAAAAATAAAACAAAAACACAAACAAACAAAAGAAAACAAACAAAAATCCAAACAAATAAAACCAACAGCATATATACACATATACATATGTATATATAATATAAATAAATTTATAAAACTATAATATAAATATATATTTTTATATAAAATATCTAATGAATTATGTAAATAAATTTATATTAATTTTAAATATAAATTTTACCTATAAATATAAATATTGATAAATTTATATAAATATGATATAAATATATATTTTTATATATATGTAAGTATATGTAAATATATAATGAAATATGTAGATAAATTTATATTAAATATAAATATAAATTTTACCTATAATATATGTACCTATATAAATATATGAAAGACACAGTTTCAATTTTTTAATTTCTACAGATGCCAGCCCTTGTTTATTACCATCAATCTATAAAGCCAAAGATCTTGGAGCCATTTCCACCAAATGATGACCAAAAGCAGGTCAAAAATGACAAAGTAAATGCACTCTGACTGCAATATGACTTAATTTTAACCAGCAGGAGTTTCAGGGGGATTAAAAAAAATAAAAAGGAAAAGAACTTGTTGACATGAAGCATGTGGAGTCACTAACCCAGCATTGTGTAAGGGCTGTAAATCTGCCTGGAAATGAGGCATGAAATGCATCATAAAAAGTATATCATCAAAACTATAAGATCAGCTGAAAATTTATGGTAGGTAGCTTGGGGAGAGCAGTACATGTCTGGACTTTAAATCAAATACAGCTCTTCAGCTGTATAATCCTGCAAGCTTTTGCACCGAACTCCTTTTTCTTATTTCCCCCTCCCTGCACCAGCTCCCAGCAGTAAAATCCCCACACAATTTTCTGTAAATTCAGCAATGAAAACTCTGTAATCTGAAAGTCAATGCCAAACCTGCCACAGCAAGTGAGCTACAGCAGAAGCATCACTGGTTGTAACTTTGGGGGCAAATAAAGCTCAAAAAGGAAAGAGAGGATTTGTCCTCTCCTGCAAAAGGTTCTGTTGGCTCAACTAAAGCAGCTCCCCGTTCTCCTCATTGCTTTAAGATGTTCTTCTGACCCCCATAACCCCACTGTAATTATCTTCTTGGTGTTGGTTTCTGTTTCTTCATCTCCCCAAAGGTTATTATTGTCTCTCTGTGGCCAGATGAAAACCAGATGGGGAGGATAAAGGGGAGAGATGAAGATTTGGGTGAATACCTGATTTCTGCTGTGCCTGGTGGGTATGGGCAAGCGTGATCAAAATTAAAGCATTAAATTACTCTCTAAAGCCTAACAGAAATTGTTCTTTTGGTTTCACTGTTGTGCCAAGGGAGTGGGGATCATGATCCTTCCAAATAATCCTTCCAAGGGGCCAGAGGTTTATTTCATCTAAATTTCCCTGCTCTACAAACCAGCCCACAAATTTCCCAGCACAAATCTACAGAGGGTCTTTTAATCTCTGATCATTCATCAAGAAAAGGCTGCAGAGGCCAATGGGGGGAAGATTCTCCTGCTCACTGAAGAAACACAAAATCAGAGCACTCTCTAAAACAAACCAAGCTCACCTTTTCCCTGGTATCTCCTGCAGCTTCTTGGTTTTTCTGATAATTCTAGGAGATGAAGTACTGAACCACAGTCCTTACAAATGGGACAATTCATGTCATATATTTATATTATTGAAGTGTTTCATCTTAATCCTTATTGCAGTCTGGGATGCACTGAAGAAACACAAAATAAAAGCACTCCATAAAACAAACCAAGATCATATTTTCCCTGATATCTCCTGCAGCTTCTTGTTTTTCCTGTTAATTCTTGAAGATGAAGTAATGAACCACAGTCCTTACACATGGAGTAATTCATGCCATATATTTATATTATTGAACTGTTTCATCCTAATCCTTATTGCAGTCTGGGATGCTCTGTGCTTTCCCTGTTTTTTGGAGCCCTGGGACCCAGCATTGTGCAATCCCCCACTGCTGCAGCTCTGCCAGCTGTAGTGGAAAAGTTTGAGCAAGAAAAAAAAACCTCCTTGGCCGGACACCAACCACACTCCTCAAAATCAATGTCAGGGCTTTGTGAGGCTCAGATTTCAGGGCCAGCAAGAGCTGCTGTGGCCCAGATTTGCAGCAGGCTGCTGTGGTGGTGGTGGTGACAAGGGTCTGAGGATGAGGGAAGAGATGGGGATCTGACTAAATGTCACAGAAGGTTGATTGTCGCAGACATCTTTTATGGAAAATCCTTTCTTTAGGATTTTTCCTCCTGAGAAGCTGGGAGGCCTCAGGAACAAAATGCAAACAATGGTTATCTGCTGCTGTGGGATGCAACAGGTGCATCTGTGATTGGTCTCATGTGGTTGTTTTTAATTAATGGCCAATCACAGGGAGCTGGTTCAGACAGAGACTCCGAGCCACAAACCTTTGTTATCATTCTTTCTTTTTCTATTCTTAGCCAGCCTTCTGATGAAATCCTTTCTTCTATTCTTTTAGTATAGTTTTCATGTAATATATATCATAAAATAATAAATCAAACCTTCTGAAACATGGAGTCAGATCCTCATCTCTTCCCTCAACCTGAGACCCCTGTGAACAGCATCACAGCTGATTTATTATTTTATGATATATATTACATGAAAACTATACTAAAAGAATAGAAGAAAGGATTTCATCAGAAGGCTGGCTAAGAATAGAAAAAGAAAGAATGATAACAAAGGTTTGTGTCTCGGACAGAGAGTCTGAGCCAGCTGACTGTGATTGGCCATTAATTAGAAACAACCACATGAGACCAATCCCAGATGCACCTGTTGCATCCCACAGCAGCAGCCCAGGTGGTTTTTAGTGTTAATGAGAGGTACAATCAGTACAGCAGAAATTAGAGATTCACAGGTGGGCAATGGGGCCTTTGTAAGCCCTGAGTGAGCAGGGATTGTTGTGTGACCCAAAACTCACAGCCTGGTGCCCGAGGTCTCTCCTGGACAAGGGGAGGAGGAGGAGGAGGAGCAGGTGTTACCTTCATCCCCTGCTCAGCTGCACTGATGGCTTCCCAGTCTGGAATTGGAGACAAATTGGAGATAAATTGGAGACAAAGACTTGCCAGCCTTCATCCAGAAAAGGAATTTCCCAATGGCAGCTTCCCACAGTGCCGGAAAAACCTGGGTAGAGAAGAGACAAACAGGTCTGTGATCCCTTGCTTGGTGCAAAACGTGACTCTAAAAGAAGCTGGCAGCATCACCCAGAGTGACAACAATTCTGCTTGCAAGGCCCAGGAAAAATCCCAGGATAAAGTGAGGGTGAAATGTGGAGGAAAAGGACAGGGGGAAAAGGGGAAAAATTGACAGGCCTGGCTAAATCTGCACTTCAGTTTAGATGGTTTTGTACTTTTACAATTAATTTCTGATGAAATTATAATTAAAATTGTACTGTGGTTGTGGTTTTCTTTTTTCTTTCCAAACAGTTCCATTGAATTTTAAACTAGGCTAAGAAACAGTGCAACCAAACAGAATTTACTCATCCTTTTTAGGGTATTTTAAAAATACTGGCTGTTCAAATGGTGATAAAAACTGTCAAGTAAATGCAGGGCATTTATTTGCTGGCAGGAAATACAGAAGTAAGGCAGAGGCAAAGCAAAAGTCACCAAAATATGTGAGTACAAGGTGTGTGGGTCTCCTTTTCCAGACTCCAGCACTGTCCTGCTGGCTGCACATCCCATCCCATCCCATCCCATCCCATCCCATCCCATCCCAGGGTGGATTTTGCCCCTCACTGACACAACTGCTTGGACATTTGGACCATCAGGGCAAGCAAAGCTGATCTCTGAGGAGCTGCTCCTCATTCCAGCACACCATGTTCTGCACCACATTCCAAGTCTCCTCTGCTCCATTTTATCACTGAGGTCTTGGCTGCATTCTTCTGCTTTTTTTTTTTTTCCCTTTTTTTTTTTTTTTTTGTCCCTTTGCCTATTTCTTCTTTTATTTATTTTAATTTTTTTTTTCCAGCAAGCTTTTCTCTAGCAATCTGCTGGAATGAGCAGCCAGCCTGTGTCAGCTGGGACGGAGCTGAGATTTACGAGAGCTGAATGCTCAGACAGTGGTTCAGGGTGGAAACTCTAACCCAGAAGACCCTGCTGGGTGATTTTACACAGATTTACTCTCTGTCTGATCTCTAGGAACCTCTGCATGCAAACCTTGTGGATGTGCTCAGCTGGAGAAGAGTTTGGGCTCAGCCCTTTGCCACCACTGACCAAGCCCAGTGCCTCAGTTTCCCTGCAAGGCTGGATTTTGTGGGTTCAGGACTGCCCACTGTCACAGAAATCCTTTCCTTAGGATTTTTCCTCCTGAGAAGCTGTGAGGCCTCAGGACAAAATGTAAACATTGATTATCTGCTGCTGTGGAATGCAACAGGTGCATCTGGGATTGGTCTCATGTGGTTGTTTGTAATTAATGGCCAATCCCAGTCAGCTGGCTCGGACTCTCTGAGAGTCACAAGGTTTTATTCTCATTCCATTCTCTTGCTTTTCCTTTCTCGCCTTCTGATGAAATCCTTTCTCCTATTCTTTTAGTATAGTTTTAGTATATAAATATAATATCATATCATATCAATCATAATATATATATCATAATATAATACATATAATAATATAATACATATCATAATATAATACATATAATAATATAATATATATCATAATATAATATATATCATAATTCTCATCTCTTCCCTGCTCAGCTTCTCAGGAGAAAAATAATCCTAAGGAAAGGATTTTTCAGAAAATGTGTCTGTGACACTCACAGAGCACAGCTTTGCAGCCCAGGGGCTGGAGCACCCAGGCCAAAAGGAAAAAATCACCTGGGGTAGATCTGAACTCCTACAGGCACTAGCAGCTCTGCAAGCACAGGAGCTGGAGCTGTTTATCACCAGGAAGAAATGAAGTGAGCTGTGAAGCCAAACTCCTGTGGCTCTGACAGAAATCTCAGGATATTCCCCTTCCAGGACCCGACACAATGGCCCTGTCTGGCCAGACACGGAGCCTTTGAGGGATGGAGCTCCAGCTCTGTCTGGGCAAAGAGTCAAACTCCACAAAGCTCCATCCAAGCCTCACACCTGATGGCCCTTCGAGCCAGCCCAGACAATGATCTGGAGTTTGTGCTCTGCTCCTTCCACCCTGTCCAGCTGCCAGCCTGCCTGCCTTCTCTCTGAGGAGAAAATGCCAGCAGATCCTTCCAAAAAGAAAAGGAATCCTGGGGGAAAAAAACAGGTTTTAGGCAATCTTAGACTGGTGAGGAGGTGTGAGACCCTGAGGCTGACAGGATCCTCCAAGCCCCAGCTGGAAGAAGTCCAGGGTCAGTGAGGGCTCTAATGAGGCTCTGGTGGGACCAGCTCTGATTGAAACAGGGATTTTACACCCATGGAATCTTCTAAATCCGTGGAATCACAGAATGCTTTGGGCTGGAAGGAGATCACATAGATCCAACCTCCTTCCATGGGCAGAGACACCTTCCATGAGAAGGAATTTCATCACGACCTCATCGAGCCAAGCTTTGAAAATCTCCAAAAAAGGGGATTTCACAGCTTTGTTCCAGCATTTGAGCACAGCTGAGGGGCTCCTCTCTTTGCTGACCCCTGCATCCTCATTCCTGCAGGTTCTTAGACAGCTCCATTCCATAGAAACATTAGCACTGGCCACTATTCCTAGAGGGACAGAATCAACTGAAATTTGAAATGAAGCCTTTGTTGATGGGCTCAGAATATCCAGAAGTCAGGAATGTGCTGTTTTTGTCATGGTGACTCTTTTCACGCTGATTCATTCTCCAATATTATTGCAGTGTCAGGGCTCCTGTCTCAAGGCAGAAATCCTGAAAATCACCAGAGCTGAAACTGCATTGGACACAGACCTGGCCACTCAAAATGAAAGGAACAATTTCCCTGGTGTCCCATTAACCTCAGAAATACAATAGAAAAACTGAAGTCACAATTCAGGAAAAAAAAATTAAATAAAATCAGCACCTAAATTGCTCCTGATGAACCTGCTCTTGTAAACCATGCTTTGAGCAGAGATTATCTCCAACCTCAAATACCCTCTGTGATTTTCAATAATTTCAATAACTTCAAATAATATCTGTATCAAAATGTGCATTTATGTGCATTCCTGAAATGTAGCATTAGTGGGGAACTTGTTGATAAAAATGGAGTAAAACTGAGAAATTTTTCAATTATACTTGATGCAACTCCAGGCCTGGTGCAGAGATTAATTTATTTTTTTATGGATTTCTCTGCATGAGCTCCTTGAATCCTCTGTTTACCAGTGGGGCTGTAATACTCATACTTGTTTTCATCCTATCAAAACCACACACCTTCTTTATTTAATTTATTGCACCAATTGCTGGAATTGCGCAACTCCTGGGGATTCTTTCTAAAGCCTTCAGACAGATAACATCCAACAGGAAAAAATAAAAAAGGTAAAGGAAAAACACCCTTCTCAGAGAGGAAGAAGCTGAAGTTTTGTACACCTGCCTTCCAATTTTTGACAACAGCAAAACCCCAAATTTGCATATTCTAGCAGCATAATTTTGACAGAAATTTGGAATAAGCATCCTTGGTGTTCTGACACTGAGTTTGAAGAGGAGAATATTGCCTGTTAAAAGAAGATGAGATGGATAAAATCTTAAAACTTAGACATGGGGAGGGATGGAGGCTGAGGGAAAGGGAACGTGGATGTGGAGAAGGATTGGAAAAGGGAGAGGGAACAAGAGAAACCACCAGGGAGGGAAAAGGGAGAAGGAAAGGGAAGGATTGGAAAAGGGAGAGAGAACCAGAGAGACCAGGGAGGGGAAAGGGAGAAGGGAAGGATTGGAAAAGGGAGAAGGAACCAGGGGGGGAATTGAGGTGGTCTGGGCCTGGATGCACACACAGCCCTGGTGGAGCTAAAGGACATCACCTGCCCCACCTTCTCCCACATCCATTTCAGTAAATTTAGGCCAAAAAATGCCAAAATTCCAGAGCACAGCCCTTGTGCAGCTCAGCTCATGCGGAGGACAGTTTGCTTGGAGAGCACACAGGGAGGAGATGACTCACAAAGGGCTCCTCACCCTTCTGACAGCTGAGAGAGGGAGCACGAGGCACCAGCCTGTCCCTGAGGATAATCCAGCCCCAGAACTGGGACGAGGAACTGGGAATAACACAGACAGGCTCTTCCTGGGGACAAAAGCCAGAATATGCTGATTTATGGCAACAGGAGGAGGGATTTATTTTTATTATCCGAGCCAACCTGAATCACAGCAGAGGCAAGAGATCAAAAATGAAGACCAGGTCCACGTCCTTTCTTGGTTTAATTGCAGTCACTCCAAGAGGATTTTGTTTGAACAAGGGTTCCTGATGTTATGTCTGCACTGAAAAGGAAAAAAAAAAAAAAATGTTTCCGTTTCAGTTTGGTCAAGCCCCATGAGCTAACCTGGGCTAAAACAGAGGTGACCAGAGTGCAGGAGCAGGAGAGGGATGGAGTGGGCCAGATCAAAGGTGCTCAGGGAGGAACACCCAAGTGTTGCAGACATTTCTCCACAGAAATCCTTTCTTTCGGATTTCTGTGTCTTTGGAAGGCCAGAGACCTCCGAAGACAAGGTAAACAATTATTATCAGCTGCTGGGGAATGCAACAGGGGCACCTATTTTGATTGGTGATTGGTTCATGTTTTATGTTTATAATTAAGGGCCAATCACCAGTGCAAGCCAGGGGACTGAGTCCTTGGCCACAGCTTTGTTGTGGATTCTTTTTCTATCCTCTTCCTAGCTAGCCTAGCTGCTCTGCAAAACCTCTCTCTATATTCTTGTTAGTATAACTATAATGTATTATATCATATATTAATAAATCAAGCCTTCTGATTCAAGAAACAAGATTCACCGTCTCTCTCTCACCAGCCGCGCCCACTCAGGCGCGGTAATACCCAAGCACAGGAAGCTGTGAGTAATCCCCACACCATGCCCAGCCTCAGGAACCCACAGCTTCGGGGAGCTTGGGAGTCCCAGGCCCCAGGCTGGAGATGTTTGTGAACCTCCAACCCCTCATACAACAGCAGAGCCCCCTCAGTACCCGACAGGAATGAGCTCCTGGTTGGAGAACGTGGCACAAATCCCTGCTCCTCATGTGGCTCAGGCCTGCTGTGTGGGCACCCCAGATCCTGCAGGTCACAGCAACAGCCCTGAGGTGAGCTGGGGTCAGCTTGGGGTTCAGTTGAAATTGCTGGATTTAGTCAGAGCCTCTGTTGGTTTTCATTCTTTCTCTTTATCCTTATTTTCATTGGAGATAATTAATATGAATTGGTTAGCTGGCACTAAAAACATATTTTCTTCTTTCTGCCCTAAATTAAAACAGAATCAGGAGGTAGGCATGAACTAGGCTGAGGGTCCAAACACACTCCAGGCTTAAGGAAAGCCCAAGTTCCAACCTAAATTTTGTGCTTGAAATCAAGGAAAAAAACATTTCAGTTTGGTGAGGAGAGTTTCTTAGCCTACAGAACAGTATTCTATCCCATTTTATTTTATCTGAGCATACCTGACTGCAACAAGGATGAGTGATTGTTTTTCCCAACGCTCCAATGCCAGTAGTACACATCCCTTCATTTTTCTTCATTTTTCCTGAAGATTTTTGGCAAATCATTTCCACCTCTGGCTCCTCACATCCTATTTTGTATAGGAAGGCTCAGGACATGCCTGGGGTCACCCTCCAGGTTACTGATTAGGAAATAGTAGGGTTTGTCAACAGCTGGCCACGACAAACTTTTAAATATAAATACAGATGGTTTTATTTAAAAGGTAAAAGGTCCAAATTCAACTCAAGGATGAAGCCTGTTTTCTTTCCAATCTCATTTTTTCCCCTGGATGTTTGGTACGCTGTGTTCTGTTGCTGTGAAGTGTAATCACATTTATATAATAAAACATAATTAAGAGAGGGAAGCATAAATTGGGAGTTCTTTCATTTTGTGACTTGTTCAAGAAAATTCTAGCCCAAACTGAGTAGAATTTGTATATGTCAAGTATTTCTGAGAGCTTATTCCCATGGAAAGAGGGAACACAAGGCTCAGTGAAGTACAATAAAGAGGATAACTTCTCTAACTTGTACATCTGTGGACTAGAAAATGAATTCCCTTCATCCAGAGTTTGGCTCTGAAGTCTGCAGCAGAAGCTCTGATCCTGTTTAATTGTGCTGCACCTCAAGTGCAGATCCCATTGTAACAATTCCTGCCCAGGTAAAGATTTCTACCCCAGAAAATATAATTCAAAACCTCTACAATCCACGCCCATGACTTTTCTCTGCATAAAAGCTCCCAGACCAGCAGCAGGGTGCTGAATCACCAAAGAAAATTGCACAATAAATTCAGCATAACAAGAACAAACTCTCCATCAAACCCCTCCATAATCCACGAGGACAACCCAGCATTTGGCTCTCAATAAACCCTGTGATCAGGCACCTGAATTCAAGAAATCACCAACCTGAAATCCCTTTCAGTGACCTTTGGATGCTCCTTTATAAATACCATCTCATGCACTCTTCGTGCCCCAGGGCTGATAACCCAATGAACCCATGGATGGGTTTATTTATCTTGTCATTTATTTATTTATCTTGTAATTTCTTCCTGTTTTGCTGAGGTTTCTCATCTCCCTGTCCCTGAAAAGAAGCAAAGGGATTCACTGGCTCTGTGGAGTGTGATCACATTCATATAATAAAACATAGTTAGGAAAGGGAAGCATAAATTGAGACTTCTTTCATTTTGTGACTTATCCAAGAAATTTCTAGCCCAAACTGAGTAGAATTCATATTTGTCAAACATTTCTGAGAGCTGATTCCCATGATAAGAGGAACACTGTGCTGAGCACAGCAAAGACAGGATTTTTGGGAAAAGGGACAGGGGGAGAGGCACAGAATCAGCATTGGGAGGGCAATCCCCATAAAACATTGTTTTTATCAAGAAGGGGGGGGAAAATCTGGCATCTGGATAATGCTCCTAGCAGGGCACCAGCAAGCCTGGAGCAGAGACAAAGCTTTGGAGATTTAAATCCTGGGAATCTGACTGTGACTGCGCTTGGTGCCCAGAGCAGTAACGGGGGTGGGACAAAACCCCTTTAATGTGAATGTGGAGCTAATTAAAACATCCTGCTCTGCTTTATCAGAGTCAAGGAGAGAACTTGCAAAAGGCTGAGCTGGTGTTGCCCTAGGAAGGGATTTACAGGACAGGGTTAAATTCCAGATATTCCTGGAAATAAAAATCATCAATTTGCACCCAGAAGAGCAGAGGATTGTATGTAGAAAGGGGAAATCAATTGTGAGGGGCTGGAAACAGGGGCTGGAGGGAATGTGAAATGGGAAAGGTGGTGGGAATAAACTCAAAGAAACAACTGGGAAAAAAAAAACCAAACCAATGTTGGAAAACACAGTGGAGGAACAAGAATTTTTTTTTTGGTGTAACCTAGAAAAGCAGCAACAGGAGATGGGAAATTGTGTTCACAGTTAAACACATAAAGATCATTATCAAGGCAAAGGCAGCCAGCAGCTCTCCAGGAATGCTCCAAGGAGCACATGAGGCCTTTGGCTTTATTTGCAACAAATACCTTGAACATATCCTCAGATTTAAGCACTCCATGAACTTGTTATTTTTTAGGATTTCTTCTTCCCTCCTTGGCATGAAAACATCCTGAAGGCAGCAGAAAAAAAATTATATTTATATTTATATAATTTATATATAATTCTATTATATATAATTTATATTAAAATATATAATATATTATATATAATATTATATATTATATATATTAAAATGTATAAATTAAACACATGCAGCATAAATATATATATATATATATATATATATATATTAACAACACATCTTAGTCATAGAAACCCTGGGAAAACCTCAATTTGGCACACAAACATGGTTGATTCTGCCATGGGGACTCTGTTTTCAGTGCAGTTTTTGCACTAAGCCCAAAAAAGTGACACCTGAACCCCTGGGAGCAGCAGGAGCAGGGAGTCACACCTTGGGTTTTTCTACCATCAAATGCAAGGCAGAACATGAGGCCCAAATGCACCAAGCAGCATCAAACTGTACTTCACAATCAGATTTCTTAAAATTAAAATATGGGTCTAATTTCCCTTAAGGCAATTAGAAGAAAAGAGGGAGGACCCAGCACCATTTACTTCAAGAGGTGCCCACTTTTCCTTTTCCTTATTTTCACTTTTCCTTCTCCGGGTGCTGCCCCTGAGCACCACAGTGGCATTAGGGTGGCATTTTCACCCTCAATAACTGAATGGCAGCAAAATAAATCACTGAGGCACGAACTGAAATCCCCCACAAAGCCCCACCAGTGACCTCAACATCCTCCAGTGCATCCTTTGTGCAAAAAGGCACAAATCTCACCCAAAACCGCTCATTTTTTTTCATGTCTCCTGCTCTGCTTGAGCTTTATGTGAGCAAAATTCCTGCAGCACCTGCACTCCTGCAGTGCCAGGCAAACCTGGGGGGGCATTCCAAGCTCTGCTGCCCTAAATAGGCTGAAAATAATCGAGTTTTTACTCTGTGAGGTGGAACCATGCAATGTTTCCTGGAGCAACCCATCCCATTCCACCCAGGTTCTGGAACAGCTGGCAGGGGCTGCAGCGAGGAAATGGCACTGGAGATTTAGGAGGTTGTAGGAAATATTCCTGACGTTTTAAACTCCATGTGCAGCTGCTGCATGGAAGGCAAAACAGGGTGTCAGCTACACTGGTAGAGGAATGTCCTCTAATTGAAAAGATTTGGTTTTTGTTGTGTGAGGAAATGAGAAAATCTAGAGCAGGGCACAGTTTGGTCCAGCAATGATATGGGAAATAAATGATATCAGTTCTCCAGGGTTAAAACAGAGAAACATTCAGGACAATGGGCTTGTTCTCATTTATTCTCACAGCCTGTGGTGGATGGAGCAGCTCTCACCTTCAGGACAATGATGTTTAGTGTGTGTTTGCTCTGTTCAGCTGGGAAAAAGACTTTGAAGCAAGTTCCTCAGTCAGCAAAGCTCTCAGCCCCACCAGAGGCAGCTCTGCACCAGCCCCTCTGCTCTCACTGCCACCATAAACATCAAAAAAACACCAAAAAAAAACCTAAAACAAAAGCAAGAAGCTGCCTCAGTGTAAGATAACTCTCAGGGTCACCTCTGGTGATGTGACCTCAGACAACTCTTGTGACAGTGTTCACAGGGATGAGGGAAAAGACAAGGATCTGACTCCACGTTACAGAAGGCTTGATCTATTATTTTGTTATATATATTATATTAAAACTATACTAAAAGAATAGAATAAAGGATTTCATCAGAAGGCTGGCTAAGAATAGAAAAAGAAGGAATGATAACAAAGGTTTGTGGCTCGAACAGAGAGTCTGAGCCAGCTGACTGTGGTTGGCCATTAATTAGAAACAACCACATGAGACCAATCCCAGATGCACCTGTTGCATCCCACAGCAGCAGATAATCAATGTTTGCATTTTGTTCCTGAGGCCTCACAGCTTCTCAGGAGGAAAAATCCTAAGGAAAGGATTTTTCAGAAAATATCATGGCTACAAACTCTGGTTTTTACACAGGGAACTGCATCCTAAAGAGCTCTGGAGCAGCAGAGCCCTCCCAGCCCAGGCTCCATCCTGAGGGACATTTCACACTTTGCCACTTAAATATTTTGCAGACAGGTAACCCAAATATTTTGAAAATGAAAGAGAGAAAAGGGACAAAGCTGCCACTCAATCAAGCTAATGATGCAAAGCTGATTAATGAAGGAGGTGAGTGCTGCACTGCAGGGAGGTCAGGGCCAGAGGGATTTTGTTGATATACCTTCAGAAATAGGTGGAGAAGCAAGAACAGATGTGCTCCCATGGCAAACACAGCTCTGGGGAGAGGTGGAGCTCAGCTGGGTCAGCCACACACGGTGATTTCTCCACCAGGGCCTGAAAAACAGGCATAAAGACACAAAACTAAACCACACTTCTCTAATAAGGGCAGGACAGCTATTGGGTTTGGAGAGTGAGAAAGAGCAGCAGTGTTTGTGGAAGTTTAATGCTGTTTTGCAAAGTTTGCTTTCTCAAATGAGAAAGAAACAGCCAAAAATATTATGATTTCTGCAGAAAACCAAGTTGGAATAGGCCAAATAACATGACAATCTCCACTTGGCAGGGAGCTTATCTCTCACCTGGAGATATCAAATGCCACTTTTCAGAGGGGATGACAGGACCTGCAGGGATTTGTGGGGTCCCTCCAAACCCTCTGTGTGCTCCTCACACAGCCAAACCCACTCCATGACCTCAGGGGTGGCTGCCCTCAGCACCAGTTCAAATTGGGCTGGCCTCGTTGTCCCTCCCATAATTCAGAATTTCCTCTCCTCAGTTAAGGGCTGAGCTCCTTCTCTGGTCTCTGAGCCATCAACAGAAGGTTTGTGGGGTGCCCAGGGATGTTTGTTGTTCTGCAGGGATGCAGGGGCAGCCCAGATGCTCAGCAAAGACCTCTTGCTTCTCATAATGTACCCATGATCTGATGGATCCCCATGGGGAAAATGAAAACAAACCTCAAACCCAGAGGTTTACACAGAGACACAGGGTTTTCTCAAAGCATTGGCAGATTGTATTTTTTTTTTTAATTTTTACTCATTCTGAATTTCATATGTCATCTCCTGGAGAGTACTTTCCACATGGTCACAGTAGCAGAGGTCTCACAAAAGCAGTTTGTGTTTTCTAACACCATCAAGAGAACAGCAAAGAGAAAATTATCTGTCTGGGATATTTGAAAGCATTCCTTTTGCTCTGCTTTGCAAAGGAGCAGGCCAGATTTCTGCCACAGAAAAATTCTGCAAAGGGGAGAGATTTGAAGGAAACTTGAAACTGGCAGAAAAGAGAAGGAAAATAAATTAGGGAGATTTATTTTAGCCTATGATTTCATTTCTGGAGTCTTATATTTGAGCATTATCTGACTATAGACACAGGTTGTTTTTGCTGAAGCGTGGAGCTGTTTATCTTTTCTGCCCTCCATGCCATGATGTTTCTGGCCAGAAATGGGTTATGTATCAAATTCACACCTTTCTGCTCATTTCTTAATAAAAATCAGCTAATTGCATCACCCCCGCTCCCTGCCAAGTGGAGATTGTCATTTTACTTGGCCTATTCCAACTTGGTTTTTTGTAGAAATCATAATATTTTTGGCTGTTTCTTTCTCATTTGAGAAAGCAAACTTTGCGAAAAAGCATCAAACTTCCACAAACAATTTTGAACTGATTTGGATCTGGCAGGTGCTGCCTCCAGACCAGGACACTTCCCCTGAGCCAGTGCAATCATCACTCAGTGTTTGCCCAAGAAAAAGCATAAGTTTAAATTTTGTATAAGTCTCTTCAACTTGTATTACCTTCAGTATGGGTCTTCAATATTTGGATTAAGGAGTTGAGTGAAGTAAATGGAAATATTTGCTGGTTCAGGGGGTCTCACCTGCAGCTCCACCATCTGAATTGGGACAATGCTGTAGGGCAGTGGCACAGACATCTCTTCATGAAAAAATCTTTTTTTAGGATTTTTCCTCCTGAGAAGCTGTGAGGCCTCAGGAACAAAATGTAAACATTGATTATCTGCTGCTGTGGAATGCAACAGGTGCATCTGTGATTGGCCCATGTGGTTGTTTGTAATTAATGGCCAATCACAGTGACCTGGCTCAGACTCTCTGTCTGAGACAGAAGCTTTGTTATCATTCTTTCTGATTCTATTCTTAGCTTAGCCAGCCTTCTGATGAAACCTTTTCTTCTATTCTTTTAGTATAGTTTTAATGTAATATATATCATAAAATAATAAATCAGCCTTCTGAAACATGGAGTCAGATCCTCATCTCTTCCCTCATCCAAGAACCCCTGTGAACACCGTCACAGGGCAGATCACCCAAATTTGGGTAAAGGCTAGCAGGATGCTGATTCATCCTCCCTGTGTCCATCCCATGCTCACCTCAGCAGCAGCATCCCAGTGTCCAGGCCCTGCTCCTGGCCAGGATTCCTCCTGCAGAAAGATAGAGAGGAATAAGAGGAATGCAAACAGCACTCGGCATTTCCAGCGCTACAGGAAATATCCACTTCTGGGACAAAGCCTTTTCTTTCTAGCTCAGACAGAGAGCTTGAAAACGATCTGCTGCTGGGAGCTCAGCCTGGTTTTCTAAGGAAACAACAAATCAAGCGCTGCGAAAGCAATGAAGGCTGGCACTGGGGTCATGTGGGTGTTTGGCTGCTCCTGTGTCCCACCCTCCTTCCCCCTGCTATTCCAGCTTGAGCTGCCTCCAACAATGTGACCCAGACTCTCTGCCCTGGTTGTTCTTCCAAATTGCATCCTGCCTGCAGATATCCTTCAGTTCAGCTGCAGAAGGGGGTGTGCAGAAGCTGAGTGTGGATTGAGAACCCCAAGATCCCTGAGCTCAGCATGGTCAGGGCAGCTCAGAGGGTCCCAGCCCAGCTCCCACCTTGCAGTGCTGTGCAAACCCAGGATACACAGGGAATATTTCTGTGTCTGCTCTGGGGTGCCCTGACCCCCAGGGCAGCACTGACTTTGACCCTCATTCATGGAGAAAGTTTCCTAAACTCCAGAGTAGACCAGAATCCACAAAAGTGTGAAATAGATTATAGAGAGTAGTGTAGGTGTGTGAGAAATTGAGGTTTTGGGATTTTTAGTATGTTGTGGATGGAAGCAAGATGGAGGGCACAGGGTGTCGTCCTGGGTTTCTTCTTCTTCTTCTTCTTCTTCTTCTTTTTCTTCTTCTTCTTCTTCTTCACTGGCTTTGACTCTCATTCATGGAGAAAGTTTCCTAAACTCCAGAACAGACCAGAATCCACAAAAGTGGAATCTATAATCTATATATTATAGAGAGTAGTGTAGGTGTATCACTTGGTGAGAAATTGAGGTTTTGGGATTTTTAGTGTGTTGTGGATGGAAGCAAGATGGAGGGCACAGGGTGTCATCCTGGTTTTCTTCTTCATGCTTCTTCTTCCTTCTTCTCCATGGGTTTGGGTGGCATTTTGTAATTGAGCAGAAAAGTCCCCATTGCAGCTCTGTGGGATCAGTTATTGGGTTAAAAGGGAAAATAATCCAGGTGTCAGTTCTTAATTGGATAGTTTAGACTTAAAAGACCTTGTGACAAGAGAGTTGGCCATTTTGTGCCTTGCTAATGAAAAACTGCCCAACTCATGGTTGTGAGACTGCTTCACTGATAAGAAATAATATAAGAAATTAATATAAAATATATTTAATATAAAATATGACAAATAATAAACACCTGAGTCCAAACATTAACTATCATCTTAAGTGCCTTCAATCCAGACCCAGAGAAACCAACACAGTGCTAGGAAGCAGATTTGGCCCAGAATTCTAAAGCAAAGCAAAACCCTGTGCAGATGCCCAGAGTCAGGAAAAGCACAAATGGTTTGAGTTGGCCTGCTGAAATGTTGGCCATGTTGTTTAATTGTACCTCTGTACACCAGATTCCAAGAAGGAAGAATAAAAGCAACTCTGTGCATTTTCTTGTTGAGGTCAGGTTCCTGTCTCCCCAGTCCTGTTTCTCATTCTCTAATCAAATCATTCCTCTTGATACAAACAGTTCCTAAAAGTCTGCTTGCCATAAAGTGCTTTAACCTTAGAATCTTATTTACTATGACCTTAACTGAAGGGTTTATTCAGCTTCATCTATAAAATGTTCTGTGCAATCAGTCGAGATCAGCAGCAAGGCCTGAGGCCAGAATCAGGCCAAGCCCAGCCACTCTCAAGGGCTTAAACTGGGCTGCAAAAATGCTCTGGATGTCCAGAACAGTACAGAACATTTAGAGAAAACCTCAGCAAGGCCAAAAAATCCTTTGTGAGGACATCAGGCCAACCTGGAACAGGCTGGGTCTGGGCCATCTCACTTTGGGACCCCATTTTTCAAGCTCTCCCATGGTGAAGTCAAGGAGAATCTCAGGTCTGGGAACTGGGAAAAGGGACTAAGTATCTGGCACACCCTCAGGAGTTCTCCAGGGGTAAAGCACAGCCTGGGAAAAAAAGAGATTTTTGTGGTCATTCCACAGTGTTGGGAGCAACAAAGGAGGAGAACTGAAATGCCAGGGCCTGGTCATTTGTTTCCAAGGAATAATCAGGAATAATCCAGGCACTGACTTGTGTCTGCGTACAACCCTTCCCTACACAGCTCAAGCTGTTGGTTTGTTACACAAGGCACTTCCTGCAGAATTAATAAGAAATAAATCAAGTGAAGCCTCTCCTGCAACTTTATGGGGTTGCTCTGTCTTTTTACAGATCCTAGGTTCCCACACTGAAAGATATTCTGCTCAGCATCATGAACAGCCATGCCTTTGGAGTCACAGCTTGGATTTCACATGGCTCTAAATGAAATCAAATTAAAAAAAAAACCCCACCAACAAAACAAGAACAACAAAACAAAACAAAAAAATCACGTGCCCCCAACATGTTTTCTGGAAACATTTTGATTTTCAAATTATGTGTATTCTCTAAAATGAGAAAAATCCTTGACCAAGAAGAGCTGCTTGTTGAAAGCATTACTTGTTTCTTATTTCAAAGGGAAAATTGAAAACATTTATGAAGGGTGTAGTTATTTACCAGTCCAGAATGTTCTTATAAACAAAATAATACAAAACATATCCTCTTTGCTGTTTTGTTGTTTAATGTCTTCCAGTGTATCACAACGTGGAGAGCAGAACCGAGGAGAAAATAGAGTGTATTTCCAAAAAGCCTTGCAAAAAGGAAAAAAGGATAAAGGACAATGTGTTTCAGCTTTAAATGCACAAAAACATGAGACAGGTACCAACTTTCCATCAGAGCAGCTGAAGAAATTGTGCTATTTACCTGCAATTCCAGTTGGGCACATCAGGAAAAGTGAAGAAATCTGAAGGCCAAGAGAAAAGTTGAGTTCATCCAATGGACAAATGCATGTAGGAAATCCTTGAACTTCTTTAACAACCTCTGCACAGAAATTCAGCTTGAGAAAACAGCACCAAAGTTCACCATTAAACTGCTCTTTTTAAATATTGTCCCTCATTTCATTGACAGCTGTGATGCTCGTCATAACTGCTTTACTCACACCATTTTACCCACAGAGAGCATGAAAAATAATTCCACGTGCAGAGCCTCAAACACATCTTTGGCAGATGGGTTTGCAGCCCTGAAGGACGGGGAGGACATTTGTTCTGTGCCCTGGGGCTGGGGCAGGCTGTGACAGTGCTCGAGAGGCTGAAGTGGAGGAGCTGCTTTGTTTTAGAGACAGAACCAAAAGGCTCTCTGTCCTTTCACATCTGTACAACAGCTGGATTTGTCCTGTGCTCCATGCAGGCATTGGGTGAGATTTTTGTGCTCTGTAAAGGAAGAAAGGGCCCAGGAGCAGCCCTGGGAGGGAGGGGTGATGCTGTTGCTGCACACACCATGCCCCTCAGAGCAGTCAGAGAAATGCCATGGGAGGTTTATTTCTGTTTCCAGGCCCATGGGAGAGGGCAGCTCTGCCCAAATCCATGCATTTCTCCCAGCTGTAACAGGAAGCCTCCCTTAGCAATGTCACAATTCCCAGCTGGGACCTGCCAGCCCCTCCAGGAGCTTGGGCAGGGCTGGGGCTGTCCCAGACCAGCTGCCCCTGAATTTTGGGGTGGATTGAGCATGTTTGACTTTCCCATCTCTCTCTGTCGGTATCACCAGTGTGGGGCTTTGGTGGTGTGGAGCAGGTCCAGTGAGGTGGTGACAATTTGCACCCCCTCCTGATGGGGGTTTACTGTGCCTGAAAAACTGAGCATCCCATTCACAGACTGAAAAAGCCATTTGCATGAATAACCCAGCCTGAAAAAGCCATTTACATGGATTACCCAGCCTGTGCTCCCCTGCTGCAAACCCAGTTTGCTTTCATTAGGGGAAAATGAATTTCTGGGATAAAACTTCCCTCGAGATTCTCATTCATTTGGCTGAGAAGTTGAAGCAGGATTACGAATTGCATTTCCCAGATACCTGGGACCACATTCTCCATGGCATCAAAATAGATGAAAAGATTTACTAAAAGGCAGAGAAATTATGTCTGTAAGGACATCCTTCTAAAATCAGAAGTACAAATCCAAGATCCACAGAGCCCACTCCAAGATCTTTGGTTCCTACTGTCCAAATCCAGACCATGCAACATCAGAGGTCAGGATGACACAAGTACAGGGCAGGGTGGAGGGGTTTTCTGTAAAGAAAGAGCCACACAGAGTAACTGTGTGCACTTCACTGGGCACAGAAAAACTGTTCCAAGCACTATGTGACTTCATTTAGTATTTAGATTGGCCATGCTCTCATTTTCCCACAAGAGCACTAAAACTTTCCCTAGGAAAAGTCAACTCCCAACTTAAAATGCCACAAAATTCAGATGTCACAAGTTCATCTTTCCCACCAAAGAAAGGTTTGATCAGAAAATGGCCACACCTCAGACCAATATTGCCAAAGCAGGCACCAAAACCCTTCAAACACCCTGGGCATCCCTGCTCCAGGCCACCCAAAGAAATTCTTCAAGCTCTGCTGGCCATGGACAAAATCCCAGCTGCTTTCTCAGGGCAAATAATTCATGAAGGCAAGCACAGAAATATGTTTGTCTGCTCCATGATCAAAAGAGTGGCCTGAGTTAAGTTTTTGGAGAGGTTCCAGGGAATCTCATGTTCATGACAAAAATAGCCCTCAGATTGATGCAAGTGGACATTGTGCCAAAGAGGACAAGACAGGGCGAAGCAGAGTACAAGAGCAGCAAAATGAAACGTGGAACTGTTTTGTTTGCATCCTTTGATGGCCACTGATGGGAAATTTTAGCTGGCAATCATCCACAGGAGGACCTGCAGAGCCCAGCGTGGTGGTTTGGGTGAATTGAAAGCAGTTGCATTTCTGAGCAGGCAACAGTGATGTCTCTCTTTCCCAAAGCCATGAGTCAGGCTGTGCACAGGGATCCAACACGAGCAAAAAGCACAAAATGAGGGAAAATCCAACACGTGGCTGCATTTCCTGTGGCTCAGGACATAATTCCAGCTCCTTTTTTTTTCATTAAAGCTCCTGGTTGAGGTTGGTTTCTCTGGGTGGACAAGGATGTGAGCAGCTCCTGCTTTTATTGTGATGAGGCACAAGCCCTGGACATCCTGAATCAGCCAAATGGGGCTGCAAGCAATGCAACAACAACATCCCTGACGTTATTGGAAAGATGTCCCACAACCTTCTCTTCTTCCCAGCCCTCCTGTCCAGAACCCATAACTCACTGGCCTGGAGCAGCACTGTCCTGCTGACAGGCATTTCTTGGTGGCTGATTTCACCTCCTGGCACTCCATGAAGGCTTTCATGGCTGCTCTAGACACTCTCAAAAACTGCAGTAGCTCTGTTATGCTCCCTTGAGCTTTTCTTGCTTTTCTAATATATATTTTATGAAAAATGGCATCTCTTCTTGAAAATCCATTTTGTTCCCTCCTCTCTGTTATGTTCCCTCAAGCCTTTCTTGCTTTTCTAATATATACATTTTACAAAAACATGGTGTCTCTTCATGAAAATTCCTTTTGTTCCCTCCTGTCTTGTTAGCAGCTACCCAATACTGATAAATCTATTCTCAAGACCTGTCACAATAATAACTGTCCCACAGGTGTGAAGCAGAAGAGTGACTAAAGATCACCCCATCACTGTCACATCCTGTTCCCCAGAGCCCAGAGAAGGAAATGTCCTTCTCTCTTTAGCTGTGCATCACAGGCCTTGGTTCTGGGTTTGGGATGGGAACTGCCTTTATTGGAAAGATGTCCCACAACCTTCTCTTCTTCCCAGCCCTCCTGTCCAGAACCCATAACTCACTGGCCTGGAGCAGCACTGTCCTGCTGACAGGCATTTCTTGGTGGCTGATTTCACCTCCTGGCACTCCATGAAGGCTTTCATGGCTGCTCTAGACACTCTCAAAAACTGCAGTAGCTCTGTTATGTTCCCTCGAGCCTTTCTTGCTTTTCTAATATATATATTTTACGAAAACATCTCTCCATGAAAGTTCATTTTGTTCCCTCCTGTCTTGTTAGCAGCTACCCAATACTGATAAATCCATTCCCATGTCCCTAAAGTACTAATGCCAAGACCTGTGTGTCCCACTGTCCCAGCAGGTGTGAGGCAGAAAAGTGATTAAAGATCACCCCATCACTGTCAAATCCTGTTCCCCAGAGCCCAGACTTACTTGGAAATGTCCTTCTCTTTTTTGCTGTGCATCACAGGCCTTGGTTCTGCATTTGGGATGGGCTCTGCCTTTCCTGCCCTGCAAATCCTGCTGCTGCCATAAAACAGGTCCAGACGCCAAAAACTGGGCTGGCAGGGTGGGATGGGGCTGCAGGAGAAGGTGTGGCTCCATCCCATCACCTGCTGACTCAGCTGGCACCAATGAGGTTTAATGAAGGTGATTGTGCTCAGGAAGAGGTGCTGCTGTCCCTGAGGGCATGGTCTGTGTGAGACACTTCATCCAAATGTGACACTTCACCCAAATGTGGCACTCCCAGACTGTCAGAACTCAGCACATCCCTCTGGGTGTCCAGAGTTACCAAGGACCCCGTTGGGGGGCTCAGAGACCCTGGCACGCAGCACAGAGCACCTGGGGATTTGATTTTGACCCCTTGGAGCAAGTTGCCAGCTTTGTATGAGGACCTGAAAGTCACACAGGTTTGAATAGTGTAATAATAAAATGATCACAGGGTGAAAACATAGATTTTAGGATTTTTGGTATGGGGGTTATGGGGATGAGATGGAGGAACTTGGATGTGTCCAGCCTTTCTTCTTGTTCTTCTTGTTCTTGTTCTTGTTTTTCTTCTTGTTGTTGTTTTTCTTCTTGTTGTTGTTTTTCTTCTTGTTGTTGTTTTTCTTCTTGTTTTTCTTCTTCTTCTTCTTCTTCTTCTTGTTTTTCTTCTTGTTTTTCTTCTTCTTCTTCTTCTTCTTCTTCTTCTTCTTCTTGTTTTTCTTGTTTTTCTTGTTTTTCTTCTTCTTCTTCTTCTTCTTCTTGTTTTTCTTCTTGTTTTTCTTCTTCTTCTTCTTCTTCTTCTTCTTCTTCTTGTTTTTCTTGTTTTTCTTGTTTTTCTTCTTCTTCTTCTTCTTCTTCTTCTTCTCCATTTTCTGCAGTGATGTTGGCACTTTGGGATTGGTTTAGAGTAGAAGTGCACTGTCTAACACAGGTGATGGGTGTTGGGAATTAAGTGTAAATATGTTATATGTAGTTTGTAGTATAAAAGGACAACACAGAGTGCCTGTGGCTGCCCTGCTGAGCAGATCTCGGCTGGGCAGAAAGAAAATTTTATAGATAAGAATTAATAAACAACCTCAAGACCGAAAAGTGAAGAGTCCTGACTCGTTCTTCGGTTGCGTGGCTGAAGCAGAGACATCCTGCACATCTCAGGGCAGCAATTATCAACAGCAACCCGAGACCAGACATTGCCCCACAGCCATTTCAGCAGAGGGCCTGGGGCAGAGCTCAGCAAAGCCAGGAGGAAAGGAGCATGGGGCAGTTTCAGTTCAGTGAGTGGCTGTGACCAAGCTGTGCATCACAACCTGAAAATCCCCACTGCACTTCCACAGGAGGAATTGCACAGCTCTGCTTCCAGCCTTTGGGCTTCCTGTGACACATTTGGCTATTTTTTCATTTCTGTGCAATATCCTTGAAGAAATCAGGAGGACCACTCATGGCCTTTAACTGGGAAATTGGTGGGCCAGCACTACAAGCCCTGTGGGTTCCCACAGCAGGCATTGCCACACCTTTTCTCAATGCCACAGGGGACAGCCAGAACCATGGTCTGATGAAATCCATCCTGCTTCTGCCATGCTGGAAATCATTCACCTCTAAAGACACCCTCTCAAAGGTCCCACCACTCCAGAAGTTCTACATTGTCCTTCATGGCCGGTTTGGAGCTTCTGATTTGTGCAGACCTGGGAGCAGACCTGCAATGACCAGCTCAGGCCCTGGTTTATGAGATCCACAAATGAGATCCTGACAGGGTTTTCTGAGCCTTTCTTTCCAAAGGGGGGTCTGTGTTCTTGCACCCTTTGCAACACTCTCTTCCTGTGCTGTCAACAAGATGTTGAAATCTACAGTAATTCTCAGTACACTCATTAAAATGAGTCCGTGGTTCATTTTTGCTTCCTCTTCCAACAATTTTCTTGTCTCCCTCCTCTTCCAGGATAAACCTCCCACACCACCAGCATGAGGGGATTCCCTGGGCTCAGTCTGTGCCATCACTGTCCCCTGAGCCCTGCACAGCCTTTCCTGTCCCTCTCTGCCACCCGGGAAGGGAGGGGAAATGCAAAGAGGGGTGGCTGTACAAGTCCCAGGGGTCTCAGATCTGCCTTTAATTAAAGGCAGAGATCACAGAAGATAATGAGAAGGTACAGGAGAGCTCAGCTTAAAGCAGGGCTTTGATGAGAAACCCACATCTGCCAGAAGCACTGTGCCCAGAGGGCTGGTGGAAATGGGATTTCCCTCTGCTCTGCACACCCCCAGCTCTGGGAATGACCCCCTTGCTCATCCACCAACCCAGAGATGCTCCCATGGATGGGATGCAGCTCATGGAGACACAGAATCTCACCTCAGCACAGGGCTGGTTAAACTGGGCCTAAAAATGGAGCAGCTGCCAGGGACCATCCATTGTCAGTGACCAAGCACAAACCCAAGGGTGCTGTAAGAGCAGGAGTTGGGCTTTCATCCAGCCCTGTCATCCTGGCACTTCTCCAGGCTGCCTGTGCTGTCTGACCAGCTGAGTGAGCTGTTCCATTAATTTTCCCTGAGGAAAATCCACTGGGAAGCTGTTGATATGGAGAGGAAGAGACAAGGGCTGCGTTGTCTGCCCAGCCACCGAGCTGGAACGGTGCCCACAATTTCCAGAAAACCCAAATGTTAGCTCAGGAAAAGAGAGGCTGCTTGTGGCTGTCTTTTCCTAGTGAGAAAATTTCCTTTGCATTGCGTTTAGCTGGGAGGATGACATCCTCCAGCATCCCACAGAAGATGGCTTTCCTGGAAGAAGGCAGGGCCTGCAGTCAAACCCTTCCAGGTGCTTTCAGGGGAAATGTGTCCTCAGCATTTCTGGACAACTCCAGCACCATGTGAGACTCTGAATGGAGAAGATCTGCAGGACATGCACTCATGAGGTTAAAAGGAAAGGAAAACTGCTCCATGTGTCCTTGCTGGCCTCTCAGTGCCACCACAGCTCAGTCCCCACAGCCACAGGGTCCCTTTTCTCCTTCCAATGGATCAACCAAAAAGGCAAATGTGAAGAGGAGCATCCATTCCCCATTCCTAAAAAAGAACCTCCACCTGCACAGCCACATGGGACCAAAACCTCTTACCTTTCAAGCTAATTAATGCACGTGCTAATTAATGAATCAACGGCTCAGAGCTAAAAGCTGTCACAGAGTCCTTCCAAAATTCGGGTTTGGCTTAAAGGGGCTGAGGAACTGGAAGCAAGAAGTAATTTGGGACCACCTAAGTGGCAGCAGGCTTGGCTGCTAAAACTAAGTAAACCAAACTACAACCCCCCAAAAAAGAAACTTTTCTAAGTTTATAATCTCCTTTAAAACAACAAAAAGTTTTATTGTTTAATATTGTTTAAATTTTATTATTTAATAAACAAGGTTTTTTCCACTTTTAATAAATAAAAAAACATTACTACCAAAATAAAAAACTACCAATAAAAATCCACCATATAAATACCCATATCTTCAAAAATAAAACCAAAATAACAAAACTACCAATAAAATCCACCATATAAATACCCATATCTTCAAAAATAAAACCAAAATAACAAAACTACCAATAAAAATCCACCATATAAACACCCATATCCTCAAAAATAAAACCAATTAAAAACACCAAAACGCTAAACAAATAAACCAACAAAAATAAAAATATAAAAAATAAACCTAAATTCACGACACAAAAAAATTATTCCTAAATCAATAAACCCATAATACCTCAAATCATCAAAATAAAAATACCACCTATAAATAAACATAAAACCAAAAAAAATGTAATCATAAACAATATTTCACAAATTATCCCCAACTATAAAACATATACTACCATAAAACAAACCAAACAAATAAAACCCTATAGTGTGGTGGGCCATAGGATGGGCTGCAGATCCAGGACACAGCACTGTGGAATTACTGATGACGAAATTGGGTCTTTTATAATTGCAAAATAAAACACTTTTCTGTTGGGGAAGAAGAGGAAAATAAGTTTGAGGGGGTTCAAAGCATAAGGATCACCTCCCATCCTGACTTCCACTCATCCCCTGGATTTTGGGGAGTGGCTTTCATTCAAAGTGCACAGAAATCCCTCAGATTTCACAAAATAAGGTGTTGGGCTCCAGTTGGAGTCCTTGTCATGGCCTCCTCCTCGTCACTCCTCCTTTAGCTCCATCCCTCAAGAAAAGCCTTTCTCCTTTACAGTTCTGTCCGGAATTTGTTAGGCTTCTTCAGCTGACACTCCTTCTCAATTTCAACAAAAGAATTTGCCCCTCTCTTCACCCAGATAGCATCTCAGTCTCCACATGAGCCACCAAAAGCCAATGAAACACCATGGGAAAATAACAAAAAAAACCCCAAACAAATTATAAAATTAATTAAAATTTTTCATTAATGCTTTTCAACTTCAACAAGCTTTTAAGAAGTTACACTTTCAAACATGAAAAGAAAATACTGAAATAACTGCACTTTCACTTTTTAAAAAGAGTGTATTTTAAAATTTTTTAAAATATATTTTGATCAACAAAACCACTTTTTACTTAAAACTGCCTGGCAACAAAAACAAGGATTGGCTTTCACTCCTTTTTGATCCTTAATGACACAGAAATGCTTTGGGGGTTTGGGTAGTTGCATAAATTTTACGTAATGTTGTTGGCTTGGGGTTGGTTTTTTCTTTCCTAAAGGTCAGTCAATCAAAAAAAACCAGCCCTCATTTATGTGTAATTTGCAGTTATGGAGTCAGACCCTCCAGTTCCCTGGGAATGCCCCACTGCTGACCCTTGGATGAGCAGGGCTGCTTGGGTCCCTTCCAGGGAAATTGCTCCCCTGGTGGGACTGAGACTCCAACCAGTTTCACTGGGCCAAGGCCGTGGAGCAGCTCCAAGCCTGTGTCTCAAATGGGAAAGGCTGGCACACAAAAAATACAAATTAAAAAAAAAAAAAAAAAAAAAAAGAAAGAAAAAACAGAAGAACACGCACCCAATTCTGTAATATTGCACATTATAAAAGCCTGTCTTGCAGCTCCTGCTGATATTTCTGCTCCCAATGTGTGAATTATTAATATTTAGTATCTGTGACTCACTGATATTTACCTTGGGAGGTATTTTTGTAAGGTTTAAGTGTTGTCTCCATGTAGGAGCTCCTGTTGTTGATGCCCAGGAGCCCTCCCTGGACAAACTTTCCTGGTCACTGTTCAAACTGGGCTCTTCTGGGGCCCTGACCCTGCGGGGCTGAGCCCTGAGGCTGCCAGGGGTGGCCCTGCTGGGACACAGCTAATTTTAAACCTGGGCAGAGGAAAAACCTGGATTTTACTGGCAAAACTGTCCCGGCTGGACGCTGTGCTCAGATTACGGGAAGAGCACACGCTCAATCCCTTTTTAGGGTACTTGGCATGGAGTTTATCTGGAGTCGTGGATTGTATAAGAGCAGAGACTTCACACAAGTCTCTCCTGCGTCACTGCAGGACACAGAGAGTGTGTCAGGACCCAGGACATTGCTCTGGCTGCCCTGGAGGGCTCCAGACCCTGGCAGGGGCTCAGAGACCTTGGCACGGAGTCAAAAACACCTGAGCCTTCCATTTTAGCCCATGGAAACAATTCCCAACTTTGTGTGAAGAGTTACAAGCCACAAGAGTTTGAGTAGAATGACAGTTAAATTGTCACAGGGTGGAAAAGTAGAATTTTGGGGATTTAGAAGGGGGGGTTCAAGAGGCAAGATGGAGGAATCTGGGCGTGTCCTGTTTTTCTCCTTCTTCTACTTCTCCTTCCTCTTCTTCTTCTTTCTTCTTCTTCTTCTTCTTCTTCTTCTTCTCCTCTTTCTTCTTCAACTACTTCTACTTCTTCTTGTCCTCCATTGTCTGCTGGGATGGTGGCACTTTTGGATTGGTTTACAGTACAGACAGACTGTCTGACATAGGTGATGGGTATTGGAAAATTATTGTCAATAAAGTACAGGTAGTTTTTAGTATAAAAAGCCAACACCACCCCAAAGACAGGGACTGCACCACAACCCAACCTGCTGGACAGAGCTCAGCAGGTCAGAGAAAGAATGGAATAGATAAGAGAAAATAAACAGAAAAGCAGAGATGAAGAATCTCAGTTTCTTCTTCGGTCACAGGGCTGGGAAAAAGAGACTTTCTGATACCTCAGGAGCCATTTCAGCAACACAAAACCTGAGAGGGGTGGAGGGGACTCTCCACTCCAGGCCCCCCCATTGTGCCACACAGTGCCCACAGCCAAGGGCTTGACCACTTTTCCAGTAATTCTCCTTAAAAGTGCATCAGAAGCATTTTCTGGAACTGCATCCAGAGCTGTCCACAACGTCAACTGGAGTTGGCTCCCAAAGTCCTTTTCTTGGTCTAGACGTGAATTTTTGGAGCTCATGAAAACTTGGGTGTTTTCATCATTTTATGGCTCTCATTAAAATGGCCGGCGTCCAAACAAGTCCCCATTTAGTGTTTGGATTTGCAGAGACCATTGTTTGCTGATGATGAAGCTGTTCCCAAGGAGAGCATTGTCCAGCTCTGGGCTGCTGCATCTGTTTTGCTGTAAGCTTTTGGGCCAGCCTGACTTCCCTGGTGTCTTTGGAAAGGCACTCCCAGCCTGCTGAGCTGGCCAGCTGCCCTCGGATGCCTGAGATGGTTTCATGACTCTGCAGATGAGAAAATGTCCATGGTCTGCCTCAGAGGAGAAAATGTCCTTGGTCTGCCTCTCCCCACCCAGAGCCTGTCCTCAGATGGTGCTGCACACCTGGCATGGGGAGGAGATGCTCTCTGTGCCTGGGCTGCTCTGCAGCAACCAGTGCCCAATTCTGGCTCAGTGACATCCCCAGGGATGCCCTAAATCACCCCTTCCTTGCCAGCACTTCTGAAGGTTGCCCCAAATATTTCATCTCAGACACAACCGCCACAGGTCCATCTGTACCTCAGAATTCATCTGTCTGACAAAAGACCTAAAAAAAAAAAAAAAAAAAGCAAAAAAACCAACCAAAAAAAACCTGAACAACAAAGACTTAAAAGAACAATGACTATTTTTTATCATGACTGCCATGACACTGCTCACCTTTACCTAGACTTATTCTGCCAGGTCATCTCTATGTGTATCACCCACGGGAAAATGACAGTCCCTGCTTGTGCTCCATCCTGGTCCAAACAGAGGATAGCCTGTCCCATGTGATGGGATGTTTCCTTTAACTTGAAAAATTATAGGAAAATGAAAATGTTGCCTTTAACTTGGAAAATTATAGCAAAAAAACACCTGGGAGCACCACCAAGACATTTTCTAGTCCATCCTCCACTCAAAGCAGGATCTCATTTTAGGAGCTGCCATCCAGAACCTCCTACAGTCAATCTCTATTGGGTATTGCTCTCTTTTTTCAAGCTTACAAAGCCTGCTCAGCTGGTGGAGAGGATTTTAGGCTGCTTTTGAGATTTGTTTTTGACAAACTTGTCCTCTGGCCCCTGGGTTTAGTTGATATGTGGTATTTTCTCAGCTTCCACATGTGCAAAAGACAGATGTGCAGAAACAAGCCTTGAGGCAGCTACTAAATAAAAACCTCAGATATCAGTCAAGCACTCCTCAGGACAGCTGCATGTGTTGACATCTCCCCCCTTGGGGTCATGGTCACCCACAGCCCCCAAACCACAGGAGCCCAAACCTGACAGAATCAGCCCTTGGAGGACACCCCAAAGCTCTGCGTTTATTTTTCTCCCTTCTTCTTTCTGCTCTCATGTTCCACCTGCGCCTCCTGACTTCTCACCCTCTATAAATATCCCTGTATCCCTTTTGACACTAAATCTCCCTGCCATGTGCTGTGGGACACTGTGGGCAGCCCTCCCCTGGGTGAGGAGCAGCATAAGGCAGACCTTGTGTGTTGACTTAACTCCCTAACCCAATTTTAACCACCAGATACAAGGGTGGTTTCTGTTTACACTGAGGCTTCCTTACGCTGCTCTCCCCACACCCTAAAGTGGCATAAACGCCTCCTAAGTGCCTTAAAGCAGGTCCTTGGTGAAAATGAGAGCCAACCCCACGGTTTGCAAAGTGGCTTTGAAAACATTGGGGGCGCAGCCTATAAATGACTGTGGGTTTTTGGAAGGACACCCACCCCAAGGCATGCCCCTGCTATACATAGGCTCTGATGAGCTCAGCACGGGCTGAGGAGCAGCCAGCAGCAGGCAAAACAGCCAGCAACGAGATATTTGTGCCTGGAGCAGCAAGCAGAGAGAGCCTGGCTGCTGGTTGATCCCCAGGGATTCCCAGCAATGTGGGAATATCAGATCTGCCACCCTCGCCCAGCTCCTCGTGGGTTTCTCCTTCCTTTTCCCTCTATTTTCCTTCACCCCGACAATTTTTATGCCTTCTCTGCTGAAGCAGAATCTGGACCCACCCCAGCTGGGGAAAAAATAATTAATATTTCTCCTGGCTGTGTGATCCCCCTGAGCCTTCCTTACCTGGTTTTCATACCTGTTGTACAGGAAGAGGCACAGCTCTGTTTGCCACGTTGCTCTCACTTGTGATAACACCAATTTCTGCTGGACAAGCAGAGCACAAAGCCCAGGGCTTGAGCAAGAGGAGACAAAACAAGAGACAGCATCACAGGATGGCAAGCTGACCCAAAGGATGGGTCAGGTTCAGCCCTAAATTTTATGTATTTTGCTGTTTTGCTCTCTAGGCCAACCAGGACTTAAATTTTACCACAGAATTCACAGAATCATATAATGGATTTAGTTGGAAGGGACCTTAAATATCATCAGGTTCCAAATCACAGAGTGGGGCATTTTGTAGCACCAACAAATGAGATGTCAAACAACTGTTGCCTTTAATGGGATGCTCTAGGCAGCCTCACAATAACCAAAAGCCTGAATTCCCCTCTCTGCTTACCTTGAAGCTCTGCTTAGGAAGATCTTCCCAAGTATTTTCAGCTAAGGAGGTATTTTTGCAGCAGTAAGAATGGAGGAAGGAAAGCACAAAGTAAATTCAAATGGGCAGTTTGGAGATGCAGAGCATGCAGGAGCCATGAAACTTGCCTCTGATAGAAATCACTGGCAGGGCAATAATGAGGTTATCTCATCAGTCCTAGGCTGGTATTTACAGGGAAATGCTGCTCAACCAGAACTGCATCAGCCCAGCCCTGGAGTAAAGCAAACATCTCTGCATTTAACATTAATCCTCTTGTATAGGTAATGAAAAACACAAATTTCATGGCCTGGTCAATCAGGACCCCATCCCATGGCCCAGCCCATATTTTTGGTCAAAACCCATCTGGTGCTCATTGTCTGGAGGATGAGTTATGAACCTCCCTGCGTTGCTCCTTCAACCAAATGGGGTTGGATTACCAGGAAAAATCTTGGCTTGATTTGTGGTGCTGTCAGCAAGGATGAGCCTGGAGAAAATTTCAAAGGGAATTTCAAAATCTGAATACTTTTCCTTTCAAAAAATGAATTCACACCAGCCTGCTCAGGTGGGGAGGAGTTCACCTCTCTTGTATTTTGCAGCACTAAATCATTAAACACCATTTCCAACCCATTAATCTAACTCAGCCCTTATGTTGCAGGGATTCAAAGACAGGCAGTGATTTTCCCTTACTCTCAGTGTGTTTCACTAAGAATACTTCTTATTTTTGATGCCTGGGTACTGGGCAGTGTATTTGTTTGTGGAACAGGATTTGCACATCCCAATCTCATTTGGACTCTCCAGGGGACACTCCAGTCCCCAGGAATTATCCCAAATAGCTTTTCTAAACACCAACCCAACTCTGGCTGAGCATTAAAGACAAGAGAAGCATTCATTCTGGGAAGGTTTTATTTCACAAATAATTCAGAAATCAAAAGAAAATGGAAGGGTAGGGAGGAAAAGATATTTTACAATTCTGTATTTAGACCAAAAAACAAATCTAGTTTATAAACAACCACGGCCCCTTGGAAAACATGCAAAGGCACACAAAAATTTACAAGTAACTTTTATACATAGGAAGTAAAATACACCATTTTTCATAGAAAAAAAAAAAAAGGAAAGCAACTCTATGAACTGGCCCTAAATATTTAGACTGCACAAGTGACAAACTGGAGCCTCCTCAACCAGCTGTTGGCTGGAAGTCTTAAAAATAAGGAATGACTGGAGCCAAGGCCCCACCAGCCCAGGCTCTGGATTTCACCCTGGTTGTGTTTCCTGGAGGTTGGGCTGAGCCAGGTGTTCTGCAATCACCAAGCCATTGCTTCCAACCCCCAAATTATTGGAAAAGAACAAGGCAGCAGCACCAGCTTTGTCTGCACCTGGATGCTTCAGGTGCCACAGATCTGCAGAGCTGGGGCTGAGGAGGAGAGGGCCTGGTGAGATACAGACATGATGATGCATCTTTAAGCTGCACTGAAATATAGCAGGCTGAGAAATGTCTTGGTATCAGAAATAAAAATCTGTCAATATTTGGCTAAAAAAACTGGTACTGTCCCACCTCTTCATGAATAGCTAGCACACACGATTGCGAGTCATTGACAGGTCATGACTGCCTTGGAGGACCTGATCACCCCTAATTCTGGGGGAGGTATGTTTAAATTAATAGCACCCAGGACCTCGAAAAATATTTGTGTAGTAAAGTCACAATTTCTCCTTTGTACAACAAATACAAAAATAAACAGATACAGACTTAAATTAACATCGGTTTCTAAAAATCCAAACCAGTTGGCTGAAGATAAAAATACGTGATTGTAACTTGAATTAAGCATTTTAGGATATTTCTGTTGGAATAATAACCCTTCCCCTGTCCCCTTTCTGTCACCTAGGTACATCCCCAGCTGTTTGGGTTTTTATGTGCTCTCAGTAATCCCCTGGGTTTTACTCCAAGAGCCCTCACAGTCCTTTCCATCACCTTCCATCCGTAATTTTCATGGATCCCACGCTAGAGCCGAGGTGTTTTATGTGCTCCTGCAGTCCCCATGAACCGGACTGCACCTCTCACTCTCCCCAGTTCCATTCCCAGCCCATTTGGCCCAGGATTCTGGGATTTGGTCCCAGATTCTTGCTGCAGTGTTGGATGGGCTGGAACCAGACCACGCTCACCCCAACGCTTCACAGTGGACAGAAATGGGGGAGCTTCTCCTCACTGCCAACATCTCAAATGCTCCCAACCAGCAGATTTTCTAGGATATGTTCCAGCTGGTTTTGACATCAATTTATTTAGTAAGAAAAGGAAATGGTTCGGTTTTCCTATCTAAAGTCAATACTGTACACCTTGGACGACAATACTACATTAACAGATGACACAAAGGGTCACTTCTCTCTATCCACCCCAAAAGTGGCTTTTCTGTGCAGTATTTTTTGAGACAGTGAAATGCAGCTCCAATTTCAGGTTTTCCTCCCAAATTCAGATTTTACAGAGAAATAAATCCCAGTGGAGGGACAAACTGAGTGATAAATGTCATTTAAATGCCATTTCCTTGGTGATTTCATGGTGTTTACAGAATTAAAGAAGAACTTAATCATATAAATGCTTATGTCTGTCCAGATTAAACCAAACATGTTCTGGGCCTAAGAGCAGCTGTGAAACATCTGCCAAACAGAGGGAAATATTTTCCCATTTGTTATCCAATATTACAATTCAGTTATTGAACGGAAGGACTGCGCATTTACAAGAACTGAAGAACCACTGTTGGCTTTGTCTTCTCATGACTGATGAAGCTACTGCATGTGTGTGTATCAAAACTCACCAGATTTGTGTTTAGACCAATCAAAAAAATTCATTTCCATTCATTTCAATATGCAGTATAGAATATCCTTGTGTCTTAAACAAGAAGTTCATGCTGAGCCCTTCTCTTGGCTTTGAAATGAATTTGGGTGCACGTCAAGACAAAAATATCAAAATATAGAATAACACCATAACACCTTGAATTTTGCAAAATCCACCATCCTGGATATCAAATGCTCATGGTTACATCCTAGTGTTGGCTTCACAACACAAGGATGGAAAAATTAATCTACCCCAATTTATGCTGCTTCTTTAAAGTCTCAGAACTGCACACACCACAAGGAGCTTCACAAAGGGAAAGTGAACCCGTTTCCTACAGATGCAACCATTCCTAGCAGAAATAAGATTAATTTTATCACTATTCAACTACTATAAAACAACCAGCACTGCTGTATAAACCAATACACTGCATTTAAGTGAAGTTACGGCGTGGAGTATAGGATGAGATGTGCCAGCACAGGAGCCCCAATTCTCTGACTGCTCAGAGGCTGCCAAAATACCTGGGAGTGTTTGACCAGCAAACACCAAACCTGCCCTTTGGATGATCTGGTGGCCTCATTTTCTGCAGTGAGGATCTCTGCCACCGTTTTTACACCCTGCTCCAGGCCCATAAAAACTTTAATTTTGGCTGCCAAGAACATCCCCAAACCCCATCGTTCGAGGTGCACAGCAGCCTCACGCAGCTGCTGCACGTCACCTCAGTGGGAAAACACCACTTTTTATGCCTTTTTGCACAGAAACCATCCAACACACACAAAATCACTCTGTCAAAGCCCATGCTCTCCCTGGACAATGCCATTTTTCAATGAGTTTCTCATTTCAAAGTGCCCAGCGCCTGGACAGCCGCTCACTCCCGAGTCTGCTCATCCTCACACCCATCCCAGGAGAAGTTTCACACCCTCAAAACACCATCCAGGGCCAGGCTGAGATCCCTGAATCTGCTGCACATGGAGCCACCACCATCCTGTGTGGCAACACCTCTGGTAGAACAAAACCTAGAACAGTTCATGGTCGCTGAATGCCCCTAGAGAAACACAAAACACGAGACAAAAAAAGATACAACGCTGCACGGGTGCGATGAGATGCCAACAGCTGAGTCAGAACCTGGGGTCTTTTTTTGGGGTTTTTCTTTTTTTTTTTTCCCCCTTTTCTTTTGGAATTCCCTGAAGGAGAGGGGCAAGGAGGGTATGGGCAGAGCTGATGCCGTTCAGAGGAGCTTTTGGCGTCTCTGGAGATCAACAGAGAGCTCTCCCAAAGGAACCTGCACCTTCCCTGGGGTTTTTTTTACTGCTTCACAGCAAAGATCCGGAAGGCATTCCCGTCTGAAGGGTTCTTCAAGCTGGAGACAAAGAAAAAAAGAGAAGAAAACAAACATGGAATGAAACAAGTGAACACAACACAGACCCAAACAGACAGCTCTGAATTTCTATCTCTTTCCTACCAGGAGCAGGAGAAAGATAAAGGATGAGAAAAAAGTGGCACAAATCCATGGTTGCATCCTTTTTTTAATGTTTTAAATCCAAATCTGTAGTGCTAATGCCAAAAAAAGGAGCTGGAAGACAACAGGTTCTCTTACAGCCGTAGCTTTTATCCAAGGAACATGTGCTCCCTTGTGCAGAGATTCAGGCATAAAGAGGAATATGTTTTCCTAAAAAAAAAACCTGCTGTCAAATAGGCTGGCAGGTTCCCAGGGCCTGTCTGGCTTGGCTCCTAGTGCTGGGATTGGGAATGGCCTGATCAGCTCATATTAAATGAGAATAAATATGGATATTCCTTTTCAACCTGTAGAGGTGTCCTCAGCTGCTTGGGGTGGCTGTGTGCTTGGGGAAAGGGGGTGTTTCTATTCCCAGGTCCTACAGCACTGAAAAAACCCAGGAAAAATACAAAATTTCATATTCCCACAAGATAAACATTGCTACAAGTGTAAGGACACAGCAAATCCCGAAGGAAGACTTTTCCCATACCTGTTTGGGTGTGTTTCTTTACTCAAGGTTATTTCCAGTGTCCTAAAGGGTGAGGGTTCACCTTAATCATGGAAAAGCTGTTTCAGTGTCTGGTGGATCTCTCACAGCACGAGGCTGCTCCTTATTGCTGAGTGTAAATAACACTTTCCAAATGTTCATCCCCACTGTGAGAAGGTCTCTGGTTTCCCTCACCCCTCAGATCAGCGCTGGCTGCTCACATTGCACTTCCCTGAGAGGGGAGGGATTTATTCTGAGCTAGGGCACAGTTTGCCATCCCAGTAAAAAGTTGTCTTTTAGTATAAAATATAAGTGAAAGCAAGACTGAGATAAAAAAATTCAAAGTAACATGAGGTTTTTCACCTAAATCCAAGTTATCCACTTGGAAAATGCTGACCCTGGTAATCCATATTAAAACCCCCATATTTAACAGCTTTCCTGTCTTAGTCTGCTTTTATTTCTTGAGATGCTCTAAATTATTCTGGAATATCTATTGCTAGAATAAAACCAGCAAAATTCATAGAATTTATTATGGTCTTTATAAAAGAAGGACTGCCAAGAGCAGAGTTAGCAGTGACCAAAAACCCCCTAACTGTGGGAAATTCTGTACTTGTGAAGATAGCCCTGAGAAATCAGCACCATCACACCAATATCTGAAAAAACACATAACAGGTTGAAAGTGAAGTCTCAGATTAGGAAGGACTGGATGAGCTGTGACTGGATTGTTGTGGTCATGAGGAGGTGCAGGATTTTGGGAGCACAGATTTGCAATTGGTCACTGAAACCAGCATGGTTGGCCCAAGAGAAACTACAAAAAATACCTACAAGGGTG